>NW_027472581.1:90353994-92753994 GCF_030347505.1 Rhynchophorus ferrugineus | reverse complement strand
ATCATTGCGATATTTACTGGCATGTTTCCTTGGTCAGAAGTATATAATATAGAAGTATAGTATATATATATATATATATATATATATATATATATATATATATATATATATATATATATATATATATATATATATATATATATATATATATATATATGTATATATATGGAATTTTTTTTCCAAAGGCATTACTGTATATAATCTTAAAATGCGAGAATACACAATATAGATATGTATCTAATTCTATTTAATACAAACTTGATATCATCTTTTCTCCTTTTATAACGGTAAATTAGTATTGATTAATTCGACTTATAACAACAATAGTAAATGTAAGTAACGTAACTTCTTGTCGAACAAACGGTTTACCAACAGTATTTATCATAAATATGCTTAGAATGGTGGTATTAATGACCCATCAGTTTATGTGATTGCAGACATTTTTGCTACGTATATTACCACACTGTTTACGATTATCATAGAAATATGGTCTCGATAAATCCATTAATTTATTGTTGAATAATTGATTTGCATATAGATAGCATTTTATGTAAATACTGTTGTGTCTGTTCAATTTAATTATGTTTTAATGATTTCGGACATTTTAGTAATATTTTAATATAATTTTTGTGACACATGCTGGTGAAGATAATTAATGTAAATAGTTTAGATTAGTTAGCAATTGGTTGTTCTTGAAGAATCCACATTACCATTTTTTAAAATACAACGGTCTGTGTTATTTGCTATACATTCGAGTTCGTTTTAGACATCGTATGGTCGTGTAGATTATTTCGACGGTAATTTGATTGTGTGGCAACTTGTAATTTGATTGTGGGTATTCCGTTGGGCACATTGTTTTCTCATCTCATCGACAATCACATCCATTCGTAGATCTCTCTTTACTGAATTAATTTTGATATTTTCTTAGCTTTATTGTCTAATTATGAAAAATTGTTTACGTGTCTTTTTCAACTCATTGTCTTCTGCATTTTTCTGGCGTTATTCAAATAAGTAACAGATGGCCTTTTAAGGTTATCTCCATAAAAATGAATATGCTGTAATAGCAACATGTAATAATTAAAAGCCATAATATCTGGTGAATTTAACAAGCTGGAGAGTACTTCCCATTTATACATTTTCTTGAGGTTTTTGTCGCCTTCTATTGGTATAACGATAGTTTTACAAAAAGTGGACAAACTTTGTCAACTATATCGACTTTATCATTCCCAAAACAAATTTAGAATGGAACGTCGGACTGCAATATCATCTTAAGGTCGAACTAGTCACGTTGACCCTCAACAGTGTCCAATGAAATATAGCGTTAATTAGTTTTTTTTTCTATATTTATACAATGAAATGTTCTTAGATTAGTATTGAATATTGATATCGCTGAATGGTCTTAATATTACCTTTGATGTGGAGATACTACACAGATCACAGACATAATTTCTTTCAGAGCTGCTGGTATAAAAAAATAAACATAAGCTAATTATCCACACATTTCTAGAGCCTAGTGGCATATAAAGAAAATCATCTAAGCAACTAATAAGTTAAAAGTTCAAGGTTCGGACAGTTAAAAGCCGATTTTGGATAACTTTAGAAAATACAAGTTCTAGTAAAGAGCGTCATAAAGTGGAATATAAAAAAACAGATACTTCAATCTTATCAAACCTCCCAAGTACTTATTAAATGTTCACTCATCATATACTGGTCTATAAACTTTTGTTGGGAACTTTAGTTTGAAGCAACAGAATGTTAGATGTTCAAGAAGCTCAAAAACATTGCCTAATTGGTTAGAAATATCACTGATATCAAACTATAATCAATTATTTGTTTTTTTTCAATTATTTAAAAAAACAAACATACAAAATGGAAAATGAGTTTATTTTAGTGATACAAAATTAGATTCATTGAATTGGTAAAGTTTGTTCATCATATATTTTAATTAACCAACTGTTTAATTATATTTTACATTTATTTTATTTTAGTAAATTTCACCTGAGGTTTATCAAAATAGATACAAAGGAGTTTCAGTAAGAAATAAATGTTCAGCACTTCAAAGATATTTCAAGATAACTTCAACGAAGATATTAAAATAATATTGTTTATTTTTCGACTTATAGGTTGTCAATTAGAGTCGTTAAAAGCCGATTTTGGATAACTTTCATTTGTTTTTTTCGATGATTGTGAATCCTTAGAAATTACAAGTTCTAGTAAAGAACGTCATAAAGTGGAATATAAAAAAACAGATGCTTCAATCTTATCAAACCTTCCAAGTACTTATTAAATGTTCACTCATCATATACTGGTCTATAAACTTTTGTTGGGAACTTTAGTTTGAAGCAACAGAATGTTAGATGTTCAAGAAGCTTAAAAAACATTGCCCAATTGGTTAGTAATATCACTGATATCAAACTATAATCAATTATTTCTTGTTTTTTCAATTATTTAAAAAACAAACATACTAAATGGAAAATAACTTTAATTAGTTATACAAAATTAGAGTCATTGAATTGGTAAAGTTTGTTCATCATATATTTTAATTAACCAACTATTTAATTACATTTTACATTTATTTTATTTTAGTAAATTTCACCTGAGGTTTATTAAAATAGATACAAAAGAGTTTCAGCAAGAAATAAATGTTCAGCACTTCAAAGATATTTCAAGATAACTTCAACGAAGATATTAAAATAATATTGTTTATTTTTCGACTTATAGGTTGTCAATTAAAGTCGTGTTTTAATTGAGACTTAATTGAATAATTAAGCCTCGTGTCTTTTATGATTAAGCAATTCATGGTCACATTCGGGCACGTTCGAAAAAGGTCAGCGCTGTTCCTAGTTCTGTCTGCTGGGGTTCCGCCTCGCGAATCTCTACGATTAGGATTTTTTTCCATCCCGATGTAGACGGGATCGTTTAGATAGATCGTCGATATGGATATAAAATCGATAGTCGATATTTATAATTCGTCATTTCACGACAATTCGCTGCCATTTATGGAAAACGTGTAATTAAATTCCTTGTAACTTCGAGGTGTTAACCTGTTTCCGCCTTTATTATTCACGCCGCGGTTAGGTTTTGCGCGTTTATCGATTGGAATCGACAGTTGACATCAACGCCTAGCGAAGGGTTATACGCGGGCTGGGACAACAAATTCTACTTCCTCATATACGGGGATAAGTTGTGAAGATGTACGTTATTAAGAATAGTAATATAGCAATCAGGTTTGATATTTTAAATTTAGTATATCCAGCGATCTTTGCAACAAGCGGCAAAAGTCCCGCTACCATTTTGATTACGCGCCATCTTGGTTATGTGACGCTTAGTTCAGTATCGCTTTAACCATTGTATTTTATAGACGTCCAAATTTTATTATGGATAAATATACGCCACAAGAACAAACAGAAAAAGTGACAATATTTATTGAAAATAATTGTTCTATTATTGCCACTCAGCGGAAATTGCGTCAAAATATCCTAATCGTTCAGTGCCTTACAAAACCACAATTTATCGTTTACATGCGAATTTTCGACAGTACAGTACGACAGTAGACAGGCCTCGTTCTGAACGACAACGGACGTCTCGTAACGCTGAAAATGTGGCTCTGGTGGGCGATAGTGTTGCAGAGTCTCCAGAAACATCAATTCGGAGACGTGGTTCCCAGTTACACATTTCTGCACGCAGTTTAAGGCTAATTTTTAAAAGTAATTTGAAAATGTTTCGGTAAAAAATTCAATTAGTCCTAAAATTGATACCGAGAGATCCTGACCAACGAGTTGACTGCAGTAATGCAATCCTATGGCTGTCTGATGAAATTGAAGATTTTTTGTCTAAATTGATAATGAGCGATAAATTTTCTTCTCAGTGGCCAAGTCCATAAGCAGAACAGTCGGTTTTGGGGAACACAGAATCTTCAATTATTTCATGAAACATCATTGCATCCACTAAAAACAACTCTATGGTGTGGTATTCATGCTGGAAACATCAGTGGGTTTCCAAAAAATGTCTTAAAAAGAGCCGAAATTTGCATAGTGATCATCGCGGTCACCACCTAGCCGATATATATCATTTTTCAATCATAACGAAAAATCTTTTCTTTGGGCAGAGTTATAGGCAATCACAATGTTAATGGGACTTTTGCACACTTTGTATTTGTAACTCCGATCATCCAAGCTAAAATTAAGACACTTGTAGACTATACAAGTTGGTTTGATATTTTAGTGCAACCCCATATTTGCATTCCGGTATAAAATTATAAATATAATGTATATAAATGAAAAATAATTGAATATAAAAACAGCTTAACTGGGATGATTTCTAAAGTTGGTCACTCGCCAGTCGGTAGGCTTAATACCGAGGACCGTGGTTTGGAGCCCACGTTAAACAGTAGGTCCAGTCCAAATAGACTCTCGTTGGTAAAAAGGAGACTTTACTAAAATATTAAAAAATATTGCGCATATCATATTATCCTAACTTGAATATTATTATATAGACATTCCATTGTCTTTTTGTTTTCAAAATTTGTTCTTGTTCTGTTATCTGTCTAATTATGCTTTAACGTTCTTAACGTTCTTATTGATGTCATTTTAATTGTAGAGGTCAAACTATTTTATGGTACATTATCGTATAAGGTCATCTAGCCTTATATTCTACTTTCCTATTTGTCGAATAATCAATGACTCTTATATGGCATAGATAATTTGAAGAATTCATTTATTTCTATACATCGTTACCAAGTCACTAGGTTTTATAATAATATTTTATAATTTTATAATAAAGGATGTTTTTTGGTGACAATACCATTTTTTTCATAGGCTACTTTATTAGTGAAATAATTAATTCTGAACACCAGTCTCTATTTGGATATAAAAGTTACCAACTTATTTTTATTTAACGCAATAGTTTACTATTTACTGAACGTATTTGGTCTTCTTTCTTTTCTATAAGGTCATGTGTCGATTTTTCTTCTCTTTGTATCAGTCCTCATATCTTAAAACTTTCATTAAACTTTTATTGGCAACTTGAGTTAGAAGCAGCAGAATCTTAGATGTTTAAATAGCTCAAAAAACAGTGTCCAATTGGTTGGAAATATCACTGATGTCAAACTATAGTGAAATATTTCTTTTTTTTTAATTATTTAAGAGCTAATACAAAATCTTATATAATTTATGTAAGCAATTAAGCATTCTAATTACATAGTAGATTGACAAGAAAGTAACTTCAGCTTAGTGATATATATTTAGACTATTGAATTGATAAAGTTTGTTCATCATAATGTTTACTGCTTAACATAACTGTTTAATTAAATTTTACACTTATTTAGTTTCTTAATAAGTTTTACATTGAAATGTCCAAAAAGAAAAATAGAAATTAAGATGTGGTACATAGTTTACGGTAATGGTTTATGAACTTCCTTGTCCTTCCTTAAATTTATAAAATTCAAATATATTTGCAATAAATATTTATGAAAAATAAGTGGGACATCTTATCAACACATTATATCACTATGCTAGTAAATTTGACTTAAATTTATTTGAAACAGATACAAAACGTACAAAATCTTTTAGTACGAAAAAAAAGTTGTTTTATATCACTATAAAATTATGTACTTGAATGTAGAATCTGTAATGAAAATATCATACCAAATATTATGCTTAGGTAATAATTTACTGTTTTTAATACCTGTAACTACATATAGCTTCTAAAACAATAACTATACAGTTACTGTTTTAGAAGTCCGATTATTTTTGACTACTGGATTATTTCTTTTTTACGGATACTAACACATTTTAGTCACGTGCACGAAAAGTTAATAAACTCAAACCACATTACTTTTTATGATAATTAAGAAATATTAGTAATTTCACCACAAAATTGTTCTGTTTTTATTAATGATTATTGTAATGACTAATAACTAATCACTTTAATTATCCCGTACATGTTAGTATTGATGAGTATCAATTCGTAGATTTTATTGTTTTTGTAAACATAAGTACAAGCCTTTGTACGCGATATTCGGTGAATCATTGAAAAACATGAGTAATATTTTCGATGAAAAATATATAACAAAACCTCATGTATCTAAATGGTCACAGGTCGTTGTTTATTCAACAAAGCCTTCAACTAATCTTGGAATAGATAATTAAATGATTTCATACGGCTATGCTAATATCACATTAGCGATATATATAATACAGAGACATATAATATATACTTCAGAGCTAGACGTTTCCTTTTGTTTCAGGGAAATTGAAATTTCTCTAATGTTAGGTTTTCTAAATCAGTGAAGGATATCTATTGCATCTTGGTGCAGAATTGTGTAGGTATGAACTTCCGCAATGTATAGAACGAAACATAATAGATAAACAGTATCTAAGATTTCGTAGTGTTGTTGAAAAGTTATTTTACTAGAAACCGTTAATTCTATTACAGAAAAGATTTTAAGATAGCAGTTTGAAAATATTTATTAGTAACTTCTTTCACTTTAGCAAAGACACAAAATAAATGTTCTCAATTTTTGCTTTTTTGTGTGAATAATGATTGAAGGTTGCTATATGCTAGCTAACTATTATTATTATTTTGGAACATTTCAAAAATAAGTAAATTTTAGGTTGTATCCCTATATGTCATAGAAATTATTTTTAAGATAGAATTTTGAAAGCCGATTTTAGTTTTCGTGGGTTAAAATACGTTTTATTTATTTTTTTCTGAGTTTTAACTGTATATTATGTTGACAGGAGAGTTGTTTCAGTTTTGTAGTAGAAAATAGAGTGTGAGAAAGGAATTTCGTAATGACATTCAAGTTCTGCTTCATATGTGATATTTAATTTTTTAAATATTCTGTTTAAACATAATCTTGGTTAAATTACGGTTAAGTATGTTATGTCGCATGTTAAAATTCTGACAGGTCTGGATTACATAAAACTGACAAACTAAAACCAACATTTTCAGTTACATGGGAACGAACCGTCTCAACGTACCCATCTTTTTTCAAAGTGCTTTGTAGGTACACATGTGATTTAAAATTTATTTAGGATTTCTCTGAAGTTGAATCAGTAGTGTCTTACTTTGTTTATATTATTTTTCCAAAGCTTTAATTTCGAAATGTAACTGTTGCTAAGCTGGAGACAAACTTTACGTATTCCGCGATATTGCTATCGTGGAAAACAAGTTATTTGATAAACATTTCAAGGATAGTGAACAATTAGAGAAGGGGTTTCTTTGTGGTTATGTAAAATGTTTATATTTTTGTCACCTTCCTTCTAATGTAAGTATAATATAATGTTAAAATATTACTGAACTAAATATGAGGTGGCCCATCTGTTGGTTTCTTTGAAAATATGTCTACGGATATTTCATTTTTCACTCAGAAAATTACTTCCTTTCTGACAATGGGAGATGCGTTTCTTGACAATTTGGGTCATTACTATACATTAAAATAAAAGAGAAAATACTTGAACATTTTTATTTTATTTACAAACTTTAACTATGCATATTTTTTATCTAATATACGTTTACTAACACACACATCGGTTTTTTGAATGAAGTTCCTCTTTATACACTTTAGCTTGTGCAAAGAATCTGGGAGGTTTATCTAACTTTTCCTCATCTTTTTAGTATCTTAGTGAAATCATTCACCATGACATTCACACACTTAGAAACTTAACACACACAGAGAAAATTTACTTTTAGACTTTATCCGAGTAATAGATCTCTGAGAGCATTTCGAATGTTTATTACTATTAGTGTTAACTGTTACAAGAGAGAATTTTGCTTCATTTGTATATGAGAGTATATGTCTTTAACATTTAAACACTTCAAAAAAAAATTAGCAAATTGTCCATCCTATACATATGTTGTAATAATTAGGCCCCACCTTATATTAGTAAAACAACAACGCATATCTTGACCTATAGAAAAATAGTTTTATTTTTGCCATAAATAACTTGCTTCAATGCTTTCGTCATTGCCTTACATGTTCGCGTTCTGTAAAACCGACCTTCTTTGACGCCATTGTAACGTTTTTCTACGGTTTTCACATTATAACATGGTTTAATGATACAGGAAAATCCATTTCTCATTCCATAGAAAGGCGTACGAGTGTTCTGTCTATATACGTACGTATAATTATTTTTTTAAACAATAATTTATAATATTTGTATAAGGGATTGGCGATATTTACCATACATCTCTTAACGGTTATTAAGTTTCAATGTCACTGCGCCATATATGGCCCGGAGTAACAATAAGTGTTATTTCTAATCTGGTTCTCGTATAATGTTGTCTTATAGTTTTGTGTCAACAGGTTCTCAATTTATAAACCCGTATTAAAATCTAATGTTGTTGTTTTCTTGCTACCAACATTAAGCAAGTGCGTTTAATTTTTTTGTATCGTACTTTTTTGGTGTGTGTTAATATAATGGTTACTGTTGCCTGATTATGAATTATATGGTTTAAGATGCCAGGATTACATCTAAATATATCGTATATATTGACTACTAGCGACCCGCCCCGGCTTCGCACGGGTGCAATGCTGATAGTAAATTAAATACACTACAGAAAAAATATGAACGTTGTATATAAAAACATAGCGGCCCGCTCCGACTTTGCACGGGCATAAAATATATATGCCTATGTCACTCAATGAAAACATGATTAAAATCGATCCAGTATTTTTGGTTCATTCATTACTGCCCTTGGCCTGCACGCATTAAATTTGGAGTAAAACAATTCGTCTTCCCCTATACTTACTATGAAGATTTCCTGCTATCTTTGGAATATCTAAATTCATACAATTTTTATTACATTACACATTTTTAAACGCAAATTTTAAATTTGTAACATCTCCGAAAATATTTGTTTAATTTACATGCTGTAAGGAACCATATTGATCTATATTAATTGCACACTGTATTTAAGGTACTTAATTCGATAAGGATTAATGCCGTATTGCTTAAAATAGCTTCGTAAATAAGCCATTTTCTCACGTAAAAAGTAAACAATAATAATGGTTAATGTGGGTTATCCCTAAAAGATAAACATATACCATCGCGGACTTTTTTGTAGACCTTTTTATGGTGTACAATACTGTAGTACATTAATTTGATCTAACTCGTAAGGGTAAGGCAGCGTTTTTGCTAATTGCTAAATAAGCCTAAAAAAATAGGTTAATTTACGACATCACGTTAGAAACCTCTAAAATTAGCAATGTTGCCTTAGTATATTATGCATGTATTATACATATAAACCTTCCTCTTGAATCACTCTATCTATTGAAAAAAACCGCATCAAAATCCGTTGCGTAGTTTTAAAGATTTAAGCGCACATAGGGATATAGGGACAGAAAAGGCGACTTTGTTTTATACTATGTAGTGATACGTGTTTATATTCGGATTTCGATTCATTATGACGTTACATAATGCATGGAACAGTGTTGTCATATTAGAAAATAAATATTAGATGCTTGTATTAATTTTTTTATTAATCTCTTAGAACGTCAACAATCTGTCCGTGGGCAATAAGTATTATTATATGATTTCCGTTATGTAATATAACTATTCTGACATATAGAAGATCACTTCAGTAATTGATCTGTTGTACATCTTATAATCTAAATATTATTCTAACTTATTTTTAAAGTCTATCCTAACTTATTGTATGACTATTCTAACTTATTCTAGATATTATTAAATCTTACTCTATTTGTATTAATCAGTTCGTATGTTAGTTTGCTTTTCAGCCTATACACTACACCGTCATCACTCACATTTAACTGTTTGGCGAATGCATTGGGATGCACCAATAGTCTTTCATAGTACTTCGCACTAACACTTCGAATCACACTCGTTAAGGGTTCTAAGGGGACATCGCGCTGAATCAGTTTGTTGCGGACGTAATATAGGGCATCGAGGATGACTGGCAACACTTTGTTCTGGAACCTCAGGAGGATAGCTATGTTAGGTGCTTGTATGTAAATTAAAAAATCGGAAAGTGTTTTAATCACAAACATTATTAATTTACTTGGTAAAAATTTATTTATTTATTTAATGTAAAGAAGATGTGACTTGTTGAACGGCGATGCAACCCGGCTCACTCGTCCACCATTGAGGTAGTCAAAAATAAACAGCTGGCCGGATAGTCCACAGGGATGTACACACGTTGTTGTAAAATTATGTTTGAATATCGCTTGTGCGTTCATCCGTCAGTTTTCCTTGTGACCTTACAACTTCAGCTGCGATACTTTTGCTCGAACTCCATTTAACTGCGCCAAAAACGCTTCGAATGATTGGAATAGTTTATGGCTAGGGGTCGGAGTACCTTCAATCCCTCTCTTCTGACCTTATAGCTTTAACTGCTATACTTTTGCCCGAATATCACTTAGGTATACTAAGAAACACTTCGAGTAACTGTGCAACGATTGCCAATCCAACGTCAACCTGTCTCTTTTTTTTATTGCTAATTAATTTGATCCCGATTAATTGAATAAATTCAAAATAAAACAGCCAATTGTAATATGTGAAAGAGGTTGAAAAAATAAAAACTGTTAATTTGTCTGAAAATATTATTTCATTTAACGGAAAGAAGAGGCGACTGGTTGGAGAGCGGTAGAAAGCGACACTGACCGTTCTTATCTATTAGAAAACAGACCCTTCCGTCTCAGTTGTTCACCATTCAACTCAAAAGAACTTTCAGAAAGCTAAGCAGTTAATGAATTAACTCTTTCCTGACGTTTAGGTTTGATGTGAGATATCCATAGGAGGGAAAAATGGTTAGCAGACGAATTGTGTTTCATTGTTTGTCAGGCAAAAAAAGAAGAACGGTTTTCTGTGGCGGCATTGGACTGGCAATGCAAAATGTATTTACTGCAACAAGCAGTATGCTATAATAACAAGCTTTACAAAAGTGTTGGTTCAGGGAAACCATCCTCATTAATACCGATGACTGTTCTATTACTCATGGTTAAGTCTTGCTATGCATATGGTACGATCAGCAATATGTAATGTATTAAAAACTTCTATAACTGCAGGAAACTGCTACAGCAAGTGTCTACTAACATCCTTTTACTTGACAATACTCAGCCACGCATTGCAAAAGTTGTGAAAAATGTACTCAAAGTGTTAATCCGGCCTACTTCAAATTTGTTACACCCAACCAGATAAAACGGCTTCAATTTTTCCAAAATAAGCTCCTGAGCAGAATCTTAAATGCTCCATGGTTTGTCAGAAATAATCAAATTCATAGAGAAAGTGTAACGAACACTGAGGAAACGCACTTGTTCGCGAGCTGCTGGGAGTTTAGCTCCGCGTCACCGCTAATCTCCCTTTTTCCAGGCTGCAACGACCTCATCCGTCGCTGCACTCACAACTTTTGCCCCCCATATGATAGCACCCAGTCGTGTGTGGACTCATGTTTGTGAATCAATAGCTAGTTTCACTATCTGTTCTTTCGTCGGGTGCTCGTGCCCGGTTAGCGGGTGCCATTTCCCCAAAATTTAATGCAGTACCGGCAGCGACCGACAGGGGTCAACTATGAGCGGTTTTGATTTAGTGTATTGGTAAGCCCAGAGGCAGTCCCTACATAACCCGGTCCAACCTGTCACTCCAGGGCAAGGCTCTGCAATCGGGTATGCGTCATGCATTCCACCGCCTGGTTTTAGGTCAGAACAAAATAAAAAGCAAGATGTACTGTAACAGCTCTAATTCTCGAATATATTGTACCGATTTTTCATGATAAAGTCTCAAATAAATAAAATACTTTAAAACTAATTTATAGGCGTAATAAATATAGAACAATAAGGTATAATAATGGTATTGCGTATTGCACATATTTTCATAGAATTGAATGATATAAATATCGCTAATTCCTATTGGCGGGATTGGTACGTTATGGGACTTCCTTCAGACTACCTTGAGCGACATTTCTGAATCGTACAGGCCTCGCCCCGTTGGAAAAATATTTTAAATACGCGACAAGTGTTGGCGCATACTTTAATGTAATGCCGGCTGGTCAAGTGGTGTTTGTATAATAAATCACGCTTGATTGGGTAGCATGTTTGCTTTTGTATGCAAACTAGGCCATTTTCAGGCGTTATTTTACGATCTGTATTAATGAGTTCTTGCTGGTTTTAATTTTCGCTCATTTATTAAGTCCGTACGCTACTGTGGGTGCTACTGTCGTTGCTATAAATTTCAAGTCTCGCAAAATGAGATAATTTAACGATTCTACTCATTATCTTCATCCTTATTGCTGTACAATCAGATTTTTGCTACTATGAGTTTCGTTTGGTTCATTCACTGTAAAAGTTTAACTATTATGTGACCTTTGGAATCTATTTTATTTTGAGATTTCTAACTTGAAAATTTGAAAACTAATTAATTGCGCTATTGCCATTGGGATAACAAGTATTTTACCGCGATTGATGCTGTGTTATCAGGCCTAATAACAGATCAGAGACAACTTTGGAGTGTCACTGACAGGTTTCACTTTTTAGTGTGTGTCATTTCGTCGAAGTGTGAATTTTTCGTCTTCAAGTTTTAATTTGCGAATTGATCAACGCTAAGTTATATCAAATGTATTGGCTCATCGGGCGCAAATCCAAGTTATCATTAGATAACAAGGTGTTGCTCTATGAGTCTATACTCAAGCCTATTTGATCATATGGAATCCAACTATGGGGTACCGCTAGCAAATCTAACATAACCATCATTCAACGGTTCCAAATTAAAGTGTTGCGTGCCATTGATCCAAGTTATCATTAGATTTTGGTCATATCGAATCCAACTATGGGGTACCGCTAGCAAATATAACATAACCATCATTCAACGGTTCCAAATTAAAGTGTTGCGTGCCATTAATCCAAGTTATCATTAGATTTTGGTCATATCGAATCCAACTATGGGGTACCGCTAGCAAATCTAATATATCCATCATTCAACGGTTCCAAATTAAAGTGTTGCGTGCCATTGTTGATGCTCCGTACTATATTTCAAATAAAGTGATACAGCGCGATATTCCTCTAGAACCTATAACGAGTGTAATCCAACGTGTTTGTGTGAAGTACTTCGAAAGAGTGTCGGTGCATCCCAATGCGCTCGCTAATCAGTTAAATATGCGACGTGATAGTGAAGTGCGTAGACTAAAACGTTTAACACCACCTGATCTGATTACTGGACATATATAAACTTTAGAATGAGACTAATTAATTAAGATAATATTTTATACAGAAGATCGCTTAATGAAGTGATTTTCTGCATGCCATGTAAATATAATATAGACATAAGAAATACTTATTACTCTCGCAAAGAGTAAAAAAAAAGTTTTATTTTTTAGTTCAATTTGAAGAAACAATCGGCTGAAGGTCATCGAATGCTGTGGCATTCATGTTGTCTCAATTTCAACAGGTGAATATTTGTGAATTGACACCGACGACAAACACATTCTGGATAGTCAAAAAAATTTGAAGGTTTGAAGATAAGTCCATGTGAAACGCAAGTAAAATATGCATGATTGTTAGATGCGAACAACAGGGGAATGATCCAAAACTGAAAGGCATTTGGTCATGTGTGAAAGGCTACTTCAACGGCAAAGTCGGGAAGGTTTTTCATTGTTATTTGTGGTAAAAGGGTTGATCCATTACTGTAATCCAAACCGAAAATAATCATGGGGACCACCTGGTCATGCCTAGACATGAACGACAAAGCCGAATATCCTCTGCTCCAAGGTAATGCTCCGCATTTGGGAGATCAACTTGCTATGGCAGACTATGAATTACTAAAACCTAATGATCTTATCAATAGGGATCCATATCAACTACAATTGATATATTTGAGCCGAGCGATGTTAAAATGGAAAGTGCTACCTCATCCGCCGTATTCTCCAGACCTTGCTCCTGATTTCTACAATTTCTGACATATGAGTCGTGACCTGTCGCGTATATGCGATATGAGTAGCACTTCAGTTGTTATAAAGATACCAAAAAATGTGTCGATTCGCGCGTAGCCTCAAAAGATACATAGTTTGTTCGAGATGGAATCCGTATATTACCTGAAAGATGGGAACAAGTAGCGGCTATCGATGTAGCATGCTATGTATGAAATACATTCTACATAGTTACACAGTAAAGCTTCAAATTTAAAACAAAATTTGAAGCTAATTTATAGGCCCAATAATATGCCTATTTTCATACATCACTACGAATTCATTCCGATACCAAGTATCAAACAACTTTCGTATCTCAAGTTTTTGTTATTTACGAGTATACAGTAGGAATGGTGACCGTTACTAAATATCAGAGATTTTTTTTTTTTTTTTTATTACTCTTCGTGAGTCCACAATCTGCCCTATTGGCAATAAGTATTTCTTCTGTTTATATTATATATACATGACATGTAGAAAATCACTTCATTAAGCAATCTTCTGTACAAAATATTATCTTAATTAATTAGACTTATTCTAATGCTTATTCTAAACTCTACATATGTCCAGTAATCAGATCAGGTGGTGTTAAACGTTTTAGTCTACGCACTTCACTATCACGTCGCATATTTAGCTGATTAGCGAGTACATTGGGATGCACTGACACTCTTTCGAAGTACTTCACACAAACACGTTGAATTACACTCGTTATAGGTTCTAGAGGAATATCGCGTTGTATCACTTTATTTGAAATATAGTACGGAGCATCAACAATGGCACGCAACACCTTATTTTGGAACCGTTGAATGATGGATATATTAGATTTGCTAGCGGTACCCCATAGTTGAATTCCATATGTCCAAATGGGCTTGAGTATAGACTCATACAGCAATACCTTGTTATCTAATGATAACTTGGATTTGCGCCCAATGAGCCAATACATTTGATATAATTTTAGTCCTAGTTGTTTCCGTTTAGAGAGTATGTGCTTCTTCCAGGTTAGGCGTCGATCTAAATGCATACCAAGATATTTAACATGCTCTGCTTGGGGGAGTTGACGATGATTGATATTTACTGGTGGACATGTTTTTCTACGCAGGGTAAACGTTATATGCGTGGATTTTGATTCATTGGCTTTAATGCGCCATGTCTTCAACCATAATTGTATTTGCTCCAGGTGGGTTTGTAGGTTTATTGATGCTGTGACTGGATCTTCATGGGATGCTAAGATTGCTGTATCGTCTGCATATGTTGCCACAGTAGTTATTTTTGTGGTGGGCAGATCAGCCGTATACAGAAGATACAGTACTGGACCCAGTACACTACCTTGCGGAACTCCTGAATATATGGGATTTAATTCGGTATGTTCATCGCCTTGATTTACAATAAAATGTCTGTCAGTGAGATACGATTTTAGTAGCTGATAGTCCGGATGAGGGAGAAGTTTCTTTAGTTTAACCTGCAAGCCCGTATGCCATACTTTGTCAAAAGCCTGAGATATGTCTAGGAAAGCAGCCGAACAATATCTTTTGGCATTTAGGTCAGCGTTTATTTGGTTTACAAGTCTATGCACTTGTTCTATAGTCCCATGCTTATTGCGAAAGCCAAACTGATGTTCTGGAATAATTTTTCTTTTTTCTATTATATAGTTTAGTTTTTTTATGTATAATTTCTCGAAAACTTTCGAGATTATTGGTAATAAACTTATAGGTCGGTAGGAGGTCACATCTTCTGGTATTTTTCCTGGTTTAAGTATCATTAATATTTTAGCTACTTTCCAGATACTAGGGAAGTAATTAATTCGTAGCATAGCATTAAAAATATATGTTAATAGTTTTATAGCCTTTTCTGATAGTTCTTTTAAAATTTTGCCAGTAATTAAGTCATAACCAGGAGCTTTTTTAATATTAATCTCTCTCATTATTGTATGTTTAACTTTTTTGACCGTTAATTTCTCGTGCGGTAAATCCATTTGAAATGGCGAATCTAGAAAGCTAGTAATTTTATTTTCGTCATCTTTATGTAGCTGAGACTGGAAAGGTTTAAAAACATTTTTTAAGTGTTTTGAGAAAATGTCGGCCTTCTCTTTATTGCTTCTCGCCCAATTATTTTCGCTTGTTTTAATAGGTGGGTTATGCTGCTGGGATCTCCTAAGCTTTTTTGTTGCTTTCCACAACGAATAGTCTGTAGCCTCAGTTGATGTCAAGTTTTCTAGGTATTCTTGAATGCCTTGGTTTTGTTCAATTTGGATTAGATCTCTCAGCTCTTTTATGGCCCTATTAAATTTTCTTTTATTCTCTTCAGTCCTTTGCTGTTGCCAATTTCGACGTAATTTTCTTTTTTCTGCTATCTTTTTCTGTATTGTACATGTTATATGTGTATTTTTTCTTGGAAATGTTTCACTGTTGGGAGTCGCGGAATATGCTGCCTCCTGTATATTTTTTGTAAGATTTATTGCTGCTATTTCTATATCCATTTCAGTTTGTAACGGTAAGTTTAGAGAGATATTTTGGTCTAAGTTTTCTCTAAATGAGGGCCAGTTAGTTCTATTATTGCACAGAGAAGGGGATTTATCTTTGATGGTAATTTTTGAAGAAATTGTTACTATTATTGGTGAATGATCAGAAGACAGGTCGAAACATGATTCTGCCTGACACTTTTTTGGATCAATATTTTTTGTAATACAGAAATCTATTGTATCTGGTTTTTTATTTCTGTCTGAAGGCCAATATGTTGGTTCACCAGTAGAGATATGTTGTAAGTTATCTTTCCTTATGGCTTTGAGCAGTTCTCTACCTTTTGAGGTTATTATTCTTGAACCCCACATTAAATGTTTTGCATTATAATCTCCTCCTGCTATAAATCTATTACCTAGCGTACTGAAGAATTCTTGAAATTGTTCTGCCTTGTTGTTATGTTTGGGTGGGCAATAAATCGCAGAAATTGTTAATGGTTCATGGGCTTCGTCTATGGTTATACTGGTGGCTTGCAGGTAGTCTTTGCGGAATTTTTCTTTTTCGAAATGCTTTATATCATCTCGAATTATTATGGCTGTACCTCCATGTGCTTTATCATCAGGGTGATTTGTATGATAAAGCTTATATTTAGGAACTTTCAGATAATTCTTGTCCGTAAAGTGTGTTTCGGAAACCATCATAACGTCAATATTTTGTTCATTTACGAACATTTTTAGTTCCCTGGCGTGTTGTTGGAGCCCATTGGCATTCCAGACGGCGATTTTGTAGCTATTGGTTTCAGGCATTAGGCAAGTTTGCTGACGACGGTTGTGAGTAGACCAAGCATCGTACTCATTTGATCCATTAGTTTGGCCATCATATTTTCTAATCTTGAGATGTTGCTAGTTTCAGTAGGTTGAGATATTGTCTCTCGTTTTTGTGCTGAACCATTTTCAACTATTTGGGCATAAGTTATGTCTGGTTGACTTGTTCTGGTGGGTAGTGGTAGATTGGTAGTAGTGGATTGTTTTTGTTGATGCCTTTTTTCCCTTAATGCTGGATAGAGTTTCTGCTGTAGTTGCTTGTGAACTGCGCAACCCTTGTAGTTCGCTGGATGATTTCCGTTACAGTTAACACATTTCACTTTTTCATCGCGAACTTTACGAGTACAATCTCCTGTCTTATGTTCTCCTGCACATTTTACGCATTTATATGATTTGCGACAGTAAGTCTTTGTGTGCCCGTGCGCTTGACACCTTGTGCATTGTGGTATAATTCTTTTTATATGTGGTGGTTCGCATTTAATAATATTATTTTCCAATTTGGTGATTTCATACACCGCCTTATTATTTCCATTAGGTTTTATGTCTATATAAAACATAGGCAGAGGTTTTTTTGTCGTGTGATGTCGTATATTGTGAATATTTACGACCTCGTGGCCTTTTTCAGCTAGTGCTACCTTGATGGTGTTAAAGTCCGTCCCGTGATGTAATCCTTTTAATACGAATTTAAATGTTCTCTCGGATTTTGGCCTGAATGTATGGTATTGGGTATTTCTTTCATCTAATTCCTTTATAAGAACTTTAAAGTGATCCGCTTCGAACAATTGGATTTTAATTGTTTCATAGCTCACTGTTTTAATTGTGTAGTTCGTAGTAATGGTTTTCAATAAGTCATGGATATTTTTTATTATTCCTACCTTATAGAGTGTTATTGGTGGTGGTTTCGGAACAACTTTTTCAGGGCTTGGTTGTATGTTCTCTTCAATTTCTTCCGACAGGTTGCTAAAACTGTTTTTTGTCTCTATCGGTTTCTGCAACCAATAGTCACTGATTCTTGTTTGTTTCCTCGCGATTTCTTCTTCTGGACTTCTCAATCGTTTTTTGTTAATGACTGTAGTCCATTCTGATGGTGGAGTTTGCGTTATTGCTGTTTGTTCTAATCTTATATCAAAGTGTGCAGGTGATTTGGTTGAATCGCTATGGTTTGCCATTTTTTAATTTTTAATATTTTATTTAATTTACTTCCAGAGGATAAAAAAATAAAATAAATACATTGTTTATTTCACGCACTTCATTTTTCACGTACGTTATTTTAGCACTAGTTTTTTACTATAAATACTATAAATGAATTTCAAAAGGACTGTTGTAAAATAAGATGAAATAATTTTAAACACTAATAAAAATGAGATGCAGTCCTTTTGTCTGGTCACGTAAACACGTATTCACTACACTTTAGGTCCACTGAGAGACGGATAGCCGCATCTGTAATGCGTTTTTAACACTCTATTAAATAACCGTAATAAAATACTGGGTTTTTTTTAAAAAAAGGTATCTTTTTATAGCTTGGACCGTATTGAAAATACGTCTTCACCCTACGAAGGTTTGAACTGAACTATAAATATCAGAGATAAAAAAACATTACTACATATGTGTGAACGTCAAACAAATACTCCCCAGCCGTTATATTACACGTGTAAAACGGAATCATAAAAAATATGTTTTTGTCTAGGTAGTAAACGAAAAATACATCGCAAATTACTAACACTTCACTCGTTTTACACTATTTCGCTGTGTGTTTCAGTTTTATGTGTTTCTTTAAAACCTTTTCACGCCTCAATCGATTTCGTACATAATTGTAATTCGTCGGTTCAAATGAAAAATCTATTAATTTTTTTTATTGCCTTCTCCTCTGCCATCTTGGGTAGTCTTATCGAATGGCAATAGCAGCGCCTCGGTGTTTGAAAGGCATTTTGAATAGACGACACGTGCTCGAAAACACAATTTCATACCAGGTGAACGTGGTATGGCGGCCATAAATTGCTTTTGATTTAGCGAAACGCGCAGAAATTGGCATGCATATTTGTATATGCGGCATTGCTGGTGGTAGATGGCGTTGTATGGTCGCGTTTAGTGATGATCTAATTTTTTAACGGTTACTAATTTAAATTGTTGTTTGTATAGATAGCATTATTAATGACTAATTAATTTGTGTTTATGATAACTTAAATCTAGGTATATAACTAGGAGGACCCATCGGCCCTACCTCAGTCTCTAGTGAAATAATGTTTATACATATCACTGCTGTATTTTTTTATTATATGCACCTCACTACACAAGATCAGATGGTTTGATTCTTTTGAGTCTGTGTCCCGTTCTGGTGGTTCCAAAAGTTGCAATACTTCAATATTCTCATGAGAATGAAGTCTTTCCTCATGCCCCCTTGCACTTCTCTTGATTTCTTAACTGACTGTGGGTATCTGAATGTCTCGATGTTGGTAATCAATCCTATAGTATTTGGGTGCGCCCACAATACCTCTCAGGACTTTGTTATGAAAAATTTGTATTTTGTTTATGTTATTCTTTACAGAACATAATTGAGCTCCGTATGTCCATATAGGTTTTCAGTATTTGCTCTTATAGTAGCAGTTTATTATGTACTGATAATTGTGATTTTCTTCCAATTAGTACATTTTCCTATATGTCAATTCCAGTTCTTTTCTTTTCTTCTTTATATGTTCCTTCCAGCGAAATTTTGCATCAAGATTCATTCCGACAAATTTAGCGTTGTTGCTATATGGAATGATAGTATAATTTAATGTTACTGGCGCTTGAACGGTCTGATTGAACTGCACAAGTACTATGACTAATTAATAATTATTTGAATCAAATATTAATGAAGCCTCACAGTTGCAGACAGAGTTGGGCACTATTTCAATTACCTCACATTATTAATTAAAATACAAATACATATTTGCTATTTGTATTTCAAATATGCTATCCATATATAAAAAAAGTTTTCACAACAATATAACACAAGTTTGTATTCATAAGGATCTGTAGAAAGATTGTTTTCATTAGCATGTTTTATTTATTCCCCTAAAAGACTATTTGGCTAAGTGTTGGTGGTTAAAATGCCATACGTTTTGAGAAATGATATTTCGATGCGAAATAATCTTTTCGAATTCAGCGAACTTTTCTTAATATAGATTCACTTTAAATATTGTACTGATATTTTAAGTAACCTAAAATAGATTAGTGATTATTTATCAGATTCACTGTTTTATAGATATGTGATAACCTAATGATCTTTAAAATTAAATGAAATTAGATTATATCATAGAATATAAGTCATTGTTTATCAGTGTTCTAATATATGATTTTTCCTTATAACTTTTCACCTTAGGACTTTCATTCAAATTGATTGAAATTTAGACGACTATTGGCAAATAGTTGATTTTTCTAATGATTAGTTTATTGAAATCACTTTATTTTGTAAAAATGTAGTATTTTTTTATTAATATGATAACGTTAAGAATGTCATTTTAATTTTTGCAGTTTCTGGCTATCTGTTCGTCTCTCCGCGTCTTGTACTGTATGTAAAATATGTGTTGTTGTCAGGGTCAGTCAATTCTTGGTGTTAATCATCTATATTGTCTTCATTCTGCCAGGACATCTCTTTTCTTCGTCGTGCATTGTTATTTCTGATATTTGTTGTTGTTTCTTGCTTCATGTCGTTGGTATCCTTGGTACATATGATCTTGGTTTCTTTCAATGATCACCTTTAGCAGTTTTTTTCAAGTATCTATATCTTTCAATGCTTGGGTGTTGGTTATCTTGTCTGTCCATCAGTTTCTTAGCATCCTGCCATGTATTTTAAAACCCTGTAACTGTGTATCTAACCATTTTTAGTAATTATAATGGAAATATCACAATTTCTACATCGTATAACGAAGTCAGTCATATTTTGAACCAGTGTCATAAGTAGGGTTTAACCAGTTTTTTTCCTCACAGACCAGTAATCTTCATCGCTAACTAGGAATTTGATCTGGATCGCTGGCTTTACCAGGTGTTGTTTGTATAGAATGTTTTACTTCAGATGGTATAATATTGAGGCTTTCTTATTCTTACTACCTCATTTCTCATTGTGTTGTATTATCATGAAACATTTTGAGTATGTAGTTGTTCCATGTTCCACTCTCGTTTGCTTAGTATAATTTTCACTAATAAGAGCTTGTTTGTATTTGTTTCCAGCTTCTTTAAGCTTCTTGCGCATGTTGAAATTGTTGTTTTTCTTAATTAGTGCTCTACATATTGCTCTTTGAACCTTTCTTATTTTGTTTCTCGTATTCCTTGCCTGATATTTTGCTGCTTCTTGTTTGTGTTCTTGTAGAATTTCCTATCTTACATCAATTGAGCTATCCATTTTTTTCTTCTTTTTTGTTCTCCGGTAGCCGATCGGGTTTTCTATTATTGTTCTAGTGCTTTTTTGATTAATTTCCAGGCTGTTAGGCTGTGGTAAAATGAACTGAGAACTGAAAAAGATCTTTCTCCAATTATTACAAGCAGTTGATTACTGTATCACTCTAAAGTAAGTATTGAAGTAGTAACGCTGTATATATACCAAAGCATAGGTAATATTGGTTATATATTACGAATTTTATTAAATATACTTTAGTAATAGCAGCAATACTTTATATTTACATGCTTTGTATAGTTTATTTCCTCATTATTATTGATTTCTGTTATAAATAGAGTATCCTTTAAATTATGATTATATAAGAACTAATTATATAAGAAGAATAGTCAAAATTAGAACCAGAAAATATTTGTGACAACGTATTAGTGGCATCAGTAAAATGCGTATTGTGGTCTAGTAATTTTCGTGTCAAAATATTTATATATCTATGAGTCAATGACCTTTATCCAACATTTCATTGTATAGCATCTTATGAAAAAAGAATTTTTGTTAATATAACTTCCATTCCTGATTTAGATATTTTAATGTATACTGTTATATTTTATTTCGAGGTAGTAAAAAATATTTCCCAACCGCTCATGTGTGTAGTGTGTGATCGATTCCCATAACGGTAAAAGATTTTCTTCGCTTTTGTAATTAAGATTTCTACTTAATATTCACGCCTTATCTTCCTATATGGTCCATTAGGATTACTTTTCGGGGCCTAGACGTGCATCGTAGGATAATATTAACTGACATGGAGATAATATAGTGCTCAACCGTGTAGAAGTATATTTACAGTCGTTCTTCCTAAAAGTTAAAATAATTTTGAATGTAATTAAATATAAATGTATAAAAATTGACTTTTTGCTTCTTATATTTCAACATTAGTATTGCAGTATTAGTTGCTTTATTCATTTCAATAAAGGATACTACTAATGCTGAAATTTGAATTGTTTCATTGACAAAATTTGCATTTTCGTCAAAAATGGCTATATTAGTCCCATCTGGCGTTATCTGGTTTCTACTTATTCTGAAAATTGCATTTGTTAATTAAAAAAATAGGGTTATATAGACGTAAAAACTAGTCAATATCTCGTCATTCTCAAAACTATCTCTGCAGATGACCTATTTACTCTAGAATTTTCTAAAATCACCTGTCCAAGCGACCAATACTGTGCGATTCTTACACATTATTAAGCCTCCTCATTTAATGTTATGAAAAATCGACTGAAACTACCAGTAGCTATTACGTTATGACTCTTTTGAATTGTTTAATACTTGCTCAGGAATTCTTCCTCCTTTTGCTCTAAGGTCTTCTTATGAAAACAAAGTATTCGTACATATGTATGTGTCCAATGTGACCAGGCAATAATTTGTTTAATTAAGCGTTTGATCGATTTTGTTCTGTTTTGTTCGGGCCCTTTCTTGTGTTTACAGATCAATTGTGTTAATGCCTACAAGAATTAGCATAGCATTAGTATCTACGTTGTATGTCCTTATCGTTCGACCTCATTGGATCTTTATGCACATGGTTTTATGTTTGACACACTGCAAGGCTCTTGTGCTACTACAGAATGAGTCTCCATACATGAAAAGTCTCCCCCGACATGTTTCCCACTTTCAATCAGCTTTCGTGATGATAATTTTGAGCATTCTGGTCACAATATTAGTATGGATATGCAAAAAGCTGTTTTGAGCCATTTGCACAAATCCAAAGATCAATCGTATTAATATTTACAATTATATCTACTGCGGTGAATCGCTATGAAATCAAATCATTGGTGATCAAAAGTAGATCGAGTACGACAATCGGAAGCATCAAAGATCATGTGCCAGGGATGCCGAACACTTAGTTGTCGGGACAAGCGTTCTGCAATTGATAATATATCCGAATAATGTGTATTATGTGTTTGACGGGATTAGAAAGGAATTATCCACCATGAAACAGTTCTAATTAGTCAGATGATTGATTCTCACTCTGTAAATATCCAGAGATATTGAAAGAAAACTAACCGAAAAGCTCAGCTTGAAAGTTTTGATGCATCTACTATAGAGTCTAGACAAAAGACCTTCTGATTTTTACTTTTTCCGATATTTGTAGAACTTTCCTGATGGTATGTAGCTGCTTTCAAAAGAAACTCGTGAAAACAACTGGATTTAGTTTTGTTAACGAGACAAACGAAGGAGACAGAAAGTTAAGACGAAAGGTCTTCATCAATCAATGATAGTGTGACTCTATCTGAAAAGCAGTGAAATATTGCCTTTAATATTGGGGCATATTTGCTTTAAATAAATTAATTTTTACTTTATTATAAAATTGAGTGTTATTGAAAAACGATATTAAACATTTTCAGATATTGTCACTCACTGACTTTTGTGTGTCTCACTTTTGGAGGCATTTATTGAGAATAATTGGTACAATATATAATAATAAGAATATTTCCCATCATTTTCTACAATTTTTACACCTTTCGGGCAATATAACAATACCCTGTTTAAAGAACGATATTGGTTTGCCAGCGATCCAGTTGTTGATCCATTTTCACACTTCTTCGCCATTTCGAAACTCTATGCCAGCCGAGCATTACAGCATCGGTTTGAAGAAGTGGCAGTCAGAAGGCGTTTTCGATACGCTGGGGGGTAGCAGAACTTCTCATTAGATCTGCAGCAGTGACTTTCACAACTCGTACTAAAAGACGCTTAGAGTTGTCTTTCAACATGATGATTTTGCGCCTGTTTCCTGTCGCTTTTGGACTTTTTTTTGTAGTAGTTTATAACCGTAACTATTCCAGTTTGATGTGGACATAGACGGCTCTCCTGCGCTGATTCATTACTTTTGTACTTTATATTGTCGTAATATATTCACTTTACATCGACAGTCGCAGACGGGCGCCATCTCTTCTTTTTTATTGGCAGGCACGGAACTTCGGTGTTGAAAATGCTCCACACGATATTTTTTGAACTCGCGAGGTAGCCATTTGTCCTCCTTGTAAATCTTTTCCATGGCATTTAGCATACCGAACTAGTTTATTTATCAATTGCTCATTCAATAAGTTTTGCAATTTATTAACCTCGTTTAACAAATTTTGAGCTTTCCAGGATAAACACTTTATACGATGAAAAATATAATGATCATAATAGTGATTTTGTTTGTGATATGCTCTTATATAACAACTTATATATATATATATATATATATATATATATATATATATATATATATATATATATATAAATGAAGCATTTCTCCATTTGCCACGACAAATAGAATTTAATTAACGCCTTCATTTTTCAAAGTCCATAAAATCGCATTCTCTCGGCCCTTTACAGCGTTCCCTCGGTTGCCTTGAATGGCCTTTTCGGATCGTAAAAGCTTCACCGTGCCGTTTGAAAGGCATTTCGAATAGACGACACGTGCTCGAACACATATTTTCATACGACGCGGACGGCTTTAAATCTTATTATGGCGGTCGTAAATCGTTTTTGATTTCGGGATACGGCAGAAATCGGCATGCACGCCCGAACGTCACGTTGTCGGAGGTGGGCTCTCCGCCGTACGTACGTACTCGTCGATGGTACCACCGTTTTCGGATCGCCGTTCGAAAACGAATCTGATGGTATTAGGATGATGATCGTCTTCATTGTTATTTACGATCATATAAAATACAACGTATTTATGTCAATGGTTTTGTTTTATTCTCCAGAAATGTCCTTGGAATGATTTTTTGAATTGAGTGGATAGACAAGTCATTTATAATTAAATTAAGCGATTATAGAAATTATAGGATGGTATATGTTGATTTTTTTTAGAAGAATATTTCGAAGAATTAAAGTTATGCGAGTACAAACAAGATGGCGCTAGTTTGCATTGTATTCACCGCTTTTTCAGTTAGTACTAACATTCAAAAAAAAGCTGTTAAAAGTTCATGATATTCTACTCATAGTTTGTGAGTTATTGTGCTAAGGGTGATGCTACTTTCGTTATTTGAAAAACATGAATCAAAAAGAATTTCCTATTTTAATTTTACACTGCTTTTTCACGGGAAAAATACCGCTCGAGCGGAGAAATGGCTTAAAAAGTGTTATAAGGACTGCGGTCCGTCAAAAACAAACAATGAAACGTTGGTTTGCTGACTTCAAACGTGGTCTTAGAGACACCGAGTATGCAGAACCCAATGGACATTCTAATAAGTTGGTAACACCAGAAAACGTCATAAAAATCCACAAAATTGTTTTGAATGATCGAAAAGTGAAGTTGCGTGAGTCAGCTAAAATCGTAAAAATATCAATACAGAGGGTTGGTTTCATGTTGCTGAAAGTGAGTGCCGCGCTTGCTCACTGTTGACCAAAAACAGGAACGTGTTGATGATTCTGAACAGTGTTTGGCCATTTTTAAATGTAACAAAACGGAATTTTTGCGTCTGTATGTGATAATGGAGGAAACATGGATCCAACACTTTACTCCAAAATCGAAACGATCGTCAACCGAGTGGACACCAACTGATGATAGGCCTAGTTTGAGACAAAAGATAAATCGTTCTACAAAAGTGGTATTAAAATGTTAGAGATACATATTTTCCAGATAAGTAAATATTTACACGACCAAAATTCATAAGAAGAAAGTTGTATATTCAAGTGAAACATTTTTATTTAGTCAGAATTACTGAAAGTTTTTATTTAAGCCACAGGAACTACCTTCAAACTTTATTATCAAACAGCACAATTTGAATTAGTATTTTGATATTTATCAATAGAACAATGGAAAATAATATTGTAACTGAATGTTCGCTCTTGTAATATTACAAATCAATACAAACCATATTGAAATGGTTGTCAAAAAATAATCTAAGGACACGGACAGTACATATTAATTTGTTTTTATTAATAAATCAGAATAGGACCTGCCAAGAACACGTTAGGAATGTATTAGGGAGCGTAACAAAAGAATCTGATAAAAAGTTTTAAGTAATTGGCTGTCCAAATATGTAGAACTGACATCTGGCTGATGCAATCTCATAAATATGCATAACAAGTACCTTTTCAATTTACTATGTTACGTTTTACATTTATCTTATCAATTCAATTAATACACCAAAGAAGATAATAATGTTCTAGCTAGTGTTGGGAACTCGACTGAAAGCAGTCAAAACAGTCGATACCCCTCAAATGTTTTATCTTATTTTAATATGTTAATTGCTATTTTTAAATAGCAAACAATAGAACTTAAACAAAACTTAAATACTAAATTAAAATTAAACATATGTCTAATCATAGAAATAAAAGCTAATCCATGACATAATGATCGCACAATAACTACTAATAACTTTAAATAAAGTAAATGCTTTATTTATTATTGTTGGGAAATATTTTTAACAGTTTAAAGACAATCAAAAGTATTTTATTATTTATTATTCACCATTGTAATCTGTTTATCCTATTACATTAACAATATTGAAAAAGATCGTTCCAAAATGCTGCTATATTAATATATAATATATTGTTATTTACAAGCAAACTTCCAAAAAAATTATAAAACTATATATAATGCATTCAAATATATGTAAGCATAAATTGGGTACATTTTTGTCAAGGTTGCGGCTATGATGACAGAGCCAGAACATTAAAAATCAGTCGAATGAAACTAGTAGAACCAAAAATAGTAACTAAAAGTACGACTGGAACAGTCGATAAGAAATAGTAACAAAATCAGTCGGACCTAATATAGCGACTGAAACAGTCACTAGTAAAAGGTAGTAAAATCAGTTGAACCATATATAGCGACTGAAACAGTCGATAGTAAAAAGTGGTCAATTATTAAACAGTCGATAGTCAATTTCAATCGATAGTTCCCAACACTAGTTCTGCTTCAACCGTAGTAGTTAATATTCAAATGCTATTTACTCTGTGTTAATAATAGCAAGGTCCCAGATCTCCAGATACAAAAAAAATCCTTATTATTACAAGTGTCCCAATTGTTTCATACACGCTTCAGCTTGAATAATCTCTGTACACTTTTAGGATACTTTAGGAACTAGTAATTTTCAATAAATTCCTGGGCTAGACCTACTGCTTAATGTGAACTTTAAATCACGGTCCGCATAATTTGTGACAATTTTTGAAGAATTTAACAATAACTGAATGACTGTTCCTTGTGTGGTTTTACACTCTTATCTATAAACAATCATAACTCTGAGTCGAAATATTGAACAGTAGAGGTGTTGGACGCCGAAAAAATATCGATAAATTTTTTGCAACAAGTATAAAAAGTATCAATATTTTACAAAAATATATCGATAAAATAAATATAGTGAAATATTGGCCTAAAAATTTTTTTTCTAAAGATTTTAAAAAGTAGTGATGGACATTTATTAAGGACATTAAGTAACAAAATTCACCAAACTTTTTAAATTAAGTACCAATTTAAAGGTTTGTTCAAAATTATATTTAATTTATTTTGAAAAAATATCGATATTTTTTTGCAAAAAGTATAAAAAGTATCAATATTTTACAAAAATATACCGATATTTTTAAGAAAAAATAAATATAGTGAAATATTGGCCCAAAAAAATAATGTTTTCTAAATATTTTAAAAAGTACTGATGGATATTTAAAATTAAGTACCAATTTAAAGGTTTGTTCAAAATTATATTTAATTTATTTTGAAAACAGATCGATATTTTTTTGCATCCCTACTGAACAGGCTTAAAACCTGCGGGTTATCAATCTTGCTATTAAATTAAAATATCTTATTGAATAAAGAAACATAATTCGAGTATATTACTCTTCAAAGCACAATCTATTATGTATTCATATTGATAATCTTTTCTTTTTGTTCCAGGTAATGTTGCCATCTCTGCTTTCATTAGTTGTAAGTACAATAATTAGGTTATTATTTAATTTTTTAAGCAACAAGCATTGCTGCTTGTTATCGCAGTATAATTATACTAAGTGGATTTTACAATAACTTTGCGTTGTTATATAGAAAAAATAGCATTGGCATTTTTGTATTTCTTTTTTGTTCGATTGAAATATCGAAATGAAATATCGCCTCAGAATGGGACTTATGGTGCCCGACCGACGATTTTATAGAGAGAGTATCAGCGGGTTGCCTACTTCGACAAATTGAAGTAGCTTTATTTTCCGCCGTCGCTAATATTTCTCCTATAAGTTATGGGCACCAGCTGGCTTGCTCTCTTGCAACGTTTAGGAAAAAATGACTGGAATATTATCAGTAATATATATGAGAGGCATTCCCGCAATAACCATAATATATATGTTAGGAAAAAGCCCTCTATTGCTCTCCATTTTATTTTATGATCGCGTACTTGTACTATATATAGTTGTCATTATTCTACTGTGATCAAAAATCAGTGTTCGAAACAGTTTCAGGATTGGATTTATTTATGATATGGCGTCTTTTCGATTTTAATTTCCTCAATCGGTTCCAAACAGGATGTTGACGAAGCGATTTTTTGAGTTTAGCAAATATTATTAGTTCAATGGAGCTAAATCTGGCAAATAGAGCAGTTGCAGGAGCAGTTGGTGGAGATAATTTAAAATTACCTGTATTATGATTTTCATGTTTTATATTTTTATTTGTTGATTACAATGGTATATTGTGAAAAAGCTATGTGTTCCCCTCCATGTTATTACATTACCAAGTAATTATACAGGGGATAGACAAAATACTTTTTCTTTTTAACGCAACTGCGATTCTTCATAAAATAGATTCTAGTAGACTGAATATTTACTAACGGAATGTTGCCCCATTCTCACCAAAACATCCTCCAATTTCTCTAATGATAACGGGAATGGAAATCTACTCTTCTTTCTCTGCTCCGAAACTTCCCGCAAGGGTTCAATTTTGTTGAGGTCTGACAATTCTGATGGCCCGGGCCAGATGTTCTGAAGTTATAACTTGACCTTTTGTGTAAGGGCGCATTATCATCCTAGAATATACTAATATATATACTAATCATAGTATAACTTCATCAATATGGTTGTCGAGATATTTATTCGCAGTAATTTGGCTATTGATGAGAGCACCAGCGCAATACAACAATATTGGCGCTAAATAATTATACTTATATCATTCATACGATTAATAAATATTGATAATGTCATTATTAATTTATTCCAAAATACTCTATAGTACTAGAAGTTATAATTCTGTAAGTATTTATAATACTATAAGTCCCCGACCTACCATAGTAAAACTGTTTTTTTTTTGGCAAAATTAGTTTTTTAAATTGAACATAATTCCCTTCAAGGGTGATACACTGATTATAGCGACCCTCCAACTTTTCGATACCATTTTTGTAGTACGATTGGTCCTTTGTTTCAAAATAGGCCTCAGTTTCGGCGATCACCTCTTCATTCGACGAAAATGTCTTCCCAGCGAGCATTCTTTTGAGATCTAAGAACAGGAAATAGTCGCTGGTGGCCAGATCTGTAGAATATGTGAATGAGGAAGTAATTCGAAGCCCAGTTCATGGATTTTTGCCATCGTTTTCACAGACTTGTGACACGGTGCATTGTCTTGGTCAAGCAGCACTTTCTTTTTCTACAAATGCGGCAGTTTTTCGGCGATTTCGTCCTTCAAACGGTCCAATAACGCTATGTAATAGTCACTGTTGATGGTCCTTCCTTTTTCAAGGCAGTCAATGAAAATTATTCCATGCACATCCCAAAATAAAGACGCCATAACCTTGCCAGCCGAATGTTGCATTTTCCCACGCTTTGGAGCGGGTTCAGTGTGCAGTCCACTCGGATGACTGTCGATTGGACTTTGGAGTGAAATAATGGAGGCATGTTTCATCCATTGCCACATATCGACGCAGAAACTCGGGTTTATTACACTTGATCATCTTCAAACACTGCTCCGATTCATCAACTCGTCGTTGTTTTTGGTCAAAAGTGAGGTCACGCGACACCGATTTGCAGAGAGCTTCTCATACCCAAATATTCGTGAATGATTGTATACACGTTCAGTTGATATGTTTAGAGTGTCTGCTATTTCATTCAATTTCAATTTACGGTCATTCAAAATCATTTTGTGGATTTGTTTAATGTTTCCGTCGGTAACAACCTCTTTTAGCCATCCAATACAGTGAACGTCTTCGGTGCTCATTTCACCATGTCTAAACTTAACATACCAATCCTTGATGGTTGATTTTCCTGGGGCAGTGTCCGGAAACTCGGCATCAAGCCAAGTTTTTCCTTCAACTTTATTTTTTCGCTTCCCTAGCTAAATAAAAGTTTCCCGCGGTTTTTTTATTTGGCCTTTCGTATGTCCAGTGTTCATCATATATCTCGATAGTTATGCTTGTTCAAGAAAATGTGTCCTTTACCAATCTGACAATTGCTGATAATATGCTGAAAGAATACTCTAATTACAAGTTCCTAGACGTAGAGGTCCAATATTTATTACAATTTTGTCCGGTTCGAGGTTGATCACATACTTCTGTAGATATTTAGAATATTTTGATATATATATCTTTAAATTTTTGACGCTATTTTTTGTGAGTCAGAGAACCAATTTGCTTTTTTTAGAAAAACAGTTTTATTTGCTGAATAAACGGTAATTTAACCTAAAATTCAATTTATAGTAATTTAGATAAGAAAATCTATTTTTCCTAGTTTCCTATTAACTAATATCGGTATTTTAAAAGTGACAAGTTTACTAATAAAAATGTCTTTTGTTATCTATATCTTTATGGCTTTTTTAATAGACTATAAATTTCCAAAATATTTACAACATTGTTGATTAATCTCTATTGTACATATATATTAAAATATTTTATTAATTATTAAATACTGTACATATCAGTTTGCGTAATTACATATCAAGATACTGGAACTTTTCAAGGTTTTCCTTGTTAATTGGTTCTCGAATGTACGAAGAAACAATTACACCATCCTTTGTTCTACATTTCTTATTTAAAAAATCATATTTGTAATAGTAAATGGTGCGCTCGTTTTATAACAATCATAATTACTCGAGATTTTATTATTAACCGTGTTTACTCGGTATTCTATTATTAGTTCCTCGGTAATTATGCGATTTAATTCTAAAAATCTGGTTTACATACTACTATATCTGTCTACTGTTTTGAAGATTACTATTTTCAAGCCCTTGTGTCTGGTGTCAGAGTCGAGTTTCACCAGCCTCTCCTGAGACTCTTTTTTTTCCAGCAAATTAATTCATTAGGAACAGGTGGTATTCACTTGGTGTCAGGTCTGGACTATAAGATGAATGTATATAAGCTGGATAGTATTATACATGTTTACATATTGTCATCAAACGTACATGTTTGCATCATATTTTTAATGGTCACTAGAAACAATGACCCTAATATTGATATATACAAAATGATCATACCCTACGAAAGACTGTTAGATAACTAGTTACTTTGTACATTCTCTTTCATTGTGTGAGCTTTGAAAATTACCCTATTCTGGCAATTTTGTTGATATTGTCACATCACGTTGTGTAATGTTTATTCATATTTTAATTTTCGTTCGGTTTCGAATGAATTTTGTACCACTAGTACATATTATATTCATCGTCTCAGTTTCACTATGATTTAATCATTTCTTTGATTACCAATTTAAGAAATAGTATTTTTTTCATACCTCGGTCGAGAGTACGTACTTTCGTCCCTAATAACAAGGAAGAAAGTTGCTTACATTACATTAAGAACATTTACTCCCTGTGAGAAGTACACCCGCGCCCTCTATAACGGCGGGTGAAAGAATTTCTTATGCATATTTATACTCGTAACTAGGGACTCTTTATTCTGTTGCTAAAACAAATTGTTTACCACTGTCATTAACGTTGCTTTAACCTTAAAAATAATCATCAATGTTGTTTTGAATGTTGTTAATAACGTACTCTCGACCGGCTATGAAAAAAAAATCGTATACACCACACGGACCAAAATTTGAAATCTCGGTCCCGTTCGAGCAGGAAAGTTGAATTTTCGGCCCTTGTAGTGTAATATACTATTTGTTATATTTCGTCTCTATTTTGTTTTGTCAAGTTTTCACAGCCATACATAAAAATTTTAATATAATAAAGGCTCAACCATAGTATTAACAAATTATAAACATTATCGATATGCACACAAGCCAATCATATACTACATCGTGTTAACAATATTAGCTTTCTAATGCCATCTAGTGTAAACATGTCAGACTTTTACGGCTTTGTCATACAATTTATTAAAATAATCTATCATTAAACTAATTAATTTCTATTTATTGGACCTAATATAATGACTGCTTAGTCAAAATTAATTAAAATGCAGAAAACGATCTATTGCTGAATATGGGTACTATTTTTATTACTACTACTACTACTACTATTTAGAAGAAAGGCTCATACCACTTTTACTCAAATGGTTGAGCGAATAAAAGTAATTAAACTAACTTATGCCCTGACAGTTCTCCAAAGCGAAAGCCACACAAAATAACTACATATCTGGTAAAAATAGATAATAATCAGAAAACATTATATATTACGTATAATAATTATGATTAAAGATACCATCCATCATGAGTATACAAATACTATCAAACTATCTTTATATATCTACCCTTTATTTCGTCATATAAATAAATATAATGCAGTCGGAAGAGAACTACATTTTCAAACATATAAATACATTTTTAGGTCGTGATTTTGGTCGACCAGGCTGTCAGATTAAGGAGCTTTTTTTGTGGGTTGATGATTTATGACGTCTCATACTCTACAGCTTTTCTATCTAATCCTTAAGAATATTATAATGGTACGCACCCAATAACATCAACTTGATGGGATTGGGTTGTTCTATTGTTTTGATTGATCTTTCGGTCTGATAGTTGGATAGTTTATTAATGCTCCTACATGTTTCTACATGATACATTTTTCTTGAGGTGGAAACATTTTTTGAGATATAATATTATAAAATGTAGTGTTGTTCGATTCTGAATTATACATCAAAAATAAATAAATAAAAATTAAAATGAAATCAAACTAGTAAAATTACTATATATCCTCGTAAGTTGTTCACTGTCCAGCCCTTGTGCCTATTGTCAGTTTCACTAACCTGCCTTCAGATGAGTTTTCCACCTCAAATTGGTTCATTAGGAACAGGTGGTAATCACTTGGTGTCACGTCCGGACCATAAGCGGGTTATTAAGTAAAGATGTACAATATTGTCTGCGACAGTGTCAGTACCAATTTTACAGTTACTAGATAGTGAATATTAATTGTAATATATGTGACGTATGTTTTGAAACAAGAAAAAAATCACCATTATCATCATGAAGCCATGGCTGATGCTATAATGTTGTAATAAAACTTGGTTATTATGTTTTTATTAATATTATTTTACCAGCCATAGTCAATAGTTTGAAAAACTATGCAAATATAAAATACAGAATACATGTTTCTGAATACAATGTTACATTTACAAAATAATCTCTCAAAATTGATTTAAAATCCTAGTGAGAATAGTAAGAGTTCCATTAGTGTTGATTATGCATATGTTACATATGTACACAGTAACAGTTTAACATATGCAACCAGCGTTATTTTAGCAATAACATTTAGTGTATTCAGTAAATGTTGGCAAGTTATTATGGATAGATATCACAAATATTTGCAATTTTTCAGTTTTGTTTTCTTGTTATTGTAAGTTCATAATTGCAATTATTTGGCTTTATGTTTAATCTATAGAAGAGTTGAACATTCTAAAAAACTCCGATATAAACTTAACAATCTGATTAAGACTAATCCATATAATTTATTACTTATCCTTGGATGTGCTCTGAAATGCAATTAATTATATCCCACCCTGAAAAAAAAGCATCAACGCCAAAACAAAAAGTTTAAAAACAGATTAACGTTTTCCAGCTCGGTTAATTCAAAGTGCTGCGAATCGGACAGACATTAACAAGATAATCTTAGAAATCGGCGTGTAATTTCGTTAAATTGTTACCGGTATAAAAAAAACGTACCGACGTTAAACGTTTTGGATGTTGCTCGCACTTGAGACATCATCGAAGGGTTTTTTTCCTGCGAAAAAAAATTAATCCTTATCGTTTACATACGCGATCATTTTTAATCTTGACGTATTCGTCTTGATGACTGATTAGATTTGTAGTATTTTAGAATTCAGATGATGTTTTAACTCTGATTACTCTTGACAGTTCATGGAATATTTCGAATACATACCATGCCGATTAGAAATTCCTCAAAATCAATTTAAAAATTGATTTTATTTAAATATACGGTGCTGTGTTGATATATATTTTGATAACGAATCAAAAATGGACACAAACCAAGTGACAGCACAAATGATAAATACCAATGAAATCGAAAAATGCCCAGTAAAGTACTTCTTCAATGATATGAAACTTAAAAGAACTCAGAACTCGAACTAGAACGTGACTTCAAATAAGTCATTTATGCATCGAATAGTAACGGATGATGAAGAATTGATTTATCATTATATAGTCACTTAACGAAGATGTAGTGACAACAAATAATCGATTTTAACCGTGCATTGATCGAAAAGTTTCCTTGATTGCATGAATGGTAGTTTTTTAGTATGTCAACGCGTCGCCTTTATACGGCAAAACCAGCTAAGGAAGTGTTGAAATCACTTCAATCACTTAATGCATCCATCGTACTCTCCAGACCTGGCTCTATCCGGTTACCAAATCATGGCGCGCGCTGGTCGACCAGCACTTCGCCGATTTTGAAGAAGTTAGAAAAAGGTTTAGCTCAAAGTAGAGGTTGTTCTTTTAGAATGGCATCCATAAAATGTCTGAATTATGAAAAAAATAATAGAATCAAGTGGCCAGTATTTTGAATACAAAAATTTAACTATCCATTGTAAAAAAGATGTCTCCTTTGGCGAAATAAAAAAGGAGGGGAATTACCGACATATCTGGTAAATATCACTGATTCAAGTACTGGCGTATCAAGCTGTAATAAAACGACTGTCACTTGGCAGTAAAAATTTTAACTGAGAAAGGAAGAACGAGGGCATTTATATATATAATCACTTACACATATACGGTGCATATGTACCGTATATGTCTCTATCTGATCTTGTGTAGTGTTATGTAGTGAAGTGCATATAATAAAAAATACAGCAGTGACATGTATAAACATTATTTCACCAGAGACTGGGATAGGGACGATGGGTCCTCCTAGTTATATATCTAGATTTAACTTATCATAAAGACAAATTGTTGGTTAGTCTTAAACGATGTATTAATTAAATAATTTGAAAAAATGATCTTGTGTAGTCTAGTGAAGTACATTATAAGAAAACAGCAGTGTTAATACATAAACATTATTATTTCAGATACTAGGATAGAGTAGATATATACGTACTAGATAGATGCTAGAGTAAAGACAAATTGTAGGTCAGTCGGCAACGACTAGTAACAAATTTAATAAATAATTTTTAAAAATTATGTAGACGAGTATCAAAAACAACGAATTAACAATTATTAGTACTTTCACCAATAGATATATCTGATCAAAGTACATGCAACCACCTAATATGCGGATTTAGTTCGAAAATAAGAAATATGATAATACAGCTGACGATCCTGTTTAATAGTAGCGAAAATATATATCAGTGGATTGATTATAAATTATTTAAATGACTTCATAAACTGGTTTATCAAGAACACAAAAATAACTAACGACATCCTTTGTTCCATATTAGTGGGCTATATTTAAACGGCGGTTACTATATCATCTCGTGCTTCCAGTTTCACCAATAATAACGATAATCGACAGTTCTGTAGGCCACACTTACTCGCTAAACCGTCATTCGGCGATAACGCATGGTCGTAATCAATTTATTCCTAATCACATTTTTGTTATTTAATGGATAAATTATTGGTAAACGATTTTTTTCTTTGTTTTTTTTTTTTTTCGATGTCTACTTGTCGAACACCAGACCATTATACGGAGGCACGAGGAAAACAAGGACCGGTGAGCCGGTGAATAGGCTAAGTAATAAAAAATCACAAAAATATTGATTTGCAATAATAATATACTACGAGGGTTACTATTTATATTTCGGGAATAGGAAAACATAAGTAGTTAACCTGCGAATGTATTTTTATTGTTTTTCAAAGTACTCGCCACGATGATCGATACACTTTTGCATACGCTTAAACCAATTTTCAAAGCATTTATTTCATTCCAAATGAGGTATCTTCAAAACATGATTTTTGAACGCTTCAATAGCTTCTTCGGGCGATGAAAATCCTTGACCACGCAGTTTATTCTTCACCGATGGGTGCCAAATCAGGGCTGTACGGCGGGTTATCCATCAATTCGATGGTTTGAGTGCTCAAATAGTCTCTTGTTTGAGCCGATGTGTGAGAGCTCGCATTGTCATGATAAAGAACAATCCGGCCTCTCTTGTTTGTTTTCCTTATTTCACCGAAGACTTCTGGCAAACAAATGGTTGTGTACCAATCAGAATTTACTGTTCTACGATCCTCTGGAAGCACTGCTGCAATATAATCAGTTTTCCCGAAAAAACAGGCCACCATTTTCTTTGATTGCCAGTTGTTGGAGTACTTGAATGTAATGAATATTTTTCTTTGCGAATAGTGAACATCGGCGTATGTTCAGTGAGTACAGTTATCAAGACCCATTCTCTTGTGTTTGATTGACAGTCAAATGTTGTAGAAATGTATACTGACTTCAAACATATTTGTACGACCAAACGCATTATATGATACGAGGGTGGTTCAAATATGATGGAGACAGACGCTGTAGGTAGCGCGCATGTATGTTTTCAAGGTCGTGGCTTGAGTATGTGATAGCTGCGTCCCTTACGAACAGTATGGCATAGTTGTCGTCGGAATCATGTCATTCATTTCTTCGTATGAGGAGGCGTTAAAAAAGGCGGAAATTTTTCTGCGTTTGCGAAATCAGTTCAGTAGACTCACACTCACAGTTCAGTTCAGAGCACTTGAGTAGGGCTGCCGTGTTAATATGGGTCAAAGCATTCAAGGATGGCCGCGAGATCGTCGAGAATGAGCCGCGTGATCGTCCACCGCGATGCAGCATCACACCAGACATCATTCGCAGCGTAAATCATCTGATTTTGGAGGTCCGTAGGATGAATGTTCGAGACATTTTGGCTGAACTCGGCATCAGTATTTGTAGTGTAGAGTCTGTCATCCACGAACATCTTCAATATCACAAAATAATGGTGCGATGGGTTCCTAAACTGTTGAACTACGAGCAAAAATTTAGGCGGTTGAAAGTTTGTCGTCGCTTGCTGACGCGATACGAGGCCTAGGGGGACTATCTTTTAACGCGAATCTTTACTACAGACGAGACATGGCTACACTATTACACTCCAGAAAGCAAGATGTCATCTAAAGAGTGGAGGAAGAAGGAGGAAGGGGTGTCAGTCAAAGCGTAGACAACCTGGTCCGCGGGTAAGGTTCTGTTTACGGTGTTCTGGGACCGACGGGGCGTGCTGTACGTCGATTTCCTGCTCACCCAACGTACCATTAATGCTGCATACTACTCTCACCTTCTGAAAACAGATGTGAAACTTTTCGCTCGAAACGGAAGAGCATTCCAGCACGCATTCGAGGATAACACGCGCCCTCATACCGCGCGTCTCACGCTCGATACAATATCGGAATTAAGGTGGGAGGTACTGGGACATCCCCTCTAGAATCCGTATTTATTACCCTGCGACTACCACATGTTTGGACTATTGAAAGAATCAATCAGAGTTCAAAGATTCAACACCAACGACGAGGTACAGGAGTTCGTGCGCACATGGCTGTCCGAGTTGCCCAAGGAATTCTTCGATACCGGCATCAAAATGCTTCCGGAAAGATGGACAAAATTCGTAACTAGTGAGGGGAAATACCTAAAAACTGTACATTTTCGTAAAATTTTTCAATAGTAAATAAACGTGTCGGAGTATTTGTCTCGATCATATTTGAACCACCGTCGTATTCAGTATAGTTTTCCATATTGCTTGGTAACCCTAAAAATGATAAAATTATCAGGGACTCATATACACAATAAGCAAAATAAATGAGGCCTAACCTCAAATATTATCAACAGTGTTATTTTTCTGGATCTTAGGTTAATTACACTGTACATAATTTAAGGTACTTAAAATAGTAATTATGTTAGAATAGTTGGGGTTAGTTCCACCTTGTAAGATTTACTCTTATTTTTTTTTCTGTCTTGAAATGAAAATACACAACTTGTTTGGAATTTTTACCTATGTATGGTTACAAATTAAAATATCTAATTATAGACATATACCTATATAAACCATCCAGTGCCACCAAAAACAATTATGCCACCGCAAATTTGAAATGTTTCATTTTTAACGTCAATTTTAGATATACCTTTTATCCCAAGTAAATACGTAGAATTGTCATAAAGTGGTTCTTAAAAAATAGTCATCTTAGCCTATATACGACAGACTATTCGCCGGTGGTCGTAGTACCAACGGAATAGAGACGTTTTGTATTATTTTATGAAAGCGAACCGGGACGTTGGATGGCGCGCTCTTCTCCTTTTTCTTCTTGTTTATTTTTATTTTCCGCTTGTTCCGCTCCGACGCTGTTCTGAATTATTAAGTTGTTAAAGTTGAAGCTCTCGCGTGATTTTCTTGTTTGCAGTCGCTATAGTATTGTGTCTCGCGGTATCATTAGTAGATTGTCACGAGGCTTTGAAATTATTAGACTGGCCCGAAAATAATGTCCAATTAATATTAGTGTTAATGATTAGTTATTTGTACGAAGAAATTCTCTTAATCTATTGGCTGCTTCTCGTAATACTAAACGCAATGGATTAGATGGCTGCAATAAAGAAGCACAAAATATTGATTTATAATAATAATATGCCATAGAGATATCATAACATTTAAAAATTCGCCATATTATATCAAACACCAATCAGAATCTTACTTACCTTCTACCCACAATCATTTCGTAATCAGACATTTGAATTATTTATCACTCTAAAGAAATTGATTTTGTACTACGAATGGAAAGAAAAGTTAAACGAAAAAATTGAACTGTGATTTAGCAAAAGAAATAACCCAGGATAACCCGGAAATAATTATAAAAATAACCCAATTTTCTCAGAATCGATTGGTCGACGGTGAATGTACTGTAACTGAAATAATAATTTTAAACAGAATACTACAAGTTTTATAGAATTCAAGTGAGTGAGTATTCCGGACACAGTAACCATGAGGACAAATCAAAATTATATCAATAACAAACCTAATGATTGATTGTACGATATTAATTTAAGGATATAGATGCAAATACATTTGACAGGGCTACCAAAATATTCATTTTATATATTTGATGGTAACTACAATACAAAAGGATTTAAATTATACATATTTGATGATAGATGACAAGTATATCTAGCGTTGTATGAAATTAACTTGTAATATTTGTGCAAATAAAATGCAAGTAGTGTTGCTGTTATTCCAAAAAAGAAAGCCAAGTCAAATCCATCTAACTATAGGCCCATCAGCCTGATTACTTGACTCTCCAACTTGCCGACATTACACGCTTTAAATTGCTTCACTGACGCACGCCACATAATCTCGACCAAACAATTCGGTTTCCGTGCCGAACATTCAAGCCTTCATCAAGTTGTCCGCGTCGCAGCAACCATCCACCAGGCATTTATACAAGGTTGCAAAACTGGAGCAATCTTAAAGCAGCTAAGTCTACAGAATGACCTAACCACCCCGATTCATTCATATTTTGACGGTAGATCCTTTCAAGTAAAGATCGGCCACGCAGGAGTCCTTCAAGGTGCTCCCCTAGCTGAACCAGGCGTGGTAGAAGTTATGGCGGCTGCAGATTAACGAACGAGCAAAACTCAAGTTATCCTGTTCCACTGTAAGAATGAGTTCCGTGCTTATCGCCTCCAAATCGAAGAAGTTCCTATTCCCTGGCTCCAGGAGGTATCATGCCTCGGTCTCCAGTTCGATGGCAGATTCCAGTGGTTAGCTCAAATATAGCAGGCTATTTGTAAGAGCAATGACGTGTATAACCTACTATTTCCACTGCAACGCAGAAAAAATAAACTGTATAAAATGCTAGTCCGTCCAGTCTGCCTCTACGGAGCATACGTGTTATACATGTACATCTCTGAGGGACAACTCGCACTACTCCAAGTGTTCCACTCCAAAAAATTACGCACGTTACTTAATGCCCCATGGATTATGAGGAACGTGAGTACTCACCTCGAATCAGCCATCCCGCTCGTGAGAAGTTTCACGAACATGCTCAGTGTAAGGCTCTACCTAGGCGCCTTAGAACATGAAAACAACTTGATAAAATCCCTGCCCATCTACGAGCCCCGGTAGCTAAACCAACTACGACAATCCCAGCCGTATCCCAGGGCCTCAGTCACCGGCAATATGTCTCTATCCCGAAGCGACATCAGCAAAAGACTCTAAGGTTCTGGTCAATATGGAATAAGAAAAAAATGTAGAATTTATTTAGTAGTTAGTACGCATAAAGAACTACTTGCAACTGCAATACTTCAAGTACATAAAATATATATTTAGACATGCTTCTCTTTTGTCATAACACATATACCGGGTATAAAAACTTGATAAAAAAAAATATTGTTCAATCAAAGATAGTGAGTTCAGTTAGATGCCCATTTTCTTCTGTTTTGGCTGACCCTAGGTACTTTTTGGGCTTTGTAGATGTCTTTGTCATTTCTAATATAACATGGAGACTTTTAATAAAGGTACTAATATCTTTGTTTTGATAAGTTCGAAACATGTTGATATTGGATATCTTTGTGCGTCCGTATAATAGCACATTATAGATCCACATTGCCACTAAGGTTTGTTTATATATTAATAAGTTATTTGCTGTACAGTGCTATATCACTAACAAATATGAATGTATTAATCTATTCAAAGTTTTTTTTATACATATGTCATCAAGATGTTTAAGGTTATTGCCTGTCGCAATTTGTAAATTTCTTTTAGAATTAGAAAATATTTTCCTTCTCATTTTATTCTAGTTAAAAAGAGACACAATGCTGTCTGATCTGTAGTTCGAACACGTAAATGAATGAGTCTGTCAAAGTCGCCCGGTTGTCACTCTTATGCAAATTTTTTGAAAGCAATAGTGATAAAAGGTTATAACTCTAACGTACTATTGTGGCTCTATAATTAACTCTAGTTTTTATATGTACTATAATGTTAAAATAAATTATATTTGATAACATTTTTGTTCCATTATTTTATTTAGATTAGAATTTTGTTGTATGTCAAAAGCAAACTGAACTAAAACTCAGAGTTGATGCGACAACATTGCTACGTTTTGACGTCACACATTTAGATGACGTATGTATAAAATAACTTTGAATAGACTATAAATAAGCATTTCAGTGGTATTAAAATAATTAACAACATTTAAAAACGTTTTCGTCTGACTTTTATTATTTAGTAGATAGCTTCTTTTCGCATGTAAGTATCTCAAAATATTGTGGCTTTAGCCACTTAACTCTTAAGTGGTTATTGATGTCCACTCCATTGCTTTTGCTAATTTTAATCTATTCTTTTCTTGCTTTGCTTTTGATGCTATTGATTTTACAAAGCAATAATAAACTTTTGAGCAAAACATTCTGAAATTATCATCAGTGATATTGATTTTGAAGCATTATGAGTCTGTTTTGTGTTTCAACAAGAAGCTTTTGATTTTTTTAAACTTCTCAACTTAAGCTAATAGAAAGCTTAAAGATAACTTTAATGTAAATTATTATCTCCTCACTTCGTTTAAACTAATTAACTTATTATAAAAATAAATAGCTCAATTATGAGCCACTGGTTCAACTAAAAACAAAATATATTTAATCATCAATTTTATAGCAGGATGCGAGTGGAATAAATGTCTGGTTACGCGGCAGGAAGGAAAACCATTTTTCTAGTTCTTTAAGTAGATCTTCGTCTCTATCACTGACTGATATAAATGAATCTTCGGCATGCGTTTCATTATTAATTGAGGAAAAGGGAAAGAAGTACGAATCGAGAAAAAGCCGGGTAAAATTTAATTAATATTCATCGATAAAGATCGTTTTAAAATTGGTTGGAGCATTTTAAACATGTTCTTGTGTACGTTGGTTCTATCGGCGTTGCCAGTTTAGTCGCTGCGGGGTGCGATGGTTGAAAGGGACTAAATGTTGCTATAGGAAACGGTAGGGGTCACTACATGTAACTACATCGAAGGCAATTAATAAAACCGTTACTTCTTAATTTTAATTGGTTGGAAGCTTGGAAATAGTATTCACATTTTATATATAGTCTATTCAAAGTTTTTTTGTACACACGTCATCAAGATGTTTAATGTATTCCCTGCCGCAATTTGTAAATTCGCTTTAGAATCGGACAATATTTTCCTTCTCATTTTATTCTAATTAAAAAGAGACGAAATGCTGTCTGATCTGTAGTTCGAACGCGTAAACGAATGAGTCTGTCAAAGTCGTCCGGTTGTCAGACGTATGCAAAATTCTTGAAAGCAATACTGATCAAAGGTTATAACTCTAACGTACTATTGTGACTGTATAATTAACTCTAGTTTTTATATATACTATAATGTTAAATTATATTTGATAACATTCTTGTTCAGTTATTTTATTTACATCAGAATTTTGTTGTATAACAAAGCCCAACCGAACTAAAACTCAAAATTGATGCAGCAACATTGCGACGTTTCGATGTCAAAGATTTAGATGACGTATGTAGAAAATAACTTTGAATAGACTATACGTATTTATTGCGGTAGTCGACTATATGAAATAAGTAAAATATAAAGTTATGTCTTCACGGCTTTACGTGCTGCTCACACAGGTTTGGCTATCAGCACGGAAAAAACCATCGCAACAACTATCGAGGTATAAATATCGTATCAATTGTCGGGCGGGTGATTATATAATGAACATGCCTAGATACTTCAAAGAGTTCGGCTCGAGATACACTAAAAATCATTATGGGCTGGTCGATTGAACATAGAGCGCCGGCACGCGCGTTCCAAGAATTATCAATATTTAAATATTCTTGTTCATTCTTGTAACGCTATGAGTTACTGCCTGTCTTATGACCAAACTTATACTGGTGTCTTCAAGACCTAAAGTATATTTTGTGTGGTTTTGATTGATTTTCGATAGGTTTTGGCCTTACTTTGGGCTACCTTGAAAGTTGAACACGTTCCCCTAAAATGCATGAAACTTAATCGCCTTATCACCTTAGGATGTTTCCATTAGCCGTATTCCAGTGTCTGATGGTGTGTCAAATTAATTTCATCATCAATTAGGTCATCCCTCCACTGATTTTTCATTAATTAAATTGTTGTCACATTGTGTTAAGTAAATCATATCAGACAAAAAGCAGATTAGTCTCAAAGTTAAGCCACTTTTTTGGTTACTCGGAAGATACTCTCAACTTGACCTAAAATCGGAGATGTTGGTTTATCAGTCAATCATAATGTTAATTGGGGCCTATAGGGTGCACTAAAACATCAAACCAATTAGTAATCCAACGCATCCAAAACAAAGTTCTACAATTAATTACCTACAACACTTACCTACAACAATTACCGGACAACACGAAGGAATTTAGAAGATTGAAACGAACCAAACCATTCGAACTAGTTTAGTGTTTACATGAATTGTTAACTTTAGCTTAGGTAGATTAGTTCTATTTTAATTTAAGAAATACATATTGATGTACTAATCCCGAACTCGCCTTGATACCGAACACTAGTAATATATTAATTTGTAAATTAAGACTGTACTAAGCATATCTAATGTAAGAAGTAATTTTGAGGCACTTATTGGGATCATGAATAATCTGGCAACGCTGAGTCCTATAGATTATATCTTATATGACAAAATTTGACATATTCGCCGAAGGTGGTGAAGTGAGCTCCATTAAGTTATTACAAGTGTTATGGTAATATCGTTTCATAACATGCAATTCATTGATTTATATAACAACAATTATCTTTAGCTCGACTTGTTTTCTTCTTGTATGATATAAACGCTTGCATACGTAATGATGCATATAAACATATTGATTATAATTATTGAAATGACTAGTGTTTTGCTTTCCTTTTTCTCCAGATGAGTTACGTTGCTTCAGATTTAAAATGCGTATATTTCCCAAATTAAAATAAAATTAATCTTATTAAAGAAAAGCTAAGAGTAACATTTTACGTTACACAAGTTCGTGTAGTTTGGTTCTCTTCAATCTTTTAACTTCTAACGTATTGTCAAATAGTTGCATTGCTTCCACGTTGCTGTGATTTAGTGACCTTATGTCATGCTTTAAATACAATCTTGAATAAGTTCATTTGAGTTCGAGTTTATCCTTTAGTTCTTCATTGGTCACCTAGCGATAAGCATTGCTAATTAATCCAACAACTTTGTTTTGGCAGCGTTGGATTACTAGTTCATTTGATGTTTTAGTCCAGCCCCATAAGTTCAAAATGGATTTATGCTTAGCTGATAAAACAATCTTTTTATCTTTCCAATTTAACTTACGCTCAAGATGAATGTCGAAGTATTTGGTTGATTCTGCTTGAAGAATCGGACATCCGTCAAGTGTTATTATTAGGTTTTTGTTACTTCACCCCAACCCAAAACTGATATGGACAGATTTGAGCTATTGCCATCTTGTACTTCTTTTTACAGTAAATAATGGATTTGGCGCAAATGTAATTGTACTTTAATTAAGTTTATTAATGTCTATTTCATTACTACTCATCGTTGAGACTAATAATGCAGATATATTTTTATCATAACAATTTTTATTATTAAAATAGTTATTCAACCTTGGCGACCTGAAATATAGTATTTTCAAAGATATTTTTCTTCGAAAACCACTAAATATTAACTTAATAAATTTACTTACTTAATTAATTTTAAATTAATAATTATATTATTAAATTTAAACTATAAAATGGCGTTGTTTCAGTAAGTACATGTTTTTTTCAAGAAACACTTTAACCACTTGCGTGCACTATTTGAAACAAAAAAATCACTCAATTTGTAATAGGTTTTTTTTTATTTCTGATAAAAATTTTTGAAATTTTGTAAATTTTTGGGTAAAAGATCAGCCTTTATAATAATAAAATAATGTTGCCACGGATAATCTGATGTGAATTATGATTGATATATGTACCTTCTCAATCTCTATTAGGTGAGATAAGGTCTTTCAAGTTGAACTTAGCTAAAATATTGATGACAATTTTGTCTCTCAATATAATCAACAAAGGGATCTTCTCTTGTCCGATTTTTATCAATTTTTTTGACCACATTCGAATACGGATTAGTTTATTTTTACCCAATACCATCAAAATTTCTCTCAATAACACTAACTTAACAGTGATATTGAGCCTTCCAGTAAGAACTCTTCTTTGAAATTGTAATTGTGGAAGGGGGTCTAAAGGATGGACCACAGAGATAACAATAAAAAATAAAGTCTAGTGGTATACATACATTCTAACTTTCTAAATGGATTCACATTGTCTGTATATCATTACTAGAAATATATTATTTTACTAGCGACCCGCCCCGGCTTCGCACGGGTGCAATGCTGATACTAAATTAAATACACTACAGAAAAAATATGAACGTTGTATATAAAAACATAGCGGCCCGCTCCGACTTTGCACGGGCATAAAATATATATGCCTATGTCACTCAATGAAAACATGATTAAAATCGATCCAGTATTTTTGGTTCATTCATTACTGCCCTTGGCCTGCACGCATTAAATTTGGAGTAAAACAATTCCTCTTCCCCTATACTTACTATGAAGATTTCCTGCTATCTTTGGAATATCTAAATTCATACAATTTTTATTACATTACACATTTTTAAACGCAAATTTTAAATTTGTAATATCTCCGAAAATATTTGTTTAATTTACATGCTGTAAGGAACCATATTGATCTATATTAATTACACACTGTATTTAAGGTACTTAATTCGATAAGGATTAATGCCGTATTGCTTAAAATAGCTTCGTAAATAAGCCATTTTCTCACGTAAAAAGTAAACAATAAAAATGGTTAATGTGGGTTATCCCTAAAAGATAAACATATACCATCGCGGACTTTTTTGTAGACCTTTTTATGGTGTACAATACTGTAGTACATTAATTTGATCTAACTCGTAGGGTTAGGCAGCGTTTTTGCTAATTGCTAAATAAGCCTAAAAAAATAGGTTAATTTACGACATCACGTTAGAAACCTCTAAAATTAGCAATGTTGCCTTAGTATATTATGCATGTATTATACATATAAACCTTCCTCTTGAATCACTCTATCTATTGAAAAAAACCGCATCAAAATCCGTTGCGTAGTTTTAAAGATTTAAGCGCACATAGGGATATAGGGACAGAAAAGGTGACTTTGTTTTATACTATGTAGTGATTAAAATAAAATTTCAACTATAAATTACTGATATTTTGGTATCAAGAAGAATGAGCCACATTAATTAGTGCTAATCTTTAACTGGACCAAGCGTTTAATTGGATTATATGAAATTTATTGTGCTTGATTAGGCAGTAGACAGGCTGTCATTCATTACAGTAAATAAGGAAATGAAAAATATCTGAGATAGTGCGCCTGAATTATGGTAGGCAATTTAAGCTTATTCTCCTTCCGAAACAAGCTGCATTAAATAATATGGTCGCGCCTACGTTTGTCGGTCTTCTTTCGTTCAATTCTTGCTGAGTTTTATGTATATACTAATGAAGATTATATTTTTTTTGTATATTGTTAAGGTGGATAGTTAAATGAGATGAATAAGTAATAAAAAAACTATCCTCTAGAAAAAAAACCATTAGTCCTTTGATGTTATCTTTACAATAGAGGTTCGGGGTGATTATCCCTTTTATCTTTTTACCTGCCGATGCATAGACAGGCAGTACCATTAGGGGGACGGAAACGAAAAATCATGTAACCATAACGAAAGGCCCATTTTAGTAGTTCTTGGAATTTTAGATTGTTACCCTAGATAGGATTTTAGTTTTATGTCTGCCAGTGTTGAGGTCAGCTTTGTCTTTCTTTAGGAATTTTGGGACATAAAGGCTCTTTTTTCTAGGAATTAAACTTTGAAATTGAATAAAACACCTATAAACTTACTTGGAATGTACTTTATTAGAAATGTATTTCTATTAACATGTTTTCAGGCATATGACTGTCTACAAAATATCAGCCAAGCTAGTGGTCCTCTTTTAGAAAGCTTTTTCCAAGAATTGTATTGGTTGGTCCAGATGACCAATCATCTTTAGCTCATCTATCAAAAATGGCTTAGTAGTATCAAAGCAGACAGTTTCGAAGGACTACTCACAGTTCTTTCATAAATTGGATTGCCTATAAATTAATATTAAAGGATTTACGAGATATACTGTTACTTTTTTTTTAACCCAATCAAATATATGTGTAACCAATTTCATGTTGATGCCTCATTGACAGGCTTCATTTTCAGTATGTATCATTTTGTTGAAGAGCCAAAAAAAATGTATTTCAGTGCGTTGAAGGTTTATGAGTAATTCGGATGTGCGTGCAGGTCAGACTCAAAATTAAACTATAACTTTCAATTATTCCCAATTTTATCTATGAGCAAAGATACTAAAGTCAACATTAAAGCCTTTTAACTTATAGGGTGCAAATATGAGGATTGTAAGTCAACAAACCGACTAATAATCCAACGACTTTAGCTGAAGTTAGTTTAATTTAATTCATCAATCATTAGTGGTGACAACTCTATATTCATCCATACAGAAGTTGAAAGTATTCTTCAGTGTATAGTCTACATTATTCTTAACATTAAGCGCAATTATGATTAAAGTATTAAGAATAACTGCTAATGCGCGAATTAGCGCTTCCAATTGCCAAAGAAATGAATAGTGTTGACGAACATGTAGGAAAATTCTCTACTTTTAGTTTTCTCTTAAACTTTTTATTTTATCAGCCGTTCTGTACAGATGCAAGATTCGTTTTTGTTTGAACCTTTGGTAGAAGCTAACACATGTACTGCAACTATTACTGCAAGTATGCTAATTAACTTATACAATTTTGTAAAAAGGTTAATTAACAAACTACACGGCCCAAAGGTTTAAAGATATTTGAAGAATCACCGACTCCCTCACAGAAATCTCTCGCTTGTACGATAAACTACACAGGGATTCACAGTCCTTCGACACCAACAACTTCCTGTTGATGCCTAATGCCATGAAATTTCAAAATTTTACATTTAAATGCCATTTTTGGTACTTGAAGCACTTACTCGATGATCTACGGATTCACTTCTATCGAAATACTACGGGATGACACACTGCATTGAACTCGGCCCATGAGGTCCGGTCTCGCGAAGAGTTTTACGAATCTACTTTTATATCGTCGAAAAAAAGTTGTTCGCTAACCTCAATAAAATTTTATATTTAAAGGTTCGACAAGCCAGCTGCTTCGGCGAGCACGCAACGATCAAATTACCTTCATGGGCGGGCTTTTACTACGGGCCGGAGAGTGGGACCGTCTTTGAAGAATGTACTCTCCAGCTATGCGGTTTTTAAAACGTGACAGGTGAAAATTGCGACTTTTAGAAATCGGCCATTCATCATTGTTATTATTCGCGTCGCGGTACGAAGAAGATCGATAATAATTGAAATATAATGACCGATAATTTGCGGGAATGTCACCAGCTGATTGCGCCCGCGGTCGTCAAAAGAATTGTGATAGGCGTGGAATCGGACGTTTTGTGTCAAATTATTTAACATTCCCATGTCTCGTCATTTCTATTAGCCTTTCTACGTTTAGCGCACGAAAGCTTGTTCGGGTAATTATGAAAATACTGGGTGTATGACTTAATTTTCTTGGAGTTTGAAATTATATGTGAAATAGTCTCCAAGTCTAGTCCATCCAATAAAGCAGTGAAATCACGTCATCTAAATGTATGACGTCAAAACCTCGCAATGTTGCCGTGTATTTTAGTTTATTTTAGCTTTGATACATAACAAAATTTTAATATAAATAATATAGTTAATGAAAAATAATGTTATCAGATATAATTTATTTTATCATTATAGTACATCTAATTCATAAATATTTTCAAATGACTTTTAACTTTCAAACCGCAGTTAATTATACAGCCACAATAGTTAATAGATTAGAGTTTTATTATATTTACATTAAACTCTTTTCCAGACCATCTATGAGAAGAGTTCTGGACGTATTCTAAATAGTGGTATCAACTGGAGGCCTAATCCGCATAATTAAAAATTGTAACACATTTTCCTATTATTAAAGTGACTTTTTGACGGTTGGTTCTCTTTGGCTCCGTTGTTGTGTTTCCTATCAAGGCTTTTTCATACCACTGTATTTATTCTTAGTTTATACTGCTACTATCTGTGTAAATTTTTATTGGTAAAATTAGATTTAGTCATTGCATTCTTCGTAATGTATTATAACACATATCTAAGTACACAAATCTAATACACTCTAGGATAAGATTTTCTACAGTTATCCTATATTAATTATATACCCACCTTTAGTTGTCTTTGCTCTCATCACTCTACCTTGGTAATTGTTAGCATTGTGCATAAAATAAAGCATTGGATTATAAGCCCACATCTATGATCATATTATTCACCCATCCTATCTACAGCGTATCTTTTTTCGGGCCTAATTCTAATGAAGTATATTACATAAAATGTAATTAATCATTGCACGTTTACTCTTTTAATGTGGTATTGTCAAAACTTAATGTATGTTTTGTATGTAAACCATTTCTTCTTTATAGCCTTCATTGATCCACTTCTTGGCATCTTTGCCATCAGTATACTATGATGTGGTGCATTGTTCATAAAAATAGCTAATTGTTTCTGCAAGTTCTTGGTCCACGAAGAAAACACTAACCCTGCTACAGAAATGAAACTATAGCTATTTCCATGAAAGAGCATTTGGTCAACTTGGAAGAAAGAAAAGAACAAACACAAATTCATCTATACTAATTTTGTATTTTCTATAAAATAAGTTATAAAACACACACATGTATTGGTAAAGTATTTAAAGACAGTTTTTAGTTGAGTAAAATACGAATACAGATAATACTTTTTTTGAAAGTAAGTTACAAATCAATATGTATCTTTTATGGTTTAGTATGTTTTATGTGGTCTTCAAATTATCAATTTAATAGTTATCTACAATTTTATTGATACTGTTTATTAAACGAAGTTAACTGTAATTTTCGAATAATTGAAATATAAATGATTAATTGAATTAAAATTATTAATAAAGAAATTCATGGTAGTTGTGTCGCACTACACTTCATCTTGGCTTTTGACAAAGTTACGTATCCCAAATATCTTGTTATCAGCTTAACATCGTAATTGTAGGACTGATTCTGGAAGTTTTTATTGTTCTAGTACTAGTGATTTTCTACAATGTTGACCATCCAATGCTAAAATAAAGAAACAATAAAATTTTCACTCTGTAGTAATCTTAAGTTTTATGTATTCAATATATTTTTGGGATCGATATTTTAAGCATAATTAAGATATGTATGGAATAAAAGCGTTCAAATGCTCTAATGAACAAAAAAAGCATCTGTCACTAATAATACTGAAAAAAACTGATGATAATTTGGCATTTCTGCACCGGACATATCTGAAATAATCGAACCGCTCAATCATTCGGTATCTCCTATTAATTATATAGGAAATGTTGAATGTTTGAAGTCTGATGCTATTTTTTTGTGGTTGTTTTGATTAATCTGAGCTTTAATCGTTCGAAACGATAGCACGGTTCCCATGCGAAATATCCTACAAATCTCGTTTGCTCGTTGCTTCACAACTTACCACACGCTATCAATTGGCAGGTCAATATTGGTTAATTAGCATTTTGTTGAATTGTACGGATTATTTTTTTCTGTTGTTTTTAACGGTTGATGTTAATTTTTTTTGCCTTGAATTGTCTATAGTAGTTGGTAGATTCGTTACAATTTCAAGTAAATGGAAAACTTATTAAGATAATCTACCGGAAGTCTATATTTTATCTTTTTAGTGAGTTTTCAATATGTTATGTAAATTAATTGACAATTTGGGATCCCCACTATTCAGAAATCTACTACTTTCCATCTTTTGTGCAAGCGACGAATTTCGTGTGTGAAAAACTAATCTTTAAATGTAATTCTTGAATCAAACCAGTGTGTATGAATTGGTATTGCTAATTTTTGAGGATTTATTAACTTTCATCATCTTATAGTTTTTTTTACTATTACAATATGATTTATTTGAGCAATGTGTTACAGCTTAAGGGAATTACAACATCGAAGACAGGTTAAAATAATCTTTATAACTTTGTACTTACCATACTTACCATATAAGCGTCCAGCAATTCAGTCTTCAAGGCGACGGCTATTTTAATTTATGGATTTTACTATCTTTAATACTTTCACTGGCTTTATATCAGTTTCAAATTATTGTCAACAACATTAAACATTTTAATATCAATATGTTCATGTGTTCTGGGCTTTTCGCTGTTTTTTATTCTGTTTTACGCTATGTCCACTGTTTTTTCTATTTCCTATTTGATATTTTCGCAAACTTTATATTCTCATCTTCACCACTTTTTCTTCTTCATAGGTTTTTTTGGGTAGAAATTTTAACTTTTAGCTATATTAGGGCGTGTTAACAATTTTTCAGATTTTTCATTTGTTTTTGTGTTGTGGGCTCACTTCCTCCATTTTAATCTATTGATACAGACAGGGTTGTTATATCTATTAAGTGGTGATGGTCAAGTCTGCTAAGTTTTTCAGTTAATGATTATTAACGTTGCTATACTAAATTTAAGCAAATACTTATGGAAGCTCATTTTATATGTCCTGAATATCCGATAGATAAAAAATGTTTCCATAAAATGTTTCCACTATGAAAATAAAAAAATTTTAATAGTAATTTGACATTAATCATATTTTAATCGATGTTGATACAAATAAAATTTAAATAAAATGTGTCAAAATAATTCTGTCAATTTAACAATCGAAGAAGAAATCTCAAATAACTTACAGAATGTTGAAAATTGAAGAATTGAATAGTGTAGACAATGATATAATAAATATTTTTTGCAGCCCAAAAAGGACTTCAAGTATATAAAGTGTTTGCACATATGCTAAATGTTGATGAAACAGCAATTAGCCCAGGAAAAATTCGAAAAAAAGAAATATACCTACTACACGAAGTTATTAAAAATACCATTACAGTTTATTTACTCGATGTCCAAAAATGAAGAGTTTCTATAGTGTATCGAATGATGGTAATTAGTGATTAAAAGTCCATCTTGTAGATCTGTATAAACCAATATCTATAATCTGTTCAAGAAAACAACCAATGGACGTCATCAAAAATTATTTAGCCACATTAACTTAGAATTTTGGTTTACAACGTTTGCTAGTTTATAACCTCTAGTTATTATAACCAAAGTTTTGAAGAATGTTGTAAACACTTGACAACATTGCCGACCAGTACAAACACAATAGAATTTAACTTATTATGACTTATTCGGTTATATGTTCCGACGCATCAAACAACATTCTGTCTGTTTTTAACTGAGGCAAAACGAGAAGTAAAAAATCCGCTCCGAAGTTTTTTTTACATTTTTACAAACCGCACTTTGCAGTACGTTTGACGTCATCTATGACCTGCATTGGCTGTTTTATTGAATTGCCTGTATTTATAAGACGTCGATGATTCAACAAACGGAGTTTTAGAAATAATTAAATGTTGAAATTGAATAGGTTATTAATAGCAACTGTAATTTTTTATACAAATAAAAAGTATTTTTTAGTAGAAATATTACAACATTTTTTAAAATCTAAACTAGCTACTTATAATTAAGTATCTGTACATATAAGTTTCTTACGTTCAACAAAACAAAAATATCAGTCAAGTAACGTAAGCTTACCCGTTTTAAATCATGTAAAAAGGTCGTCAGAGAGAAGGAGGAAAGTCGTAGCTAACAATAGACGACGGAAAATCCTCAAAACCTAATTATAAACTCTAATTATTTTTGTGTATTAGAACATTTTCAGAAATTGGTCACAAACAAATTGCGTCTTTTTCCGAGAAAATATGTTTATTGTTCAGGTAATCTAATTGATCGATCTCCTACTTTGACCATGTTCAACGTCTAGGAAAATAACAAACTACGTAGTTGCCCTTGAGGATTCAGATTACATTATTGCCGCTTATCGTCGATTTGAATCATGTTTGGATTCTTTCCGTAATTTATAGGATCGCCCAAAACATGAATCTTTTTTTATGAGAAAATTATTCAAGGTTGGTATTTTAATGTCCTCTTGATTGTTAAGGACAAGGAAAAAGTCACAAGGGGCCACACCAGGTGAATATATATTACACGGAGAATTAAATACGTTGGACATATTTTTTATTTAAGGATTACTTCGTTCTTAATTATGAGTGTTTGCTAGCGTACAGTTGCGAGATATGTTAATAGATAAGTTGAAGGTGTTTTTACTCAGTCAGAGGTCAATATTTTCATTCTCGCGGGCGTTTTGTAATTATTTTATTGCGATATAACATTTGTTGTTTATACATTCCATACTGATGACATATATATGTATACTTGTGGTATTTTGTTCATATGTATGTCGTTTTTTTTTTTGAATAATTCCTATACCGCTGCATTTATTTTGATTCATCTACGTGACCCGTAAATTCACGTACCTGGTGAGTCGTTGATATCAAACAGTACGAGGTTGTCAAAATCCATGGGATGTAACAGGTCAATTGAAAAGTCCCCGGCCTACCATAGTAAAACACATTTTTGTGGCAATTTTTTTTATTGAACATAATTCCCTTCAACTCTTCGATACCATTTTTGTAGTACGATTTGTCCTTTGCTTCAAAATAGGCCTCAGTTTCGGCGATCACCTCTTCATTCGACGAAAATTTCTTCCGAGCGAGCATTCTTTTTTGATCTGAGAGAAGGAAATAGTCGCTGGGGGCCAGATCTAGACAATACGGTGGATGAGGAAACAATGCGAAGCCCAATTCATGGATTTTTACCATCGTTTTCCCTAACTGGTGGCACGGTGCATTGTCTTGGTCAAGCAGCACTTTCTTTTTCTTCAAATGCTTTCGATTTCGTTCTTCAAACGATTCAATAACTCAATGTAATAGTCGCTGTTGATGGTCCTTCCTTTTTCAAGATAGTCAATGAAAATTATTCCATGCGCATCACAAAATACAGACGCCATAAAATTGACAGCTGACTGTAGCGTTTTCCCACGCTTTGGAGCGGGTTCATCGTGTGCAGTCCACTCGGATGGCTGTCGATTGGACTTCGGAGTGAAATGATGCGGCCATGTTTCATCCATTGTTACATATCGACACAAAAACTCGGGTTTATTATGCTTGATCATCTTCAAACATTGCTTCGAATCATTAACTCGTCGTTGTTTTTGGTCAAAAGTGAGCTCGGGCGGCACCTACTTTACATAGAGCTATTTCATACCCAATTATTCGTGAATGATATTATGTACACGTCAGTTGATATCTTTAGAGTGTCAGCTATTTCATTTACTTTCAATTTACGGTCATTCAAAATCATTTGTGAATTTTTTTAATGTTTTCATCGGTAACAACATATTTTGGGCGTCCTCTGCGTTCACCGTCTTCGGTGCTCATTTCACCACGTCTAAACTTAGCATACCAATCATTGATGCTTGATTTTCCTGGGGCAGTGTCCGGAAACTCGCCATCAAGCCAAGTTTTTACTTTAACTGTATTTTTTCACTGCAAAAAGCAATATTTTTTTAACACAGGAAATTCCTTTTTATCCATTTTTTCATAATAAAAAAAGTTGCTTCACTCAAAATAGTATAATTCGCAAACTAATGATCCGACATATGGATTTAATTCTAGTAGCGCCATCTATGTGTCAGGCCACGGACTTTTCAAATAAGCTGTTAGAAGCTAAAATATAATTATCACTGTTAAAATATTTGTTTAGTTTGTTATAAATATAAAATTTTTATATTCTACCAAATACATATCATTAGCTTGGAGCCATGGATATTCGGCTTTGCCGTTAATGTTGTTATATGACCACGTTAAATGTTACATAAGCATGATTGTTTCGCTTTGAATTGTCTTTATGGTTGTACTTTCCATCACTAGTAAAAATACGATGCAAAAACTTTTCCGATTTTGCCGTTGAAGTCGCATTTCACACATAACCAAACGTTTTTCAATATATCTTGGCTTCAATTTATATAGAACAAAATATCTAAGCTTTGGATCATTCCAGTCTTCTTCAGGCGATTAGAAATAAATTAATGTGTTACCCCTAAGAATTATGCATATTCTTCTTGCGTTTTACACATATCATCATCGAGTATTGCCTTGAAATCCTTGTCTTCAAAATTTTTTTTACTGTCCAGAATGCTCTTTGTCTTCGACATCAAAATCACTACTTTTAAAACGTCTAAACCATTATTCTCTTATTGAAATCGATGGACCATGATTCTCTTAAGATTTCTCTCTCACACAGTATTTGATGACCTTCAACTGCTTTTCTTCAAATTGAATTAAAAGATAGTACTGACGCGGTTCAATTTACTCGGTAACACTATGTGTTGTAAATCCGTTAAAATTAATTTATAAGCCCGACACTACATCTGCTTTCAATTAATTCACCTAGACGAATGTCTGCTGTGTTTCATCATTATATCCTACATTAAAGCTTGTTTCTATAAAGCTTCCAGCATACAGTAATATTCGCGCATTCCTAAATTTTATATACTCCTGCCTATCATTTCAGTGCCAAGTGACCATGCGTAGTTATGTAAGAGAGTAGTGGTTAGGTGATATTTTTTTGCTAATTTTATGTGTACGTTATTCCTGGATTAGTTTATGTAATTATTTATTACTTAACAGACAAAATTAGCAGCAGAGGATATGCGCGTAAGATAATAATAGATAAAATATTATTATTAACACTAATTTGGTAGATTGCTAAGGAACAAAAGCTTATTTATGTTAAATAATATAAACACTGAGCAATAGCGGTAAGTGCGAAAAGGGCTGCCGAGTAGGATACTACTACAAATGAAAAATATGTTTATATTTATATAACTGCGAGTGCCCCGGAAATATTATCAAAGGTATAGTGTGTATACACATTCATATTGTATGTTTTTTTTTAATAAGGGAAGCGGCCAGGAAGAAATATGAGTGATGAAGATTACTGTATGCTCGACGAGGCACCACCTTAAAACATAAACAACTTTACGCAAGACACCGGTACTATTCGTTTAGTAGGTAAATGGTCTCGACTCAGTAGGCATCTCGAGTCGAGATCGTCTGCCACGGCCTGGCGGTGTCTGAGAAAACTAATTAAAAATGCAATTAGAATGTAACAACGGCTGTATCGACGCTTACTGTATAACTGTCTGGCATACATACGGCAGTCGTCTGTCTCACTTCGGAAAAAAATTAAGGTTTTTAGAGCTTACTTTGAAATAATGAATTAAGTAATTTTTTTAAGCCATAAGAAGAGAAAGCTCTATTGTAAATGATTCACCTTGATAAATAGAAAACGCATCTGTCCCATCGGAGATTGAAGATTCAATTTTTGACGATATTATTGTCACAAGATTCACGTTCGATGATTTTCAGATGTTCTAGTGGAAGCAGACGGTATTAATATGCGCATAAATTGATAGAAAATACGAATTATATAATTAAAATTCAATTGATTATTTAACACCATATATCATAATTTTATACAAATCCTAATTGTATAATAATGGAAAATAGATAAAATTAAATAAGCGATCTGAGATACTTAAACGTATTTCCTTATCGATATTCATAGTGGTATTTTTAGTAATTAGATGCTTGCATGTATTCCGATCAATTGTTCGTTGTAAAAAGAGAGAAGGAAATTTTGAGTAAAATTAGTATAAACATTAATTAATAATAATTAATTAATCAATATTAAATATAAAAATACAAATACAATGTCCAGTGGTGATTTCCAAATCATCACTGGACAATAGACCAAATGCACAGAGTAATAGCGGTTGTTGAAAAGGCATTCGAAGAATGAAATACTGCTCTGCAGTATTCCTTCACGTCTCACAAGTTTTTAACTGGGTATAGCATTTCGGATTAATCTACAAAATGAGAAAATTGCTACAAGAGTCTCGCATGAAAAGACATTCTCAACACTTAAACCTATTTAGCTGGACTTCCCCAGGGTAGTGTCTTGAGACCACCGCTGTATCTGCTATACACTGCTATGTCTCAACAACAAAAAAGAGTACTTGGAACATTTGCCGACGACACTTGACATAATTGGCAAAAGATATATCTATAAGTAGCAGTCAACTAGGTCTACAAATGGATTAGAGATTGGAAAGTACAGCTTAATAGCTCCAAATTTGTTCATGTTAATTTTGCGTTGAGACGAAATGTCAAAAACCTAAACTCTAACTTACATTTTCTGGCCTGGCAAGCAACGAAACCAAGATATTAAAACAGTTAGAAATGGTTCATAGAAAACCGTAAATTTTTGGATCTTTTACATCGAATGTATCACCTCGAAATAGTTGTTTCATCGACTACTAAGCTAATTGAAAATTATTTGAGCTAGATTTTCTTCCAATACTTGCAATTCTTTACCATTAGTGTGTCGAAAATGCAGTTTTGAATGTTCCATGATCAACATATTTATACACTGATTAACTCAATAATATTAATACTAATTTAACAGTTAGGTTAAGTAGTTTAACAGTTCTTATGTTGTACTTCCATTCACAGTCGGATTGATTCTGAATGAAATTAAAAGGACCTATTTGTTCTCACATGAATATGAAAGGAAATAGCCTTTCTTAATTTAATGGAAAATAATGGCCTAAAAACTAAATGGCCAAAAAAACGAAACCAATTTTCCATCAAAATAACACCTGTTCATACAGTTAAAAAACAAAGTTATTGCGTTATCCAGCTTATTTATCAAATCTTTCTCTCTGTATCTCTTTTTCACATCTCGAATAATTGTCTTATTAACATTAATTGTGGAACATATAGAGAGGATATCGAGAAAGGTAAGAGGACTGTGAAATAATTTTGTAAAATATACAATTATACTAAATAACATTTTTTTTTCAAAGAAATTCTTTTACAGGAAAGGTTCGAAACTCAGCAGTGGATTTTTACAAGTGTAGTGAAGCTATCTTCTATCGCTATCTATAGATCACTATAGTTGATGAGGCTGTATAGAAACACCTCCCTTATATATAAACAAAAACACACAAAGTAATTGTACTCTGTACACGTTGTGTACATGTTACACATTTCCTATATTTAGAGAGTTAAATAAACTTTAATAGTCTCAAAAGACGATTTTTTTAAAGGACAATAATTATCTAAAACATATAATTGAATATAACAAATATCCCTTAAAATTAATTCCTATGTCCATTTTTTATTATTTATTTTAATAAACAAAAATAGATCTTGTAATTAGTATACCTAAAGTATATAGACTCTAGCATACCTCTCCATAGTATACATTTACCACACCTGTTATTTGAAGCATTTTTATTTGACTTTAGGTACTTGAATGTTAGCAATTAGAGCCTTTGGAGATCGCGTAATTACAAAACTTGATTGGGTTATTACTTGAGTAGAGGCAAACGTTGAATAAGTAGTAGACATTCAAGTTAATTGACTTAATTGTTTAATTTGTTTTTCTTGGGACTTGATTTATTTCTGATATTAATGTTAATATGCAAAGAATCCTTCTTAATGAAAGTTTAGTTGGTGAGCTAGTTTTGTGATAATTTATATAAAATCACCGGAAATTTGCTTTTTTAAGCTTATACCACGGTGGTCTGGTATTTTATTATAATTTAGCCTTTAGATTTATTACAATGTATTAAAAATGGAGCGGTTTTGAACACATCTACGGTTTCTAATTAAATATTATCGTTGATATTTATTTAATAATTGGAAGTTATGTTTATGACTTGTTTGTTTGCTTATTTTATGAATATTTTAGCACATAATGAACATTATCATATTACGTGCATAATAAAACAATTTCCTTTTCCAATTTAAATGTTGTTCGGCATAAATATTACTTATCTTATACAGATGTGTTCACTTTTTTATTTTATAAAGATTGAGGAAATTAATTTTGTAAATTCAAAGCTTAATACTGAATATATTGTTACTTTTCAAAGTATTGTTGAATGTATAACCATCTTCTATCCTTTTAGCATCATTTAGCTTCTAATTAAAAAATACTACACTTCATTTCAAATCAGTTGTATTGGACCAACTGCTTTCAATTTTTTTTATGGACGACCGTTTCCAATTCTTGAGTTATTTTGTTGCTTTAGGGAATTAATAATTTTTTTTTAGTATTACATTCATAAAGTTTTTTTATTTGGTTGAAGACAATTTATCAATACGAATTCGTTTTGAAACCAAGGTTCTGGTTGACACTATTGCGTTTTTAGATTTTCTAACTTTTATTAAGTGTTGTATAAGCTTATTAAGCAACCTTATATTATATAATCAAGAATGAGAAATTTCACGAGATGGCAGCAGTAGTTTTTCCCAATCCCAAAATATAAAAGGCAACCCATTTACCAATAATCATTTCAAATAATCATTATATTTCAATATTTATAATATTTTTATTTTTATATTTATTTATAATCATATATTTTAATATTAAATTGAATCTTTATTATAATATTTTGAATAATTTTAATTGCTTCTAATGCGTTACAATTAGAAAGTTAATGACATAGTAAATGTATGACCTCATGTTTTAACTTATTCATCACGCAAAAATAAATCTACACGTTATGATTTATGGATTTATAAGAACAACATTGTCATATTAAGATTTTATCTTTATGGCAACCATTTACTGCAGGTTCTTTTGTTGGCAGCAGCTTCGTACAGAGAAGACATCCTCAGGAGCATTTCTAGGTAAACATAAGATAATATTACGTTAGTTGTGTTTCGTGAGTTATATCAAATAAATCTGAGTGTGTATAACCTTGAAATTTAGACATGAGACAAAGGGACATTTGTGAAGATGCGTTAGATATCAACAGAACTGATACGATCTGTACTTGACTGAAATATTAAGTTATATAGTATTACAAGTGGCATTTACAAAAGGTTTATGAACTATTATTAACATATACTATAACAACAAAACATTTTGCATGTTACAAGTTATGTTCTAGTTGTACGCTGTATACTCAACGGTCTTATCAACAATATATATAGAAGTTCGTTGGCGCAGTGGTTAAGGCGACAGGACGGTCCTCCTACTATTGCTATAGTCCGGTGCGGGTTCGAATCCTTTGTTCGTTGTAATTGGAAATGCCTTTATAAGCAACAGTGGAAAATCCGACAAGGAATAACTATCCCAGTCACGCCAGCAACTACGCTGTCTTCTGGGGATGGTCTCTAAGTTGGCCACTAGCCAGTCGGTAAGCTTAATGCCGAGAACCGTGGGGTTCGGGGCCCATGTTAAACCCACGTTTTGTTGGTAAAAGGGAGACCTTAAAATATTAACATATATATATATATATATATATATATATATATATATATATATATATATATATATATATATATATATATTACACTGCCATGACCGTTTTGTGATCCCTTAGAAAGCGATCTCCCCTGTATAAAGTTTTATTCGTCCTAGCCATCTGAGGGCGCGCAATGTTTATTTGCAACATAAGGAAATTAAAAAATAAGTTTAAAAATATTGTTTATATTACAAGGGTAAATTAATAAAATAATAATATTTTTTTTATTTAATTACTAGCTAATATTTGTATAAAACATTTTCAAAATATATCAAAAAACAATATATCATCTAACAACTAATAATATTTTCTATTTGTACATTGTAATTGCCTGATATTTTATAAAATAAAACATTATAAATTAAAAAAATATTGTCCAAAATGTACTTTAAAATACAATATTTGAATTTACTAAATATCGCAAATACATGTTACAATTTTGATTACGAAACCTCTTTTTCTTTATATATTTTTACGTACTTTTAGGTATTAAGTACGTAATTGGACCCTATCTATATTATATTTAATCATGCAAAATTTTCCATTTTTGCTGTTTAAAATCCTATTTTTTTATATTTATAACACCTAATTGTTATTTATCTTATTACATTGCTGTTGCTCAGTTAACCATTAATCATTAAAAAAAATCACAATTTGTCACCAATTGAATGATGAGATGTTCGTTAAATTTGGTCTTGTACATTCTTTTGCCAATAAATAAAAAAAATCTAGATATGGTATCTAAGTAATATAACATAATAGCAGATTCATAAAAATATATTCATCTGTAGAAGAACATGTGTTATAATTTTCAATTTTCAAACCTCTTAATTTACTTCCTCTAAACACAATATAATATTTGTTCTTCTAATTCTTTTTGAAGATTTTAATGTGGACTGAGCAACTGCTGATTCTAATAATAATCTATTCTAGAATCTAAGGGAAATAATCTGTGAATATTATATATATATATATATATATATATATATATGTTTTATTTGAATTATTGATGCAGATTTTAATTGAACCTTCACGTCCCGGAAAGTGATATTCATGTTATGATTTTCATGTGATACAGAAAGTATCCAACATTTTTTAGAAATCCTAATTTTCCTGGAGTATTTGTCAGAGGTCTCCAAAAAACCAGTAGTCACTGAAGTTCAGATATGGAGAGTTGGATTGATGTTAAAGTAACTGAACATTTTCTATTAACGAAGGAAAGTTCAAGTTAAGCCGTAGATCCAGTTCAAGTAAACTTTAGTTAATAATTTGTTTGTTAATATTTTGTGTTGTGTTTGTTAGTTTTAATGTTTTTATTAATAACTATTCATGTTACCTATATAAACATCAAAACATCTTCAAAGATTCGCAAAGTATTTAATTTTATTAACAGGATATAAACTGGAAATATTTGGTCATTTGCATCAATTTTCTTTTTCCTGCTCAGCAAAGGCCACAGGTGTTTTTTATTTACTAAAGATGAAGATTTCTATTACAGATGTTCCGACTCGACCAGGTTTTAAAACAAATTTATAAACGTCGTAAAATGAAAGTGTCCTGTGATGAAAGACGATCTTATTTGAATATCATTTATTTCCTATTTGAAATCAATACAAATCCGTGTTAACATATATACATTTTACGAAAATAAATAATCAGGTTATTTAAAGAAGTAAATAAAAATTCAAATATTTTTTTACAATATTTTATATTCTAATAAAAAGACTTGATTTTTATATTAACAGTTCGAGATGTTAAATATTTATAAATGTAAAGTCACTTGAAATTTTGATAAAAAGTAATTCAGAATAAGCGTAGGAATACATATTGGATAATATTAGTTTAGGAATTCTATTAGGTCGGTAAACGAGTTTTAATGGATTTTTTTTATTTGAATTTTTTAGTATGAAAAATCGGTACAATGTATTTTATTCAAAATATTGTCCATTTTTCCATCTTTCAGGTAATTTACGGGGAAGTTAGTTACAAATGCGCACAGTAATACTATCTGTTGTAATCCTTTGAAATTAATGTATATGCTATAAAAAGGAATTTCTTATAAGTTTCAGTTATTTTTACTTCATCAAATATATATTTTAATATACGAGATTATTTTATATTACGGAATTACTATAATAATTTTTGACAAACATCAGAGATGATTGTATTACTGTTATTAATTTTCTTGTATAGTCTGTTCAAAGTTATTTTATACATACGTCATCTAAATTTCTGACTACAAAACGTCGCATTGTTGCCGCATCAACTATGTGATTTTTAGTTCAGTTGGGCTTTGTTTACAACTTATTACCAATTACATTTTGGAACAAAATTCTAATCTAAATAAAATAATTGAAAAAAAATGTTATCATATATAATTTATTTTAACATTGTGGCACATCTTAAGAACTACAGTTAATTATAGAGCCACAATAGTTTATAGGTTAGAGTTATAACCTCTTATCACTATTGCTTTCAAGAATTTTGCATACGTCTGATAACCGGACGGCTTTGACAGGTTTATTCCTTTACGTGTTCGAACTAATCAGACAGCATTGTTTCTCTTTTTAAGTAGAATAAAATGAGAAGGAAAATATTGTCTGATTCTAAAACGAATTGACAAATTTGCGGCAGGCAATACATTAAACATTTTCATGACTTCTGTCCAAAATGCTGTAGAATAGCGTTTTATCCCCGTATAAAGAATTAAATTAATCGTTACACTGTTGTTTTACTAATCCATATCGAAAATTAATAAAAGTAATTAAACAAAAATGTTTCAAATTACCAAATGTTCGGAAGGAAGTTATGTTCAATGGTACTAAGTTTCTAATGAAAACACTAGAGGCGATTTGTGACAGATGATACTAAAATCATTAAATTGAAGATACAGACAAGACAGATGATGCTTATCGGCTTTAGTTGTGCAGCAAACTCATGGTGAAATCTTTCTTTCTCTTGCTACTAAGTATGTCATATTACAAACTTGACATATTAATTTACTTTCACTGCAAAATTTAAATCATTTAATTAATTTATCCAACAATTTATTAAACAAATAAATGTCCAACGTTTAATCAAAGCGATACAGCACATCGCCATTTCTGTTGAGAATCGCATATATATATATATATATATATATATATATATATATATATATATATATATATATATATATATATATATATATATATATATATAGAATCTCTGGACCACGATGATTTTTAATGTATACTACATAGGTATTATAATGTGATTGATTGTTTCCGAAAACCCGGGATTAAAAGCAATATAAACGTTTTTCTTGATCGCATCTTATATATTCTATCGGACTTTTTTTTATATAAAGTATTATTTTACGCGAGAAATTTCTGGGTAACAGATTGTTTTTTTTTTTCGCGGATCTTTTAACTTTTTCACACACATGTCGTGTCGTTTAACTTGGACGGCTCGTGCTGTTTGTATTTTAAAACTTGCTGGAGGAGAAATGTTTAACGAAATCTCCGAAAGTAGGCTGCATACATTAGACTTTCTAGGTTAAGACTGTGTACTTTATCATGGTGTTAATAGGTAGACATCGGAGTATTATCAGGTTCAGACGTTCGATTATAATCGATGCCTTATATAAGTGTTCTTGATTTTTGTTTGCAATTTTCCAATATTGAATTAGGAAAATGTATCCAAGAGGTTTTCACAAGTCTCTTTTAAAGTGGGTTCTATGCCATTTAGAGGGATTTTCAGAGACCGAAACAAGGGTGCAGTCGATCAATTCTAACTTGTTAGGTGTAGACTGTCGAATGGTTTTTATAAGCTTCAAGCCAAGACTGAGCAGCCCATGATGAACAATTTCATTTTAATCCCACCAATCACTGTTGGTTTGCGTACCTGTGACCTTCTTGGTCTGTAATATCTAATTAATTAACAGTTCTTCAACTTTTAAAGCTACTCATAGTAATTTTTGTCGCTTAAATCAGTTTTACCATACTTGTTAGGTTCTTTCGATTTTCGGAATTACGTTTCTCGGAAATGAAAAGAGACTTCCGTGATTATCCTTTATTAATTTGGAATATAGTCAGTTTTATCAAGAATATAATTTTCAAGATAATAACATATATAGACCCCATAGAAATTGCTTAAAGATAAAAATTTTGTAAATGAATTATAAATTGGTAAATTCTAATATACAAAAAGGAATGTGCTGGTAGGAGACATGATCTCGCTGATTAACTAAAACGGAATTTTAAAAGGCTCTAAAAGTTTTTGTTTCCTGGGTGATATACTTATAAATCTGTAAACTTATGCAATGGATAAATTGTTTCCTTTTTCGGCATATTTTACTCCGTTCTGAAGTCTTGTGAAGAACACATCTCTTAATAATTCCTCAGCTAGGGAAGCAGAAAAAATATCGATATATTCAAAACAAATTAAGTATAATTTTATAATAAAATTGAAATTGGTTTTAAAGGTTCATCACTACTCCTTTAAAATATAAACTCTAGCTATCTGGTTGACATAAACCTACAATGTTCGATTTGGTTCCTTATTTTACTAATTTATTTGATTTTCAGTATCTCCATTTATGGTTTATGTTGTGTATGTTTGCTTAAGTTCATCTATACGAAGACCTTAATTAATTATGTTCCGGTCGGTTGTTCCAGTATTTTATAGATTTTTTTATCGCCTGTAAAAAAAACTAACCCATTCAGTATTGTTATTTATATTTCACACCCAATATCACTTATTTCAAATTACGACTAACATAATGAAATAATATAATAATTTTTTGTAATACCTATTATAATAATTGTTTATACTTGTTCTAAATATAAAGAATAATAATGGGTTTTTATATCGGTCTATTATTAATTTTTTTATTTACCGTTTTTTTTTCTTATGTGGGTTAACCTACTAACTGGCGAATAATAATATATTACTTTAAACTTATGTATTATTAACAATGTGAATAGAAACATGCGAATTGAAATGTCTCCGAGGAATACGTAATTTCCCGTATGTTAAACATTTACTTTTACGCAAGTTTTAGTAAGAATAAAGGTATTAGATCAAACGTTCCACCAAAAAAAAGAGACAGTTTGATTGTCATTGTAATATATAATGAAACGTTATTATTTTCGGAATTTAAATTGCTCAATTAGTTGAAAATTAGTTATTTTTAATTGGTTATTAAATTGCATTATAACATGTTTTTGCGGTAGTAAATTTGCTATAGAAAGTAATATTATAATATATCGAGCTATTGAGTGATTCAGGGATATCAAGGATAAATGTTAAACGCTATCTAACTCATTTACTTGTGAGTTGTGATGAGTGATGAGTTTAGAATAAAATATTTCGTTTATTAAAATATTATTGGTTCGACAGTATAGTTTGTATAGTTGTTCCTTTACTTATTTTTTTTGTTAATGTCATGTACATGTTACTGTCACGTATGTTCATATACTGTCATGTATGTAAGGTCGTGTAGAAGATCAGCTTAAGTAAGTGATCTGCTGTACAACTTATAATCTAAGTCTTATTCTAGATTCTATTCTAACTTATTCTAAAGAGTATTCTAACTTATTCTACAGATCACTAAATCTCACTCTATATGTCCAATAATCAGTTCGTATGTTAGTTAGCCTGTCATCGCGCATTGGGATGCACTAATAGTCTTTCAGAGTACTTCGCACTAACACTTCTAATCACACTAGTTATGGGTTCTAGGGGGATATTGCGCTGAATCGATTTGTTGGAGGCGTAATATGGGGGCATCGACGATGACTCGCAATACTTTTTTTTCTTTAATTGAAAATTGAATAATTTTATAGTATTTTTTTAACTTCTAATATTACATGTTTCATAACTGGTAAAATATTCATTCAGTTAACCGAAACCAGCTGAGTTATAGAGAAAATAAGTCAAATTAACATTGGACGGGCAATCGTTCTGCGGTTACTTTCAACACTTCTTGATGCAGTTTAATTTAGCCCATGAGAAATAATCGAAGTTCAAACTATAAGGTCACCAAGATGAAGGTGATGAAATCCCTAGAGACGAAGTATGAACATTCATGCGTTGGAAAATACACCTGTTGTAGATTATTGGAATTGGGGGACACCAAAGCACCAAACAGTCTGTACTGTCAAATTGACGAATGAAGGTACAGCCAATACTCACAAATAATTTGATTGCAATTGTAGGCTGTGCAGACGGGACAATGACTCCGTATATACCTTTGATCGTTTCTTTAGAGTGGAGTTGTTAGATAGAGCAACGGTCATTGTTCGAAAAAAATTGTTTGTTTAGACTGGCCGTAAGATGTGATGACTGAAGTTGTTATAATCAAGGTTTTCGTTATTATTAGGATTGATATTGATCATTGATTGATTAATTAAACAAATTGTGTTTTTTTAATTAGAAAACTGTAACAGAAATTAACGTCTGAATAAAAGAATGGGTCGGTTAATCTTTTTCAGGTGTATGGGTTATAGAATGATTTTTAAATATTTTTCAAGGTTTGAGGTACTTACTACACTAACTGAAAAAACTACTTAAACTAAAGTTTAGAGTAACATTTATACATTAAATAAGTTCGTGTAGTTCCCAATATTCTGATTTCCTGTGCGTTGACCTTTAGCTATATTGCTTCCTCTTTGCTATAACTTAGTTATATTGTAGATTTTAAGGCGAAATCTTGGATAATTTCATAAATCCACTTGCTTTAGAGGTCATTGTGCATTTCTTCATTGGTTACGTACCGATAAGCATTGGTTTTGCTAGAATTGCACTACTAGTCCATATAATATTTTAATGCAACCCCATATTAGCTGCATATAAGTCCAAATAGGCTTTGTAATTGACTGATTAACCAATCTCTTTGATCTTATGTCAAGTTGAGGGTATCTTCTGTCTAACCAGTGCAATTCTTTTATTTTGAGTGTAATCTGCTCTGTTACATCTAACGTGATATAAAGAGTGAAAGTGATGTACAATTTTCAATAATTTTATTTTTCTATTATCAAATCTCAGGCAGTACCTCAGCTCTGTAATTAGTTGATATAACTACATACTTATATATTTTTTATTTTCAAACAATGGTTTTGGTTCATTATTGTACAATACCAAATATTAACAAACGTGTTTACTTTATTATACGTATGAAATATTCATTACCGTTTTATATATTTACGATAAAATCTATTTTTAGTCTTTCGATTCTTTGGAACTCATGAAATAAAACACGAAAAATTGAGTTCAGTTAATGAATCACTGATGAGGATACGGCGATTGCTTATTGTTTCAGTCTCGCAAACATATAAAGGAAAGTAATACCTATAAAACAGACACCCACGCGAAAGAAGCTAAAAGAATCGTAAATGTCTGTTCTTTCCCATCGCCTTATAAACTTTCCAGTCGTAATATGTACCTTATAAGGTTGATTAACACTTGTAATACCCATACACACCGTGCAATCTCGGATAATTCGTAGCGATTAAAACCACGCTAATCTCTATAAGTTCATAATATGTATTACTGTAGTAATAAAATAATAAACAAACCAATAATATGCACAAGTTACTGTATAGTATATCTTTATACATATAATTCTTCTATCTATGTGTATGACACTGAACGATTTTGATGACATTTTTTGTGTGTGTTTATGTGGGATCGATAATGGTTTAGATTCACAACCGAAGCTGGTAGGTGGCGCAGCGATATGGTTCCAGGACTTTTAAAATCTGTTAAATATTTTGCCATTACAAGAACATAAGAACAACAAAGTCACTAATTGATTGTTATTGTGATATTATAGTATTTGCTTTATTGTCTAAATAAATTATTTCATCCTAACATCCGCTAGTTTTATTATAAAACAATCAGTAATTATTATCTGATTTATTTTCATTATTCTCAAGTTGTTTTAATTAATTTTTTTAGTAAGATATTAGTTTTATATGCATCCAATGCATCCAATCCAATGTAAAATTCCAAACATATGACCTTCTGACATCTTCAAGCTGTCTCTGCATCACACAACTTAACTTTACAATTTCCAAAACTGTTTTATTAATTTAAAAACCAGACAAAGCAGACATGCATTAGTCTAATAGCTATAATAGTCTAATAATTGATTTCCCTGGAGCAAATTCTTATCGACGCGATTTTTTTAAACATTCTTTTGAGGATTAGCATCTATTTCACCAAAACTATGGCGACTTTTAAACTAATAGTTGGACTAACAAGCAATGTTTATCTTTTGAAGATCAAGTGTCAGACCAGGTGAGACGTTAAATAAAAGTTAATTTTTCAAATACGAGGTATTAGGTTGCTAGAAAAATATTATTATTCTTTCGGAGGCTTTCGGCTAAAAGTTATCCATTTTATCAAACTTGCTGGCCAACACAATTACCAGACCGCAACAGAATTGAAGTGTTATTAGATCGCTTTAGATCAAACCGCGAGGAGTAGATTTCCATTTCCAAGATCGTTTGAGCAATTAACGGATGTATTAGTTCATCAATTCATCATTCCGTTGACAACTATTCAGATATGTATTTATGTATACATATATATTAAGGTCTCCGAGACTATCGCAACAGTAGGAGGACCGTCCAGTAGCCTTTATCACTGCACCAGCCAAGCAAGCTTTCAGATAATTTACGAATATATTACGCGAGGAACTTTAAAAGCAAATGGTGGCCTTATTAATAATTAGATATTGATTGTATATCATGTGTTCATATTATTTTGTCTATTCTCCTTATTGCTGACCAGACTTTTATTAATACATTCTCTTTGCGAAACATGACAAAAAAATGAAATTGCTTTTCTCACAACCCATTACGTTTACAAGTACCCGTTTTTTTTTAACAAAAAGGCAAATATTTCATCCCATTCCATATTCTGTATTTACTTCTAACGTTTTCAAGGCACACATTGACTTATAGTAGGTAGTACTCACCAATATATCAACCACGTACACTGTAACTTTCTGGTTTCGTTTTTTTTTGTACGGTTGGTAAAAGTAGGTCGAAAAAACCGGACATATTGCTCTTAAATAACAACGACAAGAAATGTATCACAAACAAACCATTCAGCCTTTTCGAAAAGTTCCTATCTTTGACTTAACAATTTTTCTATAACCATAAGTATATTATCACAATTAGTATGTTGTTGCTTTAAATATCAAGCAGATAAACAGGATGGATCGAACATATGTCCTTTTAACTAATAAAGAAGACGAAAAAAACCTGTGCAGGTCAATCGCTCGTAAATGTAAATGTCTTCTCGGTACAGGCGTCGTAAATAATCTCATTCGAAGCTTACCGATAAATCTGACTGGTGCTAAAGCTAATAAACAAATAATTAAATGCCGTACAATGGGAACGAGTGTCTGAAAAGACCGGAATCGGTGGACATTTCGGCGACGTCTCAGCGGCTTAGATCGGGACAGTGTGTCATCTCGAGAGCTTAACGGTAATGTTCGCGTAATACATAATGTTGGAGATGTGTAAAAGGAATTGTGCATCGGACGGCTATTATGTTTATTTATATTCGTTTCGAATGTTTACTTCGGGTGATTGAGAAAACTATCGAAATAGGCTAGCTAAGTAGTTAGAAAAGTAGTTAGGACAACTTTTTCTATGTTTCTATGTTCGGCTACATATATTTTTTTAATGTATGTTCTCCATCAATTATGGACCGATTTTCAAAATTCCTTTTTTATTCGAAAGAGTGCACTTCCGAGGTGGTCTCGTTGGAACCAAGTCAAGATCTCATGGCGGAATCGGGCAAGTGGAGGGAAACCCTCAAATTTCAAAGGCATTATAAGAAATACTTTTATTTCTCGGTAAATAAAATACAAATATTCAACAAACATTGTAATGGGCACTATCTTGATAATATGCAAGGTGTTACCACGGTGATTACAATAACAATCGTCTATCAACTACGCCAGCAAGATACTCTTCGAGAGACTCTAAGAAACTATATGATTCCCAGTCAAGGCACCGGCCTTTGTATCCAAGAATGTACATCTCAGTATTCTGATCGCCCGGTCCCGTGGTATCGGTTAGCGAATGAGTCATCATCAGATATCTGCGTATAGTGAGGGAAAATGGGAAGTCATTCCATGCAAAAGCCTTTCAGTATGCTTTTGAGTACTAACCATATCATATGAGATGTCGTGGAAATGTTGCAGGCAACTGCTTTCTTTGGTGTAATGGTTAGAGCGTTCAGTCTACACGCGGAGATCGCGGGTTCGGTTACCAGCAAGGGGAAACTTCTTGTTGTTGTTCTAGTTTGGTTACAACATTTGTCAAATATCCTAGACTAGGTAGCGGGGCCTGAAGCGTTCCTTATTTTCAATCATTGTTTATTTATTCCTATTTTTCCTGCTACGGGCCTTTGGCTGGCCTACCCAATGTAATAATTAATAAAATAACTGCGTAATTTATTGAGTAAATATCTAACACTAAAATGAGAAATATAAAATATTTTTAACAAAAAAATTAACCGACTTAAGAAAATAAATAAGGAACTCACCAAAAACTTTAAAAAATCAAACTTTTTAAACTTTTTTTTGTTGTATAACTAAATAAAAATAAACAAAATGCTTATTTAACCTATATAGTACTCGTATTTTATATTCTACTATATGCAGACTATTTAGCTTAATACATACCTAAACCTGCTCATCTATTCACAATATTATTTTACCTACTACCAACTGATTACTTTGAAGTCGGTACCAAGCCCAAACAATATAAAAATAATAATATACTTTTCTGACATAGACACTATTAAATTATGAACAAAACAATTCTAATTGCTTGCTCGTACCGCCTTCAAAGTGATCAGTAGGTAGGTACTATTAAAACAGTGAAAATGTCCTAAAAATCTCGAAATATGTTCAATTATAATCTCGACTGCAAATTTTGCCACTATTCTTGATGGAGAAACCCCAATAATGACACTACCTCCAGATTTTGGTTAATTGTTGTACATTTACTAGCTAATGATGATAAGCGAATGATCGTACTACTCAGAAACTCAAATGAAAGAAATCTCCAGTCAGTACATCATTATTTTTACAAAACAATAACTTATTTACTTGTACTCTTATATAAAAATGCGTTCACTTTTCCTTGTTTGTTCCGGACGACTTCCACCTTCAGGGAGATCCGCCATTATATCATAAAGGTGTCGTTGATTGTTTTATGTTTTGTTTAGTCGATTCAGCTTAACTTTTGTTACCAAATTTTATCTTTTGAAAGTGTCGTTTTTCATTATATTTACATCTTTTTACAATGTCAATTCTCTCTCTTCTCTTATTCTAATTTCAGTTTCTTCGATTTTTACTCCCGACAACCTCGCCTATAGATAAAAAATTAAATCATTAGTACAATATATCCTGATTAAAATACATGTCTAATTATTATCCTAATACAGATACATGGTTGGGAACAAAATATGTATAAATAATAACCTCTACTATTACTTCTACAATATATACACAATTGTATTTTATTTATCTCATACCCTTTACAATTTTTTTAATAACAAGTCATTAGACGAACATTAGACATTAAAACATTGGCCAATAAATGACACTGAAGTACTTGATTAATTACAAGATTCGTAAGTATTATTATTTCATGTGTCTTCTGAGCTGCATTCGTATTTTAATGAATAATTAAATGATAATATAATAAACAAAAACTGTCACCTATATATAAGATGACAACCGCGGCTCAAGCGTTATCTTCTTGGCGTAGTGATTAACTAGTAGTAGTAAACCATTGTTTCTAAATATGTATACTCTGCGTTTTACTGATAGGTTTTATGAAGAACAACATACAATTAGAAAGGCATTAATCACATAAAACAAGTGAAAGAAACTGTATAGAAGAAACAACATTATGATATTAATCTTTTTGATGATCAGACAATTCAGTAATATTTATGAATGTTATTTTTTAATAAATTTAATCGCATCTCGAAACCTTTTCCGATATATCCGAGTATTATAGATATAGATCGGATTTAATTATTAAATTTCTAGTCAGGCATAAATTTCTTCTCGTAATATCTGTCGAAAGATGAATATGTTGTCGGAGAAAGTACGGTAATTGCATTGAGGTCACAGTGTTTCTTGGCATGAAATCGATATATGTATATAACAACCTCTACTAATATTAAATAAATTTTCATTTAGTATAATAAGTGAGATATTATTATTAAAATATATTTATAATCCTGCAATTGAAGCTGTTATAATCTTTTTTAGTACTGATGCATTTGAAATTAAAATTATGCGATATATATATATATATATATATATATATATATATATATATATATATAATAAATATTTTGAATAGTTTACAGTTAATAGAAATACGAGAAAGAAGAAATACGAAACAGAAGTATTATTATATGAATTTTTTTAATATATTTTAAAATCTCCTTTTACCAACTATGGGTTTATCTGGACTGGGTCTAAAGTTTAAGGTGGCCTCCGAATCACGGTCGTCAGCATTAAGCCTATCGACTGGCGATTGACCGACTCTAGAAATCATCTCAGAAGTCATCCGGTCTTACCCAGCCTAGTTACTGGCGTGACTGGGATAATTTTTCTTGTCGGATTTTACACTCTTGCCTAAGACAATCACAAATATTCATCACATACATAAATTTACGACCATGGCCCTGCAGGATTCGAACCCGCGGCTATCGCAACAGTAGGAGGACCGTCCTGTTGCTTTTACCACTGCGCCCACCAAGCCGACTCTTCTGATATTGAATTTTAACAGTTATAAGCTGCAATTTTATCTATATCTATAGTTTAATCTTTGTTAAAACATAATTTGTTTATTGACCATATAAGATAACCTTAATAAATGCAGTTCTGGTAGAATAGATTTTTTTCATTTTCTTCGTATTCAAATCTCCCATATGTTGATTACCAGCAACACCTGTCTTTACTCCAAGATAATTATCGTTGATTCTTTAGATCGCTGTTTATAATTCCGATACGTATCCTGTTGTTCTTGAAGCTGCTTATTGTTTTGAAGCCTGATTCAATAAACGTGTTCGAGGTTTTACAATATAGGTTTATAGATCATTTCCTCAAACCGCTTTTTATTGAATGACTATGCCAAAAAAAAACTCGGACGGAATGTTCTTTCAATATCTAGTCAAAATTCTCGCCATGTCTCCTCTTTCGAAATACAGAAAAGTGAATGCTTCTATATATATATCGCGATATATATTAAATCATTCTTAAAGTCGCTTATCTGAAGGCTATACCCAAATTAGATGAATATAGACGAAATGGAAGCTATGAAACGTGTGGTTACGAACCTAACTCATTAATATTTATGATCTTACGTAAAATAATATATAGGTAAAAGGAAACGCGAATGGAAGATATAACAAGGACGACAATGCACTAGTACTAATATGAAATGTGATATGATATATCAATATCATTTAATCGGTTTTATGCTAACCTTGTACCAATATCCAATACATTCAAATATGTTAGATGAGACATGCTCGTAATTTTATAATAATTCGTCTGTATTGCAGTGAAGAAAACCTTTTTCTTTGAAATTTTATGTAAATTTGGGGTCTGATAACCAACAGTCACAAACATATTGGATATATCTAGTGAAATAGGATTAATGGATTTCAAATATAATTTTTATAAATACAATTCACATATTTAGAACGAAGAACGAAATGCGTCTATTATGTGATGAATGTCAGATGTATCAATATATCGTTATTTTAAAATATTTGAATTAAGTAGATATTTTTTAATTAGATATATAGAGAGTGCAGGTTTTTTGTTTTCTTTTGTTATGATGAATTTCATGATTTTATTGGAAAACTCTACTAATTCTAAACCGGCAGATGGCCTTTTTAATTTAACCAATACTTACTATACCATACAAATAGCAGGAAATTCATTCTTTGCGTAAATTTTGGGACACTATTTATATGCAAATTAACAAGGATGTGATTTATTCTGATATACGACACTTGTTATTTACGATAACTGATATATGTTTCCTTATGCCCATATAGAACTCACCGAAGACATAGTTTATAGGATTTCCTATGACATATATGCAAATCTTCCTGCTGATCGAAATATGGGTATTTTAAAATAAGTGTAAAATGAATTATTCAAAATCAACAACAAAACGAATAAATATTTTCAAGACAATAGGAAACAATTCGATTTATTTAGTGACGTTTTTATTTAACATTTTTTGTAGTATTTTTTTACTGATCATTTCGGAATTACATTATATCTTATGTCTTTTAAAATCTATAACATGTATTTACATTATATGTATAGTCCATCCAAAATGACAGTGAACTCACGTCATTAAAATTTATGACTCCCCAACGTCGCAATGTTGCCGTATCATTTTGACTTTAGTTTATTTTGCATATTTCTTTAGCATATATGATGGAATGGTTTAATTATAGAGCCAATAGTGTTTTATTTCCTTTGGAGAGCATAGTTACCTTTTACGTTTAGTTCTTGTTTCTTCCGTTGCTGTGTTTCGTTTTCAAGTCTACTCTCTTCTATTACAATCTTTGTACGGTTTTCTTGCAAAATTCTACCAATTTCTTCTATACCTTTTGGTTTAATCACTGAATTCGCACTGATTACTCATATATTTGCCGTATTATCTGTGAAAGGTGTAGTATATATTCGCCCCTCGAAACAACCGATAACCAAGGAAAAATTATATTCGGCCAATAAAACTTCCAAGAAAAAAGAAATCGCCGTAAGTAACAAATATGAAATATTACGGACTTTTTCATTAGTATACTTATTTATTTTTTAGTTTGGGAACCAATAAATAGCGATATTTTACCGATAGGAATTTTCTTTTGAAGAAGCCTGTTGCTGATTAGCATTGTTGATATAACGACATAACGGATCCATTCTGGCAGATCTCTATACATTTGGGAACATGACCATGTATGGTGTGAAATTAAAAAAAAAATGAACACTCACATTAAAATGAACATTACATACATAATTTAGGCTCGATAAGCCAATACATTTGATATTGTTTAAGGCCAAGTTGTTTTCATTTAGTAACTATGTACTAGGTTAAGCGACGGTCATCATTCACACGAAAATATTTAGCATCCTCGGCTTGGGGAAGTTGGAAATTATTGATATTAACGGGTGCGTATGTTCTTTCACGAGAGAACGTTACAAGGGTAGATTTTATTTCATGACTTTAACCACAGTTGCATTTTATCAAGGTATGATGCTGTTATTGGATCTTCGCGAGATACTAAGATGGCTGTGTCGTCATTTGGATGTGTTATAGAAGAGATTTGTAGTCAGTAGTATTCAATTATGACATTCCAAACAAATGTTCCTGTATGTTTAGAACTGTATGTTGGGTATATCACTCTGTCTTGGAATATCAAGAAATTTCAATTAAGTTACTTTCACTATCGGTATTCATTGTTAGTTACTAAATTGTCATTATCTAATTTATCGAACACTTTCGCCATTTTCCAATTTCTTCTTATGTGTATCTGATTGAGTTCACCCAAAGCAAAGGTGTCAGTGTAGACCATACTTTTGTTTTGCTTCCGAACAGCTTCAGTCAAATACTTCGGTGTTCTTGAACTTAGTGTTCCTCAGTTGTCAATATCTAGCAACAGAGCAATAACATCATCATCAAACTATGATTATCTTAACCAGGGCATCAGCTGTTGCGATATTAATAACACATAACTACATGCCGCAGTTTTATTAAGTCTACTTCCCGGCATTTGGTTTCCGAAATAATAAATATCCTTGTTCTGTAATAATTTATAATCGATATTGATGATCTGCTACATGGCCGTGTAATTTTAGAACCATTTCTGATCGAAGGTCGTTCCGTCGTTTGCTTTAGTTTTTAATCAATTCTTGGACCGGAAGTTTTCTGTTTTTTTTTCTCTATTTTTTTTTGGCAATTGTTGGTTTCGGTTTTCGTCTTTCCTCGTCTGCGTTTTATTCTAGTTCTGCCGTGTTCTCTAAAATGTATGTGTGAAATGACGTGAGTTTGAAAAATAGTTGAAATGATTTCAGTTTCTTACATTTCAACTTACATAACGTGGTTAAATCTTAACGTTTTATGAGCCAAATGTTTATATTTGGATTAATAGAATTTAGATCTAATATTTAGGCAGTTCCTCTTGATATATTCAGCATATTTCTCTAGGATCCTTATCGCCAATTTGCATGTTTTTTACTTTTCTTAATACTATTTTTTAGCAGCAAGATTTTGGTGTTATTTTATGAAGACAACAATCTAATTTGTTTATCCTCCATTTTTGATTTATGAAATGTCTCTGATGGTTAATTTAACTCGCTCTGGTATACTATACTCGGTTTATCGAATTAAGGTTTTTTTCTTTTATAAGTTAAATATTGTCCCCATATTTTGCAATTGTCACATTCCTTATTAACATTCATCATTCATTCACATCCATGATTATTGAAATTATTAAAACAAAAATAAATTGATGTTATTTTTTTATTGACACTATTTCTTGCTATTTTTTCCAAATTTTTGATTGCAGCAGAGTTATGTTGTGAAATTCAGATCTTTAGAAATATGCTCTATTTGTCATTTCTCTACAGTGATATTGGAGATGAGAATTTTACGCATTTTAATTGGATTTTGTACGCATTTTTAATGTATATATTTTACTTAACATCACTATCTTGATAATCTGCATTCGATTATAATATTTAATATTTAATAAAAATTTTGATAAAATATTTTATACAATTCAAACAAAGTTACAGTTCATTAAAGAATATTTTCTTCCCCGGCTTAATTTTTATTATCTTTAATTAACACCCTTTAGTTATTGTTAAAGATTGCTTTTAAACTGTACGCTAAATTTTAGAATCAGTATTAAATACAACATTCCTTTTCATTTATGGTTTTAATCTTTGATATTTTCTAATCCACAGAAAACATGTTTTGATTTTCGTGATACTGTAACACTTTGAATAGTTTATTCTAACATTTGAGCATCTGTTTTATCGATATATAAATGTTCAGAGTGTTTGACGATGAAGATTTTAAGCCCGATATGTCGTGAAATTTGAATATATTGTAAGTCCAAACTAAATTTGCTAATATTTAGAGAACTCATGAAAATGTTAAAATGTTTTTCCCTTTGCTCCTTCATATTCTGGCTTATTCCTAATCTATGCCACCTGGTTTTACTTAAAGGCACACCATTCTTGTGAAGTATATTTTCAAAAATAAACATCAATAACTTATCTTTAAAAGAAATCTAGATCAGTGATACAACCGTTAATTTGGCTTAATAGTGGGTCTAAACGTCTGATACATACGAAATTTTGCGTCGAGAGCGAAAAAAAAAACTCGTTTGTCATAAAAGATTAATGACGCAATTAGTAGTTTTTTATGGATTCTATAAAAAAACTAAATTTCAACTGTATTGTTACTACTAAAGGCAGCTACCTTTAATTAGCGGTTAGGCTCGGTAAATTTTAATTGATTTTAGAGCCTATAAAAACCGCGTTGTTGGCCGAATCGTCTCAGGAATAACTAAAACACTGTTAATTTGTTCAAGGCCTGGTTTCGGTCTCAATCCGCGAGATTTATTCGATTTTGATTTAGTCATCGATTATACTGAACCGTCGGGTTCGGTGTTAAAAAAATCGATAGATTTGGGTCATTAATCTAGAACTGGTTATATGTACATTTCGATCTATGATATATGTGTTCTGTACATTGATAAATCGTTTAAATGTGTGTTGTATGATGTTGTAGTTGGTTCGGTTGAGTTTGATTCAGTGACTGTTCTTAGTTTGGTTTTTTTATAGAGCATAATCGATATAGTGATCGATTATTTATATTTTGTATATTCAGCTATTCTGATTATTTTTTCACTCTATAAAGGAATTTACTGAGAAAAATTATAAAATGTATCGATTGGTGTCCATTTTTAAATTGTATATACACTATTTATATTTTTATCCCCCCTTTTTTGTGTTATTAATTTTATGTATTTATTAATTTATTATTTTATATATGCCCATTATGTCTTTTCCCGTCTTGAAAGCGACAAAAAATAATAATATTGAGTGTTTCTACTTTCAATATTGTAAACCTTTCAAGGAAATAACATTTAAGCAATTACATTTATAGATATTTGTAGTTTATTTCACAATGCATTATATTCCATTTATGTATGTAGTACTCATGCTATGCAATCATTCAAAGTAAAGATTGTAGTAAGGAAAATCCAATAATTGCTTCATATTTAACAGTGTGTCTGATGCCTGTAGTTTCACGTCCGGTATTTCCGTGTTCGGGGATATTCCTCGTACTTCAGTTAATAAAGTACAAAATAGCAATTTGAAGTCGTTTTTGTTTTTGTATTGTCTACAGTTCGCATTTTATATGTTGTACTTCTCGGAGAAAGCTATTCTGAGTGAGGTGAACGAATATTGTTAATATAATTTATGTTAAATAATTCTATGTATCAACTCAGCTTATATTAATTCTTATTTTAAAGTAGTATAATTAAAATTAATATAATCTGTTTTTCTTTTCAGGTAAGACCATTCTCGGATTTTTCTAGGATTTTTTGGATAAGTAAGTTTTTTAAATATAGAATATATTCCTTTATAAATTTTATAGAAACAAACAACGTTTATCAAAATCCTAATTTAGGTTTTTGTTTATTTTGACTCTGACATAAAAATACTAATGTAGAGGAAATAAGGAAACAAAAATAACGTTGTAAATGTTCTTATGAATTTATTTTAACATTATAGTACATCTAATCCATATATTATTAAAGGACTTAAACTACAGTTAATTAAAGAACCACAATAGTTTGTAGATTAGAGTTGGTTTGTAGTTCCACACCACCTATGAGATATAGTTCTAGGCACGATTTTTTTATGTAATGGGGTCTTCTGGACAATTAATCTACCCATTAACTGTTGTATTCCAACTAATGTGTTATTTCATTTTATTTTTCATTAACTCATTTTGATATTACTTTACTGCCTGCATACATTTTACTCTATAAAGAAACTGCAAGAAAGCTAGTATTAATTATCTCCTCATAAATTGTAATCTAATGCTCATGTGTATTCTAAACAATTACACAAATATGTATACACATAAATATTTCACGCTCGACAATATGATTTTTTGTAGTTATCCTATATGAATTATATAGCCATCTTTAGTTATTTCTGCCCTTATTACTTTGTGTTGTTGATTATCAGCATTGGGTTATAAACCCACAACAAAAAAGTTTCATTCGGTCTCATTATCTGAATCATTATATTACCAAATTTCTAATCTATAGAATACTGTTAAAGATACTACCATCTGTCAATTTCTTTGTCTGTCTGTCTGATGAAGTTTACGCAAAGCGAAGGTGTTATTGTAGATAATGTTACTTTCTATAATGTATCTTTTTCTACAGTATATAATTTTCCACTGTGAACAGAAATAACTGCAATGAATTATTAAAAAGCATTATGTCACAAAACCTATGTTATTCTAACTTTTACCTGTTTTCATTAACTTTTGTTGTCTTTATTAGCATTTTGCTTAGAATACATTCCATTTTGAAATATCCATATCTCGTCTAGATACATACATTGAAATAATAAATATTTCTTAATTGAATTATATGATTCTAAAAGTATTATTCTTTTAAAAACAATATGTTAAATATGTTAATATGTTAAAGTTCCATTGTGGGTTATATTTACGCCACTTAACTTAAATATGTATAATCTTTAAAATGGAAAAGATTTCCTAATACTGTATGAACTAATAGTGATGACTTGCATGCCTCAAAGAGCTGCATATCTCTAGGTTTTCTATGGATCCTTCCCACACTAACAGTTTCCCATGAAATAATTATGATAAATAATATTAGTTAAACAGTTAAGTGTATAAAAAGAAGCGCCAAAAACCGTTTGCCGGTTTATCACTTCAGATTATTATCACAAATGTTTTGAATAGTTTTGCATACATATGACGCCTTTGTCAACCAGTTGCTTTGGCATATATTGCTATATTGGCTGTTTGTTAAATATTGCAGTATTATACAGTATATATTGTTCGAATAAAAATGGTAACAAGTAATACTGACGAAAAACTATGCGAAACTATAAAATAAAATAACTACATCTTACATTTACACTATCTTAAAAATACATGGTACTTCCTTTAGACTTGTATCTTTCGTTAATCTTTTCGAACATCTGCAATATCGGAAATTTGTAAGCAAAGTCTTATACAAATATGACCATTTTTCATTCACATATTTACTACAATCTTCAAATAAGTTCTATTTTCATATTATTCGACATAAATATACCTTTGTTTCACAGAAATCTACAAAATTAGTGTTCCTAACCTACGACATTTTACTAATAATTCTGTATGCTGTTAATATTCTTTATATAATAATAACTACCAAACCACTTTGCCAAACAATAATTCGAAACATACGCAGAGTCAAAATACTAAAGAATAATGCTTGTAACATTTTGGGAGCCTTAAAATCAAATTTAGTTAAAATTTTGGTTTTTAATTCGTTTTATTTTCGTATTTAATATATTAACAATAATGGAATTAATATCTAGGTGGCTATTTAAGGTATATTTACGTTATAGATGAATCTTGGGAGAACATAACAGTCGTATCAATTCCCACTCGAAGGTTTTATTGTTGGGCTGGCCATTTCCTCGAAGAAACATCATCCGCCAATGTCTGGACGTTACTTCCTGCAAATATCGTTATTTATTTCGGAATCACGATTTCCATATTTTTGCATAATGTTAGTTCCTTATGCACTCGCCGTTATGCAATCTTTTTCGTGTTGTATTAAAGGTATTTAAGTTTGCCTTGACGTAATACCGTTCCCGCAATTGAAGATAACTATAAACTTAATATTTATCTTATTGGCCGTTGCCTGTCCGGCAGCATAAAACGTCGCGTTTTTCCCGTCCCGACCAGCTACCCGTTCCCGCTTAATCTTTAAATATGCAACATTTTGTTTTACAAAGGCGTAAAGTCTGATTTACTTCGGTTTATTATTGTGAATTGAATATTTATGTTAATAAACCAGTTTTTGGGATGTCTTAAAAGAGGAAGCGTAGATGCCGTTTTAAAAATATCCGAAAGGAATACATTTAACAATCGAATTCCATTTGGTAATCTTATAATTTTTGTTTTTTGTTGTGGTGTTTTTAACTATCAACAAAATAAAGAACATATTACGTAATCTAAAACAAGTAAATCGAGATAATCATGAACTGGAACTGAATAAAAACGAATAATAACATGGATAGAAATTAGTCCAGAAAAATGTCTTTTTGATTGTTAACATATATGACTCATGTACGATCAAAACTTGTGATTGATTTTTTATACTCCTATAGATACTCCTAAAGTTTGTCCGACGAAGCTAAATCAGGTGAATAGAACAGATTGCAAAATCGTAAAGGAAATCGAATCGTTTGCAATATTGGGAAACCATTATGAGCTTATATTATTATCTTGTGACAAATAGTTTACTCTCGTAATAGTTCTTAAAATAAAAGAATCATTCTGGCAAAAAAATGATTCTGATAAAGCTAAAATTACATTTTATTGCGTAATAACGAAGGTCGAAGTAAACCAATTCCTCGAACGAATGAATTTCGCATGGTTTTTGGTGTAGTTTTGTTTTTTGATCGATGTCGTAAGACTGAAACAGTTGCGGTCAGATCTATCGCCAAAAAAAAATCGTTCCCAAACTAGCAGTCCCACCAGCGGAGTGAGTAAAATTAAAATTTGTATTTGGCGCGTAGAGACTCGTATTGTTTCAAATAACGATTATGTTGTCAAGAAACTGGTTGTGCAACATTCCAATTAAATCGGTTATAGTAGCATAATTAAGTCTTATGTATCTATCGGGGTTTGTTTTTATTTATCTGGCGTGAGACGTTATTTCACGGTGTTGCATATTTCATGATATTCCATCGATCATAATGTAAAATTTTTTTAGCGCTGATTTTAATCTAACAGAAGTATTATTATATGTATTTTTTAAATATATTTTAAAGTCCTTTTACCAACTATGGGTTTATCTGGACTGGGCCTAAAGTTTAACGTGGGCTCCGAACCACGGTCCTCAGCATTAAGCCTACCGATTGGCGAGTGACCAACTTTAGAAATCATCCCAGAAGACATCCGGTCTTACCCAGCCTGGTTACTGGCGTGACTGGGATCATTTTCCTTGTCGGATTTTATACTCTTGCCTAGAACATTCACAAATTTTAAACAATCACAAACATAAATTTACGACCATGCCCCAGCAGGATTCGAACCCGCGGCTATCGCAACAGTGGTAGGACTGTCCCATCGCCTTTACCACTTCGCCACCAAGCCGGCTTATTATTAAATGTACTATTTTATAATATCGCGTTAGTAAATAAATAGTATCCTGGTTAGTCGGAAGATACTACTAACTTGGCCTAAGATTAAATATGTTGGCAATCATTGCCAACTAACTTACAATTAGTCTCTAGAGTGACTTAAAATTAGGTACTTATCTTAGAATCTTGGATCCATCGGCCCTTATTTAGTCTTTAATAAAATAAAGTCAATGGGACATTCTTGGTTATTTTTACCAATTAGTGCACTTGTTGTTGCCTTTTAATTCCCTCTACGATAATTGTAAACCAAATGTTTCGGTGTAAATAATTGTTCCTGTAGTGTCAGGGTACATCCACAATAATTCTTTTTATTATTACCAAATTTTATTTTAAACTGCCTGTATTAATGCTTGAATTGCATGAGTTTTATAATCCGTTTGTTCAGCAGCACCTTATTATGTACGGATAATTTATATTTTCTTTATACAGTCTTTCATATTTTAACACGAGTTATTTTCTTTTTGATCCCCAGGTTCTTAGCATTGTTATTGTATGGAATAACACTATTATCATATAATAAATGAAGAATTTGGTTGTAGTGAATATTGAGCTGATAAAACCGGCCAGTTCAGTTATGTCAAAAAAGAAACAATATTTGAAATTCGAAATTAATTTTAAACCAACCCCCCTCAAAAAAAATTTAAAAGTAAAATTTATATTTTCTTCACTAATTATTAACATTATTATTAACATTTTTGCATTGATTTTTATCGATATATCTATTTGTAACGGTGATATGATTAATTCGTTTCTTTTCCTGTACTAGGTAGTCATTTATCAAGTTTCTTCGTATATCAGCAATAGATAAATAAATAACAAATTTCAGGTGTTTACAGTGGGTGTTTTTGATTTTCATGCCAATAAATAAGAAGCAATTTTTAATTAATTGTCTGTAATTAATCACTAGGATATTAATTTGCAATATGTTTCTTTTGTGTGAATAGGATCGATTAAAAATGAATAATTATATAATTTAGAGTTAAATCGGGTATATGGTAAATATGCTCCATTAAATCGAAAACCTTGACTAGACTTAGAATGGTTAGACTATAACGTTGGCACATAGTTACGTATAATTGGTTGATAATTTTAGGAAATTACAAATATTTGTCGGTGGATTATCTGTATATTTAAAATACTGTCCGAAGTTCTACCGGTGTATATATTTTAATTTGTGTAATTTAAAACGTACATCAATCAGTCATTTTAATTTTAAATGAAAATTGCACGTATAATTATCGTAATAATACCAATTTTTGTTGTAACGCAAATTTCGAGAATACATTGTATCAAAAACATCATTGTGTAGGGGGAATTTTTAATTTCATTGTATTTCTCTCATTTTATTTTGTTATTAAATTGGCAACGTTGCTTTATCAATATATAGATGACTTTCGAATCTAAACTTGTTGACCAATTTACTGGTCAGTTTCTGTAACATGTCCAATGAATTTTCTTTCATGCACTTCTTGTACTGCAAAAGAACTTTCCTGTGGCTACTAAAATTTTGTAAAAGACTTCGAAGTTCTTGATTAAATCTCGCCATTGTTACACTTTTGGGATCGCTCTCTGCGATTTTTTAAACTCTTTGTTGCCGTCTTTCGTCAAAAAAAAACAAAGAACATTTCCAAATCATTGCAATCGAAGTTTCCATTTCTATTTTTCGCCTATGCACTGATCCCATTATTCCATTATCGGTGTCCCATAATTTTAAGCCTCCAGGTGTGTAACAATGTCCAAATTTCGGGTTTGAAATAGATGATCTGCCAAGAGGAAGTCGTAATACTATATGACCACATTGTTTAGCCATCTGATATACTACATATCTTTTTTCGGTCTTTCTAAAATATGTAAATTGCAAAAAACGCAATGTTATATTTCATTTTTAACATGGTTTCTTCAAAACTTATTGTATGTACTTTAAGCCATTCCTTAATTGCAGCCTTTGTTGATGAACATGTTGGGATCTTCTCCACCAGCGTTCTGGTGAACTGTTTTCTCCATGGTGAATTGTCCATAACAATAACTGATGGTTTTTGCAAGTTCTGTTGGTGCTTCAGAGTTGGTTTTCAAACCACTACAAAAATAAGTTTTGGTTCATTTCTTCATGGTAGTCACCCATGGACTTAGAGGAAAACACTAATTCTGCACCAGTAATACAAATATATATATATATATATATATTCCTGTTTCCAGCACGAAGTATTTCTTCATGACATATAGTTATGTCTGCAATGAATTATTAATAAATGTTATGTCTAACAGAATTTAATCGATAGTTTACTACTACTTTTACTTTTTCCATCAACTTTTGTTGCCTTTACGCTATATTTATTATCACCTTGCCATGAGTGACCCAATGTACCATTCTGAAATATCCACGTGTCATCTAAATGTATTATTTTAAAAGCAATGTCCGGAAGTTTCATTAAACCCCTTCGTTGGTTATCTTTACGTCAGTGAAAGAAATCCTATATTACCCAACAGTGTGTGGAAGTATGTTCAACATCCCTCAAATATCTTTCAGCTTTTATGGATACTTTCGATGAATAACAATTTTCTTGTAAATATCTAATAAATAATAAAAAATAAAATGTATCTTGTAAATAAAATAAAATTCTTATGAAATGTTGATTCTAATTTAAAATTGTTTATAATTAATATTATTTAAAGACTAAGTTAGGATAAAATATTAAATGTTTTGTATGGAAATACGGTTTACATTACGTCACGTACTTATAATCCCAAGGGAATTAGAGTCAACAACAACAATTATTTTGTAACAGTTAACAGTGGAGAGTGGTTCAAAGTTGTATCAGGCTATCAATTAAACGTTCGTAAATAAATAAAACTTTAGTTACCAAGTATAATGGACTGGTGGGCTACATTGACAAATTTGCTCGCTTTCTGGCTAATTTGTAATAGGGTGTAAATGCGATGGAGTACAGTGGTCGTAATTTAGAGACTTGTATTTCGCTATGGGTCTCGCTGAATAACTAAGTGCTTTATTTGTTAATAATTACCAATATCCGAATGTGTTATGAAATAAAACTACAACAAAACGGTATTAAATGTAACATTCAGTTAATTATTTACTTTTCACGGTGGCCCACCTTTGTAACAAGGATATTAATCATTAATTTTTTTGTGGTGATTTATGAATAATATACGTAAACCAAAAGCTATTTCGATATTACTCATGTCACAACATTATACGTATTCTTACAAACTTGCTCGACAGCATTCCTCATTAAAAGTGGTTATGTACAATAGTTACATAATTATTTGAAATGTTTGTTTATATTTAGTTGAGTCATGAAATTGTCATATTAATTGTTTTGATGGGTATAATAATAATAATTATGTTTAATTTCTCATTACACATAATTATTCATATCAATATTAGCTTAGCTTTTATTATGTTTCTTGTCAATTTCCTTATATTCTCATAAGTACTAGTTTTTCTTAATTATGACATTGTTGCCGATTAGGTGATTAACTTTTTTAATAACTATTTTAACTCCCGTAATAATGTTCGTGTGTTATTCAACACTGCTATTTTTTTGGAGTCTTTTTCATCATTTGGTTTAATTCTTTGGAGTCTGCGTCCTGCTCTTGTGTTATCCAAGAGTTGCAATACTTCAGTGTTAACATGAGAGTGGAGTTTCTCTACGGGTCTCTGCGGTTTTCTTAATATCCTAAGTGACAGTCACTATCTGAAGGTCTCGGTGTGGCTGAACGTTATTAGTTTTCCTTTTACAAGTGATAATTGGAAGTGTCTTATGTCAGGTGAGCACGGAATTTTGCGTAATGTATTTATATTATATCATGTAAGGCTATTTTGTTCTTTCAACTATTTGTCAATGTTATTTAATTATCTTATAAATTGAATTTTCGATTCATGAGTTAATTGCTTGGAATATTTATCTATATACCAAGCATACTTTTTTAGGCTTCTTGTATTTCCGCATTTCTTCATTCAAGTCAGTCAGTTTATTCATTAAAATATCACCATTTTTTGCTATGTCAATAGTATTTAGCACCTTCCACTAATTGCTCATATATTCAATATATTTTAATTATATATAAGTATAACACATTTGGTATAATTACCTTTTTTATAATCCTCAAACTCTGTGGTAACAGTGACAAGTCTATGACATTGTATAATATTCTTATTGAAAGAAACACACAGTTTTATTAATAATTTTATACTACACTTTTCATTTACATAATGCAATAACATTATTCTGTTGTTAACTATCTGAAAGACAATAGGTCGTGGAAAAAGTAATTTAGGTTTTTTATTGTGGTCAAAGATATTTTTCATAACATTAATGAATAACTGGTATATTCTATGGGCTGTAACGCACTGTATATATATATGTATATATATATATATATATATATATAGCTTTTTTGAATAAGTATACATAACATATACACAATTTTAAATCCATATATTTGGGAAAAACGAAATTATTTTTTCTCCAACTTTACCAATTAATTGATTAATATAATTATGTTTTCACTGCACTTCAGGCAACCTTCATATCTGAACTGTTCTGTAAAATTACCCAAGTTTTGCATAATTAATTTCACTAAATAATTTCTGAATTGTTTTCAGTTTTTTAAAAATTAATAAATAAATTATTGTTGTTATATAAGTAATGTATGCTAGTTGTCTCTGGTTTTGTTTTTATCTGTATATCTAAAAAGGTACCTGCTTTTTTAATACTTGACTTGTCCGGTTGTTGACGTAATAGCTTTAAATTGTTTTGTTTGTTAACAGATTATTTAACCAAGCTATTATGGTTTCGTTACATAAACTCTGATTTATTACACATGTAAGGTGTTTCAAAATGACATATAAATCGTTTTAAATACTTTTTAACAAGTTTGTTTACATAAAATAAAATTTTTAAATAATAATGTTAATAATAATGTATTGTTAATTACTACTAAACAATATTTTTGTTGTAGTATTACTGTAATATAATAGCTGATAAGGCTATTTTAAGTCATATGAGGAAATATTACGAAACTATGTTTTATTGTGATAAATTTATCTTGGTTTCATATTGTTCTTCATGGGACATTATAATCTAACATCCACAACATACGTAGAATATTTACCACTGAAAGAATGTTATGTATCCTCTATGTTGAATCTGCATCTTGATGAAGATGATTTGAGATTATTTAATAAACTTGTTTTAGCAAGACTGGCTAGTTTTTAAAACTGTTTTGATATGAAAGGTATTTTACTGAAAAATATGGCTTTCGAAAAATATGTACGAATCATATATTTATAAAATTTTAGTGTGTCTGCTATAATGTTTAAATATGTAGATTCTATTACTATTTGCTATTAAATATTTTAAGCTTTGGTAGTAAACGTTGTTCTATATAAACATTTCCAATTGGTAGTTTGTGTTGTTTGTTTACTGTAGTTTGAACATTTTGTCTTAGTGAAAAAAATAGAGTTAGCTCTATAAATAAATTGCGTGGCCAATATTTTTCGGCACCTGAAGAATTTTCTCAAAAATTACGAAAAAATATTAGGAACATTTGTTCAAACGCATGATAAATTTGATGTATACTTGACCTCTATGATGAATAATTAGAAAAAATACTTCCATTTTTAATAGTTAAATTACCGTACTCTCATTATTTTATGTGCTAGTGAACGCATGTTATATAAAAATATAGGTATCGTTAATGGTTTGTAATTTTTATTATTATTATTTAATTATTACATTGTTATTAGTCGTTTCCGACTAACCTACAATTTGTCTTTATAATAACTTAAATATAGGTATATAACTAGGAGGACCCATCGGCCCTATCTCAGTCTCTGGTGAAATAATGTTTATACATGTCACTGCTGTATTTTTTATTAAATGCATGATTTATTTGAATCTGTGTCCTGCTCTGGTGGTAACCAAAAGTTGCAATTCGTCAATATTCTCAGGAGAATGGATTCATGCCCCCTTGCAATTCTCTTGATTTCTTGACTGACTATGGGTATCTGAAGGTCTCGATGTAGGTAGCCAGGCCTGTAGTATTTGGGTGCGCCCACAATACTTCTCAGGAATTTGTTCTGAAAAGTTTGTATTTTGTTTATGTTACTATATGTCCATATAGGTTTCAATATTTGCTTATATAATAGCAATTTATTATTGTGATCTTCTTCCAATTAGCCAATATATTTTCCTATATTTTTTTAGAGTAAATGATGTGGCTCGGTGAGTGAAGGTAAAACGAAATTCGACATGCCTCAAGGTCGCTAAAATACTCCCCTGCCAGAATTTTACATAAATTTACTACAAGCAACAAAAATACAAAAATGTATGAAAAAAATATCAAATACAAAAAAAATATACCAAACAAAATATGCTGTGTGAAAAGGGCTTTGAAAAATATGGTAAATCGAAACGGTTGTAGTTGGTACGGTCGCGATCCGGTACGGCTGTTGATATCTTCCGGCCCTACAAATACCGTTGCTTTGGCATTTGAATGTGGTTCATCGACGACGTTGAGAACAAGCTATTTTTCGACAGGGCTCTCGTAATCGACGCTGTGGGAGGATCGATTGTTCGACGACGTGGTAGCTTATTTTCTTCGAAGACGAGACGTTAGCAATTCTGGTACCTCGGCGATGACATGACGAGTCTACGGTGACTGTAATCGGTACCTAGCTTCTGGAGCTGCTCTGTGACTAATCCGTAGTCACACACGTTATGGTAATTCAGAAAAAACAAATAACGACGGTATCCGACTGAAGCTGCCCAAAACCTTTCAATTCAAAATGTCTGCCATTATGACTTAGACGGCGAGCGAAGGAAGACATTATGATTTAAACATAGCGCCGAAAGAAATGTTTAGCAGAGACGCTGATAATTAAGCAGTGATGTAAAAATATCTATGAGTTCAAAAGGTTGTGAATGAAAATTTTGACAAAAAATTTAAAAAAAAATTAATTGGAAATAATGAAATGAATAGGAATAAAATGAAAAGGAATATTGAAGGTAAAATCGAAAACGAATTAAAAATATTTAAAATTTTGAAACAGAAAATATAACGGCCACGTAAAATACACCATGTTCCACCTACCCTCCATTCTCGAGTCCGAACCCAATTTTGCGAAAGATCACGTCGGGTTCACCACTTTAGGGTAAATGATGTGACTCGGTGAATGGAGGTAAAACGAAATGAAACGTTGGTGTTTACATAATGTGACCGTTGTTTATTGGCTATATAAAAATGTGAAAAATACAAATGATAAAACGGATGGCAGCGGAGTTACCTGGAGACAAGACTTGAGCAGTCGATGGTGGCACGTCCAAACCAAACGAGGGTTGAACACTGAATGACCGAAATACCCTTCAATAACATCCCAGATAAACGTCTCGGGTTTGCCGCCCGCTATTCATTGTCGGGTTCTAGTTGGCGCTGCTGGCACCTCGCTTGTGTTCTACATCTGGGATTATATTTCTGGGTATTTTGTAGACCCTTATTCCACGATGTAAAATTCGACATGCATCAAGGTCGCTACATTTTAATTCCAGTTCCTTTCTTTTCTTCTTTATATGCTCCCTCCAGCGAAGTTTTGCATCAAGATTCATTTAAAGATATTTAACATTGTTGCTATATGGAATGATAGTATTATTTAATGTTATTGATAGCTTATATAGAGTAAGCTTCTTCTTGTTTAACTGTAAACATTCTCGTTGTAATGTACGATTTTAGTAGTTCGGTGTGTTGTTTTGGTAACATTTTCTGTAGTTTATGAATAAGGCCTTCATGCCTTCATGCGTGTGTTGGTATTAGGTTTATTTCCCTCTATGAGGTTTGTAAATTAAATAATATCTTGCAAATCTGCTCTCTTCTGTTTTAATGTAGTAACTCGTTTATCCTAGTGAGCTACATTTTCAAGAAACGTGTCGTTCTATGACAAAAAGTGAGTCGTTCTGATTCAGCACACCCAAAAACGTAAATACTACGTCACTAAACCTGAACAGCTTTTATTTTTTTTTTGCAGACCTGCATAATTAATTATTGACATCCTTACGTCAACTTCTACTGTTTTTAAAAAAGTGCAAGTGAATTTTATTAATATTTCCATACTTGAAAAACCAGAAATAATAACGACAAGCAATAACAATTTCTCCATTGTTTAACATTATGTAAGCGTGCGAGCAAAGGCGAAATTACTAGGCGAGACTTAACATCGCTAATAAAAAGATGCCTGGCTGTCTGGGTTTTCCCTCAGCTGCAATAACAAAACGATGCGTTCACTTCATCGCAGGATCATCCCGTATGTCGCGCGAGCCGAGTCGTGAAGAAATGCCGATTGGGCAGGGAAATGAACAGATTCGTATGCGAAATATGAATGCTCGAAGTTATGCCACACTAAACTGTTCCATTATTTATGTCAGTTTCGAACATATATGGTACATATTGAAATAGCTATGTTTAATATGATATGAGTTGGTTTCAAACTTGGTCAAATGTCGCAATGTTTCATAATGTTTCATAAATAGTCTATGAAAGATATTGATTTGCAATAGTAATTCAATAAAGGATATCAAAGAAAAAGTCAATTTGTTTTGTAAATATTTTTCAATTTAGAATTATCTTTCAATCATTGATTGTTCATGGTAATGAACCTAGGCTTTCACCATAACTTTTAGAGTTCGTAAATAATATTTTCAGTGAAAATTATTTGTTTTTAGGGTAAATTGATATGGCTAAAAAGGATGGCAGTGGTGTTTCCTGGTTTTTTTTTTGTTCTGGCCTAAAAACCAGGCGGTGGAATGCATGACGCATACCTGGTCGCGGAGACTTGCCCTGGAGTGACAAGTTGGACCGGGTTATGTGGGACTGCCTCTGGGCTTACCAATACACTAAACCGAAACCGCCTCACAGTTGACCCCTGTGGATCACTACTGCTACTGCATTAAATTTGGGGATATGGCACCCGCTGATCGGGCAGCCGTTATTGGGCACGAGGGCCCGGCGATTCCATTGATTCGCGAACCTGAGTTAACACACAACTGGGTACTGTTGTATGGGGGCAAAAGTTATGACTGTAGCGACGGATGAGGTCGTTTCAGTCTGGAAAAGGGGGAGAGCTTAGCGGTGACGCGGTTTGTTGTTTGTGGAATGATTGAGATATGAAGTGCTTGATTTCTGGAGTGTCAGTTTCCCTATGAATTTGATTATTTCTGACAAACCATGGAGCATTTAATATTCTCCTGAGGAGCTTATTTTGGAAAACTTGAAGCCGTTTGACCTGGTTGGGTGTAACAAACTTGAAGTAGACATTAGATCCGTAGAGGAGTACGGACCGAATTAACATCTTGTAAAATAAGCATTTGATGGAGATGGGAAGTCTACTAGAAGGGCGGATCAGAGAAGATAGCAGGTTTGTTATCCCCGAACCTTTTTGGATTGCTTTCTGGATTTGGAAATGCCAACCGAACCGCCGGTCGAAGTGAAGACCTAGGTACGTGACGTTATCCAGCCATGGAATTATTGCGGTGTCGATCTTAAGTTGCGAGACGCGCAGTGCGTAACGCTTCTTGTGGAAAATGATGGCCTGGGTTTTCAGGGGGTTGATTTGCAACCTCCAGAATTTGAACCACTTGACCGCATGATCGAGCTGCTTCTGTAAACGTTCATGAATTGTAACTTCGAACCTGGCGGCCGTGAAGAAAGCAGTGTCGTCAGCGTAAAAGGCGACGTCAATATGCTCTTTTCTCGGCATATCTGAAATAAAGAGATTAAATAAGGCTGGGGGGTGTTTCCTGGTGCCGAGGGTTGGGCAGTCGATGGTGGCACGTCTAAACCAAACGATGGTCGGTTGCTGAATGAATGGAGATCCCCTTCGATAACATCCCAGATAAACGTCTCGGGGTTGCCGGCTATTCGTTTTCGGGTTCTAGTTGGCGCTGCTGGCACCCCGCCCGGGTTCAACTTCTGGGATTGTATTTCTGGGTATTTCGTAGACCGTTATTCCACTATGTAAAATTCAACATGCCTCAAGGTCGCTACAGTTTGATTGTTTAGTGTTCCAAATAATTTTAACAATCTATTTAAGCAGACTTTCCAAATTTCATTTCCTAGTTCTTTTTGATATGATGTGGTAGATCATCTTTTTTTCATTTTTGAAAGGTATTTATTGAGGAGAACTGGAATTGTAATTGGTAAAATATATATTAATCTCCTCTTAATTGAACAATCAACCCTTGAAGTGAGTTAGTTTTCCAGGCACACTAGCTATAAGATGTGGCAGAATATTAAAAAAAAAACAATTAAAAATACTAGCAGAACAACACTTAGCTAGAAAATGTTTCCCAATATTTTAGCAACTCTGTGTGAACGAATGTGTTTATTTTAGTAATAGCCTTATGAACTTTGATCAAAATAAGCTTGATTAATAGCACATACAACTGCAGTATTTCATCAATTACTGTACAAAATATGTGCTTAGACATGCTTTACCTCATTTGATTTCAGTGACAACATTTGCGTTTGACATATCACATTGCCAAAACACACATATACCAAGTTGTTATTGATATTGAAGGCCGTTCAGTATTATGAGAGGCCCATTTACCTCTGTCTGGTTGGCTTTCGAATCTTTTAGGAATATATGCTGACCACATTTCGAGAACTAAACATATCACATTATACTGAATATAATTTTCCACATTATTTGGTAACTGAAAAAAGAACAAAATTATTAGGGATTCATATGAACAATAAACAAAACAAATTTTATCAACAGCGTTATTTACCTGAATTTTACGTTTATAAGACACTTTAGACATAACTAAATGTAGTTAAAGTAATATATATATAATATATATATATATATATACAATAATACTAAATGGAAAACTATTATTTTATATATAGGAATGTGTTAGGTAGACGAAGTACGGTAGTGCTGTGGAAATGGTATTGTTACAATGGGATGAAGAAAAGGAAAGAGAGCGTGGTGGTCTTTTATAACCGGGAACCGCATGGTACCAATCCACCGGCGTTGCCAACCTTTGAACTTGCCGTGGTTGAATGCGTGATGGCCTAAAGGGTTGTAGTGGTCGCTACTGAATAATGTTTCCCCGTTCTACTGTGATTTGGTGAATCGAAGTGACCTTACCGTTATTTATAAAAAATGTTTATTGGTATCATCGTTTATTAAATATCACTTATGAAATTTATGAACCAAATATTGATTTAAATCTATAATAATCGTTAAAACAATTGATGAATACGAAGTATAATACTGAACAACGTTATACAATCTCGCAGTAATCTGTAAATTAATTTAAATTCTTTTCAATTTTACAAGAAACAATTAATTATAGCTTCCGTAAAATCTGCACTGACGGTCATGATGTCCCGAGGCCTGGACATCGGCCGATATTACGAAAATACTTAGCCCGTTATCAGTATCAAGATCTAATTGGATTTAATGACGATGATCGTGACTTTATTTAGTTTACGTATTATATCCCACCTTCGGCATCGATATTCACGACCTGAAAATGGAAAGTGAACGATTCCAATCGCGCCCCAATATTCCTTTTTTTGGGTCTCTTTCTATGGTTTCCTCGACTTGATGAATCGACGCATGAATGAAGCGCCGTATTTAAGTTTATTTTATTACATATAAATATATATTTAGATCTAAGTTGATTTTAATAGGGTTATAAATTGGATATAGTTTATAACCCAATTACTGTCTATATTTGAATGTGTCTAAATAGTTAAGTATTAACTGAAATAAAGTTCAGCGAGCTCGAAGATTGCTCGATCAATGAGAGAATTTGCTTCACGTAATAACTCATCGTCAATGATTGGCTTGAGCCAGGTTTTCTTTTTTTCTGAAATAACATTTCAGGCAATGCAATGGAAACGGGTATATAGTATGTCAAAGGCAAATATATATCCACAATTCGTCATTATTACATTTGTAAATTAAACACACCGTGATATAAGCTTAAGTGATTAAACATGGCTAGTTTTCAGCCCAACAAGCGGCTTTTGCAGAAGTGCAGCTTTTTGCCTTTAATCTAACATATATGTAGCTGTGCACGGAAACGATAATGGAGACAGATGGTCACGAGTGTAAAATGCAAAAATGATTTCCACGTAGACGATGCAGACCACCCTGGAACAACAAAAAAGATGAGGAATTAGACAAGGTGCTGGACGAGTATTGTTGCCAAACTCAACAAGAACTTGAAAAGTTACTCATCAATCCGTTTGCAATTGATTAAATGCCTTGAGAAGGACATAGGCAGGCTCCCTTCTTTTCCATAACAGTAATTTTTTTTTATTTAAAGTAAATGTCATAGTCAGTGGAGTGGTTGTTTAATATGCGTGGCTCCCATACATCGAGCTTTTTTATCCAGCTTTTTCGTGATGGTTTCAAAAGATGATTGTGGAATATTTATCTCTTCACTACTGTGTATACGTGATGCATCTTTAACATTGCTGGTGCTCATCTTTTGTGTGATTATTGTGTGATTAAACTAAAATAAAATTGAGTCAGCCATTCACAAAACTGTCCAATAAGTTTCTTTAATACGAACTATTAGAAAAATAATAGACTTAGTTTTAGATCTAGTAAAAAGAAATATATATATATATATATATATATATATATATATATATATATATATATATATATATATATATATATATATGTTAATTAAGATTTTAGGATTTATATTATGAAATATTTTATTTATGTTTTTCCATTCAATGCAAAGGCACTTTCACACCTCTCCCGCTGGCCCCAGCCTTATTTAACCTCTTTATTTCGGATCTGCCGAGAAAAGAGCATATTGACGTCGCGTTTTACGCTGACGACACTGCTTTCTTCACGGCCGCTAGGTTCGAAGTTACAATTCATGAACGTTTACAGAAGCAGCTCGATCATGCGGTCAAGTGGTTCAAATTCTGGAGGTTGCAAATCAACCCCCTGAAAACCCATTTTCCATAAGAAGCGTTACGCACTGCGCGTCTCACAACTTAAGATCGACACCGCAATAATTCCATGGCTGGATAACGTCACGTATCTAGGTCTTCACTTCGACCGGCGGTTCGGTTGGCATTCCCATATCCAGAAAGCAATCCAAAAAGGTTCGGGGATAGCAAACCTGCTATCTTCTCTGATCTGACCTTCTAGCAGACTTCCCATCTCCATCAAATGCTTATTTTACAAGATGTTAATTCGGTCCGTACTCCTCTACGGATCTAATGTCTACTTCAAGTTTGTTACACCCAACCAGGTCAAACGGCTTCAAGTTTTCCAAAATAAGCTCCTCAGGAGAATATTAAACCCTCCATGGTTTGTCAGAAATAATCAAATTCATAGGGAAAATGACACTCCAGAAATCAAGTACTTCATATCTCAATCATTCCACAAACAACAACTCAGCTCAAGTTCTTCTGAAAACGCGCTTGTTCGCGAGCTGGTCGACATGCTGGGAGCTTAGCACCGCGTCACCGCCAAGCTCCCCCCTTTTCCAGGCTGAAACGACTTCATCCGTCGCTACAGTCATAACTTTTGCCAGGTTTGTCAGGTTTGCGAATCAATAGAATCGCCGGGCCCTCGTGCCCAATAACGGCTGCCCGATCAGCGGGTGCCATATCCCCAAACTTAATGCAGTAGCAGTAGTGATCCACAGGGGTCAACTGTGTGGCGGTTTCGGTTTAGTGTATTGGTAAGCCCAGAGGCAGTCGCACATAACCCGGTCCAACTTGTCACTCCAGGGCAAGTCTCCGCGACCAGGTATGCGTCATGCATTCCACCTCCTGGTTTTTAGGCCAGAACAAAAAAAAACTTTCACACCTCTAATAGCACAAGTTTACAAATTGGGATTATTTGGTGCCCTGAACTCAACTCTTCAATTCATGTATTGTTTTTATTGTATTGTTGTGTTAAATATTATTTGGAATTTGTTTTTGTGCTGGCTATTGGTATCGACTGAGATCAGGATTTTCGGAATTTTTTTGTGTCTGTAGTACTGCCGTGCAGTTGCTCATCATTATGTGAGAAAGGTGTGGCCAAGTCGTACATGTTTCATAGTGTTCACAACATTCTCGGTAACTACAAATCACCGGATTACAAGCACCTAATTGACAATTTGTTGAAAAGCTACCCCATGATTGGAGGTGTAACGTCTCTCAAAATACATTTTGTGCATTCACATCTTGATTTTCCCCCCAAAACTTGGGCGACACAAGCTACGAGTAAGGAAAGCGGCTACACCAAGAAGTAGCGAAAATTGAAAGGCCATTTCAAGCATTTTAGGACGGAGCGGGAGTCGCGCAAGGTGCTCCACTAGACACTGACACAGCTTCATTTACCACCGGTTACAGCCCCGACGCCATTCGCGACAGACTTCAAATCCAACTGAACCAGGATTGTGTGATACAAATTCTGTCGGCTTCAGATAAATCCGAGCAAAACTCAGGCTATTCTGTTTCACCGCAAGAAGGAAAGGCTATAAAAGCAAGGCTCTAGAAGGTATCATACCACGGTAATCAGTTCGACCGCAGGTTCCATTGGTCAGCCCAAATCCAGCACGCTATCTGCAAAGGCAATGGCATGTAGAGTCTACTCTTCTTACTCCTCTGCAGAAAAAGTAAACTCCCAATCCCCCAGAAAGGGACTCTGTATAAAATGCTAGTCCGTCCAGTCTGTCTCTACGGAGCACAGGTGTGGTACAGGTACGTCTCTGAGAAACAACTTGCACTACTACAAGTGTTCCAATCCAAGAAAGTCTGCGCGTTACTCAATACCCAACATGCTCAGTGTAAGATTCTCCCTTGGCGCCTTAGAACACGAAAACAACAACTTGATAAAAACCCTACCCATCAAGCAAAACACTTCACTGTCTTGGACCCGAAGCGACATCAGCAAAAGACCATTTGGTTCTTTAGGGTAAATGATGTGGCTCGGTGAATGGAGGTAAATCGAAATGAAACAGTGGTGTTTACATGATATGACCGTTATTTATTGACAATATAAAAAATGAGAAAAATACAAAGATAAAAAGGATGGCAGCGGAGTTACCTGTTGACGAGGCTTGGGCAGTCGATGGTGGCACGTCTAAACCAAACGAGGGTTGAGCACTGAATGACCGAAATACCCTTCAGTAATATCCCAGATAAACGTCTCGGGGTTGCCGCCAGCTATTCGGTGTCGGGTTCCAATTGGCACCCCACCCGTGTTCAACATCTGGGATTATATTTCTGGGTATTTTGTAGACCGTTATTCCACGATGTAAAATTCGACATGCCTCAATTCGCTACAGTTCCAACTGGTCATTCTAGAACAAGAAAATAAAAGGACGGAGTAGCTACTGTTGGGCCTTAAATCGTTAAATACATCCCAAGCAGTATAGGAGATTAATTTCAATTTTTGTCCTTTTCTGATGTATACTTTTTATTTTTAATTCAATAAATGGCCGTTGATGGTCAAAAATTGTAAAATAGTCAATATGTTGAATATTTCGGAAACTGGAACCAATTTTAAAAGATTAGCAATCAGTCCCTCAATTTACCTTATAAACAACTTTTGGTTGTTCATATCCAAAACCATGTAAACTTTTGTAACTTTATTAGGATTTTACAATAATTGAATGTGATAATATGCCGATGATTTAAACAGACAAATACAACTCATATTTTTGTTTTTTACAATATGTTTTAGGGTAAATGATGTGGCTCGGTGAATGGAGGTAAATCGAAATGAAACAGTGGTGTTTACATGATGTGACCGTTATTTATTGACAATATAAAAAATGAGAAAAATACAAAGATAAAAAGGATGGCAGCGGAGTTACCTGTTGACGAGGCTTGGGCAGTCGATGGTGGCACGTCTTAACCAAACGAGGGTTGAGCACTGAATGACCGAAATACCCTTCAATAATATCCCAGATAAACGTCTCGGGGTTGCCGCCAGCTATTCTGTGTCGGGTTCCAATTGGCACCCCGCCCGTGTTCAACATCTGGGATTATATTTCTGGGTATTTTGTAGACCGTTATTCCACGATGTAAAATTCGACATGCCTCAATTCGCTACAATACTCCCCTGCCAGAATTTTACATAAAATTACTTCAACAAAAATACAAAAATGTTTGCAAAAAATATCAAATACAAAAAAAAACATATACCAAACAAAATGTGCTGTGTAAACTGGGCTTTGAAAAAATATGATAGTTCGAAACGGTTGTGATCTGGCACGGCTGTTGATATCTTCCGGTCCCACAGATACCGTTGCATCATCGTCGCTTTGGCACTTGAATGTGGTCCATCGACGACGTTGAAAACAAGCTATTCTTCAGACAGGGCTCCCGTAATCCACGCTGTGGGAGGATCGACTGTTCGACGACGTGGTAGCTTATTTTCTTCGACGACGAGACGTTATCAATTCTGGTACTTCGGCGAAGACATGACGAGTCTACGGTGACTGCAATCGGTACCTAGCTTCTGGAGCTGCTCTGTGACTAATCCGTAGTCACATACGTTAGGTTAATTCATAAAAAACAAATAACGACGGTATCCGACCGAAGCTGCCCAAAGCCTTTTAAATCAAAATATCTGCCATTATGACGGAGACGGCGAGCGAAGGAAGACATTATGATTTAAACATAGCGCCGAAAGAAATGTTTAGCCGAGACGCTGATGATTAAGCAGTGACGTAAAAATATTCCAAAAGATTGTGAAATAAAATTTTGACAAAAAAAAAAATTTTAAAAATGAATTGGAAATAATGAAATTAATCGGAATAAAATGAAAATGAATCTAGAAGGTAAAATTGAAAAGGAATCGAATTAAAAATATTTAAAATTTTGAAACAAAAAAAAATATAACGGTCACGTAAAATACACCATTTTCTACGTACCCTCCATTCACGAGTCCAAACCCAATTTTGCGAAAGATCACGTCGGGGTCACCACTTTAGGGTAAATGATGTGGCTCGGTGAATGGAGGTAAATCGAAATGAAACAGTGGTGTTTACATGATGTGACCGTTATTTATTGACAATATAAAAAATGAGAAAAATACAAAGATAAAAAGGATGGCAGCGGAGTTACCTGTTGACGAGGCTTGGGCAGTCGATGGTGGCACGTCTTAACCAAACGAGGGTTGAGCACTGAATGACCGAAATACCCTTCAATAATATCCCAGATAAACGTCTCGGGGTTGCCGCCAGCTATTCGGTGTCGGGTTCCAATTGGCACCCCGCCCGTGTTCAACATCTGGGATTATATTTCTGGGTATTTTGTAGACCGTTATTCCACGATGTAAAATTCGACATGCCTCAATTCGCTACAATGTTTTTTAAAAAAAACTTGTACATTATTGGCCAGTAAAACTAATCCTGCACAATTAGCACTTACATTTAGCGACGGTAAAACGTAATTTTCGCTACCTTTTGTGGACGACAGGCGACGGCGACGAGTTGACGGCCTTGACAGTGAAGAACAGCGTACACAATTCATTTTTCGATAATATCATTTACAAAGAAAAGTGACGTGACAAAATTCGAACGAGGCAGCAGAACGCAATTTGGCCGGCGAGGTTATTAATAACAACAGTCAAGGTGAGAGAACGAATCGTGATTTTAGGGATCAAATGTCGTCGTCTTCTGTTTTGGAATCGACGGCGACCGCGTCGGAATAACAATCTGTTCCGAAAACAATCGCATCGATCGAAATTATGCGTTCGTGTGCTGGGGTATAATCGAGCAGTTTTTTTTTTTCGGTCGTATCAATTATTAAGTAGTTGGTCTGGAATATTTTGGGGACCATATTGATTTTATTGGGTTCAAGAAGTTCTGCGAGAATATATATTAAAACTAGCGACAGAAAATAGTAATTACTGTATCATTCCAATATACTGCTACATTATGTACAATATATTGCTATTTACAAGCAAACTACCAAAAAAAAAAACACAAAACTACATATTTTACATATAAATCTATGTAAGCATAAATTGGGTACATTTTTGTCAAGATCGCGGCTAGGACGACAAAGCCAGAACGTTAAAAAGCAATCGAGTGAAATAAGTAGAACCTAAAATAGTAACTCAAAGTACGACTGAAACAGTCGACTAAACCAGTTACTGATAAAAAGTAGTAAAATCAGTCGAACCGAAAATAACGACTGAAACAGTCGATAGTAAAAAGTAGTCACTTACTAAACAGTCGATAGTTCCCAACACTACTACACGAAGACAAAGAACCGAAAAAGTTCGAAGATGCGAAACTGCAAGAGTTATTGAATGAAGACCCAACCCAAGCTCAGTACAAATTGATAGAAGCGTTAATTGTAGCCCAAGAAGTAATTAGCGAACTATTACGAGCAATAGGGCATATTCAGATGGAAAAATGTTAAAATTGGAAAATCGTCCATGAAATTCTGCTTCAAAGGCATTATGGGAAGTCATTTCGGCTTCGAATACGGATGACGGATAATGAAAAATGGTTTTATTTTGAAAACCCTAAGCGCAAAATATCATGGTCATTACTGTTGAAACACCTAATAGTTATCGCTACCGGCAACAGATGATCAATTTAAACGATACATTGATCAAAAAACGCCCAGAATGGATCCGAAGACAGTAAAATTATTTTACCCCCACCGTACTCTCGAGACCTTGCCCCGTCCGACTATAAATTTTTGGGACTGCACTTGCAGATCAGCACTTTGCCAATTTCGAACTAGTTAGAAAATGGCTCGACGAATGGTTTTGTTCAAAGGACAAACATTTTTTTTGAAAAAAAAAGATGGCCAAGTTGTATAGAATCAAATGAGGAGTACTTTGAATAAATACATTTGTCCATTTTCTTGAATATTAAATAGTGTCTTTTTGAATAAAAAACCGGTAATGACTTTCCGATACACCCGGTACACTCAAACATTTAGAAAATCACTCCAATAAGTAAGTCCATTAATTAAACTGTATGGTAGTAAACGTTTAAGTCTACACACATTTAGCTGATTTAGAGACGTAATATGAACAATCCACTAAAACACATAAAACTTTGTTGCGGTACTGCAAGTTGGATTCCGTTTTATATATCTGAATTAAAATGATATGTGCTTTATACATGTTCTACGGATATATAGAACATTTCTTGTATTATTTTAATGTAGAATATGACTTAGTGATACGAGGTAATTGGAACAGGCATTAAAATTTTCATTAACATCCTGAAACCAGAGCCAATACGAGAGAATATCTTGTTAGAACTTCGTTCGCTTCTTTTTCACATCATTAAATATTGGTACATACATAGAGTTGTCTTATGAGTGTATGTTTCTCTTTGCTTTCGTCATTGTTAAAATCACCAATGTGGGACATACGTGGTGCTGAGTTTTTGCATTTATTTATGTTTTATAGCATGTGATGTTTGTTGAGTGTTGATATTTGTCCTTATCCCATTCATGATTTGATGATTCCAGCTTCATCTTAACAAAGTCCAATTGTGGTTGAAAACGTGGCGTATCAAAGCAAATGAACAAAATATACCCATGTGACATTCACTCTTTGTAGAAAAACTTATCCCTCAGTAAAATTTAGTAATCATGAACTTCCGCAAGCAGACAACGTTAAATATCTGGGAATGCATTTATATATAGTGACAAACCGCAAACAGCTTAGGCTTAAACTAAACCAAATCTATTGGCTAATAGGGCGTAAATCTAAATTCAATCATTAGATAACAAGGTTTTGCTGTATAAGTCAATATTTAAGCCCATTTGAACCTATGGCATTGAACTGTGGGGTACAACTGGCAAATCTAACATAGCTATCCTCCAGAGGTTCCAGAATAAAGTGTCGCGAGTCATCGTCGATTCCAAATATTACGTCTCCAACAATCTGATTCAGCGCGAAATCCCCTTAGAACCCATAACGAGTGTTAGTGCGAAGTACTCTGAAATACTATTGGTGCATCCCAATGCACTCGCAAAATAGTTAAATGTGCGCGATGACATTGTAGTACATAAGCTCAAAAGCAAACTACCATACGAACTGATTAATAGATACATAGAGTGAGATTTAATAATCTCAAGAATAAGTTAGAATAGTCTTTAAAATAAGTTAGTGTAGTATTTAGAATAACATTTAGATTATAAGTTGTACAGCAGATCACTTACTGAAACGATTTTTTGCATGTCAGGATAGTTATATTATATAAGGTAAATCATATCATAATACTTATTACCCACGGACATATTGTTGAAGTTCTAAGAGTTTAATAAAAAAAATGATTTGAAGACCTATGAAAATAATTTATCGGTATTGTATCAAAATATCTTTGAACTATTAGTCGGGAATAGTTGTGTGATTCCGATGGTATAACCCCTTAAACATAATTTATAGTACTATGATAATATAGTGATATTCCTTTATTATTAATTTACAGTATTCACTCCTACTGTAACGCTATATTATAACTACGATCGATCTTATTTCTGTCAATAAAACGCTTCAATAATTGATCGGTAATTGGTTGTGATAAGAATTGGAATATGTTCAGAGAGAGGTGGTTCCCACGCAGTATTAACACCTTTTTCTGGGTCCCTGTAAATAAATGTACAAAACTTGCAATTTGATGTTATTGATGTTATCTTCGTATCAGTGTAAATATTTTTTACTGCAACGGTACATTAGTTAACTTATGTAGGACAAGTTTTTAATAGCATTTAATTCGAATAAATCCTGAAATATCGTATTTTTATTTCTTTATTTTAACATAATCAATTTTCCTATATTTCACTTATTATTTTGATGGATTTCAATTGGGGACACGACTAGAAAATATAAGTGTTATTAGTTATAAAGGAGACAGCTTTCTACACAGTTATTTCTTGCTATTATTTTATTATAATTAATTTTCTTGCAATAGTATGACTTTTATAAAAAACACTTCAATTTAATTGTACAAATGAGTTTGCAACAAGGATACTTTTACGTTTGTTACGCGTAAATAACAGCATTTTCATGTTTTTAATCTATTTTGCGGTTTTTAGTTACATTTTTGACCATTTTATTACGCACGTTTATTGAGTTTGTGTTTATTATCTTTTGGAGTAAAAACTAGCGGTAGAACAATGATTTAATTTCGTTCTTTAAATTAAAATTATTAAATAGGTTTTAAGCTATATTCGAGATATTTTAATTAGTTTTAAGACATTCATTATTTACTTTTTATTTGAGATACTAGATGTCTTTTTTTTACTACTTACACTTACTTTATCTGACATACATATATTATAGGTAAATATTTATGACATCACAACTTCGCAATCAACTTTGACCTTTGCTTTATTTTAGCAGTGGCCCATAACAAAATACTGTTGTAGATAAAATGTAATTTCTTTTCTAAAATATAATTAATTTTAATATTATAGTATATCTAAGGTATATACTATTTCATAAAGTTTCATTCAGTCACTCTCACTTTCACCATCTGAGTCACTGTTAAATCACGAAATATCTCCTAATTGTATATCCTTCTCGACCTGCATGTCTATAGTAGTAATTATTTGCTACATCCCATGTACTCTGTGGCCATATTGTTCAGCCATCTGACCTACAACATCTTTTTTCAAGCCTGTTTCTGGTAAAAGAAAATGTAAACATTTTTTGGAGTAAATGTTCGAAATAGTTCGCTATTCGACATGATATCTTCAAAATTTAGTTTGTTTCACAAGTCATTCCTTAATTACAGACATTATACTCGCTTGCTTCACTTGTTGGGATCTTTTCCACCAGTGTACTATAGTATGGTGCATTATCCATAACGATAACTGAAGAGGAATCTTCGGTTATTTCATCTAATTAATTTCATTTTAAGACGAATTTACAAACAGCATTTTTCCGATAAATTCAGCGACATGATAACGTGAATTTCCTGCTATTTTGGACGAACTATAGCTACGAAATTCATTTATGAGTTAAAGTTAATGCCACTGTACTCAATTTTGTTATAATAAATTTAATAAGCGATTAGTAGTTTTTCATCACATTTTATTTATATTTGTTCTTTTTATTGTTTTATATTAATTAAAAAACCAACAAAAAGATTTTAATTTAACGCTCATCATCATTACTTAATTGGGAAATATCCCTTTTAATGAGACAATTTATAATGAACTTCATTGGGTATGTTTAAAGAAACTTATGTAGATGAAAATTAAGTTGTTGTCAGCGTAGCTGATCTGTGAGCTAAAACATGATGTTGAACGAGAAGCTCTAGGCGGAAATGCATATTTTACAGTACTTATTCTGAGTTTACAAGTTCTTCACGATTTTACATCTTGTAGCGTAACAAATTAAAATTATCATTATCTTATTTTGCTCGACAGTTTTATAGTCTACAGTTAAATAGATTAATTAATATTTTGGTTTTAATAGATTTTAAAAACTGATCAATTATTATTTGGATAATTCTTGCTTCGATTGAATAATCATCGAACTGTTAAAGACTAGTGATTAATTTTATTTTCTGCTCTACTAAAAATCAGAGTCAACTTTTTTTTCAAGTATAAAGACTTTTATGATTTATTAGTTTAAGGTTACTCTAATGCTTAAGGTCAATCTATAATTTTTTGTTATAGTGACTTATTTATTAGTATTCTAATATATTTTTATTTGTTTCAGGTGAGTTAATTCGTAACTGCTTTATTCCAAGTGCGCTTTTTCATGTAAGGTAAGCAAAATAATAAATTAAAATGTGATTAAATTTTCATTCAAGACTTTTTAAACAATTCGTTTTCTTTGAAACTTTTTTGTTGATAACGAAATCATTTCTATCAATCCATTACAACCAAACATGGCTGGTGGAATATAACAGCATCTTCATCATAAGCCTTCACAGATGTTGGATGGATTTCAGCAATGGATTTATTTAAAATATAAATGGAAAGTAATGAATGTTGAAAATTTTATATGAACTATTTATATCATTTATTTTAAAATAATAAACAAATTTTAGAGACATGTAAAAACTTCAAATAAAATTCGTTAATCCTTTCCAAGCATCATAACACTAATGTTACGGTCAACTGATGGCGCTGAAAAGAATCAATTTATGTTCCTAATATGATGCCATTAGTTATTATATTATATTCTATTAAAATATTCAAATTAATTAATCATTCGTTAGCATTACATTAAAAGTAACCTGTTGAAAATATTTTATTCACACAATACCCGCATCTGCATCGTGGATTCGATTCTTCTAGTGTGTAATATCAAATTAAGATTTTGACACTGTTTTGCGGCACGCAGAAAAGTAGGCCACGGATACCAGCTTCAGCTCGATGCCGAGCGTATAAAAAGCCTACAATAATTACGTTTCACTAGTTTTTCAATTGACATTATCAGATTCAGCCGCGAAAATTGTGCTTTTAATCGTGAATAGTTGAATGTTTAACGAGCATGACATGTCCTAACCCAAATATGCAAAGGCGCAGGGATATTACTCTATAATTATAACACAAAATGCACGTCGTTAACGTCATCAAGTGGTGCAGCGTCCTGCTTACGCACCAGACATTGTGGCACACCTGCCTGAACAAATAAGGCGAATAAGTGACTGTTCTCGCTACTCCAGTCACCTCGACGTGACATCGTTTACTATGACGATATCGCCATAGTTATACTGTCTTATTGAGTCCGTCAGACGCAATTATTGATTAATTGTTATGATGGGTTGGTGAAAAAAGTATTTTCTTTTTTTTGTCACCGGTAAAACCATAATTCCATCATTGCAGAACTTTATGGGTGAAAAACTTAACTGCTCTTCACAAGCTTCTTTTGAAGCCGATTTTACATCATTAAGAATTCACATATGGTATTGATATACGGAGAGTATTGAAATATGGATATAAGTAACCTAAAAAAATGTTTTAAAATGATGACGTAGGCATTTAGAGTTCTTGAAAAGGTGTTCTGATACGGACTAATAATATCATAGTTACGATGAGATGTGAAAATCCCCGCTCTCTAATGCCAGTCGCCAATAAATCCCCAATCAACATGACATTCCCGGCAGATTGGGGAATTCGCCACAAGTTGGCAACGTTGGTAGTGAGTCTAATTCGTAATTTGACCAGGTTCGAGTGGCTCATAATGAACAATTTTTACCTAATCCTAACGAAGACTCAACATCACCTTGGTATCAGTACAGACTTTGTGAGAATTAGAAGAAAAACTTAACTGATCTTCACAAGCTTCTTTTAAAGTCTATTTTACATCATTAAGGATTCAAGTATGGTATAAATGTATGGAGAGTATTGAAATATTGATGGTTATTCGATATCCATAACTAACCTAAAATTATTTTAAAATTATGATGTAAGCATTTAGAGTTCTTGTAAAGTATTCTGATATCGATATTATAGTTACAATGAGATGTGAAAATCCCCGCTGTATAATGCCAATCAACATGACATTCCCGGCAGATTGGGGAATTCGTCATAATTTGGCAACGCCGGTAGTGAGTCTAATTCGTAATTTGTCAGGTTCGAGTGGCTTATAATGAACAATTTGTTCTATATATATACATATATATATATATATATATATATATAGTCACCAGTTTTATTTAGCTATTTACAACTATATAAGCAGTGTGATTTCAAAAGATTTATTTTTGTAAATTTAGTGCTTAATTATCTTCGATAAATAATAACTTAAATATGTTTTGAGTTTCAGTGCCATCTCTGATTAGAGTTTCTCTAAATTAATTCTCAATCTTCTTATCGCAGTATGTACTAAACTCTTTTGTGTTCCAGCAATATCTTCCAGATGGAAAGAATATTCATTATTGACGTTCATTTATTTACATCAATAAAGTTGTTAGTTTTAACGATTGTTTGTTCTCACTACTCCAGACGTTGTAGCGTGACATCGTTTGCTACGACGATATACAATATTATTTAGTTCATTAAACGTTGTTATCGATTATTCCGTACGTATATACGCCGTCGTAAATTTAGGTTACCTAAATCTACAGGACATTGACTAATATAGACCGTCGAAATCGATTTAGTTCAGAGACAGTATGGTATTTATTACAAATTTATTGCTCGATATTCACGTTATGCTAGAAATACTGTTTCAAGGTTTCTCCAGCAGCGCAATAACGATATTATTTTCGATATTATATTGTGCATTTCTGAGAATTTTATACTGAAATATGCAATGTCAACCGCTGGTCGGTGTTACTAGTTAGTGCTAGTGAAATGCGTTTATATTTTATGGCAACATCACTTTCAGGGATTATTTTCAGGAGACCTTCAAAGAATCGTATCTTGAAATTATTGGCGCCATGAACATGAGTGATCATGGGTTAAAACTAGCGTTGGGAACGATCGACTGAAAAGAGTCGAAACTGTCGATAGTCGCAAAACAGTCGAAACAGTGGATAGTCAAAAAACTAGCGACTGAAAATAGTAATTACTATTTTGAGTCAAATGCACGGTTCGACTTTTTTTTTCACTCGTGATGTCAGGCGAAGATATACGAACACTTTTCGTATAAATATTGAGAGAGGAAATAATTGCTTGAAGCAGTTAATTTTAAATGACCTTATTTTTTCCAACAGTAGTATAAGCGAGACGGAGATGTATATATTCCTTCACGTACTAATTTTAAAAAAGGAAAGGAAAAAATAATTACTGAATACTATTAACAAGCGATGAATAATTTCACTTAAAGGAAGTAGAAATGTTGAACATGCTATTGTTAATATAGATAATACAATAGACCTAAACTAAACCTAAAGATGTACAATAACCATAAATACTAAATAAAAATTAAACATATACCTAGTCATAGAAAAAAACTAATCCTAGGTCATGGGTTAGTTTTTTTCTATGACTAGGTATATGCTCATCATCATCATCATTTTTATCCCTCTTTGACCATATCCATATCTTACAGCAATAAGTTAGGGTTGGTCTGTAAATTGTTCTGTATACTTCCATTTCAGTTTTTGCTTGGTATTTCGTTAAAGATGATATTTCTAACAAATTAAAAATTCACCTTTTCTCTTATTCTGGTAATAAGTTCCATTTTCTGGTTTAGATTCTTCTATACCTAGATATTTAAATATATTTACTTATTTTATTTTTACATCCTCAGTTTGGATATTTATTTTCATCTGTTATCTGTTTATGATTCTCTGTAGGTATTCTGACATTTCAATTTTTCTATACTTTTACTTTCGTGTAGTTACAATTTGTTTTTATTTTTTGTAATATCTTTATCGTTTATAGATCGCAAGAAAATAATTCTAGACGCCATGTTGCATGTTCAATCGATAATAGTTAAAAATTAGTTAACATAAGTTCTAAACACAATAATTCTAAGACAATTACTATATTTTTTGATAACATCTAGATTCCTTTCATAGTGATAATATCTCAATTATTTGGTAACACGAAATACTTCGAATTTAAAAAGTATTTTATGTATAAAAAGCAATAGTGGCTTTTTTAAATATCTGATTTTTTTGTAGGTCACAAACAAAGCCATAAATGTCTGCGAATGCAATATCATTTTTATTTTATTATCTTTTCTGTTTACCGTATTATTTAGAAAGTTTTAATACAAGACCTTAATTTAAGATAAAACTTTACATGGGGCGATATTTCAACATATTACAACGTTTGCTATCTCTAGTGTGAATATGTACAAGATAGTTTTAGTTTAATTTTTAATAAATTTAATTGAAAAAACGTAAATAACCTGAACTGCTAGATTTTAGATGTCGCACACCATGTGATAATGAAGATAATTTATTTCTTGAAGAATGACTTTCTAGGATGCGTTTTAAAATGGTGATATTATAGGAATTCATTGAATATCCATTGAGAATAGCAAACAAGCAAATTTTATTATTGTTTATCCTATGTCGTTTGGTAAGTTATGTCTAATAGTATCCAAACAATAGATAATTTGGAGTATTATGTGATGTTAAGGTTTTCATTGATAATATTCAATTAAAATCATCACTGTTTAAAAAACTGTAAGAATTCGACAATCAATAATATTGTCTTACATTACGTTTTGAGACTTTTTGAAACTTAAATGAAGTTTAATTATGTACTATTCGAGATATTTGTTCAGTGTTTCAATCTTCTGGATTCAATAGCATAATTTTGTACTTTTACATATATTTGTGCAGAGCTTCACAAAATAATATTTTCAATTTAAAATGTGAAACATTCATTGACATATAAAACTCTAAAACTATAATTCGTGTTTTAAAAATGTAAGCAAAATAATTTTAATATTTTACAAGCACAATCAGCGAATCATACTTCAGCATCCATCTCGGTGGTAGATTAAGCTGGAAATATAATGTTAGAGAATAAGCTGAACAGATCAAACTCAATATTAAACAACTGTACTGATTAGTCGGAAATTATTCCCAACTTGATCTGAGACCAAAGGGATTGATTTATCAGTCAGTAATATAATGTAATTCTATCTGGCCTTAATTTGGACTAGTAATCCAACGCTACCAAAACAAAGTTCTTCGAGTAATTATTAATGATTACCGCTAAGTTACCATTGAGGAACTACATGATTTCAAAGGAATCCACGATTGACAAAATTGCGTAGAAAATCAAAATATTGAGGAAAGTCAAACGACACTTCAATCCTCACTACATAATATTGAATTGTATTTTCCTCCATATTTTTTCCTAGCCTCAACTTTGTGTAGTCTGCACCTTTTCATTATGAGATTTGTCAACAAAATATCGAGTAATTTAGCATAAATTATGCAATTTTTACCTCATTCTTTTACTTATACTTCACTTAACAGATGGGCTGTAAAGTACCCGGGCGTAACAAAGAAAACTGGGTTTTTTTTTGTTCAAATTTGGCTTCCAATCATTCCAGCGCCGCTTTTACATTTCAGTATTACTTTTGTAGAATGATTTATCTTTTGCCTCATAATAGGCCAGTCACCAGTTGCTGTCTACTCAGATGACGATCGTTTTTATTCCTTAGTGAAGTGATGGATATACGTTTCATCCATTGTCACATGTCGATGCAAAAATTTCGGTTTTTTGTTAACAGTGGGCAAACATGGCATCTATTTTGAACAGAGCTTTCACATAGTCAAATGCTCATGCAATATAAAAGAACACGTTCTTTTGATATCTCTAGGATGTTAGCTAACTTACGCTACATCACTTCTCGATCATTCAAGGAGTTTTTGCTGACGTTTTTGCTGTTTTCTGGTGATGCCACCACATTTGGACGTCCACTGCGTTCTGCATCATCGGAGTTCTTATAACACTTTTCAAGCCATTGCTTCGCTTGAACGGTATTTTTCCCCATCAAGAGGCAAGGTAAAATTAAAACACGAAATTGTATTTGATCCATTGTTTCGAATGTAACAAAAGTAGTGTTACTCTTAGCACAATAACTCACAAACTTATGAATGGTACATCATGGAATTTTAATAGCTTTCTTTTGAAGGTTAACTGAAAAAGCAACTAATGCAATTAAACTTTTCTTTTCATGTGTTAATTTGAAACTGTTTACTTTCAGTCAGATGCCAGAAATATTTTAAAATATTATGGACAGAAATTTTCTGATTTTACAGTTTTATGATGAAAATATTACGTTTAATCGAATAATGTCTAGAAAATAATATGGTGTCATCAGCTGAGTATTATATACAGCAATATATCATTCACACCATGTCTTTACTAACATTACATCTGTTCATATTACCATCCAGCCGACGCGTCACAGTTTAGAACCTCAAATAAACCCGACAATTTACGACCCCGCTAATCTGTGATATTTTCCCGATAATTAGATAATTTAATTGCCAAACAGTAATTTAGTATCTGTCTCTGGCGTCTGAAACGCAATCAATCTTGTCACGGATGAGGCGTCTCCAATAACATGCTGAAGCGATTTCCGATGCGGTAATCGTCTCTGACATACATTTGCATCGATTGCGATTGAACGATGCTGAATCGAAAAGCCACCTCCCGGTGTAAACGTCCCCGCGGGAACGGTGAATGTCGAGATGCAGAGTGAATGGGCCACTATGGGCGAGTGGACATCATATCATGCATAAAAATTTTGCATTCTATTAATTCCATTTTTTTTAAATTTAAAAAGCACATGGCACAAATATTGCTACTGGCTAATTACTAGCAGTTTTCCCTTATTTTTATATATAGATAAAACACGATTGGTAACACTGAGGTGTGTATATTCTATAAGTGCCAGTGTCATCAACTCACGTAATTCCAATGACGTCAAAACGTCGCAATGTTGTCTTACTTAACTTTGACATTTTATGCATTTTATTGTATATTTGCTTTGATATATAACAGTATTCTAATATAAATAAAATAATGAAACAAACATGTTATAAAATATAATTTATTTTAACATTGTAGTTCATCTAATGCATATATCGAAGGACGTAAACTAGAGTTTATTAATTAATTAAACAGCCACTATAGTTTGTAGGTTCGAGTTGTTTTATTATATTTACGTTGGACTCTTTTCCACACCACCCATGAGGCAGAGTTCTTTATGTAGTGATATCCCCATGGACGCCTAATCTACCTAATTAATAATTGTATATCGAAGTAATGGATTTTATTATCATTAGAGAACATTTTTACCTTTTTATATTTACTGATTGTTTCCTTCGTTAATGTTTTCTTTCTCCCTAATGCATTTGCCATATATTCAAAACCTATAGTATTCATTCTCTTCTCGTACATTCTAACCAAATGCTCATGTATATTCTGAACAATTACACACATATCTATGCACATAAATCTTTCACTCTGTACAATACGATTTTCTATAATTACCATATATTACTTGTTGGAATTCATTCAAACTAAAGGGTGCTATTGTAGACAATCGTGGAATGGATTACTACAGTTCTTACTTGTATATTTTCTCGATCTGCATATATATTGTACTTATTCTTTGCCACATCTCATAACAATTCGATTTGATTAAATATATAGTTATAGGGAGACAGACGTTACCCTCTGAATTATATTGTTCAGACATCAACTACTGTGTATCTTCTTTCAAGGCTACTACCCAAGAAGTAAATTACAGTCAAGTAACAATTTGAAATACTTCTACTCTTTAACATGGTATCTTGAAAACTTAATTTATATTTTCAAGCAATTCTTTAATTAGAGCCTTTGCCAACCTATTCTTGGGATCATTTTGTTGAATCCCTGTTTCTAGGTCTAATTTTATTATATTATTTTAAAAATGGTGATCTTTTAAAGGTAATATCTGGAAGCTACATTAGACCTCTTCGAGTAAAGACTCTCTTTATCTTTGCTATTAAATCATATGCTTCCCATCGGTAATGACTTATATCCCTCAAGGAGGTGCATATCCCTAGGTTTTCTATAGATATGCAATATATTTTTGATCTATTAATTACAGGATCTCTTAGGTCGTCTTCTGGACTTTCTACCCCTGTTCATAATAAAACTTATATATTACATTAAATACCTTCCTTTTCTCTCCAGAGGTAAAAATAGATCAGAACTGAAAGTTTTAACACTACAAAAAATGTATAAAGGCCGCAATATTTTTCTCTAAACCCAATACCTCACCAGCCAAGAATTTACAATGTAAATTATATACCCACACTAGACATTCTTTTCTCGGTAATTATTTGCGACTTTTTGCTGATGCCATCATATCAGCAATGTAATTTTTCACCGAGACTTTGTAGGCATGATTCCGAATAATAAAACAATTATGCTTTACTCATCTAGGATACATTTTGTCCGTTTACAGAGAGCGTTCACCTTATGTTTGTTATTGTCGCTAAAAACGGCGATAAATTATATCATCAACGACGGTCAAGGGCAATATTGTAATACGTTTTGCCATCTCTTAATAATTCGTCGAAATAGAAACGTATTCTACTGCGTATTGTAACGCGAACACCTACTATATCCAACAAGTATGAAAGTCAACAATCAAACATTTGTTCTTATTCAACGCACTTTGTTACATTCATTTATTACATTCAAGTTATCATGATTTTAAATTAAATAAAAAGTTCATTAAAAGGTCATATTTATATATTCTATCAGACATGTCCGATATTTTTTCTTAACGATTTTTCTGGCGATTTTCTTCATTAGCTTTCCTTTGTTATGTATATTAAATAAAGAAGCTTTTTTATGAGCTCTTTTTATATTATAATTGTAGGAATGTTCGTCGGGTCGGTCGGTCGGTCGAAATGTGTGGCTGCCGCTGCGACTATTTATCAGAACACTCACTACTATTTTTGGAAGGAATTTGCACGGGAACTAAAAACACTGGTTGAATCAAAGTTGTTTATTTTAACTTACGATTGATACATGTGGTCGATGGGAGAATTGACAGGATATTAGGTTAAGGTGAAGGAAGTACGGTAGCGCTGTGGAAGTGGTACTGTTACAGGGGGACGGTGATAAGAAAAAAGAGCGAAACGTCGTCGTGATGGCCTTTTATACTCCAGAACTGCATGGTACCAATCCACCGGCGTTGCCAACTTTTGTAGCTGTTGATGGTGAATTGGTGGTGGCCTAAAGGGTCGTGGCGGTCGCCACATAATTAAGAAAGTAAAGCTTTCCCGTAACGAATGTAACTTCTACGTTCGATTATATTCTCTATTATTAATCTACTCCATCAACAGGAAGTTTAAGTCCGTTTTTATTATCTAACTAATACAGATAATTTTGTTCATTTCTATTTAACATTTTGGTAAAAATTGGATTGTGCTTAATGTATTTTTAATATGTTCAGTTAATACCCTTATCATAAGCAGTAGAGATTATCATTTATTTTTATTTTTGTATAGAGTTTATGTTTAATATAAAAAAAAATTAACAAGCTGATACTGGTACCACTAAGTTCTTGAAACTCCTAATTTTCTTTTCTTTTTGCTTTTTGTATTTTGGATGCTTTGTACCTTGTTATGAATCCAATTTAACGTCTATCACTAGGTTGTAGTATTTTGAAGTTATAGTTCGTACAACTGCCTGCTGCTGATAATTACAATGTAGATTAGATTTTAATTAGAATTCTTTTATAAATTTGGATTTTTGATAAATTGTGGCCTTATATTTTGCAGAATTTCTTTACCAATATGACTATTTATGACTTATGGTTTCACATAAGCAACGGATATATTGAAAAATTTAATTGTTGATTTATTTAGAAATGGCTTATTTTGTTTACATTTTTCGTTTACTACTTCTTTTTATATATAGTATTAAGTCCTAGCAGATACATAATATGGCTTTATTGATGTGTTTAGTAGTAAAGTTTTGCAATTGACAATGTTTGATTAAATATTGCATAATCTGTGAAAATCTACATGACATTCCTAAGTGACGTCGTATTCACTAGACATTGTTCCTTCTGACTTTCGAGCGAAATATTAGACCTGTCTGGGCTGTATATAGTATCAGATGAAGATTTCAGTATGAAGAAAACAGTATAGTGGTTACTATTTTGTCGTTTTACAAGGTACTAGAATAGAGTAGAATTACAATAATATTCGTCTATAAAATATGCCAACAAAACAGATTCTTAACTAAGGCGAAAAGGCTCAGCATTTCCACCGATACTTTATCCGCGTTTATTATCTAGTGAGTCTCAACGTATCCCGCCAAGAACGGTGTTCTATATTTTTAATAAAAAGTGGTAATAGAAAGGTTCTATGTTGATCAAAAACGAACCGATCTAATTTGTACTACCAGTAGTTACATGGACCGAAGACTTAGAAACTATAAATAATTAAGAGGGGTAAGGAAAACTCTTAAATACGTGACAATTAAATCAAACAATTTCCACTGTTTCCTCGAGAACATAATAGCTTTGTGTATGACGCACAGTTATTGTCTTACCAACGTAAAACAATAGTTATTTGTTCACGAACGGTATGATAATAGAAATCGTATTTTATTTGCGTTTAATACCGATTAATTAGTCTGTAAAACAAATTGCCACCGACAAATCAGTTTCAGATATTTCTCGTTACTGCCACTCTATTTAATAAATCAAGCACGTGTCGTCTGTTATCGATCTGCATCGGTTAATAGAGAACTATTATTAGGATGATAATGTTTTATTCCCAGCGTACTCTGCTATTGATTTTGGTTATTTTAAACGGTATTTTTATTTAAGCTAACAGTCTATCCATATATAATTTAAGTACATTGGTCCACCACTGTTTGAGGAATAGTGGTCAGTATATATCAGTAATTGTTGCTGGCAAAGTCTGGCGATAGCTCTCTTTTGTCATTTACGTTTTGAGTATCTTCCTCTGCAGAATCTACAGGATGGACCAGTAGTTTTGGTAGTATAACAGAAAAGTCCCTGGTCTACCATAGTAAAACAAATTTTTTTGGCAAAATTAGTTTTTTTTATTCAATATAGTCCCCTTCAAGGGTGATACATTGATTATAGATATACATTGATTTATCCTTTGCTTCAAAATAGGCCTCAGTTTCGGCAATCACTTCTTCATTCGATGAAAGTTTCTTCCCAGCGAGCATTCTTTTGAGATCTGAGAACAGGAAATAGTCGCTGGGGGCCAGATCTGGAGAACACGGTGGATGAGGAAGCAATTCGAAGCCCAATTCATGGATTTTTGGCATCGTTTCACTGTGACACAGTGTATTGTCTTGAAGAACTTTCTTTTTCTTAAAATGCGGTCGTTTTTCGGCGATTTCGTTCTTCAAACGGTCCAATAACGCTATGTAATAGTCACTATTGATGGTCCTTCATTTTTCGAGGTAGTCAATGAAAATTATTCCATGCGCATCCTAAAATACAAACGCCATTACCTTGCCAGCCGACTGTAGCGTTTTCCCACACTTTCGAGCGGGTTCATCGTGTGCAGTCCACTCGGATGACTGTCGATTGGACTTCGGAGTGAAGTGATGGAGCTATATTTCATCCATTGTCACCTGTCGGCGCAATAACTCGAGTTTATTACGCTTGATCATCTTCAAACACTGCTCCGAATCATCAACTCGTCGTTGTTTTTAGTCAAAAGTGAGCTCGCGCGACGTTCATTTATATATATATATATATATATATATATATATATATATATATATATATATATATATATATATATATATATATAGCAAATTAATGAATAAAAAGACAACCATATACTTAGCAAATAATAATCATAACCATTTATGATGTCGAAACTTGTTTCACTCTAGTCTACTGTATGGTCAACATCATGAACAATAGGAATAATTGTGTCATACTTAAAATTGAATATTAATTAATAAGATGTAAGAAGCTGTATCAAAATGTATACACACGTTTTCTAACAACTTTTTAATGATTTTTCCTTAATTTTCTTTAAACAAAATGGAAAATGCATGAATCACATAACACCTCATTTACTTTTCTTCATTTTTGAGGTCTGAGGAAAAAATATGTACATAATACGAATAATATTAATAAAGTTCACATGTCTATTATTATAATTTAACGTATAAATTTTGCGTTTAAAGTTCTCTACATCAGTTTGGGTTTTGCAATAAGCATGGAACTATAGAACAAGTGCACAGACTTGTAAACAAAATAAATACTGGCCTAAATGCCAAAAGATATTGTTCGGCTGCTTTTCTAGACATATCTCAGGCTTTTGACAAAGTATGGCATACGGGCTTGCAGGTTAAACTAAAGAGACTTCTCCCTCATCTGGACTATCAGTTACTAAAATCGTATCTCACTGATAGACATTTTATTGCAAATCAAGGCGATGAACATACCGAATTAAATCCCATATATTCAGGAATTCCGTAAGGTAGTGTACTGGGTCCAGTACTGTATCCTCTGTATACGGTTGATCTGCCCACCACAAAAATAACTACTGTGGCAACATACGCAGACGACACAGGAATCTTGGCATTCCATGAAGATCTAGTCACAGCATCAATAAACTTACAAACCCAGCTGTATCAAATACAATTATGGCTAAAGACATGGCGCATTAAAGTCAATGAAATAAAATCCACCGATGTAACATTTACCCTGCGTAGGAGAACATGTCCACCAGTGAATAGCAATCATCGTCAACTCCCCCAGCAGAGCAAGTTAAATATCTTTGTATGCACTTAGATCGACGCCTAACCTGGAAGAAGCACATACTCTAAATGAAAACAACTTCGACTGAAATTATATCAAATGTATTGGCCCATCGGACGCAAATCCAAGTTATCATTAGATAACAAGGTGTTGCTGTATGAGTCTATACTCAAGCCTATTTGGTCATATGGAATCCAACTATGGGGTACCGCTAGCAAATCTAATATATCCATCATTCAACGGTTCCAAAATAAAGTGTTGCGTGCCATTGGTGATGCTCCGTACTATATTTCAAATAAAGTGATTCAACGCGATATTACACTAGAACCTATAATGAGTGTTACTTCGAAAGCCTGTCGGTGCATCCCAATATACTCGCTAATCAGCTAAATATGCGACGTGAAAGTGAAGTATGTAGACTAAAACGTTTAACAACACCTGATCTGATTACTGGACATATATAGACTTTAGAAAAAGACTAATTAATTAAGATAATATTTTATACAGAAGCTCGCTTAATGAAGTGATTTTCTGCACACCATGTAAATATAATATGACATAAGAAATACTTATTGTCAATAGAGCAGATTGTGGAATCACGAAGAGTAATAAAAAATAATAATTTAACGTATAAATTTTGCGTTTCAAGTTCTCTACGGACGCATCGTTCCATCTATTGAATATTTCAGTTAATTTTTGTTTAAATAGTCGGCCACAATAACAATCCAAAGTCAAGGCTCTCACAATATATATAGTTTTGGGACGGTTCAGCAACACTGACGTGTTAAAGTCCTATTTCAATGTCAGATATCTCATTTCTAATTGGACAATTTTTTTTCCGACTCGATAGTCACGATTCCTATCGAATTAATATTCAATTTTTCGATGATTTTTTTCTGATCTTGTCGGGAATTAAATAGACGATTCACCGGAACGCTGAATTAATAGATATACGTACAATAAAGCCACGTTTTAGATGTCCAATTGAATTGTATATTTAATTTGAACCATGTTCTTTTGACTATGATATTTAAAAATACACCTGTGTCATAATTAGCATCAAATTAATTATTTTCGTTTACTAGCAGATTCTAGTAAGATATATACAGGGCTTCAACTAATTCTTACTTGCTTATTTTAAGGTAGACCTTTTTTTAATTGTATATTCTTTTTTTATATATATATTTTAAAGTCTCCTTTTACCAACTACGGGTTTATCTGGACTGGGCCTAAAGTTTAAAGTGGGCGCCGAACCACAGTCGTCAGCATTAAGCCTACCGACTGGCGAGTGACCAACTTTAGAAATCATCCCAGAAGACATCCGGTCTTACCCAGCCTTGTTACTGGCGTGATTCGGATCATTTTCCTTGTCGGATTTTACACTCTTGCCTAAGGACAGTGACAAACATAAAATTACGATCATGCTCCAGCAGGATTCGAACCTGCGACTATCGCAACAGTAGGGGGACCGTCCATCGCCTTTACCACTGCGCACCAAGCCGGCGTATATTCTTTTATTCATTTTAAAGTTGTATATTCTTAAGACAAGTTTTATTAGTTATTACATATATAAAGATAATGCAGTAGCAATTTATTATGATTAAGAGTATACCGTAACTTTTTTACAGTATTTTAAAGTCTTCTTTGTACCATCGAGGCTTTATATGGACTGGACCTACAGTTTAACGTGGGCTCCGAACCACGGTCCTCGGCATTAAGTCGACTGAGCGAGTGACCAACTTTGAAATCATCCCAGAAGACATCCGGTCTTACCCAGCCTGGTCACAGGCGTTACTGGAATCACCTTCTTTGTCGGAATTTAAACTCTTATTTAGGATAATCACAAATATTAAACAATCACAAACATAAATTTACGACCATGCCCTACCAGGATTCGAACCCGCGACTATCGCATGTAACAGTAGGTGGACTGTCCTGTCGCCTTTACCACTGCGCCAGCCCAGCCGGCTATTCTTACTTTATTCCTGAATGTACATCTCTTTTTATTAATTAATTTAGTAAAACTAGTATATATCATAAATGTGTCTAAATATGTTGATTTGATGGCGTTAAGATTAGAAAAAGAACAATTTCACTATCAACAATCTGAAGAGAGTTAATTCTGAATAAGAGTTAATTGGTAACATTTACTGATAATTATAAAATTTGGTAGTGACTTTTTATATTAAAAATATAAAAAGTCACTACCAAATTTTAACATTTTTTTATTAGTGAATTTGACGTTCGTTATAATAGTGAGTTGTAGAAGAAATAATTTGTTTTTTTTTAATTCAAAGTAATTATGTTCATATAAATTTAACAGGTTTTAACCGATGAAACTTTGCACTAGAAATATATAGATTCATCTGTACACCATTTAAGAAAGTTTTGAATAAAGTAGAATAAATAGTAGTCGGACGGGGTAATGTCCGGGCTATTTGGTGGCTCATCAAAACTTCTCATACTGTCTTGATATTTGCTGAGTCACTAAAACGTGTGTGGTCTGTCTAGCTTTATTGTGATGGAAGACAGTCCCTTTTCTATTCTGGTGGTTTTTTATATAGTCTACTAGAATCGCAGATTATTTAACCAAGTTCGAACAGCTCGTGATGATCAATTCAACATACTAAAATAAAAACATTCATGAAATTCAGTCAAAGTCAGAAGAAGCAAGGTCTGGAGAATACGGCAAGTATGTTTCTACCGGTTTTACAAGGTGTGGTCGAGCCGTGCCATGTTGAAGAATAACATTGTTGACCCTTTTCCCTTCTCCCGGCCATTTTTCGCGCATTGCTTAGCTCAAACGCATCGATTGTAGTGGACAGCGATCCTCATTGATGGTTTCATCGAGTAATGCCTTTGTTGGCTTGCACATGTTGAAATCAATCGATGGAGCACGTTTGTCATAAGCTTCATACGTCATCGATTATCTTCAACCGCCTTGTTCATCCATTCCATTTACTCGGTATCAATTCAGATTTTCAACTCACTGAAGAAATATTTTCTGTTCACACTTCGACGAAATGACATACACTAAGAAGTGAAGTTTGCTATGACGGTGATTGTGGACGGGTAGGGATTTTATTAAGGTGTTATCGTGTGCTAAGGTTCCTATGGAGAACCTCACACTGAGCAGGATGCCTGATTCGAGGTGTATGTTGACGTTCCTCATAATCATGGGGCTCTGAGTAACTCACGGACTTTTTTGGATTGGAACACTTGGAGTAGTTCAAGTTGTCTTTCCGAGACATACGTGTACCACATCTGTGTTCCATTGAGGCAGATTGGACGGACTAGCATTTTACATAGAGTCGCTTTCTGTGAGATTGGGAGTTTGGTTCTGCAGAGTAGAGGAAATACCAGGCTGTGCACGTCATTTCCTTTCCAAAGTTGGTTAGAAATGTACCCGAAGCGATTAATACACAGTAGCACCATCTGTTGTAAATCCGCTAAAATAAATAAGTTTATAGGCCTGCTAAACAAATCTTGTACAAATACTAATAGTCTTATGTTTGAAGTTAATATAGAGTTTTAATTAACCGTTCAGTTAAACAGTGTTAGTTTTACGATTATTACAGTATACATCTCTTGCAAATTATATTTACGTACCACCCGGTAATTAGTTCGGATCGAGCGAAAAGCTACAAGCTAATTTAAAAATGATATCGTGATATCAACCTGCGAACGTTGTATTGCCCAACGTCAGCGCTATACCCACATACGACCGACTACATAAAATCTTGATTTTACAACACGATCGAGATTTCTTCGCATAATCTCGGTTCATCGACTTCTTTAATTACACATTAGCTGGGAATAAAAACAATATATAATGTGATGTAACGTATTGCGCAAGCTTTTTTCTGCTGTTTATGTAATACCATTTATTAATACGGTTTTGTTTTGTGGTGCAGTTCCTATTTCAGTCAGTCAGTACTGTATTTATACGATGCTGTAATTATGTTGTTCTTAATGATATGGTATTTATTACTTTTTTCACTTGTCTATATGTAATGGGATATCATGAAATTATTCAGTACACGTCCTCAGATAATTAGTTTTGATGTTTGCTCGATTGTGATTAGTTGATAATAGGAATTACGATGTCACAGTTATAAGGAAAAAATTCAGTCGCTTTGGCTTTATAGATTTATTTAATAAACATTAAGTTTTGAAAAGGTGGCATATATTCAGCAGTAAATTTACACATATAGTCCGTTCAATAACACAGTGATCTCACGTTATCTAAATCTATGAATAACATCATGTTAGACAAAACGCAAAACATATTAGAACCAAAATAAAACAACTATACTGGTTAGTCGGAAGATACTCTCAACTTGATCTAAAAGCGATGATATTGATTTATCAAACAATCATAAAGCCAATTTGGACCTATGGTTGAAACGAACGAAACCATACGAACTTATATAAGGTGTATGCCTTTAGTGTAAACTATAGCTTAAGTTATTATAGTTTTATAATTGAGGAATAGATATTGATGTATTTATCTCGCACTCGTCTTGCTTGTGAATTAGTCCAAGTACAAATGAAATGTAATAAATTAATTTATAATTAAGATTGTACTAAGCATATCTAATAAAGATGTTATCAAAAAAAAATCTATGAATAATAATATGTAAATAAAATAATGAAACAAAAATAATATTATAAATTATTTTAACATGCAAGTATATGCATTGTTCGCCTAATGTATATATTATCGAAGGACTTCAACTACAGTTAATTATACAGCGACAATAGTTTACAGGTTAGAGTTCTTTTATTATATTTACATTATACTTTTTTCCACACCCCCTATGAGGTAGAGTTCTAGGTGTGTGTTTTGGGTGTAGTTGTATCTTCTGGAGACCCTATCCACCTAATTGACAAGTGTATATCGAAGTAATGTATTTTACTTTTATTAGAGAGCGTTTTTACATTTTTCTATTAATTCTTCTTTCCTTCGTTGCAGTGTTTCCTTATACATCTGGTTTCTTATTTCTTGAATCAGTGAATTTTTTTTTTCGTATATTATATGCAAATTTTTATGTATTGCTTTGTTTCCACCGTTTTCTATGTACTTCTCACATATTTCAAGTAATACACAAATTGAGCGTTGGAAAAAATTATGAGTCTCTGAAACGATGCACTGGCAATGCTTGGAGAAGCTTCCAGTTTAAGACATTCAGTGAAAAGATCCCAAATAGATTGGCAACATCCCAATATAAAAGAAAAAACGTAAACGTAAGAATGGATATCAAAAAAATCGTAGCCGAAGCTTCATAGACAATTTCAAAGCTCGCACTGATTGAAAAGGAACTGTTCATCATCAACTACGGGTTTATCTGGACTGGGCCTAAAGTTTAACGTGGGCTCCGAACCACAGTCGTCAACATTAAGCCTACCGACTGGCGAGTGAACAACTTTAGAAATCATCCCAGAAGACATCCGGTCTTACCCAGCCTTGTTACTGGCGTGACTGGAATCATTTTCCTTGTCGGATTTTACACTCTTGCCTAAGGACAGTGACAAACATAAAATTACGATCATGCTCCAGCAGGATTCGAACCTGCGACTATCGCAACAGTAGGGGGACCGTCCATCGCCTTTACCACTGCGCACCAAGCCGGCGTATATTCTTTTATTCATTTTAAAATTGTATATTCTTAAGACAAGTTTTATTAGGTATTACATATATAAAGATAATGCAGTAGCAATTTATTATGATTAAGAGTATACCGTAATTTTTTTACAGTATTTTAAAGTCTTCTTTTTACCATCGAGGGTTTATATGGAATGGACCTACAGTTTAACGTGGGCTCCGAACCACGGTCCTCGGCATTAAGTCGACTGAGCGAGTGACCAACTTTGAAATCATCCCAGTAGACATCCGGTCTTACCCAGCCTGGTCACAGGCGTTACTGGAATCACCTTCTTTGTCGGAATTTAAACTCTTATTTAGGATAATCACAAATATTAAACAATCACAAACATAAATTTACGACCATGCCCCACCAGGATTCGAACCCGCGACTATCGCATGTAACAGTAGGTGGACTGTCCTGTCGCCTTTACCATTGCGCCAGCTCAGCCGACTATTCTTACTTTATTCCTGAATGTACATCTCTTTTTATTAATTAATTTATTAAAAGTAGTATATATCATAAATGTGTCTAAATATGTTGATTTGATGGCGTTAAGATTAGAAAAAGAACAATTTCACTATCAACAATCTGAAGAGAGTTAATTCTGAATAAGAGTTAATTGGTAACATTTACTGATAATTATAAAATTTGGTAGTGACTTTTTATATTAAAAATATAAAAAGTCACTACCAAATTTTAACATTTTGTTTATTAGTGAATTTGACGTTCGTTATAATAGTGAGTTGGAGAAGAAATAATTTGTTTTTTTTTAATTCAAAGTAATTATGTTCATATAAATTTAACAGGTTTTAACCGATGAAACTTTGCACTAGAAATATATAGATTCAGCTGTACACCATTTAAGAAAGTTTTGAATAAAGTAGAATAAATAGTAGTCGGACGGGGTAATGTCCGGGCTATTTGGTGGCTCATCAAAACTTCTCATACTGTCTTGATGTTTGCTGAGTCACTAAAATGTGTGTGGTCTAGCTTTATTGTGAAGGAAGACAGCCTCTTTTCTATTCTGATGGTTTTTTTATAGTCTACTAGAATCGCAGATTATTTAACCAAGTTCGAACAGCTCGTGATGATCAATTCAACATACTAAAATAAAAACATTCATGAAATTCAGTCAAAGTCAGAAGAAGCAAGGTCTGGAGAATACGGCAAGTATGTTTCTACCGGTTTTACAAGGTGTGGTCGAGCCGTGCCATGTTGAAGAATAACATTGTTGACCCTTTTCCCTTCTCCCGGCCATTTTTCGCGCATTGCTTAGCTCAAACGCATCGATTGTAGTGGACAGCGATCCTCATTGATGGTTTCATCGAGTAATGCCTTTGTTGGCTTGCACATGTTGAAATCAATCGATGGAGCACGTTTGTCATAAGCTTCATACGTCATCGATTATCTTCAACCGCCTTTTTCATCCATTCCATTTACTCGGTATCAATTCAGATTTTCATCTCACTGCAGAAATATTTTCTGCTCACACTTCGACGAAATGACATACACTAAAAAGTGAAGTTTGCTATGACGGTGATTGTGGACGGGTAGGGATTTTATTAAGGTGTTATCGTGTGCTAAGGTTCCTATGGAGAACCTCACACTGAGCAGGATGCCTGATTCGAGGTGTATGTTGACGTTCCTCATAATCATGGGGCTCTGAGTAACTCACGGACTTTTTTGGATTGGAACACTTGGAGTAGTTCAAGTTGTCTTTCCGAGACATACGTGTACCACATCTGTGTTCCATTGAGGCAGATTGGACGGACTAGCATTTTACATAGAGTCGCTTTCTGTGAGATTGGGAGTTTGGTTCTGCAGAGTAGAGGAAATAACAGGCTGTGCACCTCATTTCCTTTCCAAAGTTGGTTAGAAATGTACCCGAAGCGATTAATACACAGTAGCACCATCTGTTGTAAATCCGCTAAAATAAGTTTATAGGCCTGCTAAACAAATCTTGTACAAATACTAATAGTCTTAGGTTTGAAATTAATATAGAGTTTTAATTAACCGTTCAGTTAAACAGTGTTAGTTTTACGATTATTACAGTATACATCTCTTGCAAATTATATTTACGTACCACCCGGTAATTAGTTCGGATCGAGCGAAAAGCTACAAGCTAATTTAAAAATGATATCGTGATATCAACCTGCGAACGTTGTATTGCCCAACGTCAGCGCTATACCCACATACGACCGACTACATAAAATCTTGATTTTACAACACGATCGAGATTTCTTCGCATAATCTCGGTTCATCGACTTCTTTAATTACACATTAGCTGGGAATAAAAACAATATATAATGTGATGTAACGTATTGCGCAAGCTTTTTTCTGCTGTTTATGTAATACCATTTATTAATACGGTTTTGTTTTGTGGTGCAGTTCCTATTTCAGTCAGTCAGTACTGTATTTATACGATGCTGTAATTATGTTGTTCTTAATGATATGGTATTTATTACTTTTTTCACTTGTCTATATGTAATGGGATATCATGAAATTATTCAGTACACGTCCTCAGATAATTAGTTTTGATGTTTGCTCGATTGTGATTAGTTGATAATAGGAATTACGATGTCACAGTTATAAGGAAAAAATTCAGTCGCTTTGGCTTTATAGATTTATTTAATAAACATTAAGTTTTGAAAAGGTGGCATATATTCAGCAGTAAATTTACACATATAGTCCGTTCAATAACACAGTGATCTCACGTCATCTAAATCTATGAATAACATCATGTTAGACAAAACGCAAAACATATTAGAACCAAAATAAAACAACTATACTGGTTAGTCGGAAGATACTCTCAACTTGATCTAAAAGCGATGATATTGATTTATCAAACAATCATAAAGCCAATTTGGACCTATGGTTGAAACGAACGAAACCATACGAACTTATATAAGGTGTATGCCTTTAGTGTAAACTATAGCTTAAGTTATTATAGTTTTATAATTGAGGAATAGATATTGATGTATTTATCCCGCACTCGTCTTGCTTGTGAATTAGTCCAAGTACAAATGAAATGTAATAAATTAATTTATAATTAAGATTGTACTAAGCATATCTAATAAAGATGTTATCAAAAAAAAATCTATGAATAATAATATGTAAATAAAATAATGAAACAAAAATAATATTATAAAACATAAATTATTTTAACATGCAAGTATATGCATTGTTCGCCTAATGTATATATTATCGAAGGACTTCAACTACAGTTAATTATACAGCGACAATAGTTTACAGGTTAGAGTTCTTTTATTATATTTACATTATACTTTTTTCCACACCCCCTATGAGGTAGAGTTCTAGGTGTGTGTTTTGGGTGTAGTTGTATCTTCTGGAGACCCTATCCACCTAATTGACAAGTGTATATCGAAGTAATGTATTTTACTTTTATTAGAGAGCGTTTTTACATTTTTCTATTAATTCTTCTTTCCTTCGTTGCAGTGTTTCCTTATACATCTGGTTTCTTATTTCTTGAATCAGTGAACTTTTTTTTTCGTATATTATATGCAAATTTTTATGTATTGCTTTGTTTCCACCGTTTTCTATGTACTTCTCACATATTTCAAGTAATACACAAATTGAGCGTTGGAAAAAATTATGAGTCTCTGAAACGATGCACTGGCAATGCTTGGAGAAGCTTCCAGTTTAAGACATTCAGTGAAAAGATCCCAAATAGATTGGCAACATCTCAATATAAAAGAAAAAACGTAAACGTAAGAATGGATATCAAAAAAATCGTAGCCGAAGCTTCATAGACAATTTCAAAGCTCGCACTGATTGAAAAGGAACTGTTCATCATCAGTTGGCCTAACCAATTATTCGATTTCCCACTGCCAACAACTGAAGCAATTGAAATATAATTAGGAAAGGTTTTATCTTACATGATGACTGCGCTAGAGATAGATCGCTGTTCTATCGAAGTTTTAATGCTTTTAATCACCACCATATAGTCCATATCTTGTCCTGTCCGATTTGCTTCGGTCTTTGTAAAATTATTTTGATGGTATAAAATTGGTGCAAGCTTTAAAAGAGGCTTGTAAAAAGCATTTCAATCAGTTTTTTTCCAAAAAATCTCAGAGCTCTAGGGTGACGGAATTATGGTTTTACCAGAAAAGTGGCGAAAGGTCATTGATCAAAACGGCCATATATCATTGGTTGGTATCTGAAATGTATATGAATAAATTTGCTTCGCAAAACACGAAAAAAACCAAATTGCTTTTTCTCAAATACATTAGATTCACTATCTCTGTTTGTCCGACCAGATTTTATTTCATTCCCAGTTTATCTTGAGTTGTATTCGAAAAATCGGGATCGAGGACATCTTGAGTCTTTTGACGTCGTCTTCGGGTTAACTCTTAACCACTATCGCTAATTTTAGCGAACATGCGACAGTACATTATGAGAAATCACGTTTTGTTTTGTCCTTTGCGGTAGATTTAATCTCGCACACGCCGCAAACTCATTATTTACGGCGACAGCTTCGAGCTTTACCATTTATATTTGTTCTCGTCGACCGAGAAGACGAAGATGAAAAAAGTTTCCGCTGGGAGAAAAGAAAATACAGAGACACTTCCCTATGGTGTGCGTATGTTTCTATAGGCAAAAGACGATACCTTAACCGTTTTTTACGATCTGTTTTACACGGAGACGTTTTTAACGGCTGTTTTAAAGCTGCTAGGGTCACCAATAAGAACCATCGTTTAAATGAAGTACCGTTAAGAGATCTTAGCAAAATTAAACTGAACTCTGACTGATACAAAGGTCATCACTTCATTATTCACTGTTGGTTGCAGTAGAAATATACTTGCTGCATGAACAACACTTTAGCCTACCCGTAGTGACTGCTATTCTGACTGCGGAACTATTTTTCATCTGTAAAACACTAGGATTTATTCAGAGAGATATAATATATTGTAATAACTCTATATTAGTGTGTATGTTATATATTATGTAATAGCCACAGATACAATGAGCGCCCTCAATAACCTTGGTTCTACACGGCACAAACACCCTGTGATCGATGTCATTATTGACAAAATCAAATCATTAAGACATAAATCTGTTTCGTTCATATGACTGCCATCTCATACATAGAGGGAGAATACATTAAAAATCATCTTGGTTAGTCTTTGAGACCTAAAATATACTCTGTATTAGTTATTAAAATAAAGAATAATGCTCATAAGTTTTATATTAAGCTATATATACCATACATATGTATACATAGTAAAAATGACTTTAAAAAAACAGTAAGAACATATTTTAGAGGAGGTAAAAAAGAAAAATACGGCTTAATACTAAATTTTTATATTATATCCATTTATATATTTTAAAATTTAATATTAATTTTAAATTATAAATTATAGGATAAAACATAACGTTAACTATGCCATAAACTGTTTACTAAATTACCACATATTTGAATATACAATACTACAAATGTATTATATATAAATAAAATTTTATAACAACTTTCTTGTAGATATAGCCCTTTATACTTCTCACACTAATTACTAATTAATTACAATACAATAAAAGTTGCAATAGAAAATTTCCAAGTAAAGATAAGGTCATATTTCATGTAAGGTATATTTCATGGAAAAAGGGCTTACCGTCTGAACACCACCTTAATTAATGAAATCAAGGACTCAAGTACCTAAAAACTCAATGATGTTAACATTTTGTCTTTTATTTTAGTATATATGTATTGTACCTTTCAACTATTTTCTTTTTTTTTCTCTGTTTAGGTCTGCTTTTCTCTTCTTTTGATATTTTGGCAGATTACTTTTCCTTATCAACAAATCATACAGCTGTAGCAGGTACAATCCTTTTCTAAATAGCTACCTTTTCAGGATTAATGGTATGCAAAATTTTCCTGCACTTCTGCAAAGCCTATAAACTGGACGATTAATTAAAATTACTTAAATATATATATTCCCTATTTCCTTGTCAAAATTCAATTGTCGAATATTATTTTGGGATTTATATTGGCTACTTGTAGTATTTGTTTCAATATTGAGTGTGATAACATTAAAAACAACAAAAAAAACTTATACAGAGTGACTCAAATAAATTTTTTGTCTGTAACTTTTCTTGACTTATCGTATCCCACCTAAAATTCGTTCGTAAGATAACAATCATATCGATAGTTTATCGACAGTGGTATATAATCTTCTTGACTTCTTGTTTCCTAAGAAATTCTTTAAGCAATATTTTTTTTCTTTGCCATCCTGTGGCTTCCAACTTTCAAAGCCTTACAAATTCTTAAAATATAGATTAGATTGTTTAACATCTATATTATGGATCCGACCAAGATGCTGCCGAAATTCAGTATGCTTACTAAAGAATACTAAAATCATTAAATTGGAGATACAGAGAAGGCAGATGATCCTTCTTGTTATCGGCTTTAGTTGTGCAGCAAGCCCATGGTGAAATCTTTCTTTCTCTTGCTACTAAGTATGTCATATTACAAACTTGACATATTAACTTACTTTGACTGCAAAATTTAAGTCATTTAACTAATTTATCCTATTTGTAACAACTGAAACTAAACCTACCTTTCTTTGACTCTCCATATTTGTAATCCTGTTAAAACGCTGAAATGCTAAACTAAAAGGCCTTCTTTTTAAGTAAAAAGGAACATCACAATATAACTTTAAAAATGCCATATCAAACGCTTTAATAATTAAACAAAAAAATACCCAATGTTTAATAAAAGCAATACGGCACATCGCCATTTCTCTTGAGAAACGGTTGGCTTGCAATACCATGCAGTGTTGCCAAATCTAAGGGCAAGACTATATTAAATACTAAAAAAACGTATCTACTCTAAAAAAGGAAATAATTGCGGAAAAGCCGAATCTCTGGACCACGATGATTTTTAATGTATACTCGTAGAGGGTAATGAGCGTGCATACTCTACCTTGCAGGAAGAATACAGGAATCATTAATGATGAATGCTGTATTTTGATATGCAGATCTAAATACTCATACTTCTTTTAAATGGCGAACCTACCTATTTATATTTGAACGTAGTGCCCACATTGTTAAATATTTTTGGGAAGAACTTATGTGGCCTAACTCTAACAGGTCCGAGATGCTCTTGGGTTTTTAATAAATAAACTAAATAAATAAATCTCATACATCGTATTATACTAAATATAAATATACTGATTAACAGAACGATTGCATTAAAATGTTCTCCACTGACTTTGATAATTTCTCATTCGACTTTCAGAAAACTTACTCAACTTCATCGATTGGCTCATTATTTGGTAATAAAATCATTGGGATAGTAGTTATTGGTGATATGTTACTGATCTGTGCAACCACTATGGTATTAAAACGGTTTGAAAAGAGAGAAAAAACTTCAGAAAAAGAATAAACTCGATATACTTCAACAAAATGATAAATGAAGACGATTGTATGAGATGTGATTTACAACATAAATTACGATCTCTCCTGCGTAATACTGCAAACTGTCATTATCATTTCATTTATTTAATATATTTATTTCAATAATTTTAACCTAGTGTCTTCATATAAATATGATTCAGATACCAAATCGGCAAATTTGATTCATTATAATGTTCAAAGTTAATGTAGTAACAATAACTCATAATATAAGATTGTTATTTGGTAGTGAATGACTGTTTTTCATTCGTGATGTTCTTCTTTAGCTTAGATGAGACCATGTTTTAAAAATATAAAAATTTGACTTCAGGCAATTTGAGATCTCCAAATATGTATTCTATTTTACTAGAATTATTAATACTTTTATTTTATGAATTAATGAATTGACTTAATTATCAACAGTTTTATCAAGTCATCAGTTTGTTCAGTTTTTATCAAGTTTTATCCATAATTATTTATGTTTAATATATACTAAGTGTCTGGATGTATACTATTCAGTTTTTTACCAAACCAAGCCCAGTTATTCTTCATCGATCTGAATACATATTGTCACAAGGCGCTATGTGTGGTACGTACGATGGTGGGTGCAACAGAACTTTCCATTCGAGATGCAACAGTTAATGGTTCCAAACTCTTGCAACTTGAGTATTGTCATGCAAGAGTTATGTTATGTTACTCGCTATTGTTGGTCATTTTTGCAACAATACGTCACTCTATTGACGTCGTTTATTTTGCAGTCATGAATTCCATCCCCTTCTGTGTCATTGTGGATGGCTCTCCTGAACTAACCCATGACTTCTTAAGCTTGGGATTTTCTGAGCTGTCATAGTTTCTTTTTTCTTTTTTTTTTAATTCATCAACTGCTAAGCTGTATGAGAATTATTTGATTTGTGCTAAGCGTTCACTGATACAATAGGAATAAAATAATATTTTTTTTATATTCTTAATCTCGTTTTTTTAAATTCAAAATCAGCCACCTAGGTTCCAACATATTTTGATCATTCGTTTTTGTTGTCTACGACTGAAGTAATTATTCTTAATTTTTTTTTCAAATGTTTTTCAGGAAGTCAAGTCGATAGCTCGTCATATCTCTAACTAAAGGTTTGCCATCTGTTCTTCTAGATATATGACCTGACCAATGGTTCTCTGTAATCTTTAATGATTTTTTAACATCTGTTGTTCATGGCATTTCTGCTTCAAAAAATTATCTATTTCAGGCTTATTGGTTATCAACATTTATGTCATATTTAGATTATTGTTGTATTGAGTACATGGTACGAATTACATCAAACCTGATATATCATAACTTTAAATTTTAGTTGTGAATAATGCTATTCTAGCTTTAATATAGAATCTGTGGCGCTCTGTGGTATGTTTTATTTTGTTATTATATATTATAACATGAAATAATATATTTATATAATTATATAATAATATATCATTGTTATATTATGTAATATTATTGTATAATAATAATATTAACTGAGATATTGTAATTGATTTTTCTCATTATAATTTCCCAATATCTTCTCAACGCTTCAATATCAACCTTAAATATTAGTAATGGTGGAATAAAACGTCACTCAATGTGGTCACTTGACGTCGGTAGACATCTGCAGTAACAGTTTTAGGAGCTCGTATTATATTACATCTTGCAGGTACCATCATATGCACGCAATAATCAACTGATAACCTGTCTGGAAAGTACTTTGAGAGTTTAGGTTAGGAGTTTTCGTCCAATAACACTGATGCGCCCAATAATTATTATTATATTGTAGCTGTTCTATGATCATCAGTACCTAACCCATGTTTTTTTTCGTGTTGAATTATTAGGTTAGCGATATACTCATTTTTTCTCCGTGGCCGACATCCCTATGACTGACGTCCATAAATTGCTTGAGAGTTGGACCAAATGAATAGAATCAGAATTCCAATAATTTGAAGAAATACGTTTTAACTATGCATTGTATATAACGATTTTCTTCAGCAAAATAAAAAGGATTTGCCGATACACCTGGTAGTATAGCAGACACATATTGATTATGAATCGTTTGTTTTGTTAGGCTCTCACATCCTATTGCAGAAAAAAAATAATTAAGGATTAAAGATTCAATTTAACCATCCTCCGACTGTCGACGTCGTCGGTAGCTCGTTAATCGTTCGATAGCTCCGTCGAGCTGGTTATTTCGCATGAATAGTCGATGTTTCCATAGAAGAATCCGCACAATGCAGTAATCGACGGGCCGATCGTTTTTAATTATGTCGGGAATTTTTGAGATGTGCGCGAACGAGAAGACCGTATAAGTTGCGTCCTGATTTCATTCCGACGTTTCTTAATTAATAGGTTAGCGAAATAAACATTTCGAGATAATGTCGGCGCGAATTCTCCGACTGCTACATCGATCTCTAGGATGTTTTCAGTTTATCAGTTTGTTACTTGAGATGAGAAACGTGTTTACTTGTTATATTGTCTCGCGGCAGAATTATGCAGTTTGTTGCATGGGCTGTACTTCGTCCAGTTTCATTCAGAAGATTTGTTTTTTAATTATTATTACTCTTAGTGGTTCAAAAATCCAGTGGACAATAAGTATTTCTTACGATTATATTATATACCTGACATTAAGTGATTTCTTGTGTAAAATATTATGTTAATGAATTAGTCTTATTATAAATGTTATTCTAAAGTCTATATATGTCCTATAACCAAATCGGATGGTATTAGACATTACGCACTTTACTATTAGCTCGCATATTTAGCTAATTAGAGAGCACTTTAAAGTACTTAACACAAACATTTGGAATCATATTGGTTGGGGTTATATATCGCGTTATATCACTTCATTAGAGACATAGTACGAAGCATCGACAATGACATGTTTTGAAACCGTTTTATGATGGCTATATTAGACTTACTAGCAGTAGCTTTTTATATAATAATAACTCTTTATACTTACTGACTAAAACATAAAAAATAATAAAACTTAGACTTTTAACACAAAAAAAAAACGTTTTAAAATGAAATATGTGCGTAATAGTCGTTGCAATAACTAAATAAAAATCAGTTTGATGTCGGTACCGTGCCCAAATATTTATATTAAATTAGATTTGTTTTGTTTCTTTTTAATTTTGTCTTTATGACATAAAATTAAATTATTATTTTTGTATTGTTTGACGGCTGACTGATTTTTAGTTTTATAGTTTATTATTTTTTACATTTTAGTGAGTTCCTTAGTTATTTTTTGAAGTCGGTTCAATTTTTTTGTTAAAAATATCTTAATTTTCTCTTTTTAGTGCTAGATATTTACACGATAAATTACGCCATTATTTGATATTAAAAATTGGCCGTATGAGGAAAATTAGGAATAAAGAAACGATGATTGAAATTAGTGAGCGCTTCAGGCTCCCGGGTCTGCTACCTAGTCTACGTGATTTAACAAATGTTCTAACTAAACAACAAAAAGTTATTGTTCTCGCCGGGAATCGAACCCGCGATCTCCGCTAGGAAGCTAAACGCTTTAACTATTACACGATAGTAGCAATAGTATACAATATTTTACGCTGATGTATATGCTATAGTTTTTGCTTAAAATGCAAACTGAATGGCTTCTGCACTGAAAGACTTCAGATTTTCCGTCACAACAACTCAGCAATAACATTATACACATATATTTGATTATTATTGATAAAGAATATGTGACAACATTTTACGTGCCTTTGAAATTTGAGCGTTTCCCTCCATTTTCCCCTCTTCCCCCAACTGATCCTGATTTGATTTCAATGGGATGTTTTCAATTTTGAAAATCGGCCCACAATGGCTGGGAAAATCGGCGAACGTACATTAAAAAAATATATGCGGCAGAATATACAACCTCGTCAGAACATTAACGTGACACGAGCCTAGTAAAAATATTATCCGACAGTTATAACATAAAGTTAGTAAAATGGTAATTTCAGGTTTTCCAACACATGATTTTAAAATTGCATAGAAATATATAAAGATATATACTTCTCATAGAGGTAGCTTCATTATTTTCTCAGTTTGAACATGGAGATTTCGGATTGTTTTGATCACATTTTTATTTCTGAAAAAGCCATATATCAGTCTTTAAAAAATGCCATTGTTTACCTTAAATTTACTTAAAAGTTATATAGATAGAATTATCGGTATTTCTGACATACGTTGGCTACATATAAACTGGTAGCAAATCCTATCAAGATCAACAAACATATGTGGTTATAGTTATAAATTATTATTCCTAAATAACATTATACTATCCATGCGGTAGACGTTAAGAATTATTTGTTTCTGTATTCTATATCGTGTATAATGTCGACTTAATGTTGACAAAATTGATAAATTGCTTTCCGATAATACTAGTTTGCTTAAAACATTTTTTTGTTACGTTAGTCATAATTACGTTTTTTTTTGTATTGTTTTAGTGAATCATGATATTCAGCGTGGGTTATATTAACTGGCCACATGGAGGATGATGCCATTTTTGCGTGAAAGAGAATATTCTTGTGGTTGCTTTATAGAGGTCAATATTTATAGATATATAGTAACATGAGATCAGCTTTCAAATATTCCAGCTAAAGAAAACAATATTTTTGCAGGTCCTGATTGTCTTAAACTTGTGCTATATTGTATGAGCTTTTTTTTATATTTGGGTAGCGTTCAAATTTTGCTATTATCGACTATTTGGGAAGCTGTCTAAATCAACCTCCATTTGACAATTGGCCATTTGACTATACATCTTGTACTCCATGTATCTTTCAGGTAATTTATGGATGCCATCCCAAAAAATAATTTTCCTTTGAGTTTAAACCATTCATCGAGCCCTTTTTTAACTTCTTCAGAAGTGCTGCTCTGCACGTGAGTGTTCCGTTGATGCGAAAAGTTGATATTCGGACGGGGCAGGCTCTGGAGTGTATGGCGAGTGCTTTCAATGCTTCCTTGACCGGGTTTGCTTCATGAGACGGCGAGTTATCGTGCTGTATAATATACTTTACCGTGTCTTCGGACCCATTCTAGAAGTTTTTCGATCAATGTATGGTACAAATTAATCATAATTAACTGTTTCACCAGGTTTGAACGGTTCATAATACACTACGCTACTCTGGTCCCACCAAACACAGAGAATTTCTTTGCGACCGGAACGATTTGGCCTTGCTAGTCGATCGGCCAGCTTCATCAGGTAAAAATCATGATTTTTTGCGCTAAAGCTTTCAAAATAAATCTACTTTTTATCACCCGTCACTATTCGATGCTGAAATGATTTGCATTTGCGATCATACCTTTGGAGCAGCATTTCACAGACGATTTTTCGATTTTCCATTTGCCTGTCATTCAATTGATGTGGCACTCATTCCCATCTTTTGGATTTTCCTCATTGCTCGTAATCGGTCGCTATTCGTTTCTTGGGCCACATTTAACGGTCCTGCAAATTGTTTTTGACTTTGGATTTAGGGCCTTCATCCAATAATTAATTGCAGTTTCGCATCTTCAAACTTTTTCGGTCTACCAGAACGTTCTTTAAATCACCACTTTTTGATTTGATTGATGACATGATCAATGATTTTAACGTTAGAGCATGCTCATCGTGCTTTTTTCTTTTTATTAAATGAAAAAAGTAATGCGTACCGCAAATGCACGAATAATTTCAGGTACGAAAATTGACATTTTCAAAGAGGTATAAACATATAGTAACATATATATGTTTAAAGCTTCATATCAGTAGAATAAAATGACATATACCAAGTCATAACATTGAGTACAGGCTTACGTAGAAGCGACCCGGTAATGACTTTCCGGTACACCTGCTCTGGAATCAGTATTGCAAATCGCAATGATATATTACAATTTTTTGTTCCTTCTTAGCTATTACTTTAGTAATAACTATATATAAAGACGTTATAAAATATATAATAATTTACGGTGATTGACAGCTAAATTGCTGAAATAAAACAATTTTACAGTTATGATCCCGAACCGATCATATAGATTTTATATTTATTCATCCGTAGCACTTTTCCCATGTGGTACTATCTCGTAACAACTACACAAAAGTTATTACCAATTACGAGCCGTTTACCTACTTTTACGAAAAAAAAAACCTAATTGGCTGAAATAGAGAGAAGCGCATTTTTTTAATTATAAATTCATGCACCGAATGGTAATTAGCCGTCATAGCATTGTTTTCTCGCTTCACATCATTAGGTTGGAGAAAGCGACGGGTATGCATTGTTATTATGTAAATATAGGTTTTTTTATTAATTGTTTTGAAAGGTTTTTTGTCGGTTTTCGTATTCTTGTTGTAATGTGGGGGATTAGTCCCATGTTTCGTTATTGTATTTATTTTCTTTATGGAGAATAAGGAAGATTGAATACTATAACCGTAATTTTTTTTTTCATTTTCACCCATAGATACAAGTGTATTTTATGTAATTTTATATAGTATGTTTGTAATGATGGATGTGCGAAAATTAATTTTCACTTTTGTGTATTTTTGTATGTCGGAAAAGAACTAACAGGTCAATTGAAAAGTCCCCTGCCTGAACCATAGATGGTGCTACTAGAATTAAATCTGTAGCGACCCTTTAGGCCACCGCACATTCACCTACAGCAAGTTCAAAGGTTGGCAATGCTGGTGGATTGGTACCATGCGGTTCCCGGCTATAAAAGACCACCACGACGACGTCTCGCCCTCTTTTCTTTTCTCTACCCCCTTGTAACAGTACCACTTCCACAGCGCTACCGTACTTCCTTCACCTTAACCTAATATCCTGTCAATTCTCCCGTCGACCACATGTATCATTTAATATCGAAATAAACAAGTAACCAGTGTTTTTCAACCAGTGTTTTTAGTTCTTGTACAAATTCCTTCCTAAAATAGTAGTGAGTGTTCGGACAAACAATCGCATCGACAGCCACACATTTCGACCGACCGACTCGACAAATACAAACCCATATGTTTTTTTAGTTAGCTCTAGCACCTATCCCTACGTGTATAAATTTGACAGCTATCGGATCATTAATTTGTGGATTATAGCATTTTGAGTGAAACAACTTTTGTTATTGTAAAAAAAATGGATAAAAAGGAATTTGGCGTGTTGATAAAATATTGCTTTTTGAAGGGAAAAATACAGTTGAAGCAAAAACTTGGCTTGACGCCGAGTTTGCGAACACTGCCCCACGAAAATCAACCATCAAGGATTGGTATGCTAAGTTTAGACGTGGTGAAATGAGCACCGAAGTCGGTGAACGCTGTGGACGCCCAGAAGAGGTTATTACCGACGAAAACATTTTAAAAAATTACAAAATGATTTTGAATGGCACTCTAAAGATATCAAGTGAACATGTACATCATGTCATTCACGGATATTTGAGTATGAGAAAGCTCCGTGCAAAACGGGTGCCGCGCTAGCTCATTTTTGACCAAAACAACTAGCTGATGATTCGGAGCAGTGTTTGTAGATGATCAAGCATAATAAACCCGAATTTTTGCGTCGATATATGACAACTGATGAAACATGGCTCCATCATTTCACTTCATCACTGCCTCCAGTAACATTTGAAGAATACAGCGAATATGGTAAGACATCTTATTTGAGAAAACTCATTTAATTAACTTCATAGGTCACGTCCTTTCATAATGGAAAAACAAATTCAATATATGTCTACATATTAAGGATGAACTATTGTTATTTACTTTTCAATTAAATAAAATATACAAAATGTAATTAAAATATAGGTCAATAGATTCGCTTTAAACGATTTTTTTAATTGTAAGCTTCGCAAAAACGGTACGATGTATTTTATCCATAGTCCATCAATAGCAACTACCTTCTATTTTACGAATTCTAAAGAACGATTTATCTTTTCAGACTATTCACGAATCGGCCTATTTTTTAGTATATTCGTAAGAAGTGAAGCGCAGCCCAGGCAATACGGCGCTTGGGATACCCTTTTAATTTCACCTTCCCATTTTAATGTTTTCAAATATGTTTTCACCGGTTTTGCAACATGCGGACGAGCATTGTCTTACCACATCAAGTTGTTCCCAACAAATACAGAGAAAGTATTAACTTTATGTCATGGATATTCGGCTTCGCCGTTGTTGTTGTTGCATAACCAAATCGACCCCATGGTTTTCGTTTGCTTTTGACTATTGTAAATGCTTTGAAATTATAATCCACTTTTATCCACTTACTAGCGACCCGCCCCGGCTTCGCACGGGTGCAATGCTGATACTAAATTAAATACACTACAGAAAAAATATGAACGTTGTATATAAAAGCATAGCGGCCCGCTCCGACTTTGCACGGGCATAAAATATATATGCCTATGTCACTCAATGAAAACATGATTAAAATCGATCCAGTATTTTTGGTTCATTCATTACTGCCCTTGGCCTGCACGCATTAAATTTGGAGTAAAACAATTCCTCTCCCCCTATACTTACTATGAAGATTTCCTGCTATCTTTGGAATATCTAAATTCATGCAATTTTTATTACATTACACATTTTTAAACGCAAATTTTAAATTTGTAATATCTCCGAAAATATTTGTTTAATTTACATGCTGTAAGGAACCATATTGATCTATATTAATTGCACACTGTATTTAAGGTACTTAATTCGATAAGGATTAATGCCGTATTGCTTAAAATAGCTTCGTAAATAAGCCATTTTCTCACGTAAAAAGTAAACAATAAAAATGGTTAATGTGGGTTATCCCTAAAAGATAAACATATACCATCGCGGACTTTTTTGTAGACCTTTTTATGGTGTACAATACTGTAGTACATTAATTTGATCTAACTCGTAGGGTTAGGCAGCGTTTTTGCTAATTGCTAAATAAGCCTAAAAAAATAGGTTAATTTACGACATCACGTTAGAAACCTCTAAAATTAGCAATGTTGCCTTAGTATATTATGCATGTATTATACATATAAACCTTCCTCTTGAATCACTCTATCTATTGAAAAAAACCGCATCAAAATCCGTTGCGTAGTTTTAAAGATTTAAGCGCACATAGGGATATAGGGACAGAAAAGGCGACTTTGTTTTATACTATGTAGTGATGAGTCTTCTCTCAGTAAGACTTCGACATGAAATTAGTTACAAGAATACCCGTTTCGAATTAACACACAGTAACCATGTCTTATAAATACTTTAAAAGGAATTTGTAGACCTAATATATAACGAAATGATTTATCAATTCACTTGTATGATAAATGATGATGTTCATTTGCGAATTACAAAAGTATCTATAAACACAAGTCCCAGAGCTGTTGGAATCAAGAGATATTTATATATTATGTGGTCTTAATATCCGACGTTAGTTGATGTTATAGTTTAAATGGTCTCACAATCTATCATGAGACTATTACTGTTGTGTTATATGGTTTTTATTAATCTCTTAGAACTTCCACAATCTGCCCGTAGGCAATAAGTATTACTATATGATTTCCGTTATACAATGTAACTATTCTGACATGTAGAAGATCGCTTCAGTAAGTTTTATTGTTAAGAACTTATTCTAAAACCTATCCTAACTTATTCTAGAGATTATTATACCTCACTCTATGTATTTACTGTCATCGCACATTTAACTGTTTAGCTAGTGCATTGGGATGCACTAACAGTCTATATGTAATATAAAACTATAATAATTTAATACATCTTTTTTTTTCAGGTAAGCCTAACATTCTGACAACAACTCTGCTCCACATATTGGAACTGTAAGTAAAAATAAGTAGTTACAACATCAAGCTACTTTCTATGTACAGTGCCACACTTATTTATCCGTAAAACCCATATAGACTATATCTGTTATTAGCTTTATAGTCTAGTATTATTAGTCTAGTATTATAGTATTATTAGTCCTTTAAGAAATGCTGCTTAGCTAGACTTTTTAGGTTTTAATAGAAAGAAATAATGGCAGTATCTTGTGAATATCATTAAACACCTTTATAAAGTTATGGTAAAGTTGTGTCATATTGCTATTGTCAATTTCAACTGAGATATGAATGTCAATGATAAAGAACGGCCTAAAAAACCAAAACAGGACCAATTCAAACTCTCAAAAAGCTTTCAGACAGCTTAGCAATTAATCTATCAACTGTTTACAAATGTTTATATGCAAGACATGACAGATATGACATATTGAAAGTGAGGGAAATGGCTACTATACGATTGACTGAGAATGCCTTGAGGAAATTCTGCGACACCCGCTGCAGGATATCCTCATCTTGCCAGAGAAATGGGAAGGAGTTGTAGCAAATAATGAAAAATATATTAATTAATATATATTTACCATTTTCTCGATGAAAGATTTTTTAAAGTGGACAAATGATCAGAATACATACAAGCACCTAATAATTAAAGGACTATTCTATACGACATAGCATGAGTGACACTAATTATTTCAAAATCCTCTAAAATTCATTCACTATCTTTATGTTTGTTTAATTATGTAGCAAAAGAAAAAAACGTAACGTCAGTATGTGTTGAATTCACTGTTTTTATATATTATTAAATAGTTTTTTAATTCTAAGGGAGAATTGTACAGTTTTCGTCTATAATTTACTAAATAATAGGACTACTTTCTTGCGAGAACTGTTTACTTTACTTTCCGAAACCGAAGTATAAGTCAAAAATAATAACATATCCCGCTCTCTAGGTGTGGAGATTGGCTGCGAGGCGAATCTGACAGCTGTAATCACATCTGAGATTGCGAGAGATACCACTCAGTGGTCGAGGTGCGAATTATAATATCTTTTCGCGTCAGTTCGAATTAAAATGGCGTCGCTAAAAATGCCGGTGCAGTGTTGGATCTGACACGTTCATTGAGTGTCAAGAGTCTACTGGGTACCGTCCGTTTGTTGTATCCAGTTTGTTTTTAATTACATTCAGCATTGTTGTTTGTATGGAAATGTTTTACTTTATCGTAATTATTTGTTATTCTTAATATATACGGAGAAGGGACAAAAATAACTTGAACACCTAACATATATGCAATGTTTATTTATTAATAAAGTATTGAACCACTAATGACTTCAGTGATGTTGGAGATGGTAGTGTTGCTCTAAACTCTAAGATTATCTCCTCTAAAACTGCAACTATACTGGCCAGTGAAGATGTTTAATCATATTCTTACTCTCATGGACACGTTATCATTGGAAACCAATCTTGGAAATATATCATTGTTTGAGAGCAGTACGATAGTTAAATTAAGAACTTCATAATTGAAGATGTTGAGATATTTATTCGCAATAATCCAGCCAGTGACGTGTATTAATACACTAAAATATAATCTACAAGACTCGGCATGTAGACTGAGCAATACTATTTTGTATATATATTTTTACTTGAGTCTTGAATAACTTTAAGAGGTTGGGAATTGAGTGTGTTGTTTGGGCAGTAGTTTCAAGAATGTTTATCGACATACTTTTTTCTTTATTAAGATTCCCAATGATATCTAGTGATAGGAATGATGACAATCTAACAATGGGCTGAGAAGTTGCATAGCTTGCAATATAATGTAATTAAAATTTTAAAGATGTCTGTAAACAATTATAAACAAATTCTATTTGAGTTTATTAATTATATTTCTTTTGTAAAAGAGTAAAGTGGATTTGCCATAGAAATTCATAGACGAAATTAATTGAAAGGAGGTATATCAGTATACTGTAATTTTAACAACGTAAAAATACAACTACAAATTTTGGAAATGGCTTCATAAAAGTTTTGTCCAAATACTATTAAGTTCCTAGCTTTATGGTGCAGTGGTTTAGGTGTCAGGCCAGTCCTCCTACTGTTGCAATAGTCGCGGGTTCAATTCCTGCTGAGGCATGGACGTTCTTTATGTTTGTGATTGTAATTATAAATATCTTATAGGCATCAGTAGAAAATTCGACAAGGAATAACCATACCAGTTATGCCTGTAACCAGACTGGGTAAGATCGGATGTGTTCTGGGGTGGTCTCTAAGTCGGTAGTCACTGGCCAGTCGGTAGGCTTAAAGCCGTGAGCCGTGGTTCGGAACCCACGTTAAACAGTAGGTACAGGCCAGATAAACCATTCATGGTAACAAGAAGACTAAAAATGTGAAAATACAAGTGGTAAAAAATGGCAGCGGTGTTACCTGGTGACGAGGCTTGGGCAGTCGATGGTGGCACGTCTAAACCAAACGATGGTCGGTTTACTGAATGATCCAAAGTAATAATCTCTGAGATAAACGTCCCGGGGTTGTCAGTTATTCGTTATCGTGTTCCAGTTGGCGTTTCTGGCACCCCGCCCGTGTTCAACATCTGGGATTATTGTTTATTATTTTGTATTTCTTTTGTAGACTTTTATTCCACTATGTAAGATTTCGACATTCCTCAAGGTTGCTACATCTATAACATAGAAACTGTTCAGAACATTAAGTTTTACACTCTTAATCTCTACTCTTTGCAATATTTTTGTTTAACCAAAAACCACAGATTATCAAGGTATATACAAAATGACGTCACGTCTCATTAAAAATGCTTTAACAGATTGTCTCAATTTCTTGTACTATAAAGGAAGCAAACATATTTAACATCCAACATTTTTAAAACAGTATTTTATGAGGTATTGGCAATGTATTTTTAAAATATTAATATTTATAGAGACGCCTGACGGTTATATTCGGAACTATAGCTTCTGTAATTATTTATTATTGAAAGTTGAAGTTTGATACTCGAACTTGCTATTCGACATTTTCAGTTTCATTAAATGTTCTTCATCCTTTAGTCCGTCCATTTTTTACCAGCCTATATTTTTAAATTAATCCGCATGATGTTTCCCTCATTTATTCCTTTTTTCTATGTTTAAAGTAGTAACTATTATATCTCAGGATGTCGCTGATACTCTATGTATTGTACTTTAAATATATTATAATTCTCCTTTTGTTACAATTATTTTTTATTGTTAACAGTCATTTTGATGTATAAAACTGCATTAATGTATTTACTACATACAACATTCTGTTGCTGTTTTGTGCGTTTACTTAGGGATCCTGGAATAAAATAATTAATCCCAACAAACTTTGCAGAAAGGTCGTACAAACCTTCCCACTACTTTCAATACGCTCTGTCTCTAGAACTCTATTTTGTGTTTCCTAAGTTCCAAATTCATCAAAATGTCAATTCAAATTGGTCCTTGATATTTGGTTGGTGTAAACACAAAATTCGATAATTAAAAAACGAATATCACTGTTGAAGCTGAATAAACATTTCGATAATAACACTGGTTTGAATTAGTTCACATTAACGATTGTCTGCTGTTTTAATAATTGGATATTTTATTTTAGAATTAGCTTACGATTATACACTATAATTTAGTTTGCAGAACAAAGTTTATACTGTTACTATTAATACAGTGTTTCTATTAATATACTCCTGGATATTGTAAAGATTTCTTAAAAAGTTTGAAATTAAACTCAAGTTAACAATATGACCAGTAATATTACAGATGTTCTTCGCACTTTGCAATAGTATTAATACTGCAAAGTCTTTCTGTGAAATATTTACCGTCTTAAAGAAAACTGCGAATGGCTCAGTTACCGTACACTCATTCTTCACCACCTTTATTCACGAATTAATCTATTTCATCTAAAAATTAGAATATCCCCATTGATTCGATGAAATAGCGCACGGAATAGTGTCGGTATAATGCGTAATTTAACGGCCGTTATTAAAAAAAGATTGATTAGTTCGGCTTCTTAATACCACTGTATCCGAACATGTTTCATTTCGGTCGGTTTTTATTCACCATAACTGCATATTGATGCGATTGGATGTAATCAGAGGCCTAGATTTTCTTCGCCAAAGCGAAATTTGAAAAGGTATTGGCGATTAGTAATGAACCAGAGCCGAACATAGGCATGTAGCAATACTTATAATTACATTTGCTCGTTAAAATGGGGTCTATAATGCAGATTATCGTGGGAAATACCGTTGACTGTGTTTTCGATCATGAATAAATGTAATTCGGTTTTTACTACTTAATATCCGTTACTAATTGATCGTTATAAGTAAGCGATATATACATAATTAGTCAGCAATAATATATATAGTCTATCTAAAGTTATTTTGTGACGTCAAAACGTGGCAATGTTACCGTATCAACTCTGGATTTTAGTTCAGTTCTAATACTAGTTCTAGTTGTAGCAAAATTCTAATCTAAATAAAATAATTAAACAAAAATACTGTTATCAAATATAATTTATTTTAACATTATAGTTCTATTATAATATACATTATAGTAATGCATATATTATCGAAGGACTTTAAACTACAATTAAGTACACAGTTATAATAGTTTGTAGGTTAGGGTTGTGTTTGATTATATTTACATTGAACCCTTTTCCATACCACGTATGAGTTAAAGTTCTTGGCGCGTCTGTAGTTGTATCCCCTGGAGGCCTAAGCCACCTAATTAACAATTGTATATCCAAGTAATATATTTTACTTTCATTAGAGAGCATATTTGCTTTTTACTGTATTTCTTCTGTTATTTGTTTTTCCCTTCGTTTGTTCTATTAATACATTTTCCATACCTACAAAACAGTTACTATACTTTCTTTCCTAACACATGTTAACCAAATGCTCATATATATTCTGAACAATTACAAACATATCTATGCACATAAATCTTTAACACTCTATAATAACATTTCCCTTCAGTTATCATATATTAATTATATAGTCACTTGTACTTGTTGCCATTATCGTCTTAGAAATTAGCAGCATTTAATCATACCATATTCAGAAAGTGAATAGTTAAGCTGTTAATTTCCAATCCATCTAATATTTGTTCACAATTCCATCATTTGTCAATTTCTTCTTCAATCTGTCTGTCGAGTTCATCCAAACCGAAGGTGTTATTAATCATTTCTGTTTCCAGCATGAAGTAAAATATATCTGCAGTGAATTATTAATAAATGTTATGCCTAATAAAACCTAATCAATTGTTATTTCAACGTTTTCAACGTTTACATCAATTTTTGTTGTTACAACACTATTTTTATTATCATTTTGCCACGAGCGACCATTGGATATATTAGTCCCATTTTGAAATATTCATGTCTGATCTAAATACATAAATTGAAATAATAAGTATTCCTTCATTGTATTATATGCTTTTAAAAACTGTATTCTTTTAAAAGCAATATCCGGAATTTTCATTTGACTTCTTCGATACTTTTCAGACTAACAGTTTCCCTCGAAATAATTGTAAATTATGTTTGTATTGAAAAACTACTTACTGTTTTTATACATTTCGTATATTTAATCTCTGATAGAGCTAACATCAAACTGATATTGATTTGACATTTGACAACCGCATAACTTTGGTAGTCTAGTTCGATTACACGTTTGAACGTATCAGATAGCATAGTACCTCTTTTTAATTAGAAACAAATGTAAAGGAAAATATTGTGTGATTCTAAAACGAATTTACAAATTGCGGTGGGCAATACATGTAACATCTCGATGACGTATGTACAACAAATTTTTGGATAGACTACAGATAGATATTTATTGGATATGAGTAAAGTTAATTAAATATTATTGATATACCGCCCAATTTTTTTCGATAGCACAATGATGAATTTTTAATAACTAACTAATAATAACTTATTACCGTGGAGTTTGCCAAAATATCTGACAATCTCAATTCAAATAATGCTGCTAAAGGAAATATCAAGGTAAAAAGAAAAACTTCCTGAAACATTAACAATGTAAACAACTGTTAATCACACGTCACTGTTACATTGATGGTTTTGGCATAGAATAACAGTTTTTATTTAGTATTATTGATGCATTCACTATATACAAGCGCTAATCATTGAACTTTTTCGACAATCGTTATTTTTGTTGTTTTGATTTAAAGAAATCTAGTGAACCCCATCAAACTCTTGGAAACTTATGGTGATACTGCTGCGTTATATCTCAATTGTCGGGTTTGGATTCAATAATCTAAAATTGGTTATTTCGATGTGGATGAGAAAAAAAAACAATCTGAAGAATCAAATATATTTAACAATTTAGGACTTACTCTCAAGAAACTTTCAAACGCTATGCTATTATAAGTGTATGAGTGTTTTGTTTATACAAACAACAGAACGTCCATTATGTGGCTTATCTTTCAATCAGTCACAATATGTTTTCCAAACGTATTTAATTTTACCTGCAGTTTTAGTTGCTGCCATGTAATTTTTAAACTAATAAAAAATTTGATATATTGATGGTATACATGACAAATATTTTGATATAGTTTGATAACTTATTCAGGAAAAGTTTTAAGCTTGTTCAGAAAAGTGTTCTAGAAAGAAAAAATGTTTTTGTATTAATCCAAATTCTTTCAAAATGGAGGCTTGTAATGATAAGTTAGTAGAGCCACATTTTCGAATTAATTGGAATTTCAACTTTAGCATAATGTTTCCTGCATGATTATTTATATGAAATAAGTTGTATTGCTTGATGTCTAAGCTCCAGGTAACTAACACATTTTGCTTAACTTCATTTTAATCTCATCTCGTTTTTTGTTGGCGTAAAACTAAAAAAGTAGTCTTTTCACTGCTGTTCCTCATTATTTTTTAAATATGTGATGTTTCTGACATTGTTCCATGATTTCAAGAGTTTTCCTGTTGAACTTCCTATCACATTACTCCAAACCAGAAACATAACATTAGTAACTATTTCTCAATCAGTACACTATGTTTGCGTAGGAATACTCTTCGCCAAGTATTGTTACCACTGACGATGTGATCTAGTCTCTGATACTGTTTGTACTATATCCTGGAAATCCCAATATATGTTCTTAATTCTGTTATTTTTTGGTTTCTAATACTTCCCAAATATTGACTTCGAAACGTAATTCTGTTTAGAAGTAATTTATTCTTCATTCAATATATCCAATTAATCGTGATTTTATGCGTCTTCAGATTTGTTCTTCGTCTGTGTATTCAAATGTCAAAACGCCAAATCAAGACAATGTTGGCTTGGGAGTGATCGATCCATTATCGCACTTTTTCAGAATTTCGAAACCCTTTTGCGATAACCTGACCTGGTTTATTTTGGATCTTTCAGATCGCATGTAAACATCTTGATACAGTTGATTCATCAACCACCAAGTTGTCCGTAAGTTTTACGTGAATTTCAGTTGGACTTTCATCTAGAAGTCTTATAATTCATTGTTTTTAAACTATATTGATCCTTCAGTCCGTAGTTTGTTATTGACTTCCATTTACAATTTTTACCATTCCATGATTAGCATCTATATACGCTGAATAACTCAATAATAATATATAGAAAACTGTGATCTTATGTAGAGAAATATCATAACATTCGAATTTAAGAATTAGGATCGGTTGTTGTTAATAAATAGGTGGCGAGACAAAGAACAGGGGTTGTCGGTACTAATTGAGAATTATCGATACAGGAATCATCAAGGTTGCCCTGGAAATTAATGATATTAACAAACCATACAATAAGAACTAAATGCGATTTACGTATAACAAGAGAATATCTCACGACCGAGAAACACAACGTATTTCAATCCCGAGACATAAGCTACCAGCATAATATTTTAAAAGGTTATAATAATAAACTACATACATCTCTGCATGCTTTATATCAACCATAAATCGCAATTAGGCATGATGCGAACGCATAAAACTAATCATAAAAAATCGTCGTTATTCTTACGAAAAAAAAAACGAAGCAATAACAGGGGTGTGGTTACATCTATACGTTTTGCGAAATGAAAAAAACCATGCGTTTACCAGCTGCATTGGTCGAGTCATTTTTCTCGATTCTCATAGGCTTAATCTCATAGGCATCAGATAATTTTTCAGGTCTTGTAGGTGGTAAGAGATTGTACATGGAGATCAAAGTGAACTTACGACGTTTTACGTTGTTTTATGCAGAATTATGAAATATATATGTGTATGAGTTCGCTAAATATGAACAAGGTATTGATCTTTTTGTTTCATCCTCGTGATTATATGCGGCCTTCGTCTGTTATTCTCTGTCTCTGGTGATTTATTAAGTATTCGTATTAAGTCGGCGTACCTAATGTTGAACATGTTAATTAGTTTTAATTTTTTTGACTTAATGCAGCTGGTTTTTCTTCTCAGCGATATATTAGCACCATATTTCATTCGGAATGTGGTCTGTTTTTGAAACCAACTACTTTGAAATTGTATTGGCGAATAAATAAGGCATTCTGGGTGAATCGATTTTTAACCGAGACGAGTTCATTCGAATGAAGGATTTCGTGTTTATCGAATAGAGAAATACACATGAACGGTGCATTCGATTGAAATAGTTTTTTTTATTACTGTTTAATTATTAGATTGTTACTAGTTGTTTCCGATTAACTTACAATTTGTCTTTATGATAACTTAATAGGTATATAACTAGGAAGACCTATCGGCCCTATCTCAGTCTCTGGTGAAATAATGTTTATACACTGCTGTATTTTTTATTAAATGCACCTCACTACACAACACTACACAAGATCAGCTGGTTTGATTCTTTTGAGTATGTGTCCTGCTCTCGTAGTATCCAAAAGCTGCAAAACTTCAATATTCTCATGGAATGGAGTCTTTCCTCATTCCCCCTTGCAATTCTCTTGATTTCTTGACTGACTGTGGGTATCTAAAGGTCTCGATGTAGGTAATCAGTCCTATGGTATTTGGGTGCGCCCACAATACCTCTCAGGACTTTATTCTGAAAAATTTATATTTTGTTTATGTTACTCTTTGCAGAACATCCCCATAATTGAACTCCGTATGTCCATATAGGTTTCAGTATTTGCTTATATAATAGCAATTTATTATATACTGATAAATGTGATTTTCTTCCAATTGCCAATACATTTTCCTATATTTCAATTCCACTTCTTTTCTTTCTTTTTTTCTTTATATATTCCTTCCAGCGAAGTTTTGCATCAATATTCATTCCAAGATATTTAGTGTTGTTGCTATATGGAATGATAGTATTATTTAATGTTATTGGTGCTTGTACAGTCAAAATGTACCGAGTTGCTGCGGCAACATTGCGATGTTTTGACAGGTTACGTGGGTACACTGCTGTTTTGAATTAACTATATATCAAATCCAGTTATCTTGTTTTCAATCTGCTGTACTTTAAATTATTAACAAATATGTGATAATCGTCAAAAAGTTTTTCTATATTATGAGAAACTGATATTATGCTGTACCTTGTTGAATACAACTGCAACTGCTCTCGTACGTACGTGCCTTTTCGATGTTTTTCTTCTTCTACCTGTGTTTCTATTTTTGAATCTATAATATTGGCTAAAGATGCGACTGTTTGATTTTCAAGTAGGGTGGCATCGATTCCGACCGAGAGGATTCGGAATGCGAGAAAAGTTCGTTGCAGTTCAGTCGAGCACATGAAGCACATTTTTGAGATGCTGAATTATTCATGCTGTCGCCATAAATTAATAAATAAATATATAATATGGCCGTCCCGCAGAAGGAAACGGTAAGCGACGACATGACCGATCATGCCCCCCTTTTCACCGTCGACTTTATGCTAAAATCTTTGCGCCTTATCTACCGAGGACCGAACAAGAAGATCAGGTAGGCTGACATTGATTTAAGGCAGCGCCATTTCTTGTTAGATACGTTTCATGACTGTCTCGAATCGATCAAGAGACTGAACTGAAAATTTTTTTGGGTGTCACGTGTCAACGTGACCCAGTGACCCTAGAATTTAAACTTTTTTTCATTTATATTAAGTGTACTGGGGACAAAGGTTTATCTACTCTACACTTGTGATATACCACAAATGGGGAATATTATCAGGCTACATTTGCTGATGATACTGCGATTATAACTGTCGGAGGCAATAGTGAAGGAAGCCACACGAAAATTACAACAGGCAAGTGACAATATAAATAATTGGACATAAGCTTTGAAAACAAAAATTAACGAAAGTAAATCTGTGCATGTGCTGTTCACCTACAATCAGGCCGTACAAACACTAATAACATTAAATAATAGTATCCATCCATATAGCAACAACGCTAAATATATCGGAATGAATCTTGATGTAAAACTTCGCTGGAAGGAACATATAAAGAAAAAAAGAACTGGAATTGAAATATAGGCAAATGTATTGGCTAGTTGGAAAAAAAAATCACAATTATCAGTACATAATAAATTGCTATTATATAAGCAAATACTGAAACCTATATGGACACACGGAGTTTAATTATAGGAATGTTCTGCAAAGAGTAACATAAACAAAATATAAATTTTTCAGAACAAAGTCCTGAGTAGTATTGTGGGCGCACCCAAATACTACAGGACTGACTGCCTGCATAGAGACCTTCAGATACCCACAGTTAGTCAAGAAATCAAGAGGATTGCAAGGGGACATGAGGAAAGACTCCATTCCCATGAGAATATTGTAGTATTGCAACTTTTGGATACCATCAGAGCAGGACACATACTCAGAAGAATCAAACTATCTGATCTTGTGTAGCATTGTGTAGTGAGGTGCATTTAATAAAAAATACAGCAGTATAAACATTATTTCACCAGGGACTGAGATAGGGCCGTGGGTTCTCCTACTTATATACCTAGATTGAAGTTATCATAAAGACAAATTGTAGTTTAATCGGAAACGACTAGTAACAATGTAATAGTCAAACAGTATAAAAAATATATTCAATTATATAGGGTGGTTCATCCATTGGTTTGTTTTCAAAAATTCATGAATATTTTTAAATGATTTGAATGTTTAAACTAAGTTGATTAGCCCATCCTATGTACAGGTGATATATTTCAGAGTATTACATGCTTTAATGTGCTGCGGTTAGAACAAACAGTTAAGTACACAAAACATCATCGAAGAGGAATAGTCGACAAAGCCCAAAGTTAACTGACAGAGACTGACGAACATTAAAAAAGATTGTGGCCAGACATTTTTTTTGTTCTGGCCTAAAACCAGAGGGTGGAATGCACGACGCATACCTGGTCACGGAGACTTGCCCTGGAGTCACAAGCTGGACCGGGTTATATGGGACTGCCTCTGGGTTTACCAATGCACTAAACCGAAACCGTCTCACAGTTGATCCCTATGGGTCGCTACTAATACTGCATTAAATTTGGAGATATGCCACCCACTGATCGGGCAGCCGTTATTAGGCACGAGGACCCGGTAAAATAACAGTGAAACTATTGATTCGCTAACTTAACAACGCGTTAACGTTAACTTTAACATTCGACTGAATACTGTCATATGGGGGCAGCGAAAAAAAGTTAAAAGTTATGACTGCGGAGACGGATGAAGTCGTTTCAGCCTGGAAATAGGGGGGAGGTTAGCGATGACGCGGTGCTAAGCTCCTAACATAAGTGGTTTGTGGAATGATCAAGATATGAAGTGCTTGGTTTCTGGAGTGTCAGTTTCCCTATGAATTTGATTATTTCCGACAAATTATGGAGCGTTTAAGATTCTCCTGAGGAGCTTATTTTAGAGAATTTAAAGCCGTTTCATCTTGTTGGTTGTAACAAACTTGAAGTATACATTAGATCCGTAGTACGGTACGGTACGAATTAACATCTTGAGACAGCATAAGACTATCGCGGTATAAGTAATAGCAGAATTTAATACTCACTGGAGAAACACTCTTTCGACAAAGGAGTGCGATAAAAGCTCCTCAAAGCTAAAATGCATGGAAGGGTTGCGATTGCGAAACCCTTTTGATCATACTTGGTGACTGGAAGAATATCAAATACCATATTCTTGAGTTCATCTTCCGATGCACCATCGTTTACATGTTTTCCAACAAACGTTTGGGTCACATTATCATGGTATTCAGCTAGTGCTTTCATTTTACGTTACTAGCCGGATTACTGTGAATGAATATATTGGTGTCCTCAATGATAAAGTTCTTACTATGACTAGCAAATTGCTGCCAAACACTACCATATTCCAAAATAATAATACGGCCTTACACACAGACAGACAAGCAAATGTTCAGTGTTAGTATGAGCAGCATGAGAATTCCTTCAAACATCCACCCTGGTAACCATAATCCCCAGACCTGGACATGATTCAACCGTCAAGGATAGTTTTAGAGCAGAAAGTGAGGAGTAGATTTCCATCTCCAACATCATTAAAGCAATTGACGAATATTTTGGACACTGCGAATTTATTTAGCGAAGAATTAAGACAGCTTTAAAAGCAAATAGTGTTCATAGTATTTTGACCATCCCCTGTAAAATTTCATGAAGTTCAGAGAAGATTAATATTATTAATATTATATATTATATAATAATTAATATTATATTAAATGATTATTTGATTAATTATTGTGAGGTATTGCTTCATTATTTGATCGTTAATTATTATTATAGTTTCGTATAATGACGAGCCTATTTAATTATAAGAAGATAAATAAGAAATATCCATCAATACCCATGAAGGATGTTGATTTTCTGGTCATTAATTTTACGTCGATTGCTAAATCGTGATATTTATATTAAGACATTAAAAGGTTACAATAGTTTATTTATTTTTGTAACCCGCAACCCAATCCATTGGAAAGGGGTTTGTTATCTTTGTCTTAATTGTTTGCACTATTGTATACACGAAAATATTACACATTTTAGTACTATAGTTATAATTCTAAGTTTTCTTTTAATTTTGTCTTTTTTGGATTTATTACTTAATATGTTTTCATTCTTGCAATAATACCACTTGTGCTCACTGTTAGTTTTGTCACCGTGCCCCTATTTCATTCTACCACATATTGAACGACTGTCCACGGCTAACCCAGATTAGACCAACTATGGGCTGCAAAAATACAGACAGACTTCTCGAATTTCTACGAGAAATCGATTTTCTCCATAGAATCTAGCCTATGCTTAGTTTAATGTTACTGACGAAATAACCATTACCACTTATAGAACCCCTACTTCGTTATGGTTATGTTTGTAGTCCTGTATTTATGTTCATTTTTAAAGTGTTATACTTTATGTCTGTTCCCGTCCCCTTTATATCAACACCGTACTATTAAAAAGTCTCGAAATGACGACAACCGTCAAAACGACAAACAAAATACTACTTTCTTAACGGCATTCACTTTACTTAGGCTTTATTAAAGAACAGTAAAAGTATTAATTTCTCGGAAGTAGAAGAGTTTATGAAAAGTTAATAATATTCCATGCCACTTAAATGACACTTCATCTCAGTTTAAACTGTATGAAACCAATGAATCTAAATAGTATCCAGAAAGTAGAATGTCGTGTAAAATAAATTACTCAAACTTTTTTTCGCTGGATGATGTTAAAAACTGTGTTAAAAAATTAAAGAATGATAGCATACGATAAAATCTTAATCATAATGAAACAATACCTGAAGATTGATACTTGTTTGAATGAACTGAAGAAACAGAGTAGGAATATTCAGTCACCAAGGGTTGTTTCTAAAATGACGCCAGATAAATAACTTTCGTTTATTTAAATATATCTGCAACGTGAACTGAAAAACGACCCATCTGATCAATATATATTAGGCCTATAAATTAGTTTTAAAGGATTTTTTTTAAATTTAAATTCCGTCCATCGATAGCCGCTACTTTCTCCCATCTTTCAGGCAATTAATTGATTCCATCTCGAAAGAACGATAATCATTTCAACGATTTTTAATATCTTAATAAGAAGTGAAGCTCTACTCAGACAGATCACGACTCATATGTCGGAGTAAGTTGTAATTGGAAGAAGCAAGATCTGGATAATGCGGCTGGTGGACTTCTTATTTTAATGTTTTCTGTGTGTGGTGTTTGTTTTCGGTGTCAAAATCTCCAGTTTTAAAATATTTAATTTATATTTTACACATACTAATAAATGAGGTCTGTCAATGAGGCTTCAACATAAAGTTGGTTTCTAATGTACCAATTGTAATGTGAAAGATTAATTTATAGGCCTGATACAATTCAGTAATCCATTTCCACTTGTGGGCCTTAATCATATTGAAATTTGCTTTTATTATTTTTGAAAGACTATTCCAGATATTGCAATTGATAGAATATAATTTGAACAACTTTTAGCATTAGATATTAACAACTTCTGTATGACCCATCGATGTCCAATGGGATCCAAAAATATCGCCGAGTCGTACATTTTTTACAACCTTGTCTAGATTTATAATCGTTTATTCTCGATCGGCTAGGTTTTGTACCACGAAATATTGATAAATTGAAGAAAGATTGATATATTTTTATCTTCAACCCTTGTTACCTCAAAATAACTCTTTTTAATAACGGCTTGTTTGTTTAAATGTGCATTTAAAAATAGAAAATACAGACACACCAAATGATGCAATATACTATACAAGTTGTTCTTAATATAGGTCAGAAATATGAATAATTCAAAAAGTTTTATATATTCTTGAGCAATGTTTTATAAGTAAATATAATTATTTTGATACTAACCAAATAAATGGATTAGAAATAACTATAATAGTCAGTCGTCAATATTTAATTGGAAATAGTAGACAATTACATTGAAAGAATATTAAATAAGGGAAAATTAAGTAATAACGAAACTAGTTGTATAATTATTCCAAACACATCTCTCTATATATTAAAACGATATTAATAATTTATCTGGTGAAAGTAGTTTTGATGTATTGGGTATCGTTCAATATCTGTATACTAACTTTTTTCTTTTTTGTTTCAGGTAAACTTCACTTTCAACTATTTGATCTGCAATGGTTTGTGGGCAAGAATTCGTACGTATAGTAATATTTAGATTGTTCGTATTAGAATGTCTTGTATAATAATTCTATTCGCCTTGATTCTTTATTTGGTAATTGTTAATATCTTAATTGCATACTGCATTTATCTAAAGTATAATGTTAGATATTTCTGGTTTAATCAAGGTTTGATAGAGCAAACATATTTATGTCTATATATAATATATATATATATATATATATATATATATATATATATATATGTACAATGTATGTATGTACAAGAATAATTTTAAATATTTTTTTAAATTTAGTAGTTTTAAATTTTCAGTTATATGAATGATGAATGATTTTGAAGCTATAGTCTAGATACTTAGGTTTTATATTAATATCGTTGAAGAATTAATTTGAAACGTAGTTCATAATTGTAAAATTTTATACAAATCATCCATGATTTCAAAGAAATTGATTATATTAGCTGGGATCTCTAAAAATTAAACTTTTTGGGCTTCTTGATAAACTCAAGTGTATTCTTTTTAATTAGATATTTATAAAGTTATTTTCTGAAAATTTCCGCAAATTTTACGCCTTAGTTTAGATGACAATATGATAAAAATGATTATAAAGTTCACAATCCGATAGCCCAAATACAGCACCAATTTGAATGTTACCGTCAAAATGGGATGCTTTCATTTTTTCAAAATGTTCTTTGTGTCACCATTAAAGTTTCTGGTCGACTTTCTATTAAAGATTCTGAGCGAATGGATGATAGTTTGCCATTCTGTTGATGATCATTTGTTTCTTTTTAAACACACTATTGCTAATTTCAGTGCAAGAAGCTACTAGAAAATATTATTGTAATATATACTAATAAATTATGGCAAATTTGTTGTAGCAGCTATAGCAGTATTATTTTGAAATGGTTCGTGGTTTAGCCAATGAAATATGAAACAAAATCCGGGGTATTTAAGCTCTTAAAGCTGCTATTCAGATTTAGACTTAGATCATAGACTTCTTCAAATTATATTATCAAATTATGTTTTCTTTAATCATGTTTTTAATAGATCTTTATTAATTAATATATTAATTATTATTATTATTATTAAATTATTTTATAGTCAATAATGGTCAATGAAAATTACTCCATGTGTATCCCAAAATATGGACGCCATAACCCTGCCAGCGGACTGTTGCGTTTTCCCACATTTTGGAGCGGGTTCAGCGTGTGCAGTCCACTCAGATGACTAGTCGATTGGACTTCGGAGTGAAATAATGTTTTCGTCGGTAACAATCTCTTCTGGGTGTCCACTGCGTTCACCATCTTCGGTGCTCATTTCACCACATCTAAACTTGGCATACCAATCCTTGGTAGTTGATTTTCCTGGGGCAGTGTCCGGAAACTCGGCATCCAGCCAAGTTTTTTCTTCAACTGTAATTTTTCCCTTCAAAAAGCAACTAATGATCCGACAGCTACCAAATTTATACATACATTTTTTGAGAGTTAGGGCTAACTAAAATACATATGGATTTAAATCTAGTAGCGCGATCTATGTGTCAGGCCGGGGACTTTTCAATTGACCTGTTATTAAACTACGATATCAGTGAATGTCTATTAATACTTGATTCATTCCCTAAATAACTTTTATTCATAGCTGGTTAACTATGATAAAACAGTATATGTGCTTTTAACATATATAATGATTGCTTATTCATATAATGATTTTGAATATATCCCAGTTTAATATAAAATATGCAACAGACCTGTGCTTTCTGCTGATGTCGGTAGAATTATCAGCTCTTATTTTTGCCAAGATCAGGAACATTATCTCAGTACACTATGGGACACTATCTTTACACTCGTTATGGATCTACTAGTTGCTGTTAAAAAATTAATTTATGGACTACTCGTTAATCTATGGGGTTCAAATATGTGGTTGTAACAAAACATCAAACCAACTAGTACTCCCACAAAAAGACAACGACAGACAAAGACAAAAGACTCCAAGACAAAGTTTTACGATTAATTACCAGTGTTTATCGCTACGTGATCAACGAAAAGCTGCATGATGGCCTCCAAAACAAATCGATTTATGAGGTTATTCTAGATTTCTAAGACTAAACTACGAGTTGAAAAGTTCAAAGGCTTAGTTCTAAAGTATATATATATATATATATATATATATATATATATATATATATATATATATATATATATATATATATATATATGTATATATATATATATATATATATATAACCAGATGTTATGATGTTTTAGTCTACGCACTTCACTATCACTTCGCAGATTTATCTTAGCGAATACATTGCGGTGCACTAACACTCTTTTACATTAATTCACACAAACAGTTTGCTTTGCACTTGTTATTTATTCTACGGTGATATTGTCATATAACACTTCATTAGAGACATAGTACGGAACATCGACAATGGCATTCAACACATTATTTTGGAGCTGTTGTATTAGACTTGCTAGCAGCACCCCGTAGTTGTATTGCAATCTGACCAAATAGGGTTAAGTATTGATTCGTATAGCGATACCAGGTTATCTAAGGATCAATATATTTGATATAGTTTAAGTCCAAGTAGTTTTCGTTGAAGAAGTATAATACTTCTTCCAGGCTACGACTTGGTTTAGATGCATACCAAGAATTTATAAAGGTGAAAAACTTTCTAGTGTGTATTGTAAACCTTGACGTCACACTCCACCGACTTCTTGCCTCATTATTTAAATAATAATAATAATGTTCAACATTTTATGTATCAGATTGTGTCACACGCAATTAAATCTCACTTAGTAAGTTCATCTCGGCGATTTGCGTACGTTTCACGGCCGATACGCACGCACCTTATCATATTTCCACTCATTTCTCCATTAATTTCTTCACTTCCAATAGGCGAGCGATTAGACCTGACCAATTCCATAAATTCCTCCGAGCGCGGATCCGAGATAATCGCATTTTTCCTTTCAACGTCCGCATTTACTCGTTACGGAACGTTATAAAGATATCCAAGAAATCTACAGATATTAATCTAGATAGGTATCGACGGTCACTGCGCCATACTATGAAAAAAATTAAGGTCTGCGTAGTCACGAACAGTTTATAGCCTTTGTTGTTGTTTTTTTCGTAATGTTTTCGCTTTACAATTACACTTAATAATCCGCCATTGTTATTCACATCGCGTGGTCATCTTGAACTTGTCTATCCGTAAGATATGTTGCATAAGACTATATGTTGTTGAGCCTAGATCCGTATGGAGTGGTCATGTGGACAACTATATCTTAACTTCGATATATTGTCAGACGTGACCGAAATTTCCGGGTGGATATCGTTGGTATAATATAAATAAGATGTCTATCTTGTTAATAATGACATTACCTAATCTGGAGCCATGTAAACAGCTATGACCTAATGTTTATTGTCTTAATGGCGATTCATTTGATGTTAGGTTGACAGGGAAATAATTCTGTTATACAGGAAGCACTGTGATTTATTTCTTTATAAAATATACACACACATTGTGAATTATTTTCAATTAATTTAACAGGTCAGTTGAAAAGTCTCTAGCCTGACACATAGGTGGCGCTACTAGAGTTAAATCCATTTGTTTTTTGGTTAGCCCTAACCATCAAAAGGTGCGTATATAAATTTGACAGCTGTGGAATCATTAGTTTGTGTATTATAGCATTTTGAGTGAAGCAACTTTTGTTATTGTGAAAAAAATTGATGAAAAGGAATATCGTGTGTTGATTAAATATTGCTTTTTGAAGGGAAAAATACAGTGGAAGCAAAAACTTGGCTTGATGCCGAGTTTCCGGATACTGCCACAGGAAAATCAACCATCAAGGATTGGTATGCTAAGTTTAGACATCGTGAAATGAGCACCGAAGACAGTGAACGCAGTGGACGCCCAAAAGAGGTTGTTACGAAAACATTAAAAAAATCCACAAAATGATTTTGAATGACCGTAAATTGAAATTGAATGAAATTGCAGACACTCTAAAGATATCAACTTAACGTGTACATCATATCATTCATGGATATTTGGATATGAGAAAACTCTGTGCAAAGTGGGTGCCGCGCTAGCTCATTTTTGACCAAAAACAACGACGAGTTGATGATTCGGAACAGTGTTTGAAGATGATCAAGCGTAATAAACCCGATTTTTTGCATCGATATGTGACAATGGATGAAACATAGCTCCATCATTTCACTCCGAAGTCCAATCGACAGTCATCCAAGTGGACTGCATACGATGAACCCGCTCCAAAGCGTGGGAAAACGCAACAGTCGGCTGGCAAGGTTATGGCGTCTGTATTTTGGGATGCGCATGGAATAATTTTCATTAATTGCCTTGGAAAAGGAAGGACCATCAACTATTACATAACTTTATGGGACCGTTTGAAAGACGAAATCGCCGAAAAACGGCCGCATTTGAAGAAATAGAAAGTGCTGCTTTACCAAGACAATGCACCGTGTCACAATTCAGAGAAAACGGTGGCAAAAATCCATGAATTGGGCTTCGAATTGCTTCCTCATCCACCGTATTCTCCAGATCTGGCCCCCAGCGACTATTTCATGTTCTCAGATGTCAAAAGAATGTCCGCTGGGAAGAAATTTTCGCCGAATGAAGAGGTGATCGCCGAAACTGAGGCCTATTTTGAAGCAAAGGGCAAATCGTACTACAAAAATGGTATCGAAAAGTTTGAGGGTCGCTACAATCAGTGTAATAAAAAAACTAGTTTTGCTAAAAAAATGTGTTTTCTATAATAGGCCGGGGACTTTTCAATTGACCTGTTATATCAGTTTCCTGAATCACACTTCAGGACGATTAATTAACCCTAGTTAATCAATGTGTGATTATTATTTTAGGAATTACATGAGGTAATGCAACTTGGTCCTTGAAGATGAATAGGTCCTTCGAGCTGGATATGCGGATTATGATTTATTAATTAACTCTTTTGAACCAGCGTTCCTAATACTATTTTACGAATTACTCCTAGTACCAGTTACGATTCAACAACGATTCGAACCCGTAAATTGCACACTGTTAGTCCGAATCACGAGGTTCGAAAAATCTATTCAGGAAGTAGCTATTATTATTACAGCATAGGGTACAATGACCTACCACAGCCGATAAACAATACGTAAGGACCAGCGTCGAAGATGCACCACCGGTCGATGATCGGATTTAAATCTCGCCGGATTATCGGCGATCACTCATGACTCATGACCGGTAAAGTTCCGTATAGCCGCACCGGGGCGACGAGCGGGCCCGATCGACCCCGGGGCCGCTTAAACCATCAAAGCGCAGCGCGGCGCTGTTTGGCGGTTCGCACATTTCATCGAGCGCGCGCGCGCATCCATTTGCAAAATTCTGTGGGTAATTAGTTCTGCCTGCATGCGGTGCCGCGCAGTCCTCCTTTCCGGCTGTCACGCTCGCTACTTTATTGATACTAGATCCTAATCTGGTCTACACCGGAGAGCTCCGGACGGATGGAAGAATCCCCCATTTCGCTGACCCGCCGCTTCGATATCGGACCGTTCGATCGATTTCATTTCTGTCCCGACTCAGATGCAACAACAAAGGTTTCCTTGTCGGTTTCTCCACATTTTTGATTACGACGACGATATGCTGACTGACAATGGCTAGTTCTTAGTGAGGTTAGCTGAGATTCGTATCTCTTCCTCCGTCTTCATTACCATTCAGTTATTTATTTAATGAAAACACACTGATATCTCCATCTAATTTCCCATGATACTTATTAAAATACTTACGATTCTATGTATTTTTTTATTTATTAATATATTATTAGTGGTCATTGCCGAATGACTTACAATTTATCTTTGGCTTACGCTTTTGGCAATACGATTTTCCTCTGTGACAGTGAAAATCTGGAGGTATCGACTGAAATACTTGTGTTATGTTAATATTACATCTCGCAGAACATCCCCTATATTTGATTTCCATATAAGTTTTAATATATACAACGTGGGTCAAAAATCGCACTACTATTTTGATTGCCTATAACTTTGCTCAAGGAAAACATAAGTAAGTTTGGTTTTCATAAAAAGTTTATATGGTAATTTTTTTTCGTTATGATTGAAAAATTATATAGACTAAATGGTGACCGCGACCGCTTAAGGTATTTCTCATGACATCCTGCAACATCTGAAGCTGAATTTCTTCAATTTCGTGACGAATATTGTCTTTAAGATGTTGAATCGTTTGGGGCTGATTCACATAAACTTTTGATTTTAAAAACCTCTATAACAAAAAGTCTGGTGTTGTTAAATCCGAAGATCTAGCTGGTCATGATAAATCGCCACTTGGCGAAATTAGTCTTCGTGGAAAAACGTTATTCAATAATTGAATTGTTTAACGAGTTCTGTGTGCTGTGGCTCCATCTTGCTGAAACCACAATGCCTCTGGTCCTTGCTCTTCCATTTCAGGCACAATACAATTTCGAATCATGTCTTGATACCGTTCAGCAGGAACAGTTGTTTGTTTGCAGCATGAATACCACACCATACAGTTGTTTTTAGTAAATGCAATGATGTTTCATGAATTAATTGAGGATTCTGTGTTCCTCAAAACCGATTGTTCTGTTTATTGACGTGGCCACTGAGAAGAAAATGGGCTTCATCGCTTATTATTAGTTTAGATGAAAAATCTTCAATTTCACCAGACAGTCTTAGTATTGCATTACTGTACTCAACTCGTTGATCAGGATCTCTCGGTAGCAATTTTTGTACGGGAACATTTTCAAATCAGTTTTCAAAATTCGCCTAAAACTGTGTGCAGGAATGTATAAGTGGGAACCACGTATCCGAATTGATGTTTCTGGAGACTCTGCAACACTATCGCGAACCAGAGCCTTATTTTCAGCGTTACGAGACATCCGTTGTCTTCCAAAATGAGACCTGTGTGCTGTCGTACCGTACTGTCAAAAATTCGTATAATAACGATAAATAGTGGTTTTGTGAGGCACTGAACGATTAGGATATTTTTGACGCAATTTCCGCTGAGGGGCAATAATGGAAAGATTATTTTCAATAAATATTGTCACTATTTCTTCTCGTTCTTGTGGCCTATATTTATCCTTAATAAAACTTGGATGTCTATACAACACAATGGTTAATGCGGAACTGAGCTAAACGTCAAAATATTAACGGAACTTTTGCCCCATCTGTTACTTGGACAGCTGCATCTTATTATGTACGTGCAATTAAAATTTTCTTCCAAATAACGAATACATTTTTCAAATTTTTAATAAATAATGATCACAGTACATGCAAGTTCTTCAAATAAATGTGAGCATATGCTAGGAACGAATTCATAAGAGGTTTTTTCTAGCACCGTTTCTGCGAAATGTAGGAAATAAAACGCAAAAAAATTGCAAATTTGGTGTTAAAAAATTGGTTTAAAAATTTTATCAGAAAATTGATAATTTCAACTTAGTCAACTAGTGACTTCCTCGTCAATTTTTTGCATCTTGTTTATAATCCCGTCACGACTTTTCTCTAATTAAATATATTTAGATGTGACATTTTATCGGGTATCTACCGGTGTGTATTCATGTTTATTCATCCTCGGACAAGTACTATGAGGAATATAATAAAGGTACGCAGGTGAGGAGAAAGTTCCGACCAAGAAAGTATCTTTCGTCAGTACGGGTACTAATGAACGGTAAGTTCAACCTGAATTTTTCGAAATGCGTTCCGAGAGCGGTATCGGGTGTCGGCCATCTCGCCCGACGTGCCGCAGGTGTTCGTTCGTTGGCGAAACGTCGGGAAGATGTTTTTTCTCGATAATATTATTCTAATCGTCGGTGCCTCCTTTATGTGTTACCGCACACTTAATATCATAATTTCAACGTTGTACGGTGATTTCTTCAATTATCGTTCGAACTCGCGCGCGCGGTCTATCTGATTCGTTGGTTCAAAGTATTCCTCGGGGCCAGATAGACTAATCGCTAGGGTCATGACGATATACCGCAGATCAGCGGTTGATCGACAGGAAGTGCTAAACGGGTCTTTGCTAATAACCTCCCCAAATTATACACTGAAGCGTATACAGCGTACATTAAATAGAAGAAAATGTTTCGGTTCCGTACATGCGCGTTATGTTTTTTTCACGATATATAGTACGTCTAAAAAATTGTGGACTAGCGTCATTAAAATTTTTGATGACACAATGTCGCATCAACTTTTGGTTTTACTTTATTTTGGCTTTGGACACATACTAAAATTATAATTTAGATAAAATAATGAAACAAAAATAAGGTTATATAAATATAAACGGTAATCTTGTAAAATAAATTTATTGATCAGTGGTATACACACACTAAACATTTACTCTCTACTTTTACCGCCGATTTGGAAGCTTAATTATTCCTTCTTCATAAAAGTTTGAGGGCGAGTTCTCAGCCAATTGCGCAAATACTCCTCTACTTCTTCATTTCAAATAGTTTTCCTCCAAATGACTCTTTCAACGACGCAAACAAAAAATAATCACAAGGTAACAAGTCAGGGCTATAAAGAGAGTACTCGAGGGTTTTCCACCGCATTTCTTCCAATTTATAAATTGTCAACTGTTGTATTTTATTTCCACCGAAAAGCGTATTTACCTTTTTAACAGGTCAATTGAAAAATCCCCGGCTCCAAAGCGTGGGAAAACGCAACAGTCGGCTGCCAAGGTTATGGCGTCTATATTTTGTGATGCGCATGGAATAATTTTCATTAATTACCTTGAAATGGAAGGACCATCAACAGCGACTATTACATAGCATTATTGGACCGTTTGAAGGATGAAATCACCGAAAAACGGCCGCAGTGTGTTAAAAGTTAATGAAAACGATGGCAAAAATCCATGAATTGAGCTTCGAATTGCTTTTTCATCCACCGTATTCTCTAAAGCTGGCCCCCAGCGACTATTTCCTGTTCTCAGATCTCAAAATAATGCTCGCTAGGAAGAAATTTTCGTCGGTGATCGCCGAAGCTGAGGCCTATTTTGAAGGAAAGGACAAATCGTACTACAAAAATGGTATCGAAAAGTTGGAGGGTCGCTATAATCAGTGTATCACCCTTTAAGGGAATTATGTTCAATAAAAAAACTAATTTTGCTTAAAAAAAGTGTGTTTTACTATGGTAAGCCTTTTCAATTTCTTATTATACGTGTTAAAATAGATTACAATAATTTTTGTTGAAGTCATAACATTATAACAAAATGTGAATATATCCAACCGAATAATGTATATCCTATATTTAATCGACTGCAGGACTTGGGAACTGATAAATCAAACCTGATGTAACCCATTTCTACAAAATTTACTATCTGGGCTCTTTCTACGATTTCAAGTTTCAACGATTAGACGATTCAACAAACAAATCTAAAAAGCGAAATTGTAGTAGTTCTTATTTTTGATCCAACTATCAACAGCAAAACAAAAATTGATATAATATAATATAATATAATCATGATCACATCGAAGAATGAGAATATCTGAGTTCAGAAGTTCCTAAAAATCTTGTGAGATCAACAGCAACATAATAGTTGAGAAATAAAGGATCTCTGCGTATACCAAAAACATCTTTCGAGATAACTAACCTTCAATTATACAACAATTAATCATTTTTATCCGAGGTAATAAGGTGTATTTATGTTAAGGTAACTTATTAATGATACAGTTGGAATTATAAATGTACAAAATTTACAATGGTTGTAGTTTAATATGTATGATATGGCCTATAAAGTAGACCACCATCAAATTACATATTCACGAGACCTATTTTTAGCAGTATATTGATCAAATGTATGCCAATTGGGACTAGTTTATTCAATTATATCCCTGATTTAGAACTGATTTAATATATTACGGATTGCATTTTCTGGTGTTTGTATAATGTATAATTGGACATGTAGATTTCATGAATACATTATAAATACACTGGTTGTTTTAAATCTCAATAGTAAGTCATTTGGTCATTGAAAGGTTTTTTGCAGTGTATTGTTACTAAATATGATATCCAAGGCGAAAAAAATAATGGGGACCGCCTAATCATGCATCAACGGCAAAACGGATTATCTGCAACACCAAGGAAATGTTCTTTATTTGGTGCAATCAACTTGGTGTGGTAAACTATGAGTTGCTAAAACCTAATGAAACCATTTAGCATGGAGCATTCCGCGAAAAACGGCCGAAATATGAGCAAAAACAACAATATTATTACAATACCAGTTAAAACATGCTTGGAATCATTAAAATGGTACGTTTTGTTACTACTTGTTCCGACATATTAGTCGTGACTAATCTGAGCAATGCTTCACTTCTTAAGGATAACCTCACAATATACATCGTTCTTTTGCGATGGAATCCATAAATTGCCTGAAAGATGGAAAAAAGTGGCGGCTATCGATTGAACTAACTTTAAAACTAGTTTATAGGCCTAAATTTTAACAAAATACTAATAATTGAGAAATTAATATTACGAATGTGTTAATTCAAGGTTACGTGTTTTGCATCACACAATTTTAAGTTAAATTCTAATCTTCTTTTGCCAGAGGTGGTGACATACTTGTACACTAAATACTGCAAGTCTTAAAACAGCTATGCATTCAAACACTTATTAGAATGAAAAATATAAATGATATAAAGTTAAAAATATTTTTATCAAAAAAATTGAACCGAAGAATAAATAAGGAACTCACTAAAAAGTAAAAAATAATTGTTTAACGCAAAAAAAACATTTTAAAATAAAATTTGTATATAATAATCGTTGTAATAACTAAATAAAAATAAACAGAACCGTATTTAACCTATCTACTACATGTATTTTATATTCTACAATATACTACAATATATATTTAGCTACTATTTATGTATTTACGATATATATATATATATATATATATATATATATATATATATATATATATATATATATATATATATATATATTAAATATTTTAAAAAGTCTCTTTTTACCAGCTATGGGTTTTTAAAGTTTACCGTGAGCTCCGAACCACGGTCCTCAGCATTAAGCCTACCGACTGGCAAGTCACCAACTTTAGAATCATCCCAGAAGACATCCGGTCTTACCCAACCTGGTTACAGGCGTGACTGGGATCATTTTCCTTGTCGGATTTTACACTCTTGCCTAGAACATTCCCAAATTTTAAACAATCACAAACATAAATTTACGACCATGTCCCAGCAGGATTGGAACCCGCGGCTATCGCAACAGTAGGAGGACCGTCCCATCGCCTTTACCATTGCGCCACCAAGCCGGTAAAACTATATTTTTACCACTACCAACTTATCACTTTGAAGTCGGTGTCGAACCCAAAACAGTTATATTAATTTAAATTTGTTTTGTTGGTAATTTAATCTTTTGTATGTCGCAAAATTATATTATTATTTTTGTATTGTTTGGACTCGGCTCCGACTTCAAAGTAATCAGTACGAATAACAAATTAAATTTGTTTTGTTTGTAATTTCATTTTATGTGTATATCATAAAATTATATAATATTATTTTTGTATTATTTTTGGCTTGACACCGACTTCAAACTGATTAGTTGGTGATAGTTAAAATAATATTGTTAATAGATAAATAGGTTTTGATAGGTATTAAGCTAAATTATGTGTATATAGTAGAATATAAGATACCTGCTAGAATATAAGAACGATTATTATGTACATATTTGATTTTTTTTTTAAATTTGTTGTTGAAAATATTTTATTTTTTCTTTTTAGTGTTAAATATTTACTCAATAAATTATGCAGTCATTTTATTAAGTATTACAATGGATAGATCAAGTAAAGGTGAAGCTCACATGAGGAAAAATAGGATTAAAGAAAGAATGATTGAAAATAAGGAATGCTTCAGTCCCCGGGGTCCGCTACCTGACCTGACAAATATTCTAACTAAACAATCAGTTATTGCATCCGCCGGAAACCGGCAACCTTCGTTTGGGGGTTAAACGCTTACGCCATAGACCATTACACCATAGAAGCAGTTGTCTGCTTATATTTCTACAAGGTCTTATATGCTATAGTTAGTGCTTAGAAAGCAAACTAGTCGGCTTTTCCACTGAACCACTGAACGTCACATCAGCTCAGCAATAACATATACGCAAATATCTGATTATTTTAGATAAGAGATATGTAAATACTTCGAACGTGCATTTGAAATATGGGCGTTTCCCTCGACTTCTCCCCTTCCCCCATCAGATCCTGACTTGGTTGTAATGGGACTACCTCGGAAGTGCACTATTTCGAATTAGAAAATTAATTCAGACTAACTGAGATATCGGCGAACATACGTTAATATATATATATATATATATATATATATATATATATATATATATATATATATATATATATATATATATATATGCAGCCGAACATAGAACCTCCTCCATGTTCGAAGTCAGTTAAAAATAAGAACATAATTAGAAGTACGAGCTGTTTAAGTCAGTAAGAAAATCTTCAAAATTAAGTACCATTCGTCATAGAAATTTAATGAATCATTATATAGATTAAGTCGTATATAAAATACATTTAAAATAATAACGTTGTCAGTTGTCTTTCACAATACGTTGTTTAAAATGTCCTTGTGCTACGAAAGAAACCTGACTGGTTCTCTTGTTTTTTTTTTCCTTCGAAAGGAATGCATAAAAGGAAGTTTACTCATTACAATAATATGCAGCTCCCTCGAAACGCGATCCTAGCTGATATTATTCCGACCCAAAGCCGGTCTCAAGTTCAAAGTTAAGTTGCGTAACCGGCTGCATAACTGTTCTAAATATTTTAATTTGTCGTGTCAAATTTTATGGCTTGTAATTACGAAGCGGTTATTCGACGGGGAAAAAATGCTTTCCTCAAATCGCTGCGAGCCCGTTCCCGTGGTCGAAAGGATGTTTATTAAATATTCGTAGAATCGGTCGTAAATTGGCAGCTTCATTAGAGTCATTCAAGAAAGAAAAAACCGTGTATTTTTAGCTTGTATTAATAGGTTCCGCTAGTGTTTTTAGGTTTTTAATTATAATTAGAGAAATAGTCGGTGATATTTCTTCATGTATTGATGATTACGTGCGTTGATTGACAACTTCATTATGTAGATCTCTTCATAAAGAATCATTAACCTTATAGCTGTAATAATAGGTATGTGAAAATGTTTTATGCGCAAAAGTATGTTCTAAAATAACTTCCATCCAGTAAATTAATCTCCCTTGAAGAAACATTTTCCTTGGTATCGCCTTTCGATGTTACATATAATTTGGAGTAGCTGATCTTCTTATTCGCCACTTTTATCGACCAAGTGTTGTGGTAAATAAGTTGTGTAAGTGTAAACCAAGTTGCAGAAAATATATTTTGAGTGACATCCAAGCTCCGATCTTGGGACAACTTTGCAGTATAATATGGATTACAATTGAAACGACGCTCATGCTGCGTCAGTCATTCATCAGCTCACTTTGCCTTAAAAAAAATTGTACAAATTGGCGATGGATCCGTACGTGAAACTGATGATTCGACACTAATGATATGTTAAGATATTTATATAATTATATTTTTTTGCATGTATACCAATGACATTCAACGAACAAAAGTAGCAATTGTCTACATGATTTTTCTGTTCTCTTCACAATGTTGGCATAGAAAATGGAAAGTGTACATGTTCACCAAATAACCAATTTTAACAATACATATGTTTTAAATTGCTTATTTTGCTTAATTTGACTTAATTGAATTAAGTTCAAATATCTACCAGAATAGAAAAACATTTTAATACATTTTAAGCCTAAAATAAAAATTATGGTTAAGTAAAACAGTGATACCCTGTGTAAAATATCTTATTCTAAATCTTGATCTAAAGTCAGTATATGTCCATTAATCAAATCGTGGTGTGGTAATGGTAGTAAATATTTTTGTCTGCACACTTCATATATATACTCACTCATATGTAATACACTATTTTACCAAATTATCCTTGACGTCTTCCAAATACATTAAATATTATAATTATAGTTTGCATATTGAATTTTGAGTGTCGTTGAATTGCATGTTTTCTTGTTCTTTAAAAGTAATAAAATTAATGATCACTATAGGAAATACGAAATAAACAAATACTCGCACTTACACTAATTGGATTAAGCAATTGAGAAAATAGACAAAATGCAAAAAAAACATTATCCTTTGCTTTGGAAGCATAAGATTTGTAGTATAGTATTAGTATTTTTTACGTTTTTATTATTAAAATATTTATCATTATCTAAACTGAAGTGAATATGGACTACAAGTGGGCGAGTCTAGAAAATACAGCTTAAAATAATTATTTATTTTGTGTTTTCTGAAAGTACATTTCACGATTAACAGTTTCCTTAGAAATAAGTGTATCAGTTTATGATCATATCAAGATCACAATATCAAGGTAATTTTGATTCGTCACCGGCTTCACATGTGGTCCTTCTTTGGTGAATCTAACATTATTTTGTTCTTCAGTTTTTAGAGATTTGAATCACAGTGCCTATAGTAATATTTCCAATAAAACTGCATCAACTAACTGTAGTTAATAGTATCAATATTTACCTCTCGTTTCGGTTCGAAGTAACTAAGTAGAGACTGTTTCTGACTCTATTTATTGGCATCGGCATTTGCAGTTTCTATGGTTACTCTCACAAATATTAAACAGCGGTATGAAAGTTATCAGAAGCGCCAATACAATATTTGATACACCTGGCGAATTTTTTAAGCTGATTCGGTTACACGTTCAGACAGAAGGAAAATACAGTCTGATTTTAAAACGAATTTGCAAACTGCAGTATATAGGCAGTACATTCGACATCGTGACGACGTATGTTCACTTTCATTTTACAATGACTTGTAAGATGGTAATGAATGATTATCTATAGTCTTCAAAGTTTTTTTGTACATACGTCATCAAGATGTTTAATGTATTGACTGCCGCGATTTATAAGTTCGTTTTAGAATCAGACGATATTTTCCTTCTCATTTTATTTTATTTTAAAAGAGACGCAATGCTGTCTCATTAGTTCGAACGCGTAAACGAAACAGCCTGTCAAAGTCGTCCGGTTGTCAGACGTATGCAAAATTCTTGAAAGCAATAGTGATAAGAAGTTATAACTCTAACCTACGGACTATTGTGGTTGTATAATTAACTGTAGTTTTTAGATGTACTATAATGATAAAATAAATTATATTTGATAACATTTTTATTCAATTATTTTATTTAGATTAGAATTTTGTTGTATGTCAAAGCCAAACTGAACTAAAACTCGGAGTTGATGCGGAGACATTACGACGTTTTGATATCGCAAATTTAGATGACGTGTGTACAAAACAACTTTGAACAGACTACAGAATCATTTTACACATACTTCCTCATTTTCTTTATCATGTTTGTTTCGGTCAAAGATTTTTGCGAAATAACATTCCTATCCATTTTAATAATAGGAATTACTCCCTCTCGCACGCTTAAAATGGCCACGGGCACTATTTCACCTATATCGCGAATGCCAAGGCTGTTTAAGAGGATGATTTTTTCTTCGCATGCATGGGAAAGCTGTAAAACAAAAAGAATGCCGTATTAATTATCCGTTACGACATCCTAATACTCGATGTATCTTGGTCTCGAAGGTCTATCGAAGAGAGAGGTTTTCATACGCGGGTTTATAACTTTGGATTGCGTCAGTGGACCTTTTTACAAGCAATTATAACATGGGATGAGTTCATGGGGGTGTATAAAATATAAAGTTTTTTTTATTTTGTTATCTTTATTTGCCTTTTTATGGCTTATTTTACGATTAAAGAAGGGGGATGCTTTTTAATACGTTGCCAAGTTGCAATAAAAAACTAAGGTCGTAAATTTCTTCAAGTCATTTTTTGTATGTTAAATTCTAGTTTAGTTCTCGAGAAATAACTTTTTACGAGTTTTTTTTTGCAAAAAGCACACAATCATACTCGTTCAAGTGCTATACTCACCTCATGTGAATTTTCATGTTTCTGAATCAGGAACTCATATATCCATCAAGATTGATTGATAGTTCCTAAGATGAAGATTAAGTTCAAATGAAGTTTGACTCCCTTAATGTTTCTGTTTAGCTGTATATACCATGTCTCTTACAAAAATCTATATTAAATTTTACCGTTAATATAAAGCGTGATCACGGTGAAATAATTGCGATGAACAAACACTCAATCAACAAACTCAAAACTGAATAAACGTTCAAATAGAATAGTCTGTGCAGTAGAAATTGAATAAATGAATGGTGTGTCATATTCAATCAACTGCCAAGCTCACGAAGGTTAAATACGTCTTAATTTTTCTGAAATTCCTTCAATTTTCTTTTTGCTTTCTTTCTGTAAGAACCTTTTACAAGATATTAAAATAAAAATATGAAATGAATGATATCGATAAAATCTTTTTCAAATTATGGCGTGACCAAGAACACAAGGAACCATTTTTTTATTAATCTCCTAGAACGTTAACAATCTGCCTGTAGGCAATAAGTATTATTATATGATTTCAATTATATATGTTTCTTTTCTTGTGTGAATATCTGTGTTCTAGAGCAGAACACTGCAGAACTTCAGCCGAAATAGGTTTGAGTATAAAGAACTTAAGATTAACATTTTTTACTGAGATCTTATTGCTACTGAATTTATGGTTTAAAGATTTAACAACTATATTTCTTCGGTGATAATTAGTAGAATTTTAAATAGTTGTATTTTTTTAGTCTTCTTGCAATTTTGATGACTTACAGTTTTTTGTATCTTGGTCTGTTTGAGGAATCGAAACCATACGTGGGAGCTATATAGAAAAACAGAATGTACTATAACCTGATGTACAATGATTTTAATTGACATTACTAGTTTACTTGCTCTACGCAGGGTAGGGAACACTACTCTCGATATGCAAAATACTTGGATAAAATATAAAAACAAGCTACACGAGCCTTGTTTTTTTTTTCTAAATAACATCGACGGCCCTGATTCTATTGAATAATTATCAATAACAAAGGACTGATATTTAACTTCTCTGAAAAAAACAGAAGCAAAAAATCGAGCAGCTCGAGGCGGAAACCTGGCAGGGAGCGTCGCGTCCTCTTATCCATCACGAATATCTTTCGTTACGATTTAATTAAAATCTAGACCAGGCACAGAACTTTAACATCAAGGTCGGCGAATACACGATCTCGGCTACTCCCATACCAATTTTCCGGTTGGACTTTCGGCTTTTTTCTCAGATAAAAAGCGGCACTTATGCAAATGACAGGCATGAGGCGACGCAGTGATGTCACTTGGGGATAGTCTCGCGCGTTCTGTATGACCGGCGCAATCTACGCTAATTGATTTCTTTTCGTGGAACGTCGAAAATGTGTATTTAAATTTCAAATTGCGCACGTTTAATCTGCCAGGATAATAGTTAGATCGGAACTGTGTTTGGAATTTAATTAATACCATGTAACAACGTTTATTTTAAATCGCCAAAAGATCAATATCCAGTGAAGTTATTTCAGGAATTAAATGAATTGATTTTTGAGCTTTATCTATCCGTTTTTATGTATTATGTAAACTGTTTTATACCATAAACAGCAACAATTACTGCATTAGGTGCGTGTGTGTATTTTGATCATCGATATTTATTGATGAAAATGCAAATTATCATTTTTTATTATTATTATTTTAAATTTATTTATTATTAAAAGTCTACTAGGCTATTAACCATTAATTTACTGCTAACAATTATTACTACAATTTACACACTAAAGTATATCCGGCGGCAATTTATAGTTTCGTTTTCACACTTTACACTCCTTCACTCATGCACTATTACATAAGTTCCCAGATTTTCTTCCAAGTAGCCAATATAGCTAGTTTCTTTTAAGCATGGTCCTTTCATTTTAATTTTATATCTTAGTGCCATGCCTAAATACTTAGCACTATTTACATATGATACCAAGACTGGTTTGTTGTTAACTTTCTTGTTGTAAAATTAACATATTTTAGCTCGTTTAATTTTATTTTCATTGTTTGGTCCAGTCTATTCGTTTATCGCTAGCTGCCTGTAGTCTTTATATGGATGCTTCTTGGTTTTTGCCCACTAGTAATTCCCTCGAATTTTGGTATGTCGCTAGTATAAAGCTGATAGATAGATAAATAGATAGAGAATATCTCCCAGGACACTTCCTGAGGCACTGCTGCTTGTATTTCTTTTAGTTCAGAATATTGTTCTTGTTTAATTCTAAAGACGAGATTAGGGGGATTCTATTTGAGATATTGGATTTATATATCAAGCCCTGACGCCAAACTTTTTCAATCTTTTGCTGCTAAACTTTGCAGAAAATCTGCAAAGCATATTTGTTTTTCTCCCAAAGAATGCTCAATGATATCCGTCCGTATTCTATGGACCTGGTCGATTGTTGAATGTTTTTGGGGGGAATCCAAACTGATAATCCGGAATTAGGTAGTTCTGTTTTATTATTGGACTTATTATCCTGTTATTAAGGTGTTTGTCATTACAACACTAATCTATGGATAAAACATGAAACAACGTTCAACAACCAAACCTTACGAACCTATATAGTCAATAAGTGTATTTTTAGCTTTAGCTTAATTAGATTACTTTTATTAATTCCGTACACGCCTTACTTGTATATTAAAGTAAGTACCACAGAACAATAGTAATAAATTAGTTTGTAAATTAAGATTGTACTAAGCATATTGAATATAAGATGTAATTGATAAAAAAAATTAAAACACTAATGTGTTACTTAGTCACTAAGCACTTACATAAAATAAATGATTACACTAAAATGAAAGTAACTGACTGAACAACTAAGATACAAAAAGGAAACAAAAATAAGTATAAACAAAAACAATAAAAATACAAGCATTAATATTCAATAGTTATTAAGCACAATTATTAGAGCTTTATCCCAAATTAACCTTGGTGCCTTTTTCCATTCCATTATTTCTCCATTTTCATTTCCAAAGAGTTTAGGCCGATTGACCTAAAACTGAGAAAATATTAAAGACATATTATACTGTTAAATTAAATAATGATATATTATGAAAGGTGTAAGATCTTCTGCAGCTTGAATTTACGGAAATGTCATCGATGTAGAGCCACGTTTTTAATAGCGTTCTCCACACAAGTGTTAATAGCTAATTTTCCCATCCATAAACAAGAACTTCGTTCGCACAGCGATGTAGATCCAACCGATTGGAGACTTTTTATTGATTGTTTCGAAAGCACAATAAAATATCCCTCGCTAAAAGGATATATGAAAGTGTTTGCTTTTGGTTTGAATTTTTTCATTTTGTAGATATATGTGTGTCAAACATGTTTGTATTGTAGCGGAAGACTGAGACTCAAAAACTGGAAAAGTCGTAGAATTGCATGTTCAATTTATACTAAATAATCTTGGAAGATCATGACCATAATACATTTGAGTCAAGTGTTGAAGACAAACTGTCGTTTTATAAATAGAAATGAAAGAGATAGTTTACTTGACTTGGCAGCATGTCAACGTTCAGTCGAATCAAAATCCGCCAAAAATCTGCACAGAAATGCTTAAATGACACGTTTTCTGTCTAAGGATCTTCATTTGAATTCTGATATTGGTTTTACTATAGTTAAACCCATTAAATCGACCATATCTCTATATATAACCCTTCGAATATCATTTATTTTTAATTTTAAAGGTGTAATGTGATTTTATATAGCATAAATCATAAACATGAATAACTGGTTGGAATTGTATACGACACTATAAGTTTATATATCTTCAAAGTTTAGTGATTTGTGAGATATCCGCGTTCTTGCACCTATAACTATATCATTTATGCGATTAGCACAATATTTTAATGTTATATTGCCATTTTATTACGATAAATCAATAGGATTTATTTCCTCTCTATTTGGTACAGCACATGTTCTTATAGAAACAAGAGAAATCCGCCAGATAACAAATAATAGGCGTAAATATTGTGTGTTTTTTTTTTAATTTACCATAACAAGCACTAACCTTTCTCTGGGTTTCATTCTCACCTATAAGTTTCTTTTGACTGAGTAACTTAAATAACTGGGCGACATGTAAGTAACACATTAATTTATATAAAAATCAAAAATAATAAATACGAGTACGAGCAACAAATTAGATTTGTTTTGTTTGTAGTTTAAATTTGTGTGTTTATGTCACAAAATTGTATATATTATTATTTTTATATTTGTTCTGTTTTGTGTTAAAAACCTAAGTTTGATTATTTTTTACTTTTTAGTGAGTTCGATTCAATTTTTTGTTAAAAATATTTTATTTTTCTCTTTTAGTGTTAGATATTTACTCAATAAATTTCGCAATTATTTTATTAAGTATTACAATGGGTAGAGCAGGTAAAGGTACAGCCCCTATGAGGAAAAATATTAATAAAGAAACGATTGAATATAAGGAACGCTTTAGGCCCCGGGGCCCGTTACCTAACCTAGGTGATTTGACAAACCAATCTAGAACAACAAAAATGGCGACATGAATGGATTTTACACAGAACGACTTCCGATTTTCCATCACATCAGTTCAACAATAATGTTATATACAAATATCTGATTATTTTAGATAAGAAAATATGTCAAAACTTTGTACGTGCCTTTGAAATTTGGGAATTTCCCTCGATTTCCCCGGATTCCACCATCAGATCCTGACTTGGTTACAATGATACCACCTCAGAAGTTCACTGTTTCGAATAAAAAAATAATTTTAAAAATCGGTACATAATTGACGGAGAAATCGGTGAATATGCATTAAAAAAATACAGTCGAACATAGAACTTCCTTTTTTGAAGTCAATTAAGAAATACTCCACAAAAGCGGAATTGTTTCCTCGCAAATCTGATATATCGACACGACGAAGGCCCGTGGTTCGCCTGAACGGACAGTTACCTATCAGAGGTGCCGAGCGACGGCATCGGGACGGTGTCAATTTAACTCACGGCTTCCTGGCAGGTGGGAGCGCCGATCCGGCCGGCGAGAGAGGTGTCGAGGAGTCGGGCCCGCAACGACGAGGCAGCGGGAAAAATCGGACCGCGCCACGGAAAAACGCCGGCCCCGGACTATCCCGTTGCTTGTGATATAATCGGAAGATTAAAACGGCGAACGAAATCAGTCTTCGGCGCTGCCGTCGAGCCGGGCGACCGCGGAAGGTCAAATTAATCCTGAAGCGGACCGTAAAGAGCACCTGGTGGACCCCGGAAATGGGACACTCGGGGCTTTGACTCCGTTGCACCGCGTCGCCGGGCCGGAAGATTATGCTCCGAGATTGATGTATTAGTGTTCCTAGCAGCGTGTGCTTCCTAATTGGACAGGTTACAACAGATATGCATTATTATTATTATTACTGTAGATTCAGAAATTCCTCTGCGTTGTTTTTTGAAACGATATTTTATTTATTGTGTGAAACTGTGACAAGTGCTCGCAATTATTCTGATTATTTTTTCACTTTAAAAAGGCATTTATTGAGAAACATTGATATATTGCTATAGAAAACACAATATTCTTTACAATGAATCGTGAAAATATATTTACTCAAATTATAGCCCATTTGATTCAATACATTTTGTCTATCTCTGAAGCAATTTAGGGATACAATTTCAAAAGAGCAGTTCCTCTTTTAAGCTAAGCCATTCCTCCAGCCATTTTTTAATTTCATCGAAATCAGCGACGCGTGAAAAGGTGAAGGTGAGGTAGCTCTGGAGAATACGATAAAACTACCTTTCCAAGTGATATCAGTTCTTTTTGCTAACCATGATAACATGATTGTTTTTGCTTAGGATTTTCGAAATTCGATGCAGAAATGGCATTCTTTCATATCCCTGAAGTTGCACATCACTGGCGTTTTTTCGACATTCTAATTGTTTGTCATTCTATTCATGCGGTTCCTAGTTTTGTATTGGTATAATAGATGTATCTTGTAACATATCCTATTAGAGCTGGCAATATCTGATATAGTGATGAAACTTCTTGTATTAGTCATTTTAATAGATTTTACATAATATAATATAACAGATTCATAGTTACGTGCAAAAAAGTATTGAGTTTATTGCCGCAGATATCCCGGATGATTTAAAATGTAGTAATATATATTTGCAAATTAGTTTGAATCATATTTTTAATGGGTAATAATAGAGTTATTGAAATTGTATGTATTAGGTATCGTTACTTCACCCAAATTTTGATGACTAGGGATTTTTTAAGATAAAAATGTAAGAAATTAAATATTGTAATCAGAATGAAAAAAATATATATCTCAATATCAGAAATAGATCTTCTTGGGAGAAAATAATCCATTCAAACCAAACCGCTTTGGCTCGTATCATATTAAACTACCTTAAGATAAATGTGACCTAGATTACCACCGTATTAATGTCATATAATCAATCAATTGATATTGAGATTATTAGCCTTGTTTAATTGTAAAGATTTAGTAAAAAATAAACTTTCATGTTAATAGTTCTGTATTAGCATACAAGTATCAAGCTTTTAAACAAATATAAGTTCAGTATGATATTTTCTTACATTTGAACAGATTAAATAGTTGTTTGAATCAAATACAATAAGCCAATTATGTAAAATACCAAATATCTGTAGTATCAGGAAGATATGAGTATAATTACAAATAAACAAAAAACACAAAGAAATATAACCATTTTTCATTCTTACCTTTACTATAATATTCAAATCAGTTCTGTTTCCATATTATTTAACGTAAAAATATATCCTTTGTACCATAGGAAGCTACAAAATTCGTGTTATAAAATGATAATATTTTACTAATATTTCATACCTTATACACTTATTTTCGCATTATCTGCCGCTAATTTTCCGTACGAAATAATTATATTACCTCACCAAAATGTAAATATAAAAATATTTTTAACAAAAAAATTGAACCGAAATCAAAACAAATAAGGAACTCACTGAAAATTAAAAAATAATCAAACTTAGATTTTTAACACAAATATTTTGAAATAAAGTCTGTACATAATAATCGTTGTAATAACTAATTAAAAATAATCAAAAACGTTATTTATATTTAACCTATCTACTACACGTATTTTATATTCTACTAGCGACCCGCCCCGGCTTCGCACGGGTGCAATGCTGATATTAAATTAAATACACTACAGAAAAAATATGAACGTTGTATATAAAAACATAGCGGTCCGCTCCGACTTCGCACGGGCATAAAATATATATGCCTATGTCACTCAATGAAAACATGACTAAAATCGATCCAGTATTTTTGGTTCATTCATTACTGCCCTTGGCCTGCACGCATTAAATTTGGAGTAAAACAATTCCTCTTCCCCTATACTTACTATGAAGATTTCCTGCTATCTTTGGAATATCTAAATTCATACAATTTTTATTACATTACACATTTTTAAACGCAAATTTTAAATTTGTAATATCTCCGAAAATATTTGTTTAATTTACATGCTGTAAGGAACCATATTGATCTATATTAATTGCACACTGTATTTAAGGTACTTAATTCGATAAGGATTAATGCCGTATTGCTTAAAATAGCTTCGTAAATAAGCCATTTTCTCACGTAAAAAGTAAACAATAAAAATGGTTAATGTGGGTTATCCCTAAAAGATAAACATATACCATCGCGGACTTTTTTGTAGACCTTTTTATGGTGTACAATACTGTAGTACATTAATTTGATCTAACTCGTAGGGTTAGGCAGCGTTTTTGCTAATTGCTAAATAAGCCTAAAAAAATAGGTTAATTTACGACATCACGTTAGAAACCTCTAAAATTAGCAATGTTGCCTTAGTATATTATGCATGTATTATACATATAAACCTTCCTCTTGAATCACTCTATCTATTGAAAAAAACCGCATCAAAATCCGTTGCGTAGTTTTAAAGATGTAAGCGCACATAGGGATATAGGGACAGAAAAGGTGACTTTATTTTATACTATGTAGTGACTATATGCACACAATTTAACGTAATATCTACCTAAACCTATTTATCTATTTACAATATTCCTTTTACTAGTACCAATTGATTACTTTGAAGTCGGTGCACCACCCAAACACTTATTAGTTTAGATTTGTGTTGTTGATAATTTAATTTTTTGTATATGTCACAAAATTATATTATTATTTTTGTATTGTTTGTGTTGGGTACCGACTTCAAAGTTGGTAGTAGTAAAAATAATATTTCTGGATTAGAAGAAATACGCATGTGCAGTTACGGCCAATTAACACTTTTTGTGGAATCGTTTTACACTCGCCTCGAAACTCCACATATCTGCCTTTAGAAAACACAATATTCTTTACAATGAGTCGTGAAAATATATTTATTCGAATTATAGCCCATTTGATTCAATACATTTTGTCTATCTATGAAGCAATTTAGGGATACCGTTTCAAAAGAACAGTTTCTCTTTTGAGCTAAGACATTCCTCCAGCCATTTTTTAATTTCATCGAAATCAGCGACGTGTAAAAAGGTGAAGGTGAGCTAGCTCTGGAGAATACGATAAAACTACCTTTCCAAGTGATATCAGTTCTTTTTGTTAACCATGATAACATGATTTTTTTTGCTTAGGATTTTCGAAATTCGATGCAGAAATGATATTCTTTCATACCCCTGAAGTTGCACATCACTGACGTTTTTTCGACGTTCTAATTGTTTGTCATTCAATTCATGCGGTTCCCAATTTCTCATCTTTTGGATTTTTGTCCACAAATTGTAATTCGATTCACGTTGAACATTTCGGCCAATTTCTTTTGAGTTCGTGTTGGGTCTTCATCCTATAACTCCAGTAATTTCGCGAGTATTGACTAAAAAGTATTGACTTTATTGCCGCAGATATCCCGGATGATTTAAAATGTGGTAATATATATTTGCAAATTAGTTCGAATCATATTTTTAATGTATAATAATAGAGTTATTGAAATTGTATGTATTAGGTATCGTTACTTCCGAAGTTTTGATGACTAGGGAATTTTTAATATAAAAATGTAAGCAATTAAATATTACTATAATATTCAAGTAAGTTCTGTTTCCATATTATTTAACGTAAAAATATATCCTTTGTTCCATAGCAATCTTTCAAATTAACACTTTTTGTGGAATCGTTTTATTCTCGCCTCGAAACTCCAGATATCTGCATTTAGAAAACACAATATTCTTTAAAATGAATCGTGAAAATATATTTATTCGAATTATAGCCCATTTGATTCAATACATTTTGTCTATCTCTGAAGCAATTTAGGGATACCATTTCAAAAGAACAGTTTCTCTTTTGAGCTAAGCCATTCCTCCAGCCATTTTTTAATTTCATCGAAATCAGCGACGTATGAAAACGTGAAGGTGAGCTAGCTCTGGAGAATACGATAAAACTACCTTTCCAAGTCATATCAATTCTTTTTGCTAACCACTATAACATGATTGATTGTTTTTGCTTGGGATTTTCGAAATTCGATGCAGAAATGACATTCTTTCATACCCCTGAAGTTGCACATCACTGACGTTTTTTCGACGTTCTAATTGTTTGTCATTCAATTCATGCGGTTCCCGGTTTCTCATCTTTTAGATTTTTATCCACAAATTGTAATTCGATTCACGTTGAACATTTCGGCCAATTTCTTTTGAGTTCGTGTTGGGTCTTCATCCTATAACTCCAGTAATTTCGCGAGTATTGAGTAAAAAGTATTGATTTTATTGCCGCAGATATCCCGGATGATTTAAAATGTGGTAATATATATTTGCAAATTAGTTCGAATCATATTTTTAATGTATAATAATAGAGTTATTGAAATTGTATGTATTAAGTATCGTTACTTCCCAAGTTTTGATGACTAGGGAATTTTTAATATAAAAATGTAAGAAATTAAATATTACTATAATATTCAAGTAAGTTCTGTTGCCATATTATTTAACGTAAAAATATATCCTTTGTTCCATAGCAATCTTTCAAATTAACACTTTTTGTGGAATCGTTTTACTCTCGCATCGAAACTCCACATATCTGCATTTAAATCGAATTTCAACACATTACCCGATATTTGTTATGTAAATTGTGTTGAGGCTGATAACATCTCGAACAGTTAACCAAAAACATCAACCGATAGCGATCGGTTCGGCTGAAATGTTATGATTATGTTCACGCACGTGAGATTCCAAATCGAGTTATGTGTCATACCGTTATCCGCACAGTTTCAGAATCATCGTTAATACAAGTATTTCGAAGCAGGAAGCCGACAAAAGATCGATTCCGCGGCGTGAGGGTTAAAATCACGCGTCTCCTGCCATACATGCCAGTAGATACACTACAACCAGCGGGCTTGGTCGTAACTTACGGCGTATAGATAATGTACCGTATATTAAGCATGGAACGTGTTACAACTTTCCACCATTAACACCAACTTTTTATTTACACAAATTATTTCAGACATAATAAAACACTAGCATGTTGAGGTGGTTCAATAAGTTCACGAAGCTAAAATATCTCAAGAAATCTCTTTCACTAAGACGATTTTCATCAAGCGAAGAATAATATTAGGGGTTTTCCACTTGAAAATTGGTACAATATATAACAGGTCAATTGAAAAGTCCGGGACCTGACACATAGATGGCGCTACGAGAATTAAATCCATATGATTTTTAATTATCATTAACCCTCAAAAGATGCGTGTATAAATTTGGCAACTGTCGGATTGTTAGTTTGTGAATTATAGTATTTTGAGTGAAGCAACTTTTGTTATTGTGAAAAAATAGATGAAAGGGAATTTCGCGTGATGATAAACTATTGCTTTTTGAAGGGAAAAAGTACAGTTGAAGCAAGAATTTGGCTTGATGCCGAGTTTCCGGGCACTGTCCCAGGAAAATCAACCATCAAGGATTGGTATGCTAAGTTTAGACGTGGTGAAATGAGCACCGAAGACGGTAATCGTAGTAAGACGCCCAAAAGAGGTTGTTACCGACGAAATTATTAAAAGAATCCACAAAATGATGAATGACCGTAAATTAAAATTGAATGAAGTAGCAGACAGTCTAAAAATATTAACTGAACGTGTACATCATATCATTCACGAATATTTGGGTATGAAAAAGTTCTGTTCAAAGTGGGTGCCTCGCGAGCTCACTTTTGACCAAAAACAACGACAAGTTGATGATTTGGAGCAGTGTTTGAAGATGATCAAGCGTAATAAACCCGAGTTTTTTCATCGATATGTGACAATGGATGAAACATGGCTCCATCATTTCACTCTAAAATCCAATCGACAGTCATCCTAGTGGACTGCACACGATGAACCCGTTCCAAAGCGTGAGAAAACGTAAAAGTCGGCTGACAAGATTATGGCGTCTGTATTTTGGGATGCGTATGGAATAATTTTCATTGACTACCTTGAAAAGGAAGGACCATCAACAGCGACTATTTTGAAGCAAAGGACAAATCGTACTACAAAAATGGTATCGAGAAGTTGGAGGGGCGCCTTGGAAGGGGGCAAAAACTAATTTTGCCAAACAATGTGTTTTTCTATGGTAGGTCGGGGACTTTTCAATTGACCTGTTTTTAACCAAAATACGTGTCATCATTTTCTACAAATGTATCCCATATTGTTGACAACATGGCGATATCGTATCAAAAGAACTGTGTTTGTTAGCAACGATCCAATCAAAGATCAATTGTCCCGCTTCAGCATTTCGAAACCGTGTATCAGCCAAGCCATGGGCATAAAGTAATAGAGAAAAAACTCAAAGGTTTTGCTTTACCCAACAGTCAGAGGGGGTTAGTCACCCAAGCTAGGGATGTAGAAAAAATATCTATATATATGGATATTTTTTTAGCCTATATTTTTCGATATATTATATAATTTGTAATAACCCTTTAAAATTATTTTTACAAGTAATTAAAATACATTACAATTACCATCAAAAAATATCACTACTCTTTAAAATATTTAGAAGATATATATTTTTTTAGGCCAATATTTCACTATTTTTACTTTTTCTTAAAAATATCCTGTCCATTTTTGTTACATCTCTAACTCTTCTAATGTATCTAATTTCTGCTGCTTCGTCTCCCAGCGTAATATTAAATATGGTCTGTAAGTTACTTTGTACAATTCCATTCAGTTTTGATTGATATTTCCATTTTATTAACAAATTTGATATTTATAGCGAAGTTTCTGAGATTCATTTTCATCTCCTGGCGTCAATTTCTTTTCTCACTTACATTTACTTATTTACTTATTCAACTTACACCCTCAGTTGACATATGGCACTGCTGTCACCATGATGTTTTTTTGCTGTTATTTATTGTCTTTTCATATTCTCCTATTCCACTTGTTTAAGAATTTATGTAGATATCTGACATTTCGAGTTTTTCCATACTTCTATACCTCGCCCTGGTTTTTCTATATAACATTTCTTTATTATCTCATCCGTTAATATTATAAACAAGGTTGGAGTTAAAGTTGTTTCATTTTGTCTTAATTTTGCTTGAGTTTTGAAGGTTTCATATTGTCTGCAATGGTGGCATTCATATTTTTCCTGTATATTTCTTGAATCATTCTCACCATTTTACTACTTATACCTCTTTTTTCTTTCTAGGTTATTTTTAAATTACTTTTAAAAATTATTTATATTTTTTTTAAATGTAAAGTAATTTACAAAACGCTTAAAACATTTGTCATATATAACGGAAAGCAGGAAAAAATGTATAATTTATTTTTAATCCATTAATATTTTTTATATATGTTGTACTAGTACAGATGTCATGCTCCAAAAAGTTGATGCTTATTTTGGCACACATTTTGAAGCTAACGAACGTGTAAAAGGACCTATTTTCTGCTGATGGATTTTCTAGGTTAGATCATCATGATGATTTTTTCCGGTGTTAAAAATATATATAATGGAAAGTTTTCCGCGCTATTATTTATATAAGAACAATACAATATTCTTTATGATAAAATCTATTTTGGATTTCGATTTAAAATTGTTAAATGTATTATGAAACTTTGCGAAAAACACGTCCAGTACGTCAAATTCGAATTGGTTTGTCGTCTTATGGTCTGATCTCATTATGTTGAAAGAACCAGCTATCCATAACGATGAGAGACAACGAAATTATATTGACTAATAATGCCTTTTTTATGGAAGTTAATATTTTACTTTTTGGGTTACCTAAATATCCAAAAACCATAAATATTTAAGCATCTAATGGTTGATTTAACTGTAACGTCATGAATTTAATAATAGAAATCGCAATTACCTTCAAATCGCTTTAGTAATAACTTGAAATATTACACGATATATGTACTTTACTAAACAATGGTATTATATCGTCAAATGTTGAATCTTCATAAATTGACTTTATTAATATTAAATATACGTGTGTATAGACTAAATTTATAACCAAAACTGTAAAAATATCTATTTTATCTCGACTTTCTTAATGTTTTATTTTTGGAAACACATTTTTGGCAATTAAAAACCGCAATAAATAAGATAAATTTAAAGTTTATTACACTGAAATATTACCCAAACCTTTAGAGTAACAATTAGTTAAATGACCACTCTTTTTTAATTACTTGTTTGAAATTGTATTCATTCTTTTTATTATTTTTACTTATTAACAACAAAGTTCGATGGCCATCGATTCTTCACTTTTCAATCAAGTTCGTCTTATACTAATTCCATAGGTTTTCTATTTCTATTTCTTTATTTGAAAATTTCTTGGTTTCGTTTTTACTATAGGAAACTGTCACATGATTTTTACCAATATTGAAGGCCATTGTGTTGTTAAAAAACAAAACTTCGGCCACTGCAATAAAAAAGGGTCGTATTTTCAAATAGCTTTCTTTATTCAGTTTTCCATCAATTTTATATTTGACCAGGCCATTATCATATGACTACCATTTTCATCATTAGGACATTTTTCCAGCTTTTTTCCGTCCAGTTTCTATGTATTTTGTCCCAGTCTAGTGTTTGTTTTATGAATACTATAGTTAGTGTTAATTTTTACTGCTGCGGATTCTGTCAGGTGAACAGGCAGCTTTTAATTATAATTGAAACTGACTTTTCTCATGTCTGATTTAAAAAAGGCACAGTTAAATGTCGATTTCATTCCAGATGTCTTCCAGTCTTGATTTTCTCCAGTAACTCATTTTCTTCTAAGAGTTTTTTTGGTTTTTTTAAGTTCAATTTATCGCATAGAATATCCTTTTTGGCTCGACATTCTGCTGTTCAAGAGAGATCTGTTTCATCTTTATGTAGACAGATGATAGGAAACTATAATGTTGTTGATTATTGTTATAATTATATATACGATTGTAAAATACTAAACTTCGATACCAACATGTTTATTTAAGGATTTGTTGCAGTATTTTTTAATGTAATCTAATTATTATTATATTTCAGGGTGTTTCCATACCTTTGATCGATAGTGTATATTGAAATGAATAGATTAGTTTATTACAATATTATAAATCCTAATTATAATCCTGCTGAGACGTCTAGCCGACGTGCAATCCAAAGATGCCGATGAAGGTTTTTCAATTAATTATCAATACTTATCACTACGTAATCAACTAAGAACTGCAAGAAGTTTACTAACTAGCGTTGGGAACTATCGACTGAAAATAGTCGAAACAGTCAATAGTGGCAAAACAGTCAGACGAAGATGTACGAATCCTTTCCTGCATACATTGTGAGAGAGGAAAGGACGGCGCTAGTTGCTTGGAGCAGTTAATTTTATATGTGTTTCTATTTTCCAACGGCAGTATAAGCGAAACGGAGATGTACATATTCCTTAACGAACTAAGTTTAAAAAAGGAAAAGACAGAAAAATTACTGAATACTATTAGAATGCAATTAATAATTTTATTTTAAACGAAGTAGAATTACTTGTATATTTGAATATTCTGTGGATCTGTAAAGGGGAATGGCATTTTTCTGTGGAATGGAATAATACCCCACAAATGTTTTATCGTATTTTAATATGTTAATTGCTATTTTAAAATAATATACTATAATAAATATAGACAATACAATAGAATTTGAACAAAACCTATAAACTAAAGATGTACAATAACCATAAATACTAAAAAAAATTAAACATATACCTAATCATAGAAAATAAAACTAATCCATGACATAATTAAAAATGACCGCACAATAACTATTAGAGCTTTTTTAAATAAATTAAATGCTTTATTATTGAGGGGAAATATACGGAGGCTAGTACGACAGAGCCAGAATTTTCAAAAATCAGTCGAATGAAACTAGTAGAACCAAAAATATTAACTAAAAGTATGACTAAAACAGTCGATAGTAAAAAGTAGTCAATTACTAAACAATCGATAGACAATTTCAGTCGATATTTCCCAACGCTATTACTAACACACAACTCGTGGAAGCAACACAGCTGTTGCAAAATACACAGGAAATCATAATATTGAAAGGAACCAAACCAATCGAATCTGTATAGTGTTACTTTTAATTTTAGCTTACGTACTTTAGAAAATTGATTGACTTCTTCTTGTTATATTGTAATTGTTACATAATACACGTGGCGACGTTATTTGAGCAAATAAATAAAGAGATCATCGTTTAAAATACATACTTGTTTGTCGAGACACAAAATATTGAAATAAGATCATACCATATTCTACTATTTGCTCGACCAATATTTTCATAGTATTTTGGTAAACATTACATCGACTGAAATTGCGCATCAAACAAATAATCATCCATAATTCTAATTATAACACTCGTGGGATCTTATTTGAAATGTATTTCTTATTAGATATATACGAATATATATCAGGTTTTTTAATAGATATTGCGTTCAAATAAGGAAATATCGCTAGTTTTCGTAATAAATTTTATGTTATGGTTTTCAAACAAGGCAATACTATATATTTTATTTCATTTGAATCTCTAATTGTATTGTAAATATGGTTTTCCTATGTGTTCTTTAATTTTATCTGTCTTCCGGCTTTTATCTAAACCAAGCTGATCGAATGTATGTGAGTATTGGACTATAACACCATAGGCTATAATCTATAATAATGTAAAATAGATTTTGCCAAATGGTACCCATTCAATACCTTTCGTCAATTTTCTCCGGCTCAGGTCTCGTCATATCTTCATTAACGTAGTTTTTTCATCCCTTATGTTACAACTTTGCAGAAATGGCTTGATAGGATTCGTTTCTTTTTTTCTTAAAAAAAAAAACAATACACATTTTAATTTTATCATTAACCTTTTTATTCTTTATCTGTCCATTTATTCTTTCATTGGAAATATTTTCTTCTATCTTTCTTAGTTCAACCTATTTATAGTCTCAGATGACTTTTTTCATATGATTTTATTTTACCATAGACAATTTCAATTCTATATTTATCTAGTCGTTTCTTACAAAACAATGATGCCAGGGTTTTCGCTTTATTTTATGGAACAGGTGTCCCTCACCATTTATAACGGTTCAAAACATTGTGAAACTATGTATATTAAACTATTTTAACTATAAGATTCTCTTTTTCTCTCCATGTTCCTTCCATATTCTCTTTATCGCCAACTGAGTTCTTGTTGTGAGTCTGAGTTGTAACTGTCCTAGGCAAGGGAGTAACATTCGAAAAGGAATATGATCCCAGTCACGCCAGTTACTAGGCTGGATAAGACCGGATGTTTTCTAGTATGAGTTCTAAGTTGGTCACTCGCCGGTCGTTAGGCTTAATGCCGAGGATCGTGATTCGGAGCCTACGTTAAACTGTAGGTCCAGTCCAAATAAACCCTCGTTGGTAAAAAGGAGACTTTAAAATATATTAAAAAAAATTAATAAATAAACAAAATTAATAACACAAATGAGAGGGGGAGGTAGAAGGTCTAAAAGTATAAACAGTATATGTACAATTTAAAAATAGATACAAATACAAAACTACAAACACAACCATAACGAAGTAGAGGTTCTATCCAGACAGCACACATTAGCACCCATACCGAAGAGGTAATGGTTATTTGCTCACTGACACTTAAGTTAGCATAGGCTAGATTCAATGGAGAAAATCGATTTCTCGTAGAAATCCGAGGAAGCTGTATTGTTATTTATCTATTTCTCATCCAGTCTATCTTTGTTGCATACATGACTTTTCTGGGGAGTTTCATTTCTCCTGTTTGTATCTCCTTTTATCTTTTTTTGAGATTACCGCCATCCTGCAACCGAATGTTTTTAAATTGCTTTATATAATTTCATCTAATTTTGGTGGATATTTCCTTTTTGTTATAGTCCTCGTTTCTATTACATTCGACATCTATACCCTGATGTTTTATTAATTAGGTTACTTATTTCGTACTTTTAAGTTGACTTTAAAATATATAAATATATATTTTTTGTTTATTGTTGAATTATAATGTTACCTTAAAAATAAATTAAACGCCACTGTTTAGGATGTTCCATAATGTTATGATGTTATCTTTATTTTTTCCTCGCCCTTTCGGTAAATACTCTCTTATGGTCAGTAAACACACTTAATATTATTTATATTAATATCTGATTTATAGTCCGATTGAGAATATCCTTAATAAATTCAAGGTTAGGTCAACGTAACGTCATATCCCACACATCCTTCTCTATATAGAGGAGATGATACTGCGACGCTAACAACAAAAAATATTGCAAATGTAGGCGCTGAATTTAAAGTACTTGGTAAATAATATCGGGTAATTTGCATGCAAGATCGACAGAGTTTGAAGAACGCAAAACGATTCAACCTTTCAGACCTTCCTTTTAACCGTTTACCTTTGTATTACGAGGCAATATTTTTTCTACAATCAAAACCTCTAAAATTATTTGCCAGAAATTTTGGAATACTTTGAATATTAGGCGATCTTGATATAGGTAAATATAAGAGCGGATACGGATATATTTATATCCAAATGAGCGCTAGTTGATAAAAATGGTAAAAAACAAATGGAGAGAAAAAGCGTCTTGTCTGCATCGATCTTGAAAAAGCATTATATTCTAGACTATAAAGTTATTATATTGAAAGATATTGTATATAAATAGGTTTAAGGTTGAAGTTCGGAAATTGTAGAAATGAAATTACTAAATAACAGCAACATGAAATTTATCTAATTACACAAGGTTGCCTAAAATGTATAAGAGTTACTATTAATTTTAGCTTAATTTAATCTAATGTAATTTTAATTTCGGAAATATATTTTGTTTGAATATTATATTACTATTACATTTTTCTAATACAAGAGAAACATTTTTATTTATTTATTTGTTACATTGTTACTAGTAGTTGCTGATTAACCTACAATTTGTCCTTACATTAATTTGAATCTAGGTATATAACTAGGAGGACCCATCGGCCCTATCTTAGTCTCTGGTGTAATAATGTTTATATATTAACACTTTTGTTTTTCAATTATAAATACCTCACTAAACTACACAAGATCAAATGGCTTGATTTTTTTTGAGTCTGTGTCCTATTATCCAAGAGTTGTCCTTACAATTCTCTGGATTTCCTGGGTGACGGTCAGTGTCTAAAGGTTTCAGTGTAACTAATCAGTTCTGTAGTATCTTCTCTTCTATTTATATTACTTTTGGCGGAACATCGTTATAACTGAATTCGGTGTATTCATATAGGTTTCAATACTAGTTTGTATAATAGCAATTTATCATGTACTGATAATTGTGATTTTCTTCCAATTAACCAACACGTTTTCCTATATTTTAGCTCCAGTTCTTTCCTTTTCTTTTTTACATGTTTCTTCCCACGAAGTTTTTCATCAAGATTCATTCTGAGTTACTTAACGTTGCTGCTGTTTGAAATGATATTATTTACTGTTATTAGTGCTTGTGAGATCTGATTATACGTGAACATATACCGATTTACTATCGTTCATTTTTATTTTCCAGGTTCAGGTTCAATTATTTATATTGTCACTAGGCTTTTATACTTTTCAAGTGGCTTCTTCGCTATTCTCTACGTCAAGAGTCTCAGTGTCACCAGCAAATGTAGCCTTCGTGATATTTTCCATTTGTGGTATATGACATATATAGAATAGGCAAAGAGTTGGTCCCAATACACTTCCTTGTAGTGCACTGGATTTAGATTGATTTATTCTAGAGTAAGCTTCCTCTTGTTTGACTCGAAACATTCTGTGACAGTGTTCATGTGTTCGGGGACATTTCTGTAGCTTACGAACAAGGCCGACAAAGTAATAATTTGTATAATCTGTAGTATCGCTTGTTTGGCATTTTTTTCCTACTTAAATGCACAATTTTTTAACCATCAAACCATATGAGGTACCACAAAATTTAAGTCAAAATCATCATAGAACCCATAAGTGTCCGAAACGATAGACTACTAGTTCCCAGACCTATAATTTTGACCCAAACAACTATAATTGGAATAACGAAAAAAATATTTCGAAACCTTAACAGGTACCAAACACAATTGTACCACAATAATTCGCGTTAAGTATTCCTAGCAGCATTACGGGCCAAGTACCATCTATTAGCCACGAGGTCGACCACATTCTGCGAATCCATACGTTACCGGTACGATATTAGCCATGTGCGAACGCTAATCTGAAGTGGTACTGCATTATCTAAGGTGTGGTGTGTTGCAATACTCCGAATTCCACTTGTCGAACTGACCAATAACCCAGAAAGGTACGATCTGATGTTGTTGCGATTGTTGCTCTTATCGTTCATAGTGGGTACTTAACTGTAATTTTAGATCAAATTTATAGGCTACAAAGAACCGACTGTTAGTTGCGTCAGTAAATAGTAGTTTAGAGCCATTATTGGAATTAAGAAAACTAGTGATCGCTCTGAGGTCCAAATTCGAGCACAATTTATTAAATTAATCATGTTTTTCGCATAATGGTATCAAATATCGAAAATATAAATATATATGACCTTTATTTACTTTTATGTTATGGACATAAAAATGGAATATTGATATTGATTTCTTAAATCTTCTATTATATAGGTCTATTAAGTAAATAAATTAAATTCACATAAAATATGTATTGAAAAATAATAAACTGAATAAAAAAATAGGCTTATTTGATAAAAGGATAATTTTACCTACATTTTAAAATAAAATTTCATTCTTCTTTACTTATTTATTCCACTTTTCAATATTTAACCGATTTCGAAAAAGGAGGAGGTTCTATGTTCAGCTGTGTATATTCATTTAATGTATGTTCGCCGATTTCTCAATAATTGAGGACGAATTTCCAAAATTCTTTCTGTATTCGAAAGAGTGCACTTCCGAGGTGGTCGCATTGGAACCAAATTAGGATCTGTTGGGGGCAGGAGGGGAAATCGAGGGAAATGCTGAAATTTCAAAGGCACGTAAAAGTTTTCACATATTTTTATCTAAAATAATCAGATGTTTGTGTATAATGCTATTGCTGAGCTGATGTGACGGGAAATCGGAAGTCGTTCAGTAGAAAGCCATTCAGTTTGTGCTTTTAAAGCACTTACTATATCACATAAGACCTCGTAGAAATATTGTAGACAACTGCTTCCACGGTGCTAAACCTGACCCTCAAAAGATGCATGTATAAATTTGACAGCTGTCGGATCATTAGTTTATGAATTATACCATTTTGAGTGAAACAACTTTTGTTATTGTGACAAATATGGATGAAAAGGAATTTCGCGTGTTGATAAAATATTGCCTTTTGAAGGGAAAAAGTACAGTTGAAGCGGAAACTTGGCTTGTTGTCAAGTTTCCGGACAATGCCCCAGGAAAATCAACCATCAAGGATTGGTATGCTAAGTTTAACCGTGGTGAAATGAGCACCGTAGACGGTAAACGCAGTGGACGCCCAAATAGGTTATTACCGATGAAATAGCAGACACTCTAAAGATATTAACTGAAAGTTTACATCATATCATACACGAATATTTGGGTATGTGAAAGCTCTGTGCAAAGTGGGTGCCGCGCGAGCTCACTTTTAACCAAAAACAACGACGAGTTGATGATTCGGAGCAGTGTTTGATAAAGCGTAATAAATCGGAGTTTTTGCGTCGATATGTCACAATGGATGAAATAAGGCTCCATCATTTCTCGTCCAATCGACAGTCATTCGAGTGGGCTACACACGATGAACCCGCTCCAAAGCGTGAGAAAACGTAACAGTCGACTGGCAAGGTTATGGAGTCTGTATTTTGGGATGCGCATGGAATAATTTTCATTGACTACCTTGAAAAAGGAAGGACCATCAACAGCGACTATTACGTAACGTTATTGGATCGTTTGGAGGACGATTCACCAAGACAATGCACCGTGTCACAAATCAGTGAAAAAGATGGCAAAAATCCATGAATTGGGTTTCGAATTTCCTCCTCATCGACCGTATTTTCCAGATCTGGCCCTCAGCAACTATTTCCTGTTTTCAGATCTCAAAAGAATACTCGCTGGGAAGAAATTTTCGTCGAATGAAGAGGTGATCGCCGAAACTAAGGCCTATTTTGAAGCAAGGAACAAATCGAACTACAAAAATGGTATCGAAAAGTTGGGGGGTCACTATAATCAGTGTATTACCCTTGAAGGGAATTATGTTGAATAAAAAAACTAATTTTGCCAAAAAAATGTGTTTTACTATGGTAGGCCGGGGCTTTTCAATTAACCTGTTATTTGGTACCTGCAATATTTGGTTACTACTTTTTTATGAATTTACTTTGAAATGCATTTACTAACGAAATCTTGAAAAAAGTCAATAGTCTAGAGATGTTATTTAATAGTAAACAATTTACTTCTCACAGTTCAGCTTGTCAATCCAAGAGCGATAATGTTGCCAATTTCGAAATAACACGCACTTATAACAGAACGACCAACATATTAAATAGATTGCTATAATCCACCAACTGATTATATGCCCAGTGCCACCACAGCCTCACTATATTACAGAATTCTTTCACTATTTTATGTTTTATAAATTATCTCGGCAGATTACGAAAAAAAAATAGATTTAGTATACGGACTTGCATTATGCCGATCTCTATATCACTGAAGATCGATTTGCGTTTAAAATTCAATACGGAATAGAAAACCGGGATGGTGCGATGGATGTTAACGAGAACAATTAACAATCATGATATTAAAATGAAGCTTTGTACGTGCAAATAGCAATCCATCAGGAGAGCCGGTTGGAATGCGTGCCTCCTTGGGGTTTGTCAAACTTGATTTATATGGTATTTGTTCATCGGGAATAAAATATTGCACTGTTCTAGGCATTCAAAAGGCCTCACATAGCTTTTATATGCAATCGCAGCGTCTTGTGGATTCTTTAAATATATTTCAAGTTGGCACTTGTACGGAAACAGTGAATACTAATTGTGCGAATAAATATTCTTTGTTTTCGAACCGACACTGTTACAACCGTGGCATTAGAATAGTGATTATTAAGTAAATATTGTAATAACTTTATATATCAGTCCTATAAATTTAAAGTATTTGAAACCTTATTATTCCAAGGATTGTCCGTCGATATCCGCTACTTTTTCCCATCTTTCAAGAAATGTACGGGTTCGATCTTGAAAGAACGATATATTTTTTGAGATTATCCAGAAACCGACCAGTTTCTTTGGTGTCTTCATAAGAAGTGAAGCGACTCATATGTCAGAACAAGTAGTAATCCCAATTTAATTTTTCCAAATATGATTTTACTGCTTTTGCAACATCTGGTCGAGCGTTTTCATACTGAAGAATATTATTTTTGTATCTTTAATCGTATTTCGGTCGTTTTTCGCACAGTGTTCAGCTCAGACGCATCAGTTGTAGTCGATAGCGATGCTCATTAATTAAATTTCAAGGAGCAATGCCTTCAAATTTTTTGGCCATCCACGACGCTTTTTGTCTTCGTTGTCAATATCATCACTTTTAAAACGTCGATACTAGTATTCAACTGTTGACATCGATTATCTGTGACTTTATCCGCCTTCAATAACCTTCAGTCGCCTTTTTTTTTCCAAATTGAAATAATAAAGTAAAACTTTCCGCAAATGTGAAAGAAAGATCTGCTGAAGGAACTTCAGTCACGTACGATTTTTAAATTATAAATGTAGATCTTCTAGATTGACCACCTTATAACAACAAATAGCATTGACGATGCATAATAAGCAACAATAGCATAATGTCGGTGAATTTTAATAATAGTATATTACACCACAAGGGCCGAAAGTTGAATTTTCAGCCCTGCTCGTCATCGACGGAGATCATGACGAGCAGGAGATTTCAACTTTTGGTCCGTGTGGTGTATACGATTTTTTTTCATAGCCTGTCGAAAGTACGTTATTAATTTTGATGAACATATTTTTGATGCCTGCCCCCGACATCAATAGACTTCTTCGACAACGTATCTGTATTTATTATCAATCGCGCTTCTGTATGAAAATTTCGTATAACAACTTCTTCGTCCGTGGATTCATTAGATGATATCGTATTGTTCATTTTTTCTGACGACAAAACAAGACTGATGATTATTTTTAAGGTTGGAGGTAGCAACCTTAATGACAGCGGTAAACATTTTGTTCTAGCGACAGAATAAAAAGTCGCTTGTTACGAGTAAAAGTACGCATAAGAAATTCTTTCCTCCAGCGTTGTAGAGGGCACGGCTGTACTTCTCACAGGGTGTAAATGTTTAACTTTCTTCCCTGTTATTAGAGACGAACGTACCTACTTTCGACCGAGGTATGACAAAAACTGTTTTACACTATTTTAATGCACTTTTTTTAGAATTTTTTAATATATTTTAAAGTCTCCTTTTACCAACTATGGGTTTATCTGGACTAGGCCTAAAGTTTAACGTGGGCTCCGAACCATGATCCTCAGCATTAAGCCTACCGACTGGCGAATGACCAACTTTAGAAATCATGTCATAGGACATCCGGTCTTACCCAGCCTGGTTACTGACGTGACTGGGATCCTTGTCGGATTTTACACACTTGCCTAGAACATTCACAAATTTTAAACAATCACAAACATAAATTTACGACCATGCCCCAGCAGGATTCGAACCCGCGTCTATCGCAACAGTAGGAGGACCGTCCCTTCGCCTTTACCACTGCACCACCAAGCCGGCTTTTTATTTTTTATTTTAACATTTGAATGTCTTCTTGCACCATTTCTGTGTTTGTTTCTTTCATTGCAACACAATGTTAATGTGTAAATAGGTTTAATAAAAAATAAATAAATATAATATAATAATAAAAAAATAAAAAAATTTAAATTATAAATGAAATCTTAATTTTATTAGGTAAATCCGATAATTTTGTTATTGTTAATTAATATAATTGTTTCTATTTTTTCTTTGCATTCAATAAAAATGTGATTATTAGATCTAAATTCATTATCACAGTGGGTATATTCAGCAATTCAAGATTAAGAGCTCAAGAGGCTCTAGCTACTTACTATTACGTATTATACACTTTACAGTTTTAAAGTTCGTGTAATTTGGTTCGCTTCAATCTTTTTCTTCTTTAATTTCTAATTTCCTCTACGCTGTCTCATCCTTTACAACTTAGATAACTTCCTAGATCTATATGTTACATAGCACAAGCAAATTTATGTTATATTAATTGAAATACATTTAATATTGTATAATATTATACAATACCCTATTTTATATTCAATACAAAGATTTTTAACGTATTTTTATTTTTTTTCAGGTAAGATTTAACATAAAACTTCAGCTAACCTCCAAATAAAACTGTAAGTATGTAGTTTGTGTTTGTATTATCGCAATATCTACTTTTCTTTGCTAATTAGAATACAATGCAGAAGCGTCTTATTCAAAGATTCAAACGTTTCTAAATGGTTAACTGACCAAGGTTTAATAATTCTACAAATCGTTATAACTGGTGGGGTAGAATTCCCGCTACCATTCGCTGAAAATGTGGCTCTGATGCGCGATAGTGTTGCAGAATCTCCAGAAACATCAGTGCGAAGACGTGGTTCCCAGTGACACATTTCTGCACGTAGTTTAAGGCGAATTTTTAAAACTGATTTGAAAATGTTTCCATACAAAATTCAATTAGTCGAAAAATTGCTACCGAGAGATCCTGATGAACGAGTTGAGTACAGTAATGCAATCCTAAGGCTGTCTGTATTGAATCCTCAATTAATTCATGAAACATCATTGCGTCCACTAAAAACAACTGTATGGTGTGGTATTCATGCTGGAAACAAACTGTTACTGGCGAACGGTACCAAGACATGATTCGAAATTGTATTGTGCCTGAAATGGAAGAGCAAGGACTAGAGGACATGTGATTTGAGCAAGATGGGGCCACATCTCACACAACTCGTTCAACAATTCAATTATTAAATGACATTTTTCCACGAAGACTAATTTCGCGAAGTGGCACACTTTTTCTTATGGGGTTTTTTAAAATCAAAAGTTTATGTGAATAAGCCCCAAACGATTCAACGTCTTAAAGACAATATTCATCATGAAATTGAATAAATTCAGCCTCAGATGTTGCAGGATGTCATGAAAAATGCATTAAAAAGAGCCGAAAGTCGCATAGCGAATAGCGGTCACCATTTGGTCGATATAATTTTCAATCATAACGAGAAAAAAAATGTAAAAACCAAGTAAACTCCTTATGAAAAACGAACTTACTTATCTTTTCTTTGAGCAAAGTTATAGGCAATCAAAATGGTAGCGGGACTTTTGCCTCACGTCCTATTCTGTGGCATGGATTTTTATCCATTACTCTCTGCCATTCTTATTATCAATTTTTTATAACCAATCCAGATATGTTATAGTGCGTATTCACCATAAACCTTCACGAGAACATGATTTTGCTTTTATCATGAAAATTTCCCACAAATATTCCATTGTAAAAATTTAACATTTTTAACATGTTTATGGGAAACTAAAATGACTCTAGATTATATATTTTTATATCTAACTTATCGTTAAAAAAGATAACTGTCAGATTTAACAATTTAATATAAGTGGTGCCATCTATATGTGTCAAACAGAGACAAATATTCTTCAGTTCAAATTGTTCTAAAATCATTAAAAAATATATAAGATACACATACAGTTAATTTTATATTCAGAAATAAATTAAATTGCCCGGAATGTGTTGTCATACAGCGGTATTACCACATAATCCTTCTGTATATACATTTACTCGACATTCCATAACGGCAGCTGTACATATTGAGTTGATAATTCATTTCGTATAAGTTTTTCTCGAAACAATATTTAAAAGCTGACAATTATTTCAACACATTTCACATGCCAACAAAAGAGTTCTACTTTCCGTCTAACTTTCCTTTTACATGAGGCATAATGCCAATTGTGTTGGCGAAGCGAACCCGATTTCTACACACACACACACACACACACACACCTTCCAAGATATTTTCTTCACGAATAAGGTCCCACGCGTTATTTTTGTAAGTAGATTTATTTAAAAGATTAAATGCAAGTTACAATGTACCGTTGACAATGAAGTGTAGGTGTCAGAATCCCGACCGTTTCCTGTAGCAGTAGCCGGCAGGTAATTTCTGCTTTGGGCAAAATATTTTAATCAGAAACCTACGGGAATGATATTCCAAATGAAGATATGTAAAGTAATTCTTATCATGGTTTAAAAATAATTATTGTTTGTAATAAGAAAATTCATTATCTTTGAAAGCTGCTCTCGACGACAAATGAATTATGCAATGAAAAAATTAAATGTAATATCTCATACATATTTCACTGCTGAATTTTTGGCATTAACACATGGCCTGAAAAGTCCCGGACATATCAAAGAAAACGCGTTTTTTTTTGTTTAAAATTGACTTTATTCATTAACGTAATCTCTATCAAGAGCCACACAATCATTTCAATACCGCTTTTTTAGAACGATTTATCTTTTGCCTCAAAATAAGCCTGTCACTCAGATGACGATCTTGATTCCGGAGTGAAGTCATTGATGCGCGTTTCATCCATCGCCATTGACGCATTCCGGTTTGTTACGTTTAAACATGGTCAAACACTGGTCAGAATCATCAACGCGTTCTTGTTTTTAATAAACAGTGAGCAAACGTGGCCCTCACTTTGGACAGAGCTTTCTCATAGTCAAATGCTCATGCAATATAAAACGAATTGTAGATTTTTTTTATATTATCTGGTGTTTCGACATCATTTGGACGTCCACTACGTTCTGCATCATCGGGGTTTCTACGACCGCGTTTGAAGACAGCAAACCAACGTTTTATTGTTGTTTCTGATGGAGCGAAGTCCTTATAATACTTTTCAAGCTATTGCTTTGCTTTAACGGTATTTTTTCTCATCAAGAAGCAATCTAAAATTAAAATACGAAATTACTTTTGATCCAGTGTTTTGAAAGTAACAAAAATTAATGTCACTCTTAGCACAATAACTCACGAACTCTTGAGTAGGATGTCATGAAATTTTAACAGCTTTCTTTTGAAAGTTAGTACTAACTTAAAAGCGCCGAATGAAATAAAACTAGCGTCATCTATATGTTACGACCGGGAATTTTAAGCCCATGTGTTATATAGACATAAATACACTTTTTTGTCTGAAAAAGCTAGACAACGTATATAAAGGTTTATTAAAATGACGTAATTATAATTACAATTAAAGATACTTTAGAAGTGTCCTGCGAGAAATTACCTCTATACAAAGCGTTTGACATAAGGGAGGGATACGAATTATTTTTCATTTTACAGTATTATGTTCTTGAGCAACAATATTTTACATTTATGTCAAGGCAAACGACTTCTCATAATAGCCAATCCTTCTTCTTAACCCTTGTAGTGTGTGTACTTTAAAAAAAAAGATAAAATGACATTGACACATAGATTGGCATAACATATGTTAAAAAGTATGACGTTTACGGAATGTTGTACTATAAATAGAAATAGAAAAACAATTAATTAATTCTACCTCAGGAGGATTGAACTTTATGATATTATTAACAGGTCATTGAAAAGTCCCCGGTCTGATACATAGATGGCGCTACTAGAATTAGATCCATATGTTTTTCAATTAGCCCTAACCCTCAAAAGATGCGTGTATAAATTTGACAGCTGTCGGATCACTAGTTTGTGAATTCTAGCATTTTGTGTGAAGCAACTTTTATTAATTAATAAAGCATTTAAAAAATCCACAAAATGATTTTGAATGGCCGTAAATTGAAACTGAATGAAATGGCAGACACTCTAAAGATATCAGAATGCGACTATTACATAGCGTTATTGAACCGTTTGAACGAAATCGCCGTAAAACGGCTGCATTTGAAGAAAAAGAAAGTGCTGCTTCACCAAGACAATGCGCCGTGTCATAAGCCAGTGAAAACGATGGCAAAAATCCATGAATTGGGCTTCGAATTGTTTGATCTGGCCCCCAGCGACTATTTCCTGTTCTCAGATCTCAAAAGAATGCTCGCTGGGAAGAAATTTTCGTCGAATGAAGACGTGATCAACGAAACTGACGCCTATTTTGAAGCAAAGGACAAATCGTACTACAAGTATCGAAAAGAGTCGCTATAATCAGAATATTATCTGATGGGAATTATGTTGAATAAAAAAAACTAATTTTGCCAAAAAATATGTTTTACTATGGTAGGGCGGAGACGTTTCAATTGACCTGTTAAGTTTGCAAACAGCTACTATAAATAAATTGGCATCAAAAAAGTTCATCCGCTCTAACGACTCTCTCTTTAAACGAAATCCCTGCATCCCGTTGCATTTGAACTGTAGAAAAAGCCGCACGAAATTCCGTACTCACTCATCGAGGATGACTAATCAAAAGGACCGAAATCAGTTAGCTGAGGAAATGAATGACCGACAACTGAAATGTGGGTCGATTCGGTAGAGAAGAGACAAAAACAAAAGTGCACGCTCATTTATTTTCTTGCGCTCGAGAAGCACTTTCTCTTTTCTATTCCGAATTAAGCGCGGAACGGATACACTGTCGGCGAACTACGTAAAGGAATAACGCCACGTTAAAAAATGTCGTCCGTTTAATCGTTGTCGATTGATTGGCTGTTAAATTACGATTTTTTATTAGCTAGGTGTCGAGGGTTAAAGGTCTGAAGCCTAACGGAGACATAGATATAGAGAATTGTCGTGATTTTGCTGACATCAGTCCAAGTTGCATTTCCTAATTATTAATCATCCACGGAACCAAATCTAAATATCTAAATCTAAGACTGTTTAAGAAATTCGAAATCATTGTTTTATGTACAACTGCATCAAGAACTGAAGGACTGTATGAATAGCATTTAATTCGTATTTTTTAACCAATATTTATATTTTCACCTTAAATGGTTTAATTCGTTTTAGCGGCAGTTTCTCAAATGATAATTTTAATATCGCACGTGACAGCGAAATAGGCCTGCAAGATGTTGCAGGATGTCATGAAAAATGCCTTAAAAAGAGCCCAAAGTTGCATAGCCAATAACGGTCACCATTTAGCCGATATAATTTTTCAATCATAACGAAAAGAAAATGTAAAGACCAAGTAAACTTTTCATGAAAACCAAACTTACTTATCTTTTCTTCGAGCAAAGTTATAGGTAATCAAAGTGGTAGCGGGACTTTTCGTTGTATAAAAAACCAGTTGCGAACCACGACAAAAAATATATATTTTTTTGTTAATCAATGTTGTTGACCATATAAGCTGTAGTTCTAAAAAAAGTCTAGAAAGTCGTCTAGCTTTGCTGTCATCTAACTATCGTGACATCTATGATCTGTTCATTTCGATCGCTGCTTAGACCACCTACTTAAACGGAATGATGACGGAAATAAAGTTTTTACTCGAATTTATAATTTTTTTGATTAAATTTTAGGATGGAATACATTATTAATTTATCAATCTAATGTGTCACTTAAATATATTTTTATTCAGTGGTTGATAACCTTGGATAAGAAGGTTGTCATCTGAATTATATTAAATGAATCAAAATCGACACACAGATTTCATAAATACACATCGCGACAAAACTTTAGCGCACCAAATATTTTTCATTTAAAAAAAAATTAACTTTTAGTTTCTACGATTCATGTAAACATTACAGCGAGACAGCTATTGATTACATCTCATCTTGGATAGTATTAGTTGTTCAACACTTTTAAATTGCTTACCTTTTGAGTACAAAGCACTTGCTTACTTACCCTAAGAATTTTCAATAATATTAAAATCACTTCATCAGTTCTTCAGCAACTTTCGTAATATGAATATCAACTTTATCTTGCCGGCCATTATTTGATTTCCATATTTATTTATATGCTATCAATTTTCCCAAATATTAATTGTAGTTGGCTGTTAAATCGCGATTTTTTATTAGCTAGGTGTCGAGGGTTAAATGCCTGACGCCTAACGGAGACATAGATATAGAGAATTGTCGTGATTTTGCTGACAGTCCAAGTTGCATTTCCTAATTATTAACCATCCACGGAACCAAATCTAAATATCTAAATCTAAGATTGTTTAAGAAATTCGAAATCATTGTTTTATGTACAATTGCTTCAAGAACTGAAGGACTCTATGAATAGCATTTAATTCGTATTTTTTAACCAATATTTATATTTTCACCTTAAATGGTTTAATTCGTTTTAACGGCAGTTTCTCAAATGATAATTTTAATATCGCACGTGGCAGCGAAATAGGCCTGCAAGATGTTGCAGGATGTCATGAAAAATGCCTTAAAAAGAGCCCAAAGTTGCATAGCGAATAACGGTCACCATTTAGCCGATATAATTTTTCAATCATAACGAAAAGAAAATGTAAAGACCAAGTAAACTTTTCATGAAAACCAAACTTACTTATCTTTTCTTCGAGCAAAGTTATAGGTAATCGAAGTGGTAGCGGGACTTTTCGTTGTATAAAAAACCAGTTGCGAACCACGACAAAAAATATATATTTTTTTGTTAATCAATGTTGTTGACCATATAAGCTGTAGTTCTAAAAAAAGCCTAGAAAGTCGTCTAGCTTTGCTGTCATCTAACTATCATGACATCTATGATCTGTTCATTTCGATCGCTGCTCAGGCCACCTACTTAAACGGAATGATGACGGAAATGAAGTTTTTACTGGAATTTATAATTTTTTTGATTAAATTTTAGGAAGGAATACATATTTAATTTATCAATCTAATGTGTCACTTAAATATATTTTTATTCAGTGGTTGATAACGTTGGATAAGAAGGTTGTCATCTAAATTATATTAAATGAATCAAAATCGACACACAGATTTCATAAATACACATCGCGATAAAACTTTAGGGCACCAAATATTTTTCATTTTCACACGTAACGAAAAAAAATTTAACTTTTAATTTCTACGATTCATGTAAACATTACAACGCGACAGCTATTGGTTACATCTCATCTTGGATAGTATTAGTTGTTCAACACTATTAAATTGCTTACCTTTTGAGTACAAAGCACGTGCTAACTTACACTAAGAATTTTCAATAATATTAAAATCACTTCATCAGTTCTTCAGCAACTTTCGTAACATGAATATCAACTTTATCTTGCCGGCCATTGTTTGATTTTCATATTTATTTATATGCTATCAATTTTCCCAAGTATGAATTGTAGTTCTGTCTTTTCCTCAAAACCTATAGCAGCCCAACACATAACGTTTCGTCCACTCAACTGCCTACGAGTTAAAATTATTTGATCTTTTCTTAAGTACTTATAAGTATTACTATTAGCCGGCTTGGTGGTGTAGTGGTAAAGGCGACCCTCTATTGTTAGATAGCCGCGGGTTCGAATCCTGCTGGGGCATGGTCGTAAATTTATGTTTGTGATTGTTTAATATTTGTGAATGTTCTAGGCAAGAGTGTAAAATCCGACAAGGAAAATGACCCCAGTCACGCCAGTAACCAGACTGGGTAAGACCGGATGTCTTCTGGGATGATTTCTAAAGTGGGTCACTCGCCAGTCGGTAGGTTTAATGCTGAGGATCGTGGTTCGGAGCCCACGTTAAACTTTAGGTCCACCCCAGATAAACCCATAGTTGGTAAAAGAGACTTTAAAATATATATTGAAAAAAGTATTACTATTATGATTAATATTTATAAAAAAATTAAAGAAAAACAAATTAAAATCGTCGTAGTTATAAAACATCGCTTCCGTTTTTTTTTTCTCTTATATTATATCTTTCTTGGAATAACATTAACGAGGTATATTCATTTCTCACACTCAAAAACTTACGGGAATAGAAAACGTGAAATTACATCGATATAATTATTTTGTTCTCATTAGATTAGATTACGTAATAAACGTGGAAAAATATTCGCCTGACGAGCTTGTGGTACGTGGACTACTATCGTTTCGAAGTGATTCTTTTCTTGTCTATGCATACCTTTATTTGGTCGTTAAATTTTAATACTTTATATAATGCGCGTATACGACCATTGGTGGAAATATTTTATGATTCGGGTGATGTTAATACATTATGTTATAACACATTATGTTCGAATCTCTCGAAATCGGACCGTTTGTAAAATAGTTCAATTTCGTTTTCGAGGCAGTAAAATGCTAGTTTTGCTCTTAATCATTTTCCCGTATAACGTTTCTTTGAATAACATTATCGTTAAATGCTGAAATTTCCGGCTTGGTTGGCGCAGTGGTAAACGCGACAGGACGGTCCTCCTACTGTTGCGATAGGCGCGGGTTCGAGTCCTGCTGGGGCACGGTTGTAAATTTATGTTTGTGATTGTCCTAGGTAAGAGTCCAAAATCCGACAAGCAAAATGATCCTAGTCACACCGGTAACCAGGCTGGGTAAGACCGGATGTCTTCTGGGTTGATTTCTAAGTTGGTCACTCGCCAGTCTGATGTATAGTGTATAATAGATTGTTGGGTTAGAAGTTGGTTTGATGTTTTAGGGCAACCCCGTAAATCAAAACTATCTGATAAACCAATATTTTTCATTCTAGGTCAAGGTCGAGGTAAATTCCCTCTAACTAATACAGTTCTTTGGTTTTAAGACTGATCTGCTCTTGTCTAACAGGATTCATTGTTCATTAATAACTAAAGTATTATCATATATACCACTATTATATTTCTAGTAACAACAAAATATGAATTCCTACAAGTTACACGGAGAAGTTTTCTGTAAAATTGGCTTTCTTTTTTTGTAGCAAGATTGTACTACTTATTCATCTATTGATACTTCTTACTGTCGATTAATGTTATTTACATTTCTGCCAGTCCACTCCTGTCTTTATTGTTGGTTAATTAATGATCTTTATATGATTTCTATATGATATTTAATCATACATTCAATTACCAAGAGTGTCTTACAATTATAACGATTCTAATTGTTCTTCATCATATTTTTTTCTTTTGTTAATGTTACATAATTACCTTCACAATGAAATTAAATAAAATAACAATTACGCAATTTTATTTTAAAGGATTTATATTATTTAAAAATTATCTGTAAAATCTATTGTTTGTATTTTAAGAATTAAATTTATTTCGCAAAATATTGTTCTTTATTGGCTGCAGACTTTTTATTTTGTTCTTCCTTTCTATTTTCTCGATATTGTAAATTTAATAACTCTAATTCATTAAAGCTTACATAAAACATTCTTTTCCTGTCTTTAAACTGATTATTGTTAAAAATAAAATATATTTTTACTGCAAATATTTTGTTTGATCAATCTCCTATCAATTACTATCTCAGACATGATATGGTAAGTTGGTAAATAGACTATAAATAAGGATTTTTTACATAATAGTGCTTAGTGATTATGTTTTAAATGTTTGTTGTCTACCTAAAATATCCTAAATATATGTCTTTAATATCGGTTTTGGCCAAAGTCGAACAAGTCAAAATTGCAACAACAGACAGGGACAAGAGGCAGACACGAATCATCATACTCCTCAAATAATGTCTCACATGATATTTCTCTTGTTCTTGAAGGATGGTATGTCTTTTCTTCTTGATTACAAGGAATTTAATGAAGAACAATATTTTTCAAGCCACATACAAGTAGTTCCATTCCATTCCAACTACTTGTTCATTAAGGAAATTTCTATTAAACTCAAACGGTCTTTGACAAGCCTTACATAGATACAGGCAGAGTATTCTGATTGCTTTGGAAGTGGGTGTTCTAATGCAATATAGACATTTCTTATAACAGTGCTACACATTCGAATACAAGAAATCGTCAGCGAAGTGGATAGCAATCCCTGCAAGCTACCGACAAGTCTATTTTGAAAATAAAGATAATTGGTGCATTCTTGAACGTCGATGAGTAAAATTGAATTTTTAAAAAATGTCTTAGACATAAAACAAGAATGTTAACAAATTATTTCCAACGTTCTTCTAAAACTAGAATAATATTTCATTATTTGATTTCTCTACAAGATATATGGAGACTATCAATTCAAGTAAATCCTAAATGGACAATTATTGTGTGACAGTAACTTTGTTGTGTGTTCATTTTAATCGCAGGCATCGTGTGACCTAAATCTGCGATGCGGCTCCTAGAGAAGAAAAGCGGAATACAGTTGGGTAAATAATAATTCTAAAGTTACACAACCACGTTATGTTGTGCCGTGGAAAAAGATTCCCAACATCACACGAATTGCGTTAGATAGTTAAACATTGTAAAAATAAACAAGACACCAGCTACTTAATGACTCAAAATGTCAAGAGTCTCCGTTATTTTATAAATGTCGTCATAACTGGATATAAACAAAAATTAAACAAATAGAATGATGAGAATGTATTGTTTGATGTGGAATAGAAAATTGCAGAGAAATTTAACAAAATCATTTATTGTTTAAAATTTCGAACAGTAGATATTCAGTTATAATAATAAGTATCATTAGTTACCATGTTAGGGAAACAGTTTTCGCTATACTAAGATGATGTAAGTGAAAGAAGCGAAATGTTATAATCAAGTCTAATCCTAAATTGAACAAACCCATCGAAATGCTAATTTTAACAATTCTTCTATATAGCGCCGACTTAAACTATAGTACAGTTTGATGTTTCTAAATTCGAACTATTCTAGATACTATATATTCTAGGTATTATAAATCAAGTTATTCGATTAAGATACACCAGAGTGAAACTGATTACAAAGTTTTCGACATCGCAATAGTTAGTTAAAATCACATTTCTTAAATTTCCATTCATCAGTATCTGCCAAATTAAGAGATTATAAATAGCGCTCTCAATAGTTATTTATATTAAAAACGTGTTCAAACAGTGGAATGTATTACTATCTTAAACACTAAATTCTAGTCTAAATATTACAATGTGTATACTATTTATATTATTTATCTTCCGTTCTTTTCTGTCTGTTTCTGCAAAACGGCATTAATACACATAAAATAAACCCTTACAATTACGTATCAAAAAATACTAAACTTTTAAAATGAAGTAACAATTAAAATGTTTTATAGAAAATTATTAAATGGTTTTTTATAAAGTTTAAGAGATTTTAATTAATTTCTTACTGATTGATAAAGCGCCATAGATTTTAACTATTTATTTAAATATACTTATAATATGGTCATAAAATGATTTACACTGAATTTTACTACCAAATGGCATAAATCTTGCTCCCCCTTATATTGCTATTGTTTAATGTGCTGATGATGATCTTCTTGTTCAGTGTTTTCACTCTCTTTTTTAACTAAATGCCTATCCTAATTGGACGGAGACATTTTATCCTTGTGATGACTGAGGAGGTTGAATCAAACACTCCTTTCTACAATATTATTGTTGTTATTGTGATTTCTACCCATAAAAAGATATATCTAGTGGTACCCGGCACGTATGCCTGTAAATTCCCAGAGATTCACAGTTTCTAGAGTTTATTAAATTCATACAGTTCTTGATTTTTGTCTGATTATTGTTACATTCAAAGATCTTCCACCAAGTTAGTATATTTCGTCCAATTGTTGCCTTGTCTTTTCTGTTAATTTGCTGATATTTATGTCTGTTATGTAATAATATCTCTAGTAATTACCGTACACTATTTTTAACTGATGATACTGATCATTCATATTTTAAGAAACACTAAAGTCATAAGTGCCAATTTGATAGTAATATTAAAACTGTAAACTGTAAAATTACGACAGATAAAATATGATGTAAATTAAAGCTTGCGCCAGATAATTTTTCGAAAAGTATAATATGTAAAAACACGCCATATATTTAAATGTAAAGTAATAATTATCAAGCATTAACAGAGGGCACGTAAACCTATTGTTCATGAACGGAAGACTAAAAGGATGCTTTCGACGGGATTTGTTTGTTTTGTGTTCAATTTATATCCAAAGGCTTAACGACCTATATGATTATGCAATTCAATAGAACATATAAGTTAATTAACCTATTTTTTATGAATTAAGTTTCATTTTCGTCTTCATTCTCATTGCCACCATTCTCCTTATTTTTTTGTTACATATTAACTTATAACTAAATAGAAAGAAAAATAAAAAGAGACAATGACAATCTTAAATATTTAAATCTTCTCATTCATTGCCTTAGGATGAGCATCATTTATTATATCCAAATTATTTGTAAAACTACATTGTTGGTATACCATATTTCTATTTTGGATTTCGAAATCACCACTCAAGTGATGGAAAAATCAAGGGGACAAAAGAGTATCCTTACTATTTGTTTTGCAATGTACTGTCTTGGAATCCAATATCTGTTTACATTGTCGATACAATAACAAAAGAACAAGTACAAGTAGCAGTCGACAAGATCCATGAATAGACTAGAGACAGGAAGATACAGCTCAGTAGCTCAAACTCTGTCAATATCAACTTTGGGTTGTGGTCAAATATGTTATATCTGAAAAACAAATCACTTGAGGGCTGCCCAATTCCTCAAACAGAATCACCAATTACTTCGGCATCCATATCGATGGTAGATTATATTGAAAACATTATCTTAGACAGCTGAGTCATGCAGATTCAAAACTAAACATTTGACTAATTGGAAGTTACTCCCAATTGGATCTAAGATCAAGAATATTAGATTATCAGTCTATTATAAGGCATATTTGGACTTATAGGTCGATACGAAATATCAATGCTTATCGCTGCATATTCAATAAAGAAGACGCATCACATCGATGCAAAATTCGAAATTAAATAGATTGAGGGTTGAAGTCCAGAAATTGTAGAACGGATATTACTGCATTACAGCAGCGTAAAATTAATCTAATTACACAAGCTTGCATAAAGTGTATAACAGTTACTATTAATTTTAGCTTAATTTAATCTAATGTAATTTCAATTCCGCAAATATATTTTATTCGAATATTATATTACTAATACAGTACAAAAGAATATTTTTTTATTTATTTATTACATTGCTACTAGTAGTTGTCGACTAACCTATAATTTGTCTTTTACATTAAGTTAAATCTAAAAGGACCCATCGACCCTATCTTACTCTCTGGTGCAATAATGTTTATATATTAACACATTTGTTTCTCTATTAAATATAGCTCACTACACTACACAAGATCAAATGGCTTGATCCCTTTGAGCCTGTGTCCTGTTCTGGTGTTATCCAAGAGTTGTCTTACTTCGATATTGACATGAGAATAGAGTACGTCCTCATATCTCCTTGCAATTGATTTTGATTTCTTGGGTGACAGTCGGGGTATGAAGGTCTCGATGTAAGTAATCAGTCCTGTAGTATCTGAGTGCGCCCACAGTACTTCTCAGCACTTTGTTCTGGAAAACTTGTATAGTATTTGTATTAATTTGCGCGAAATATCGTCATAATTCAATTTCGTATGTCCATAGGTTTCAATACTTGCTTATATAATAGCAGTTTATGATGTGATAATTGTGATTTTCTTCCTATTAACCAATACATTTTTCTATATTTTAACTCTAGTTTTTACTTTTCTTTTTTACGCATTCCTTCCAGCGAAATTTTGACCGACGGAAAATAAAAGTAATAAATTAATTTATAATTAGGATTGTACTAAACATATCTAATAAAAGATATATTGAACAAAATAGAATTTTAGAAGGTCTTATCTTATTTATATCATATAGACAGAAATATACGTTTGTGTTACAAGGTTCAATGATTTTTTATGCAAATTAACCAGAAAATTGACAAATAAAGCTTTAAAACTTACTCTATTGATAACAGAAAATGACAGATAACCTCTGATGGTCGAGATTGGTGAATAAACTGTCCTTTAGCCGAAATAAGAATGTTTATTATAACTTTTAAAGTTAGAACAGCCAAGTTTCATTTTTCATTTTCAACACTTGCAAACAACAAACAAATAATTAAGGTTCGTTGGGACAGTGTTTTACACTGCATCATAACATAATATTTTATCCCATATATTTTTTCACGAGACTTTTGTGACTAGTTACTGTCGCTGTACACACCGACAGCGAATGCACTCCGAAGATATTGTTACAATCCACGTGTGGGATCCGATTATAAATTCGAAAGCGTTTTCCTATCTGTTCCTCTTAATAAAAATCCGTAAAGGACCCTTTGTTGGTGGGTTTTTCTGTCTGATGAACCACCTCTTGCATTGTTATTATGGTAAATATTCCTATTTCTGACGCCCACGGCCTCTTATGACTTGGTGTCTCTTGGTCGTGCGTGTAATGTAACTCGTCGGAACGTTATTGCGTTCCGAATGCCAATGCTCTGAATGATACAGTGTAGCCGTTACCGTTAAATGTTATATTCAAATTATTCGTGATTATATTAGTCGAGGGCTTTATATTGAATATAAAGTAATGCCGATTGGAGATCGTACCCATGTGAATTATGCTCTATTATTATTTGAAGTAATAGCGTTTCCTTAAAATCGATGGTATACAGGGTGCTATAAATATTTTCCGAATTCACGCAGCCTCGGTATTTTTTAATTAATATCTGCAGTATTGTTTTGTTATAATATTATAGACTGGTGGAATGATCTATAATCTATTCAAAGTTTGTTTGTACATACGTCAACAAGATCTTTAATTGCCTATCGCAATTTGTAAATTCGTTTTACAATCAGACAATATTTTCCTTATAGTGAGACACAATACTGTCTGATTATTTCGAACGCGTAAACGAATGACCCTGTGAAAGTCGTCCGGTTGTCAGACGTACGCAAAATTCTTGAAAGCAATAGTGATAAGAGGTTATAACTCTAACCTATAAACTATTGTGGCTGTATAATTAAATGTAGTTCTTAGATGTACTATAATATTAAAATAAATTATATTTGATAACATTTTTTTTCACTTATTTTATTTAGATTAGAATTTTGTTGTATGTTAAAGCCAAACTGAACTAAAACAAGCAAGTTGCAAAGTTGATGCGGCAACATTGCAACGTTTTGACATCACAAAATATAGATGACGTATGTACAAAATGACTTTGAATAGACTATATATTGCACAATATAGGCCATATACAGGGAATTGACAAAATAATATTTTTTTATATTTATTTACTAGCGACCCGCCCCGGCTTCGCACGGGTGCAATTCTGATACTAAATTAAATACACTACAGAAAAAATATGAACGTTGTATATAAAAACATAGCGGCCCGCTCCGACTTTGCACGGGCATAAAATATATATGCCTATGTCACTCACTGAAAACATGATTAAAATCGATCCAGTATTTTTGGTTCATTCATTACTGCCCTTGGCCTGCACGCATTAAATTTGAAGTAAAACAATTCCTCTTCCCCTATACTTACTATGAAGATTTCCTGCTATCTTTGGAATATCTAAATTCATACAATTTTTATTACATTACACATTTTTAAACGCAAATTTTAAATTTGTAATATCTCCGAAAATATTTGTTTAATTTACATGCTGTAAGGAACCATATTGATCTATATTAATTGCACACTGTATTTAAGGTACTTAATTCGATAAGGATTAATGCCGTATTGCTTAAAATAGCTTCGTAAATAAGCCATTTTCTCACGTAAAAAGTAAACAATAAAAATGGTTAATGTGGGTTATCCCTAAAAGATAAACATATACCATCGCGGACTTTTTTGTAGACCTTTTTATGGTGTACAATACTGTAGTACATTAATTTGATCTAACTCGTAGGGTTGGGCAGCGTTTTTGCTAATTGATAAATAAGCCTAAAAAAATAGGTTAATTTACGACATCACGTTAGAAACCTCTAAAATTAGCAATGTTGCCTTAGTATATTTTGCATGTATTATGCATATAAACCTTCCTCTTGAATCACTCTATCTATTGAAAAAAACCGCATCAAAATCCGTTGGGTAGTTTTAAAGATTTAAGCGCACATAGGGATATAGGGACAGAAAAGGTGACTTTGTTTTATACTATGTAGTGATTACATTGTTACTAGTCGTTGGTGACTAACCTACAATTTGTCTTTAACAGATCAGTTGAAAATCCCCGGCCTGTCACATAGATTGGCGCTACTGGAATTAAATCCATGTGTTTTTTAGTTAGCCCTAACCCTCAAAAGATGCGTGCATAAATTTGACAGCTGTCGGATCATTAGTTTGTGAATTATAACATTTTGAGTGAAGCAACTTTTGTTATTGTGAAAAATATTGATCAAAAGGAGTTTCGCGTGTTGATAAAATATTGCTTTTTGCAGTGGACGCCCAAAAGAGGTTGTTACCGACGAAAACATTTAATAAATCCACAAAATGATTTTGAATGACCGTAAATTGAAATTGAGTGAAATAGCAGACACTCTATAAAGATATCAACTGAACGTGTACATCATATCATTCACGAATATTTGGGCATGAGAAAGCTCTGTGCAAAGTAGGTGCCGCGCGAGCACACTTTTGACCAAAAGCAACGACAAATTTATGATTCGGAGCAGTGTTTGAAGCCCACGTGGATTGCACACGATGAACCCGCTCCAAAGCGTGGGAAAACGCAACAGTCGGCTGGCAAGGTTATGGCGTCTGTATTTTGTGATACGCATTAAATAATTTTCATCGACTACCTTGAAATAGTAAGGGCCATCAACAGCGACTATTACATAGCATTATTGGACCGTATTGCTTCACCAAGACAATGCACAGTGTCACAAGTCAGTGAAAACGATGGCAAAAATCCATGAATTGGGCTTCGAATTCCTTCCTCATCTACCGTATTCTCCAGATCTAGCCCCCAGCGACTATTTCCTATTCTCAGATCTCAAAAGAATGCTCGCTGGGAAGAAATTTTCGTCGAATGACTGAATGGGACTTTTCAATTGACCTGTTAAGTACCACACTCAATAGTTTGTTATTTTTTGCTTCATTTTTGATGAATTTCTTTGTTAGTGCCTTTTTTCATAATCCATGGCGTAATTATCAATATTTCATCGGTTTTTCATCAAATAACAGCGGCTTGTTGCAGGTGTGAATCCAACACGGAATGAATGGCGGGTACGACGGCGTTGTTATTAACCAACAGCTTGCGACCAGGCCGGGACTGGTGGGCAGACATAAATCGCACTCTCTAAATAGGCCAGTCCATTGTATGAAATTGACTTCCCAGTGCCGACTGCGGGAAATTAGAAAACGTGCGGACGGGCGATCGTCCCGGCCATTCCGGTCCGGGGAACGCCTCGTGTGATTCGGTACATGGGTTCGGCCGCGCGAGCCGACAAACGAGCAAAAAATCGCGCCCGACGTCTGAAGCGACTTCATTATGGCGCCTACGCGATGCAGAAGACCGGCATAAATTGAGCATCTCCTTCTCTTCCTGTTCGGCCGCCGCGGGAACGCACCGTTGTTTATCATCGGCCATCTGGCGTGGTGCCGGTCCGCTGCTGCCGCTGTCCGAAGCTCCGATTTCTATAAGGGCGTCCGATCGTTATGCCGGCTCGCGGAGAAATATCGAAAATATGGTGGTCGCGCCCGATAATGGTCCGCTCGCCGAGATTGGATTCCTTCGACCGTTTCGCGATGATATCGATGAGTTCTTATCGAGATATCGAGTGGGAAGAGAGAGCGAATCTGATCCATTAATTGGAGATACCTTGGAACAGTGATTGGGGGCAGCGTTCTCTAAAAGCAATCATCATGTTAATAAGTTTCAACAAAAAAAACTTATTTGTTGAATGGCGATACAGAGCGGCGCTGAGGGTTCTTATCTATTAGAGAACATCAACCTGTCATACCTCAGATTCACCACTCAGATAGTTTTAAAACAGATGGACGTATTGCATACCACCTCCCTCCGAAGAAAACGGCCACAGGGATGTACGAGTTCCCTATTCCGTCTGGACAGGTTATAGTTTTCAAAAGATTGTTTTTAACCATCGATTATATCTTCATCCACCAGTTTGCCTTTGAAAGTCTTCGTAATGACACTGTGTCTATCCAAATTTCGATGGTATCCCTCTATGGAATGATTTTAACAAGTTTTTGGTAACTCCAGATTCCAATAATCTACGTCTGAAAAACTGAGCTGCTATAATCCAACTTTGGTGGCCGTTACTCTGAACTACAAGCTTCTGTCCAAATTTCAGTAGACTAGGGATGTTTTTCAATACCTGGATGTTTCTTACTTTTAATAGTTTATATTCTTTAAGCAACTTCAAACCACTTTTTGCTTTTGGTCGAACTTTTGGTGCTTAGCTACACCCAGGAATGTTTCGAGCAACTGCGAAACGATTTCCAGTCCAACGTCGACTATCATATGAAGTTATCATTATATGAAGAAAGAAAAGAAAGACGAATTTTATACAAAGTTATTCTATACAAAGCAACATTGAGGGCTTTTAACTATTAGAAAAGAAACCAACTCGTTCACCATTCATCTTAAAACAGGTGGGCCTTACCCATGGCCGCGAAGCCAAGGCAGCTCCCGAAGGTTTTAAAAGGTATTCTGCTCAAGAAATGTGATAGATTTCATCAATGCTATTGCCTCTTCGATTGATTTTGAAATTTCTGACCGATAACTTGCTTCGGTTTCGAGAAATACAGTTCACATCCGGTGGTATTTTTGTTTTTATTCTGGATATCGGTGGTAGACCAAGGATCCAAGTTCAATCCATAGAGTTGACACAACACTCAAAGTACTATTAATTACTTTCAAATCGCAATAGAATGTCTATTTGTAATACCTTTAGCCAATATGAATACACAATGCACATTGTTTGTAATGGGTTTAAATTAAAACCGCGACGATTTAAAATATACAAAACAAAGCGTTAAACAACGTTTGGCGGGTTATAACTCGTAATTATAATAGTTTTGCAGACGTTTAACAAACGGACGATTTTACAGGCTCATTCGGTTATACGTTCGAACTTGTCAAACAGCATTCTATCCCTTTTTCAATAGTATAATATGAGAGGGAAAATACTGTCTGACTGTAAATCGAATTTACAGCTTTCGACAGCCACATATTGATGACGTGCGTCACTACGGTTTTGAATAGACTATATTTTAGAATGTCAAAAACACGGCACAATAAACCAATTTAATGCTTTGTATAACCATCTTAATTGTTATGCGTAAAAAAATTATCAATTTCAATTTTAGCCTAGTCGAATTATCACTTTTAAATTCGTTAATTATTATAATCGAAAAAGATCGAATAAGAAAACGTTTTTTCTCAGTTCTGGTGATAATCAATAGAATCGCATTGATTTGAATGATAAAATATGATCTAATACTGATGATGTGGGATTACACCACCACTGCATTTCTCATCATAAATTCATCTAACTGGTATATAATTGCTGTAATCGATTAATTAAGTTTCCGCGGTACACTGAAATAGCAGTTTCAGGCACTTATTATTGATAGGCCACTGCTAACAGACCATTTACCAAGATCCCAGAAGTTCTTTTTTTCTTTCTAGCTAAACCAATTAAATGGAAACCAGAAGAATTAGGGCAAAAAGTTTTTTAATGCCTTCACCAACTTCCTGATCTGCATTTTTATATCGGTAATATCAACTTACCTAAAAAGGTTTTAATTATATGTTAGCTGATTGGACGGGATGCGACTAAGAGCACCATTTAAGAGACTAAACTTATGACATAATGTGTAGATTAATTACCGTCACTGGAAAATCTGCTTTCAAACCAAGAGTATTTAGGAAGTAATTAATTAATAACTGTTTTTCTGTGATGTTTAATTTAATAGTTTTTAGTAATATATATGCTATGGGTCATTAATGAACTCGACGTATTTCACGAATTTCTTTTAGTCTATTTTTTCTTTACTATCTTTACAAATGTTGTCTTTCCTACGAATGATATATGAAAACAAAATAGTATTTGGAGATATCTCTCATTTTTAATTTTAATAATAATAGTACATAGATAGATATTTCACATCCGGTGATTGGGTGTATGTGAAAAAATGTTTACTGGCCAAGAGGTGGGACTTCTATCGAAAGCCACCCACTAAAATAACAAACACCATGTGGTCGAAATTCATCCACAACCTATTAAGTTAATCATATTTCTCTCATAACAGAGTAAAGGAAATAATTTAAAAATGATATGGTATGTTAATTTAAGACCAAAGATGTATTTTATTTATAGAATTAATTAAAATAAGAAATGTCTGTATATTAAAATATTAACGAACACTATTACGTAATATATTTTTTACAATTTAGAAATGTATATTAAAGGAATTTATTTACAATCATTAAATTAACTATCGGTTGTTCAAAAACATAGGTCTATAAATTAAATAATCATAATAATTGTCATATAGTCAGATATCTTATTGAATTAATCGTTGAACACGCTAATATTTATCTATGCTTTAAAATGTTTACTGATTTACAGTTAGCCAGCTTGGTGGTGCAGTGGTAAATGCGATAGGACGGTCCTCCTACTGTTGCGATAGCCGCAGGTTCGAATCCTGCAGGGGCATGGTCGTAAATTTATGTTTGTAATTGTCCTAGGAAAGAGTGTAAAATCCGACAAGGAAAATGATCCCAGTCACTTCAGTTAACCAGTCTGGGTGAGACCGGATGTCTTTTGGGATGATTTCTAAAGTTGGTCACTCGCCAGTCGGTACTACCCATAGTTGGTAAAAGGAGACTTTAAAATATATTTAAAAAAAAGTTACTGTTAAAAAAATCATAATTTCTTCTATTTGTCCTATGTGTTCCATCTCGGGGTATTCCAATTCCAAATCTCGTTTTTCATAATTTTTTTTTCGTAATTCATATTTTTAATAAACCCTTACAATTGAGCACAGAAAAGTTTATAGAAAATAATTAAGTATTTTTTTATGTTTAATAAATTTTTTTTGAATCAATTTTTTTGAAAAAATATTGATATATTGATCAAAAAATAGTTTACAAATTATGTAGTTAGTTTCGTTTTAACTGTTCCATACTTTCATTACTTCATTTATGTATTCATATAGCCTTTATCTTTTATCTAAATCTCATGTTTCTCATCTAAAATATATATTGCAAGAACAATAAACACACCAGGCTGATTAAAAGAATCATTTATTTATCTACATTCTCAGATAAAATTGCGTCGTTATTGCTTGCAACAGTAGGTGGACCGTCCTGTCGCCTTTACCGCTGCGCCACCCAAGCCGGCAGTTATGTTTTTATGCGATTACTTCAGTAATTGTCGAAAACTAACACAAGTATCTAGTAAAGATCTTCCATTTGACCATTAAAAGTTTTAGTTTTTCAGAATAAATAATAATATATATGTATTATTAGTTTTTTATTGTTTTATCTCATTTTTCACAGACATAATCTCACAGCGGACTTCAAAATCAAATTTCCACAATTATACCCTGAATAACACAATAGTACTATGGAAAACTATTATTTTATACGTAGAGAAGTGTCAAAAACATCGAAATCACCATTTAGGTCCGATCAAGATACATGCAACTACATAATAGATATTCTCATCTTAGTACCAATATTTATGAACAAATCATTAGTCAATCATTATTTACTTACAGTTATTAATTAGAAAACATTATTTAGACATTTTCCGTTTTAATGATTTATGTAACTATTAGTTCTTCGCAAAATAAATTTTCAACAGCGTTATTGATTAACCTAGGGAATCGGTTTTTATTATAGCAACACGGCTGATTGATGTTCTTTCGGTGGAACATTTTTGCGTTACGCTGAATAGCGTTTCGTATCAATTACTCAACATTTTCCTGTAGCAATACATTGTAACATCATTGTTTTTAATTTTGGTGATAAATGACCTATATATTTTTATATTGGACGGTATTTATTAACAGATCATTAACGTCATTATTTACTGTTTTAGGGTAAATGATGTGGCTCAGTGAATGGAGGTAAAACAAAATGAAACAGTGGTGTTTACATTACGTGATCGTTATTTATTGGCAATATTAAAGATGTAGAATATACAAAATAGATAAAACGGATGGCAGCGGTATTACCTGGAGACGAGCGAGGCTTGGGCAGTCGATGGTCGGTTACTGGATGATTGAAATACCCTTCAATAACATCCCAGATAAACGTCTCGGGGTTGCCAGCTATTCGTTATCGTGTTCTAGTTGTCGCTGCTGGCACGCCGACCGTATTCAACATCTGGGATGATATTTCTGTATACTTCGTTGACCGTTATTCCACTATGTAAAATTCGACATACCTCAAGGTTGCTACACTGTTATTAACCACAAAGCATTATTCATTGTCATTATTTATATCACATGAAAATATTTTCATAACTTTGGTGTTAGATTTCCTGATACATCCTTGAGAATTTGCTTAAAACGAAGAAGTTTATTGTTTTTATATAATGTTGCGTTCCAATGTAGTTGGAATTCCAATAACATAGCGTTCCAATGTAGTTGGCAATCTGGCCTTACACCTTACACCTTGAACCGCAATGATTGTGCCCGAAATACAGAAACTATGTGTGTTCAAAGCTTGCATGTTTTCCAATACCATAAGTTGATGTCTAAAAAACCTACAACCAGAATTAGGATAGCTTTGCCTCGACACTAAACTATTTGAAAGAATAGGTATAAGTAACTTGTTTTTGGTTAATTGAATGAACACTTAACTCATTCACACACATCACAATCAACACCAAAAACCAGAGCCGTATACAGAGAATCAAGTAAAAAAATCAACATCAATCAATGAAGGTGAACCAAATCAGTTCAATACGTAATTCATTGAGAATTTCTCTCATGTAGCAATAATTTGCATCGTAATCTGGGCCTTCTTTTTCCGTTTGGCTATCCTATTGATTGAAACTCCTTATTACCTTTCTACATACATACGCGTACCCTATTAGATACAATTTGGTCTGCCATTATCTTTAGAAAATATATTTATTTCGTTAATGTGATATATAAAATCTTAGAAAGTTTAGAATGTTCCAACAGCAAATTTAAAGCATCCAACAACTTGATCATCATTTAAAATATCCTTACCATTTTAAATATAGAAAGACAATGTGCATCATTCGCTACTGTGTTTTTGTTAGACAATAAGACAATAAATATTGCAAATAGGACTAAAAATCAAGTAACTGTAACGATTAGTCTGAAGATCTTCCCAACTTCACTTATAATTCATCAGATTAAGTAAAAATACTATCTGTTGGCATATATATGGCAATACTAACACTTGGCAAGAAAATTTATAAATGCAGGTAATAACTCTAAATAGTAGGCAACAATACCGCAATCGCCACAACTGTGAGAATTGTACTATAGAAATCAAGTGTTCTACAGATGCTACAACGAATCAAAATTGTTACCATGGCAAACCTACTGAAAAAAATTAGGATGATAATATAAAAAACAGATGCAAATGTATTTGACAGGGCAATCAAAATGTTCATTTTAGAAAGTTGAACAAAATTATTAGGAACTAATGTACGGAATAATCAAATCGAAATAAATAAGGCCCAACCTCACATGTTAACAACAGTGGAATAGCAATATAAAAAAACTATATACATTTGAGATAACACATTTTATTTAAAAAATTATTGAATACAATGAATTAATAAAAGTAATTTCAATCTGCCTCTCTATTTTTATAAAAACGCCATATTTAAATTAATTTACATATTTAAACAATTAACAAGATCTCCAAGAACCATATAAATAAACATTGCCATACATACCTAAAAAAGACCAAAATCATTTAGATCAAACGCAGCCAATATAGTTAAAACCAAATGAACAAGCGACGATATATATGAACGTAGTGAAATTCTCCTAAAAATCTCCAACTATGATCGCTACTATTCTTGATTCTCAAATCCCATTAATAAGTTGACTACTAAGAAGCTTTCGATTAACGTATTGTAGATTTACTAGCCTAAAATGAATGGATTATCGTACTTTAAGCTGAAAGAAATCTCAGTCAATACATCATTATTTTTACAAATCAATAATTTGTTTACTTATTCTCTTATATAATAATGCGTCTTTTTTCCATGTCATTAGATCATTAGTGTGTCGTTGATAGGATTATATTTTGTTTTAGCCTAGTTTTGGTCTAGTTTTGTTAGCAAATTTTATTATTTCATAGTATCACTGCACAGTGTTCTTACATCTTACTCAAATGCCGTTTAATTTCTTCTCTGAATTTTACATTCTTCGACTTTCACTCTCAACAAATTCTAGCTACATCTCACCTATAAAATAAAATTTAAATCATTACTAAACTGTTAAGTTTAAAATAAATGTCTTATTATTACCAGTTAGTACAATTTTTGCTACTATTCCTTATGGACAAACTTCATTAATGACTTGACTGTTTCCAACACAACAAGAATCATTTTGTTATCGTTAAACTAACATCATCTAACATCCCCACTATAAATAAAATTGATGTTGTTTGGATTTTATAACTTTTAAAAATCAGATGACTGTGGGGTAACGTATCCTATCCACATGAATTTGATATATTCTTCCCATACTAATCCTGCTTGTTTGTGTTCAAGTACGATATAACAACAGTAATAAGTATGTCTAATGTAAGATTTTATTTAAAAAAATAGTTTCAGGACTAATAGTCAACAATAATTTTCAAAAAAATAAGAATGGTGATCACAGATATGCAGATGTTAGATATCTCCATGATATCCATTGTCCAGGAACATTTATAGATTCCTTACGAGATCAATAACATAACTATTTGTTAATTAATTAGCCGAATTTAAACTGTTTCAAATCTAATTTATTCATGACTATACTGATTATTAATCCAATCGTTGAAATATCAACGCACCGAACAATTTTCTGTGACCTTTTTCGTCGTGCCAGTTGAACGACCACGCCTACATTATCAAAAAAATAATTAACAAATGTTAAGTTCCAACAGCGGCCGTGTCGTTAACCTGCAGAACAATTGTTTATACAACGTAAAAATTGTCTGTATGACAAAAAATACATTTAAATTACAACAGCTGATTATAAAAAGTTGATTAGATAAATACTTCGGTTATCTAATGCCTGAAATGTTACATAATCAAAGCATATGCGATACATTGAGATTCGTATTTCTATACTAGATACGTTTAGAATTAATTAAGATCCTTTGTCGGGGTTATATTGTCTGGACATTAATTATTTGTTATACAAAACCCAACGTATAAGAGAACTTGACTGATATATTCGTAATAGTTTCAGTGCATAATTTTGGGGATATGTCGAAGAAAAATCTTCTAACCCGCAAATTTTTTTAAATTTTATTAATATATTTGTTGATATCTATTAACCTACAATTTGTTTTTCGTCCTTACTTAGGTTTTTGCGCCCGATGAGCCAATACATTTAATATAAACTAAGTCCAAGTTGTTTTCGTTTAGAAAGTATGTGGTTCTTCCAGGTTAAGCGTCGATCTAAGTGCATACCAAGATATTTAACATGCTCTGCTTGGGGGAGTTGACGATGATTGATATTCACTGGTGGACATGTTTTTCTACGCAGGGTAAACGTTACACAGGTGGATTTTGTTTCAATGGCTTTAATGCACCATGTCTTGAACCATAATTGTATTTGCTCCAGGTGGGTTTGTAGGTATATTGATGCTGTGACTGGAGCTTCATGGGGTGCTAAGATTGCTGTGTCGTCTGCGTATGTTCCCACAGTAGTTATTTTTGTGGTAGGCAGATCGGCCGTATACAGAAGATACAGGACACTACCTTGCGAAACTCCTGAATATATGGGATTTAATTCGGTATGTTCATCGCCTTGATTTACAATAAAATTTCTATCAGTGAGATGCGATTTTAGTAACTGATAGGCCGGATGAGGGAGAACTTTCTTTAGCTACTTTCCAGGTGCTAGGGAAGTTATTAATTCGTAGCATAGCATTAAATATAAATGTTAACTGTCACATACTAAAGCCCGTGGTAATTTTTTAATTCCATTTGTGAATTTCAACCATTATTTTATAATAATTTGTTTACTTATTCTCTTATTTAATAATGCGTCTTTTTTCCATGTCATTAGATCATTAGTGTGTCGTTGATAGGATTATATTTTGTTTTAGCCTAGTTTTGGTCTAGTTTTGTTAGCAAATTTTATTATTTCATGGTATCACTGCACAGTGTTCTTACATTTTACTAAAATGCCGTTTAATTTCTTCTAAATGTTAACTGTCACATACTAAAGCCCGTGGTAATTTTTTAATTCCATTTGTGAATTTCAACCATTATTATCAAAATAGCTGTTCAGCTGTTGGACTAAGGAATTGAATGATTTTCACTTATTATTATGAATTATTTTGATGTATTTCAATGTTTCTAGACCGTTTCTAGTAAATCTTTTATAGAGGTTATCTTAAATTTAAAATTTGATCCATATATACTATATATATAGCACTCAAGAATATTGCCTTGGACAGCTCCATTAAAGTGCGATAAAATTGATATTCTGGAGATTTCCAAATGTATTTTCATCGGTTTCTTAAGAATGCTGGTCTGCAATGCTGGACTTGTAGAACCTAAAAAGGATAGAGGTTCATTAATTAGAGCTTTTTCAAAAGTATTACCAAACCTAGAATAGTACTTGTTCAAATTACAACGATTACTCTATTTATAATCATCCGGTAGTCACTAAATTTTGATAATGTCAATGAAAGTCCTTAATTATTATGTTCCACCCACTTTAAGTTTACTGGCTACCTATCTTCTTGGCTTCATAGCCACTACAGCTAAAGAAATAAGACCATATTCCTACTACTCCATTAGTGACAGTATCGAATACCAGTAGAGAATGAATGTAATTTACATTTATGTTTATTGACAATGTAATAAGCTGGCTAAGGCTGGACAACAACAGAAAACATGTACACAAATTCTAAGAATTGTGATGAATTATCAGGTGGTACTCTGATCATTTTATTACTTTAAAAGGGCAACTATTTCCCATCTTTCATTTTCTCCAATCACTTTTTCAGCATTCGAAACCATTTGGAAAACAAACAATGCTGCATTGATCTGAATAATGACTGATCAGAAGGCGATATTTCCGACTAAACAACTCTTACCAGATGTGGGCAAGCATTACATTTTCGTTCAGTCTTGCAGTTTATTGTATTCGAAATTTGTGTGCTGTGCTTTGTCGTTGACATCAAAATCACCACTTTCAAATCGTTGAAACCCAAACCACAACTAGAAATGAATGAAGATGCAATTATAAACTTTACTTAATTAGCATCTGTATACACTGAATTACTCAATAATAGTAAATGGTAAATTCCACCAATACATATCGCCGATCAAAATACGTACAACCACCTAATATTGTTATTTTTTTAAATAAGAGTAAGTAACATTATTAACTGTATAAGAAAATCATCAATATAATTGTTTGAATTATACACTAAAATAATATATAACTAATTATCTTAATATTTTTTATTCATACCTTACAAATTATATGTTTGTTTACTAGTTAAGAAGAGAATGTTAAAATGTTAATAACCTGTTATTACGTATTTTCAATTTACTGATATGAATAATAGAAGCTTTGTATTATTTCTTTTTGTTAGTCATTAGTTGTGCTAATGATACTATTCCACTTGTTGCTTGCTCAACACCAGATCTGTTCGTTAACAACACGCATGATTCAGATACTTTTTATGCAGAAGAAATTAGCAAACCAATTAGAAACGTGTTTCATAGATATTACACGCGTTTATTTTTGTCAGTCTACTTAGCCTGTTAATAGATTTTTTCCTGCGATAGAAATCGCAATATGTAATAAAAAATTGATAATTTATAGGCTGTAGTAATTGAACGACGATTACGCATTGTTGCTTTGTGAACTTTTATATAAATTGACAATAATTTCAATATGGTTAAGTGGTCGTTTAATATAAGAAACCAGACATGTAATGTTATTGGTTTATGTAACGATAATTTCTTTAGAGTCTATCTAAGAAAAGCATACAAGGACAGATTAAAAATTTGTATGCACATACTTTTAAAACACGAACAAAAAACGCAGCAACTAATATTAAAATATTAATCTAATTATTTTTTAAACCATTATTGTGCTATGTAACACATTAGACAAAAAGCAAAACACATTAGAACCAAAATAAAACAACTATACTGGCTAGTCGGAAGATACTCTCAACTTGATCTAAAATCAAAGAGACTGATCTATAAGACAATTATAAAGTCAATTTGGACGTATGGGGTGCAAATATGGGGTTGCACTAAAAATTCAAATCAACTAGTCAATCAATGCGGTCAAAACAAGGTTCTTCGATTGATTACCAATGCCTATCGCTATGTAACCAACGAAGAACTGCACGATGACCTGGAAATCAATTGTATTTACGAAGTTATCCAAGATTTCGCCTTGAAACACGAAAGAAGATTATTAAATCATACTAACCTGGATGGAAAACAACTGCTGGACAGCGCACAGGATGTCAGGAGATTGAAGCGAACAAAACCATACGAACTTATATAATTTATATACCTTTAGTGTAAACTATCGCTATAAGTTATTATTTTATTAATGAAGAATATATGTTGATGTATTTTCTCGCACTCGTCTTGCTTGTGAATTAATCCAAGTGCAAATGAAAAGTAGTAATAAATTAATGTTTAATTTAGATTGTATTAAGCGTATCTAATAAAGATGTTATTAAAAAATATATATTCTGCTATGTAACTTATAGAACAGCGCTATTGCCGTTTTCGTTTATCCGTTTTTTGCAATCACCACTAGAATTGTCAAAGTTGGTTTATATATAGAAAATCATTATATCCTGAAAATTCATAGTAGGTAGATTTTTTTATAAATTTAATCTATATATTCCTGGATTACAATTTCATTGCATTCCAAACGTGAACATTTATTTGGCTCCAAACCCAATTTATGTGAGTTATATTTGAATTTAAAAATCACTTCAATTGCAATCTCTATCTAATAATAATTTAATTACTTTTTGGTAAATACATACTGATGTATAGTCTATTCAAAATACCAGTGAACTCACGTCATCAAAATGTTTAATGTTTTACCTGTCGCAATTTGTAAATTCGTTTTAGAATCCGACAACATTTTTTTACTCATTTTATTCTAATTAAATAGAGATATAATGTTGTTTGATACGTGCGAACATGTAATCGAATCAGCCTAAAAAATTCGCCTGGTTGTCAAACCCCTGAAAAATTATTCAAAAAATTATTGATTCTAATTATAGATCATAAACCGGCAGAAGTTTTGGTGCTTTGCTTGTTTTAATAAATTTCAAATCGCTGCTTATTATTACTCAAATTCCGATGCCGGACAGAACAGATTGCGTCTCTAATCAGCTACTTTGAACAGGAACGAGATAATCATCTTATTACTTTAAAAGGACAACTATTTCCCATCTTTCATTTTCTCCAATCACTTTTTCAGCATTCGAAACCATTTACTAAACAAACAATGCTGCATTGATCTGAATAATGACTGATCAGAAGGCGATATTTCAGACTACACAACTCTTACCAGATGTGGGCAAGCATTACTGTGGTCCTTTAGGCTGTGCTTTGTCGTTGATATAATAGATGTATTAGATGTAGTTTTTTATTTATTTATGATCTTGGATTAACAATTACAATTTACAAGAATGTTATATTATTTAGATTAGACTTTTGTTACATATCAAAGTCAAAACAAGCGAAAACTCAAAGTTGATGTGGCAACATTGCGACATTTTGACGTCATAAATTCAGATGACTTGAGTTCACTACTTTATTGAACGGACTATATTTATACCGTACTCGTCTTGCTTATGTATTAATGCAAATATAACCAAACAGTAGTAATAAATTAATTTGTAAATTAAGATTGTACTAAACATATCTAATATAAGATGTAAATATACATCATCAAAAAACAATATACACCAGAAGCTATATTTTAGGATAAAAAAGTGATTAGAATAACAGTAAAAAGATGAATTTCAAAAATATATGTAAAAAGCTCTATAAAATTCGGATAACATATAATAAATAATTTGAGGTAATTTTTAAATGTTCTATCGATACTCTAGTATCTCTATTTAATATAATATAAAATAACAGCAAGTAGACGCTATAACAATAAACTGTTGTTGGTCATTGCAATGAATTTAAACTACGCAATTACAGGTTATTAACATTTTAACATTCTTTTCCGAACAACTAAACACTCTTGATTATGGCAATCCAATTTCAATTAAAAATATTATGATAATTAAGCATTATCATGTTTGGTGTCTAAATCCAAACATAGTGTCGAGGATATCTCATTATAACTTGATAATTGTTTTTCGAGTTTTGTACATGGGGCATTGAGTGAAAAACAGATATCAAAACTAATAATATTTATTACGCGTACAAGAGTGCATTAATTATGATCATTAATATTATTAATATCGCGAAAAGGCACTTAATTAACTTTCGGTCTGTTAATGTTGAAATATTTAGTAGTCGCAGTGTGCGCATCTCCTAAAAATCTACAAATATGATCAACTACGATAGCTGCTATTCTTGACCGAGCCGAGATATTCTGACTCGAGCTTTCGAGTAACATATTGTACATTTACTAGTCTAAAATGAATGGATTCTCAGTCATTATATAATGATGCATTGTCTTTTCCTTGTCATTAGATCATTAGAGTGTCGTTGATTATTCGATCCAGGTCTACTTTTTCATAGTGTCACTGTTCTTATATCTTAGCAAAATGCTGTCTAATTTTTTCTTTGATTCTCTGAATTTAACATTCTTCGACTTTAACTCTCAACAAATTCCAGCTACATCTTACCTATAAAATAAAATTTAAATCATTACTAAAATGTTAAGTTTAAAGTAAATGTCTTATTATTATCAGTTAGTACAATTTTTGCTACCATTCTTGATGGACAAACCTCATTAATGACTATTTCCAACACAACAAGAATCATTTTCTTCTTTATTCGATGTCGTTGAAAATTAAGTGTTATACATTTGGCAGCTAACATCCCAACTATAAATAAAATTAATGCTATAGATAAAATTGAAAAAAATGCCGTTTGGATTTTATAACATTATAACCTTACATACTGGCCTTACCCTTGTTCTTTCATATCTTAAAACTAATGTTTGTTAAACCACCAAGAATAACACAACAATTTAATTATTAATACATCTAAATGTTCTCGACTTTTTTGTTCTTTTGACTTGATCGACTGTACCCGATCGACTCGAAAAGAATGTACCGCCATTAGAAAAGGAAGACAATGTAGTTTATTCTTTTCTATGGTTTATTATATGTAAGAGAGTGCGCATGTGCCCTATCCGGAGATATTTGTGGACTAATGTATCCTAAAATACTACATATATCTATAAATCTAATTAATCTAATAGAAAATACTAAATTATTTGGCATCTATTCGCATATCTAAATATTATAGTAGCAACACAAATCATCAAACAATTACGATGATACACTAAACACGGATAATGTATTCGTACAATTTAACTACCCGACGATTTCGACATGTTTTAATTTGGAATCGATTAGTATATAAATTGTATCTGTTTCCAATCACATCAATCTTGTGTAGTTATCGTTCATAACAGTATAGTTTTTTTTTCGAACGGTTATTCATCGCCGCGGCAGCGCAAACTAATAACGTGTATATTTAAATTTAAATTAATATATCAGGCCGCCGCGAGATCTTCTCTATTTTATTAAATTGCTTCGCGCTTTATTAATTTATCTCGATAAACATCGCATCTGAACTATTTCATACGCCTTTTTTTATCGCTAGTGTTTGAATAGTTCGCGCCCACGTGACACCGGGAAAATTCTACACGATCCAATGCGGGGTTTACGTGTAATGGCGTATTAGAACGATATAAATTAAGCTCATTAAAACGTCGAACGAGCATTGTTCGGGAACCAACAAGGCACATGATATTTTTACCGACTTTAGGTCTCTTGGTTTCCTCTGATCAACAACATTCCCTGCCAATTTTGGTAAGACAAACCGTTTCTTTAGAGTCGAGTTGGCACAAAAGTGGAGCCTACTTCTGTTCTGTAATATATTAGGTGCTTGTGCTTAGACGAATGTATTTTGGTCAGTGGTGAAAATGCGCAGTATCGATGTTCTGTTACATTCGTTGATTTTGGCTTTCGATCTGCTATTATTGCATTATTAAGTGTTTCTATAATCATTGCAATAAAACAGTGAACTCACGTCATCAACATTTAAGGTTGCGCATGAAATTTGAGTTTTAGTTCGTTTTGGCTTTGACATACAACAAAATTCTAATATAAATATAATAATGAAACAAAAATAATGTTATCAATTACAATTTATTTTTACATTAAGTACATCTAATGCATATATTATAGGACTTAAACTACAGTTAATTATACGGCCACAGTAGTTTGTAGGTTAGAGTTTGAACTGGATGTATTTAACTTTCATATGAAAGTATAGTTACCTTTTTATGTTTAGTTCTTCTTTCCTTCGTAGCTATTGTTCTTTGTCAAGTCATTTTAATATCACTGTATTTCTTCATAGTTTCTTCTGTTACTACTTATATATATTTTTCAAGTATTCAAGTTATAACTAACCTGTTAATTACTATTCTATCTAACACTTATTCACGATTATCTCATTTGTCATTTCTTCTTTTTTTTATATATTTTAAAATCTCCTTTTTATCAACGAGGGTTTATCTAGACTGGACCTATTGTTTAACGTGGGCTCCGAACCACGGTCCTCGACATTAAGCCTACCGACTTGCGAGTGACCGACTTAGAAATCATTTCAGAAGATATCCGATCTTACCTAGCCTGTTTACTGGCCTGACTGGGGCCGTTTTCCTTCCGCCTTTATGCTGTGTCAGCCAAGCCGATTCAATTTCTTCTTCAGTGTGTTTGATGGTCTGATGTCTGATCCAAACAGTTCTTGTCTGTATGTCCTTCTCAATCTGCATACCCATTGTAGTAATTCTTAGGAAGACATAACACTCTGTGGCCATACTACTCGTACTTGAACAATTCGAAATACTTCATCCTTATACCTCGTCAAATGACTTGTTGAAATCTTTTCCTCCAATGTGCTGTGATATGGTGCATTGTCCATAACAATAACTGATGGTTGCTCCAAGTTCTTTCATAGTTGTTTTCAGTCAGACCAAAAAGATGTTTAATTTCGGTTTATTTCTCCATGGTAGACGCCTTTGCAGGAACACACTAACTCTGCTCCAGAAACAAAACCATTCCTGTTTCCAGCATGAAAAATGCATTGAATCATTAAAAAATATGCAAAAGTTCAAAAAGAAATACATTGTCATTATATGAATGTAATGTTAAGAACTACTCAATACGAATGAGAAAAAAATTTCTTGATTCGGATTATTACAAAAAAAAATCTTTCGACTATAATGCTATATGTAGACAATATTGGATGAAGCAGATTATTTTTCGTTATGACAAAGAATATGATATACTGTGTATTTGATAGAATAACAAGACATAATATTATTATGATAGAATAACGAATTTCTCCATTTATACCAAACATATAATATATTAAGGCTACGAATTAAATGTACAAAAAAAATCATTTAAAAAAGAAACAAATGCCGCCGTGAACAATGAATAATGAACTATAATGTTGGTAAAAGCCATCCAGAGCGATCAAATAAATAGTGTTGCAAAGGGTATCAAAAAGTTAGAGCAGTGTTAAAATTAATCTATCAGTTCTGGGGGAAAACATGTTGATGAATAAAGTTGAGTTTTGAAAAAATATTTTTTAAACAACAATTTAGTACACAAGACCAAAAACGACCAAACATTCAGAGCATTGCTGGGCATTGTGTAAATTAAATAAAAACTGATTCGTATTAGAATTGTATCTGAATCAAAGAGGTCGTTAATTGAAAGAAGTTGGTAAAAGCCATCCAGAGCGATCAAATAAATAGTGTTGCAAAGGGTATTAAAAAGTTAGAGCAATGTTGAAATGAGTCCATCAGTTCTGGACGAAAACATGTTGATGAATAAATTTGAGTTTTGAAAAAATGTTTTTTAAGAAACAGTAATAATATGTTAAAGGTCAGAACAAGATAATTTTAGAAATATTCATATACAACAAAACTGTCAATCAATTTGCCGGTGTGTCGTAACAAATTTCTAGTTATGTTGGTTAAATTTTAAGTCGTCTACGCCTATCTATTATCGATAAATATATAGTAGATTGATCAATAGTCATAAAGTTAAACGATCTCAATTAAATGGATTCGGACAAGAAATCGGTAGCGGCGTAATTAGCACCGCTGGCGCTTAATTTTTTCCTTTGTTTACCGAACGTAACAAATGTTACGAACAGTGACCTTTTCGTATGGCTTTCACATGCGTTGATGTTAATTTAAACGGTCTGTTTGTACGTTCACGATCAGGAAATGCCAAAGCTAAATTAATAGCTTTGTTTTAAAAAGTTTTAACCCAATATAGATAACTTTTTGAGTCCATTTTTTTTCGGTAATTTTTCCAATTTATATTTTTTACTTTAGGTTTAGTTTGGTCATGTATTAAGAGTTCATATTGAAAATCATCTTGATTTTTCAAATTATTATACGAAAATATTTACGTATTTATTCAGGAAAATACCGTTCACTATTATTTACATTCTTGGTCCATCTTTTGGGCGACACATTCAGATTCTGCCGTGATAACATAATCTTCTTCCGTCGATTTATCGCCTTCACTTTTGACTTCAGTCTAATTTTTGGTATCTAGAAAAGTACGAAACTTAACTTAATGTTACAAACTCGTAAAATTCATTTTAAGTCCGAAGCAGATTTTTCCTTTTCATTTTAACCTAATTAAAAAGGGATAGAAAGTTATCTGGTTCGTCTCAAGATGTAACAGAATCAGTCTACAAAATCCGTTTTGGGTTAGAACTGGTGGGTCATGTTACCAAATGTCTACAAAGTTCCCCAAATCGTTAGTGATAATTAATGGTTATAAACAGGCAGACGTTGTAAACCATAATTCTAATTTGATGCCTGGCTACATAGGCTGTTTTATTGGATAGGCTACATATATTTCCACCAAAAGCAATGTTTATTTAACGCACGATATTTTTTCTATTATTTTGAAAATAACAAGAATGTTTTCTCTATCATTTGAATTTTACTACTATTATACTGGATACCTATTAAGCAACGTGTCAATTTAAATACTAGTTAAAATAACTTTCTCCACCACTTTTTTCATATTATCTTATATTAGTTTTATAAGCCAAATATGACATCAATTTTTATAAATTTAATATAGTTATTAATGTTCTATATATATATATATATATATATATATATAGAACATCAATAACTATAAAATAGACAGTCTATAGATTGCGTAAGTTTGCAAAAAATGGTTTTGGTTGAAATATTCTGGTGGTCAGTAATTTAACAGTATCATCGGCATCATCAAACTCATTCAGTGAAAAAATAATTGTCATCGGAATTGGAATTATCTAGCCAGAAAAGTCGTACATTTTTCTGAATAAAATCGAATCGAATCTGAATAAAATATATTGTCGATTTATGACCACTGACGTTACGATGATCTCTTCAGCCTGAACTACGATGCTTTTTCCCGAAATCCGAAAAATAAATGTAAGTTGATTAATTAAATTCAAAAGAAATTGCGTATTCAAAAGCTATGGGGCGTGAAAGGTAGGATACGACTTTATTTTAATGGAAAGTAGTCCAAGTCTAATCTAACATAATGAAAACCCTCACATCTATCACTCGTCACATTATGTCAGCACACAGTAGAGTGATTTCTTATATAAATTAGGGTGCCAGTTGTTTCCACTTCCATTATATTTGGTAAATTTAACATTCACTGATTATTTTCTATTTCCTAATCAGAAAAATTCAGACCTACATGGTCTTATCACATAACCCTCGTAGACTCCTGCAGAAGTAATGAATCTACTGTTTTATATAGCAAGGTGATCAACTTGGTAGGAAACTTAATTAATTGATATGATATTACCCAATAATAAAAACATTCAATACCAATCAATGTCTATTTTTCATACTGGTGAAAACCCTTAACGACATTTCACTACATCATTTTTCAACAGTCCATTTCAGCTTAATTATTTCATTTAGAGCATGTGACTATTTCAGCTGCGCTGAAACAACGTAAAACCAGTATTAACTCGCGGAAAAAAATATTTCATTGACGTCAATACCCGAGCTCATCTCAATACAATTATAACGATGTCATTAAAATATGATTGAAAGCCGTGAAATGAATTACTAAGTGACCAAAACGTACAATTGTGTACGGGCAGTAATAATATAGGAAGGTCGGTTTTTTTTCCTGCGGTTCTGTATTAAACTTTTGACCACCAAAGTGGCTCGAATTTGGTATATAATTATTTTTCGAAAGACGGCAAAAAATGACATTAGAGAAATAAGAGCATAAGTTAATAATTATGTATTTGTATGGATGATTTAGTGCAGATCCATTTTGTTTTTTGGTTTTTTCATGTTATGTAGTCGAATTGCAAAATAAAAGAAAATAATTAAGTGTGTTAAAATTCTGAACATCAACTGTTAGATCGTCATGAAACTTTTTTTTCGTATCTTTCAACCTTTATTCGTAGAAATTAGTAGAACATATTAAGTGCTTACATGCATTTTAATCAGATATATAAGTCATAAAATGAGAAAAAATTGCCCATATTGAGTTGGCTTGAGTTTTGAAGAGTCTGCGTACCTTAGTTAAAGAGTCCAGAGAAGAAATCTCCCCCTCACAGAGTAGACTCTCAATTCAACTAGTATGGAATGCTCCTGGAGCAATCCTTAGCACAGTACTAAGGAACTTCTGAATTGAATTTAATTTCTTCATACATGAGGGGGTCGCAGAAATGAAACACAAGTAGTCATACACGCTTACTCAACATCAGTGCTCTATAGATGTTCAGAAGAGTGGCCACGGATCGAATTAGGCTAGTATCACTCAGGTATCTGTTTTTTTTTTGTGTATTTGATGTGTGCAGGCCAGCTGAAACGTGAGTCGAATATGATTGATATATAGAACTGTCATTCGAAAACAATTCCTTATCCTGCAAAAAAGAGGGAGCAAGAGTTGTGGAGGATACACTTTTACAGCTCGAATGGGAAGTACTGCTGAACTGACCTGATAGCGCCTTCTGATAAGTACTGAGTACTTGTTCAGGTCGATGCAGTATGTCTGGGCTGGCACACAACCACCAGACATTGTACTTTCGCGTTGTCATTTGGTCTAAGCAGTGCAGTGAGTCGTACTTGGGATAGGATTTGTATTAGAGTATCAAAATGTTGATAATTTATATCCTACCCAAAGAAAAAATCTTCTACACAGAAAAAATACGTAAATATGAGAGAATGTTTATCAGTAAGCAAACATTCTATTCGCCAAAAATAATAGCGAAATTATATTTGTACAGCTAATAGATAATTTAAGTGCTTTTAAAACGTGTTTGCAAAATTAACAAACATATAAGTATGTTCAAAAGTACGTATCCACATTCAGAGCTTCAACTATGTTTTAACGTTTTAACACGTTATAAATCATTAACTACAAATTTGAAAACAACACTATTACTCATGCCTATGGGTCGCTAACCGAATTAGCAATGCCAGAGAGCGATATGTAATTTATTTCTATTGTAAGAACTTTTAATAGTGATGATATCACCCACGTATATTGTAAATAATTGCAAAAATAGTCTTATTATTTAATTATTTTTGTCAGAAAAAAATATATTACAGAAATGGACATAGAGTTTCATGTTATAAACAACAATATCGATATTTAAATTGATAACTCGGAATCACATTAATATAGTAAGATGAAACAAGACCTGTTCATAATCTATTCATGAACAAGCTTATCAACAAAAGTCCATTAACATGAATAAGATATTTTCCGGTACGCACCAAAGTGCCTTAGTATTATGTTTATATCAGAAAAATACAGAAGGGGATTTATAAAATTATACTGAATACAAACATAACGAAATAAATTAACTTCAAAACAACAATGCACGAAACAAAAAGTAAAGTTCGTCAACAAGTCCTTAAAAATCCATATCTTGGCAAATTTTTGGCAAACTCCCTAAGTAACTATCTCAGGTGGATTTCGGCAAGAATCTTTTGTTAGTAACAAGTTTTGGGTCATGAAAACTATTTCAAATAATTTTTAGATATTTTAAAAAGTTAAAGAAACCCTTAAAAGTATATTGAGCTGAAAAAAATTATTTAAGGAATAAAACAATCCTCATAGAATATTTTCAGTTATAAACTAGAATGAACTAATTTAATCCAACAAGATACTTTTACAGATGTATCAAAAATGCTTAAATAAAAATAAGAATATAATATACGAACTATGAGAAACTATAAAAACTATTTTGTAAATCATTAAACAACATTACTTGTATATGGATGACGTATTGTTTATTTAATATCTAAGTATCTCAGGCTGAGTAAATGTTCATCTGTTTAAAACATTCCACAGCTTACGCAACAGTGTTAGATATGTAATGACCTTTTTAAATAACTTTCACATACACACATTCTGAGCAAATGTTCTATATGTACTCACTGAAGCAAATAACATTCAGTTAAACGAAGTAAAGTAACCGCTGAAGTACATGCATGTTTATCGTATCAATGACAATGCAAATATTTATAATACAATTGATCGTTATTACACAATTATCGCGTATAATTTGAGATATTAATTTATTTAGATGAATATATTGTTTTATTGTAATATTTTTTTGGCAAATTGATGGAAAACAAATAGTCTAGTTTAATTTAAGTCATCATTTTTCGTTTACATCATAGTTGATCATTACTATTCATTACTACAGCTGAAATATAAATTTTACTATATCCATTATAATGAGTTTGTTGATAATGTTGACACTTTCAGATATTATTTTTAGAATTTATAATTTAGTAATCGCCATTTCTGTTAAATAAATGTTTTTTTATCCCAACACTAGTGTTTATTCTATATCTAGAATGACAGTATCATCTATAAATGTTGCTATGAATATGTCATGTACAAGATTCAAGATTCTAAAACTCTTTCGTAAGGTACTGTTAATCTGATTCCAAACAAACTGAAACAATAAATTGACTAAAAAATTCAATAAAACAGATAAGTTAAAAATTTTAATTCATTTTTTTATTAAAATTATAGAATAACTATAGAATACTATCAAAATAGAATTAGTATTAGATATATTGTAGAACGAACATTTAAATTATTACAAAAATGAAATATATCCACAGATTTCTTCAAATCATTATATCCCAGTCAAGGCAATAATATCGCAGTAACATTTAACATTATTGTCTGTCTTATCTTATAAATGTATTAATGCTTAACAATGCATTTTATAGCGTAGCCTAGTTCATCCTAAAATAGATCTATTGTTGCTCAGTTTTTGAAAGAGTATCGTATCACTGTAACGACGATAATAAAAATCGATAAACTGAACTTCACGAAATTATCTTTATCTATATTACCGCGTTATTTATTTCTGGTGCTTTGTAGTTGGAGATTAAAGTGGTTCATCGTGTTATCTAGATTTTATTGAAGCATTGAATCACCTACGTAAGACAATAACTATTTATAGTTAAACCATTAACGGTGTTGTATATAATATAGTGCTGCATGGATCTATAAGATTATATATGTATATGTATGTTCTCCTCCATGCGTCTTTAAGTTTAAGGCATGTTCAGTGTCCAATGCACAGTATTTTTTAAAAATATAGACTCATGAAAAATATATATGAAATGTTTTATTAGAATGAGTATTTGAATAAGTATTTGATCTCTTCAATAAATAATCTTCAATAAGTGATAAACTTATAAATTAGTATTATACTTAATTTAATTATTATTCTATGTTATTCTAAAAAATATTTTATGAGTCTATTAATCTGGTCGAGTGGTACTAAACGTTTTATATGAAATATGTAACAATATTAAAAGTAGTAAATATTTGGAAATTACTATAATAAAATTCCTTAAACAACTTTATACTGGACCAAGACATTTTTTTATATTTATGGTAATGGTTGTCAAATAGGAAATTATTTTGGCTGAAGAATAGTATTACTAAGTATTGTACCTTCAATATAACAGCTTCGACAATATTTATCAATATATATCAGGTATCCCAATAGTAGGTGATTAAATGAAAAACTGGAAAAATGTTAATCGGAAACTTTAAAAAGTTTATTTGTACATCGCGTTAATACACAAGCAAGACGAGTGCGGGATAAATATGAGTATAACTATACTAATCCATACTAGTTTGTGTGGTTTGATTCGTTTCAATATTCTGACTTCCTGCATGTTACCGAGTAGCTGTGTTGCTTCCACATTGCAGTGATTTAGTAGTCTTATTTCATATTTATAATAAAATCGTGGATAACTTCATAGATTCCTTTGAATTCGAAGTTATCGTGCAGTTTTTCGTTGGTTACGTAGTGATAAGTATTGGTAATTTGTCGTAGAACTTTATTTTGGCAGCATAGGATTACTAGTGGAGTATCCCCCGACTAACCACTACAGTTCCTCGACTTTGAGTCTGATCTGCTCTGCTTCTTATCTAACGTGATGTGGGGAAATATTCATTGGGTATAATTAAAAATTCGCCCCATTTACTAAGTATGTCTTTTGTTTATTAATATTTAAGTATTACTTTTACGCTAGTATTTATTAATTACTGAACTCTTTTAATACATTAGATCAAGGATCACCAAAAGGCTGAAGGCTTTGAATATACAGGCTCTAATGACAGTAATTAGTTAATTAGATAGTTTTGATTCCGGAGTGAAGTGATGGATCCATTCCATGTTTCATCCATTGTCACATATCGATGCAAAAATGCCGATTTGTTACGTTTAAACATGGCCAAACACTGCTCAGAATCATCAACATATTCTTGTTTTTGGTCAACAGTGAGCAAACGCGGCACTCACTTTTAACAGAGCTTTCTCATAGTTAAATGCTCTACGACCACGTTTGAAGTCAATAAACCAACGTTTTATTGTTCTTTCTGATGGAGCAGAGTCCTTATAACGCTTTTCAAGTCATCTTGCATGAACGGTTGTTTTCCCATCAAGAAGCAGTATAAAATTAAAACACGAAATTGTTTTGCAAATAACACAAGTACTGTCAGTCTTAACACAATAACTCACAAACTTAGGAGTAGAATATCATGGAATTTTAACAGCATTCTTTTGAAAGTTAGTACTAACTGAAAAAGCTGTGAGTGCAATAAAACTAGCGCCATCTATATGTTATGCCCGGTGTTTTCAGGCCATTTGTAATGTTTCCAATAACATTATCAAAAAGAACCGAACACTTACAAGTAATAATTAACAATAAACATTTGCACAAAGCATGTCTTTGTCACAAATTAATTATAAACGTGTTAATTATCTGGAAGGTTCTCACTTTATAATGTAACTAACACAACGAGTTGTTAAAAAAAATTAGCGCCGGCTTTTGTTTTAAGGTAAACTCTCAGGGTTAACGATAATCCGTATAAAATTAAAGCAGATTAAAGAAACGCAATACGTTTAAGCCGTATGAATTATGAACGCGTTTAGAAAATGCCGCGTTTCCAACCTTCGACTGACTTTGATAAAACACTTCACCATTATCGTTTATTTGCTATGGAAGTACTATTTAATTTATTTCCTTTTTTATTTGATCAGCAAGCTATATATGTTGTAAATGCATTAAAATTACTATAAGAAGATAAATAACTTCACTGTGCCATATTTATTATTTTAAAAGTGCTAAAATATCAAAAATGTATGTTTTTAAAATTATAGAAGATTGAAATAAAATAAAGCTCACAGAAAATATAGTTTCATGCCAAATACATTTTTTTAAACTTCTGAAAACTTCAGCTTCTAAACTATCTGAAACTGAAACTCAAAAATACAATTTTGAGCAGTTCTTAGTTCACTGAACCGTGTATATACACTGAATAACTTAATAATGCTAAATATAAAACTGTTTTTTTTTTTTCACCAAAACCATCGACTTTAACAGTTAGGTTAGTTTAACAGTTACTTACATTTATACTTCACATTTTCACCAATAGATATCACTGATCCAGATATCTGGAAGGTCCTAATAGTAATGTCTACGGCAAGTATAAGTTTGTTTTTTTTTTTATTATAGAGATGTGTTAAAATAGTCAGTTGATTTTACGTAAAATGAAATATTCGAATTTAAGATAGAATCAGAACTCAGAAACGTCAAAATCATATTGAAGTCGGCTCATATCTTCCTCGTGCAATTCATAAATCTTATCTAGAAATATATTCAGTCTGCCATTGTCTTTGAAAAATGATGACTGTATAGCACAATATAGCTTATGGGATAATTTGTTGAAAGTAAAATTATTTGAAATTAATTTGTTTTGTGTCTATAAATTATGATATTAGTTAGGATAAAAATACTAATGGAAAGGACTGGCAACTTGTTGAATCGACGATACGGACGATATCGTCCACGGAAATTCATTCTAATATAAACAAAACCCTTAACTGTGACCATTTCACTGGTCGCATATTAAACTACACATAAATATACTACTTCTAAAGCAATCCGATATAGCATATATCCACCACAAATATCCAGATATATCCACCATACTAACCTCTGAACAACCAGATTTTATCTGTTATAACTTTGAGAAGGTTCAAGAAATTTAAAAAAATATCGATTTTTTTATATACCTTCTTTTTATATAACTAAATTTTGCTATTTTTAAAAAATTCAAAAATGTAAAAAAATGGTAATATTCCAATAATTATAGAAAAGGATCACAAGAAAATTCAAGTAATAAATTAATTGTAAATTAAGATTGTACTAAGCGTATCTAATAAAGATGTTATAAAAAAAATTCTAGAACCAACACGAAATAGTTGAATGTTGAAGATTCAACCAAAATCTACATTTTAACCCCTGCGAGCATCTTAAGTTGCCAATTGTCACTGAGTTGTTTAGAACAATAATTCTTTTCGCACAAGAAGGGTATGTAGATAATATCTGTCATTAAAAAGGTTGCCAATTTTTTTCATGAATTTTTGCTATAGATTTGCTTACATCATCCACTGTCTGGACTATTGTTATGCGAAAGATTCAATACATCAGCCATTTTGGAAATAATTGTTCGATATTTTACTAAAACCCTCCATTTTTTATGTGTATGTAATTCTTTCGATCAATGTATGTATTTCTTATTTTTTAACATAAATGTGACATTACCATTAATTATCATTACTAATTATCTTTACAGATGCTTAGTAAAATATTGTACCTTTTTCTAAAGCTACCTTTTTTTAGTTATTGCTAGTTAATATCATTAAAGTCGGTGTATTCAAACCCTTCAGCCTTTGGGTCCAAAGTTTGATCTAATCTATTAAAACAGTTCAGTAATTAATAAGTACTAGGGTAAAAATAATACTTGAATATTAATAAATAAATGACATACTTCGTAAATAAGGCCTATTTATTATTATATTATATATATTTATTCCCTATTAATAGATAAAAAGCAGAGCAAGCCGGCTAGGTAGCGCAGTAGTAAAGGCGATGGGACGGTCTTCCTACCGTTGCGATAGCCGAATCCGTTCCGTTCGGTTCGAATCCTGTTGGGACATGGTCGAAAATTTATGTTTGTGATTGTTTAAAACTTATGAATGTTCTAGGAAAGAGTGTAAAATCTGATAAAGAAAATGATCGCAGTCATGCCAATAACCAGGCTGGGTAAGACCGGATATCTTCTGAAATGATTTCTAAGTCGGTCACTCGCCAGTCGGTAGGCTTAACGCCGAGGACCGTGGTTCGGAGCCCAAGTTAAACTTTAGGCCCAGTCTAGATAAACCCATAGTTGGTAAAAGGAGACTAAAATATATTTATAAAAAAGAACAGAGCAGAGCATAATTTGGCAATTATTTAAACTTTGAAAAATCTTTTTGCAAAGGTCACAATTTTTAAAGATAAAAGAAGCTTTGAAAATATAAAAGAAAGAAATCGATTTTTTTCAAATTATTGGAATGAACCTATTAATTATCATAAATTATTTAAAAATGTTATTTGGTTCTGTTAATCTCGGTAACTATTTTAATTTTAATATAGATAATATATATATAGTAATAAAATTTATTTACTTATTATTTTTACGTAGATTTGTCCGTTATGTTATACCGTGACTATTGGCCAATTTCTCGTCTTCCTTCTAGATATACTAACTCTAACCTCAAGAAAATTGAGGAAATAATCATTATTACAGCCCGCGAAACGTATTTCAATTGCGATAGAGCACGATATTTCTCGATATCTACCAGCTTTTATGGTATTTAATGTCATCATGCTCTTCTTTCGTGACATTTTAGGAAGATATTGCCCAATAAGCTTGAGTAAAAGGCAGGTTGCTATCACGATTATAGGCGAAGGATATCCGAAAGATAATGGTAACGATTTAACTGATTGTTGAAAATATAGATCACGTATTAGGAATTATTTCCACTTAATATTTCGGTTTAACTCTTAATTTAATTTCCTTTATTTATAATATTAATGATACTAATAACTTGATTCAATTATGTGTATGAGTGTATGATAATTCCGTCTAAAAACTAAAAGCTTCTTTCATATATATCAATAGTGCCCTAAAAGGTACTAATTCCCAATTAAAATGAGAAAAATACAAAACTATTAACCTAGGTTGAATAAATAGAAGTCAGGTTAAAGTTGAACAAAATTTGTGATCAAAATACATCATATCTCTTCAACGTTGCCTGTTTTATAGAGTTTGTGCGCTCTCTGGTGCTAATTCCGTAATAATAGCTCCTGATGAGTGCTCTTACACTTGTTTCTAAAAAAAAGTAAATTACATAAAATACAAACATTTAACTGAACGAGTGGCAAAACACTAACACATCTCCAAGAATAAATCCATGTCTGTTTCCACCATGAACAATAGTATATATTCAATGAATTACTAAACTAAACATTATTTTGTAATTGTTTTGTATAATAGTAACAATGTCTTAAATTTTCATTAAACCTCTTCGTGGATTATATTTATACCACTTAAATCATATGTTTCCTAACAATGTATGAAGAGATGACTTATATGCCTCAAAGAACCGTATGTTTCGAAGTTTTCTATGGATACTTCCCAGACTAACAGTTTTCTCTGAAATAACTATGTTAAATAATATTTGTATTGAAATAAATACTCACTGTTTTTATATATTTCATAAATTTAACCTCGAATAGAGCTAGTATCAAGGTGATCGTAATTCGTCACAAGCTTTTTGCCGCTCTTTATACTCGCTCGCACTCAATGCTTACGTTAGTATTTATATATGTATATATCCATAGTTGGCAAAAGTCTCCTTTCACCAACATTTTACCTTTTTTTCCTCCTTTTACCTCCTTTTTTACAAACTATGTGTTTATCTGGACTGGACCTAAAGTTTAACATGGGCTCCGAATCATGGTCCTCATTAAGCCTACCGACTGGCGAGTGACCAACTTCAGAAATCATCCCAGAAGACATCCGGTCTGGCGTGACTGGGATCATTTTCCTTGTCGGATTTTACACTCTTGCCTAGAACAAACATAAATTTTAAACAATCACAAAAATAAATTTACGACCGTGCCCCAGCAGGATTCGAACCCGCGGCCGGCTATGTTAATATTAAATGCAACTTCAACACGCTAAAAATATTTTCAATTAAACTGCATCAATGTAATATTTAATAGTATAAATGCTTGCCTCTCTAACTCATTTTATTGATAAGAGGGGACACCATGGTTTTAACATTTTTAATCGTAATTATCACAAATTTGTAACAACAGTTCGAAATGTATCAAAACAAACGACAAAGGAATATTTGCCGGTTTATAAGCTCTGATTATTATCATTAATGTGTTAAATCATTTTATAGAGCAATATGTTCGGACGCACCAGACTCCGTTATGTTTCTTTTTAACTAGAATAATGGTAATTAGTAAAATTATATTAATTACATCTTATATTACAATAAATATGCTTAATACAGTCTGAATTTACAAATTAATTTATTATTATAAACAAAGCGAATACGGTATTAATACATAAGTATGTATTTACCACATTAAAATAAATCTACTTAAGCTAAAGTTAGGAATACACTTATGCAATAAACAAGTTCGTGTGGATTGCTTCGGTTCAATCTTCCTGCCTGTTGTCCAGTAGCTGTATGGCTTCCACGTTACTGTGATTTAATAACCTTATTTTATGTTTTAAGGCGAAATCATGGATCACTTCGTGTATCAATTTGATTTCGAGGTCATCGTGCAGCTCTTCGTTGATTCGTAGCGAAAAGCATTGGTAATTAATCGTAGAACTTTGTTTTGATTGGTTCACGGTTTTAGTGCAACCTCATATTTGCATTCCATAAATCCAAATTGTGTTTATGATTGGCTGATAAACCATAATAAAGTATCTTCCAGCTAACCATTACAGTTGCTTGATTTTAAGTCTAATCTGCTCTACTTTTGGTCTAACATGATGTTTCCAGTTTGACCTACCATCGATACGTATTCAGAGGTATTTAGCTGATTCTGCTTGAGGAATCGGGCATCCATCAAGTGATATAATTAGGTTTTTGTCATTTCTCCGCACTGCAAAATTAACATAAACAGATTTGGAGCTATTAAGCTGTATTTTCCGGTCACTAGTCCATTTCTAGATCTTGTTGACCGCTACTTATACTTTTTCTACAGCCTTAGACAGAGATACAACCTTTGCTATTATAATTGTGACGTCGCCAAATGTTCCAAGTACTGTTTCTTGTGTTGTTGGGATATCAGCAATATAGAGCAGATATAGGAGAGATCCTGAGACACTGCCTTGTGGAACTCCAGCCGAAATAGATTTAAGTGTTGAGAATACCCCTTCATGTGGGGCTCTAAATTTTCTTTCGGAAAGATATAATTCCAGCAGTCGACAGTAATTCCGCGGTAGCAATTTGCTCATTTTGTAGGGTTGTAAAATGAGGAGGAAATGTCCGCTCCAAGTTAAAAACTAATTTTACGTTTTTACAAACTGAATTTGGCAATACATTCAACGGAAATGATAACGTGCATTGGCTGTTTTTTAGGAAAGACTGTATGCGTTATTGAATACAATGTTACCCAAACAATTTGCAGCATTCGATGACCTCCTTTTTCTTCAAAATGAATTGATTCAGTGAGGCTTGAACATGAAATGTATAGACCCAATATTTCGGTAATAAATCATTGATATTATAAGTCTTATATATTTAAAAAGATAAATTTATGGCTAATCATCTACATTTCAAACGTTCGTACCGTCAGTTATCAATTACAGAAACCACCAAACTTGACTTGAAACTGTTTCTTGGGGGAAAATTCAACAACTGCTAATTAAAACAGATCGAGAAACGTATTTCGATCGCGGCGGAGCACGATATTGCCCGATATCTGGCCGGTGTTTATGGTTTTAATGTCGTCATGATCGTCCCTCGTGACATTTTAGGAAAATATTGGCCAATAATGTTGAAGTAAAAGGTCTGATCGAGTCAAAAGTAGTTCGTGTCTTTAGTAATAAAATTATTACTATTAAACGTAATCTATAGGTTTAGGCGTAGCTGACTTATAGTTTTCTGGAATAATAGATAGGAAATTCGATATTATACAGGAAATTTTGACCCAATACTAATCTGTTTCGTTCATACAGAACTGATAAATCGCCGTCATTTGCGACGTTTTTTATTTTTTGAAATTTTTCAAAAATTAAATATAAAAAACAAACATTAAACCATTATAAACAACAAAATAATTGTTTTTAATAAACCTCTAATATTGACAATTCATTTTAAAGGTTTGCTGAATTCTAGTACTTAATTTTATAGTATTTAATTGAAAGTCCCCGGCCTATCATAGTAAAACACATTTTTTATGGCAAAATTAGTTTTTTTTATTCAACATAATTCCCTTCAAGGGTGATACACTGATTATGGCGACCCTCCAACTTTTCCATGCCATTTTTATAGTACGATTTGTCCTTTGCTTCAAAATAAGCCTCAGTTTCGGCGATCACCTCTTCATTTAACGAAAATTTCTTCCCAGCGAGCATTCCGTTGAGAACAGGAAATAGTCGCTGGGGGCCAGATCTGGAGAATACAGTGGATGGATGGATTTTTGCCATCGTTTTCATTGACTTGTGACAGGGTATATTGTCTTGGTGAAGCAGCACTTTCTTTTTCTTCAAATGCGGCCGTTTTTTCGGCGATTTCGTCTTCATACGGTCCAATAACGCTATGTAATGGTCGCTGTTGATGTTCCTTCCTTTTTCAAGGTAGTCAATGCAAACTATTCCATGCGCGTCCCAAAATACAGACGCCATAACCCTGCCAGCCGACTGTTGCGTTTTGCCACTATTTGGAGCGGGTTCATCGCGTGTAGTCCATTCGGATGACTGTCGATTGGACTTCGGAGTGAAATGATGGAGCCATATTTCATTCATTGTCACAATAGTGAGCTCGTGCAGCACCCACTTTGCACAGAGTTTGTTATAAGGCTTGCACTATGTCTAAGAATCTAACTGAATAAACATGTTTGTGTTCATCGAATTTTCCATTAATGCTTGGAATTCTATTCTATTCTGGGATTGGTTTTAACCCTTTTAACAGGAGTTTTTTTGAAAACTTTGATTATTACTAATAACAGTAAAATCTATGGTCGAGAAAATGTTAATTCATATGGTGGTTTTCCAGATTTCAGAATCACAATAACTTCAGCCTTTTATAACAACATAATCAACATTTCCTTTCTATTTATCAATTAATCATTGTTTAATCCAACATTAATTCTTTGTTTACAGCTATTTAAATTTGACAAGTCAACACATTTTGAGCTATTGCTCAACTTGATCTAAAATCAAAGAGGTTGATTTATAAGACAATTATAAAGCCAATTTTGACCTACGGGGTGCAAATATGGGGTTGCACTAAAAATTCAAATCAACTAGTCATCCGACGCTGTCAAAACAAGGTTCTTCGATTGATTACCAATGCTTATCGGTACGTAACCAACGAAGAACTGCACGGTGACCTGGAAATCAAATGGAATTGCGAAGTTATCCAAGATTTCGCCTTGAAACACGAAAGAAGATTACTAAATCATACTAACGTGGAAGCAATATAACTGCTGGACAGCGCGCAGGATGTCAGGAGATTGAAGCGAACCAAACCATACGAACTTATATAAGTGTATACCTTTAGTGTAAACTATAGCTATAAGTTATTATAATTTTATAATTGAGGAATACATATTGATGTATTTTCTCGCACTCGTCTTGCTTGTGAATTAATCCAAGTACAAATGAAATGTAGTAATAAATTAATTTATAATTAAGATTGTACTAAACGTATCTAATAAAGATGTCATAAAAAAAGATGCTCCATTACAAAAAACGAAACTATTTTTAAAATCACTCAATATTATGACACCGTAGTTACAGTATCTTTCCATGAATAAATAATACAGGAAATATCCCACGTAGCACAGATGGTGACAACACACTGATGTTAGAACTAAGAAAACGTCTTCGGTAATTTTAAATAAATTTTCCAATATATCCGCACTCGGCTTTCTAGCGCTAGCCTCATATTTACACGAGGCACTTAAAATTACTGTCACATCTTCTTCTCCTAAATAATTCCTCATATAAAATTCATAAAGTGTCCAACATGGAATATATATTGATTGAGGAAAAACTGAAACACGGGTATTAAATTCATTCACAAAAATCCTCTCAATAAAGGTCTTTACTATGCCTATATATTTAGCATACGAATTTTACTATCACCACTGTATGAATTATGTATTAATGAACGTTATCTGTAATATTAAGCGTAGTTTATGTCATTCGTACAGTTTTAAATTCACTACCAGTGATAGAGGTTTTTTGAAAATGTAATTCGACAAATATGTTTTTGTATAATTACTGTGTGACTAGATTTATTTCAACCTTACTCCGTTATTTTCTGTAGTACACAAAAGAAAGCTTTGAGAATTATAAACCAGGATGGAAATTGATCCTTTTCTCATTTATACTGATTATTTTGAAAAGGATAAAACAATCACTACCGAATATTATTTAAAGTTTTTGGGCACATAAAAAAAAGTGACAAATAAAAAAGTGTTGATTCATCAAGACAAAGCAGAAGTACACACATGTCTGGTCACCATGGCAAAAATCCATAAATTTTTTACGAACTGCTGCCTCGTCCTACATATTCTCCATATTTACTCTCCTGCGACTATCATTACTGAATTAAACGCCTATTTTGAGAGCCTTAAGTAAACCTGGACTAAATGTATAGAGTTAAAAGGAGATTATATTGAGAAATAAAATGATTTTTTGTGCAAAATTATTTTATTATTTTTTTATTTATTTGGTTGACATTTATTGTATATTTACTAACCTAAAACGAATGAATGGTCAATTACAACAAAATGTGTATAAAAGTTATATTTTTTTATAACATCTTTATTAGATACGCTTAGTAAAATCTTAATTTACAATTAATTTATTACTACTTTTCCTATGTGCTTGGATTAATTAACAAGCAAGACGAGTGCGAGAAAATACATCTGTATGTATTCCTCAATTATAAAATTATAATTATTTATTAATTATTAACTTATAGCTATAGTTTACACTAAATGTATACACTTTATATAAGTTCGTATGGTTTTGTTCGCTTCAATTTCCTGACATCCTGCGCGCTGTCCAGCAGTTGTATTGCTTCCACATTAGTATGATTTAGTAAACTTCTTTCGTGTTTCAAGGCGAAATCTTGGATAACTTCGCAAACCCATTTGATTTCCAGGTCATCGTGCAGTTCTTCATTGGTTACATAGCGGTAGGCATTGGTAATCAATCGAAGAATCTTGTTTTGACAGCGTTGTATGACTAGTTGATTTGAATGTTTAGTGCAACCCCGTATTTGCACCCCATAGGTCCAAACAAACAAATTGACTTTATATAGAATAATTGTATTATAGATCAACCTCTTTGATTTTAGATCAAGTTGAGAGTATCCAGTATAGTTGTTTTATTTTGGTTCTAATGTGTTTTGCTTTTTGTCTAACGTGATGTTTCCAATTTAATCTACCGTCAAGATGGATTCCAAGGTATTTAGCTGATTCTGCTTGAGGAATCGGGTATCCATTGAGGGATATAATTAAGTTTTTATTATTTCGTCTCAATGCAAAATTAACGTGGACAGATCTGGAGCTATTAAGTTGAATTTTCCAATCTTTCGTCCATTTGTAGATTTTCTTGACTGCCACTTGCACTTTTTCTATTGCCCTAGGTTAGCAGGTTCGCAAAGGTTCCAAGAAGTGTTTCTTTTGTTGTTGGAATGTCAGCAGTGTAGAGCAGATACAGGAGAGGTCCTAAGACGCTACCTTGTAGAACTCCAGCCGAGATATTTTTAAATGTCGAGAACGCCATTTCGGGCGATACTCTAAATTTTCTTTTCTTAAAATTATATAATTACTTTTAATATTAGTTCTAGTACAATTCTATATTTCTCTCATACCCTTTGCAATGTTTTCATTTAAACAAAAAGAATAATTTTCTTCTTTGCTTCTTGTTATCGTTTTGAGATCTGCAGCTATATCGAGGTGAAATTTTGGCATATGTTTATTCTATTTGGTGTCCTTGAAAATGTTTTGTTACAAATTTGATAGTTAATATTCCCACTATAAACAAAATTGACACTATTTGCATATTTTCGATTTTAAAAATTATCTTATATTCCGTACTTACCTTTGTTCTTCCATATTTTAAAACCCATGTATGTTATAAATATCCGAGAGTGCAAAATCAAGCGAGTAACCAGACTGGGTAAGACCGGATGCCTTCTGGGATGATTTCAAAACTCACGGTAAGAAATAAGTCCAATCCAGATATACCTAGTTGGTATAAAGGGGGCTCTAAAATATAACAAATAAAAAATCCCAATCTCAGTACTGTCCAAATTCCAATTCTCACTTTTGGTGGTATATTTGGATGTTTCTTAATTATATTTTATATTTAGTATTGTATTACTAAAAAACAAGCAAGGAATTAATTCCAATGCCCAATACTAATTTGCGATAATTATATTATTGCAATATTATCCATGCCTCAAAATAATGGCAATATTTCCGCAACACCTCGGCGTATAAACAAACGCCCTTCAGTTCAAGGATGCCTCATTTGTATGCCGCGTACGCCAAAAGAACTCAACAATCGATTCGTTTCTTTCGCGGGTTCAAGAAACTCGACAAAAATTACAATTTTTTCTCTCGGCAGCGCTGGTGTTAATGGGTTCAATTTATTTATTGACCGATTATGTTAAGCAGCAGGCTGACGTAGGCTTCAAGGAATCTCTCCCGCTATTCTTGGATAGTTCGTCATTTCTTTTTCGACATCTTCTTCGTTAATTTTAAGAGATACGTTCAGTTTTAACAATATTAATTTGAAAATCTCTGTGAGTGGTATTGTTTAATGCTTTAACAACATTATTCTAACGGTATTATTAAATAATATATAACAACACGTTTCATTATTAGCATTTCTATAATGTAGTCCTTCCAAAACAACAATGAATTTACTTCATCAACATTTATAACATCGCGAAGTTACCGGATCAACTTTGATTTTTAGTTTATTTGGGCTTTGAACACCATTTTAATGTAAATAAAATAATGAAACAAAAATAACAAACGACAGTTAATTATACAGCTACATTAGATTGTAGTTTAGGGTTATCTTATTATATTTACATTGAATTTTTTTTCACATGACCATATATATATATATATATATATATATATATATATATATATATATATATATATATATATATATATATATATATATATATATATATATATATATATATCCTCTGGAGGTATAATCTCTGCAACTCTTGCAGTTCTGTCAGTTTCACCATCAGAATGTCTGTTCAAGTCAATTACTACATTTTTCATTTCTAACCTAAAAAAACATTGGTTCAAGATTTCAAAATCTGTCAATTTCTTCTTCTGTGTGAATGCCTGATGGAGTTTATCCAAACCGAAGGTGTTATTGTAGATAATGCTTCTTTTAAGCTCTCAAATCCAAACAGTTCTTCATTATGTATTCCTCTCAACCAGCACATACATTGTAATAATTGTTTACCACCAATTGTTTATTAATGCAATAGGGAGGAAGACGTAAGAATGATTATATCGAGAATATAATCGAAAAAAATTAATCACTTTTTCATTCATGTCATATATTTGATTCCGAATATAGCCAACATCAAGGTGATCTTGGTTCGTCACCTGCTTTGAGCGTCGACGGTTTCTCTTTGGTGAATCTAACATTATATTGTTCTTCACTTTAAGAGATACTTACAAAGCCTACTTAATATTTAAAATAGTATGTAATGCTTACCTCTCTAACGCATTTTGATGGCAATAGGGTGCCTCTATTGTCTCGTTCCCGTTCAACAAATGATTAGATACGCAACCTGTTTCTGACACTGGCTATTTATTGGCTTTGGCATTTTCAATCAGAGTAATCACAAACATTAACCAGCTATTTAATATAAAACAAGCAAAGTACGAAATAGCGTTTGCCAGTTTATAACCTCTAATTATTATCACTAATGTTTTGAAGAATTTTGCAGACATTTAAGGGTCAGACGAATTTTATAGGCTAATTCGGTTACATGTTCAGACGCATCAGACAACGTGAGTTCACTGTTATTTTGGAAGGATTATAGTATTGTGATAGTAGAATTATCAACTTACTTACGTAACTTGTTTTCTTTGCATCAGTTGGAATTGATGGGTATTTGCGTAGTATTGAAAGATAAACAATAAAATTATATGTGTCAAAAATTAACATAACAGGTCAATTGAACACTTTTTTGGCAATATTAGTTTTTTTTATTCAACATAATTCCTTTCAAGGGTGATACACTGATTATAGCGACCCTCCAACTTTTCGATAACATTTTTGTAGTAAGATTTGTCCTTTTCTTCAAGATGGGTGTCAGTTTCGTCGATCACCTCTTCATTGGACGAACATTTCTTCACAGCGAGCATTCTTTTGAGATCTGAGAATAGGAAATTGTCTCTGTGGGCCAGATCATGGATTTTTGACACGGTGCATTGTCTTGGTGAACCAGCACTTTCTTTTTCTTCAAATGCGGTCGATTTTTCGGCGATTTCGTCTTTCAAACGGTCCAATAACGCTATGTAATAGTCACTGTTGGTAGCCCTTCCTTTTTCAAGGTAGTTAATGAAAATTATTCCGTGCGCATCCCAAAATACAGACGCCATAACCTTGCCAGCCGACTGTTCAGTTTTCCCACGCTTTGAAGCGGGTTCATCGTGTGCAGTCCACTCGGATGACTGTCGATTGGACTTTGGAGTGAAACGATGGAGCCATGTTTCATCCATTGTCACATATCGATGCAAAAACTCGGGTTTATTACGCATCATCTTCAAACACTGCTCCGAATCATCAACTCGTCGTTGTTTTTGATCAAAAGCGAACCGGCGAGTTTGCGCACCCACTTTACACAGAGCTTTCTCATACCCAAATATTCGTGAATGATATGATGTACACGTTCAGTTGATATCTTTAGAGTGTCTGCTATTTTTCATTCAGTTTCAATTTACAGTCATTCAAAATTATTTTGTGGATTTTTTAAATGTTTTCGTCGGTAACAACCTCTTTTGAGCCCCCACTGCGTTCACCGTCTTCGGAGCTCATTTCACCACGTCTAAACTTAGCATACCAATCCTTGATGGTTGATTTTTCTGGAGCAGTGTCCAGAAACTCGGCATCAAGCCAAGTTTTTACTTCAACTGTATTTTTTTCCTTCAAAAAGCAATATTTTATCACAATAACAAAAGTTGCTTAATTCAAAATGCTATAATTCACAAACTAATGATCCGACAGCTGTCAAATTTATACACGCATCTTTTGAGGGTTAGGGCTAACTAAAAAACATATGGATTTAATTCTAGTAGCGCCATCTATGTGGCAGGCTGGGGACTTTACAATTGACCTGTTAACAAGCCTCTATTACATCTTACAAAACGTATGAAGATCTACTTAGGAAAACCTAACCTACCTATGATAATTAACAGTGATATTACCACCATTATATAACCTCCCTTCAAAGAACCTACTGTTAAAGATGAAATGACTAAGTCCTTTCGTTGGACTCCAAGGTCCAAGTTTTTTTCGTTTTGTAAGCCATGCCAAGGTTCAGCATCTATCTAGGGTAAAAGTTATATGGGTAGATTTTGTTTCACTGGTTTGGATTCACGTGTGTTTGGAGGTTCTTTGACATTGTTATTCGATCATCTTGTGATGCTAAAATTTGCCGTATAGTCTGCATATACTGCCTTGAGAAACTCCTGAATATAATGGATACAATTCAATGCGTTCGTGATCTTGTTTTATGATAATCTATAAATAAATATCTGTGAGATAAGATTTTAAGATTAAATATTAGGTTTTAGATTTTTAAAAAATTTTAATTATATAGTGTTACCCAATATTAATATATTTGGAAAGTTGTTTAATATTCATATTCGAAGTGTCCAATTTGAATTTTATATTCGGAAATATCGTAACTAGTTATTTTTATGATTAAATTTAGTAACCAATAATAAGGAACTAACCCAAAATATCCAAATATCACAAGAGAAATATTTTGCGAGATCGTTATTATGTAACACCGAATTGTATTGTAGGACAAGGTTGATCCTGTGATATTTTCAACAACAGATGGCTGTTAGATCGTCGCAAAAGATATCAATATGCTTTGACAGATCTCCCATTGTTTGAGCTGCGACCTTGCGTAGTAAACAGTCGGCTACGACAATAATTTTAATTTATTGTTTATCAATAAAGTCTATCGATGCTTGTAGAATTAGATATGATTTAACTGCTACATATTAATTATAAGTTTATGTCGCGAATGGTGTTGATGTTTTCCGTTTACAAACTGTTCCTTTGAAATATTGAGTATTAGTATAACGTCCGTTGGTTTTTTGTTGTTGTGCTATTTCCACATTGCTATGATAGACAAATGATTGGCAGATGTATCAAATCTTTGATGTGGAAAATCAATGTAAAAACGACACCATCTTATCTTACAGAATAGACTTTCATACCAGAAATTACATAATAAAATATTTTTAACAAAAAATTTAACCGACTCCAAAGAATAAATAAGGAACTCACTAAAAATTAAAAATAATCAAACTTATTTAATTTTTAACACAAAAAAAATAATCATAATAATCGTTGTAATAACTAAATAAAAATAAACAAAAACCGAATTTAACCTATCTGCTACACGTATTTTATATTCTACTATATACACACAATTTAGCTTAATACCTACCTAAACTTTTTTATCTATTTACAATATTATTTTAACTACTACCAACTGATCAGTTTGAAGTTCGTAATTTAATTGTTTTTATATCTCACCAAATAATATTATTATTTGTGTATTGTTTGGACTGCTTTCGTGAATTTTTGTTATTCAATTATTGTCACTTGTCTGTTGTAATTTTCGTGTGGCCTCGTCGCAATTGTTTTCGATAGAAAGAATCGCACTATCATTAGAAAATCATCGTGATTTGTCGTTTATCACATGTGTAGAATAGGTCTTTATCTACCTAATTCTTGTCTAACTCTTTTTAGCCTGAATACACTTCCTTATGGTTAGTTTGTTTTATTACAGAGTAGTCTTGTTTGACTTTAAACATTCTGGTTGTATTATAAGATTTTAATAGTTCAGTATGTTCTGTAACGTTTCCTGTAGCACAAAGCCTCATGCCATACCTTATTGAATATATATTCTATGTACCTGGTCAATTGTTGAGTGCTTGTTAATAAATCCAAACTGGTGTGTTGGTATAAGGTTTTATCTCTCTATACTTTTCAACAGAATTTTTTTTAATTCCTTAGATATTACTGGATTAACAGTGAAATAGGTCTATATATATTTATTTCATTTGTTAATATTTCAGGTTTAGGGATCATGTTTCGGTCATCTTCGAAACGTCTGGAACATGTTTTAGTCTAAATACTGCATTGATGAATTGTCGGAGTTTTATAAGTAGCTTTCTTGGTAGTTCTTGCAGAAATTGTCCTGTTTTTTTTTTAATTTTTGGTGTAACTTATTAAATTGTCAAATTTTCATATTAATTATATGCCTAGAAAACTATATTCAGCAAATTATATCTTTCTGGATAGTCAGCAAATGCTTCAGTTTTTTGTTGATTGATGCGTGCCCAATTTCTACGTAGGTTTCTTATAAGTGGAGTGAGTAGACATGATTGTATTTGGTTGCTCTACATGGCAAATAATATGTTTCCTTGTCATCTGTTAGATGTCGCAGAGGGTTATTTATGGGTTTGTTTTTAATTTCCAGTATTTCCCTTTTCAACCTGTGGCCGATGACAGGCAAACAAAACTTTAATGGATTTCTTTTTAGTAGAACTTTTTTTGAGAATTTGAAAAAGTTAATTTTTTCATATTTTCAAAATTTAAATTATTTTCGAATGTGGCTGTTTTAGTGAAGTGGCATCTAAATACGAAACTTAATTAAACGAGTTCTTCTCAAAATTCTTATTTTCGTGACGGTTAACATGATTATCAGGTTCTCCTGAACCAAGTTAGCAGGTCAGTTGAAAAGTCTCTGACCTGACACATAGATGACGCTTTTTTAGTTAGCTCTAACTCTCAAAAGATGCGTGTATAAATTTGACAGCTGTCGGATCATTAGTTTGTGAATTATAGCATTTTGAGTGAAGCAACTTTTGTTATTGTGAAAAAAATGGATAAAAAGGAATTAGCGTGTTGATAAAATATTGCTTTTTGAAGGGAAAAAATACAGTTGAAGCAAAAACTTGACTTGATGCCGAGTTTCCGGACACTGCCCCAGGAAAATCAACCATCAACGATTGGTATGCTCAGTTTAGACGTAGTGAAATGTGCACCGTAGACGGTGAACGCAGTGGATCCCCAGAAGAGGTTGTTAACGACGAAAACATTAAAAAAATCCACAAAATGATTTTGAATGACCGTAAATTGAAACTGAATGAAATAGCAGACACTCTAAAGATATCAACTGAACGTGTACATCATATCATTCACGAATATTTGGATATGAAAAAGCTATGTGGAAAGTGGGTGCCGCGCGTGCTCATTTTTGACCAAAAACAACGACGAGTTGATGATTCGGAGCAGTGTTTGAAGATGATCAAGCGTAATAAACCCGAGTTTTTGCTTCAATATGTGACAATGGATGAAACACGGCTCCATCATTTAACTCTGAAGTCCAATCGACAGTCATCCGAGTGGACTGCACATGATGAACCCGCTCCAGAGTGGGAAAACTCAACAGTCGGCTGTTAATTTTCAATGACTACCTTGAAAAAGGAAGGACCATCAACAGCGACTATTACATAGCGTTATTGGACCGTTTGAAGGACGAAATTGTCGAAAACGGCCGCATTTGAAGAAAAAAAAACTGCTGCTTCATCAAGACAACGCACCATGTCACAAATGAGTGAAAACGATGGCAAAAATCTATGAATTGGGCTTGGAATTGCTCCCTCATCCACCATATTCTCCAAATCTACCCTCCAGATACTATTTCCTGTTCTCAGATCTCAAAAGCATGCTCGCTGGGAAGAAATTTTCGTCGAATGAAGAGGTGATCGCCGAAACTGAGGCCTATTTTGAAGCAAAACTAATTTTTTCAAGAAAATTTGTTTTACTATGGTAGGCCAGAGACTGATATGTTACAGTATTGGATTTTTACTATTTATAAAAAATTTGGAAATGTCAAAATAAATGGTAATTTTTTTATATATAATATTAATAATTTTGAAGAATATTGTATTTGTTTTTTTTTTAGTATTTTTTAATAAAAGATATTTAAAGGAATGTTTGTCGGTTTGATGTGACAGGTCAGATCGAAGATCTGGGTGTGTATTTGCGTCTTTATCATGGAAGCCGATCAGTGGGTTAGTTCCTGTTTTGTGTCGATAAACCGTCGGCAATTGATCCGTGCAAAACCGATCCCATATCGTTCATCTCTCCGATAAATACCAATTTACTGGCGGCGCAATTTTAAATGCGAGAAAATCACTACGCCCATCGCGCGTTATTGCCTTAATTAGGCATTTAATTAGACATTGATCTCCGCGGATTATATTCTATTTGTGTCAGTAGATTGGATCTTTCCCTCAAACGAGCTGCTTGACTTTTTTCTTCCTCCGGTTCGTACCGAAGAACGAATAGGCCCCGGATATTAATTCTCAATTTCTGTATCGCTGATTTACCGGTCACGAATTTGAAATTTACGGTTCCGATGCTGTAGCTAATGGCATCAACGGCGACCCACCAATGAAAAACTGACCGAAAATCGCCCCGGCAATACCTTCCACGTAATTGAACGATTTCAATCCATTTACGATATTTTATTACGGACGTCGTTGATAAGGCTTACTGTTATTCCAATTTGTTAACTTATTGTTCAACCTTACAACAATGGCTTGTCATGACGTTTATTAAACAAGTTCGATAGAAAGGCTCGTTAATTTATTTTACTATTTTTAGTAGCGCATTCACCATTTTACTCAATGCGCATTCGCCATTTGGTTTTATAATTTAGGTCACCGTTATTAGTTATAGTTAGCGTTATACTTTATGCTTCAAACGAACAAATGAATTTAGTATTAGTACAATTAAAGGAATACAAAGGAGCAATCAAGAAATAGCTGAAGCATTTGCCGCCCATCTAGAAAAAACCTTCAAACAAAACGAAAGTGATAATGACTATAATTTGCCGGAAATAGAATATGAAAATTTAAAGATCCGATTAGTCACGCTCGCAGAAATAATCAAAGTTGACATTAATAGCTATCAAGGAAGAGAATTTCAAAACTCACCCACTTGACCAATGCAGCATTTGGACTAAAACATCTCCCAGGCGTTAATATGTAAATTATATTTGAAAAATGTCTATGGAAAAGAATAAAACCGATTATAGAGAGAAAAAAACTAATATTACACACCAGTTTCGGTTTATTAACAGGTGTCAGGTGCATAGAATAACAAATATAATTGTAAAAGCCTATAACCAACAGAAAATCATACCGAAACTGAATCTACTGAACTATTTAAAACCTTACATTACTATTTTATTATAGTCTATTCAAAGTTTTTTTAGTAATGCGTCGTGAATATTTGTGACGTCGAAACATTACAATGTTGCCGCATCAACTCTGAGTTTTAGTTCAATCTGGCTTTGACAAACAACAGAATTCTAATCTAAATAAAAAATTGAACAAAAATGTTATCAAACATAATTTATTTTAACATTATAGTACATCTAATACATATATTATCGAAGGACTTAAAACTACAACTAAGAACACAGGTATAATAATTCGTAGGTTAGATTTGTTTTGTCTACATTAAACACTTTTCCACACCACCTATGAGGTAAAGTTTCTAGACGCGTTTTAAGTAGTGTTAGCCCTCGGGGCCTAATCCACCTACAATTGTATATCCGAGGAACGTATTTTACTTTCATTCGAGAGCTTATTTACTTTTTACGTTTAGTTCTTGTTTCCTTCGGTGGTGTGTTTACTTGGCAAGTCATCTTGGTATCACTGTATTTTTATTTATTCTGCTTCTACCTGTGTACACCATTCTTGATAAAATTGAATTATCTCTAATGCATTTATCATATCTACAAAACAGTTAGTATTCATTCTCTCCTCATACGTTCTAACCTAATGCTTATGTTGAATTTTGAACAATTACATTCATATCTGTGCACAAATCTTTCACGCCCTACAATACCATTTTCTACAGTTATATTCAATTAATTATGTGCATACCTTTAGTTGTTTGCACTCTCATCCGTCTGTGTCAGGAATTTCCAGCATTGCACAGCATTATCACATATCCTGAAAGTTTCCTTCAGTCACTTTCACTTTATGACTCACTGTCCAATTCAATCACTACAGAGTTGATACGGCAACATTGTAATGTTTCGACGTCACAAATATCCACGACGCATTACTAAAAAAACTTTGAATAGACTATATAACTATTTTGTTATATATAATCACGAGGTATAATATATATACATATTTAATATATCTATAATACTGGAATGCAAATATAATTTTAGTAAAGATAGTTCAAAGCAATTCTGTTAAAAAAGGCGAAAACTATTAAGACAACGTAATCGATGGTTATTTTTAGAGAGTTTATTCATCATGTTTAACAGTTTAAAATAGTACGGTTACTTGTAGTAATTATAGGTAATATGAATAATATATTTTAAAAGTTAGGTTCAATTATTTTTACTGCCATATAACGGTATACACAATTTTTGGCAATATAGTAATTGTATATATTAAAGTGATGATATAATGTAGAAACTTGAAACAAGAATGGCTAGTATTGCCTAGCTGTAAATTTATTATTTTTATCGGCGAGATTGATCTTAATTTGAATCATGCAAAAAAAGGGAATATCAAAATGAGGTTATAAATAGACACGAAATGCAACTTTTATTTTAACAATTTATCATGATGTTCATGTTTTAATGATTATATTAATATCATTTATTTTTTAGTAATGTCTAAATATTCAATAATTTTTACATTCACAGCTACTTCTCTAGTCCACTGTAGTTTTACATTAATGATAAGTTAAATAAGTAATCAATTGAAAAGTCCCCGGCCTGACACATGTGACACACAAATATATTCTACGAAATAGTGTTACTGACACATAGATGACACTACTAGAATTAAATCCATATGTTTTTTAATTGGCCCTAACCCTCAAAAGATGCGTGTATAAATTTGGCAGCTGTCGGATCATTAGTTTGTGAATTATAGCATTTTAAGTGAAGCAACTTTTGTTATTGTGAAAAAAAAAGGATAGAAAGGAATTTTTCGTATCGATAAAATATTGCTTTTTGAAGGGAAAATATACAGTTGAAGCAAAAACTTGGCTTGATGTCGAGTTTCCGGACACTGCCCCAAGAAAAACAACCATCAAGAATAGGTATACTAAGTTTAGGCGTGATGAAATGAGCACCGAAGACAGTGAGCGCAGTGGACGCCCAAAAGAGGTTGTTACCAACGAAAACATTAAAAAATCCACAAAATGATTTTGAATGGCCGTAAATTCAAATTGATATATCATTCAAGAATATTTGGGTATGAGAAAGCTCTGTGTAAAAGTGGGGGGCAAGCTCACTTTTGGCCAAAAACAACGACGAGTTGATGATTCGAAGCAGTGTTTGAAGATGATCAAGCGTAGTAAACCCGAGTTTTTGCGTCGATAATATGACAATGGTTGATTCATGGTTCCATCATTTCACTCCGAAGTCCAATCGACAGTCATCCGAGTGGACTGCACACTATGAACCTGCTCCAAAACGTAGGAAAACGCAACGCAACAGTCGGCTGGCAAGGTTATGGCATCTGTATTTTGGGATGCGCATGGAATAATTTTCATTAACATTGACAACAGCGACTATTACATAGCGTTATTGGACCGTTTGAGGAAATAAATCGGCCGCATTTGAAGAAAAAGAAAGTCCTGCTTTGCCAAGACAATGCACCGTGTTACAAGTCAGTGAAAACGATGGCAAAAATCCATGAGTTGGGCTTTGAATTGCTTCCTCATCCACCATATTCTCCAGATCTGGCTCCCAGCGATTATTTCCTGTTCTCAGATCTCAAAGAATGCTCGCTGGGAAGAAATATTCGTCGAATGAAGAGGTGATCACCGAAACTGAGGCCTATTTTGTAGCAAAGCATAAATCATACTACAAAAATGGTATCGAAAAGTTGGAGGTTCGCTATAATCAGTATATCACCCTTGAAGGGAGTTATTATTTTTCCAAACAAATGTGTTTTACTATGGTAGGCAGGGGACTTTTTATTTGACTTGTTACGTCTGATAAGAATATGGAATGAGTACTGATTCTGTTGTAGATACCATTGTACATGTTTCGAATATATATACTACAGTGTATATATACAAATACACAAATTCTACTTGATGAAAAATATAACATTACAAGAAAAGAGTACAAATATGCAATTAACTTTATTGCTTTGACATTTGCTGTCTTTTATATGGCTTTTCATAATAGTCAATTGTTGTTACCTGTGGCACTATAGCTAATTTTGAAAATATATTATGTGTGTGTAGTTTGCTGCAAATTTACCTTGATTCGTTAAAAGAATCAAAAATAAACATTATGTAACGTTCAAAAAAATAATAAACCTTTATGCTCAATTAAATATTTTAATCTGGTAACCTCCACTATCGACATTGAAACTGATTTATTGTTACACATAGAAAAAAACAACTAAATGGCGTTAGTTAAATGGTAAAAAATTATAATCATTTACAGTGATTTTTTTGGTTTAGATTTCAGCACGTCTTTCGAGATTGCGATAGAACCATTAAAACAACATTATCGGAGCCTGTTTTCGCTATTATTTTTTCCCTCATTTGTAGACTACCGTATCAAACAAGGCCACTAAATAATTTCTAATGAGTGATCCCTGTTGTTTCAATGGTCTGATTAATTAGACTGCCTGCTTTGCGAAGAAATTAAATCACAAACGTTCACTGCATGAATCATTGGCACGTTAGAAAGGAATGATGATTGTTTATGGACGGCAGACTATAGGAAATATAATGTATTTTGTGTTTTTTTTCAGTTAATACGCCGCAACCACCAGCGAGGCCATGGATACCTTTAGCGAGACCCTCCGTGACTCGGGCATCCTGTAAGTTAATTTCGTTCATTATCAAGAAATATTTCCAGTCGGATTTATACATACGTATTGCCGCCATGTACGGTGGTCGTAAATTAAATTAGAAAATGTTGGCAACTTTGGTCTATATTTCAACTGATTATGGGCCTTGGAAGATTAAGCTGGGAGTATAAAGCTTTCAGTTTCAGATTAACGATGTGTCGTTGCGTTATATATACGGTATTTTTTACTTGCCCTGACGGAAGCCAACTTACGTTTTAATTTATCTAAAATAACTTTAATTAATTTAATAAGATAAATAACTTAGTTATTCTAAAAAATACCGCCATTTTAATGAATAGTCAAAATATAAATGTTCAGAAAATCGCAGGCCTATTGATTTATAACAAAAGGTTAAGAAAAACAATAAACCAAAGGTTTTTTAAAATTATTCTCCCATGTTACCTGAGAAGTATCGGTAACAGTAACTTATATTAGAGCCCGTTCAATAAAACAATCAAACTTACGTCGTCTAAATTAATGATGTCAAAACGCCGCAATGTTGAGAATGAAAAAAACTATTTAAATACTAGTTAACATCTGAATGGAACATTTTCAGGACACATAAAAACACTGTCGAACTATTATGATTAACAAATGTAAAAAATGTCTCGATATTATAATTTTAAATGGGATTGTACTGAAATATTTATTGTTTAAGATATTAAATTAAATATAGTTAAATCATATTGCCTTACACATTAATGACAGTGAACATGAAAAAAAAATTGCCCTTATGCTGTATCTGTAATTGTTCTCTTATATATATGTAAAATGCTAGTGACTTATGTCAATGTCTTGTTGAGAATGTTCCAAATATTATAACCAATAGTCAATTTTATTAAAAAATAAAATAGAGCCATTGTAATAAATAAATGTAATAATAAGTAAAAAAATAAACCAAAGATTTTTTCAAATTATTCTCCCATAGTGTCTGAAAAGTATCAGTAACAGTAACTTATATTATAGCCCGTTCAATAAAAAAATCACACTCACGTCGTCTACATTAATGATGTCAAAACGCCGCAATGTTGAGAATGAAAAAACTATTTAAATACTAGTTAACATTTGAATGGAACATTTTCAAGACACATAACACTATCCAACTATTATGATTAACAAATATAAAAAATGTCTCGATATTATAATTTTAAATGGGATTGTACTGAAATATTTATTGTTTAAGATATTAAATTAATCTGTAATTGTTCTCTTATATATATGTAAAATCCTAGTGACTTATGTCAATGTCTTATTGAGAATGTTCCAAAATCATAATCAGTAATCAATTATATTAAAAAATAAAATAGAGCCATTGTAATAAATAGTCAAAATATAAATGTTTGGAAAATTGCAAGCCTATTGATTAATAAAGAAGATTTATAACAAAAGATTAAGAAAAACAATAAACCAAAGGTTTTTTCAAATTATTCTCCCATGTTACCTGAGAAGTATCGGTAACAGTAACTTATATTATAGCCCGTTTAATAAAACAATCAATCTTACGTCGTCTAAATTAATGTCAAAACGCCGCAATGTTGAGAATGAAAAAACTATTTAAATACTAGTTAACATCTGAATGGAACATTTACAAGACACTTAAAAACACTATCCAACTATTATGATTAACAAATATAAAAAATGTCTCGATATTATAATTTTAAATGGGACTGTACTGAAATATTTATTGTTTAAGATATTAAATTAAATATAGTTAAATCATGTTGCCTTATACATTAATGACAGTGAACATAAAAAAAATTGCCCTTATGCTGTATCTGTAATTGTTCTCTTATATATATGTAAAATGCTAGTCCAAAGTAAATGTCCAGGTAATGTATTTTACTTGAGTTAGAGAGTATATGTATCTTTTGTGTTTAGTTCTTGTTTCCTTCGGTGCAGTATTTCTTTGTCAAGTAATTTCGATATCATTGTATTTCTCCTCAATTTTTTCTGTTGCTACCTGTATACATATTTCTTGATAAAACTAGATTTAATCACTGCATTGTCCCTAATACAGTTGCCATATCTGCATAATAGTCAGTATTTCTTCTCTCTTCATACATTCTAACCAAATCAAGAAATCTCCACTAACAAGAGCTAAATTGGCATTATTCGAATTTTTATTAACATTTAAATTTATTCAAAGTATATATCATTTAAAACTATAAAATTGTTTTTTACAAGTAATAATCTGAAGGTACAATGTTTGGTGAATATGTACGAGTTTGTTCATCACTTCTTACCGTTACTATTTTCTAAGTACTTTTTAATAAACTTAGAAGTCAACGAAACGTTAGAAATTTAACTCGTTAAAAGATTGAATAATATTGGAATATTTTTGTATTTATAAGGCAGAATGCATTTTTTTGCAAATTCATTGTGAGATATTGTATATTGTTCTTCAAAATATTGTCCATTTTGTGATCTTTCTGACCAAAACAATGGAAACATGATGATTAAAAAAAAAACAATAAAATGTATTCAACAAATAAATAATTATAGCAATTATAATACTATATTATTCACAATGAAAGGAATAATATTGCATAACGACAATTATAGACCAATGAACTCTGTTAGAATGAAGAGTACAGTGTTAATAGAAACATTTCCTTACGAATCCTACGCTTTGTCTTATATATGATAATTAACTTAATTTGTTCAATTTAGTACGATGACATCACGGCCATGCTATTTCAGTTGTGACAAAAATGATTACATGAAACTATATCAGACCAATAAACTTTATGGTTCACATCTTGGACTGAGTTATAGTTATGTAATAAGGATGTCTCTTTGTTTGCTTTAATGTGATATAATGTTTTCGTTAATAAATGACAAATATGATAATTGTGTATATAATGAACTTAATTTAATAAATATGTAAAGCTTACAGAGCTTACTTGATAAGGATAAAGATATAGAACTGATATATTGAAAAATATGTTGGCAGAATGAATAGCAAAAAAGCCTAGAGTGGGACAACAAACAAGAAAAAACTAATTAATCATTAATAATTTCCCAGAAAGTTGAATTCAAAATATAAATACAGACTACAATTTAGAAATTATGAATTGTTATTTTTAATTTCGACCGATAATTAGACAATTAGACATAAAATAACATAGGGACATAAATATATGAAGTTGTAACATATTATCAATAAGTTTTGCGCGTCTTAATCACCAGAGATCGCGTCAAGCGTGAGTATTTGTAACAGGTCAATTGAAAAGTCCCCGGTCTACCTTAGTAAAATAAAAATTTTTGGCAAAACTAGTTTTTTTTGTTCAACATAATTCCCTTCAAGGGTGACCCACTGATTATGGCGATCCTCCAACTTCTTCCAAATAGACCTCGGTTTCGGCGATAACCTTTTCATTCAACGAAAATTTCTTCCCAGCGAGCATTTTTTTGAGATCTGAGAGCAGGAAATAGTCGCTGGCGGTCAGATCTGGAGAATACGGTGGATGAGGAAGTAATTCGAAGCCCAATTCATGGATTTTTGCCATCGTTTTCACTGACTTGTGACACAGTGCATTGTCTTGGTGAAGCAGTACTTTCTTTTCCTTAAAATGCACCCGTTTTCGGCGATTTCGTCCTTCAAATGGCCCAATAACGCTATGTAATAGTCGCTGTTGATGGTCTTTCCTTTTTCAAGGTAGTCTCAAGTGAAAATTATTCCATGCGCATCCCAAAATACAGACGCCATAACCTTGCCAGCCGACTGTTGCGTTTTCCCACGCTTTGGAGCGGGTTCATCGTGTGCAGTTCACTCGGATGACCATCGATTGGACTTCGGAGTTAAATGTTAGAGCCATGTTTCATCCATTGTCATATATCGATGCAAAACTCGGGTTTACTATGCTTGATCATCTTCAAACAATGCTCCGAATCATCAACTCGTCTTTGTTTTTGGTCAAAAGTGGGATCGCGCGGCATCCACTTTGCACAGAGCTTTCTCATACCCAAATATTCATGAATGATATGATGGACACGTTCACTTGATATTTTTAGAGTATCTGCTATTTCATTCAATTTCATTTTACGGTCATTCAAAATCATTTTATGGATTTTTTTATGTTCTCGTCGGTAACAACCTCTTTTGGGCGTCCATTGCTTTCACCGTCGTCGGTGCTCATTTCATCACATCTAAACTTAGCGTACCAATCCTTGATAGTTCATTTTCCTGGAGCAGTGTCCGGAAATTCGGAATCAAGCCAAGTTTTTGCTTCAACTGTATTTTTTTCCCTTCAAAAAGCAATATTTTATCAACACGCGAAATTCCTTTTTATCCATTTTTTCACAATAACGAAAGTTGCTTCACTCAAAATGCTATAATTCACAAACTAATGATCCGACAGCTGTCAAATTTATACACGCGTCTTTTGAGGGTTAGGGCTTACTAGAAAACATATGGATTTAATTCTAGTAGCGCCATCTGTGTGTCAGGACGGGGACTTTTCAATTGACTTGTTATGTAAAATCCTAGTGAATTATGTGTCTTGTTGAGAATGTTCCAAATATTATAATCAATAATCAATTATATTTAAAAATACGGGCAAAAATTGTGTGCAATAATTCTTGCTTGCAATATTCACATATACACTTGGCACGGATTGATCTGTTTCAAAAGTATCTGTCGAGAGATATGTTATAATTATAAATTTTCAATTTTCAAACCTCTTAGTTTACTTCGTTAGAAAATAATATTATATTTCTACTTTAGAGAATTATTTTTTTGAAGATTCTAATGTGGATTGATATTTTCCTTTCGATGAAAAATTTTTGTGAAAAAATGTATGTTATTTATTTCACTTCAATTATGTATCAACGGTAATGAAAGATTTATTAGTTACATCACTTATAAAGAATTGCATTTTGGTTAAGTAATGTTTTTCTACAAGGAACAAACCTTCTTGTACTTATGTAAGAATTCATAAGAAATTCCTTTGAATATATCGTTATTTACTTTTATAAACGGATTAAAGCGGGATCTTTTGGACAACAATAAGCTCTATTTGAATCACATGCTAAAAAGCAATACTTTATTTTAATTTTTATATTCAAACAAATCATGTTTACCATAAATGCTATAAAAATGGCCTCATAATAACAGATTCCTTAAAATTGTACACAAAATTAGAAAAAAAGAAATATAATATACTAAGAAAGAAAAAAATATACTAAGAAAGAAAAAATAAATATGCTAAGAGTGATGCTACTCTTGTTATTTTCAAAACAATGGATCAAAAACAATTTCGTGTTTTAATATTACACTGATTCTTGATAGGAAAAAATACCGTTCGAGCGAAGTGATGGCTTGGAAAGTGTTACAAAACATACTGTAACGATCATACATTTTCTTTGATACTTAATCCAATCGGTTTGGGATTTTTAACATTATCAACCATGACAGCCAAATACTTCTTCGAATGAAAATGTTTCTGCATTTCTTTACTATCTGTACATCCGGGTACATAACACTTCCTAATTCACTTTACTTTCTGTACTACCGACTTATATATACTAATGAACTAATAATTTAATCTGTAAACGCACTAATCCATATGTCAGCCATACTGAAAATAGCGCTCAAAATAAATAAAGAACAAACGTGCCATAGAAACGAAGTGAGCCAATCAGATCCCGCTGGGACTTATAGCGCAGCGGTTAAAGCAAGTAATAAGTTAAAAGTAGCGACATCTAGATGTTGGACGTCGCGAAACATTTCTCCCAAATTTCCTATGAAGTTAAATATCTATTTCTCTATGGTCATCATTAATAATAAGAGACTCGTTAGGAATGTCTGATAAAACTTACTGGCGTACTCAAGCGTCCCAAGAAATGTGTAAATTTTCGAAAAGGAAAACGGTCGACCGTATTTTTCCTTGTCAATTATTTCCGTATCCATAGAGGGCCATCGAAGAACCTTTTAATTTTATGCTTTTTAGGAAGTATGTATGATGTAAAACTGTATAAGGTTCCTTTTTGGTCAGCGCACGGTCAATATTCTAAAAACAGTTGTCAGATCCATTCAACATTGGTCAACTTTATTTGCGACTCGCATCTGGTTAAAGCGCCCGTACTGACGTCTGGTTAGTCTAATGTGTAAACCTAATGTCACGGAGATTTATTCTCTAAATGGCTCGAAATCCGATCTATCCATATAAAGGTTACATCCTTATAAAGGTTAAACACACATCACCAAACCCCCAAGTCTGTCGGAATGTATATGAATATTAACAAAATATGTAAACCACAATCGTTATGTCCCTGTTGAGATCTTAATTATTATCAAGAATAATCCAAACATGCAAATAAAATCGCAGCAATAATACAGTATCAACCGTAATACTATCTACTACGGTTCCACATAAATCTCATTATACAATTTACACATCAAATCCGTTTTAAAAGTCTATTTTGCATTTACCATATCTACAAAACAATTAGTATTCATTCTCTCCTCATACATTCTAACCTAATGTTCATATTTATTTCTGTACAGTTACAATCATATCTGGGCAGACAAATCTTTCACGCCCTACAATACCATTTTCTACGGTTATATTCTATTAATTATGTGCACACCTTTAGTTGTTTCCACTCTCATCACTCTGTCTCAGGAATTTCCAGCATTGCACAGCATTATCACATATTCTGAAAGTTTCCTTTAGTCGCTTTCACTTTCCAACTGACTGTCAAATTTAATCACTAAACTGTTAATTTCTAATCTGTCTAAAACATGTTCACGATTACACCATTTATCAATTATTTCCTCTGTAAGTCTTATCGGGTTCATCTAAACCGAAGGTGTTATGGTCTACAATGCTTCCTTCCACATATCCATTTTCAGGATACACATAATGAAAAGTGAGGCTTCAACATGAAGTTGGTTGCAAATGTAACCGATGCGATTTAATACACCGTAACACCATTTGTTTTAAAACCTTTAAAATTAATTTATAGGCCTGATAAAATACTTCAATGTAATAATAATAATAATAATGATAAAAGCAACAAAATAATAATAGGACGACATAACCATATATATATGTCATTATTTAATGAAACAAAATCTTTTAAAGAACTACAAACCACCTAAATTATCCGAAACTTTATATAACATCTTAGAAAATAGTTGTGTTCTTTATATATATATATATATATATATATATATATATATATATATATATATATATATATTTATTTATTAAAACAGCTGAAACTAGGGATGCCGACAAAAAACCAAATTAGTAAATAAATGACGTAAATAATGTTATCCAGAATATCTTTCGAACTGTTAGCTTTAAAAAGCCCTATAGTATAGCTTCATTGAAAACAGTTATTGGAGATATGGACCTTTAAAACCATCTGTTAGGGAAAACCGAAACGAAATTAATTTTTCCCCAATCATTTACATACATAATAATTGCATTGTAAATTTTCTGAAACGCTTCAACACTAAATAATTTAATGACGAACAATCTCTTTAGATTCTCATAATTCTTTTTTTCCTTCAGGTATCTTTACTGTGATGTGTTACAATGTGTTGTGTGATAAATACGCAACCCGACAAATGTACAGTTATTGTCCATCTTGGGCTCTCAACTGGGATTATAGGAAGAAAGGGATCATGGAGGAAATTCAACATTACGGAGCGGACATCATCAATTTGCAGGAGGTTGAAATGGAACAATTCTACAACTTCTTCATGCCAGAATTGAAGAACCAAGGATACAACGGCATCTATTCGCCGAAATCCAGAGCGAAGCACATGGCCGAGGCCGAAAGGAAACACGTAGACGGCTGTGCGATATTCTACAGAATGTCCAAGTATGTTTGCATTTGAAAACTGAAACCAATCATCGAATGTATAATGATGTTTTTTTTTAGATTTACGTTAATCAAGGAACACCTCGTAGAGTTTAACCAACTAGCCATGGCTAACGCCGATGGGCTGGAACATATGTTAAATAGAGTGATGCCAAAAGATAATATCGGTTTAGCAGCCTTACTCCAAACCACAGAGAACGCTTGGGATAACTGTAAGCTACTTATTCATACATTTCTCCATAGTTTAAATGTTTCCTGTTTTAGCACCACAAGATGCCGCCTTGATGAAGCAACCTGTTCTGGTATGCACAGCCCACATCCATTGGGACCCGGAATTTTGTGACGTAAAACTTATTCAAACGATGATGCTAAGTAATGAACTGAAATCTATTTTGGAAGAATCTGCTCAAACTCTCCGGACCAATAACGTCAATATTTCAGATCCCAGCAATATTCAATTGGTACGAATCTTGATTAATTTATTTATATTTTTTGTTAAATTAATTTCTCTAGTAAATAATACTTATATCAGAAAGCAATATTTACATGTGATACTGTAAAAATATGTGTATCATGATTTCTAATGTGCATGGATGGTGTACTGTTTCACTCTGTGATATCACATTTAAAACAAATTAGAAATAAAATCTTACAAGAGACAACGTAACAAATATAACTCCAATTTTGATAATTTAAATTTATAAAGACGCTTTTGACTGTAATTATCTACTTTATTAATTATGTTTATGATTGACGTGCCTCATAAATGTATGTTTCGAAACACTACTATTTGATGGTGAACTAGGTGCACTATTTGATAATTCCTTTGCTGTCATATACTTGAAGCTACTTCTAACCAGTTTGGATTTATTGTGGTGGCAAAGTACAATCGTAGAATGGCTTTCACTCCTCTGGAGGATCCATTTGAGGAATATTATTGAGTGCTCCTCTTTTAGATGCAATGCTATCATGGCACTGTATACTGAGATAACAACTTTTACTCTTCATTATACAAAATTTTCTCGTTAAACATAAACTTTACTTAGTTTACAGTGTCATCATCAACATATTAATAAAAAATATTAGTAGTTACTTTGTTTTACTATGTAATGTGTTAATAAGTTGTAACTACTTACTATATACTTAGATGAAAGTTAAAACATTTTAAAATTCAACTCAAAAAAAAAGTATTTGATTGATTGCTTTGATGAGTTGCTATTTTATAACTATTTTTTTCATGTTTAGTAGCACAAAGCTAATTTATAATTACATACCGGAACTAATATGTCAGATAAATCATTCAATCAATATCGAAACGATCAAAATGAAGCAATAATTCGGAACAAAATGCCAAAACATGTTTACGAAAGAGTGAAATGAGCTGAAATCATTATAGTTACTGTCATCATGTCTCTTCAATTCTTATTTAATATTTATACATTTATAGAAATACTATAAATTCTGGTTTATTAAATACCATTACTATTCCACAAATTGGTCTATTTTATTTATATTGATTTCACTATAAAGATGCTGCTCCGTATATAACTGTTCGCAAGATATATAGTTATGACAACATGTTTTGATCATATAATATGTTTTACTTTAACCCAATTACATAAAATCGCGTTTCATACAAAGTGGAATTGAGGAGATCGAATGTAACGTAAGTTTATTCATACTGAAAGCTGTTCTATTTAAATATTTCTTTATATATTCACTTAATATATTTTATTAAATTACTGTTTTCGTCTAATTAAATTAGTAGGCCGCGTATTAATACTATACACGTATTTTATGCTGTTTTATGGTGATAGTAGCATTCAAATTATCTACTGTCGTCATTTAAAGTTATTTAATTTAGAAATGTCTGTACTAAAAGAGTTATTATTGTATATTCAGTGGATGTTCTCATTTCGTCATCAACCTGTACTTAATAAAAGAACAATCAATACAAAATGTACAATATATACATAGATAAAATATTTTGTATATCGTCAATTAAGACTAACATTTTTTTTTATTATTCAGGTACTGTGTGGAGACTTTAATTCGTTACCCGATTCTGGCGTGATCGAATTCTTAAGCACCGGCAGAGTATCACAGGACCACAAAGACTTCAAAACATTTAGCTATAAACCCTGTTTAGAAAAGATCCTCAGCTGTGATAAACCAAATGATTTTACGCATTCCTTCAAATTAGCTTCAGCATATAATGATGAGATTATGGCGTTCACCAATTACACGTAAGTTATCCTTCGCCATTTCATCATTAAACGCGACGATGTTAACTAAATCTGACAAGAATCGTAATTAAATATTTGTTCTAGGTTTGAATTTAAGGGCATCATTGACTATATTTTCTATACAAAAAATACAATGACACCTCTAGGCCTTCTTGGTCCGATATCACAAGAATGGCTGACACAAAATAAAGTCATAGGTTGTCCTCATCCTCATGTCTACTCTGATCATTTCCCACTACTTGTGGAACTTGAAATGGTACCGACGATACCTTCGCCAATGAATGGAATCATCAGGTAGATAACTAATACAATTATTAATTTTTTTAACGAACACACGATGTAGTGTAATAGTTGCGTTACACACTTTGTCATTAAAATTGCATGATGGCATTGTTTTACATCTTCGAAAGGAGTAATCAAAAGGTGCATTATTTTATAGGCTAATCAATAATGAAGAACAGCTGGCAAGAATATATTTTTTAACTTTAATTTTACTTGATATGCTGAATTGATTCTACGAAGTATATTTTGTAAATGAACTACAAGGTGTCTTAGAAGAACATTTATATTTAGTGATATAAATTTAAATGATAATTATTAAAGTATCGCTTAAAAATAATATCGTCAAAATCGTAAAACGTGCACGTCCACTTTCATTTTCAAAAAAATAAGGACCCATAATTCCTTGCGCCGATATTGCAGCTTATATAGACACTTTATGTATGTTTCTAATGCTTATTTTTCGGATTATCTATTAAAATGAAATTATCATTACGTCGGTACGTCTCCATTAAAATGAAAATGAGCTTGATATGAAAACAGCATATTGATAAACATTCAAAGCTCTCAACTGCTTGATTTATAAAGTAATAAACCTAAAACTATAAAAATTAAAACTATAAATCGGGTCAATTAATTTTGTGGACGTGCATTTACTTGGTGACCTTGGTCGATCTGATTTTGAGTTTTCCAGTTTTGTATCATTTTCAAGTGAGATAATGAGATGGACATTGCACCAATATATTCTACAAAGAAACCTCCCATAACAATTATATTTTTGAGATTGCTATTTGATATTAACTCCTCGCCTTTTGAATTAATTACGATCAAGCTTCAACTCAGGCTTAACTCATAAATTTTCTTTTAAGGCACCACGTATTATTACTCCAAAGTATAAATTTGAAACATAAAAAATATTTAGTTGGCTTTTTCTAAAATAAAGCAATATTATCTACAAGTTGTTTTACTGTTTGTTTTTATTATAAAAAAGTTAATACAGCTATGTAATAGTAATCTAGAGTCTCAATTTTACTTAAGGTATCCAATACAGACAATAGGGGCAGATCCTAGTATTGCAAAAGATATTTACTTTATGAGTTTGCTTAAACTTGTATATTTCTATTCTGTTCTTCTTTTTTCTTTTCAATTGACTGTTTCTCATTAATCTTTAACCAGTAGCATCTACAAATTTCTTCATTATTTTCGTTAAATTTCCTGCGCTTTCGCCATATTTTTTATGTTTCAGATTTCTTTTATGTAATTATTACATTTTTTACACGTTTACAACATTATATATATGATTTAGCACATCAGGTTTATATGCTTAATTATATTTTATGGGTAGAACGTTCCGTTTCCTTACATTAAGCATTTTTATTTTTAGGGGGAAAGGCCAAGTGAAAAAAGGTAGTAAAAATCAAAAAAGACAATACCACCCTCCTAAATTAGACAAAATCTGGCAGCAAAATAACCTAACGTTGTGCAATTCGGCTTTATATACATACAACACTATGTATTAAAAATTATTGCTTTATTTACTATGCCGCTTAACAACAATCGTGTTTTGCGATTTTGTAAATAAACCTATTTAATACTTCCACCCTTTCCGCCCTTGTAGATAAAAAAAACAAATCTAATAATCGATTCACACTTTATACTTGGCTGTGATACAAATGAAGACTGCTAACTATTAACTATATCAGTTTTAATAACAGCAGACCTATTGTAAGTTATTTGTATCTGTATATGTCGGACGATCACTCTCATTTCATCAAATAGACACAACTATTCACTACAAATCGCAGGCAAATTAGGAAACCAAAGAACACAACTAAGAAAAAAGCAAACCTACTGCTATCACTGCTGTAATTTGGTTTTTTAATATTCGCTTCAAACGCATACTGTAATATTTAATAATTCTCGCACTGATTCAGCGAAAACCCATTTTAAATTAAGCAGCATTTATAAATTGTTTCATATTTCATACAAGGAGGTATTAAACAAATCATCTTAACATAAATGTACCATTTTGTTCATCAATTGCCTTTGTTTTATTTGCCACTTAAAATGCATTATTGTCTGTGTCGCAAATTGCATAAGAATTTTCAAACCAACACAATTTCTTTCTCTAATCTTAATTTCTAAATTATTTTTTATTCAATTACTCTCTTAATGATGCCGGAATAGTTGACCAAAATGTGGTATTGTATAATTAACAGTTTTTCATAAATATTTACACAAATGTTAATAATAATTTATGTAGTTTTGATTAATTTGGTACATCTAGAACATCAGCTTCTGCTTTATCATTAAGTCCTTCCAATACTTCAACAAATTCATTAATATTAACAAGTGGATTAGCAATCTGGTTATAGAACGAAGCTTGAACAATTTATTGGGTCCTGCTAATTACATTTGGACTAACTCAAATCTAGGAAAACGTTAAAGTCGATGTTAATCTGCAGAACTATTATATCCAATACTGTTTTGATCCTCTATTCCCGAATCATTCTTAGAAAAAAAAACATAGTAAGTATTTATTTTGTTTTTTAAGGATTGTACAAGTAACAAATAACCAGACAAATAGAAAAAGTAGAAAGGGTTATATAAAAGCGCCTTATAAGAAATAATATTGCGAATTTGATTTGATGGTGAGACAGTGAGAAGTGTAAGTAATTGACATCCACAGGTTGTAAGGATTTGTTGTAAAGGATTTGGGTATTTTTGTATGTCGAATTAAATGGTGGATAGTAATAGGTAAGCATCTGAGATTATCTACTGGGAACATTCCATGCAGGGTCTGTCTCAAAAGTTTTTTGAATTATTTCTTCCAGTATATTAGAAAGGTAAAGGGACTGCGGCATATGGCAGCGAAAATAGGAAAGCATTCAGCTGCAGCTGTTTAATGTCGATTTGTAGATATTGCCACTGATATTTTTGATGAAAAATATCGACGTAGTACATAAGTATAACTTACTATGTGAACATTTAGCATGTCAAGCCTAACATTATTGCTAATAAATCAAATGATATTTATCTCAGATAAGAACCAACAACAGAACAGTTTCTTCTTTCTTTCTTTCATTAATGAAACCAATATTTAAAATTCTGTGTTTTGTTATAAGTCGATTTTTTGCTCTTGATCATTATATGATCTACAGCAATTGTAACACATTGGCTGAAAAGTCCTGGGCCTAACACATAAATGTCACTAATTTTGTCGCTAGTAACCATCAACGGAAAGCCGCCGTTACAGTTTCCTGATATTCTACTCATAAGTTTGTGAGTTATTGTGCTAAGAGTGACACTAGTTTTGTTATTTTCAAAACAATGGATCAAAAACAGTTTCGTGTTTTAATTTTACGTGTATAAATACCGTTCAGGCGAATCATTGGCTTGAAAAATGTTATAGGACTACGACCCGTCAGAAACAACAATAAAACTTTGGTTTGGTTACTTCAAACGTGGTCGTAGAGATACCGATGATGCAGAATGCAGTTGATGTCCAAATGAGGTGGTAACACCAGAAAACATAAAAAAATCCACAAAATCGTTATGAATGAGCATTTGACTATGAAAAAGCTCTGTTCAAAGCGGATGCTGTGTTTGCTCACTGTTGGCAAAAATAAGAACGTGTTGATGATTCTGAGCAATGTTTGACCATGTTTAAATGAAACAAACAGGAATTTTTGCGTTGATATGTGACGATGGATGAAACATGGATCCATCACTTCACTCCGGAATCAAAACAATCGTCACATGAGTGGACAGCAACTGGTAATAGGCCTATTTTGAGTGTGGTATTGAAATGTTAAAGTAGCGCTGGAACGATCGTGTAGCTCTGATGGAGATTACGTTGATGAATGATGCCAATTTAGAACAAAAAGGAAACGCGTTTTCTTTGTTACGTCCGGGACTTTTCAGCCCATGTCTCAAAAATCTCCAATCAAACCGAGAATGCAATAAGTATCAATTAATGTAACACTATTTCTGAAAAGTGCGGGGTAACATACCAATAATGGTTCTCTTTTCTGTCTTATAGGCTGGTCTAGATGTTGCTTCTGTTTGCTAGACACATCAGCATTGGTTGAATTTGAGTATAGACGCGAGAAAGTTGAGTGTAGTAGGTCTTTAAAAATTGGCGAAAAATTAAAGTGAGACACATCAACGAGACAATGTTTACATGTTACAACAGATTTTATATATAACCATTATCGACGGCTGGTTATTTACGACATGGCAATAAGTATCTACAAACGTTGAATGATAAGAAACATTCTTGGGTTCGCAGAAACCCTACCAACAGGAATTTTATGTGTCTATAAAGCTTGGAAACTTTTGAGACAGTTCCTGTATATTCTGTTTAAAACCAACGATCGACAGATTTTATGATTCAGATGATTTATGCTATTATTTCCTGAATGCAAAGTTAATTTGTATAGAGCCACTAGATGCACTTTATGCTCTAAAAAAATTGAGCTTAAAACAACACTGTATATAAAACATCTTCATCTTAGTGATACACTTCTTATGATAATATCAAGTCACTTTAAATTTCATATATCTCTATGGCTATTTCTTTTTATTTATAATATTGAAAATCGATGAAAAGATTTCTATTGACTGCTTCACATCTGTGATAAGAAGAAGTTTCCATTTGATTGAAAAGATAAATTAACTTCTCGCCAAACTTGAGTTGTCTTGCTATTGAATACTCCTTGTATGTTTTATGTTCAAGAACTAACCCAAAAACAAGTAATAGCAACTAACAGCATTAGACATACACCTATTTTATTTAAAGGGTTTTTTAAATTTTTTTATTATTAAACTAGTTAGGATATAGAAAGCAACTGGTGCTACTAATGCAGCATATATTCATCTATATACATTTTCAGGTAGCAACCGGCGGTGTGACAGTAGAAAATAGCCATTGTCGCCTTTGCATCGCTGTACCTGTTGGACACTTTGTCACACATGCCATCAGACAGAACTGTTAAGTTATTTCAATTCAGTCGCCCTGTGTACATTTCGGATGTACATAATTACATTTCGGTTATTATGTCGTAAATTCTTAAAGTAATTGAAAAATCGGTACCTGACGGCCTCACTGAAGTTTCAAAAAATTTAAAAAAAAACTAAAGCAAATCAAAGGGTTTTTTATAACAATCATCTATACTGTAAAATTGTGTATATAAATATTTTCAGAAGGAAAACACGCACATATACACATAATCATCGCTATTATATCATTAAATCAGTTAATCGAGGTTGCTGTGATTTTTGAAATTTTTATTTATTTTTTACTTTTTGTATAGTATAAACATTGTTGGGACCCAATACGATGAAAAATTTGACTGATGAAATATAACACAAAGTAGAAAAAAATCACCGCGACCTATAGCAACAAACTACAATCTCTAAATCGATTCAGGATCCATATAGGAATAAAATAAGGTTAAGGTATACCTACGGCACTGTACTGATGAATTTCTGTCACTCTATTATAAGCAACGAACGTTAACATGTAAATTATAACCGTACTAAATTCTTTCTAACATTATCTGTATAAAGATAACTTAGTTAACCCTGGAAACCTTACCGACATACCGAAAGGTTTTAGTGAAGAGACTGATAGTAATGTTTAAAAAACCCGCCTTGGTGTGGTTATATTCTCCTTTAACCTTCATTGAATGTAACTCAATAACTAGCTTTTAATAACTGTAAAGGTAACGATCGTATATTTTTCTACATATACTATAATATCAATTATTAAGTGCCAATTAATTTGAATTTTGAAATATTTCTTTCTCTATATAAATCCTGTACAGTACACTAAGAAGTGTCAAGAAGGTCGTTGGTACAGTGTTGTTGGTATAACGTAGATTTTTATATTCATCAACCATCATCAACGGTTGTAGTTATCCATCAAGAAATTGTATGATCCAGTCTCCAAACATTTTGTGTTATATATTGTCAAATTCGTTTTGTCCGCATAAATGCTTTAAAGCCCGAGGTTTATATTTCATGTCCAGTTTAAAAATATTTTATGTATTTTTAAGTGTAATTTTAGTTTAGTGCTTGTTCCTTTAGCGCCAGTATCTTTGAATATTTTTCGGTTTTTCATTTGTTAATGTATAGAATATGACGCCCTCTAAGGGACAATTAGTTAGATTATTATTAACTTTTTTATTGTTATCTATATTGGCCCTACAGGAATTCAAAAGCAATCTTTTTTAGCACCATCGATAGAAATAGCTTTTCATCTAGTGGTATATATAATTAGTTAAATCATGATAAGTGATAATTTGTGATTAGAAAAGCCATTTCTATGTTTGTAATTCTTCTCGTTTGTTTTCTGGTCATTTTAGACATAACCATAATTTAGAACGAAAAATTTATACTAACTCGTTGTTTTATACTATTACTTATGTATAATATTAAGGTTTTATTTTCAATTAACACTACTATTAAGTAATATCAGTGCACAAATTATACCAATTTTTTCGTTCTATACGTTTTTGGTGCAATATATCAATTGTAAAAATCTAGAGGGCGGCACATTTTAAATCTAAACAATTTAGGTTGTGAAGAGTTTACGTAACGCTAGTCACTGATTGTTTGACAGTATTTGGGTAAAAAAATCGAATTTAATGTGTAGTGTTTTACTTTAACTGTGTAAAATTTATTGGTGTTTCTACGTAGGAGAAATATGTAATGTTAACGTACATATTTATATACAGGGTGATTCACTTTTAAAGACTTCCATCCAGAATGTATATTCTTTTAACCCTTATATCGTAATTATATAAAATTATTGTTTTAGAATCACTTATCTATTTGTGCTAAGTGTGAACTTTGAATTAATTGTCAGTTGTAAATGTTTTTTCCTTCAAGATCAATTGAATTCATGTGAAACGCTCTGTGTAGCGAAATTAATTGAAAAAGTTGCCTTATTTCATGGCATTGTGTAAAATATCGTAATTGATAGTTAAAACTAAATTTGATCCGAATAATAACTAAATTTCCCAATGACTGCCAAGTCATGTGATGCGTTTCATAAGATTTAATATTAATGTTAGGTCTTCATCTTTGTTTGCTGTAAATTTATTTCATATACAAGTCCCTATTTTTAATGAGAGTTGTTCTCTTTGGAACTGTCAAAGAAAAATCGTGCATCCGCTGTAAAAGCGGGAGCACATTTATAGAGTTCATCATCAACCAGACAAACCCAAAAAGAAGAACTCCAACCACGAATATGTATGTGTTCAAGTTTTACAAAGAACTTTATAATAATTAAGTAGATTAATTGCAGTGTCACGGTTTCTATTTTTAAATGTTTAGTTTTGCTCGACGGCGTGAACATTTTGATTTTAATATCAGAAATTTGTGTACAACTATTATTTCAGTAAGAAATCCAAATCTGTGATATATTACGATTGGTTTTAATTAGGTATACTACAACAACTTTATACACTTATGTCTCGTTATTTTATTATTTATTTATAACTATTACATATTCGACAAATTTCTGGTTGTAAAACTCAAAATCGACGCCTGAAATTAAACCTCTACTTTTCGGTGTTTATGAGATTTTTAATTGTAGACTAGGTACTATTCTAAGTACTTAAAATATTTGATTTGTTATTCGAAGCCGTAATGTCAGCATTTATATTTGTCACACTCTGAAATTACCTTACCTTACCGTTATGTAAAGAAATTGTAAATGTAACCAATAGTTTTTTTCCAAAAATTAATTTAGATTATCGTAATATGCATCTGGAATGTATGCTGAGGGGGTCAGACAAATAAATTCAATTTTTAGTACTCATTTGATTTTTTAACTCTATAATTTTCCTTTTCCCAATCAGTGTTTAAAATGTTAAGCTGCTGAATCTCGCACAAGTCTATGTTTATTATAAAATGGCATGATGATAGATGACACCGGAAGCGAATCAAATTACGGTTTAACATTGCAGACACTCGCAGTATGCTTTCCAAATGAAAATATATATCAACTTATCTTCAGGAACAAACAATTTAAATTCAGTATTATAGTAGACATAACAATACAAGCTCACTGTTTTACTATCGTCGTAAAACTAAATCTTTTTATGAAAAGTTCTTGATTAGATTCCTGAAGGAATATTGATGTTTCTTCCCAATCTCAATTTTATATATCCTTAGTTTCTCAGTAGTGCTTAGGATATCAGACAATGGTTTCAATAATCTTTAAGCTAATATTAGAACCTACAGATATTTATATATAGAAAATAAACTTGGACCACAAGATTAATGTTTTTTTAGTTATTCTCCCAGTTCCATATCTCAAATTATTGTTGATTTCCACGGTTTCAAAGATAAAAACGCATTCTCTCAAAAAGTCCATACTGTTTGGGGACACTTTGATCAATTGCCTCGTAAAAATTGGGTCAAATTTAATTAGAATATCTATAATAAATGAGTTAACAGTAATCAGTAAAAATATATTTATATGCATTAAAATATTAACATCGTGTTATATTAAATTGATGAATATAATAAATTCTATAAAATACTACAAATATGTGTATAATGATTATATAATATAGAATTAATGAAATTTCTTTACAACTTTCAAAAACTTTTCATTAAGTTCAACAGATGTCGCGTTAAAAAAATGTATGTAATTTTCATATGACCAATAATTTTATTATAACATATAACTCATAAATTATATTATTACATAAAAATTTGTGAATGTATGAATGATGAGACGTAAATACCATTTTGACCAATGCGGTTCAAAAAATGTACCTCATATCATGAAATGAAGAGAGTATTTACGTGCAGTTCTCTTATTTTTTTCGACGAACACAAAAATATATTTGGAATTACTTTGAATGTATTTTAATGCTTTCCTACCTAATGCTACCTACCTATAAGGTATCACAACTGTACTTTGTTAAAAACTACTCCAAAGAATAGAAAATGGTCAGTGGAAAATAAAAAATGGGTGGTCACTAGACTTCCTGTATTTCTCACACATATTCCTTTTTCCATTATTGCTTGTTGATACCGCATAGTATGAAGTTCAAATGTCGCCAGAATGATAGGAAGAAGTAGTAACAATTTTCAATGCATATGGTGGTGCTTGATGGTATTCTAATCAAGTGTTTACTTAAAAAACATTTATTGAGAAAAATTAGTATAATATAAATTAGATACAGTTTGAGCTGCAATAGTTTGGCTGTGCAAAAGAATAACTTTGCGTGTGTTACTCGCTATTGCTGCCTTTTCGCAGCAATACGTCGATCAATTTACGATACTGTACATATGCACAAGAAGATCATGATGGGTGAGTGTCGGGTGATGATGATCGCTGAGTGTTTTCGTGGCAGTTTTTTGTTTGAAAAATAGTAAAATAACCATAGTAAAACGCTTCGAAATGGTATTTTCTATTGTATGTAAGTGCTTGGAAACAACTGATTCGTCAAATGCTAAGCTGTCTAAAAGTTCTTTGAGTCTTAGCCGGGATTTCGCTTAGTAAGTATTTCAATTCATTGTCTTCGGACGCTTAAGCACATTAAGTGCTTGATTCTGTTAATTGATAATAAACGTAGGTTTCGAACATTAACATCCCATAAGGTATTGTTTTGTTAAACCTACCGAGACTAGTGAAAAAGTGAGACGATTGCCGTAATGCAGTAAGGTTACTTTGATCATGATCATTTATTATCGGACTGCTCGTTCCTGTAAATAAACATTAGTCTACAACTACACTAAAGCAGGGCTTAAAACAAGTCAAGTAACAAGGCCAATGAATCGTAGATTACAGTCTCGATTAATGTATTTTCTGTTTATTAATCTTGTTATTTATAATTATTATACCACCAATTTCAATTTGTTCATTGATACTAGTAGCAAAACAAAAGCTTTCGAAAAATACTTCAACACATTTACACATTTTGCGATATGGAGTCGTCTCATAAGGCTAGAGTGATACTATAAATGCCTACAAATAAAAAAAAAACAGTCCTCAATAAACAAACCAAAAAAAAGTTTTTCGCAAGGAATCGTATACCAGAAGGCGGCAGTAATAAAGGAAGCACCAGGCCATTATTGTTTTATTCTAAGGCCACTTAATGAGCTAAGCTCGGGTTTTTAGCTTTGTAATGGAGCAACGGTTATTTTAACAAAATAAGAACAACAATAATCCATATTATAGTTAACATGATTTTCTAAAGAAAATACATATATTATCTCCAGGAAAACTATATCGTATAGTTCGGCTTTCGACAAAGTTTTTTGCTGAAGTTTTAATAAAAAAATAATAAAATATATTTTAATTTTTCTTAGATTCCTAGATCATACTTAACGGTAAACAGTATTATTACCTACCATGTTGTAGTACTATACTGTATGCACCTAATGCAAAAGAGTTATGAATAATCAAGAATGATCTTTTATAGTCGAAATATTTCGAGTATTTTTTAAACATGATTTCAGTTTAAAATGCTGAATTAAGAGAAAGAACTATTGAAAACATTTTTGGCTCAAAACAATAATTCTTTACATACATAACTAAGTCATGAAAAATGTTGTGGCTTTACGTATATTTACACTTGTCCACGCGACGTTTGGTATTGTCCTTGCGGATTTTATGTAATGTTTTGTATTTGTGAGGTGTTGCTTTTGGGTGTTTGTGAAAGCTACCGACTAGTGAAAAATCACAGGACTGCCATAATGCAGTAACGTTGCTTTGATCATGCTCATTTATTATCACACCGCTAGTTCCTGCTAAAAACATCAGTCTACAACTATACCGAAGCAGGGTTTAAAACACTAGCAAGAGTACAGTCGCGATTAACGTACGTTCAGTTTATTAAGCTTGTTATTTATAATCATTATATCACCAATTTGCTCATTAACATCAGCGCAAATTTATTGATAACCAACACGTTATTATTATCAATATTGTAGAGGTTATAAAATAAGTTTACTTACAAAATATCCTAATAAAATATTTATTGAATACCTTACAGTATATAAATGAATAAGTAGATCAAACCATCGGGAATACAACCCGAACAGGTTAGAGATATCTATATATATATATAAAAGAAATATTATTAAACCAAAAATTCGTTACTCAATTTAAGGGTTAATAAAACGTATTTCTGGGACTTTTTATCTTAAAAAATTAGAATATCAAAAACAAATCTCTTACACTGTAGAATAGGCCACATGGTATATTAACTAATGTAAATATATACACATAATCCAGAATAGCAAAACAAAAGCTTTCGAAAAATACTTCAACATATTTACACATTTCGCCATATGGTGTCGTCTCATAAGGCTAGAGTGATACTATAAATGCCTACAAATAAAAAAACAGTCCTCAATAAACAAACCAAAAAAAAAAGTTTTTCGCAAGGAATCGTATACCAGAAGGCGGCAGTAATAAAAGAAGCACCAGGCCATTATTGTTTTATTCTAAGGCCACTTAATGAGCTAAGCTCGGGTTTCTAGCTTTGTAATGGAGCTAACGGTTATTTTAACAAACATTTGAAATGGTAGATAATAAAACTACGAAATGTTTATAACAAAATAAGAACAACAATAATCCATATTATAGTTAACATGATTTTCTAAAGAAAATACATATATTATCTCCAGGAAAACTATATCGTATAGTTCGGCTTTCGACAGTTTTCTGCTGAAGTTTTAATAAAAAAATAATAAAATATATTTTCATTTTTCTTAGATTCCTAGATCATACTTAACGGTAAACAGTATTATTACCTACCACGTTGTGGTACTATACTGTATGCACCTAATGCAAAAGAGTTCTGAATAATCAAAAATGATCTTTTATAGTCGAAATATTTCGAGCATTTTTTAAACATGATTACAGTTTAAAATGCTAAATTAAGAGAAACTATTGAAAACATTTTTGGCTCGAAACAATAATTCTTTACATACATAACTAAGTCATGAAAAATGTTGTCGCTTTACGTATATTTACACTTATCCACGCAACGTTTGGTATTGTCCTTGCGGATTTTATGTAATGTTTTGTATTTGTGAGATGTTGCTTTTGGGTGTTTGTGAAAGCTACCGACTAGTGAAAAAGTCACAGGACTGACATAATGCAGTAACGTTACTTTGATCATGATCATTTATTATCACACCGCTAGTTCCTGTAAAAAACATCAGTCTACAACTATACCGAAGCAGGGTTTAAAACACTGGCAAGAGTAGAGTCTCGATTAATGTACCTTCAGTTTATTAAGCTTGTTTTTATAATCATTATATCACCAATTTGCTCATTAACATCAGCGGAAATTTATTGATAACCAACACGTTATTATTATCAATATTGTAGAGGTTATAAAATAAGTTTACTTACAAAATATCCTAATAAAATATTTATTGAATACCTTACAGTGTATAAATGAATAAGTAGATCAAACCATCGGGAATACAACCCGAACAGGTTAGAGACATCTATATATATATATATATATATATATATATATATATATATATATATATATATATATATATATATATAAAAGAAATATTATTAAACCAAAAATTCGTTACTCAATTTAAGGATTAATAAAACGTGTTTCTGGGACTTTTCATCTTAAAAAATTAGAATATCAAAAACAAATCTCTTACACTGTAGAATAGGCCACATGGTATATTAACTAATGTAAATATATACACATAATCCAGAATAGCAAAACAAAAGCTTTCGAAAAATACTCCAACATATTTACACATTTCGCGATATGGTGTCGTCTCATAAGGCTAGAGTGACACTATAAATGCCTACAAATAAAAAAAAACAGTCCTCAATAAACAAACCAAAAAAAAGTTTTTCGCAAGGAATCGTATACCAGAAGGCGGCAGTAATAAAGGAAGCACCAGATCATTATTGTTTTATTCTAAGGCCACTTAATGAGCTAACTCGGGTTTCTAGCTTTGTAATGGAGCTAACGGTTATTTTAACAAACATTTGAAATGGTAGATAATAAAACTACGAAATGTTTATAACAAAATAAGAACAACAATAATCCATATTATAGTTAACATGATTTTCTAAAGAAAATACATATATTATCTCCAGGAAAACTATATCGTATAGTTCGGCTTTCGACAGTTTTATGCTAAAGTTTTAATAAAAAAATAATAAAATATATTTTCATTTTTCTTAGATTCCTAGATTATACTTAACGGTAAACAGTATTATTACCTACCACGTTGTAGTACTATACTGTATGCACCTAATGGAAAAGAGTTCTGAATAATCAAGAATGATCTTTTATAGTCGAAATATTTCGAGCATTTTTTAAACATGATTACAGTTTAAAATGCTGATTTAAGAGAAACTATTGAAAACATTTTTGGCTCAAAACAATAATTCTTTACATACATAACTAAGTCATGAAAAATGTTGTCGCTTTACGTATATTTACACTTATCCACGAAATGTTTGGTATTGTCCTTGCGGATTTTATGTAATGTTTTGTATTTGTGAGGTGTTGCTTTTGGGTGTTTGTGAAAGCTACCGACTAGTGAAAAAGTCACAGGACTGCCATAATGCAGTAACGTTACTTTGATCATGCTCATTTATTATCACACCGCTAGTTCCTGTAAAAAACATCACTCTACAACTATACCGAAGCAGGGTTTAAAACACTAGCAAGAGTACAGTCTCGATTAATGTACCTTCAGTTTATTAACCTTGTTATTTATAATCATTATATCACCAATTTGCTCATTAACATCAGCGGAAATTTATTGATAACCAACACGTTATAATTATTAATATTGTAGAGGTTATAAAATAAGTTTACTTACAAAATATCCTAATAAAATATTTATTGAATACCTTACAGTGTATAAATGAATAAGTAGATCAAACCATCGGGAATACAACCCGAACAGGTTAGAGACATCTATATATATATAAAAGAAATATTATTAAACCAAAAATTCGTTACTCAATTTAAGGGTTAATAAAACGTGTTTCTGGGACTTTTCATCTTAAAAAATTAGAATATCAAAAACAAATCTCTTACACTGTAGAATAGGCCACATGGTATATTAACTAATGTAAATATATACACATAATCCAGAATAGCAAAACAAAAGCTTTCGAAAAATACTCCAACATATTTACACATTTCGCGATATGGTGTCGTCTCATATGGCTAGAGTGATACTGTAAATGCCTACAAATAAAAAAATAAACAATCCTCGCAAAAAAAAGGTTTTCGCAAGGAGTCGTATACCAGAAAGCGGCAGTAATAAAGGAAGCACCAGGCCATTGTTTTATGAAAATATATTAACATCTTTTTATGAAAAATTACAAATTGAGAAAAAAATAGGTTAATTGTATACTTACAGTAAAGATATTTTTTTAAGAGCTCAAAAACCCCTAATGTAGAAAATCCCTAATACCACAACTAATTTCGACCTCACAAAATACTGTCCGAACGAAACTAAATGAGAACATAATTTGGAAATCTAAAAATCTGTAACAAAGTTCATGTCAGTTTATGTTCAATAAAAGCCGAGGAAATGTTCTGTTGTTAATGTTCGCCCTTTTACCAAATGGCACTAAACATAAGAAAGAAAACTACCATTAAATGGAATGCAATCATATTAAATTATTAAAAGTATAATAAGTAAACAAGAGTCGAATAAGTAGCGCAGATCTAAGCAGTTTAAATGTTCCTGTATTATCACAATACAACTGTTATATAAAAGAGAAAATATTTTATAAAATATATCAGAGTAACGTGTTACTCAAGTAAGCAAATTTCCAAATTCTAAGGCCACTTAATGAGCTAAGCTCGATTTTTTAGCTTTATAATGGAGCTAACGGTTATTTTAACAAAAATTTGAAATGGTAGATAATAAAACTACGAAATGTTTATAACAAAATAAGAACAACCTTCTAACAATCCATCTTATAGATAGCATGATTTTTAAAGAAAATATATATATTATCTCTAGGAAAAGATTCATGAAACTATATCGTATAGTTCGGCGTTCGACAAACTTTTCTGGTGAAGTTATATTAAAAAAATAATAAAATATATTTTCATTTTTCTTAGATTCCTAGATCATACTTAAGGGTAAACAGTATTATTACCTACCATGTTGTAGTACTATACTGTATGCACCTAATGCAGAAGAGTTCTGAATAATCAAAAATGATCTTTTATCGTCGAAATATTTGAGCATTTTTTTTAACATGATTACAGTTCAAAACGCTGAATTAGGAGAAAGAACTATTGAAAAAACTTTTGACTCACAAAACAATAATTCTTTACATACATAACTAAGTCATGAAAAAGGTCGCTTTACATATTTTCGAACTGATCGACGCGACGTTTGGTGTTGCCTTTGCGGATTTCGCGTAAGGTCTTGTATTTGTCACGACCCTGGCGTACGTTCTCTCGGTGGATCTTGTCCATGGCGGTTTCCTTGGTTTCGTCGCGGGATTGTGCCAAATCATTTTTCAACGCCTGTAACAAAACATCGGTATATTAACATCTCTGATATTCGACAATTTCTTCGAAATCACAACAACTAGAGCAATTAAAGTATAATTTAGTTATATTAAGCTTTCATATCAACTCAAATACTTCATAACCATTATTATAGAAAACATCTGCGAATTTAAGAGTCAATATTATTTGTAGGCTGTACTGTACAAGATGTAATGATGAGAATATTACCCATCTACACGAATTTGATAGATAATACCAGACTAGACATCAATAATTAGACCAGAGTAACGTTAGAAACTTACAAACCAATAAATTGAGTTGCATACCATGAACTGTAAGCTCAATGACTTAAATGAATTTTTAAAAATGATTTTTAACATATCATCGTTTTACTATAGAAATTAATAGGAAAAGTTCGACTATTAGCTTTTAGTTGTCCAAACATCCTCTTGTGGCCAAAGATGACAAAAGCCTAAATCGCATAGTGAAATCTAAAGCATGTTTCTTGAAGGCTCTCCGTCTATCGTGATGCTGGTTCTGTATTATTGGCATTGAATATATTAGTAACCAACTTCATGTTGAAGCTTGACTGTTCAGTATGTTATTTTGACGAAGTATTAACAGAAATGTTTTTCGTTGGACATGTTTGAATTTTACCGAGTACCGAGTAAATTGCATTTGGGAGAATTTTTACTTTTTTACCTCAATTTGAAGAAAAATATGGCTGAAGGCCATCAAATGCTGTGTAAAGCTTATGACAATCATGCTCCATCAATTTCAGCGTGTAAATACTAGTTTCGACGTTTTAGAAGTGGTGGTTTTGACACCGATGACAAAGAGTGTCTGGGAGATCCAAACAAAATTGAAGAGAAGAGTTTGAGGGCATTGAAGGATAAAATCATCGATGGTGATATCATATAGTGGCTACAATATGATATTTTTGAGCTGAGGACTACGCGAAATACGAGCAAAGACACATGTTGCACACTCGACCACAAGTTGCAAAACCTATGAAAACATACTTGAAGTGCTACTCCATCCGGCGTATTCTCCAGACGTTGCACCTTCTCATTAATATTTGGTCAAACATATGAGTCGTGATCTGCCTGAGCAGCGCTGCACTTCTTATGAAGATATAAAAAAATGGCTTTGGCTATGATCTATTGATGCACAATAATGTGAATTAAATATATTGTACTGATTTTTCACAATAAAGCTTCCAATTAAAAAAATCCTTTGAAATTAATTTATATGCCTATATCTATGTTAGTTTGATTAACTTGAATAAATAGTGTTACAGGTCACATAGTGGATACCACTATGAACATTCTGAACGATTTGACATCGCTAGACTGTTTCCTTGTGAAGTTGCATGTTTGAACCAATAAGCAGCAATACACTGATGCTCTTAAAGACATGATAACACTCATGATCAACTCATTCATCAAACAAGTCTACATTTTAGCAAGGGGAAAAAAAGTATAAAATGCCAAGACAATAGGTCTAAAAAACATGAGAGATTATGACTGAAGGAAAAATAAAATAGCCTTTCCGACGCTTTATCAGATTTTCGATTAATAAGGTAATATCATTGAAAGATATGACATTGTTTGAGAGCGGTGTACCACTTGAAGAGGAAAGCAGACTGCCGGCTGTCTAGATTAGATGATGACCAAGTACAACTCTATAGTCATCCATAATGACGAACATACACAATATCAATATATATGAAATTAAGTCGTGGACTAGAGGGGATCGTAAAATAATGATAGCAAACTAAAATTTGTTACTATCCATCCGACATATACCCAAATTATACTTTAATAAAACAAATAGGCACAACTAATTTATTGCATCATTCCAAGTTAACTTTTACGTTTGGTACCAAACATTTCATGCATGACGTATTAGTTCTTTGTAGCATTGAGGTTGTATTAAAAAAACATATTTTAGTATTCAGTGGATATGTGCACTTTTCGTTATAAGCTTATAGTTTTTTAAAAAATATGTTTTTTTGATAATTTCATTTTTTTTCCATCAACTGCAAAAAACACTAAGGTACCTCTAAACGCATTTTCTTATCTTTACACAGTCTGCAACATATGGGAACCTGAAATAATTATCTTATTCTAATAATTTTTGTGCAACAATAATATGCCTACTTAAACAGCCATAGAATTGCATTCATTTTAACGAACATATCTGAATGATAAATTACGATTTATCTTGTACTTACCTTCAGTTGGTCGTGTAGGCGAACGTTGCGTTCAGCTAACGTACGTCTGTCTTCGATTGGATCGACGATATTCTCATCGGTACTCAAATCCTTGCTAACATCACCGTTAACCATTTCATCATCCTCATCGTGATTGTTTTCTTCCAGGTGTCCCTTGGTGGCGTTGGCCAGTTGTTGTTGCTTAAGCTCTTCTTCCTTGCGACGGGCAGCTTCAACTTCTTCTTGGAGACGTTTGGTTTCAGTGTCTTTCGCTTCAACCTAACAGAAGAATGTTTGTGTACTCAGAATTACTTCATATTACTTCAGAAATACCTCCTCTCTGATGCGTTGAACTTCTTGCTGTTTAGCCTGGATTTCATCTTCCAATTTTTGGCGTTCAGCTGCTTCCATATTCTTGCTCTCTTCCAAACGCTCCATCATCTGTTGCAGTTCGTTTTGGCGTTGTTCCAGCTCGTCTTTAGCGGCTTGTAATTGCCTCAATTGTTCTTCCAATCTTCGGATCATTTCTTGAGCTTCAACCAAATTTGCGTGGCTACGTTCCATCTCTTCTTGCATAGCTGCGAACCAAAAACACAGAATAACATCATAATTTTAATTAGAAGAAACGGGGCATACCCTTGATTCTATCTTCATATTCTTGTTGTTTCTTTTCAGCCCTTTCGCGAGCTGCTATTTCTGATTGTAATTTTTCTCTCTGAGCTTGCTTTGCTTGTTTCTCCTCTTTAGCTTGTGCTTTCATTTGCTGGACATCTGCGAATTAAGTAATAATTGAAAGATAATCTTTAATTAAGCACAGTTTACTTACCTATAGTATCTGGTTTTCTACGACGCATATACAACTCATGGTTGCCCATGCAAAGGGCTAAAATTCTCTTATTGATTCTAACCCTAGGGGCAAAGAACACAAAATCTGGTGCTTTCTTATCGATTGGCTTAATAATGAACTTGCGGTCGTTAAACGAAATATTTCTAATTTCTGACCATGGGAAACCAATTTTAGGAGTTAATCTAAAATGAATACGAACCTAGAATAATGTCACAAAATATATCATAGGCAACATACTGATCATCTTTCTCATAAATATTTAAACCTAGTGCATCTACACCGAGGTAAAGTTCTGTTCCCTTCTTGTTCCTGATATCAAAATAATTGACACCGTACATTTCTAGATCTTGAGCTATTTTCAAGTATTCCATCATGGCATCCTCTCTGAGCATGCCTCGATGCTCCTTCCACCAGGTCATTATGCTGTTTTCCCACTCCTCTTTTGACATTTTATGTTGGTCCATTACTCTGAAAATTGAATTACAAATTAAAATATTTATTATATTTTATAAGTTATTTGTAATTGTAAGGTAGATATTAGTAATTGTAAATGGGAGATGCAATATTTACAATACACGTTTATTTGCCATTAGTATTTATTATTCTCATGACTATGTACTGATTAACAATGATTGCCGTCAAATAACATATCATCATGGAGTGTTAATCTTTGGCAAACATGGAATTCGTTAACATAGTGATACTCTGCTCCAATGTTGATCAGTTAAACGAGCATGATGACAGTGAAGGAAACCTATTTTAGTATTAGATTTAATTTAAGTTCAAATATAAATTCTAGAATAAAATTTAGGAGTGTCAATTATATAATAAGACTAAAGGCTTATCCTCTACTAAAAATAAAAAGCTATTAACTATATTACTGAATGACAGTGATAATTGTTAATCAACTATTAAGAATAATTATTAACCACAACAAATATATTATTCTACTTCAGTTAGCATAAGTCTGAATCAATGCCTTAATTAAATGTAATGTTTATAAATACATAATTATATTTAATAAATTCTAAATAAATTAATTAAATATTCACCGATAGTACTAGAAATTTTCAAGAATGAAAAGTAAAATATATTTAAAACGCTTTTTTCGAGTATTTCTATTTAGAGACATTCTTTCATATTCATAATTGACGCTTACGTAGTTATATTCTTGTTTGTATATACATTTATCACTTAATCTTACGATTGATCAAAACATTCGTGGTATTAAAACAAACATTTCTATGGGATAAGAAAAAAGCTCAATAATATATTTATATAATTTCGCTCAACTTCAATACACTTAAATCAACCATTCTCCAGTTTATGGGCCGTATCACTGTGGTCGATCATTAGAAAGAGCTGCAAAATGCCTCTCTATAATACCGGTAATCAACTATAGGAGGCATAGATATAACAGTGGATGGACAAGAAATTATCAAAAAATGTCCATTTGGACATTGGTCCAAAATATTACAATAATAATTTGAGTTTATCCTGTTGCCAACTTGGGAATAATCGATGAACAAAATTTCTTTTGCATCTCAAAAAACTGATGCTAAGATGATATGAACTTATTGAATAAACTAATATATACATGCCATTAAGCATTCGTATAATTGTAGTATAACTGTACACTACATTATCTTTCCATATACAATTGGTACAAAAGATAAAGAAATAGGAAAAATAATAATTAAGGGAAGTAAAACAGTAATAGGCTCGTTGTATGAAATGCTAAAGAACAAAAAAATGTCTAAATTTGATCTGAATGTCAGGCAATATAGACAAGCAAATAAAATAAACAATAAACAAAAAGTGTGAGATGGACATTACAAGAGAATGTCACTACAATAGACTGGAGAATAGTTACACAGAATAACACATGGGCTGAAAAGTCCCAGGTCTAACACATAGTTTTATACGCGCTAGTTTTATAGCATTCATCGCTTTTCCAGTTAGTATTAACCTTCAAAAGAAAGCAATTAAACTTTCATGATATTTTACTCATAAGTTTGTGAGTTATTGTGCTAAGATTGATATTATTTTTGTTATTTTCAAAACAATTTCGTGTTTTAAAATTAAAACTGCTTCTTGATGGGAAAAAATACCGTTCAAGGGAAGCATGGCTTATGATGTGAACGATGATGCAGAACGCAGTGGACGTCCAAATGAGGCAGTAATACCATAAAACAAAAAAAATTACAAAATCGATTTGAATAGTTGAAAAGTGAACGCGTGAGTAAGTAAGTAAGTAAAGATATCAAAAGAACGTTTCGATTTTATATTGCATGAGCATTTGACTACGAAAAAGCTCTGTTCAAAGTGAGTGTCGCGTTTGCTCACTGTTGGCCAAAAACAAGAACTGATTCTGAGTGTTTGGCCATATTTAAACGTAACAAACTGAATTTCTTGCGCCGATATGTGATAATGAATGAAGCATGGATCCATCACTTCACTCTGGAATCAAAACCATCGTCATCTGGGCAGACAGCAACTGGTGACAGGCCTATTTTAAGGCAAAATATAAATCGTTCTACAAAAGTGATATTGAAATGTTAAAGTGGCGTGGAACGATTGTGTGGCTGTTGATGGAGATTACCTTGACGAATAAAGCCAATTCCGAACAATAAAAACGCGTTTACTTTTCAGCTCATGTGATAGCTCTCAATGGAAAAAAATTTGCGGAGAGAGGTAAAAAAGGATAGTTGGCAGATTTTTAAAATCATACACCTTCATGAATGTATATATGTTATAGGATTATGCATATAAATTAATACGAAATAAAATATTAGTGGAAAAAATGGCCTTGCTTCATACAGATTATATAATTTTTTATTCATAGTGAATTCACTGCAAAATATCAATATTAATCATCCAAATCTGTAGTATGTTGTTCAAACACTTCTAATATTTGGATGACTACACAAAATATGTGATATTAGTATTATTGTTTTGTAGATGAAGCTTGATCTTATGGTTTCAAACATATCTTATATTTATCTAAACATAATCTTACCTTTGTGGTAATAATCGGTCATTAACTAAAAATCCTGGATTATGTGAAGTTTTATTATAATCGCCATGTCTGGCCTGGACGGCATAGGAAGCCAACAGAACGGACGTTTCTGGAGGACAATAGATTTCGTCGGACAAAATAGCGTTCTTAACTTGCAGGTAGAATAACCGAAGTGTGATGTCTTGGATCAGTTCTTCGGCTACGTCTTCCGGGTAGAATTTGGCACGGAATTTGAACTGGAGGGGGTTCTCTTTTTTGACATCTTGGGCCATTACCTGTAAATAATAAAAGTGATTTAGTTCAGTTATAAAATCAATTTTATACAATATCTTCCTTTTCGTCTAAGTCAAAAGTTTTTTTAGTAATGCGTTGTGGATATTAGCGACGTCGAAACATTACAATATTGCCGTATTAACTCAGTTTTAATTCAGTTATTCAGAAAAAATTCTAATCTAAATAAAAGAATTGAACAAAAATGTTACCAAATATAATTTATTTATTATACTATAACTAAAAACTACAGTTAATTATACAGTCATAATAATTTATAGGTTAGAGTTAAAACCTCTTATCACTATTGCTTTCAACTTTGTCCGGTTGTCAGATGTACGTTAAATTATTCAAAATATTAGTTATATAATTATTACAGGTTATAAACCCGCAAATATTATTTTAGCCCTTTATTTTAACAAATTTTAAATCGCTCCGTAATATATCATATTACTTTGTTTAAAAATTCCGAAAACAATAGATATTCAGGGTCACAAATTGATTGCGGCTTTAATAGGTTATTTCGAAAAGGAACGAGATAACGAAAGCCCCCTTTTGCCGGTAAATTCCGTTAGAGAGGTAATTATTGATGATATTATATAATATAAGCCACTACAATTTCATTGAAAATGTTTTAGGGGGTTACTGCCGTGCTAAATATTACTGTGATATTGTGAATAACATGGCTTACAAAATGAAGAATAATACGTTAGATTCACCCAAGAAAACTCGTCTACATACAAAGTGGGAGACGAGTCTTGACCATCTTGATATTGGCTCTATTCGAGACCAAATATATGAAATGTATACGAACAGTAAGTACACAAACTATTTTATCGATATAAACATAATTTAATAAAATTATTTTAGAGAAAATTGTCTCTCTGGACAGTATACATAAAAGAATTAGGAACATGTAGCTTTTTGAACGATGTAATTTGCATGTAAATACATCTTTCATACACTCTTACAGGGTATAGGGTTTAAATAATATAAAGATAACCCTTGGAGAGGTTTAATGGAACTTCCAGACATTACCTTAAAAATAATTCAATTAAACGCATAAAATAATATAAGAAACTTGAATATTTCAAAATGGTTCATCGTGGCACTCTTGCCAAGACAGTAACAAAAAAGTGTAAAGACAATAAAAATTGATGGCATTCAATGGGGTTTTGTTGGTCATTATATTTATTAATAATTAATTGCAGATATATTGCTGGCCAAGAAGTATATTCCATCAAATACTGCTTGGATATGTGGAAGGAAGCATTGTCAACCATAACACCTTCGGTTTGGATGAACTCGATAAGATATACAAAGGAAGTAATTGATAAATGGTGGAATCTTGAACATGTTTTGGACAGATTAGAAATTAACAGTTTAGTGATTGAATTGGACAGTGACTCGTAAAATGAAAATGACTGAAGGAAACTTTCAGGATATGTGATAATAATGTTATCAAGAGTGGTGTACACAGCTAGTAGTAGATGAACTAAAAATACAGTGACACCAAGATGACTTGCCAAGTAAACACACCATCGAAGGAAACAAGAACTAAAAGTAAATATGCTCTCGAATGAAAGTAAAATACGTTTCTCAGATATACAATTGTTAATTAGGTGGATTAGGCCTCCAGAGGGATAACACTATATAAAAAACGCGCCTAGAAGCTTTACCTCATGGGTGATGTGGAAGAGTTCATTGTAAACAAAACAAATCTAACCTACAAACTACCTGTGTTCTTAATTGTAGTTTTAAGTCATTCGATAATATATGTGATTTACTATAATGTTAAAATAAATTATATTTCATAACATTTTTGTTGAATTATTTTATTTAGATTAGAATTTTCTTGAATGTCAAAACCAAACTGAACTAAAACTCAGAGTTGATGTGGCAACATTGTATTGTTTTGACGTCACAAATATCCACGACGCATTACTAAAAAAACTCTGAATAGACTATATCTTCAATATATTGGGACTTTTAAGGTGCATTATTTTGTAATAAACAATATCAAGTAATGAGATCAAATTACAAAAATAAAGGTTACTATTAAAAAGGAACATATCGGTGAAACAATAGAACAATAGGTAATTTGCCCCTGCAGCTAAATGAAATTCGAAACGTAGGCTTTGGGGACAAGAAACTAAGAAAAAATGCGCAGTGACAAATGAGAAGTGTAGAGACTACTCAAATTTCTCCTGTTTGCATATAAACATGAGACATAATATGCATTGAATATAAAAATATACCAGCGGTATTAAATTATACACTCAAGGTAAACTTAGCAATCACTATATAAATATTTTTATCTTATTTTACGCAATATGTAAGAAAATATGAACGGCACTGTTGAGGAATTACGTAAAGGGCACCAGATTACTCACTCGCTAATCGAGGAGGGCGTGGTATCGGGACCGGGCGATGCGAATGCTGAGATGTACATTTTTGGATATAAAGGCCGGCTCATTGACTAGAAATGATATAGTTTCTAAAAGTCTTTCGAAGAGTATGCTGTTCACTAGTGTTGGGAACAATCGACTGAAATCGACTATCGACTGTTCAGTAATTGACTACTTTTTACTATCGACTATTTCAGTCGCTATTTTTGGTTTGACTGTTTTTACTAGTAACTGTTTTCAATCGCTATTTTCGGTCCGACTGATTTTATTACTATTTACTATCGACTGTTTCAGTCGTTTACTTTTAGTTACTATTTTCGGTTCTACTAGTTCATTCGACTGATTTTTAACATTCCGGCCTTCCGTCCTAGCCGCGACCCTGAAAGAAATGCGCCGAATTTATGCTTATATAGATTTATATGTAATATATGTGGTTTTATGTTTTTTTGTAGTTGGCTTGTGAATAACTATATATTGTCAATTAATATAGCAGCATTTTGGAACGCCAGTTTTCGAGGGCAAAAAAATTAAATTGTAAATGATAAATAGTAAGACACTTTTGACTGGCATAATAGGTAATACATTGGACTGGTATAATAGGTAATACTTTTTTGATAAATTTTCACGATTTTTGTCCAAGCCTTTTGTTTGTCAAAACTTTTTTCCTAAAATCTTGAAAACCAAAATTAGGTTCCAAAGGTTTCAGAAATTGTATCGATTCCAACAGATTTGAAGAATTTTTTGTAGTAGCAGTTTTTAAATTTGTTTTACAAATATTAACGGTAAAAAGGTGAATAAAGTATATTAAATATTTGTAATAAATACATTTACTGTTGACGTAATTGATAGCCGAATGTTATTGTAATCACAGTTATAATACCCCGTATATTATCAAGATAGTGACCATTATAGATTTTGTTGAATATTCCTATTTTGTTAACCAAGAAATAAAAGTATTTCTTACAAATAATGTTCCGGTTGTAATAATATTAATGTATCTTTAAAATATCCTTAAATCTGTTACGCATAAAATAATCCCACTTGTTCCCCAATATTATAACTATTTCGTAACCATCAACAATTTACTAGCTTTTAAGTACGATTGATGTACGTTTTCACGAACAAAATAATAATTATATAAGGTCACAATTGGTTGATTACAATGATGACCGTTATTCAGAGGCTTTCAAGCAAAAAAGAAACATAAACTTAGTGGAGTTGTAACATTTCAACGTCGAATAACTCGCGCTGGATTTATTTTATGTATTTTATTTTCTTAAAGAAATTATGTTATGTTAAATCGGAATGTTTAAACATTAATCTAATCAACTTTAGGCCAAGGGAAAATTATTGGGATTTTTAAAATGATATTATTAGAGTTGCAATCCATTTTATATTCAGTATTACAATTAACAATTAAAAGACCCTTAAGACTATTTTAGTATTGTATGTATGTATCTATTCACTTTTTTTTAAATTTCGGTGACCAGTTTATTATGTTATACCGATCTAGATTATTAGCGTCATTTAATATAATAACCAATAGAGGCTCTAATAAGGCTCATAGGTAGCTGATATTTATAATCCGTAAATTTCAATAAACGAAACAGTGTTGCCAAATATCCAGTTTTTACGGTATATCTTGTTATAAATTTTGCGTTTTTCATTTTTGATGTTTGTTGTTTCAACAAATGAAAGAGACCCAAGAAATATTTACGAAAACGCGTGATTCAATAAAATGTAAAGCGGTTTCTTGAATATTAAAAATATATTTCAATGCTTGCCATTTGGTGAATATTGATCACCTTTTTAAAGAGATAAAAACAAGCCTAAAACCGACTAAGATTTAAAAAGCTCCTAACTAATTCCCAGTCCAGACAGACACATATTTTATATTTAACGGTTTAGTAATAAAAATGTGCTTTCTAATATCAGACAAACTTATTTATATAGCAAGGACATTTTATAAGAGATCATTTAACTCTATGCGGTATTTTTAACAGCCAGAGCAATGTTTCTGTCTTGATATTTAGACGCATTTAGAAATAGACAAGACCAAGATGAAAACCAAAATGCATTCTTCGGTAGACTAGACGTGTTATATATACAACACTAAAATTATACTATGATTATGCTTTTTTTTAATATATAGGGTATTTTTTCTTGGAGAATACGGAAGTGTCCTCTAAGGATTTATTTGATATTATAAAAATATCTCGCGGATGATCGCTTTCAATCTATCTTCTATTTTAAGCTTTTTTTAAATACCAAATAAATTACCAGCTTTTCGGATACTTGTTTCTTTATTTCTCCTAGACAGCTTTATATAATATTTTTTTTTAACTTATTTTAATAGGTATGGTTTTAATTTAAATGTTTGTTTAATCAGTGCATTGAGAATGTTTGCATTTTTGTACCGAGTAAATCGCATTTGAGGAACATTTGATTTTTTAATTAAATTTGACGAAAGAGGATGTTGAAGGTCACTGAATGCTGTGTGAAGCTTATGACAACCAAGCTCCATGGATTTCAGCAAGTGAATACTGGTTTTCGACGTTTTTAAAAGTGACGATTTTGACAGCAAAGCCAAGAGGGTTCTGGACAGGCAAAAAGATTGAAGACGAAGATTTGAAGGCATTAGTTAACAATATAGTTTATTTCAAAATTGAATAAATTGACATGGGTAAAATAAATCAAGTACAAACAATCCAGGAATCATGAATCAACAGATGTTATTTATACACATTTACGGATATTTATAAACGCATAATACATGGCCCATATATTGATCCAACCGGCGCATGTAATGAAAAATGGGCTTCATTATGATAATTATTAAATCTGAACAATAGCTAGAGCTTGGTAAAGATATCAGAACAATAACTCGTTAGAAATTGCGACTATATACATGCAATCCAAAAACTTGTTGAAGAACTCGTGAAATTATTGAAAGCTATGGTGTTTTGTGCAACTTTTTCATTAAATGGAGACAGAACAAGGAGACAGGACTGATCTGACTTTTAATGAACATCATCTATCGTAGAATGTTATTAGATTTAGCTTGATTTGACTTTTTAAAACATCGAAGTAGATTTTTTTCGATAGCATTGCTGACTTACCATATCATTGTCACTTTCTCCATCATCCCATTGATAGCTCGACGAATATCGCCTTGTAACGAACCTCATGCACTTACTGTATTTAGAAATAACATTATCCGGCTGCATGCAAATAAATTATAATTTTTCATCTTTCATGCTGTCATAGTCAACATTACAAACAGCATTCTAAGTCTAATTCTCCAAAAGCACTACAGCTGCTAACGAACTCTAGCAATACTATTATCCGCAAAAATATCCAGATAAATATTCAAATAAACTAGAACAAACAGAATCTCGATGGAATATTACGTTATTTGCTATTTAAAGTCTTCCAAAAGTCCAAATATTTGTAACGACAAACAGGATGTGTGGTAAGATAGATGGCGACCTTTTTATCGTTGTTGAATTGTAACACATCACTCACTAAGCATACGGTTTATCCAAGGAAAATATATCTTTTAAATAAATTCGATGAGATTCTTTACTTTTCGATGCTTTTATTTTGTAAAACAATTTGTATTTGGTCCCTTTGAACAGATCTCATCACATACTGTCGAGTTAGCGCATATAGCGAGCAGCCAGTATAACGCTAACGCATTGATTTTAGCAGAAGCACCAACGTATTCGCATATATAATTCAAAATACATTAATTGTTTTTTATTTATTATCCATTCTAACATCATAGAGAGAAAAAAACCTAATACCAACACACTAGTTTGGGTTTATTAAACAGCATTCAACAAATGACCAGGTCCACAGAATAACAGATGTCATTGAAAAAGTCTACGAAAGTAAAAAAGTATGCTCAGCTATATTCTTAGATGTAGCACAAGCCTTTAATAAGGTTTGGCATGAAGGCCTTGTTCATAAACTACAGAAAATGCTAACAAAACAACACACCGAACTACTAAAATCGTACATTTACATTAAAACCAGAATGTTTAGAGTCAAACAAGAAGAAGCTTACTCTACAATAAAAGAAGCTAAAGCTAAGCTGTACCACAAAGGAAGTGTCCTGGCACCAATGCTTTATCTACTCTACACTTGTGATATAGCACAATTCGAAAATATTACGATGGCTACATTTGCTGATGATACTGCGATTATAGCTGCCGGAGACAATAGTGAAGAAGCCTCACGAAAATTACAACAGTCAAGTGACAATATAAATAATTGGACACAAGCTTGGAAAATAAGAATTAATGAAAGTAAATCTGTACATGTGCAGTTCACCTATAAACAGACCGTACATGCACCAATAACATTAAATAATACTATCATTTCATATGGCAACAACGCTAAATATCTCGGAATGAATCTTGATGTAAAACTTTGCTGGAAGGAACATATAAAGAAGAAAAGAAAAGAACTGGAATTAAAATATAGGAAAAGGTATTGGTTAATTAGAAGAAAATCACAATTATCAGTACATAATAAATTGCTATTATATAAGCAAATACTAAAACCTATATGGACATACGGAGTTCAATTATGAGGATATTCTGAAAAGAGTAACATAAATAAAATACAAATTTTTCAGAACAAAGTCCTGAGAGGTATTGTGGGCGCACCCAAATACTATAGGACTGATTACCTACATCGAGACCTTCAGGTACCCATAGTCAGTCAAGAAATCAAGAGAATTGCATATCTGATCTTGTGTAGTGTTGTGTAGTCAGGTGTCAGGGTGGTTTATAAGTCAATTCTAGCGCTTATTTGGACTTATGGTGTGCAAATATGAGATGCACTTCTGCCAAAGTTCTTCGATTAATTACTGCTACATAACTATCGAAAAACTGTAAGATGACTGGTACTGGACAACGCACAGGAAATCACAATTTGGAAACCAAACCACACGAACTTATATAGAATAAACTTTAACGAACTTAACGAACTTTTAATTTAATTTTAATTTTGGAAATACATATTGGCGTGTATTGATACAAATACAACAAAACAATAGTAATAAAATAATTTGTAAATTAAATATTGTACTAAACATATCTAATGTGTTTGTTAATTCAAAGAATCAATGATGTTTGGAAACCTATCATATTGACACTGAATCTTTTTCATATATATATAATCGAGTGGTTGTACATTAAAATATCTTATTTGAATAAATTATTACGAATCGAAATGTCTTTTCCTCTAATTTCCTCTTACTCTGTAAGCTACACTTTCACATCTATTAGTAGTTCGGCTCCCAGATAAACTACAAGTCTTGTGAAAGCGTAAAAGAACGTTATCTCAAGGCTTGTTAATAGTTTTCGGAAAATTCTTGCTTTCCATTCTTCATAGAAAACACGATTAAATTTTTCTTACCAAGTTAGAAGGGACGACACACAATAATTAATATTAAAAGTATTAAGAACTGACGAATTTAGTAAACGTTTTGCTTATTTCATTATTATTGTTGAAAATAAGGTTTTTAACATATCGCTCTTAATGGCTTAAATTCAGCGTCGCCAATGAATGTGAATGACTAAAAGAAGAAAATATGTAATAAAAATGTTTGATTCAAGGATCAGGCGAAGTAAATAAATTTCCGTTAGGAGGCTCTAGTAAGTATGATAAATAGGATTAATAATTATCTTAATTGATTTACGTAAGATTTTATGAGTTCCATCGGCAAATTCATGTTTCATATCGGGAAAACGAAAAGAACAATTTTTCCTAACAAGTTAGAAGTGATAATGCACAATAGTAATTAATATAATGACATTTTTTCATTAGATTAGATCCCTATCTGCAATTTACATTTACCAGTTAATATTTATGCACAAATTTACTATGTATATATTTGCTTCGTCATATATTTTAGACGTCATACTACTGAGGGCGTCAAACCAAATAAAAATCGATAATTTAATTGAAGTAGATTACCTTCGGTTTTGTGGTGTTTACTTAGTTGGTGTATCAACGATAAATAGGTGGTTAAATTGGTATTCAAAGCAGTAGCATATCAATATTCAAATAATTTAAAAACTGGTTGTATTTTTTTATTTAAGTGCTTCTATTGTGATCGATTTTACGTTCCAAAAAAGTATATATTTAGGAAAATTGGTGCAATATATATATAACGTTGTTGGTTTGGCAGTGATCCAAATCATCGATCCTTTTTGTGCACTTGTTTAACAATTCAAAACCGTGTGACGGCCCAAGTCATGCTGCATCGATCTGAACAAATGGTAATCATTAGTTGTATCTGAATATGTTATGCTAAATCAAAAAACAACGAAAATAAGGGAGTTTGAATCTGTAATACAAATATTAGCGTTGCGAACTTTGGACTAAAATTGACTACCGACTGTTTAGTAATTGACTACTTTTTATAATCGACTGTTTCAGTCGCTACCTTCGGTCCGACTGATTTTGTTACTATTTACTATCGACTGTTTCAGTCGTGTACTTTTAGATACTATTTTTGGTCCTACTAGTTTCATTCGACTGATGTTTAACATTCTGGCTCTGTCGTCCTAGCCGCGACCTTGAAAAAAATGTATCGAATTTGTTATACTTACATAGATTTATATATAATATAGTTTTATGATTTTCTTGGTAGTTTGCTTGTAAATAACAATATATTGTATATTAATATAGCAGCATTTTGGAACGATATTTTTCAAAATTGTTAATATAATAGGGTAAAAAGATTAAAATTGTGAATGATAAATAGTAAAATACTTTTGACTGTATTTAAGACAACAATAGGTAATTTTTTTTGAATGACTTTTTGGTTTGGATCTAACTCGATCGATTTTTGTTAAAAAATATTTCCGTTCAATAATAATTAAAGCATTTATTTTATTTAAAAAGCTCTAGTAATTATTGTGCGATCATTTTTAATTGTCATGGATTAGTATTTTTTTAGGATCAGGTATATGTTTAATTTTAATTTAGTATTTATGGTTATTGAACATCTTTAGTTTTTAGGTTTTGTTTAAGTTCTATTGTATTGTTTATATTAATTATAGTATATTATTTATTATTATAAATATAATTTATTATAATTATATAATTTAAGTATATAATTTATTATTAGATTAGTATTTTTTTAGGATCAGGTATATGTTTAATTTTAATTTAGTATTTATGGATATTGAACACCTTTAGTTTTTAGGTTTTGTTTAAGTCCTATTGTATTGTTTATATTTATTATAGTATATTATTTAAAAATAGTAATTATTAGAATACGATAAAACATTTGTGGGGTTAAAAATTCCATTCAGAACATTCAAATATAAAAGTAGTTCTACTTCCTTTAAAATGAAATTATTGTATGTTATTAGTATTCAGTAATTATTTTTTTCCTTTTCTTTTTTAAAGTTAGTACGCGAAGGAATATGTACATCTCCGTCTCGCTTATACTGCCGTAAGAAAATATAAGCACATAAAAATTAACTGCCCCAACTTATCACCGTCATTTCCTCTCTCACAATTTCTAGAGGAATGGATCCGTACATCTTTGTCATCTTTTTCATGAATTGAAAAAACAGTCGAACCGTGCATTTGACTGAAAATAGTAATTACTATTTTATAAATATGAAGATGAAACTTGGTGAAAAATCAGTGAAGAGGAAACTGCTCAAATTTAGAGGTAACCAAATTATAGATTGTTTCCAAATACTAACAGATGATTTATATATATATTTTTAAATTTCAGAAAAAAGAAAATAGTTTTTTAGGTTCGACGGAATATTTGAACTGTTTACAAAATTACGTTTCAGATACAACGCATCTTATTGGATTGTAATTGGTCTATGTATCAATATTAACAATGTGGATGGCTTGAGACATGTATTGTATACATGAGTGTATACGTATAGTATGAAATTAAAATGTAACAATAAATGTTTCCTTCTACATATTTTCACATATTATATAGACTAGTATTTCAGTTGCTGCAATCTTTATTTTTTTAAACAAAATTTATCAATGTTGCAGTTCTAATAGCTATGTTACTAATAACGTTATGTTATTATATTAGTAGTAACCATTGTAATCCATTGTAATTTTAAAGTAGTACTTACAGAACGAATACATATTATCAATTAAAATAGAAGGAAATAATTATTTTGAATCTTTATAATACATTACAATCTGATTAGTAATTTGATAAACTCCGTTCAGTTCAGTTTATCTAAAATTAAAATCTCTAAAAAATATTGGGGTCATTATACCAAAAAGTTTGCTTGTAAAAATCAGCACAATATTCCGTTTCTACTTTAACGTTCTCATTTAATTAACTTAGATGGCTTTCCGTTCTCTCTAGAGTCTTTGTTCGACTGTTCTAATACAAAGAGTGTAAACACTGTATACACATTTAATATTCGGCGTTCATCAAATTAAGAAATCTTCAAGATGTTAAGAGAGTATGCAGTTTTCACGGTGTAAATAAGAAGCATGAATGTATGAAAGGAAGTACTTAGTAATAAAATTATGTTTTCAGAATAACGAAATGTTCCATGTAAGGAAAAATACAGTTGCCTTTGCCCTGCCCCAGGAAAATCAACCATCAAGGATTGGTATGCTAAGTTTAGACGTGGTGAAATGAGCACCGAAGACGGTGAACGCAGTGGACGCCCAAAAGAGGTTGTTACCGACGAAAACATTCTAAAAAATCCACAAAATGATTTTAAATGATCGTAAATTGAAACTGAATGAAATAGCAGACACTCTAAAGATATCAACTGAACGTGTACATCATATCAATCACGAATATTTGGGTATGAGAAAAAGTCTGTGCAAGGAGTGGTGTCGCGCGAGCTCAGCTTTGATCAAAAACAACGACAAGTTGATGATTCGGAGCGGTGTTTAAAGATGATCAAGCGTAATAAACCCGAGTTTTTGCGTCGATATGTGATAGTGGATGAAACATGGCTCCATCATTTCACTCCGAAATTCAATCAACAGTCATCAGAGTGGACTGCACACGATGAACCGGCTCAAAGGCGTGGGAAAACGCAACAGTCGGCTTGCAAGGTTATGGCGTCTGTATTTTTGGATGCGCATGGAATAATGTTCATTGACTACCTTGAAAAAGGAAGGACCATCAACATCGACTATTGCATAGCGTTATTAGACCATTTGAAGGACGAAATCGACGAAAAACGGCCGCATTTGAGAAAAAGAAAGTGCTGCTTCACCAAGACAATGCACTGGATTACAAGTCAATGAAAACGATGGCTAAAATCCATGAATAGGGCTTCGAATTGCTTCCTCATCACCGTATTCTCCAGATCTGGCCCTCAGCGACTATTTCCTGTTCTCAGATCTGAAAAGAATGCTGGCTGGGAAGAAATGTTCATCGAATGAAGAGGTGATCGACGAAACTGAGGTCTATTTTGAAGCAAAGGACAAATCGTACTACAAAAATGGTATCGAAAAGTTTTAGAGTCGCTATAATGAGTGTATCACCCTCGAATGGAATTATGTTGAATAAAAAAAACTAATTTTGCCAAAAAAATGTGTTTTACTATGGTAGACCGGGGACTTTTTAATTAACCAGATATACTATAAACAATTTTAAATTAAAAATACATATATATTGACGCGACGTTAATATGTATTGACAATACAATCGATTCAACCGAGTTTGGAAGTGCATTAATATGAAGACGAATAAAAGCGGCAGTAGCATTGACCGCAAAAATTAATATTAAAAATGATACACCGATTAAGGACGACAATTAACTGATAAAGCGCGAACGAGACGACCTTTTTAGGATAAAAATGTCAATGTCGTATGCATTTCGAGATTATCGTGAAACAATCGCAAAAAAAAAACGAAACAATTGCGGCAGTTTTGTTTATTCTTGCAACAGCTGTGTCATCGCAGAGATGAATCACAATAGTGGGTGATGATTATTCTGAAAGACGGTGGTTTCTCACTGATTATGTGTTGTAGGTCAAATCATGACGAGATTCTTGTTGAATTTTAAACAAATTCATAAATAACCGCCAGAATACGATCGAATTACAATATTATTATTCAGAATAAACATGTTAAGGTGACGATGATGATTACATAGGTTCATCATATTTCATTCATATCCGGGTAATGTTTTAGATCACAGTACTAGTTACAAAGGGGGTATTCTAGGTTAGAAATTTGAAGAAAAATCGTGTTTTTTTTAAATATTTTTAACGCTTAGCCCTTTAACGACACTTTAAACACGTTTATCTCGAAAATACTTTTTTTGAGATGGTTGACGTGATATATATCAAGTTCTATTGTACCGATCTATTTTAAATTTTGTGTGATTAAAGATTCTTCTATCTCTTCAAAATAAAAACAAACTACACTTTATAAATTATACTTTTGACAAATTACGACTCGAATTATTTCTTCTTAATTGGTTTAAGCTCAGATTAATTCTACATTTTGTCCTATCTTGATTGATTTCAACATTGTTATTTTTCACAATATTAATTTTTCCTGTATTTTCAATACATAATAAAAAAATCAATACCGACTAATTTTTGATTAGGACCTAGTTCAGTAGACATCAGGCAAGACATTACAAAATCAAAAAATTTGGATGGATATATAGTGGTACACGCCAGAAACCAAAAAAATAGTCCAAAACAATGCTGTCAAAGCAAATTAAGATGCTGTTATTTATCTCGTTTTTTTGAAATGGTAATTAATCTTCATTCGAACATCCAGATATACATTGGAAAAAAGGTGATGTATCAATGTAAATAACTCTTAAACAATTTAACCTAACTGTTGAATCCGATGCTATTGTCATTGAACCGTCGACCACTCACTCATTTAAAGTAGAACTAATTAATATTAAAAATGTTAAGAACTGACCAACTTGTAGGCGTTTTCCAATCCTGTAAAACTTGCTGAAAATATTTTCAAATTTTTAACATATCTCATTAAGTAGTTTAAATTTAACGTCGCCAATGAATGTAAATGGCTAAAAGAGGAAAACATATATCAAAAAATGTTGGTTCAACTAGGTCAGGTCAAGTATATCAATTCCCGTTGGGCAAGCTTAAGCAAGTATGATATATGGGATTAATAATTATCAGTTTTAATTGATTTACATAAGATTTATGAGCTCCATCCGTAACGAAAATATTGTTGATATATTATAAGAAATATCTTTCGTGTTATAAAAAATATATATCTATTAAAATGTGGAACTTTAGTAAGATAATTTCATGCAACATTCTATCTACCTTAATAGGTGTACCAACAGTTTGTAACTAATGATTGTTAGTTATGCATCTAAAAGCTCTATAGATCGTATATCAGAATTTATTGTATATCTAAGACCAATTTCTAAATGTACTGATAGTGTATTACACAAGTTTACAAATTTGGGTCAATTTTTGGACCCGATCAGATGAAAACAATTCTTAACGTTATTTGATGCACTGAACTTAATTTTCAAATTGTGTGTCAACTCACGTGATTGGTTATAGATTTAAAATCCGCGTATGACAGCACTGCGCTCTGATAACCGCTGTCAGCGGACTATGTTACATTAAACATCATTTTCATCATCAAAAATCAAAGAAGGAATATTTGTTGGACCTGATATTCGAAAACTAATGGCTGATGCAAATATTCCAACATGTTCAACGGCTGATGAAGCAGCATTATCGACACAGTTTCAAAGTTTTGTTCTTTATCGGCAACCACAAATCACAGGATTGCCACACAAGCATGTAATCGACAATCTGTTGCAAAATTACAAGATTGGTGCTCGAATGCCTCTTCTGTATTCACATCTTGATTTTTCCCCATAAAACCTGGGTGGCACACACCGGCTAGACCAAGATATAGCAAAAACCGAAACGCCACACCAATGATTTTGGGACAAAGGCATGATACGCGATTACCGTTAGACCCTAATGTATGAGTCTCAATTAAACTATTGTTCATTTCTGATTAATACTTTTTATTCAATAATTCGCCATTAATGGTCGAAAAAATGGGTAAAAAGATTCGATGAACTTTTTGAATATTTCGAAAACTGGAACCGACTTAAAAAAAGGGCCTGCTGATTTGAATTCAGTGCCCCAAGAATACCTTATAAACCATACTGGTTAATCAGGTCGAAAACATCGATTTGACCAATAACTTTAATTTTCTATTACGACAGTTATTTAATAGCTTATCAAATGTGCTATTTCCACTGATAATTGTATGAACTAAGTTTTTAACTGGTGGGAAGTCGCCTTAACTATTGTAAGATAAACCACGAATGAGATAACGCCAATGACTTACTTGGTGACAAATCATTTCTACGAATAGAATTGTATAATAACTGAATCATATAAGCATGATCTTTTAAAATTAAGACCACAATCCGATACAACAAAATTAATAACTAGTATAATATTTGAAATAAAATATCCGATTAGAATAACAAATAATATTAGGTTATATCATATCATCCTGTATATCACGACCTAGGGTAAGTTATCATTGTTTTCACGGGCTTTTGTGGTTTTGAAACGTACGTAATATTTCCGTGGGTTATATAACCGCTCAGAATAACTATTTTACAACGCATATAATACAAATCGCAACTATTTTATTTAAAAAATCAACAATTCAGATTTCACATACTGGTATTTTTCATGGACTTCACTAAAAATCATAGTTTTGGTAGCTGGGATTTGCGCACACACATTTTGCTAATACGAATTGATAGATTCGCCAGAGGTCGAAGTATAGATGTTTATATATTGAGTACAAGACAAAAAAAAAAGATATTTTAGTTTGGTTTTGATCGTGCAAGCTCAATAAGTTAAAAATCGTTTATTTTTATTATCACAGTATTTTCAATAATACAAGGTAATGCTATTATATGTATATGTTTGGTGCTATTGTGTATATGTGATTTTTTGGCTGTCTAGAACGCTCTTTATTTTCAGTGCCAAAATCACCACTTTTGAGATGTCGAAAGCAATACTCACACATTGAAATTGATGGAACATGGTTGCCATAGTTTCACACAGCATTCGATAACCTTCAGCCGCTTCTTTCTTCAAAATGAAGTAAACAAGCAAAACTTGCCGTAATGCGATTTACTCGGTACAAATTCATTTTCAACGCACTGAACATTTTATTGTTGACTCTACAACGAAATGACATACTGAACAGTGAAGTGAGTTGAAGCCTCATTTTAGTTATAAATGTAACTGATGCGATTTAATACACAAGAAATTTGTTGTAAATCCCTTAAAATTAAGTTATATGTCTGATATTTACGTAGAACCCATATAATGAATTTTAAAAAAAATGGATTTAACCATAATATCAATTAAGAAAAACATAAATACTAAGTTTCCAGTTTGACCAATCAATTAGAATAGCTGGTTTAGTATTTTTGGATATTTATTAAAACCTGTAATATTTTGTTAAGGACAAATTTGCTAAAGATTTCAACAGGAGGTCGAAATTCAGTGTTTCATAAACGATGATGATCTAAAATTTTTAATGTTTGGGCAAAAACTTATGGGGACCATAAGAGGTATTGTTAACTTGGTGTAACAGGAAGCTGATGAAACCGAATATTTAGATTCTTTATGCAAGTATATATTTTTATTATTGTAACAGCAACGAATAAAGATGAGCTCACTGCTTCAGGTGAAAAGCTATTGGATTGTTTGGAAGAATTGCTGACAATTATCAAGACAAGGTGATCATTTGACATACGAGAAGAAATGTAACATATGGGCTGAAAAGTCCCGGGCCCAACACATAGGTGGCGCTAGTTTTATTGCATTCACCGCTTTTGCTTTTCAAAAGAAAGCTGTTAAATCTTCGTGATATTCTACTCATAAGTTTGTGAGTTATCGTGTGAAGAGTGACACTATTTATAATGTCACAAAACAATTTCGTGTTTTAAATTTACACTTGATAGGAAAAATACTGATCAAGCGAAGCAAAAGCTTGAAAATTATATACATAGTATTATAAGGCTGCATCAGAAACAATAATAAAACGTTGATTTGCTGACTCCAAACATAGAGATAGAGCAGTAGAGATACCGATGATGCAGAAAGCAATGGACGTCCAAATGCGGTGGTAACACCAGAAAATATCAAAAAAATCAACAAAATCGTTTTGAATGACTGAAAAGTGAAGTTGCCTGAGTTGTGAAGTGAAGTTGAAACTCTATTTAAAGTGGATGCCGCGTTTGCTCACTATTGACCAAAAACAACAACGTGTTGATGATTTTGAGCAGTTTTTGGCCATATTAAATGTAAGAAAACCTGGATATTTGCATCGATATGTGACCATGGATGAAACATGGATCCATCACTTCACTCCGGAATCAAAACGATTGTCGAGTGAATGGACAGCAAGCAACTGGTGACAGGCCTATTTTGAGACAAAAGATAAAACGTTCTGCAAAAGTGGTATTGAAATGTTAGAGCGGCGCTGTAATGATTGTGTGACTCCTTATGGAGATTACGTTGATGAATTAAGCCAATTTTGAACAAAAAAAAAAGCGTTTTCTTTATTACGGCCGGACATTTCAGCCAATATGTTATATAATAATATAAGATAAATATAGATAAGGTAGTGAAATGTATTGTTTTAAAAGTTTAACATAATTCACCATTTAACTACTGGAAAAACAATTACAAACTAATTAACCACTATAGTAAAAACCAACCTATTTAATTTTTTCTTCAAGTCAACGTAGCTACTTTATAACTAATCGTCCATTCCTCCATCATTCCAATTATTAGTTTCAAGGTTTTAACGGTTTTGCCGACCACGCATTTTTTCTCTTAAATAATTGTTAAGAGCCAACGACTGAGCGTTAACATGACAAAGATGATTATTCATTTTACCTATTACAACAAATCTGTGCTGAATGTTAAAGTTGTGTATTTTCATATAGTGGTAATTTAAAACATGCATTATTAGATGTTGGAATTAATCCGTAGCGTTTTACAAAAGATGGCGTAGGTTTTGCACATGCTGCTGTGCACAACAAAAAGAAATGACAATTTAAATAATCGAGAGCTGACCTAGTAATTTGAATCACTGTTCACTGACTTTTGAATAAAAACATGACTAGAAGTTTTATAGTAAAGGAATGAATAAAAATTTAGGGGGAATTTGTCTCTTATCATTTGTATCACACAGGAATGTAGGTGTGTTATGTTTATTGGCTATTATTTCTTGCTCCATGTATAAATTCCTTCCTCACCTCTCGCTCTTTTGAGGTATTCCTTTCTTCTGTTTGTATCTACCTTAGTCTTTCTTTGATAGTAATTTTAGTTTTATTTTATATTTTCCTTTTATTAATGGGTTTGTTACTTATAGTGACGTACAAATTCATTATCTTTCCAATTCTCCAATCTCCTGGCTTCCACTGCTTTCGAATGTTATAGGTTCTTAAATGCTTTTACTTGTATACCTTCAATTTGGGGTTTTTATTACTCCTGGTTCTCCCATCACCATGACTTTCTAGGTATTTTGACCTATCAGTGACATATCATATATTTTATACCCTATATATAGTCCTGTTTTGCATATTTAATCTTTGTTGATTATTTTTTAATACATATTTTTTATTAATTTCATTACAAACAAACTATTCTTGAATTTATTTTAAAAAACCCTAAAAACATAAACGCCTAAAATCATAAATTAAACTATTTAATCTTATCTAGGTTTCCATATCTTAACAGGCATAATCAGCAAATTTATTTCAATTGTTTATCTTAATTGTTCTGTACCCTGTCAAGGCGACACGTCGATTTGTAATAAAATATCAGAAACAATTAATAGGTTATGCTGTCCTGTAATGATCAGAAATCGTATCTGTTGCGTAACTACGCTCTGTAACTACAGAGCATTTTATTTGGTAAAATCAAGTTGCGAGTGTTGCAGTTTTGTTCTGATAAATTGTTTCATTTTTTATAAAAAGGAATCGCAAACAATTTGGTAGTCATATTTACGAGTCTGTAGACGTGATCTATTGTCTAATAAATTATGTAAATATAGTTACAAGGGTTGCTATTTATGTTTTGAACTTTGCAATACAAGTGTTGTTAGGCTATGATATGCATTAGATGTACTAAAACGTTAAATAAATTATATTTTATTACATTTTTGTCTCATTATTTTATTTATATTAGAATCAAAGTTAAATGCGGTAACATTGTGACATTTTGACGTCACAAAATGAGATGGCGTGAGTTTGTTACTACTTTGGGACTATATAACGCAATTATGTATATAAAACAGGTAAGTGTATATATAAAAGGTATAAAATTGTGAGAATACAAACAAAAAGTATATGTTATTATATTATGTCAGTTAGACTAATGTAGAACGGTGAATATTCTTCGGAAAATTGGGAAAAAAATGCGACAACGAAACATTCTTCATCATGATAATGTAAGCTCTCACACATTGCTATTGCTATTATCGCAAAACCTGCTATCGTCGGAGAATGTTACTGTTTTCCGCATACCTCACAAAAACATACGAAATTTCGACATATTCGATGAACTATTGATATGCCAAATATACATTTTCTATTGTGCTATTGTTGCAGAATTCCACAACGTTCGCACCAGTTGCATTTAAATGATTTTGCCCAATGGAAATGTGCAATTACAGAATCAAGGTTGAAACGCCCGGTACATGCGGTCGAAGTCAAATGCGACTTAATGAAGAAGAAAGTCGATTTCACACATTCGGTTGTCGTTTTTTTTTTCTTGCATCAGCACGTATCGCAAATTACTCATCAATTCGAAAAAATTATACATTTTTTGATATATATTGAACAAATATGAAACACCGTTGAATTTTTAATAAGGAATTCAATAAGTACAACATAATTTTACTAATTTAATTCTAAAGACGTTGCCACAAAATAATCAAAGATAAAAAGATATGTTTTAACTGCAAGGTTGGAAAAAAAGATATTTTGAATGGCTATTCAACAAAAATTATTAGCATGTAGTAGTTAGAAAAAGAGGACAATATACCATAGTATGTACAGAACACAACATTATTTCTTCTATTTAGAAAATGCAACACATGGGCTGAACAGCCCGGGCCTAACACATAGATGGCGCTAGATTTATTCCATTCACCATTTTTTCGGTTAGTACTAATCTTCAAAAGAAAGCTGTTAAAATTTCATGATATTCTACTCATAAGTATATTGTGCTAAGAGTAACACTACTTTTGTATTCAAAACACTGGATCAAAAACAATTTCATGTTTTAATTCTACAATGTTTCTTGATGGAAAAAAATACCGTTCAAGCGAAGCAATGGCCTGAAAAGTGTTATAAGGACACCGCTCTATCAGAAACCACAATAAAACGTTGGTTTGCTGACTTCAAACGTGGTCGTAGAGACACCGATGATGCAGAAAGCAGAAAACATAAGAAAGAGCAAAATCGTTTTGAAGGATCGAAAAGTGAAGTTGAGTGAATTCGATGATAACATTGTAAAGATAACAAAAGAACTTGTTGTAATCAAAGTGGGTGCCGCGTTTGTTCACTGTTGACCAAAAACAAGAATGTGTTGATGATTCTGAGTAGTGTTTGGCCGTGTTCAAATATAACAAACTGGAATTTTTGTGTCGATATGTGATAATGGATGAGACATGGATCAATCACTTCCCTCTGGAATCAAAACTATCGTCCTCTGAGTGGACAGCAACTGATGCCAGGCCTATTTTGAGGCAAAAGATAAATCGTTCTACAAAAGTGGTATTGAAATGTTAGAGATTACGTTGTTGAATAAAGCCAACCGCGTTTTCTTTGCTACGTTCGGGACTTTTCAGTCCATGAATTCAAATGGGTTGTACAGTGTATATTGTACATACCTTGAGAACATTGGGTAAATGTTGACGAAAGCACATAATAATTTCATTTTAATCCCCTTAAATGTGATATTTAAGGCATTTAAATTATTTAAGAGCTTTAAATTACATTAGGTGAAGCAACTGAACTGCAATATCTACGTATTTGGCATGAAACCTTTTATGTAATTTACTGTTGCATTAATGTAAAAGCCTACTAAAATCACAAGCCACACTATTCCACCCTTATATTAACCTCAAACCGTGCCTTTTGGGATTAATACTAATGGATGACGTATACTTTTGAGGGGAAGTTCTGGTTTATGAAGGGACGGCGGAAAAAGATAAAAAACAAAACTAATACATTAGTTATCAAAAAACATCAATGTTTCATAGGAAATTTTTCATATATGTGTATATATGGGATTTCAAAGGCGGTAATAATCAAAGACAAAACAGTAATTACTATATGTACTGATAACATTTTGGATAATTAATGTTGATAATTAAACCTCCATAAATGTTTCTAAATCATTCATATTTATTTATAGATTTATCAGTTGGAAGCCATATTAAAATATAAATTTATATATTACCAAATGTACTCATTATTTCTTTCTAATATGAGTCATGTCTTAATTTCAACAATGTAATTGTTAAATAATAACCAGGAATATATTTAACGTTTATAATCTTAAGTTAAATGTACATGTCAAAATTTGAAATTACTCAAAAGAGGCCAAAACTGATGAGGTTTGGGTTGTCTTTTATATTTCGATATTGGTAATCCCAAAAAATTATTTCAAAGTTAATTATTTTAAACAACGAAAAATATTTGAAATTTAACACGAAAAACGCTTTGCATATACAGTAATGTGAACAAAATGGCGAAAATCAAATAATTCTATTACTATTTAATTACAAGCTAAAACAATACAATTAAAATTACGTCCTTCCATTTACAATTGTTTCCCAAATAACTGAGCCACACTGATTACTATTATATACGAGAATCGTATCTGTTGACAATAAAACTCTGTCCTGTCAAAAAACCGCCCAAATATTTAACGGTCTAACCATGAAAATCTGATATTTTTATGTCTAATTGATGAAAAATGACGAACAAAAAATATACAGATATCAAGGTTCGGTCAAAATAAACGTATTTTTCCATTCAGACCCAGACTGTTAATTAAGATAATTTTATTAAATTAATTTAAAAACTTATCATTAAAATATGGAACAAATATAAAGGATATTTTAGTATTTTTAACATATACATGTTATTATTACTAAATATATTGATTTTAAAAGATGACATAATAAAATCAATACATGACTAAGTGCTATGCTAAAACGTAGATGTAAATTATCCGCAAAATATTTAGTATGGTGGTCTAATTTAATATATTTCTTCCAATTTAGTATATACCTTTAAAATAATACGAGGAATCTATAAAGACGATTTTTACACACAAATAACCATATTTTTAATCATATTCATTGAATAAATGAGTATTGTCATTAAAATTAAAGCACTCCTACTATTAATGCTGACATTTTTACTGCAGCAATATCTTAGAAAACACTATACATATTTTTAGAATGTATTACAAGTGATAACTAATTTCTAAGGTCAGAATTATTTAAAGTTAAATGATTTAAAGTCAAGAATATAACATTTTCGAGAAACCACATTGAAAATTTGTGAGAAAACTGTCGAAACTCTTATGTTTATATTATCATACCTTGAATAAATAATACTTTAATAATTTGTAGCTCAATCAGTACTTCATATACTTTGTTATTTCTTTTGTTTTGAATTTCATCATATCTATGTTCATAGTTGTTTGTAATTTGGTTACGTCACCGAGTTTATCCCTTTAATGATCTGATATATTAATATATTTCTTGATGAAATTTAATGTGTTATAATTGTTTTAATACTATTAATACTGTACATATTTTTAGACCGTAGTACAAGTGATAACTAATTTTAAAGGATTTTTAATAGTTCATAACATCAAGTCAACGATATACCACTTTCGAGAAACCACATTGAAAAAACTGTCGAAATTCATCAAACTGCAAGAAACGTTGATTTTGAAGGCTGGAACTATACGAATTAAAATTTAATACTTTTAATGTTTTTTTTTAATATTACTCTTAGTATTTCCACAATCTGCTCAATAGACAATAAATATTTCTTATGTTAATATTATCATACTTTTAATGAATAATGCTTTAATAATTTGTAGCTCAATCAGTACTTCATATACTTTGTTATTTCTTTTGTTTTGAATTTCATCATATTTATGTTCATAGTTGATTGTAATTTGGTGACGTCACCAAGTTTATCCCCTTAATGATCTGATATATTAATATATTTCTTGATGAAATTTAATGTGTTATAATTGTTTTAATACCATTGATAATTAACTATAAAAATATCTTGAGTAATAAATGATATATAAAGCAGGAAATAATTCATTCAAAATATTGCGTCAAATGGCTAGTTTCTCTCACAACTAATTTTAAATAGTAACATAATTTTAAAATATCTCTAAATTTATATAAAGATTAATATTAATTAAAAATATTAACACAATATTACTTTTAGATATAATAAAAAGCCACTAAATTAAACAAAAATAAATGAGTGGAATTTTGTTTTAACATAATAAGATTGTGTTGAAAAATAAATAAATAAAACTGAATATATATTACTACAATTCATAGAATTAATTAATTGTTCTGTTAATTGCCCGCATACATGTAGCTGTTGTTTATTAAAACGAATTACTGTCTAACTGATATTATACATGTACTCCCACTGTATTTATTTGTTACTCATCACAGATCATGACTAATTGTTTAATATGTATTACCAGAAGAAACTACGTGGGAAAACTAACTTAGTTAATGACAAAATACATTTACAATTAGAAATCTATACGAAATTGAAATACTGATATGAAAACGCAGATTAATTCGGCTGATATTTTGTCAAAAAAGTACTGAAAAATTATTAATTGAAACAAATGCATCAATAATTTTTGTAGTTAGTCGACTTAGGAATTTTCACATAGGTGATCACTTACTGAATGTTATGTAGATAATAATTATTATACATACATATTGCTCACTGATTTTTGGACCACTAAGGGTAGCAAAAAACCTTGCAATAAATGTTATACATTAAAATTTTTAGAAAAACTATAAAATTTCAGTATATGTTAACTAAAAATAGAATATTAACCGTGTATAAATAATTAATGAAAGAAATAGACACGGTTTAATCTAAAGCGAATTACTACGGGTCTACTATAATAAATCCGCTATTAAAAACGTTAATGAACTTCAAATTATAACGCACTATATTCCTAAAAATAAGTCTAACTACATTAAAATTAAAATAGCGAAAATACTGTAGTAATAATCGACGTAAATATGAAAAAATATCATAAATTCACTGTCCGTAAAATAAAATAAATTAACTGAATTATAGAATTAAATATGTTTTGTTTTGTATTTTAGCACCTTTCCAATATTTTATTATAACTGATTAAAAAAAACTGCTCTTTAAAACACTAGTTATGCGTTAAAAATATATTGAACATTTTTTTGTGTATTCAATGTAATGTTTTGTTATTTATTTGGCAATTTCATGAAAACAAATCGACTCAAGCATTGAAGTCATAGTCCACGTTGAACAAAAACTTGCTGAAATATTATGGAATAGCAAATTATAAGGAATAAAATCCAGAATTTTAAATGGATGAAGATAATTTTATTAAGAAACAAACATCTGTATGGGCAGGTAATACCAAGCGTATCGGAAATTTATTACCGTTTTTTTTTTCGAAAAAAACTACATATTTTTCAAGACGGTGGAAAAATTTGTACGCAAATTTGGACAATTTGATTTTATGCATCTTGGCCCTCTTTTAAGTAATCGATGGATGTCATCCCACAAAAAGTGTTTGCCCTTTGTCATTCAATTGATGTGTCACCCATTCCTTGTAATCGGTCGCTAATCGTTTCTTGGGCCACATTTGACGCTTCTGTCAATTGTTTTTGAGTTTAGGTAAGGTCATCATCCGGTAATTCTTGCAGTTTCGCATCTTCAAACTTTTTCAATCTACCAGAACCTTTTTTCGCTTACACATCGAGATCACCATTTGTTTGAATTTGCGAAAACACGCCCCATGTGTTTTTAAGGTAAGTTTTTTACCGTAAGTTTCTACTAGCAAATGATAAGTTTGGGAGACTTTTTCTTTTAATTAAATAAGAAAAGTAATGCACGTGTTCAGACATATTCAAAAAGGTATAAATCTGTGACGGTATTACTTTCGTAAAATATAACATATATAGGTTTGAAGCTTGATGTCAGTAGAATAAAATGACATCTGTTAGAAAAACCGGTAATGACTTTCCGATACACCTGGTAATTTCTGCAGGAGTTAAGTTCTTAAGTTTACTGCAGAACTATTAATACAACAGGTTAATTGAAAAGCCCCCGGCCTACCATAGTAAAACACATTTTTTTGCAAAATTATTTTTTTTATTCAACATAATTCTCTTCAAGGGTGATACACTGATTATAGCGACCCTCCAACTTTTCGATGTCATTTTTGTAGTACGATCTGTCCTTTGCTTCAAAATAGGCCTCTGTTTCGGCGAGCACCTCTTCATTCGGCGTAAATTTCCTCCCAGCGAGCATTCTTTTGAGATCTGAGAACAGGAAATAGTGACATGGGGGGACCAGATCTGAAGAATATGGTGGATGAGGAATCAATTCGAAGCCCAATTCATGGATTTTTGCCATCGTTTTCACTGACTTGGTGACACGGTGGATTGTCTTGGTGAAGTAGCACTCTCTTTTTCTTCAAACGCGGCCGTTTTCGGCGATTTCGTCCTTCAAACGGTCCAAAAACGCTATGTAATAGTCACTGCTGATGGTCCTTCCTTTTTCAAGGTAGTCAATGAAAATTATTCCATGCGCATCCCAAAATACAGACGCCATAAACTTGCCAGCCGAATGTTGCGTTTTCCCACGCTTTGGAGCGGATTCATCGTGTATAGTCCATTCGGATGATTGTCGATTGGATTTCGGAGTGAAATGATGGAGCCATGTTTCATCCATTGTCACATATCGACGCAACATCTCCGGTTTATTCCTTCCTTTATTGATCATCTTCACAACACTGATCCGAATCATCAATTCGTTGTTGTTTTTGGTCAAAAGTGAGCTCGCATGGCACCCACTTTGCACAGAGCTTTCTCATATCCAAATGTCCGTGAATAATGTGATGTACACGTTCAGTTAATATCTTCTTTGTCTGCTATTTCATTTAATTTCAATTTACGGTCATTCAAAATCATTTTGTGGATTTTTTTATGTTTTCGTCGGTAACAACTTCTTTTGGGCGTCCCCTGCGTTCACCGTCTTCGGTGCTAATTTTTTCACGTCTAACTTGACGGTTCATTTTCCTGGAGCAGTGTTCGGAAACTCGGCTTAAGCCAAGTTTTTGCTTCGACTGTTTTTTTCTCTTCAAAAAGCAATATTTTATCAACACGCGAAATTCCTTTTTATGTATTTTTTCACAATAACAAAAGTTGCTTCGCTCAAAATGCTATAATTCACAAACTAATGTTCCGACAGCTGTCAAATTTATGCACGCCTCTTTAGAGGGTTAGGGCTAACAAAAAACATATGGATTGAATTCTAGTAGCGCCATCTATATGTTAGACCGGGGACTTTTCAGTTGACCTGTTGAACTAGAACCGATATAAAACTCTATAAATAAATGAAAAATGTATAAATTTTAATTGAAATCTGTATTCTCCATCAAAATTAAGTGTTGCGTGAATGAAATCTCTGGTACACCTGATACATATAATTATTTAGTTCGTGAGCTAATTGATAGTAAATACGTATAATTCCCAATAATTATTAAGTTAATATAGATGAAATATAAAGTGCACACTGGACTCTACGTACTGTTGCGGATAACCTTGCTAGAAGATTACTTAAATTGCTGCTTCCATGACCGCGTTTCATACCTTGAATACGAAATATTTGCTTTTTAACATTATAAAGCATTAAAAAGATTTGCTCATAAGGTATATTAGGTCTAGGAAAATATATTTGCGTATAATATAATATGATATTAAGATAATATCTGTAAAGGTTGTATTTTTTAACATAACACATTTTTAGAACGTTTAAAAAATTGTATTATACACTCACATAACTCACATAAAAGAAGAGAAAGCTTCCCAACCCTATAAAAGAAAAAAAATCATACGAGTTTAATGATAATTTCATTAATTTAGTAGTTATTTTTTAGAAATTAGAAGAAATAATAGAATTAGATAGAATACAATATAATAGAATTAGAAAAAATAGGAGAAATTAGTTATGGGGACGTGAAGTCAAATAATAATTTCATGATATAAGACCCAAATAGAATTGAAGTTAAATAATACTTTTGAAAAGAAAATATTTATCATAAAAAAACATCTGGTAAAGATATCGATTAAACATATTTAGAAGTCGTTTATTGTAATTAAATAAGATGATATACATCCTTGAAAACGTGATCATCGAGTATTATTTGATAAGAACTAACAAAATTTTTATAAGCCCAGAAAATGCGAGAGATGGAAGGGATGACAGTTACCATAACCAGCAAAACTCGATATTATTACTATTGCTCTGCTGTACTCGCATCAATACTCACTGAAGATAAAGTAAGTGTATCACTTATACACTAGGTCCGTGTGGTTTGGTTTAATCATCTGATTTCCTGGGTGTTATCCAACATTTTAGTAACCATATTTCATGTTAAGCTAAAATTTCAGATACCTTCACAAAACCATTTGATTTCGTAGTGCAATTCTTTGTTGGTTATGTAGCACTGGTTATGATTTTGTTTCGCTAGCGTTAGATAACTAGCAATGAAAGGTTAGCTTTGATATTTTAAACCAGCCCAATATCTGCATCCCAAAAGTCCAAATTGGCTTTGTAATGGACTGTTTGACAGTTTTAGGGAATATATTCCGACTAACCGGTACAGTTTTTGAGTTTTATCCATATCACTGAATAATATATTATCTACATCCATACATTCTAGCGAATACTCGCAAAAGAATACTCTGGCTTTAAGAATATATATACGACATTAGACCCTTTCTTTCTGTATGGAAAAATATTTAGTGTAAATAGTGTATGCTATGATAGTTAATTATATTTTTTACAATTTCACATTAGATAAGAAGAAATTCGCAGAAATATAGACTATCTATTTTGTCCTGATACTCCATTTTTGCCTGAAAATTATTTTAAAAATTCGAAAACCAAAATTAGAGAACACATTGTATTTATAGTTTTAGAATGATTAAGAACTTTACAAATTACAGTATTTACAACAAATGCTATATCATATCGGCAATCACTATCGATATAGCAATTTTCAAGATATATAACATTTTGAAATTTTCTGAGGGTTTTTAGAAACCCATGAAAATCGCAATTAATACTTGTAACGTGACAACAAGCTTGAGGTGATTTCAACTAAAACTGGCACTTCTCTTTGTCTAGGATTATTAAAATTAAACTCGCAAGAGATACTTTTATTTCCTGGTAACTAAAATAGAAATGTTCAACAATACATTATAATACATTATCTCGACAATACACAAGATCCAATAGTGAATGAAAGGATGCTTAGTAATGGAGATGACATGGAACATCTTGTTGGCGTACTTAAACTTCTTACGTTAGTCCTTAAAATCAACCAATATTGTATCAAACAATGACTGTATCAAATGACCGTTGAGTAAGACCATAAATAGTAATAAAAACGACCTTAGACTACAAGAAGCTCCGAATACTGATCTCCCCTACTAAAGTGTTAGTCATTTTACGAACACCCACCGCAAAGAAAAAAACAACAAATCGAAACAAATGTTTTCAAGATGACACCATTTATCTCACGCTAATCGTCATCATTCTTAATCCCAATGGACTTCTCTAGAACAACAACGGAATGACGTGGTCGTTTTTCGGAATGCACAATCGCAACACTGACCAGATCGAAAGAGAAATTTACATAAAGGATATGGCTACGGCCGCCGATGAGTCACCATCGCGTAATATCAGTTAAACCCGTTTTCTACCGGGCGTCCTTTCGAGGCTGATAGGTTTCGAATATGAGCGAGAGCAATATTAAACAGCGACAAGCGCGCCGGCATCTTGTTCGTTTACCTTTGCGATGTTGTAACTTAAATGAAACCGGTAAAACTGGGGTAAAATTGACGTCCAGTAAGGAATTAATGAATATGTAGTGGTAATTGACATTAAATAGATACAACAGATATGACAAACCGACCGTGTCAAATAATGGAATCATATAGTATAAGCAAGAAGCAGTGAACTCACGTCTCACTCACTCATAAAATTCAATCCATAAATTATAGTGAAATAATATTTTAGGCACATCTTATTTATTTATATATTATAGACCTATCAGCCTCCTGGACTATTTGGGGTCTATTTACAGATATACAATATACAACACATTTACATCAGTAATGTTATTAGAAGTATAGAATGCAAAGAACAATATAAATACATGGTCGGAATATAAAATCTAGAGTTAAATGTGTAGGATAACGAGTACATATTGCAAGATGTCAAGTAAAATATGTTAAAGCATACGTAGGCATGAATATATGAATGCTACAGTACAATGGTCGGACAACCCATGTCAGATAAGATACAAGATACAAAAAATGTAAACGAACAATCAAGATATTACATATATGCACACTATTAATATTTCTACTAGTAGTGCTGTTACGTGTGTCTTAAGACACTGGTCCATCGTCTCTCCCAAGTTGACCAACCGTCTTTGCGAGTTGTATCTTCGGCATTTGGTTAGTATATTAGTGCTTGATAGACAGTTAGGAACCACATTCGACGCACAGTGGTGGACTTCTTCCCTTAATGAGAAACTCATGGGTCAGTTTGCAGTGACGCGAGAACAAGCTTAAGTTGCTGAAGTTAATGGTGTTAAGGCCCTGATAATACTCCTTTTTCACCTCCTTCACCTCCCAAAGCTTGTTGTTTTCTGTTAGATCCCATCTAAGTTGGTCTAGATGTCGAAAGATTCTAGCAGAGTGGTGTTTCATATCTCTACATCAGAAGGGGAAATATATGGCAAACAGTTCAGCCGTCAATACAAGCCGAGACTGAAGTGTCCTTCCGACATCACCGATGTAAATGCTGCCCCCACGTAATTTTAGAATCGTCCGAGAATATGAATTAGATGCTGATATTGCTAGGGTCAGAATAAACCTTTGGTAGACTCCTCATGGAGAGATCGAGAGTCGCCATGGAGGCAATCTATCCTCGGATGTGTATATCGGTGGAAAAGCCAGCGATAAGCGACTACAAACTGCATGGCATCTATAACAAGAGTGTTGCTATCTAAAAGGGGTTGAATTTGAAGCACATCTTATGACTGTTGCAAAGATTGACCAACATTATTCTATAAATAAAACGGGAATGAACAAAAGAGGAACTATTCAGTGCCAAAATGTCCCGTCTATTTGGTATACGTAAGTCCTATTTATATTGCAAATTATGAAGTGCAAATAAAAGCTGAACGTATAGGAGCCCAGCTAGTTTTATTATGGTTTTAAAACTAAGTATTGCCAACCAAACACAACTGTTTCGAAGATTGGAAGATCAAGATCTCTGCTTTTTAATTTAAAAAAATCCTACAGTCTATTTGCTCACAATGGAGTGCCAGTAATTGAGTAAGAGAAACATGATGGGATTATTTATTTATTACGTAAGACTTTTTTAGATGAACTTTTTGAACTCTATCCAATGTAGGACTAAATAAAATTGGTTAACAGGTATCCATCCATCATTAAATATTACGTAAGAAGTATCTATTAAAAATTATAAATAAACTAGCAGAACAATTTATAAAACCTTAGATTTTATCATCTTACCTAAGAACCATTGAAAACTATCATACCTCATTATATGAAAAAAAAACAGACATATTAAAACCCTCTTCCCACTAAAAGTACGTAATAAATAAACAGCCCCATATGAGCCTTCAATTAGACCCAGTGACTCAGCGGGAATAACGCTCCCTTAAATAGACTAGTGAGAAAAAATAACGCTAAAATAAATTTAGTATAAAAATTGACATTAATAATATAATAATATCCAAAACACAAAAACGTATTGTCTACGGTTTTTATCATAAAATTTCACCAACTCACAAGTAATTTTTCTGATATTTTCAACTCGTTATCTTACACCGATTGCTAATTTTAGCAAAATTTATTTCGAAAATCTATACCATTAAAAACTTAATATTTTTCATTTAAATAAATAAATTTAACATTAATAAAATTAAAAAAAAAACATCGACAATGATAATGAAATAAATCAATACAATTTAATCCCTCTCATCCAGATAAAGATAAAATACGCGTATAAAAATAACCAGAGTACCACTAATATATGATATTCGGTAGATAACGAAACGGGTGTGTGGCAGCACTGACATTATCACAACTCGGAAACACGGAAAACTACACGAATGAATGAGTTTTTTCTCGTATCGATTCAGTATTAGCTCTTCAGTTTTGTTAGCTGATTACTGCGACAATTAACATTGTTATATTATCTTATCTAAGACCGACAGTTTGCTAATCTGTACTGTTGGAATATATAATATCACAATTTTGACATATCAGTACAGTACCCATTTACAACGTTTAACACCAACTGAATTCAAAACATTGAATTTCAGTTAACACAAAGTGTCATATTTAATGAGGCTCTTCTTTGATATTATTTTTTATAATAAGGAAGACATTCTAAGCTCTTACACCAACATTAAGAGAATAGCAGTATAACGAAACTTTTAACTCTGGCGCAAAGCTTAGATGAAGGTCAATCAAAAAAAAATTAAATGTACACCTGCATCATGAAAAATATAACCAGACAAATTTAATAACGAAAGATTCCTAATATATATTATAGAACTAGCGACCCGCCACGGCTTCGCACAGGTGCAATGTTGATACTAAATTAAATACACTACAGAAAAAATATGAACGTTGTATATAAAAACATAGCGGCCCGCTCCGACTTTGCACGGCATAAAATATATATGCCTATGTCACTCAATGAAAACATGATTAAAATCGATCCAGTATTTTTGGTTCATTCATTACTGTGCTTGGCCTGCACGCATTAAATTTGGAGTAAAACAATTCCTTTTCCCCTATACTTACTATGAAGATTTCCTGCTATCTTTGGAATATCTAAATTCATACAATTTTTATTACATTACACATTTTTAAACGCAAATTTTAAATTTGTAATATCTCCGAAAATATTTGTTTAATTTACATGCTGTAAGGAACCATATTGATCTATATTAATTGCACACTGTATTTAAGGTACTTAATTCGATAAGGATTAATGCCGTATTGCTTAAAATAGCTTCGTAAATAAGCCATTTTCTCACGTAAAAAGTAAACAATAAAAATGGTTAATGTGGGTTATCCCTAAAAGATAAACATATACCATCGCGGACTTTTTTGTAGACCTTTTTATGGTGTACAATACTGTAGTACATTAATTTGATCTAACTCGTAGGGTTAGGCAGCGTTTTTGCTAATTGCTAAATAAGCCTAAAAAATAGGTTAATTTACGACATCACGTTAGAAACCTCTAAAATTAGCAATGTTGCCTTAGTATATTATGCATGTATTATACATATAAACCTTCCTCTTGAATCACTCTATCTATTGAAAAAACCGCATCAAAATCCGTTGCGTAGTTTTAAAGATTTAAGCGCACATAGGGATATAGGGACAGAAAAGGCGACTTTGTTTTATACTATGTAGTGATATAAGTTCCATAATACTAAAACATTTTTGAATATGTAGGGCTCTATAAATATGATATAAATATGTGAATTTTAGTTCGTGATAATTAACGTCAACAGGTTTTAATAGAAAATCTATGATTAATTTGTCCCAATTATCATGTTCTTCGGAAAACACACAAAGTAGAGTAAAAAACAACAGTGGAATGAGCAAAAATATAGACATTGATAATTCGGGCAACATATGTTTCTCATAAATAGAGGTATTAGAAAAGACTTAAAAATAATCGTAATAAAAGGGTTAAAAAATAATGATCTGAAAGTACGTCTTTCGATAAAACATAAACATATATAACAACGTTAATGTTAATAAAATTTTTAGAACCATTTTTAAAAAATGTACTGACTGATGATCCATGATATGTACCAGCAAGAGTTACAATCGAAAGAAATGATAATCAAAAGGTGGAATGTCTGGTGAATGTGTGTCAGAACTGTTTGTTTATCACATGTTTGCTTGTATAACGGACTTCTTCGTTTGTCGAGAGTGTATTTTGTTAACTGTATAGAGACAGCTACTTAAAAACTTTAAGCTTACATGCATTCCAGCACAAAAACTTGTTTCATTCCACTTGGAAAAGAATGGATATAAAAATAATGGGTACTGGATGTATGGGTTCGATACCAGATAAATTATAAAACTCCACGGGTCAAATTTCCATGTGTGAATCGCAACTGAATCGAATAATTTGAAGCGATAAAAAGTCGGTCATGTACAAGCTTAAGCGAAAACGGTGGCCAAGCCTGGATTGATGGCCAGGAAGGTATTGCTGTGCGTTTGATGGGATTGGCAAGAAATCATATGCTATGAGCTGCTCCTCTGTGGTCAAACTTTTAATTAGAACATTTACTGTAATGTGTTTGTGGTGCGTACAATTAGTTGGTCCGAAGAAAGCAATCATCCAGAAGCAGCCAGCTTTGGCTAGTCGGACAGGAATTTTTTTTCCGAAGACAAATTTAGCCTACATACATCGCTAGAAACTCCAGAGGATTGGTTGGGATGTTCTTATTATTTTGCGGATGAAAAAGTGAGTCTTGAGCCAGAAACAAGCAAAACCCACTGTCTCAGTTTTTTGAAAATAGGGACAAAGATTTCTATGGGAGAGGCTTAATGGCCCATAATTAACCTAAATTGAAGTCTAAATTAGCCGGCTTCATTGGCACAGTGGTCAAGGCGACAGGAAGGTCTTCCAACTTTTGCTACAGTCAGGGGTTCGAATCCTGCTGGGCCATGGATGCTACTTTGTGTTTGTAATTGTAATTGTAAATGTCTAATAGACAACAGTGAAAAATCCAACAAGGAATAACCATCCCAGTCACGCCAGTAACTGGGTAAGACCGGATGTCTTCTGGGATGGTCTCTAAGTTGGTCACGGGCCAGTCGGTAGTACTGTAGTTCGGAGCCCACGTTAAACTGTAGGACCACTCGCTCGTTGGTAAAAATGAGGCTTTAAAATATTTAAAAAAAAAATCTAAATTGTTAAATAAAGCGAATAATTTCAGACAAAACTAATTGATTTCTTGTTACAAGAAAATTACTTAATGTAATTGGGAAAAAGTGCATTCGCCTGGAGAAATATATAATAAACCTTCGCTCGGAATATCGTCAAATTCAATTTTATAAACCGACCGTTTATTAACCAAGTCCTCGCGTACTCGCCTGATTTACGACAGCGTGATACATCAGTTCAAGAAAAAGGATGTTGATGTGGTTTGATATTATTTCATACGTATAAAAATAACTGATGCTATATTTCATAGAGCATTTCCTAAAACTATTCAGGCACATGACATCACGCTACCAACGTTTTTCGTGCGATCATATTAAAAACTATGACATCATAACTAGCCGAACGTGGTGGCGGTTTATTCTCGGTCTTTTCTGAATGACTGGTGCGCGTCAAGTACGGAGCGTTAGAAATTGAACATGTGGTAGCAGCGCGACTGTTTGGAAGCGCGCGTCACGAATGGGAGCCAGCAGCATTTCGTAACGGCTATTGTTCGTTTCCAATCTCATAGACTGTCGCGGCCGATGCAACATGAGACCACGGGGCGGAAAATTAATATCCAATTGCCGGATGGAAATTGACTTGTCAATTGTTTTTTTTTCTTGACAGGAAAAATCTATACAAAGCGCCGTTTAGTTTCAAGCTTGTTTATTTTTTAAGGATACTTGATTAGCAATTGACAGTTAACAATTACTACAGAAACTCATTATTATTACGCATTTATTACTGATGTTTTGGTCTCGTCGTGCAGTTTGTTGGGTCCCAAGAAAAATGTATCTTTGTTAATTGTGACTAATGATGCGAATTGTTATTAATATCGATGGCTTAATTCTTTAGAAGCAGAAAAGGGAAAACAGGGGAAGGAATGAATTTACATAAAAGTTACTGAACTACAGATAATGTTGACAGTCGATCATAAAAAAAAATGGAACGACCTGATCCTTACTAAAGGGCAAGGACGTTCCATTTTTTGGTATAAAAGTTCCAAATTAAAAAACTTGCATAACTTATGTAGTTTGGGATTAAGTTATTTTAAAATACAAATATTTTAAAGACGAATATTATGGATTATCTCAAATATTGTACATAAACGTAGTTCAAACATTATTTTAAGGAAATATTGAAGCTTGGAATAAACTGGAGAATATTATCAGTTCCAGCAATGGCACCAGGGAGCTACACTTAATATAATTTAAACTTATTAATATTCACAGGTTTATAGACAAAAAAACTAATACCTACACATCAAATTATATAATAATAATAAGACTTTTCTAGAAATCATTTAAAATTTGTTTTTCCCCAAAGAATATTTTATGTAAATAAATATGATTTAAAAACTATATCAACCAATTAAGAACTAACGTGTTTCATGATGACATACAATTTTTTACTTAATTATTTGTATTACCAGTGAACACAGTTTTCGTGAAATTAGTAGAGAATAAATCAAAACAATGGAAAAACAATAAATATTTTATACAATACAATAATAAAACTAGACTATTATATAGAATGAATAACTGGGTCAAGTTTACGATGTTAGCGTAACATTGCCGAACAATCTTTTCGTTTTTTATGTGTTCTACATTATGATGAACTGGGAGAGGTCAAGATTAGGAACCCTATTCCAACTACAGTAGGTAGCCAAATTATTAGGGAGTTTATAATACTTTATAATAATTTTTAAAGGGTTATTTTATCTTAAATAGGTACTGCTATTATTACTATTATTTTTGTGAAGTGGTAACACAGTATACGTGCCTCACTTGTCAATAGTGTGACGTTTCTTCTCATTCAGTCATTATCCGTTAAAACGTACGCCTTTGCAGTATTGTTGTATATCTAAATATTGTAATTTTATTGCACCAAAAAGTAAGTAATGCTCCGAATACTAATACTACTACGAATTTATATTTTATTAAAGGTTTGACGCGATTAGCTCAAATTTTCAACTTTTAGGATAGGTAAGGCTTTAGATACGTCTCTATGAAAATGGAGAAGGATACAAAAGTTGTTAATCCATTCTACATATTCCCAGAGAAAAATAGCAGCTATTGCTGGAGTTTCAGAATCTGTCGAAAACCGAATTAAAATTAGAATTGATAATAAAAAGTCTCTTGAAACAAACCGCATTGGCAAATGTGGTAGAAAAAGAATCACGACACCTCGTGTAGATCGAAGAATCAGAAACGTCTGCCTCTAAAATCGTTTTTTTTTTCTTATTCCAAGATGACCAGCTAGAACCAAATGGTCTTTTGCTGATGTCGCTTCGGAATAGTGAACTGTTTTGCGGGTGACAGAGACCCTGGGTTGGTGCTGGGGTTGTCGTAGTTGGTTATCTACCGAGGTTTGTGGATGTGTAAGGATTTTATCAAGGTGTTGTCGTGTTCTAAGGTACCTATCGAGAACCTTACACGTTCGTGAAACTCTTCGCGAGCGGGATGCCTAATTCGAGCTGAGCCTTGAGCTTCCTCATAAACCATGGGGCATTGAGTAACGCGCGGACTTTTTAGACTGGAACACTTGGAGTAGTTCGAGTTGTTTTTCAGACACATACCTGTACCACACCTGTGCTTCATAGAGGCAGAATGGACGGACTAGTATTTTATACAGAGTCGCTTTCTAGGGATTGGGAGTTTACTTTTTCTGCAGATGAGTGAGAGGAGTAGACTATACACGCTATTGCCTTTGCAGATAGCGTGCTGAATTTGGGCTGACCATTGGAACCCGCGGTCGAACTTGCGACTGAGGTATGATACTTTCTGGTGCCAAGGATTTGGGGGTGATAGGCGCGGAATCCCTTCTTGCGGTGGAACATAATAATAGAGTTTTGCTCTGGTTTATCTGCAGCCGCCAGAATTTGTATCACGCAATCGCTTGGTTCAGTTGGATTTAAGTCTGTCGCGAATAGCGTCGGAACTGTAGCCGGTTGTGAAAAAAGTAGTATCATCTGCATAAAATGCTGTGTGGGAATGTTTGTGGAGTGGAAAGGAAATCCGCCTTGTAAGGGGTGAACAGGGCGGGGGCTAGTGAAGTACCTTGCGGAACTCCTACGGAAATCTATTTTTGAGAGGAAACTCTAAAGTCGTAAAAAGAGGGCTGCTTATATGACTACGATAATAAACGACGAGGGTGTAAAGATTTCAGAAAGGGCAATGCGGTTGGTTGAAGAGAATCTAATAGGAAACCAGCCAAAAAAACCACACCTAACCAACAGCATGAAAAATAAACGACACCAAAGGGCTAGACAACATTAAAATATGACTATTGCAGACTATAAGTCGAGTAAGATATAAATTATATATATATATATATATATATATATATATATATATATATATATATATATATATATATACATATATATACCCCCAACTAATCATTTGTTACAGAAATTCAATTAAACTAGAAAATTAAATAATATCAATATCGTCTTTGATAATTTAGCCACCCACTGTATGTTTTCGCCATGGTTTGTTTTGCAGAGATGAAAATAAAATTTAATTGACACTGACATATTAAAATTGGCCTGACATCAAAAATATTAATAGAATAGCGATAAAACTATAATAAATCACTATGCTACAAACCATACTGACAGTTACTAATAAAAATATCTAGCAAAAACTCACCTTCCTGTAGAGTTTGACCCAGGTCAAGTCGCCCTTGGAGTCTGTGTATTGCAGACCGAAGAACCACACCTCCCGAAGACCGATGGTCTTCACAACTTGATCGAACAGTTGTTTTCCAGAAGTCGACTGTTGGATCGCGAATTCCAGCTCCGCGTCCATAGTCGTCACACGGACGTTCATCTGCAACGAGAAAAGGTAAATATTAAATTAAGAAAACAATAATATATCTTTTAAATTTGGATAGTTACCAAAAATATATCATACTATACCTATTGGTGAAAATAGGAAGTATCAATGTAAACAAATGTTAAATTCGATGGTTTTGATATGTCTTGTCTATATATACATACATATACATATACATATATATATATATATATATATATATATATATATATATATATATATATATATATATATATATATATATATATTCAATTTAAACAGACGCAAATCATAGAACGCTTAAAACTGCATTTTCAACATTCATTGTTTTTGTTGTTTGATGATAATGCCGATCTCAATAGTCGGTTTTAGTTTGAACGACTTATAAGTAGTGATCTTAATGGTAGATAACAAAAAGCTCGAATTGCTATGAAATCGAAAGACAATGAATTGCAAGTTTGAACGAAAAAGCAGCGCAAAACTCTTAAATAACATTCCGACAGCTTAGCAGTTGTTGAATCAATTGTTTCCAGGTGTTAAAATTACGGTTTCTTTGCTTTCCTGTCAAAAAGGAAGAATTTTGTCTGAGCTTGAGTCAAAAATGAAAAAGTCGTATTTATTCATTTTTTTGTATATATTTTAAAGTCTGCTTTTTACCAACGAGGGTATCTAATATATCCATCATTCAACGGTTCCAAAATAAGGTGTTGCGTGCCATTGTTGATGCTCCGTACTATATTTCAAATAAAGTGATACAACGCGATATTCCTCTAGAACCTATAACGAGTGTAATTCAACGTGTTTGTGTGAAGTACTTCGAAAGAGTGTCAGTGCATCCCAATGTACTCGCTAATCAGCTAAATATGCGACGTGATAGTGAAGTGCGTAGACTAAAACGTTTAACACCACCTGATCTGATTACTGGACATATGTAGACTTTAGAATAAGCTTTAGAATAAGACTAATTAATTAAGATAATATTTTATACAGAAGATTGCTTAATGAAGTGATTTTCTACATGCCATCTATATATAATATAGACAGAAGAAATACTTATTGCCAATAAGGCAGATTGTGGACTCACGAAGAGTAATAACAAAAAACCAACGAGGGTTTATCTGCACTGGACCTACTGTTGAACGTGGGCTCCGAACCACGGTCCTCGGCATTGAATTCACCCTAACATATTCACCTGAGACACGTATTTCCTTTTTACATTACAGTAGTAGTGATAGTGATAGTATATATATATATATATATATATATATATATATATATATATATATATATATATATATATACACATATATATGTTAGACTAAAATAAATAATAGTTATATAAACAAATTAATTAAAAAATGCAAATACCAAAAGAATAAGGGCTACAGGTAACGATAAATACATAAAAAAGGTTCATACTTTCTCGTTAGAAGATATGTTTAACAAAAGTTTCACTATCGGTAAGTCTATTAACAGACTTTTTCTTCCTTATGATTTCTCATCGATTAATTTAGTAGAGATCACAGTTAATCATATTTGGAGATCTTTAGGAGAATTTCACTGCTTTCATATATAGTGGTGGCTTTTTCACTTGGTATTAACTAGATCAATGGATATTTATATATACAAAATATTGATTATAAACAAAAACTTGAATATACATTATGAATGACTCATACTGGTTTCTTCAACCTTCTAATTTAAACAGAACGGAATTCTATTCATCAAAAAATTCGTATATCAATGTCGCTCGATAAACCGGAATATAACGACCCACCAAACCGTTAAAACTTCATTAATGAACGCATAAAATTGTGTGTGCGCGCCTTCATGGATGTGAACTAAATAATTCTTGTAAATTATGTAAGCAAAAATAGTCGATTAAAGATAACGGGCTGAGGATAATTATTTCGCATTTAACAATGCAATTAATTCGTCGTATGTTCGCAATTATTGGTTTTACCACAAGGCCGCGCGTTTTATAGTATTAATTGATGCTAAAATTATACATAAAATGTTTAAATAAGTTTGACTTAGACCTTAGTTAAAGTTACGCTTCTCTTTCCGATCTCTGAATCATCCGAGTTTTTTTAAAAACTACACCATATAAATATCACAGTTTTCTCTAGAACACCATTGAATGTAACATGGAGGCGGAAGTGCCAGATGTACCGGAAAGTCCATAGATTTATACCTGTTTCATGCCTGAAAACGTGCAGTTGCGGCACATTACTTTTATCATATAATCAAAAGAAAAAAGCCGCTTAACTTTCAAAGATTCAAAAGTGGTGATTTCGATGTAAAAGACAAAGAACGTTCTGATAAATCGAAAAAGTTTGAAGACGCGAAACTGCAAGAGTTATTGGGCCCAACCAAAAAGACACAATCCGAACTCAAAAAAATTAGCAGAAGCGTTCAATATGGCGCAAGAAACGATTAGCGACCGATTACGAGCAGTGGGGAAAATCCAAAAGATGGAAAATAGAAAAATCGTCCATGAAATGCAGCTTTAAAGGTATGATCCGATGTCGTTCTACATTAAATAGTAATGGGTGATGGAAAATGGATTCATTTTGAAATCCCTAAGCACAAAAAATGTTGGTTATCACCTGGTGAAGTCGGCCGATCGACCGTGAGGCCAAATCGTTTTAGTCGGAAGATAAAGCATATTACGAACCGTCTCAGCCTGGCGAAACTTTAATTGAGATCGCTACAAGAACAAATGATCAATTTGAATATATATATATATATATATATATATATATATATATATATATATATATATATATATGCGCCATACTCTCCAGGCCAAGCCCTGCCTGACTATTAACTTTTCGCATTAATGGGACACTGGCGCACTGGACACAAGCGCCAATTTCGAAGAAGTTATTATAAAATCGATGAATGATTTTACTCAAAGGACAAACAGTTTTTTTTGGGATAGCGCCCCATAAATTTCCTGAAAGAAGGGCAAGATGTATAGAATTAAATGGCCAATACTTTGAATAAAACTTCAAATTTTCTTGAAAATCATCTACTTTCTTTCGAAAATAAAACGGTAATGACTATCCGGTACGCCTGTTATAATGAATAAATATCTCGAACACACTTATAATTGGTTAATACTTTAACAATTAGTAACAGTGTGTTTTAACAACCAATTTTGGAATAAAAATGGGATTAATGAAATCTTTTAAAACGAATTTACAGGCCTAATAAAATTACTGCAATCAAGGACAATGTGTTTCAAGAGTATTGAAAAGTAAAAAATAGAAGGAATGAGTAGACAAAACAAGTCAATTTTGCCAGGTATTATGCTATATGAGAGATAGGCCAGTGTGGACCTGAGGTGTGCAAATATGCTTTTCACTAATCTAAACTTATCAAAACAAAGTTCTTCCCGGCATTGTTAACACCCCATCATTTGAAATGAGGGCATCTACAAAGATCTAAGGGTACAAAGAGTCACCGGAAAAATTAAAGGATTTGCCAAAAACACCAAGAGAGATATCATGAAAAAGGTCAAATTACTATAACTGGTCGACAACAGTGGACCTACGCGGAGGTTGAAGAGACAAAAACCCTTTAAATTAATACAGTTATTTGTGAAAACTATGCAGCTTTAAACTTATGTGGAAGGCATCAGTATCCACAAGCGTTAATTAAGTTTAGGTCTGAAACCCTAGATGTGGAACACTATTGAAGAAACATTACTAGATAGTGAGTAGCTATATACAATATGTATGCCATGTGCTTTTTAAATAAAAATGCAATAATATCATTTAAATAATTAATTTAACAAATATATTCAAAACATTTTATTATTCTTTAACTTAAAATGATGTAATAACAAAACATGTTAATGAAAAACCATTAAGTCATAGTATTTAAAATGATTCATAATTATAACTTGGACTGATTTCACTTTAGAGAATGTTAGCAATGACATTAAAAATTAAACAGCACAAACTTATTTAGTTTTAATTTTTTTACAAGTCATGGTATATAGTTATATTAAGTGGTTTTTGAAAAATGTTAATGACCATGGATAATTTATACGGTATAGGTGACATTGACAAGTATAATTCACGTATTATTAAAGATAAATTATGAGAAAACATATGTAATTTTATTATTTATATATAATTCCAAAACGAAAATAATTAATCACAATTTAAATAATACGATATAGCGATATATTTGATGGCAAACTTAAAAAAGATAATTTGCACAGAATATGTCGAAAAAAATCTAGTTAAATTAATAAAACGTGAGGTAATAAAAAAAATCAAAGATCGATACTTAAGGATGTAAATTTTGATCTGATTCATCAAGGGCGTCTATGTATTACAACTAGGATATACTGAAGAATGAGATCATCATAAAGTAGTTGGAAGTGCGATATTTAGTAAAATTAAGGATAGAAGTCCAATCTCCGTATACTTTTACTGCTAATCTGTTATCACTGTAAAAATAGAGAATTATCTTGAAAACTGGGAAAACGTTGATGTAAACAACAAACCGTATAAATGGAGATACGACGTTTTAAAATGTATAGTTAATATTTACGAATAATCAAGGGGCATATATTTAAAAATTTTATATTCTATTATATAAAACATAGAGTAAAAATAAAAACAAGATAAAACATACGAGAAGACATAAGAAAAACATAAACATAATATAATTAACATCTGTATAATTTCTAATCTACTTCATTGATATAACATATCATAAAATTATTATCAATAATGTACAATTATACCGACTCCTGATAGTGTGCTTTGATGAATCACAACGCCGCTCTTTTGTTTTATTTAATACAGTAATACTGATAGTACGTTGTTATGTCAACTTCTGTATTTTTGTTTAATGACACACTATACTAATTACGAACTCGCAAGTTGACTGAGTCGCTAAATAGAAGAATGTATATGGAAAGCCTACACAAAAATTCAAGTAAATTGATTAAATTTAACATAAACCTTTTTGTTCTCCAGTGTATTATGTAAGAGGTCATGGGATTTACGTAGGATTACCATTTTCGCGATAAAAACGTTTTCATTTTAGTCAAGATAACTAATCAATAGATAAAAAGCATAACGAGTACCTAGAACATTTAAACCGTTACTGTTTGAACTAAGATGATTATGAGATTTCGTAGTTGACATCGTCGGTTTATCTCATCAATTCATCATAATATCAATATATATCATTATAATATCTCATTATAATATCAATCAATTTATAAAATATACAGATAATAATACCTATCACAAATTTTACTACATATTATATTGCGTATATTTCTTATATAAAGTTTAGTGCCAACCCTAACAGATTTCACAATCAAAACTGAATAATGAAAAAACTAATAATGAATATACTAATAGTAATATTTCATCTTTCACAGTAAGACTATAAAAATTTGGTGCTTTCAAACTATGTTAGTGAAAACAATACTGCTATCATATATTGAAGCTCCTTGTCGAAATGATATTAATAAAATGTTAAACACCACCATCATCACAATCAATGGTGCTGGCACAGAAAATTTGCATATTCTCGAGCTTGCTATCCACCTAGAATACTTATACATGTATAACAGTCCGAAGAATTGACAAGATAGGCATTTCTGTGCCTGTGTATCTGACTTAGGTCTTGAGAGTAATACGAGAGTCACTACTTATATTTCAGAAATTGACAACACTGTTGTAATGTGAGTCCATCTGAGACTGTTGTGCCAGAAAACATCGATGCTTGTGTGCGAAATGATTAAGCAAGATCGTCATGTCACCTATTGTGAGATTGAGTCATCCCTAGGCAATAGCTACACCAACATATATGCGATTTTACATGAACACTTAGCTGTGCGAATGTTATAATGTTCGCGTTGGATCCCACACAATTTGACAATCACTCAAAAAAAGGCTCGTGTCGATTCGTGCAAAGAAATGCTTAAGAAATTCAATCGCGGTGCTTCGAAAGGCGTTTATAAAATCGTGACAGGTGACGAATCATGGATATATTCGTATGAACCAGTAAGTAAACTGCAGTCGACTGTATGGGTGTTACAAGATGAACCAGATCCAACAAAAATTGTTCGCGGACGAAGCACTTCAAAGAAAATGGTGGCCTATTTCTTCGGGAAAACTGGTCATATTGCAACGGTGCCTCTAGAGGATCGTAGAACAGTAAATTCTGATTGGTACACAACCATTTGTTTGCCAGAAGTCTTCGGTAAAATAAGGAAAACAAACAAGAGATGCCGCATTGTTCTTCATCATGACAATGCGAACTCTCAAACAATATACTATTTGAGCACTCAAAACATCGAATTGATGGGTCATCCGCCATACAGTCCCGATTTGGCAGCCAATGACTTCTTTTTGTTCCCATCCGTGAAGAATAAACTGCGTGGTCAACGATTTTCATCGCCCGAAGAAGCTATTGAAGCGTTCAAAAATCATGTTTTGAAGATACCTCATTCGGAATGGAATAAATGCTTTGAAAAGTGGTTTAAGTGTATGCAAAAGTGTATCAATTATCGTGACGAGTACTTTGAAAAACAATAAAAATATATTCGCAGCTTAACTTTTTTTTTTCTATTCCCGAAATATAAATAGTGACCCTCGTGTCACCTTAATGTCGCAGACATTTTGGCCTTCATATTTATTAGAATATTGAGTCAACTTTTTAATGAAATCAATATAATCAGCATAAAAGTTGTTAAAACAGAATAGAACAGTTGTATTAAGAACATATGGAAGGATTCAGAGATTCAAGACAGAAAAATCAATCGTTATACACTAGTTTGAACAAATTTCATCTTCAACAACTATTGAAAGAAAATTTAATTATGAATAGAGCGAACATACTCTTTATGCTACAATACAAAAAATAATTGAAAGTTTTAACTGACGACTGAATGAATTACGAAATCGATATCACAGTAAGTTGTTGCAAGCACTGGGAATTCAATAATTACTACCCACCATAAATATAACGAGTGCCATTAAAAGTGACAGAAATTAATTGCACCAGCCGTTAAGTTTTTGTACCCCATTTTTCACAAAAATGCGATATTAATAATCCCGGCATTTCATTAACTGAAATTAAAAAAAAAAGAAACTGGAGTTCGCTGGGCAAGTACTTAATTGGTAATACTAGCGCGTAATTGCAACTCTAATTAAAATATTAATTTCACGAATAACATTAAATGTATTTATACTATAAATGCACTTATTTAAAACCGCAAAATTAGTTACATAAATCTTTTTTGCATAAATATAAAACCAATAGGTAAAATATTCGTATTCAAAAATGTTCGATTTTTCAGTCAATAAAATGTTTTCAGGGAGATATTTCGGGAACTTTACCGGTTTGGTTGAGTGTAAATTAGCTCAGTATCCAAACAGGTTACTTAGAATTTATGTATTTTATTTTGGCTCACATGACTTCACTGTTTAATGTAATGCAGTAAAATCAACATTAAATGAATAAATAAAGAAATAAAGAACGGAGAACTCTAAAATCAATTTCCAATGACGCTCGTCAGAGAGGTGCATTTATTTGTTGTGTGAGTTGAAACAGGTTTAATGTTGAAACTTGGTTTAATAATGAAAACAAACTAGAGATCGAAATTTGAAGTATTTCGGAAGCTTCAAGGCACACGTACGAAGAATAGATCCAAAAACATATGAATTAGGTTCGTAAAACTGAAGATTGACAGTTTATGCTATCGGAACAGCTACAATGGTTTAACTTTAATTTCTCACTTATCCTCTAAAGCTTGCAAATGACTTAGATAAAGAAACCTTATAGTTAGATCTACAGTAAACTGTTTAAGGCCTAACAAATTATAATTCTGATAAACTTTTATGTATAATACGTTATAAATTCCGGGCTCATTCAAAAACAGTGACTTCATTATGTTATATTGTCTCACAAACTATTATTAACAATTATTAAGATAAAGTATCATTGATTCTTGGTAGTAATTCATATACGCACTTGTAAAAATAAATGGAAACATCAGTTAGAAAACTTTGTATTTTACTGACAATATTTGAACAGATTGATCATCAATCTTTTTTGTTAAGTTTAGCCAAGATGGGCAAATATATCAAAGTTGCTTTAATGAAAGTTTATAGAATAATATTTTCATTCTTAAAATTTCGCCCTTATTAAGAAAATGGTTTAAATCAAATTTATAGGTTTGTTTTTGTATAACAAACTTGTATAACAAACTTTTGTACTAGGGTGATGTTATTTTATGACGATTATTTGTAAATATAGCATTTCAAGAATGACACTTTAATTATTTTTAGTATTTTTGTATATTGGAAATAATTTAGAATTTACTAATCGGCATATTTCTATTACACTAATTATGAGTACCTATGCGATTAATTACACTGTACATTTCTGTCCCATTTTTGCAAATTGTTTAAAAAAGAGTTAAACGAAACCTATTATTACAAAACTTACCATTTTGCTCGACACCATGGTGAAAATAAATGTCTCTTAACCGATATACACAAAAATAATGCACTGTGTTTTTATATAATTCAACACCAATTAATGCGAACCTAACTAACAACCAAACAAAATTACCATTTCTTACAAAACATGACCGTTGCAAAGGAAGTACATTCGAAGTCTCTTTCCTACTCAACAATTCATCCACGAAGTACGTACGCGAAACTTGCCAGTGTTACAAAAAGAGACAACAATAGGCAAGGGACGACGCCGATTTGAAGATCGCAGCTGTGACCGGCAAGCGCTTCCTTCATGACCAATGGAAATGCCGTTTTTTAAATTACCGGTCTCCCAGAGCCCACTTGCAAGGTTAACAGTGTGGAGCGAGGTTGCCAAAGTGATATATTGTCTCCAGTTTCGATGGTTATTTGTATGGGTTTCAATGAAAATCGTTTAAAAAAGGGAAAATGTGTCAAAGGCAATATAACAATAAAACAATGCTATTATAATTACAAAATTAATTGTATGGCATATATTAAACAATAATATCGGTTGGTTATACAAAAACAAATGCATAATTTAAAAGATTTTTATATTTAAAAATATTATCTATAATATACATAAAACTAGTTCTATTTTTCTAATCTTTTTTTGATCAATTCTGGCTGTTTTGACAATAGAGACAATGACAATTCAATTTAATGGTTTGGCCAGCTCATGGTGAAACTATATCTTAACATTTTCATCGAAATCTTTAAAGATTGGTCGACAAAGGCGATATTCATCTTTAACGCCGAAACATTTCACGAGTGAACGATTAGGAAAACTGGATATTAATTTCTCTGACCTACTATATTGTAACGAAATATATTTCGAAGGAATCAACATTCAAATATATTGATTAAGCCAGTCATTAGATATATAGTTGCAACAACTTTTTTAGATATTCTCATTGTAGGAAATAATAGGTGTAGTTATAAGAATCAGCTGATACCCTAATGGTATCAAAGGAATCTGTGAAAATGTCAATACATGCACAATGACAGATTAGATGATAACAATCCAAAACAAGTAGGTCAAAAACATAATGATGTATTTCAAGATGATTATAAGATTCATTCATCAAATAAATACTAATCTGACACAACAAACCATAACTCAATATAGAACAAAATATCAGAATATTTAATTTAAAATAATAATAATAATAAAAAATATTATATAGTATGTCCAAAAATGCATACAATATCTAAATTTCTTGCCATTTATGCCTTTGTATTGCATATAACAAAACAATCATTTTTTAAATAAAACTATATTTCAAAATTCATTCATTTGAAACAACTACTAAATTTAATTTTATCTTACGAAAACAGTTTCCGTATTACATGCGTCATACGTTTCAGCATTGTTTTAATTCTTATCTCAGTATGCGGTGGCTTGGGAGTGAGTTATGAAATCACTTTAAATACACATTTCAAATAGAGACAAATTTAACAAGATAGGATCTATTAAGTATTCTACTACAGACTGTTCTTAAAACTGTGTACTAGTGATATAAACTGATTATATATATATATAGTAGTACTTCCTAAAGGATTATATTTTTAGTTGAAGTATATTGTTGAATGTTTTTAAAAATTATTGTATATTTCACTACATAGTATAAAACAAAGTCGCCTTTTCTGTCCCTATATCCCTATGTGCGCTTAAATCTTTAAAACTACGCAACGGATTTTGATGCGGTTTTTTTCAATAGATAGAGTGATTCAAGAGGAAGGTTTATATGTATAATACATGCATAATATACTAAGGCAACATTGCTAATTTTAGAGGTTTCTAACGTGATGTCGTAAATTTTTTTAGGCTTATTTAGCAATTAGCAAAAACGCTGCCTAACCCTACGAGTTAGATCAAATTAATGTACTACAGTTTTGTACACCATAAAAAGGTCTACAAAAAAGTCCGTGATGGTATATGTTTATCTTTTAGGGATAACCCACATTAACCATTTTTATTGTTTACTTTTTACGTGAGAAAATAGCTTATTTACGAAGCTATTTTAAGCAATACGGCATTAATCCTTATCGAATTAAGTACCTTAAATACAGTGTGCAATTAATATAGATCAATATGGTTCCTTACAGCATGTAAATTAAACAAATATTTTCGGAGATATTACAAATTTAAAATTTGCGTTTAAAAATGTGTAATGTAATAAAAATTGTATGAATTTAGATATTCCAAAGATAGCAGGAAATCTTCATAGTAAGTATAGGGGAAGAGGAATTGTTTTACTCCAAATTTAATGCGTGCAGGCCAAGGGCAGTAATGAATGAACCAAAAATACTGGATCGATTTTAATCATGTTTTCATTGAGTGACATAGGCATATATATTTTATGCCCGTGCAAAGTCGGAGCGGGCCGCTATGTTTTTATATACAAGGTTCATATTTTTTCTGTAGGGTATTTAATTTAGTATCAGCATTGCACCCGTGCGAAGCCGGGGCGGGTCGCTAGTATATAATAAATAACTGAACTAAATAGATTTTAATATTTACAAATGATGTTATTCATCTGTAATAATTACATAACGCGTTAGACAAAAGGCCGAACCGATCAGAGTCAAAATCAAAGAATAGTACCTGGTAGTAGTACTGGTTTGTCGAATGATATTTCCAACGACCTAAAATCAAAGAGGTTGATTTATCAGCCTATTATGGGGTCTATTTGGAGTTATGAGGTTCAAATATTATTAACGTTATGAGGTTGTACTAAAACATCAAACCAACTAGTAATCCAACTTAAATCCCAGCAACATAGAAGCAACACACAGCCACTGAACAACACGCAGGAAATCTGAAGATTGAAGGGAACTAAACCAGATGAACTTGTACAGTGTTTAAGGGTTTAATATTAATTTTAGTTTAACTAGTCCTATTTAATTTTAATTTAAGAAAAACATACTGATATATTTATCTGCCTATCACTATTCCACTATCACTTGTCCTGTCCATATATTGATACAAGTACAGCACAGCACGAGTAACACATTAATTTTATAATTAAAAAAAAAGATTGTACTAAACATGTTTAATGTAAGATCTCCATTTATTTTTAATATTAATAACATTTATGATTTTTTAATAAATGAAAAGTGCTGGCACGAAATAGTAAAAATATTTTTATATAATTCTAAGATAAAAAAGATGTTAAAAAAGTTAGCTCAGCCTGGCTTAGGCCAAATTAACTCATTTGATCTTTGTGATAATGTCCACACAATGTATTTATTAATTTGAAACAATTTTAAACGTTTTTATTTCAAGTTCTACACACATAAAACGTTTCATACTGCACGACAAAAACCAAAACTGTAATTATCATGCAACTTATTTTTCCTATACCGTTTACAGAATTGAATATGCGTATTGGAAACAAATATTTACCGTCTATGTACACGGATACATTTTGTGTAGCGGCAACAACGCAGGAAACCTTCATAAAAATGACCACAGCCACTAGCAGGATTTTTACCTGTTTTTACATTAGAATCAAACAACAAGGCAAAAATAGATTGTGACGGTATGGATTTAAAACATGATGTATATCGGTAATAAATCCAATCAAAATAAAGTTCCCGATATAGAACTACGTTGCTATTTAAATATCTTAACGTAAACTAAAAAACCTGTATTAATAAAACGGTTTTGTGTTTATTTTATTTGCAATCTATAATTGGGAGAAAATTATATTTAAATTTTAGAGTATCCTCTATTACAGTTCAGAAAGATTTACGATGATTCTGCCTACAGACAAAAAACAATAACTGTCACACGGAACTAGGCCTGGTGAGTACGAAGTGTCTTCAACTTGTCCTTGATCGATTTAGTAATATATACCGAGTGTTATCCGAATAAATTCGGAGCGAAATTGCTTGAATATTAATCTTACTCCCTTTACAAGTTCGCGTAGTTTGGCTCGCTTCAATCTTCTGCTTTTCAGGGTGTTGCCCAGTAGTAATAGTAGTACTGTTTCTACGTTCGTGTGGTTTAGTAACTTTTCATGCATTTCGGCGAAATTCTGGATAAGTTTATGAATGCATTTGATTTCAAGGTCATCTCGCATCTTTGGCTACGTATCACTGAGCTATTACTCGGTTTGATGACTTAGTGCAACCTCCTATTTGCACCCAATTAAGTCCAAATAGGTTTTATTATTGACTGATAAACCTTTGACCTTAGGATATAGGTCATAGGATCAGTTGCTTAATTTTGAATCTGATCTTCTGAGCTTTTTGTTTAATTACTAAGGGATTTTGCTTGAGGAATTGGGCGTATACCTCAGGGCATAAAATTAGACTATTGTATTCATGGGAGCGAAAAATTGACAGGGCTTGATTTCGAAATATTAAGTAATATTTTTTAGTCTCTAGTCCATTGGTCATAATTACTAATTGATGGTCTCAATTACCAAAACATAGTGTTTTCTATTACATATGACTTGCTTTCCTATATAGAAGCACGAATTAACAAACCTCCAAATATCTTTGGATACTTATTTCTATAAAGATGCTTAGTCATTATTTGTTTTTTAGCAAGGACTTTAATTTTATTTTGACTATATTTACCAAAATACAATAGAAAAGAAACAAGTTCAACTTATAATCACATTTAATGATTTTAACTTTTTCCATTAAAAATTGCATACAGATAACAACTACACATCTAAATGTTATTTAATATGTGCGGTATTTCTTGGTACTGGTATAGTTGCGGTTAACTGATAAAATATAATAGATCATCGATAAAAACAAATTTTAAAGTCGAGAAAAATTGGCAATGACAGATGGTGTGTTTAAGATGGAAGTAAATGTGAAGTATTCTAGATGCAATCTTAATACGTATAGTATAACAAGTAATCTAGCTGGTCATTCTGGAATAAGAAAAAAAAAACAAGTATTTTATATTGATTTAGTTTTAAGATTTAGTAATAAATGTGCGAATACTTTAAAAGAGCTGATAGACGACATGATCCAAGGGTTATATATCTGGACGTTTATTCCTTATAGCAACACATAACTATGACATTCCTAAAAAATGCCAGGATCACGAAAACTAGTCGTAAAAGCTCATTAGCATTGATTATATAGCATCAGTCAGTAATTCTCATGATAGACGTAGATGGTGCGCTTAAGACTGTGATATGGACCATAGTTGAAAAAGATAGATGACTAATCTACTATAGTAGTTTGATTGCTACTTGTTACTTTTTTATGATAGTCAAAAATACTAAGTTAAACAATATTTAAAAGCAATAATTGTGGTTTTAGCTTTATTAATGGATGCATCAGATTTCAGCTTTCATGAAACATATCTCATCTCATCAGAACAATGGCTTTATATATTATATTAAAGAGTTTGTAGCTCTTTGGGGAGTTAGATAAAATCAACGGATCAAATTCCAAGTACTACTATAACTGACAATAGTTAATCTGACTAGAAATCCTAAGATTTTTCAGAATTCAGTTCCATTACTACTATTATTAGAAGGAAACACAAGTACCTAATTATTTGACGGATGCCCGAATCCTCAAGCAGAATCGGCGAAATACCTCGACAACCGTTCCGATAGTAGATTAAATTGGAAAGACCATGTTAAATAAAAGGCAGAGCAAATCAGTCACATAATGAAATAAATGTACTGGTTACTCAGAAAATACTCCCAACTTGACCTAAAATTAAACTAAAGAGATTGGTTTATCAGTAGAGTTATAAGCCCATTTGGACTTATGGGGTGCAATAATTTTTCGACTGATTACGAATGTCTATCGCTACGAAAGCAACCAAGATCACCTCGAAATCAAATGAATCTTAAAGAGGTGGTTTATAAGATACTTTTAACCTTTATAAAAAGAACAGAATAAACTGAAACCTTTATGTATATGGTACAATTTAACCATGAACTAAAATAAACTAAAACAAAACTAGACATTAAAAATGCACATTGTAAAATAAACACATCAGAAAAGGAATATCTAAAAATAACTATGGGTAAAATGTGGGATTTTCTGTATTGTTCTCGATAAAAGGAAACATGCCACCATTACCAGCAGAGTCACTAGCAAACGTGTTAATAACAATGTAATGCATTTCTAATATGCTTTACTTAGCATTTTTTATTGGGCAACGTACCTCCTATCGACAACAATTATTCTGACGCAACAGCCCATGATTCCATGCAAAATGTTCTCTAAAATTTCCAATACTACTGATTATACAGAGAAATTGAATTAATTAAGATTTTATTAATCATTATATTAATTGAAACGCCATTATTAAAACACTCACGTACGGTTTAAATTCCCCAACCTTTGAATGATAGTATTTTTAATCTTTAACAAGATTAATTCGGTCAAATCACAGAATTAGTTATTGCTACTGTCAACAGTATTATATTATTATTTTAGAGCAAAATAGACTAGTTAAAATGATATTAAAAATGATTAAAAATGAAAAAATTGCTAATTTAACAGTTTAGGGTTACTGAGAATGAAGGCTTTCAGTTTTATTAAAATAATGAAGGATTGGAAACTATTTATATATCCAAAATTGCTATGAACATGCGTCATCAAAATGTTTAATGTACTACCTGCCGCAATGTGTAAATTCGTTTTAGAATCAGACCATATTTTCCTTCCCATTCTTTCTCTATTTTGGTTAAAAAGAGACACAATTCTGTCTGACAAAATTTTTGAAAACAATAGTGATAAGAGGTTATAACTTTAACCTATAAATTAATGTGGCTGTAAAATTAACTGTAGTTTTAAATGTACTATAATATAAAATAAATTATATTTGACAACATTTTTCTTTCATTATTTTATATAGATTCGAATTTTGTTATAGATCAAAGATAAAATAAACTAAAATTCAGAGTGGACGTGGCAACATTGCGCCGTTTTAACGCCATAAATTTAGATGACGTAGTTCACACCCAACTTTGTATAGACTAGATATTCCTTCCAACAAAACAAACTGCCAATGCACATCGTTGATGACGTCGAATATACTGTTATATGTACTTTGTAAAAACGTAAAATTTATTTTAAACTCGAAGCGGATTTTTCCTTCTCGTTTTACCCTAGTTAGAAAGAGACAGAATGCTCTTGGATGCGTGGGGACATTTAACCGAATCAGTCTACAAAGTCTGCTGTCAAAGCTCTACAAAATAAACGATCATAATAATTAGAGGTTACAAACCGACAAACGTAAACCAAAACTTATGCTGAGGGATATGGATGATGGGTATAACTTGTGTATCACACAAATTTACACTGTCACATTTTAGATATTAGAATTGATCACCCAATTAACAGCATAATATTTAAGCTAACATGACAAGCAAATTCAATAATTTATAGGCAAAAATTAATAACATAAATGCAATATATAGAATTTTTTACATCGATAATGAATTTGAACAAACGATATGTCTTGTCAGAAAACTCATATATCATACATACGCTATGCACAATATACATAAAAAAGCCAATAAATTTTTAATCCCATAATTCTTTAACATATATATCATAAATAGGTCACAAAAGTATTAAAAATTACTTATAATATTAATATCTTGTATTAATAAATGAATTACACATATCCAATTAAATGTAAATTTGGATCAAAAAAGTGTAGGTGTAATTAAATAAAATGTCAGTAAAGATAATTCAAAACCACACGTCATAGACACATAAAAATATGTGAGGAATAACAATTTTCACAAAGTTGACTCATTATTCAATAGTATCATCAAAATATAGCTAAATAACACTGATAAACTAACAAGAGCCAAACAACCCCACGCCTTTTTCGTCCAATACTCATTCACCGCCACTTTCAAAACTTGAAACAAAAACAAACACGAGATACATCAAATTCTTAAACACATGAACAAAATGAAATAAATTAATATGGCAAAATGAATTCGTATAATGTGTATGGCAAACAATATTAACTTTAAATATACATTTCCTACATTTTCTCAGGCAAAGTCTAATATACTGAAAAGTGCAATTTATAAAAATGTAATACTCGTTTTAAACTCGGCGCGGCTTTTTCCTTCTCATTTTACCCTACTTCATAGAGATAAAAAACCTAATACCAACACACCAGTTTGGGTTCATTAACAAGCATCCAACAATTGTCCAGGTCCACAGAATAATAGATGTTATTGAAAAAGCCTACGAAAGTCAAAAAGTATGCTCAGCTATATTCTTAGATGCACACAAGCCTTCGATAAGGTTTGGCATGAATGCCTTGTTCATAAAATACAGAAAATGCTACCAAAACACCACACCGAACTATTAAAATATACATATCAACATTATACCCAGAATGTTTAGAGTCAAACAAGAAGAAGCTTACTCTACAATAAAAGAAGCTAAAGCAGGTGTACCACAAAGAAGTGTACTGGGACCAATGCTTTATCTACTTTACACTTGTGATATACCACAAATGGAAAATATCACGGCGGCTACATTTGCTGATGATACTGCGATTATAGCTGTTGGAGATAATAGTGAAGAAGCCTCACGAAAATTACAACAGGCAACTGACAATATAAATAATTGGACACAAGCTTGGAAAATAAGAATTAATGAAAGTAAATTTGTACATGTGCAGCTCACCTATAAACAGACCGTACAGGCACCAATAACATTAAATAACACTATCATTCCATATCTCGGAATGAATCTCGATGCAAAACTTCGCTGGAAGGAACATATAAAGAAGAAAAGAAAAGAACTGGAATTGAAATATAGGAAAATGTACTGGCTAATTGGAAGAAAATCACAATTATCAGTACATAATAAATTGCTATTATATAAGCAAATATTGAAACCTATATGGAGTTCAATTATAGGGATGTTCTGCAAAGAGTAACATAAATGAAATACAAATGTTTCAGAACAAAGGCATGAGGAAAGACTCCATTCTCATACGAATATTGAAAAATTGCAACTTTTGGATACCACCAGAACAGGACACCAACTCAAAAGAATCAAACCATCTTATCTTATGTAGTGTTGTGTAGTGAGGTGCATATAATAAAAAATTCAGTAGTGACATGTATAAACATTATTTCACCAGAGACTGAGTTAGGGCCGATGGGTCCTCCTAGTTATATACCTAGATTTAAGTTATCATAAAGACAAATTGTAGGTTAGACGGAAACGACTAGTAACAATGTAAAAAAAGCATTAAAATTTATAATATTAATATCAATAAATACAATATTCTCAAAGTTGACTCATTATCCAAAAGGATCATCAAAATATAGCTTTTTTGTATCCCTTTTGTAATCCAAAATCATTCATCGCACATTCAACCACAAAAATTTGACAAACAACAAAAACATACACAAAACACTATCAAATTAATAAAGATATGTACAAAATTAAATAAAATTAACATGAAAAGAGTATCAACTTTAGATATGATTTCCTAGAATGTCTCAGACAAAGTCTGACCAACGACCGTGATATTACATCTGTTGGCCTTACATCTTAATACAAAATTATACAGTTTATATTTAAAATGATATATCACAATGTGTAGAATATAACACTTTAATAGGCTTGTGCATTGGCTTATAAAATTTAATGGTACTTTCATAAAAGCATTAAAAGCAGATTTACTAAAAAATTATAATCCTAAATGGTCAATGTCTGTTATACATGTTTAATATCTCCTATTTGATGGCTTTATGGCAATGACGTCGATACTAAGTCAGTATGTAAAGCATTTAATCTAAAACGTGTTATCCTGCATACCATATGTGCTACAACTATTCAAAATAAAAGGTATCAATTTCAAAAATAAGTTTCAGTCACACTATCATGTCTAATTTCTTATTCTATATGAAAATTACATTGATGAAGCTTTTAATTTGAATAATTCTGGGATCTCGCAATGACTTGAAATTTGTTTTTTTTTTGGTCCCAAAAATATAGAATCTTTTGAAGATGACTCCCAAGTTTATACTTGAAATTAGTTTTCCCGTTTAGAAAGGCGTAAAATGTTAATTGATGACGAACAATGGTGAACTGATGAAAATGTTAATACCTAAAATAACTTGGAGTATATGCCAGTGCATTTTGCACGGAGTGTTGATTACACAGACTGCTCTATGCTGAATAAAAATTAGATTGAAATATTTAGAAATATTCCAGATTTTCTGTCGTAGACGTCATACAAATAAGACTAAAAAGGTTTGTAAAATCAAATGAAACGTCAAAACAATGTTAATTTGTTTTTTTATGTGAGATGAACCCAATGTATTCCAGAAGCTTAAATGTTTAACCAGAACTACATTGTTTGCCATTATAACAGTACACATATTTTTTACCAAAAATGGCAGGAGACTACCTACACACTTGACATATCCACATGTATACTTTATCTCTCAATTGAAAAAAGAGATATGAAAGGAAGGCGTTATAATATTTTCTACAATCAGCATTTCACTGCCGAAAAAATATTTTGATGAGGATGATGACAGGAAACCACATCAGTAAAAATACACTTTTAAAAACACGGGATATAATTTTTAAGCAAACATACCACGAAAATAATAATAGCTCTAAATATAACGTAGTATAATTATCAGTTTTATCAATGTAATTATGTGACATTATCAGTATCATCCACCGTCATCCTTAGCACTATTTACAACAGCGAAAATAATTTCATCACAAAATATTTTGTTGTCTCCAATTAGCTGTTTAAGAACGATCACGTGATACATTATTTTCTATGTTTATTATTTCATTTTGCACCTCGATGCAATATAATTACCACTATATTAAATATTATTATTAAATTCCACCATATTTGGCATTACGACTGATTCGTATAACATAAATTGGTCTTATTAACGTTCATGTGTTGACAGTATATATCAATTTAAACTGAGTTAAAATAGGTTATATAATATACGTACTAAACTAAAGAGAAATTTTTACAATAACGGTAATACTTCAGTATATAGGAATACAGTATACACATAGTACTGTACGTAAGTTGTTACTTTATAACCAAAGGTGTATTTGTTGCATCGATGTTAAGCCTCGAAAAACTAATATTGTAACACTTCAGTTGCTGAAACAACTATATTGTGATGAAGGTTTATCCCATTCTAAGTCCAAGCGCTTTATTCAAAAATTGAAGTTGTGTTAACTATTGATTATTGAATTGTATCGAATATTGGTATGTTCCTTAAGGCAAATTCTGTCTGTTTTTCTCTAAATCCTTTCCATTCCTTTCTAATCAGTGCACAATTGAGGAATAAGTCCAGAGATGTAGATGGTTTGGACACGCCTATCGTATGAAAAAGGAACCGACCTCTTGTATGGAGGACTCAATGTGAAGTTTCGAAAAAGTCATGGATCAAGGTAACAGAAACCGATCTGAAGAACAGAAGACTACGATAGTCCGAGGTCAGAATAGCTGCGGTCAATCGCCAGCTGTGCCTGAGAATTAGTGATCAGCCTTGTGTCAAAATCGCCTGAATTAGCATCATGTAAATATAAAAGTCTAAGTTAAGAGACTTTCAGAATGTTTAAAATAATCTTAATCGCGTATCAAAATATATATCCCTAAAAGAAACTTAAAAAGCAATTAATAATTCTAAATAGGTCCCAGCTGTACAATAAGAATTCGTTCAATAATTTCATGATAATTATATAATAATACTAGCGACCCGCCCCGGCTTCGCACGGGTGCAATGCTGATACTAAATTAAATACACTACAGAAAAAATATGAACGTTGTATATAAAAACATAGCGGCCCGCTCCGACTTTGCACGGGCATAAAATATATATGCCTATGTCACTCAATGAAAACATGATTAAAATCGATCCAGTATTTTTGGTTCATTCATTACTGCCCTTGGCCTGCACGCATTAAATTTGGAGTAAAACAATTCCTCTTCCCCTATACTTACTATGAAGATTTCCTGCTATCTTTGGAATATCTAAATTCATACAATTTTTATTACATTACACATTTTTAAACGCAAATTTTAAATTTGTAATATCTCCGAAAATATTTGTTTAATTTACATGCTGTAAGGAACCATATTGATCTATATTAATTGCACACTGTATTTAAGGTACTTAATTCGATAAGGATTAATGCCGTATTGCTTAAAATAGCTTCGTAAATAAGCCATTTTCTCAAGTAAAAAGTAAACAATAAAAATGGTTAATGTGGGTTATCCCTAAAAGATAAACATATACCATCGCGGACTTTTTTGTAGACCTTTTTATGGTGTACAATACTGTAGTACATTAATTTGATCTAACTCGTAGGGTTAGGCAGCGTTTTTGCTAATTGCTAAATAAGCCTAAAAAAATAGGTTAATTTACGACATCACGTTAGAAACCTCTAAAATTAGCAATGTTGCCTTAGTATATTATGCATGTATTATACATATAAACCTTCCTCTTGAATCACTCTATCTATTGAAAAAAACCGCATCAAAATCCGTTGCGTAGTTTTAAAGATTTAAGCGCACATAGGGTTATAGGGACAGAAAAGGCGACTTTGTTTTATACTATGTAGTGAAGTCTAAACATTCAAATAATAATAGTCTGAACATACAAATATTCGATACAATATAATAGATATATATAATAATATAATAGATATATATAATAATATAATAGATATATATATATATATATATATATATATATATATATATATATATATATATATATATATATATATATATATATATATATCTATATATACAATGATAGTTCAAAATAGTTTTGGTGATTTTACGAACGCAACTATGTATCGAACGTTTGTCATACATAAAACTAATTCGATGCATTCGAAACCTTAACATATTCTCTCATTATACCGAATAATCATTAGGAAATTTAGTAATTAACGTAACGACATGTTTTCGGTGCTTGAATGACGGGGACAATACGATATATTCTCTTCGCAAATTATATGTCCTAGAACTAGTTAATCGATTCGATATTTATAATTATTTACGCACAGGGACATGTGGTGTTAGGTCATGTTATAATACTGCTTCAAATTACTCAATACATGGAAAAAATCTAAATATAAACGAACTGTTAGATTAAATTAATTATTCGTGGCATATATCACAAACATTGTTCGAGTTATAATAATTAATATGATAATTTATGTAAGTGTTTATTTTAGCATCTGTGCCGGTTTTCTTTTTACGATATAAAAAACCAGGAGAGAAAAGATTTAAATATTATATATTTAGTTCTACTAAACTTTATTTTTAGTTCAAATAATGAGTTTTACCATTATCTTTAAAAGTGAAAAAGAAAAGAAGAGGATTTAAAATATAGGAAAAAATATTGGTCAATTGTATAACCAATTTCTAAAATCGATATGGCTCTATAGAGTACAGTTGTTCTGCCAAAAAACAATATTAATAAAATACATTTTGTTTTCAGAACAACCAGATACCAAAAAAACTACATTCTTGTGTTAACACCAAGTTACAGCAATTTGTGGATAACAATCGAGCAAAAACAGACTAAAAAGAATCAAACAATTTAATCTAGTAGTATAGTGAGTGTATTCAACAGAACAAACAAAGTATAAATTAATATATGGATAAAAAACGAAATAAAAAAGCCAAAGCATTTAAACAAAATTTATGATATCAGTTCGTCACAATGTTGGAGAATCAAATTTGAGTTTTGGTTTACAACCTTTGACGGCTTAAGGTTTTGAAGATTTTTGGAAAAATTTGGCAACACGGCCTACCAATACCAATTCAAATCTATATTATGTGCTTACTCGGTTACATGTACAGCGCATCAGATTATTCTGTCTCTTTTTAACTATAGAAAAAATTAAGAAACACTACACCACTCAAACACTAACGATGAAAAATTCCCTTAGAGTTTAAAATTAATTTTACATTTTTATGAACTGCCGTTAGCTCTAAATTCAGATATAACGTGTATTAGTCCTTTTATTGGACCGGCTATAGGTGAGCTAGCTACAACTAACATAACAATGTATTAAATTATAATTAATCGATTATATAAACTATAATAGGAGACAATAGTGAAGAAGCCTCGCGAAAATTACAACAGGCAAGTGATAATATAAATAATTGGACACAAGCTTGGAAAATAAGAATTAATAAAAGTGAATCTGTACATGTGCAGTTCACCTATAAAGAGACCGTACAAGCACCAATAACATTAATACTATCATTCCATATAGCAACAACGCTAAATATCTCGGAATGAACCTTGATGCAAAACTTCATTGGAAGGAACATATAAAGAAGAAAAGAAAAGAACTGGAATTAAAATACAGGAAATGTACTGGCCAATTGGAAGAAAATCACAATTATCAGTATATAATAAATTGTTATTATATAAGCAAATATTGAAACCTATATGGACATACGGAGTTCAATTATGGGGGTGTTCTACAAAGAGTAAAATAAACAAAATACAACATTTTCAGAACAAAGTCCTGAGAGGTATTGTGGACGCACCCAAATACTATAGGACTGATTACCTACATCAAGACCATACGCACAGTCAGTCAAGAAATCAAGAGAATTGTATAAAAATTATTTCACCAGAGACTGAGATAGGGCCGATGGGTCCTCCTAGTTATATACCTAGATTTAAGTTAGCATAAAGACAAATTGTAGGTTAGACGGAAACGATTAGTAACAATGTAATAATTAAATAATAAAAAAATATAAATTATAGTAATTTTTAAATAATTATTATGAGGATCAAAAAGTAAAAAGGAGCCAAACCAAGAAAAGCCACAAATAAAATAAAATCAGGCAGTAATTATCAGGAGAATTGTCAAATGGTTGAACTATCCATTAAAGCAGATAGTTTAACTGATGAAAATAATATTTATTAGTCTAAAGTAAAGCATCACTTAATAGTAATTATAAAGGAAAATATTCAAATAAACGTAATATCCATTATTGAAGAATGTTTAGAAAAAGTAATTTGACTGGGAAAAAAAATAGTATCAAACACAACTGGGGTATTACGTAAGAATATTCATTATCATTTTAGAAGATATCGAAGAATGATTCACAATCATTTCATGTTGATTGAATTACATAAAAGTCATTTCACAGACACCAGAATAATGAACGATGTTTCCTTGATTTAATAAGGACCGTTGTTTGCTCAGACCTTCCTCTATATCCCTATTAAAGCTAAATTAAATTAAGCGAGTTCGAATAATATCAACTTACTTGTATCTTTGTATCATTATCATCTTTGGTATCATCTTTCTTGGAAGAACTTGGCCACAAGCTATGCCAAAACGATTTTTTCTCGGTAAAGATCACCATGTCGTTCTTCTAACAGTGATAATTACACCAATTAAAGACTGAAAATGTGTATTACGTACTAGAAGCAAATTGTTTGATTTGAATCATGTTAACACTACGTTTACTAGTGGTTTAAACTCGTGTCGCAACTGATAAGAATTAAGATTTTAAGACTGATGTTTTGTCGTTGATATGAAGCATACAAGGTGGTTCTACTCTAATTTGCAGCCAATTATTGAGTATAGTTATGCCATAGGAAAACAGGAAAATATTTGAGTTTGCAACTCAGTCCATCGAATTTTAAATATCCTGGGTTTCAGTTCGAAACTATTTAAACAATTAACAACTTTAAATTTTGGTATTTTATATTAATTTCATGCGAAATTATTGTATTCTTAATCCATTCTTTTCTGTTATTTCATTTAAGACGTTATTAATTCATAACTTATTTTATACTATTACTTACTTATACTGTACTATTTTACTAGTTGGTTACAAATAAAAAATAATAGATCTGACACACAACACAAAAAAGGAACATTTTCTTCAAAATTGAATTCAAACATAAACATACAGACTCATTAAATTGGTATTCGATTAAATTACAATCTATGCAATTGGTCATATCAACCGAACACACATGACTTTCTCTTAAGCAACTTATTGGAGAAAACCATTCACTCATATATGATTAATTGATGCATTGCATTACAACATTGTTACTTTGTTTAGAAATATCTGGATTATAAACAATACAATTTACTTATTTTTTAAAAAATCCTTAAAAAGAAAGCAATTCTAGGAATGACAAAAATCACTACTACCTCATACAGCACTTTAAAATGATAATCACATATCAATAATATATTTCCATTCAGTCATATAGCCGGATATTTAATACATAACACACATTATAGCGCTAATTTAAATAATACAGTTACATTATTTCAAAAAATTAATGAAATAAGAAGAGATAACGAAAATCACTTCTCCAAACAACAATCACATGGCACCTATCAACAAAAGAGGCCTTTCCTGATAATCTCCTGTAAGTTCATTGCCTTCACTGTAGTTTTGAAGTAGTTAATTGCTGACAGTTGATAATCCTTCGCACTGCAGTATTAACATTTATAACTGTTCAATTACATGATTCAAGTACAAAAATATCTTTATAAAATATAATTGTTGAGGTTGATATTTATAAGCATAAAAACGTATTTGTTTACTGGGTGCTTTATTACTTTTGTTGAGATAGTCTGTTCCTAAAAAATTATTTCATAATTCTACTTTTTCTAGAACAATTTAGAGGATAAAACAAAACCTTAAATAACCGGCATTACATTTCACAAAAAGTATGATTTTAGCACAATGTTGCAACGTCGCCAGGCTACGTGATGGGACTTCATTCTTTCGGTCATTTAGAGTACAGGTAAAATACGTTAGTCATATTCATGCGACAGGTATTTTTTGTGGTTATTCTTTTATCACCTTTTTGTGAACTTATAAATATTACCGCAAACAGTTGGTACATGGTATAACCGATACAATATAATTCACCAGTTATATTTAACATAATCACGCGCCTACAAGTTCCCTCGCAATTGCTTGCAGACTCATACGTAAACATTCTCGCATAAATTAAAATTCCCTAAACACCATAATGATCTGCCAAACCCTTGTACGCAAATTCAACATCCCAACTTTCACCTTTTATTCATGTCTAGTACAGCGTATGCCATTAATTCATTCAACAGGTGTGCGGTTGATTTTAAAAATCGGAACAGAAAATTCCGAGAAAGAAAATCAAACGATTTTTTTAAACAGGATACTACTTAATTAGTAACATTTTTCCAATATAAAATGTTATTAATTTTTTCGAATTAATTTGAAGAAAATTTTACTTACTTGTTTCGGCATCTTGGCGATTGCTTAAACCTGAAATCAACAATAGGACATCTTAATGCTTTATATTGTCTGTTATCAGCTTAAAATTAACATCATAAAAAGAACAAGTGTGTTAAAAACACGGTTGCGTAAAAAACCCTGTATAGAACAGGTTTTTCCGTAGTATTAGCTTTTAGTGATGTGGACAAATTTAACAAAATCAACTATTTTGACTGTTATTAACACATAGTTCGGAAACATTCAACGGACGTCTCTTGAATATTTGGGGTCAAATATATTTTTCGTTAATATTTGGTCTCAATCTCTTAATTTAATTAACTACATTTGAAACATTAATTCACTGAATAAATAATGTAGAATTGCAACAATTAAATTATTTTTGACGTTCAAAGGATTATACTGATAAAAGGAAAAATTTAATTTTTCTGAACAATTAACAATATTTAAACGTAGGTAGTCAGAAACCTGCTGCCGGTACTTGTTGTGGCAATGGCGCTTAATTCGTTCGTCACCACTGAATGGAAACATGTGAAACTAAATTACTTACGTAAAAAGTAAATAAACCTTAGGTTCCTCACTAAATAAGTCACCACATTAAATCTGTATACGCGTAATTTTATTTGGTATAGACCCTTCGCGCACGAGAATTACTTTAAGGTGAAAAATAAAGCTGTTTGTCGAGTTCCACAATGGATAGTTCGAGATATAGACGCTAGGTGTTCATTATAAATCAAAAAGTAGTGGGTGCTGCCATCTAGTAGGACATAAACGGAATATATTACCGATTGTTAGTTACCGATATGTTTAATTATCATTTTATTTATTATATTTCAATTGTGTTCGGTCCATAAATGGGATAGTCAAGAAATACACCATTTTAAAGGTAATAAATAATAGTGAAAATAGCAAAAAGTACTCAAATGTTTATTATAATCATAAAGCAATATATACAAAAATTGTTACATTAAAATTCATAATTGATGTCCCGTTTGGATATGATGTCTTCTTAAAGAACTTTTATCTGTGAAGCTTTTTTCACAATCCTTACATTTAAATGTTTTTCCAGTATGGGTCAGTAAATGTCTGCTTAAGCCAGATGCATGACAAAAGACTTTGGGGCACAAACTGCAATAGTGCAATTGTATATCATTCGGGTCAGCATTCGCGTGAGTCTTTATATGGATTTTCAACTGTTCTCTTTGATTGAAACCTTTCGGACAATGCGGGCACGTATATGGTCTTTGGCCAGTGTGGGTCATCAAGTGACGGTACAATATTTCCTTTTGTGCAAAACTCTTCAGACACACCTCACATTGAAAAGGTCTTTCTCCCGTATGAATTCTTTCATGTCTGACCAATGCTGACCGTGTTGGGAACCATTTTTCACATATACCACAACTGAAACCTCTTTGCTGCATGTGAACAGACGCGTGCCTTCTAAGTTGAATTCTTCTGGCAAAGGCTTTAGGACAATCCGGGCACTGAAACACTTTAAGCTCTCCATCCTCGTTTACTTCCTCCTTGCCCTGAGGGACTCTCTGGAATTCGGTTGCTTGATCTTCCGTCATTATTTCCATCACAATAACATGGCCATCTTCAGTAGTTACTTCCACTTGAGTTGACCTGCCTTCCGAGGGACTGACCTTTAGTTGTAATTGGCCAGACAGATTTAAACCTGGCTGAGATGCCAAAGTAGCTTTGACTGCATCTGCTATAGCATCCATACTTGCATCGTCCATACTGTTGTTTTCATTCTCTTCAATAATGAAAACATTCTCGTTTCCCATTGCTTCCTCAGGTTCAGTTTTCATGTCTTTTAGATTTTTCATGGTACAAGCATCTTTATTCTCACTATCAGCATCTGTTGGCAAAGTAATATTATTCGGAAGATCTTCTGTATCTGGATCTGGTTGTTGAATATAAGCTACTTTGGTAACACCTACAAAATGAGGCCCTATTATTGCACCAGATATTGATGTGTCAAATGTTATAAAAATCTTAAATTACGATAAAAATAATTTTAGAATCTAGAGAAAACACAACAGAAAAAACTTAAATTTATTTATTTTGAGTGAAATAAACATCTTAAAACGATATTACTGCCTGTTAAAGAAACTCACCAACTAAATCTTCTTCAGTACTAGGTTCTATATTATCAGTCTCTAATTGTTTCGAAATCGTTGTTCCATCACCTTGAATATCTTCAATTTCCATTTCGTAGGATTGAGAGTCATCACCACTATCTCTTTCAATTATTATATCACCAATTCTCTCTCTTACATCTTTGAGATGTAACCGTAACTTCATATCAGATTGTTCACATTTTTTCCTAAAGTTATAGGATTTCTCTAATTTGAATTTACATGGATGGCAAATTTTGTCTGGAAGACCATCACCTTCAAAAACCTAAAAATAACAATATATATAAATAAGAATATGTATAGGTCTGTAACATTTTAAATTAAGAAATATTGGACAAAACCCTTACCTCTAAAGCCACACAGGCCATGATTCGAAGGGTAAGAGGCACAGATTCATCGTTGTTAAAAATTGATATCAGCTCTTCCTCCTTGCCCATACAAAGCCTGCAGACATCATCCAAATCAACAATCTGCTCAACATTTTCACCAACTTTCTTTCTACTGTATGTTTTCATAATTAATTTGTTTTATTGACGATAAATTAGAAACCTATTTTAACGTAATCTCTGTAGATCGATTTAGCGTCCTGTTTTTTACAAAAATGGCGTCCGAAATAATGACAGCTGTTGTCTGGACATGCGTAAAGATCACTGCATTATCGACTTTTAAATCTGTAGTTAATAAAAATGGTACCTATAAAATGTCCCTTATTTTCTATATAAATATTGGGTAGTGATAGTCTAGAATATAATGTTAATTTTTATTATGATCTTATGTCCGGTCCGTTAAAATTTATTCAATATTAACTTATATTATTTGAATTTGTTTTGTGTTAAAAATCTATAGGTTGGTATGAAATAGTAGTTTGTATCATTACAAAATTAAGTCAGTCATTGTCAAAAATGTGTATATTAATAGGAATTTTTAATTCATTTTTTGTATATTAATAATTATAGTAAACATGTTCGTTATATGTTAATAAATATGGGTTTAAACGTAAATAATTTAATCCGTAAGATGATGCAATTTTAAAATGTAGGTTAGAAAATAGAATTTTTATTTGAAACGTTTTATTAAATCAAGGTCATATTTTAACAATAAATTTAATGAAATTATTGGTGATTTGACAAGTGTAAAATTTGAAATATATATTTATAAAATCATTTATAGCATTTTTGGCTCTTTTCTGTTGAAAGACCTCCGTGAAGGAACATTTTTAAAAAGGATTTCGACCATGTTATAAATACTTAGGTGGTTTTAAGTTGTCAGATTTAAATTGCTGCAAACTTGATCTCTAGTCGGTAATTCAAACACTTTTCTTTGTAATAATAATTGTCTTAACGATGATGATTCCTCTCTAAGTGTTAGTACCTGGGCTCTTAAAAGGGCATTTTCGTGTTCCAAAATGGCCGCTTTTAAAGCTATCTGAAAATGATCTTATATGATGTGTTGAGTGATAATAATAGTTTGTACTAATGTTTACCTGGTCTTCTCTCATTTTTCGCGCATCTCTAGATTTTTTTGCTGCTTGATTGTTTCTTCTTCGCCTTTCGAAGTATTTATCATCTTTTTGTTCGTTAGGTATTGGTTTCTTTTCGCTACGCTGTTTTTTAATACTGCAACTCCCTAACGTGCCTGATGCTATGCTATTTGTTATGGGACACCCTATCAATAAAAAAAAATTAATAAGTGTTATTAAAGGAATATATTTTGGATGCGTTAATATTTTTCTATGAAATAACGTTATTAATGTTTATAGGTTTTACCATAAATGAAGTTACGTGCAATATTTTGTATGAATTGAATTAAAAATGAAAATGAATAAAAGTCAAAAGTGAGAACCTGTAAGTTAGTAAGAAAACTCCAAGGAGTTAGTTAAACTCTCAAAGAACGCTTGAATTTTATCAAATCCACGTAGGCGTTACCAACATTGTAATGTGATTTATAATTAATAAAATTGTATGTGTTTATATATGCATATAAATATTATAGATATGAATGTAGAATATGATATTAGGTTATATTGTAACTGTCAAATTTTGCGTGGTTCCAACCGGCATTCGGTAAAGTTCGACAGTGTCCGCCTGATTTTGCGACGTTGCCATTTGCAAGCGATCGAGTACGGCTGCCATTTTTGTTTTCAGCCTAAAACTGGTAGGGCTATAGTAGCTCTTGATCGTTTAGTTGACCCTGTGAAAGTAAACGTTCTGATATATATGATTTGATTTCCTTTATCTTTGCATACATCATCAAAATTAGAGCTTGTTGATCATATAGATTCATTCTACAGTGTGAAAAGATAATATTGAGATTTATTAAGATTGCGGGTTGTTTTTTCTTCTTTAAAATTAGTATGTTTTTAGAAGGTTCTTCATATTAAATCTTTTATATTATAGGAGATGAAAATTGTACCAAAAATGTTAATTTGAGTTTCTAAGGAAATTTGGGGTTAATTTGTAAGTTCAAGTAATGTATTCTATTTAAATTAGATCGTTCAAATATACATAAATTTGTATGAATTGACAACGTTGCATGGCAGTCGCATTTCAAGAATTAGGCTCTTGCCAATGATTAGCCAATGCACGTCATAGATGACTTCGAATATTTGCCAATGACAGTAAAAATGTAAACATTTTTGAAACCATGAGCGATTTTATCTCTCTCGTTTTATCCCAATTAAGGAGAGATAGAATACTACTTGATGCGTCGGAACATGTAAATGAATTAGCCTATAAAGTTCAATTTGGGTAAATACTAGTTGGCCATGTTGCCAAGTGTCTGCAATATTCTTTAATATATTAGAATTTTGTTATGTCTAATTCAAATCTCATGCGACAACATTGCGGCTTTGTGACGTCATAAATATATAATGCACATATTATTTTTATTTATTTTAGACATAATTAATTTCCAATGTGTTCACAATAATTTCTTTTTCATTACGACAACAATGTTTCATATAATATCATATATAAGCGAATATCAACACTATACCAATTAGATTTAATGTCATTTCAGTTAGGGAAAATCAACCAATATGGCGTGTGAGAAACGATCATTACCGATCGATTTTATCCCTCTCGTTTTATCCCAATTAAGGAGAGATATAAGACTACTTGATGCGTCGGAACATGTAAATGAATTAGCCTATAAAGTTCAATTTGGGTAAATACTAGTTGGCCATGTTGCCAAGTGTCTGCAAGATTCCTTAATATATTAGAATTTTGTTATGTCAAATTCAAATTTCATGCGACAACATTGCGACTTTGTGACGTCATAAATACATAATGCACATATTATTTTTATTTATTTTAGACATAATTAATTTCCAATGTGTTCACAATAATTTCTTTTTCATTACGACAACAATGTTTCATATAATATCATATATAAGCGAATATCAACACTATACCAATTAGATTTAATGTCATTTCAGTTAGGGAAAATCAACCAATATGGCGTGTGAGAAACGATCATTACCGATCGATTTTATCCCTCTCGTTTTATCCCAATTAAGGAGAGATATAAGACTACTTGATGCGTCGGAACATGTAAATGAATTAGCCTATAAAGTTCAATTTGGGTAAATACTAGTTGGCCATGTTGCCAAGTGTCTGCAAGATTCCTTAATATATTAGAATTTTGTTATGTCAAATTCAAATTTCATGCGACAACATTGCGACTTTGTGATGTCATAAATACATAATGCACATATTATTTTTAGTTATTTTAGACATAATTAATTTCCAATGTGTTCACAATAATTTCTTTTTCATTACGACAACAATGTTTCATATAATATCATATATAAGCGAATATCAACACTATACCAATTAGATTTAATGTCATTTCAGTTAGGGAAAATCAACCAATATGGCGTGTGAGAAACGATCATTACCGATCGATTTTATCCCTCTCGTTTTATCCCAATTAAGGAGAGATATAAGACTACTTGATGCGTCGGAACATGTAAATGAATTAGCCTATAAAGTTCAATTTGGGTAAATACTAGTTGACCATGTTGCCAAGTGTCTGCAAGATTCCTTAATATATTAGAATTTTGTTATGTCAAATTCAAATTTCATGCGACAACATTGCGACTTTGTGACGTCATAAATACATAATGCACATATTATTTTTATTTATTTTAGACATAATTAATTTCCAATGTGTTCACAATAATTTCTTTTTCATTGCGACAACAATGTTTCATATAATATCATATATAAGCGAATATCAGCACTATACTAATTAGATCTAATGTCATTTCAGTTAGTGAAAATCAACCAATATGGTGTGTGAGAAACGATCATTACCGATCAGTTCAGAAACATTGTTGATATTTAATGTTCGCTCGTATACCTGCATTTTAGCAATTTAAATTCATACCTGGTTTCTCATGTAGTAATCTGAAGGAATGCGAATAGGGCAATAAAGCAGACGGTGTAAAAATTGTAGATGGAACTAGGTTAACGCATGGTTTTTCGGGTTCTATCGTAGTTAACAGGTGAATATCATCTGCAGCAACGTTTAACGTGGTGCTATCGACCGTTGGAACTTCTCTTAACGATTTCAAAGCAGGATCTGAAAAGAATAATAAATATATATCAAAGATAAAATATTATATATAGTCTATTCAAAGTTTTTTTGGTACATACGTCATCAAGATGTTTAATGTATCGCCTGCCACAATTTGTAAATTCGTTTTAGAATCAGACAATATTTTCCTTCTCATTTTAGTGAGTTAAAAAAAGACACAATGCTGTCTGATTAGTTCGAACGGGCTGTCAGACCTATGCAAAATTCTTGAAAACAATAGTGATAAGAGGATATAACTCTAATCTATAAACTATTTTGGCTATATAATTAACTGTAGTTTTCGGATGTACTATAATGTTAAAATAAATTATATTTCATAATATTTTTGTTCAACTATTTTATTTAGATTAAAATTGTTTTGTATGTCAAAGCCAAACTGAACTAAAAGTCAGAGTTAATGCGGCAACATTGTGACGTTTTGATGTCCCAAATTTAAATTACGTATGTACAATCGCTCATTCAAGTAATTTGATTGGTTAGTTTAAATCTCCCTTATAGGCACCTGTAAGGAAAACATTTTGCTGTGAAGACATTTGATTGGTTTTTTGATAAAGTATTCCACGCAAGTGCTCTACGTGACAGCTCTAACGTCACTTCATTGACCAATAAAATTTACATAAAAACCAATTCCAAATCAAAATTAATATAATCTGGAAAAATAAAAATATCCATAAAATATGGAAATTAATATATTTATAAAATACTCGTATAATATCTGTATCTAATTGATCATATATCATATTGATTCAAGTACTCAAAATATTTTTCTTTAAAGGAATGAACTCCCTCAAATTAGTCATAAATTGTTTTTTTTTAATATTTTAAAGTCTCCTTTTTACCAACGAGGGTTTATCTGGACTAGACCTACGGTCCTTGGCATTAAGCCTACGGACTGGCTGGAGTGGCCAACTTAGAAATCATACCAGAAGACATCCGGTCTTGCTCAGCCTGGTTACTGGCGTGATTGGGATCGTTTTGTTTGTCGAATTTTTCACTCTTACCTAGAACAGTCACAAATATTAAACAATCACAAATATACATTTACGATCATGCCCCAGCAGGATTCAAACCCGCGACTATCACTTAATAGCGGCTTGGTTGGCATAGCGGTCAATATGACAGAACGGTCCTCTTACTGTTGCGATAGTCGCGGGTTCGAATCCTGTTGGAGCATGGTCGTAAATGTATCTTTGTGATTGTCTAAAAGGCGAGAGTGTAAAATACGATAAGGAAAGCGATCCCAGTCATGCCAGTAACCGTAACAGTAAAAGATGGGCAAAACCGGATATCTTCTGAAATAATATCTAAGTTGGTCACTCGTCAGTCGGTAAGTAGGCTTAATGCCAAGTACTGTGGTTCAGAGCCCACGTTAAACAATAGATCCAGTCCAGATTAACCCTACTTTGTAAATACTTTATAATAATAAATAGCCTAATGATTGAATTCGTACTTTAATATGCGGGTAAGGCGAGAAGTTGTCGGTCTGACAGATAGATGATGTTATAATCAGCAAAAGTGTGTTTCAACTTGTCCTTTCAAGTAAGGTGGAACAATTGCAGGCAATATTTTTTAAATTTTCTTGTCTAGTTAAATCCCATAATTTGCAAAAAAAAAATCACCCGGACAATGGACGATGGTTAAACTGTGGGATCCTGAGGCTATTATTGTCCAAACTTGAAGGATATTGTTTTTGAGAATCGCTTGGCATTTGGTGTTCTCTGGTAAAATCGTGAGTTGTGTGGTTGAAGACCTTTTGTGTCGGTTGAAAACCGAGCGAATAGATTGGAAAAAGACATTTAAATTTGTCGTCAAAACGTCGTTGATGCTACCGCATCAACTCTGAGTTTTAGTTCAGTTTGGCTTTGACATACAATAAAAATCTAATCTAAATAAAGCAATTGAACAAAAATGTTATCAAATATAATTTATTTTAACGTCATAGTACTCCTAAAAGTTACAGTTAATTATCGAGCCACAATATTTATAGGTTAGAGTTATAACCTCTTATTGCTTTCAAGAATTTTGAATACGTCTGACAACCGCACGACTTTGACAGGCTCATTCGTTTAAATGTTGTGAACTAATCAGATAGCATTGTGTCTCTTTTTAACTAGAATAAAATGAGAAGGGACATATTGTCTGATTCTAAAACGAATTTACAAATTGCGGCAGGCAATACATTAAACATCTTGATGACGTATGTACAAAAAAACTTTGAATAGACTATAGATCAAGATCATCCGACGCGAAATATCTGAAAAATAGAAGAATAACATTGTCCGAGGCCAGAACCGATTCCACTCCGATTTAGTGAAGAGTGTTGGTAGACCTGCGGCACCAGCAGCAGTATATTGGTTGAAAATAGACATTCTCCATGAGCACCAACTGTGATTGATATGAATTTTGCACTAAAATCACCAATCTCTTCGCGTTTTTGGCTACATTCACAGCAAACATTGAATAACAATTGATGCTTTTTTGTCAGCAGCATTTCTTGAATGACTGGACGAGTAAAATTTTAGTCAAATTAAATTATGGTGCTTTCTATCACGTATTATGGTCAGTTTCACATTCATAATTATCAAAATCATAAACAATTTAGCCGAGTTTTGTGGTATGACACCACATCATTTCAAATTTATTTAGAACTTACTGTTAATTCTAAATTGTTTTATTATTTTCTGCATTATTTTGTGTAACGCCTCATTATATTGGTTTTGATTTTGATGATAAAATCAATTAACAAAAATAATTATGTTTTTACCTTGGTTCAAGAAATAATTACAATTCCTTAACAGATGATAAGTAGAGAATGTGCTCATTGGAGTTAAGAGGGAGCTGTTGCGATTCGCACCATTAAATCCGAACGAGTTGGTTTCCATCATTCAATATGTTACATTACTAAGGACACTTCATCACTTTCGGCGACTGAAATACTTGTTAAAAGTACGTAAAAGGCAATCGAAAAAACGGATTGCGGGTTAAATCGTCAAACGCCGAGTAAACAGCGAACAATGAAAAGATCATGCGAGCATTCAATCGTCATCATATTATATTATAGAAACATAAGGTTGCTAAGAACTATTAGGGGTAGTTTTAGCACGCGCCTTTTTAGCGTAAAATACTTCGTGCTTTTGATTGACGGTACAATTACAAACTAAATGATGGTTAATTTTGAAAAACAATTTTATAATGTCTAAAAATATGCTATTTCAGCTGTTAGTTGTCAAAATTTAAATTCGTCCCAGAATTCTTGCCGGTATCATATCACGTCACTTACTCCAGTTTGTGTTTATTAACAAACATTCATCAATTCAGGTGCATGAGGTGCATCAGGTGCATAAAATAACAGATGTATTTGAATAAGTCTATGAAGGTAAAATGGTATGCTCAGCTATATTCTTAAATGTAGCACAAACCTTCGATAAGGTACGGCATGAGCTTGTTCATAAATACAGAAAAAGTTACCGGAACAAAAGACAAAACTAATGAAATCTTACCATTTTATCTTGTTGACGTAAACAGAATTGTTGGCTTTAATTTGTTGCAATTCCACATGCTAGAGAAACCTTGTTAAACAGAAGAAGCCTCAAAAGGTAGAGAATGTTGAAAGAACAACTGCAATATGAGGTTTTTAGATACACATTACAAGATTTCTGTGAACAACGCCTTCATCAATAAATAAATAATGTTTCAAAAATTCATTTCTACCAATGCCAAAAAGACAGAAAAGGATAAAATTAACTGTAGTGTATTGTAGTATGCAATATTTAAATATTTAATAATATATACATTTGTTTAGAAATATATTATTCATTCAAATTATTATTTTTTAGCCAAATATAAAAACAACGATATTTCCCTTGTATCTTTAATGAATGAGATGAATGTCATATATATTATTGTAGCTTTACATTACATGTTCTACAGTACATCGAACTTGCAATTCATATTCAAGGGTAGTTAAGTTGCAAAATCACAATGTCGTATCCCCTCCTGTATCAAATATAATTCTAGATGTTTAGAACAAAGACATCAGTTGCAATCATCTGGTAGTCCTATAAAGAGATAAAGAGTGTTTCTTATTCTTAACCACAATCTTCCTTCAATTAGAACATTATTGTCATAGTTATCAACAAGATGTTGTTCTATGTTACTATTTTTCAACTGCAGAGTTTCTGAAATAATCTACAGCTAATTTGAAGCTTTCTTAAACTATTTCTATATAAATTCTACAACCATAATGTTATCTGTTTGAAAACGAAGAAGAAATGATTTTGATTAATCGAACTACAATATATTTTTTTCAATTTTCATTTAATTCAAGTCATTTCATTAATATTGTACTGCCAATATCGTGTGTAGTGGATATAGTCATCAATTGACACAAACACTAAAAAAGAAGAAGAAAATGTCGATGGGTATAATAAAAGTCCTGTTAAAATAACTGTAATAAATATTAGGCAATACGAAAACTCCCTGTGTGACATTAAGGGGTGTTGTGTAAATGTTTACCCCGCCTCCCTCGGCCTGCGCAAACCGAAAACAATGCTTATTGGCTCGGGATAAATAAAAAACAGTAATGTTTGACCCTTATTATCGCGTTATAAAATTGTTTGGTGTTAAACCACACCTCCTGACTAGGAAGCTGGATTCTAGAGGAAGAATAGTGTTTATGCCAACATTACTAAATCTTGTTACATTGTTGTTATTTCAGTTTTGGTTTAAAATAATATAAAATATTAACGTTTAAGTTCTTGGTAGTATTGTAAGGGTAGTTGCCGACAGTTTGATCCGACGGAAGGAATTACTTTTTGTATAAGTTTTTACCACAATAATAATCGAATATATTCATTTAGAAATATCACAAAATTTGTAATTGCACATATATCAAATCTTGCAGAACTTCTAGTTTTAAATAACCTAAAATTCATGAAAATCCCTTGGTCCAACACGTTCACACCAACCTGTGATTCAGTTTGACTGGTCTTGAATACATATTAAAGATTCACGTGAAAACTTCGTTATTAGCTTTATTATCTATGCTTTATGTTTAAATATATAGTTTTACTTTTCCGAGAATGAAGTCATGCGTATTATAAGAATGTAGACAAAAGAATGTCCACGTTAACAGAACATTTTCGAAATTCTGACCTCGGAAGCTTCAACCGAAGAAAGCCATGCAGTGTTGTTTGATTTTCTGCTGTTTAACTACACCTTCTTACTGGAAAGCTGAAATGTCAACGAAATATAGTATTTATTCCAACATTACGAGATCTCTTATTTTGTTTTTTTTCTATTTTGATTTAAAATAATATCATAATTTCATTCTGAAACTTGTATTGTTGTTTAAACTCAGGTAAAATATATTTAATATTCATATATATTTATGCTATCAAATTTTCATATTTATTTATGCTATCAAAACGTGCACCGCACCAACAGTTCAAAAATAATTATTAGGTATCTGAATGTGTGGTATTTTGATTAACAATATATAAGTATCAATAAGTAATAATAAGTATCAATATAATAATCAAGTGTAATATACAATATCAATAAGAACAGCTGTTAAACAACTTGATTTAATTGTTCTTGGCTTTTACCTATTCAGAGGTGGATTCTTTGGATTATTTTCTCAATATAAAACAACTAATGTAATGATATAGCATGGAACACTCAAAATTATATATTCGACATTCATTATTTATGTTATTTGATAAAAATAAATCTTTTTTTTTCGAAGCCCCTCAAATACTTTTAAAGACTATTAATGACTGGTGCTGGACTGTTATATTTCAACTGTTGGTTTCAATTATTTAAAAGTGTTTATTTTGATATCATTCATATAAAATAATATAGTGGACCAAAAAAGTTCGAAGACAATTAATTGTAAAGCTTATTACGAAAACTGTTTGAAACCTATTCAAACTCTCAAAGAACATACAGACAATTTAGTAGTTGATGAGTAAATGGTTCTTAGACAACTGTATACGATCGAAAATATCCAAAAAGAAGAAACCGAATATTCATGGTTTTGTCTTTATACCATGAATGGCTATGGCTATGCATATGTGACATTACTTCATACATAGGCACTTCAGTATAAGAAAAGTCGATGAACTCACTAAATTACATCCAATATATTCAGGAGATTTACAAGGTAGTTTCCTGGGTCCGATACTGTTTATTCTATATACAGTTCACGATAAGTGATCATTAGACAACAAGGTATTGTTATACCAAATAATACTTAAACCTATTTGATCGTATAGAATGCCATTGTCGGTGCTACGTACTATGTCCCTAATGATGTGATGCAACCCGATATCCCTCTATAACTTAAGTACTTTAAAGGAGTATTAGTGCAACCCAATGTACTAGCTAATCAGCTAAATATGCGAAGCGACGTTGAAGTGAGTAGACTAAAACGTTTAACACCATCCGATCTGATTATTGGCCATATATAGACTTAAGAATAACATTTGGAATAAGACTAACTTATTAAGATAATATTTTAAATAGAGATCATTTAATGATTTTCTACATGTTATGTATATAATCTAATGATAAGAGATGCTTATTACTCACTTATATAAAACAAAGATTTCACATTTTATTGGATTACAAGAAACAAGTCGATTCGTGAGTCTCAAATCTAAAGACGATGACTTTTTCCGATATGGAATTCGTGTCTTCGTGACGAAAAAAAAATAGTTTCAAAATAGTTTTAACAAAAAATCCTTTATAAATTGATATAAATTTGCCTTAATAAAATACAATCTGCCATCTTCGTTGGCACACTGGAACTGGAACACAGGAACCATTGTTGTTGGGATAGTCGCGGGTTCGAACCCTGCTGGGGCAGGGTCGTAAATTTATGTTTGTGTGTTTGTGATTGTCTAATATTTGTGTTTGTCCCAGGCAAGAGTGTAAAATCCGACAATAAAAATGATCCCAGTCACGCCATTATCCAGGCTGGGTAAGGCCGGATGTGTTCTGGGATGATTTCTAAGTTGCTCACTCGCCAGTCGTAGACTTAACGCCGAGGACCGTGGTTCGGAACCCATGATAAACAGTTCCTAGTCCAGATAAACCCTCGTTGGTATAAAGGAGACTTTAAAATATAAAACAACTAAAGTACAATCTAAAAACCGCAGTTTATTTTTACGTGGAACTTACGAACCGAAATAATTGTAAAGTATTACTCACGACTGGCATGTAATACGAAGTCATAAGTCGTGAGAGAATATCGAACTTTCACAGGTGATACAGGTGACAGGTAGATTACGACCCCGTAAAAGCCCTTCTCTTATACAATTTCTATATTTACGATCAAACATGGTCATGGGGACCAATAATAAAACTTTCGGCTAATCACTGGGAACATCGCTTAATGCCCGCGCAGGGACGTACGTTTTATACAAACGGACCGTCACTGGAAATAATCCTCGAAATTAAAAGTCTAAAATTGCCTAGACTTGATTTTTTTTGATTAATTTCACTTCTAGTTTACAATTTAATTTATTACTAATGGTCTGTTGTACTTGCATTAATACACAAGCAAGGCAAGTACTGGAGTAATGCATCAGTATGTATTTTCCAAATTAAAATAAATCCAAACTATAGTTTATTCAAAGTACATATATTTTTTGTACATACGTCATCAAGATGTTTAATGTATTTTCTGTCGCAATTTGTAAATTCGTCTCAGAATCAGACAATATTTCCTTCTCATTTTATTCTAGTACTAGCGACCCGCCCCGGCTTCGCACGGGTGCAATGCTGATACTAAATTAAATACACTACAGAAAAAATATGAACGTTGTATATAAAAACATAGCGGCCCGCTCCGACTTTGCACGGGCATAAAATATATATGCCTATGTCACTCAATGAAAACATGATTAAAATCGATCCAGTATTTTTGGTTCATTCATTACTGCCCTTGGCCTGCACGCATTAAATTTGGAGTAAAACAATTCCTCTTCCCCTATACTTACTATGAAGATTTCCTGCTATCTTTGGAATATCTAAATTCATACAATTTTTATTACATTACATATTTTTAAACGCAAATTTTAAATTTGTAATATCTCCGAAAATATTTGTTTAATTTACATGCTGTAAAGAACCATATTGCTCTATATTAATTGCACACTGTATTTAAGGTACTTAATTCGATAAGGATTAATGCCGTATTGCTTAAAATAGCTTCGTAAATAAGCCATTTTCTCACGTAAAAAGTAAACAATAAAAATGGTTAATGTGGGTTATCCCTAAAAGATAAACATATACCATCGCGGACTTTTTTGTAGACCTTTTTATGGTGTACAATACTGTAGTACATTAATTTGATCTGACTCGTAGGGTTAGGCAGCGTTTTTGCTAATTGCTAAATAAGCCTACAAAAATAGGTTAATTTACGACATCACGTTAGAAACCTCTAAAATTAGCAATGTTGCCTTAGCATATTATGCATGTATTATACATATAAACCTTCCTCTTGAATCACTCTATCTATTGAAAAACACCGCATCAAAATCCGTTGCGTAGTTTTAAAGATTTAAGCGCACATAAGGATATAGGGACAGAAAAGGCGACTTTGTTTTATACTATGTAGTGATATGAAGTACTTTACTCCCTCGAAATTAGAGAAATGATAAAAGAAAGGCGAAAAGCTAGAAGAGTATGGCACAGAACCAGAAATGCTGCTGACAAAACTACTTTTAATAGAATTAGTAATCAGACGAATCAAAAGATCAAAGAATATAAACAGAATTGCTTTCAAAAGTATGTAAGTGAATTAAGCCCACAAGCAGACAAAGATTATTCGCTATGGAAAGCAACTCGAAGATTTAAATGACCAATTATTCGAGTACCGCCAATTAAAAATGATCGAAATGAATGGGTTCGACGCGACAATGAAAAAGCTGAATTATTCGCACAATACTTAGCTAACATATTTCGACCTAATGATATAGAATCTACCATGGATACATCTCCTGTTTATCAACCCGATGTAGATCTAAATCTAATTTCTCCACTGGAAGTTGCCACTGAAATTGATAACCTCAATCCTAAAAAGGCACCTGGTGTAGACGACATTTCATCTGGATTATTGAAAGAACTGCCACGAAAAGCAATCATCATGTTGACATATATATTTAATGCCTGTTTAAGGCTGAAGCATGTCCCGGAATGCTTTAAAGTTGCACAAATAATTATGCTCAAAAAACCTGACAAACCTGCAGAACAAGTCGAATCTTACAGACCTATTTCGCTACTACCTGCAATATCAAAGCTATTTGAGAAACTGATATTTAAACGTGTTAAAAATTTGGTAACAATACCAGATTTCCAGTTTGGTTTTCGAAATCACCATTCAATAGTCGATCAAGTGCACAGAGTAACTGCGGCTATTGAAAGAGCGTTTGAGGAAAAGAAATACTGCCCTGCAATATTCTTGGATGTCTCACAAGCTTTCGATAGGGTTTGGCATTTGGGATGAATCTGTAAGATGAGCAAATTGTTACAGCGTAATTATTGTCAATTGCTGGAGTCATATTTATTCGGAAGAAAATTTAGAGTATCGCACGAAATGGCGTTCTCGACATTTAAAAATATCTCGACTGGAGTTCCACAAGGTAGCGTCTTAGGACCTCTCCTGTATCTGCTCTATACTGCTGACATTCCAACAACAAAAGACACACTTCTTGGAACCTTTGCTGACGACACAATTATTATGGCAAAAGATATATGTGCAAGTGGCAGTCAACAAAATCTACAAATGGACGAAGGATTGGAAAATTCAACTTAATAGCTCCAAATCTGTCCACGTTAATTTTGCATTGAGGCGAAATAATAAAAACTTAATTATATCACTCAATGGATGCCCGATTCCTCAAGCAAAATCACCAAAATACCTTGGAATACATCTTGATGGTAGATTAAATTGGAAGAATCAAGGTTCTTCGATTTCAGATACCCACAGTTAGTCAAGAAATCAAGATAATTGCAAGGAGGCATGAGGAAAGACTCCATTTTCATGAGAATATTGAAGTATTGCAACTTTTGTATACTACCAGAATAGGACACAGACTCAAAAGAATCAAACCATCTGATCTTGTGTAGTGTTTTGTAGTGAGGTGCATATAATAAAAAATACAGCACTGACATATATAAACATTATTTCTCCAGAGACTGAGATAGGGCCGATGGGCCCTCCTAGTTATATACCTAGATTTAACTTATCATAAAGACAAATTGTAGGTTAGACGGAAACGACAATGTAATAATTAAATAATAAAAAAAAATCACACACATGATGTCACAAAACGTTGCAATGATCTAAATAAAATAATGAAACAAAATATTTTCAAATATAATTTATTTTATCATTATAATATATCTAATGCACATATTATCGAAGGACTTAAACTACAATTAATTATATAGTCATAATCGTTTGTAGGTTAGGACTGTGTCTTATTATATTTATATTGAACTCTTTTCCACACCACCTATGAAGTAGACTTCTTGGCGCGTTTATTTATGTAGTGATATTCCCTGGAGGCCTACCTAATCCATTTAATTGCAATGCAGTGCAATCTATGCAGTGTTTCCTTCTAATGTCATTTTGATATCATTGTATTTCTTCTATTAGTTTGTTCTGTTACTATCTGTATATATCTTCCTTGATAGAACTAGATTTAATCACTGCATTCTCTCTAATCCATTTGCCATATCTACGAAATAGTTAGCATTCTTTCTCTTCTTATACATTTTACACACATATGTATGCACATAAATCTTTTACATTCTACAATACGATTTCCTATAGTTATCATATATTAATTACATACACACCTTTAGACACACATACATAATCCCATATTCGGAATCAGTCATTTTTTCTTGAATGTGTCTGATCGAATATCATCCATTTAAACCGAAGATGTTATTAACCATTTCTGTTTGCAGCAAGAAGAACAATATATCTATAATGAATTATTAATAAATGTTATGACTAATAAAACCTAATCAATTTTTATTCTAATATTTACCTTTTTGCATTAACTTTTGTTATCTTAACACTATTTTTATTATCATCTTGTCATGTGTGACCTAATTCCCCATTCTGAAGTAATAAGTCTACCTTGATTTTATCATATGTTTTCAAAAATTAATTTCTTCTAAATACAATATCAGGATTTTCCGTTAGATCTCTCCATGGATTATCTTTACACCATTTAAATCCTATATTACCCAACAGTATATAAAGGGTTATTCGACATCCTTCAAACTACATGACTACATCCTTCTGACTTCCTCTGAAATAACTATATTAAATTATGTTTATATTGAAAAGATAGTCACTGTTTTTATACATTTCAAATATTTGATATCTGATAGAGCTAACACCAACCTGATCATGATTTATCATCTGCTTTGTATGAAGATGATTTCTGTTCGGTGAATTCTAGATTATACTTTTCATTTTGTGAGATATTTTAGTGACCGTGTCGATACTAATATTCAGTACAGCTGCAACATGCCTTTTTATTAATCTCTTAGAACTTCAACAATCTGCCCATGGTCGTTAAGTGATCTGCTGTACAACTTATAATCTAAATCTTATTCTAGATATTATTCTAACTCATTTTAAAGTCTATCCTAACCTATTCTAAAGACTATTCTAACTTATTTTATGCTTAACTATGCACTACACTGTCATCGCGCACCTTTAACTGTTTGGCGAGTGCATTAGGATGCACTAATAGTATTTCAGAGTACTTCTCACTAGATATCGCGCTAAATCAGTTTGTTGGAGACGTAATATGGGACATCGACGACGACTCGCAACACTTTATTCTGGAACTTCTAGAGTCGCAACATGCTAAAATATTTTCCGAGATTCTAATAATACTAAACCAAATAAAGGAAAATCTTGGTGCATTCTCTAAGTTAAATATAATATTAATCAATAATTATCCAGATAGAGCCATATGATTACTGGATAATACTAACAATGGATAAAAATAATTACGTGCAAAAAGAATGGTGTTTTTTTATGAAGAAAACATCGTTGAAATCAACGATCAATAATGGATGAAATATCATATCGAAAAATTAATATCGCTTTATTGTTTTTCATAACGTGCTTCAACATTTGATGAAGAACAGTTTAACAAAGATGTTGATTAAATTAAAAAAAAACAAACGGATTCATCAACCAAATTAACTCATTCTCTGTAATTATAAAATATGCATTGATTAAGAAGTTCTTAATACTGTCATTCCGGACGTATTTTGTTTTAATTTTAAGTTTAAATTCTGCTATTAGATGTACTAATAACCTCTGTATATTATTAATTTATAACCGACAGTATTTTTCAGCGGACAGCTAATTCATTTTATCTCATTATTGATGGGAATAATATTCAAAGTCGTTATGACAGTCGCTTACTATTATTATTTAATGCTGTTCTTGATTATTTATTCAATAAGGCAGTATGTTCTTGTAATCATGGTTAATATCTACAAACAATTATATAAACTCATAAAAAATCTGTGCTGCGAGCTAAATTTAATTTTCATTGTTTCATCTGATTGCATTACTGATTTATTAACGCGCTTAATCCTCATTGATATGTTCGGACGGTAGATCTTCTGAAAGACGAAAATTAGTATTAATATATAGACAATGATAATCAGAAGAATTGTCAGGATGGAGTTACAGGAGTACAAACATTTAAATCTTGAAGTGACTTGAATTTTAATTATTCCAAACTTAAAAAATATTTTGAATATTCAGATATTTATACGTAATAGCTTAAAAAAAATATTCGAACTTAGAGAAAAAAAGTGTCATGAAAGTCCTGAATATATTTGACACAGACTGCAAAAGACGTTTATTAACATCATATAAATAGAAGTAGGGACAAGGGTTGACAAAAATTAATTTTGATATTATTTTTAGTAACAGGTCAATTGAAAAGTCCCCGGCTTACCATAGTAAAACACATTTTTTTGGCAATTTTTTTTACTCAACATAATTCCCTTCAAGGGTGATTTCGATACCATTTTTGTACTACGATTTGTCCTTTGAGAACAGGAAATAGATCTGGAGAATACGGTGGATGAGGAAGCAATTCGAGGCCCAATTCATGGATTTTTGCCATCGTTTTCACTTGACTTGACTTGTGACTTGTGAAGCGATGCATTGTCTAGATGAAGCAGTACTTTCTTTTTCTTCAAATGCGGCCGTTTTATATAATAGTATGTAATAGTTGCTGTTGATGGTGTTTCCTTTTTCAAGGAGTCAATGAAAAGTTGCGTTTTCCCACGCTTTGGATCGGGTTCATCGTGTGCAGTCCACTCGGATGACTTTTGATAGGACTTCGGAGTGAAGTGAAATGGAGCCATGTTTCATCCATTGTCACATATCGACGCAAAAACTCGGGTTTATTACATTTCATCATCTTTAAACACTGCGTTCATCGTCTTCGGTGCTCATTTCACCACGTCTAAACTTAGCATACCAATCCTTGGCATCAAGCCAAGTTTTTGCTTCAACGTATTCTTTCTCTTCAAAAAGCAATATTTTATCAACACGCGACATTCCTTTTTATAATTCTTTTCACAATAACAAAATTTGCTTCACTCAAAATGCTATAATTTACAAACTAATGATCCGACAGCTGTCAAATTTATACACGCATCTTTTGAGGGTTAATGCTAACTAAAAAAACATATGGATTTTTAAGGTTAACTGATATGGCTCGGTGAATGGAGGTAAAACGAAATGAAACAGTGGTGTTTACATTATGTGACCGTTATTTATTGAAGTAATATAAAAATGTGGAAAATACAAAATAGATAAAACGGATCGTAGCGGTGTTACCTGGAGACGAGGCTTGGACAGTCGATGGTGGCACGTCGAAACCAAACGATGGTCGAGTACTGAATGAATGGAAATACCCTTCAATAACATCCCAGATAAACGTCTCGGGGTTGCCAGCTATTCGTTATCGGGTTCTAGTTGGAGCCGCTGGCACCCCGCCCGTGTTCAACATCTGGGATTATATTTCTGGGTATTTTGTAGACCGTTATTCCACTATGTAAAATTCGACATGCTTCAAGGTCGTTACAGATTTAATTCTAGTAGCGCCATCTATGGGCCAGGTCGGGGACTTTTCAATTGATTGTTATTTTATAGAAATTTGGTAAATCAAATTGCAGAAATTTCAAATAATAGTTATTCGAAATGATAACACTGTATGAGGGTTGCTTTTTATATTTTGGGTTTCAAGACCAGATAAAAATTTTATTAACATAGCTTTATTGTTCTTCAGATCATATTCCATGTTTGTCGATTAATTATTTTTTGAGTTTGGACCAAGTCTCAAAATATGTATATTGATCTTTGTAAAAAAAATTAAATAGGTCCGTATTTTGGTTAATAGTTGGCGCGGTGATATGATTACCAACGTGACTTCCTTGAAGTTTGAATACATTTTAAAAGATGTATTTTAAGCACAACAAACTTAGTTTAGCTGTTAAAAAACTAAAATAAGTATTGGATTATAGTTATTAAAATTCTTGATACAGTTATATGAGAGATATCTTTTATATGTTGAAATTGGGATGAGATAAATTAGTTCTTTTAGGTTAGTATTAATTGTTAAAGTGGTTTGACTGTTTTTTAATCAATTTCCCATTGTTACTAATGCTTTTTTCCTTGCAGTTTGAGCACATTTTCAAACAAGAATTTTTCTTAGTTCATAGTTATTCAAATTGTTGATACACTGATTTGAGTGATAAAATTATTAATTAATAATGTGGTTTTACTATGTTTCAAGTAATTTCCCAAGGAACCAATCTTCAAACATACTTCTTCCATTAATGTTGTCTTGTGAATAACACTAATAGTTTAGGTGTCAAAAAACTGAAATAAGTCTATTCTTTGGCACTTAGTTATTTGTCGCCATAGTAATAAGAGGGATGCCTTTTATATTTCGGGATTGAAGATCAGATAAAATATTATAGTTTCAATGTCATTCAGATCATTTCCCACGAATGTCAACACATTTTTATTTATTTTCGAACCAATTTTCCAACCTGTATATTATACAGCAATTATAGTTCAGGTGTGAAAAATTGCAATAAGTTTTTGAACTATCAACAAACTGTCTTCGTCAGATATCAATTATTTTTTATGTACATCAACTAAATATTTACTTAAAATTTGTTTACAAACTAGAATACCTAATATCAAAACATAGTATTGATTAATTCTTCAGCTGTTATAAACACTCGTGTTACTCTAAAATTGTAGTAGATAATTTAATGATGGCGTGTGATGACCATTTGCCCCATAAATGTTGTTGGGGCTTTCGAGCGTGAGATATCCCATATGTTCCGATAGGAGTGCGCAGATTACGTCGCATTGTCCAAAGGAAACATTTAGTGTATCGGATGAGAAACCAGAAAATTACTTTTGACCATTAAATTAATGCTATATGTAATATGTTCATTTATTTTTAATTAAGCAGCTTAAAAATGTATTAAATAAAATTAATGTTCAATATTTTTAAGGAAAGAAGATGACTAACTGTTTGTGGTATTTGTTATGTAGTATTAGTTTGTATATATATATATATATGCATTATATTCCAAAAGACAGAAAAACAAGATGATGGGTCAATTTTATGGTTCCTTCGACATTCTATGCGAGTCTAATGTATCCATCATACAAAGGTTCCAAAATAAAGTGCTGTTTTCCATAGCGATGCTCGTACTATGTTTCAAATGAAGTAATACAACGCTGTATTCCTCTGGAACCAATAACGAGTGTCATTCAACGCGTTTATGTACTTTGAAAGAGTGTCAGTGTATCACAATGCACTCGCTAATCAGCTAAATATGCGAAATGACAGTGAAGTGCGTAGACTAGAACGTTTAACACCATCTGATCTGATTATTGGACATATATAGACTTTAGAAGCTTTAGAATAAGACCAATTAATTAAAATAGTACATTATACAGGATATCACTTAATGAAGCGATTTTCTGCATGCCATGTATATATAAATAAACATAACAAATACTTATTGCCCTCTGGACAGATTGTGGAACTACTAAGAGTAATAAAACAAAAACAAATTAATCTAAAATTATAAATATTATAAAAGAAAATAAAACAATATGTTAGATAAGAAATATATTTTATCACTACATAGTATAAAACAAAGTCGCCTTTTCTGTCCCTATATCCCTATGTGCGCTTAAATCTTTAAAACTACGCAACGGATTTTGATGCGGTTTTTTTCAATAGATAGAGTGATTCAAGAGGAAGGTTTATATGTATAATACATGCATAATATACTAAGGCAACATTGCTAATTTTAGAGGTTTCTAACGTGATGTCGTAAATTAACCTATTTTTTAGGCTTATTTAGCAATTAGCAAAAACGCTGCCTAACCCTACGAGTTAGATCAAATTAATGTACTACAGTATTGTACACCATAAAAAGGTCTACAAAAAAGTCCGCGATGGTATATGTTTATCTTTTAGGGATAACCCACATTAACCATTTTTATTGTTTACTTTTTACGTGAGAAAATGGCTTATTTACGAACCTATTTTAAGCAATACGGCATTAATCCTTATCGAATTAAGTACCTTAAATACAGTGTGCAATTAATATAGATCAATATGGTTCCTTACAGCATGTAAATTAAACAAATATTTTCGGAGATATTACAAATTTAAAATTTGCGTTTAAAAATGTGTAATGTAATAAAAATTGTATGAATTTAGATATTCCAAAGATAGCAGGAAGTCTTCATAGTAAGTATAGGGGAAGAGGAATTGTTTTACTCCAAATTTAATGCGTGCAGGCCAAGGGCAGTAATGAATGAACCAAAAATACTGGATCTATTTTAATCATGTTTTCATTGAGTGACATAGGCATATATATTTTATGCCCGTGCAAAGTCGGAGCGGGCCGCTATGTTTTTATATACAACGTTCATATTTTTTCTGTAGTGTATTTAATTTAGTATCAGCATTGCACCCGTGCGAAGCCGGGGCGGGTCGCTAGTTTATTAATATATAAACATTGCAATAACAAACCAAAGTGATACGTCAAGATATGCGATAAATTATTTTCAACCCCTGGTGGTGCCCCACTTAGGTCTAGTACAGGCATCCATTTATCTTTACAATCACACAATAATATATTCTATACAATCATACACAACCCAAACTTATTATATTGACTGAACTTATTATCCTATGTCTCATCATCTGCGATTATATTGTTTAATAAACAAAATTCAATGTATTCCTGTCAAAATATCGTTTAATTTTTTTTTCAGAGAAAACTTTTTCTTTTTAGAGGGAAAAAATCTTCAATTAATATTTTATTATAAGAGTTTTGAATGCCTTTCATACACTCTTATAAGTTCTTGATCGAGTTAGAATTCGAATTTAGCAGTGGTGTAACATTTTTCCAATTTAGTAACTTCCAATGTTAATAAAGGAGCACTTGATTGTTTTTTGAATATTATTTGTTCACACCTCAAAATCTTCGAGCCTGTCTAACTTCAACTTATTACTTCTAAATGACAACGGCGCATATTAAGATGGAAACTGAAGAGGCTTACTGGATATCAACTGGGACCATCTAGAAATAGAGATTGCTCTAGAAAGAGTTAAAATCTATTGATGTTAAATTCTGTTGCTTTGCAAAAGAAACTTAATTATCGGTAGAAAACGGACCGAGTTCATTTACACCCCCTATGAAAGGAAACTATTTTTCTATATTTTAAAGTCTCCTTTTACCAACTGGGATTTTGTCTGGACTGGACTTACAGTTTAACGTGGGCTCCGAACCACGGTCCCGGCATTAAGCCTACTAACTGGCGAGTGACCAATTTAGGAATCATCCCAGAAGACATCCGGTCTTATCCAGCCTGGTTACCGGCGTGACTGGGATCATTTTCCTTGTCGGGTTTTGCACTCTTGCCTAGGACAATCACAAATATTAAACAATCACAAACCTACATTTACGATCATGATCCAGCAGGATTCGAACCCGCGATTATCGCAACAGTAGGTGGACCGTCCTGTCGTTTTTACCATTGCGCCAAATAAGCCGGCGCTTGGATCATTTAATATTACTTTTAATACAAATAAAAAATTACAGATCAAATGTTAATATATATTAAAATAAATTATTATCGGAAAAAAGAATTATTCTATCGATTTTGTACTGAATTATTAGTAACCCTAATAAATGTTCTTAGCGTTTAATATATCAAAGGATGCCACCTTGAAATTACAGTTGCGGATATATAATTATTACACGACGACCTTTTTAACGTTTCGTTTAAATTAAAGACGTCTTAGATCATTTATTATCAAGTGATCACAACCATTGCATCAAAAAGAATTTTTTATGGCGAGAAATTATCACTCAACCCGTTTTTCTTCCGAAACGGTTAAAGAAATTGTTAACCTTATCAAATATGCTGTTCAATGGGGCGGTAAGACGGCGGATTGTTATTAGGGGTGCCAGTGTTATTATTTATTCATAAAGATATTCCGGACATACCTTTATAATTGTATATTGTGTGGTGTTATTCAGGTTAGTTTAAATATTCAATTTTTAAGATTTTGAGCAGGTGAAATTTTATTACTTTTATTGTTGGTTTAGAAGAAATCTGAAATCTAGTCGAAGGCCATCAAACATTTTTATGAACTTTTAGTTATTATACTTCGTCATATTTTAATCGTTGGTTTTTGTTTTCAATGTTTTGAAAATGGTGATTTTAATGTAAATGGCAAATAATGACCTGGATGGTTAAAAAAGTTCGAAGACAATGAATAACAAGACTTGTTGAACGAAAACACAACCCAAACTCTCAAATAACTTCCTGACTGTTTAACAGTTTATAAATCAATTGTTTTAAATTTTCTTTTGAATGACTTTAGTTGTTCGTTTAGAAGAAATCTGAAATCTAGCCGAAGCCCATCAAACATTTTTATAAACTTTTAGTTATTCTACTTCGTCATATTTTAATTGTTAGTTTTTGTTTTCAATGTTTAAAAAATGGTGATTTTAATGTACATGGCAAAGAACGACCTGGATGGTTAAAAAAGTTCAAAGGCAATGAATAACAAGACTTGTTGAACGAAAACACAACCCAAACTCTCAAATAATTTCCTGACGGTTTAACAGTTTATAAATCAATTGTTTTAAATTTTCGTTTGAATGACTTTAGTTGTTCGTTTAGAAGAAATCTGAAATCTAGCCGAAGCCCATCAAACATTTTTATAAACTTTTAGTTATTCTACTTGGTCATATTTTAATTGTTGGTTTTTATTTTCAATGTTTTGAAAATGGCGATTTTAATATAAATGGCAAAGAACGACCTGGATGGTTAAAAAAGTTCGAAGACAACGAATAACAAGACTTGTTGAACGAAAACATAACCCAAACTCTCAAATAACTTCCTGACTGTTTAACAGTTTATAAATCAATTGTTTTAAATTTTCTTTTGAATTACTTTAGTTGTTAGTTTTGATAAAATCTGCTGTTGAATCCCATCAAACATTTTTAGAAACTTAGTTATGCTGATACTGCTCTGTCATTTGTCATATCATTGACTGTTTTGAGACAAAAAAGATTTTTTTTTTGTTTCTAGAAAGAAACTACATAATTTAGAAATGGAAAAATGTATTTATTCAAAGTATTGGTCGTTTGTTTCTATTCATATTGCCAAAAAAACTGTTTGTACTTTGAGAGAAACTATTCATCGAGCCATTTTCCATCAATGCATGGTACAAATTGATCACTTGTTGTCGGTAACGATCATTATTAACTGTTTCACTAGGTTTTAACAGTTGGTAACACACCAAGTTACTCTGGTCGCACCAAACACAGAACATTGTCTTGCAACCAAGACAATTTGGCTTTGGAATCGATCGACCGACTTCTTCAAGTGATAACCATGATTTTTTACGTTTGGGATTTTAAAAATTATTTCACTTTTCATGACCCGTCACTATTCGATGTAGAAAAAAAATTGCTGTCGAAGCTCATTAAAGAAACTTAAGGTTATACTGCTCCGTCATTTTTCGACTAGCAGCTTTATTGAGACAAACAAAGAATTTTTTTTGTGGCGTTTTGTGGCTGTCGACGAATCCCGCAAAAAGTTATAGGTTAGTCTAGAGTATATTCAAGGGCATAAAGCCTCCTATATATGGTATATGATGTTATCAGCAAGATGTAGTTTACAGCGGGCTGTTAAATTCGAATAAAACTGTGTATGTCTACCTACGTCGAATAAACAAATATAATGGAGTATTATTACAAAAAGATCAGCAATAATAGATGTAAACTAATTTTTTTACTTAACAACCCTGGGCCACACGCTTGAATGGGGAGATCCACCGCACCAACTGACATAGCGCCTTTTGATTACCATCAGGAGATTATATTGTTATAGGCATGACTTTGCTAGCTAATGGCTTCAAGATGCTAAAGAAGCGCGCTTGTAGATAATGATACTTTTAATTTAAATTTTCCTAAAATAGAACTTGACGAATTTCTTCTGAACTTCGGAATTTAGGCTATTAACGATTTTAAGAAGTTATAATTTTTATAAATATAGATAATTGCTTCCATGTTGATGTGATTTAGCAACCTTATTTGATGTTTGATGGCGAAATCTTGGATCACTTCGTATATCCATTTGATTTGGTGGGCATCGCGTAGTTTTTCTTTGTGCAACTTTGTTTTACGTGCATTGGATTACTAGTTGGTTTGATGTTTCAGTGCATCTCATATTTGCACTCCATAGGTTCAAATTGACTTTATGACTGACTAATAAACCAATCAATCAAACCAATAAAAAAATTGGTTCATTATAAACCAATCTCTTTGAATTTAGGTCATGTTGAAAATATCTTCCGACTAACCTGTACAGTTGCTTGACTATGAGTCTAATCTGCTCTGCTTTTTGTCTAACATAATATTTCCAATTTAACATATCATCGAGATGCATGCCGAGGTATTTAGCGGAATCTGCTTGAGGAATTAGGCATCCGTCAAGTAATATAATTAGGTTTTTGTCATTTCGCCGCAACGCAAAATTAACTTGCACAGATGTGGAGCCAGAGATGTATCTTTTTTAATTATTACTGTGTCGACGGCAAATGTTTCAAGTACTGTTTCTTTTGTTGTTGGAATCTCAGCAGTATAGAGCAGATACAGAAGTGGTTCCAAGACACTACCTTGTGAAACTCCAGCCGAAATATGTTTAAATGTTGAGAATGCCCCTTCATGCGAGACTAAATTTTATTTCGAAGAGATATGATTTCAGCAGTCGACAGTAATTCCGCGGTAGAAATTTGTTCATTTTGTAGATTAATTCCAAATGCCACACCCTGAAGTTTATGAGACGATTAGGAATATTGCAGGATAGTATTTTTTCCTTTGAATGCCTTTTCGACAACCGCTGTTATACTTGGTCGATTGTCGAGTGATGATTTCGACATCCAAACTGGAAATCTGGTATTTATATAAATAGTCTTATACGTTTTAACAGCAGTTTCTCATATAATTTTGATATCGCAGCGAAATAGATGTAAAATCTAACTTGTTCTATCAGTTTGTCAGATTTTAAGGAATAATTATTCTAGCAACCTTAAGACACTCCAGAACATGCTTCAGTCCCAAGCAGGCATTGAATATGTATATCAACATGATTATTGCTTTTCGTGCGAACCCCGGTGAAATATTATAAATTTTTGGGACCTTTTTGTGATTGAGAGTGTTGCCAATATTTGTGGCAACATTATTTTATATTTGTATTTTAAATTCGCAACACTACTGTGTTTTTATTTTCAGATATCAGATACATTAGTATCAGGGATTCATCAGGCTTGGTAGTGCAGTAGTAAAGGCAACAGGATGATCTTCCTACTGTTGCGATAGCCGCAGGTTCGAATCCTGCTGGGGCATGGTCGTAAATTTATGTTTGTGATTGTTTAATATCTGTGATTTTCCTAGACCAGAGTGTAAAATCCGACAAGGAATATGATCCTGTCCAGTCTGGGTAAGACTGGATGTCTTCTGGGATGTTTTCTAAAGTTGATCAGTCGCCAGTCAGGCTTAAAGCCGAGAACCGTGATTTGGAGCCCACGTTAAACTGTAGTTCCAGTCCAGATAAACTCCTAGTTGGTAAAAGGAGACTAATATATATAAAAGAACTTCATCAGCTGTAAGAAAAGGACCAATTTAAAAATGTTTAATAGAAACTCCATAATAAAATTGAAAATATATAATAGAACACCTTAATGGAAATAATTTTTCCATAAATTTCCTTTATTTAAATCAAAAACATGTTTAATTGTATTTTAATCATTTTAAATTTAAACGTGACACATTCTGTTTCGATTCTTGCTCTATTTCTCGTTAGAATCGTAACGAAATAGACGAAAAATAAAAAACGAGCGTGGGAACTCCATTTGTGTAAATGTTTTTATGAAAACGATAATAGTGGACAATAATTCAGTGCGCGCATGTAATGATCATTTGCCCTGTAATTGTTATACATTTATTGCTTGACCGTGGGATTCTCCATCTGTCCGTCGTCTGATTATCGAATTACAATATGGTGTTAAAAAAATGACTTTAAATATTCAAATGGGTTCCACTGTAATATATATATATATATATATATATATATATATATATATATATAAAATAATATATATATATATATAAATTTAAAAAATATTGTCGAAAAGAGTTTTTTATTTGCTGGAATGTGTGAATGTTAAACTATTGATTTGTAGGCTTTACTGCAAATAGTACAACTCAATTCATTTTACTTTTACAAAAATATCTTTCTGATCTCATATTTTTCATTCCTTATAATGTATTATTTATGCTGTTACATTCTCAAAACTTAAAGATATTCCAATAACAAAGGAAACAGTACTACAGCCGACGACATAGTAATCATGTTAAAACATATATCTCTGCCTAACGCTGTAGAAAAAGTACAAGTAGCAGTCAACAAGATCTACAAATGAACTAGAGACAAAAATTAGAGTGTTATTTTATAATTAGTTTAGGTTGTTTAATAACTGTTTACATTGGTATTTTGCATTTTCTCTAGTAGATATCGCTGGCCAAAATACGTGCAAGCATCTAACATATACTAATAAGTATTTTTTTTATTCCAACTAATTTTTTTGGGCCAAATAATATTAATGTCTCCATCAATACTAACGACTTCCAAATTATATTTGCACAGTCTGCGTCTGGTTTATTTACAATGCCATCAAATGTTATTACACAATTCCAACAATATTAACAGATATAGTTATTCCGACATTACGATACTAGAGATTGATGTCTATGTTAAAAGTAGAATTTATTTATTTCGGTCTGCATAATTTATTAAACAAATATAATTTTGTTTGTATCTAGCATAACACTAAACGACAGAAAACATTGAAATGTAATTATAAAGGTTTTTGAATAGATGGCGCTAACTTCAATACCTAAATTTTTATTTTATTTACAATTTAAGTCACTTGTGCTACTATTATATTATTTAGTGATTACTAGCTATGTGTTATATTCGGTAATATCAATTAAAATACAAATAGAAACATAAATATATAATGTTAGACTTATTTATTACAATGTAAGTATAAAATTTAAAACTTAAAAATTGTAAAATATACATTAATATAATCTTTATAACATACAATTTTTATTGATATATAGATGTAAAAATGCAGTATTAGATAACAACATACTAGGCTTGCTATTTAAATTTTGATCCTATTAAATGCACAAAATATAATAAATAACTAATAATTTGTTGGTTCATAATTCAGCATCTTGTCATATGACGTAATGATGGTTAAAGTAAGCAATATATCTCATGTAATGTATTTGTTTGTTTTATATGAGGATTGCTAATTATATTTTGAGGCTATAATAATACCAATCCATCTGACATTTCCAATTGCAAGTTTGGTTTTTACTACCGTAACCTTCTTATATATATATATATATATATATATATATATATATATATATATATATATATATATATATATATATATATATATATATATGTATTTTAAAGTCTCCTTTTACTAACTATGGGTTTATCTGAACTGGGCCTAAAGTTTAACGTGGGCTCCGAATCACAGTCCTCAGCATTAAGCCTACCGACTGGCGAGTGACCAACTTTAGAAATCATTCCAGAAGACATCCGGTCTTATCCAGCCTGGTTACTGGCGCGACTGGGATCATTTTCCTTGTCGGATATTACACTCTTGTCTAGAACATTCACAAATTTTAAACAATCATAAACATATATTTACGACCATGCCTCAGCAGGATTCCATCGCCTTTACCACTGCGCCACCAAGCCGGCTAATATGTTTATTGAAATAAAGTTCGTTTTCTGATCATTAATAATATTTTAATAAAAAACAAAGCTCAGTAATAATAAATAACGTTACGTGATACAAATATATATTTATATAGTTTCAAGTCAAGATATTAAGTTTTGAACCAGCAAAATATTTGGACAAACAACATTGTCCATCCATGAAAAATATTCTAACAATTAATTAACACTACTAAAATGAAAAATATAAAAAATGCGATATCAGATAAAGTTTATTTTGTGATCATAAATAATACTTCAATAAAAAATATAGCTCAATAATAACAAATAACGTTATATAACGTGAAAATATATTTTTTAAAACGTGTTCATGCTACGTAACCTCGTCGTTTTTATGCTAAAGAAGAAAATTGGCGTTACAAACGAAATGTGGAATAATAGTTGTTTTGGTGGTAATTTTGTTTCCATAACAAAGTTTCGGGTATAGGGACAGCTGAGGTTTCTCACAATTTGAGACGCAATAAGACTATAATATCACCTGAAAGTCAAAGATAATGAACTAAACTCAGTGTCTCGCGTTTTCATTGAATTCATTTATTTGTAATATTGAATATAAAAGACAATTAATTCTAAATTTTAGCTTCCAATATATTTTTATGTCGTTTTTATAGGGGTCATCTATTGGTTTTTATTTTAAATGCAAAAAAAATATAGCGCAACATATAGGAACATAAAATGGGAAGTTAAATATAGCCATAGGGAAATAGAGATTTAAACGCCCAACATGTAGATGTCGCTACTTTTAACATATTACTTTTGTTTATTCGCTATGCTAAGAGTCGCGACGGGATCTGATTGGTTCATTTCGTTGTAATGGTTTGTTTGTTTATTTTGTACGTAATTTTCAATATGCCTAATATAGAGAACAGTGTGGTTGGCTTATTATTATTATTTTATTAGTATACTAGCGACCCGCCCCGGCTTCGCACGGGTGCAATGCTGATACTAAATTAAATACACTACAGAAAAAATATGAACGTTGTATATAAAAACATAGCGGCCCGCTCCGACTTTGCACGGGCATAAAATATATATGCCTATGTCACTCAATGAAAACATGATTAAAATCGATCCAGTATTTTTGGTTCATTCATTACTGCCCTTGGCCTGCACGCATTAAATTTGGAGTAAAACAATTCCTCTTCCCCTATACTTACTATGAAGATTTCCTGCTATCTTTGGAATATCTAAATTCATACAATTTTTATTACATTACACATTTTTAAACGCAAATTTTAAATTTGTAATATCTCCGAAAATATTTGTTTAATTTACATGCTGTAAGGAACCATATTGATCTATATTAATTGCACACTGTATTTAAGGTACTTAATTCGATAAGGATTAATGCCGTATTGCTTAAAATAGCTTCGTAAATAAGCCATTTTCTCACGTAAAAAGTAAACAATAAAAATGGTTAATGTGGGTTATCCCTAAAAGATAAACATATACCATCGCGGACTTTTTTGTAGACCTTTTTATGGTGTACAATACTGTAGTACATTAATTTGATCTAACTCGTAGGGTTAGGCAGCGTTTTTGCTAATTGCTAAATAAGCCTAAAAAAATAGGTTAATTTACGACATCACGTTAGAAACCTCTAAAATTAGCAATGTTGCCTTAGTATATTATGCATGTATTATACATATAAACCTTCCTCTTGAATCACTCTATCTATTTTAAAAAACATCGCATCAAAATCCGTTGCGTAGTTTTAAAGATTTAAGCGCACATAGGGATATAGGGACAGAAAAGGCGACTTTGTTTTATACTATGTAGTGATTTATCGTTATAGATTATATTTATTTATATTTACAGATTATATTGATTTTTAAATATACATATATTTAATTGAATTTTATTTAATAAATGTATTTCAGAAAAAAAATCTTTTTTATTTAAATTTCATTGGTCAATTAAACATGACGTCAAGACTGTCACGTGCCAAACATTACTAATGAGCCAATCAAATGTCTTCAGAGTAAAATATTTTTCTTACAGGTGCCTGTAATGGAGATTTAATTTGACCTATCAAATTACGTGAATGGCCCATTATGGCGTCCTCTGGATGTTGGGCAAAGCAAAACTTTGCGCCAGAGTCCTCTATTGAGTTGCATCTCTATTACTCTATGAATATAGTCATTCACATGAATTTTAGTTCAGTTTGGCCTTGGCATACAACACAATTCTAATCTAAATAAAATAATTAAACAAAAATACTGTTATCAAATATAATTTATTTTAACATTATAGTAAATCTAATGCATATATTGTCAAAGACTTGAAACTACAATTAACACATTTATAATAGTTTGTAGGTTTGTGTTGTGTTTGATTATATTTACACTGAACTCTTTTCCATACCACCTATGAATTAGAGTTCTAGGTGCGTAAAGTAATAAACATTTCATTAGAGAACATATTTTCCTTTTACGCTTACTTCTTGTGTCCTTCGATACAGTGTTTTCTTGTAAAGACATTTTGATATCACTGTATTTCTCCTTCGTTTGTCCTCTTAATACCTGTATATATCTTTCTTGATAAAACTTAATGAAAATTGGATTTTATTAAATGACATTTAAAAAGGGTTAGTGAATGTTCGTTCTTAAGATAGTCTGCATGACATACATACATCTGTTTCTGTAATTAATGTTAAATATCAAATATATTTCTGATCTTATATTGAAAATATTGTCAAAATAAGTCTTCATTAATATTAACATATCATTTTTAAATTATTTTCTTTACTCTATAAAAAATTGTGATCGAATTTCGACCATAGAGCGATCACTAGTTATTAATAAGTATTTTTTAAAAACTTATTTACCCGTTAACACATCTCTGACCGGATATGACTATTTCAACTTTTACACAACTTTATTCAACTTTCCCTGGCGTTAAATTACAGACACTATTCTGGTTAATCACGGAACACTTACGAAAAATAATTTATGAGGTAAAAAGCTTAATGTTATTTTTGCATGCGTCTGACGAATAAAATCGTTCCCATTTTTCTTTATATCTTCGAAAGCGTTACTTTTAGCGATAAAAATGGCAATGTTACTGTTATAAGTTAAATATGAGTTGGGATACATAATGTATCATTCACAAACTTTCTTTACAAGTGATTTCAAGGACAATAGTCTTCTAGGTAAACGTTACTAATTTTGTACCAGGTGTATTGGAAAGTGATTATCGGCTTTTTCGAAAAAAACTACATGATTTTCAAAAAATTGGAGTGTATTTATTGAAAGCAATGATTGAAGGTCATTTGATTCTATAGGTCTTGCCAGAATTTCAGACAATTTATGGCCGCTATCCTAAAAATACTGTTGTTTCTTATAATTTCTTTGAAATTGGCGAAATGCGGGTGGGGCAGGATTTGGAGAGTATGGTGGGTGCTATAACATGTCCTATCCAGTGCTTTCAATGCTTCCTTGAACGGTTTTGCCTTATAAGATGGCGAGTTATCGTGCCGTAAAATCGCGTTACTGTGTCTTCAGGCCCATTCTGGGAATTTTTTGTCAATGTATGGTTCAAACCGATCATTTGTTGTCGATAACGATCACTATTAACTGTTTCAGTAGGTTTTGACAGTTCTCCACGCCACTCTCATCCCGTCAAACACCGAGCATAGTCTTGAGACCATAATAATTAGGCCTTGGGGTCGATCGGCCGGCTTCGCCAGGTGATAGCCATGATATCTTGCGCTTAGGATTTTCAAAAGAAATACACTTTTCATTACCCATCACTATTCGATGCAGAAATTACTACAGATGGTTCCTCTGAAGCAGCATTTCACACACGATTTTTCGATTTTCTGAAAGTCTTTGATGGGCTTCAGATAGCAGATCGATTTTTTTTGTTCTGGCCTAAAAAACCAGGCGGTGGAATGCATGACGTATACCTGGTCGCGGAGACTTGCCCTGGAGTGACAAGTTGGACCGGGTTATGTGGGACTGCCTGTGGGCTTACCAATACACTGAACCGAAACCGCCTCACAGTTGACCCCTGTGGATTACTACTGCTACTGCATTAAATTTGGGGATATGGCACCCGATGATCGGGCAGCCGTTATTGGGCACGAGGGCCCAGCGATTCTATTGATTCGCGAACCTGAGTTAACATACAACTGTTGTATGGGGGCAAAAGTTGTTGTTTGTGGAATGATTGAGATATAAAGTGCTTGATTTCTGGAGTGTCAGTTTCACTATGAATTTGATTATTTCTGACAAACCATGGAGCATTTAAGATTCTCCTGAGGATCTTATTTTGGAAAACTTGAAGCCATTTGACCTGGTTGGGTGTAACAAACTTGAAGTAGACATTAGATCCATAGAGGAGTACGGACCGAATTAACATCTTGTAAAATAAGCATTTGATGGAGATGGGAAGTCTGCTAGAAGGGCAGATCAGAGAAGATAGCAGGTTTGCTATCCCCGAAACTTTTTGGATTGCTTTCTGAATTTGGGAATGCCTACCCGACCGCCGGTCGAAGTGAAAACCTAGGTACGCGACGTTATCCAGCCATGGAATTATTGCGGTGTCGATCTTAAGTTGCGAGACGCGCAGTGCGTAACGCTTCTTATGGAAAATGATGGCCTGGGTTTTCAGGGGGTTGATTTGCAACCTCCAGAATTGGAACCACTTGACCGCATGATCGAGCTGCTTCTGTAAACGACAGCAGATCGAACAGTATACACTGAAAAGCTCAATAGTTCTAAATGAAAAACTTTTATTTTATGTAGAGAAAGTTAAGTTGTTTACATTGATATTTGGAAATTTCATCAAGAGATATCACTGAACAATATATTAAAATACCTTTTATATATCTTCATTCGCTTTTAATTATATCTGATACAAATCTATGTACAGTTGTTATCGTTATAAAATCTATTTATAAATAATATATTTATTATTAACATTTCAGACTTTTCAGACAGTTGAAACACAGTTAAGTTATTAGGAATTAGTCTAAGGTAGTCTTCACGGCGTCTTCTGGTGATTTGTACTGAACGTGATCGTTTCTGTCTAGCTCAGGAGGCAAATCGCGATTCTTCAATAGCGTCTTGTGAATTATTAAGTGGGTAATGCTGCACAATAATCCCAGGGCGCTGAATACGTGTAGTGAGCTTTTTCCGCCGATATACTTGTAGAGTATTCCGCCTAATATGCTTCCAAAAGCATAACCTAAAAATATTTAAATAATTCATTAAATATAATTAATTTTTTTCTATTTCTAGACATTTTATTATATAGATTATTTTATTATGTTGTTTATTTGTATATCTATTTATGGTTTATTATATAATTCAAGTCATATTATTGGATGTAATACAACGTGAGACAAAATCCCGCTACCATTTTGATTGCCTATAACTTTGCTCAAAGAAAAAATTTGGTCTTTACATTTACATTTTTTTTTTCGTTGGATTCTTGAAAAATTATATCGGCTAAAGTGACCGCGATTCGCTATGCAACTTTCGGCTTTTTTTAAAGCATTTTTCCCGACATCCCGCAACATCTGAAGCTGAATTTCTTCAATTTCATGACGAATATTGTCTTTAAAATGTTGAATAGTTTAGGGCTTATTCACATAAAAGTTTATTGCTGGTGCTGGTTGAAGTTTGGTGCTGTTAAATTCGGAGATCTGGCTGGCCATGTTAAAACGCCACTTCGCGAAATTAGTCTTCGTGGAAAACCGTCATTCAATAATTGAATTGTTGAACGAGCTGTGTGTGCTGCTGCCCCAACACCTTGGTCATTTTCAAAAAAATAGGGACCAATGGTGTGTCCAGCATGAACACCACATCATAAAGTTGTTTTTAGTGGACGAAATGGTGTTTCATGAATTAATTGAGGATTCTGTGTTCCCCGAAACCGACTGTTCTGTTTATTGACATGGCCACTGAGAAGAAAATATGTTTCATCGCTCATTATCAATTTAGACGAAAAATCTTCAATTTCACCAGACAGCCTTAGGATTGCATTACTGCACTCAACTCGTTAATTAGGATCTCTTGGTAGCAATTTTTGGACTAATTGAATTTTGTACGGGAACATTTTCAGACCAGTTTTCAAAATTCGCTTTATACTGCGTGCAGAAATGTGTAACTGGGAACCACGTCCCAGTATTGATGTTTCTGGAGACTCTGCAACACTATCGCGCACCAGAGCCACATTTTCAGCGTTACGAGACGTCCGTTGTCTTCCAGAGCGAGGCCTGTCTGCTGTTGTACCGTATTTTGAAAATTCGCATGTAAACGATACATTGTGGTTTTGTGAGGCACTGGACGATTAGGATATTTTTGACGTAATTTCTGCTGAGTGGCAATAATGGAACGATTATTTTCAATAAATATCGTCATTATTTCTACACAACGCAATGGTTAAAGCGAAACTGAGTTAAACGTCAAATAATCAAAATGGTAGTGGACCTTTGCCACACCTGTTACATTGTTTTGCATTATATTAAGAGTTTGCATGTATTCTGAACATTTCATGACTTTATTAAGTGATCTATTGGACCGGAATTATACAATTATATAAATAATAATATAACATATATAATATATAAATTCTTTTGTGTGGCAAGAACAAGAACTACTGATTTTAAATCGTTGAAATCAAAACCAACAACTGGTATATGACAAAGCATTATTAAGTTTCTAAAAGTGTTTGATGGGCTTTTGCAGGCGATTTCTAATCAAAGAACAAAATGAATGTCGGGATTATGTTATGTTATGTTATAAATTTAGCTGTTGATGATTTAAATAATGATTTATTAGTAGACCATTTGCATTTCCATCTATATATATATATATATATATATATATATATATATATATATATATATATATATATATATATATATATATATATAGCTGATCAAAATAAATGGAATCATCTAAATATACTGATTGGAATTTAATGGCCTTTATGAAAATCTATCTCAGAAAATATATTTGGGAAAATAATTTTAATCATCTATTGGATCAGATTCATCACTTCATCAGATTTATTACATGGACTTGTTATTGAAAAAAAATTATACTGGTAATAATACTTGATATGTGGTGTAGAGAATATGAAGATTTATGTGAACCATAAGAGTACAAATATATTTTATGACTGTTATTTTTAACAATTATTTATATCAACTGTTTTTAAAAATATAACCCGAAAAATCATGTTGAATTCGTGATGAAAGATCAAAATATTTACAAAAATATTTCTTAAAATTGATGAGCTCAGAGGGAGCAAAACTATTGAGATTTTTGTTTTGTTTTAACACTATGTTATACTATGTTAACACCTGTTATTTATGCTTACCAACACCATCATCCATTCCAGCAGCAATTCCTTGCATTGTCGCTGATGCTCCTGGCGGAGCTAGTTCATTGGCATACGCCACAATTGTTGTGTATGTTAAGGCATAAGTAGGACCTTGCATAACAAATTCTATCGGTATGATATACCATGGATTGGGAGCAATGGAGATCAGTCCTATTCTTAAAGCATAATTCAGGAAGCACATGCTCAGACAGTGAACATGTCCAACTTGTTCTAATATTTTGCCTGGAATAAACGTAGACAGATATGTTAGAAAACAAAGCTTCGTTAGAATAGTACAGACAAGATCACTAATTTTTATTACACTAATTTTCAATAATTTGAAATTATCATAATTTTAAATCTTCACGATGACTTTTTATTAATAAATCTTCTACTAGATAACCTATTACTAATATATATTTGCGTGGTGTGTCTGTATATACTATTTGGAAGAAGATCTAGATTATCCGTATATAACAAGTTGCTGCTATACAAGAACATACTAAAACAACAGTATTGTGAATGCACCTAGATGCCAAAGTTACCCAGAAATCTTCGAATTTCAACTGTTATAGAGGAAATTAAGAGATTGGCACAAGACATGAGGATGTTACGTAAATGTAAAAACCATGGTGTGTAGTTGTGAAGTACACTGCACTAAATGTCAAAAACACTAAAAAGTGATGCTAAACTTTATTTTATTTTATGAGAGACTATGTGGTTAATGGCTCTTATTATTATAAAATTATGGATATAAAAATGTGCCTATATTAGGATAAGGGAAACTACTTTTCTTTTGTAGCGGCCCTTTTGCGCATCTAGTTTATCAGATTCCTCTCTGTAATCGTTTTTGGAACTGTTTTCTGCGTCTTTCATCAAAAAGCTCGATTACGCCATAGAAATGTGTGAAGAACTGTTCACATTTTATTCAACAGACATTGTCAAACTATTGTAATCTGTGCTCCTAGATATAGTCCTCAAAGTGAATGCATAGATTGAAGATAGATCGTATTTGAAGGAGTCTCAGAGTCCTATAGAACGATTGGCGTTTGAATGAGTCGCATTTTATTTTTGATTATAATGTTTCGATATATTCAATTTCTCAATGTGAGGGCTAGTCCGGCCGCAAGCAATAGAAATGACAATCTCACTATTTTCATATCCTCCAAAAACTTGCAGTGTGCGAAAATCTATTCTTATGACCGACCTTATGCCTATATAGTTCTAGTTATATAACATAATTTCGGCCAATCCATAAAATCGATGCAAAACAGGATCCACTTAAAAAGGCTAATATTTTAACAAACTGAGCGGGCTACTTGATCAATAGCAATTATATAAAAAATTTAGCAGATAACAAAAAAATTGAGATGAATTTTAATTCAGTGTATTAGATAATGTATTTCTATTTATGCCCATACAATGTTACCACAAAAAATAACGATAGATAAACCGTCATGTACTTGTGAAGCTTATCGGGTTTAATCTCCAGACAGGTGATTACTTAAAACCAATAACATTAATATTTCTACCTGATATCGAGAAGAAAATAACTTCGCCGCCTAACGTTTCCGCAGCGACGATCAGGCCTTCCAATAATTTAATGTATCCCGTACTGGTCTCGGCTGCTAAATCTTCAATATACCAAAACAAAAAGTATATGATGAAACCATCCAGTACGCCTACCAATATCGCATATAACAAGAACGTCGATACAAATCTATTCTTCAAAAGATGCTTCATATCCTTCAATATATTTTCCGGTGCTTCAATAATTGGTAACTAAAACAAGATAAGGTTTAAATAAATATTATAATTGTAATTTCGATACGTAATATTGTAATGAAACCCGCTGTTTTAGTTATAACCTTATTTGAATAGTTTTATCTTGTTTAAAATTATGAAACATTGCTTTTCATTGTTTTCTAAGGCGCCAATATTGAAAAACTATTTTATAATAAACTAATGTATTTACTATTTCCTAAAATTATATTGGATCTGTGGGAATTTTTTATTTATTTTGAGATTGGTCTGAAAATATTTGATGGTATCATATGACGTCAGTGTACAATTAGTAAACAATGGAAATCAGCGTGAAAAGAAATTCATGAAATATGACTAGAAATGGACAATACTTTTGTAACGATAATGAAAGATTTCCTTAGAATTCTCCGAAAGTTATGATGTGGAGCTACCGTAAAAAAAGAAAAATTACTATCTGAAAAAATGTACTTTAAGTTATCATAGAATACGAATTGACGCCATCTGGTAATGTTACAATGATATTAGAGTATAATTACCCTAGAGATCTTCATATTTAGACATGATTAATGATTGTGTAAGTTTAGGTGATTCAGTAAAAGTATTCTGAATGCAAATAAAGTTATCTCAATTATGATATCATTAAAAACAACATAAGCAGCTTCAACTTTCTCTATATTAATTTCTCTGATTCTGATTCGAACTTTGAACGCACATTTCTGTTAATAAGTGATCGTTTAGAGTTTTAATTATTCAATTTAACGTTAATTTACTGGTACTTTACAATATTTATAAAGTATAAGACGCTGAGGGCTTGCTTCTAATTTAAATTACTATCCATTTATTACAAATTATTTTCATATTAGGGGGCCATATCACAATGTCAATTGAAAAATCCCCGGCCTGATATATAGATGGCGCTACTAGAATTAAATCTACATGTTTTTTAGTTAGCCCTTCAAAAGATGCGTGTATAAATTTGACAGCTGTCGGATCACTACTTTGTGAATTATAGCATTTTGAGTGAAGGAACTTTTATTAGTGTGAAAAAAATGGATAAAAAGGAATTTCGTGTGTTGATAAAATATTGCTTTTTGAAGGGAAAAAATATAGTTGAAACAAAAACTTGTCTTGACGCGGTGATAAGAGAACCGAAGATGGTGAATGCACTGGATGCCCAAAAGAAGTTTTTACCGACGAAAATGTTTAAAAAATCTACAAAATTATTTCGAATGACCATAAATTGAAATTGAATGAAATAGTAGACGCTGTAAAAATATCAGCTGAACGTGTGTATCATATCATTCAGGAATATTTGATTTGATTTGTATAAAGTTGGTGCCGGGCGAGCTCACTTTTGACTAAAAACAGCGTCCAGTTGATGAATCGGAGCAGTATTTGGAGGTGATCAAGCATAATAAACCCGAGTTCTTGCGTCCATATGTGACAATGGATAAAACATGGCTTTATCATTTCACTCCGAAGTCCAATCGACAGTCATCCGAATGGACTGCACACGATGAACCCGCTCCAAAGCGTGGGAAAACGTAACAGTCGGCTGGCAAGGTTATGGCGTCTGTATTTTGGAATGATATTTTATGATGACTATTACATAGCTTTATTAGAGCGTTTGAAGGGCGAAATCGCCAAAAAAACAGCCTCATTTGAAGTAAAAGAAGCACTTTCTTTTTCAAGACAAGGCAATACACCGTGTCACAAGTCCGTGATAACAATAGTAAAAATCCATGAATGGGGCTACGAATTGCTTTCTCATCCACCGTAATCTCCAGGTCTGGCCCCCAGCGCCTATTTCCTGTTCTCAGATCTCAAGAGAATGCTCGCTGGGAAGACATTTTCATCGAATGAAGAGGTGATCGCCGAAACTGAGGCCTATTTTGAAATAGGGGACAAATCGTACTACAAAAATGGGAACCCCTTGAAGGGAATTATGTTGAATAAAAAAAAATAATTTTGCCAAAAAAAATGTGTTTTACTATGATAGGCCGGGGACTTTTCAATTGACCTGTTAAGATAGCACCTGAACACCTTTCATCTTAACTCCCCATCAATTTTTTTGAGAATTACAGTGAATAATATTCATCTGAGTAAGTAGAAGTGACATTTGACTTGTATTTAATTGCCAAAAAACTACATATGTAATAGTGAGTTATTAGTAATATTAGTTAGAGAACGTGCTTCCAAAGTGGAATTAGATGGACTATTGGACGAAGATTGTTACCAAATCTCACCAAGATCTCACTTACTTATTAAAGATTACTCAACAAATTTTTCATTAATTAAAAGTCTTGATAATGATTTAAAAAGAATATTGGCTATTGGATGTTATGACTTTGCGATTCGAAACACAATGGCGGTTTTCAATTTGTACTCCTAATATATAGTTTTTGGCTTGTTACTTCCTTACTTTTCTTAATATATGTGAATTTGATAAATGTCCAGACTACAACATATAAAATACTTCAACACCTAGCGTTAACAGCCGGTTTCAATAGAGCAATGAAAAAAAAAGTTAGACCTAAGAATATTACAATTTAGGTCATAATGAATCGATGAACCATTGAAAATACTCTTTTCCAAACCGTATACTTACTTTAAGTTTAAAACAGCATATTAAATCAAAAGCAGAACAAATTAACATGACTATAATGGCGGGTATATATGAAATTGTTCTGCCTGAAAACATATCGACAGCATATCCAGATATTAAAGCTGTAGTGCCGAACCCGATCGTTCCCCATACTCTTTGCTTTCCATAATCATATTGATCACCTAAAATAAGAGAAAACGACAATTAACAAAATTTTCAAGTTCTTTAAGAGTCAACTACTTCTGTCATCGCTAAGTATATATTAATTTAATGCAGTTTCTCTATGAGCTGCAACTGAATCAACCTAATATAGTGATATTCAAAGAAAAACAATGGTAATGTATCAATATATGTTACGAGCGCAAGATTTTAATAAGCTTCAATCGCAGATTCTTTAAACCAGGTTAGTATAGTAACATTTAGCAAAAATTATGATAACTTAAGACTGTGAAGAGCCTGAAAAAGTGGTACCGAAAGCAAGCCAGCAATCTAATATTTAAAATTTACATAGAAATATAAATATTATTACCTATTATAAAACAACACACCGAACTATTAAAATCATACATTACAACCAGAATGTTTAGAGTCAAACAAGAAGAAGCTTACTCTACAATAAAAGAAGCTAAAGCAGGTGTACCACAAGGAAGTGTACTGGGACCAATGCTTTATTCTACTCTACACTTGTGATATACCACAAATGGAAAATATTACGATGGCTACATTTGCTGATGATAGTGCGATTATAGCTGTCGGAGACAATAGTGAAGAAGCCTGCCGAAAATTACAACAGGCAGGTGACAATATAAATAAATGGAGACAAGCTTGGAAAATAAGAATTAATGAAAGTAGATCTGTACATGTGCAGTTCACCTATAAACAGACCGTACAAGCACCAATAACATTAAATAATACTATCATTCCATATAGCAACAACGCTAAATATCTCGAAATGAATCTCGATGCAAAACTTCTCTGGAAGGTACATATAAAGAAGAAAAGAAAAGAACTGGAATTGAAATATAGGAAAATGTACTGGCTAATTGGAAGAAAATCACAATTATCAGTATATAATAAATTGTTATTATATAAGCAAATACTGAAACCTATATGGACATACGGTGTTCAATTATGGGGATGTTCTGCAAAGAGCAACATAAACAAAATACAAATATTTCAGGACAAAGTCCTGAGAAGTATTGTGGGCACACCCAAATACTACAGGATTGACTACCTAAATCTAGAACTTCAGATACCCACAGTCAGTCAAGAAATCAAGAGAATTGCAAGGGGGCATGAGGAAAGACTCCATTCTCATGAGAATATTGAAGTATTGCAACTTTTGGATACCACCAGAACAGGACACCGACTGAAAAGAATCAAACCATCTGATCTTGTGTAGTGTTCTGTAGTGAGGGACATATATTAAACAATTCAGCAGTGACATGTAAATACATTTTTTCACCAGAGACTGAGATAGGGCCGATGGGCCCTGCTAGTTATACATATATTTAAGTTATCATAAATACAAATTGTAGGTTAGAGGGAAACGACTATTAATAATATATTAATTAAATAATAATAAAAAAAATTACCTATTACATCAAAGCATATGGCATCACTTATCGAATTCACCACGTTAAATCCAATGGTGCCGATAGACATCAAAATGAGGAAACTCCAAAATGCGACAGACTTGTATAGTTTGCTATCCTGAGTTTCCGTGTTCTCGAAGCATCTTAAACCGCAGCTTCTATTTCCGAGCATCAGTGGATACGTCTCATTTCCTTCAGAACATAACTTCAGTATGGTTTTGGTCGTGGAGTTTAGGTAACCTTCACTACTACACGTAGTCATATAGAATGTGTCGGGTTCGACGAAACATTCCGAATTACAACTTACTGCCTTGGTGACATTACAATTAAAATGGTCGGAGTCCTAAAAAAATAAATAAAATTTTATACAATTTTAATAAGAATGTGAGGTCTAACTTATATATCACAGTATTTAGTAAACATATTCGTATATGTCTTGACCACTGTGAGAATATTTTGTTTTATATAGTGATAAAACATATCAATGATAATTATTGTTTTGTTTACAAAAAATACTTGAAAAATAAGTCAAAAAATATAAATGATAACATAAATGTAATTGATGTACTAGATTGCATATTAACTTAAACTAGATATAGTAGCGTTGCAAATATAATTCTGTTTTATCTCAAGTATTTATTTCAGTGACATTGCTTGTTTCAATGACATTTTGCAACACTACACAACATTTAATTTTATAACATTTGTTCTGAATATGTGAAAATACGTTTTAGTGTTTTTACACAGTAAAAACAATTAGCAAATAATTTGAAAATAGTCAAATTTCTTCTCACTGCCAAGTATAAATTATTCTGAAATGATTATTAGCTTTAAAAAATGTGTGATACATCCACTAAGACAATAACAATGATTCAAAGGACCAGGAGGGTGAAAAATAACGAAAATAAAAATGAAAAATCTTGAAGCTCTAATGTGAAGAATTCGGATATGGTTAGAAGAGTCATCAGAACAAATTAAAAAAAGAACAAAGCACCGACATCTCAATAGCACCCATTAGACTAGTAATAACTATAGTAAGCGGCTTTATGATGTAGTGGTTAAGGTGACTGGACTACTACTCCTACTGTTGCGATAGTCGCCGGTTCGAATCTTGCTATGGCACGGCTGTACTTTATATTTGTGATTGTAATTGTAAATGTCTTTATAGGCAACAGTGAACAATCCGACAACGAATAACAATCCCATTCACGCCAGTAACCAAGCCGGGTAAGACCGGATGTCTTCTGGGATGGTTTCTAAGTTGGTCACTGGTCAGTCGGTAGGCTCAATGCCGAGGACCATGCTTTGGAGCTCCTGTTAAACAGTAGGTCCAGTCCAGATAAAACCTCGTGAGTAAAAAGGGGTAGTAATATAGGAAAAGAATGTGCTGAAGTAAAAAGAGTAATCTGAAAGTCCATGGCAATTGCGGAAGATGACAAGAAGGAAAACAGATGGATGGGACATCACCATGAATGGAGTGAAGGAATTTAGGCTAAAAAAAACACAAAAACATTGGATAAAGTTAGAAGATGCAGATCTATCATTTACCGATGAATCAATGACAACTAATACGAATTGAAATTAGAAAGTAATTTTAACTCTTTGGTATAACGACTCATCTCATCTCATGTTACCCAATTCGTCAAAAACCACCTAAAACGTCAGGCATAGAAAATGAGACAAAGGGAAACTAGAAAATATCATATTGAAAGACGATCAAAAGTTCTTTGAGATATACTTAATATTCAAAAATTAATACATTCAATGCAATTCTGCAAATTCAAAGTTGTGTAATAAAATCCACACTTAGTCGAAAGACCAATCCAGGCACAATGATTTTGATTAATAAGGGATTGCTTAAAAAACCTGTGACAAGAATGATTTATGAAACTTGATGATGTTAAGGTTTGAATTGAAGGTTTTAAGGAAATCCTCAATGTTTGTTTCTTTCATCTAAACACGTCCAACATTATTTGAATGAGATTAATTAAATTTACAAAATTCGAAGCTAAAAAATAACAATCAAATGATAATTATCACTAAAAAACAATAAAAACTAAAAATTATATGTTCATTAAAAATTAATTATTACTCTTTTATTTTTATCATTTATCTTATTTTACTTTAAGATGCTGTATTGTAGTTAATTTTATTTTTCATTTACTTACTCTTAGTTATTTACTTTCTTTCTATTAGGTGTTTGTATGTATTTTGATTAGCAATATCTGTTTATATGGTTTTAACATTTCTCTACATAATGAACCAGATTTCATTTACTATTATGGAGTTATTCAGTATATGAAAATAAAAGAAGTCCACCAAACACTTTTAAAAAACTCATGGTGCTGCTGTTTTGTCATATCACAATTGTTGGTTTTAGTTTCAACGATTTAAAGATGGTGATTTTGATGTGACAATGATAAAGATCGGCTTAGAGGACAAAGAAAACGAAAACAATGTCTTGCGAGATTTATTCGACGAACGTATAGTCCAAAATTCCAAATTTTCGTGTAGCTTTTTAATAATTTAACTGCTTTTAGTGTAAACACGATAGAAAAGATCTAAAAGTGAAACTGGCTACCATGAGAATTGACTGAAAGTGTCATTTCAAAACCAATCAACACTGTTATTGCAGATGTATACTTACATCAATAGACCAAATCGAATGACGCATTGTTACAATTATTATCTCGTACATGGTCTCGAGATATTGAAGTGCGCAAATAGATAGATGATTGAATTTCTGCTAAACCAATACCGTTCTTCTGGCGAAGAAGTTGTAGAAAATGACAAAATGCTTTTGATTAATATGTTATGTAGTATATCGCAAGTACCTAGTATATAGCTATTCTGTTGATAAATGTAATAGGTTATATAATGAGCCTTGTGCATCGTATAAAAGACTGTTTGATGTTAAAAAATAATTGGAAAAACTTTAATTCAAAATATGTAAAATTTTGTATAAGAATATTTGGAAATATTAAATATTTTAAAGAGTGATAAATAATTCAAATGATTTATTTTCTGTTATTCACTACTAACTATGAAATTACATGTGTCCAGAAAGTAGTCCTGTAGTTTCCCTTCGATGACTGTATTGCTGACTATTTTCTGCGCAGGTATGAACGCTATTAAGCTATATGATAGCGTCATTATGAATATCAATATCATGAAGATTGTTTTTCTATAGTTTCTATAGACGTCAACTAGGAGACCGAAGAGTGGCTTGGCTATGAGAAATGCAAAGGGTAGTACTCCTGTAACTGTACCCATTACTACTGTTGATATACCCATTTCCTTTCCGTATACTGATAGTTGTGGAAGTATGGGACCCATAGCTGAAACAAAATACAATATTTTACATATTAATGTATAACAATACATATTTAAATTACTACGACCGACTTGGTGGCACAGTGGTAAAGGCGATGGGACGGTTCTCATATTGTTGCGATAGTCGCGGGTTCGAATCCTGCTGGGGCATGGTTGTAAATTTATGTTTGTGATTGTTTAAAATTTGTGAATGGTCTAGGCAAGAGTGTAAAATCCCACAAGGAAAATGATCTCAGTCACACCAGTAACTAGGCTGGGTAAGATTGGATGTCTTCTGGGACGATTTCTAAAGTTGGTCACACGCCAGTTGGTAGGCTTAATTCTGAGGACTGCGGTTCGGAGCCCACGTTAAACTTTAGGCGCAATTCAGATAAACCCATAGTTGGTAAAGGAGACTTTAAAATATATATAAAAAAATATTTTATATTAATTAGACGTATATCTGTACAGGTTTTGAGCGATCCAAGATCTAAATGTATTCAACGTGACTTGCTAGCTCACAATAGTGAGAAAAAATCCTTTACAGTTGCTATTTAATGTATTCACATACTGAAATCGATGGAGTACGGTTGCCATAAGTGTTACACGGCATTCGATGACCTTCAGCTGCCATTTTTTTCAAATTTTAAAAACTTTGTGCAGATACGATTTACTCGGTGTAAATTCATACATTTTGAACATACTGAAAAAATGTTTTATGACACTTCCACGAAATGTCACGTAGTCACAAAGTGAAGCCTGTCAGTTAGGTTTCAACATGAAGTTGGTTGCAAATACACCCGATGCGATCTAATACATAGTAATGTAGTTAAAGTAGCTTAAAAAAATAATTTCAATACATAGTCTGATTTAGAAAAAAAATTTAATATTAAAATTAATGTTGTTCCTAATGTATTTTGGTCTCAGAGTAAATTTATTATCAACTAACTGTAAACAGTATATTATTCAATTCAAGAAAACTACTCATTCCAAGCATTGAACATACATTTTTCGTATAATATCATTTTTTAAGCCTTATACAAATAAGAGATTAAAACATTATTTCAAATAAAGCAGTATGTAAACAGTGCTTTGTTATAGTATTTATAGTCCAAGGACTGTAAAGGCAGACACAAAAATTTAAATAAATCTGAATTGTCACGAAAAACAACAAAATATTTCGTCACCAGGTCGATTACTTTCATTATTTAGCAAAAAATTATTACATTTCATTTTAGTAAGCTTCTATTAGAATTTCTCTTGTTCTAAATTAAAGTGTTTATAAACTTTTAGTTTGATTTTGAATTTTATGCTTCTTTATATTAAAAAATGATAAGAAAAGAATTATTAAACCATTTTTGAACATTATTTAATTATTGGTCGGTCGGCCAAGACTAATGAGTACTGTGGTTATGGTAAAAATTATAGATCAAGTGTTTTATTATGAGTTTTATTTTTCGACTGTGTCAGAAAACCTCTACGTGTCTTCAATACCTCCCTATTTAGTACGAAATTTGAAATGTTTAGCATGTAAAATAAAGTGTGGTTAATTTGAACTTGCTGAAACAGCAATGACTTTTAGAGAAGTTATGTCAATGCAACAAGGTAATACACATAGCCATATGTAGTCGATTCAAAGATTTTTTTGTACATACCTCATCAAGATGTTTAATGTGTTGCCTGCCGCAATTTGCAAATTAGTTTCAGAATTAAACAATATTTTCCTTCGCATTTTATTCCAGTTAAAAAGAGACATAATGCTGTCTGATTACTTCGAACGCGTAAACGAATGAGCCTGTCTAAGTTGTCCGGTTGTCAAACGTATGCAAAATTCTTGAAAGCAATAGTGATAAGAGGTTATAAATCTAACCTATAAACTATTGTGGCTGTTGGACTATTAACTGTAGCTTTTAGATGTATTATAATGTTAAAATAAATTGTATTTGATAATATAACTTTGAATAGACTATATGAGTCTTTTAGTCTCGCTAAACAAGAACGGCAGGACCTATTTGACTAAGTTCGATTTTCAAATATTTGTGAAAGTCCAGGGAAGGTTTATACGGTGAGAAAATATTGAGTTATTGCGAGAAAAATACATTGAAGATATCGGTTTACACTGTATGATATTAGAAAAATAACATTTTGAAATAAAAAGACGTATTTGATAGATTTGTAAATATTTGGCACAGTTTTTTTCACTCAATTCAAAGAGAAAGTATTCTATATTTAACAATGTTTCTTCGGTAAAGGCGATCCAGGTGACTGAAGGCCTGAATACTGTTTATATTTACTGTTCTGGCAATTTCGATGATGAAGATCTATTCGAACAGGTAAAACAAATGTCGAATATGTGGATAAAATCAAATAAATTTAAATCAGACCATTCTAAATACGTAAAATATAGTATATAATGCCATATACACAAAAACACCTGTTACACAGAACTATAAAGAAATATAAAATAAAACTTATTTGATTTTAAAAAACGGTCGTTTCAATGAAAAGTTTTTAACAAATCCTGATTAATTAGATATTCTAAATAAGAACAAGTCTATAAGAAAAACTTACCTGACATAAAAAAGAAGTAATGCGCCTTAATAGGCAGCAAGTCCTTGTTAATCTTCATCGTGTTTTATAGAAATCCTGAAATAAAATAATACCTTCACTAACTTGATAAACACTAAATAATACTAAAAAATAATGCGACAGAGTGAAAAGTGAAATAGAAAAAGGCTGTAGCTACGGGTACATTATATACACTAAACCAGGTGCATTTGAGATAATGTCTATTTCTACCTGTTTACTATCAAACTATCGACCCTTAAGGGTACCAAAATAAATAAAAATATTTCAATACTAGTCGTTCCAATTCCTTCAATAGAATAGAGCGTCCGATTTAATTTATAATGAAAGAATCAATTATCTATAATATGTATATAACATGTATGTATCAATATTAGCGGACCCAACAGACCTTATGTTGCCCCAACATTGATTTAAAGATAAAAATCATGGAACCCCAGCGCCACCTACCGGGTTCGGTAGTGAATCTAAATCATTCTCGAATTCACAAGAACATACACAGAACATTTCATAAACGTCGGTCCAACTTTTTAGGAGTAGTTCAATTATATACACAAAAAGTTGACAAAAGTATTACGAGTATATATATATATATACTAGCAACCCGCCCCGGCTTCGCACGGGTGCAATGCTGATACTAAATTAAATACACTACAGAAAAAATATGAACGTTGTATATAAAAACATAGCGGCCCGCTCCGACTTTGCACGGGCATAAAATATATATGCCTATGTCACTCAATGAAAACATGATTAAAATCGATCCAGTATTTTTGGTTCATTCATTACTGCCCTTGGCCTGCACGCATTAAATTTGGAGTAAAACAATTCCTCTTCCCCTATACTTACTATGAAGATTTCCTGCTATCTTTGGAATATCTAAATTCATACAATTTTTATTACATTACACATTTTTAAACGCAAATTTTAAATTTGTAATATCTCCGAAAATATTTGTTTAATTTACATGCTGTAAGGAACCATATTGATCTATATTAATTGCACACTGTATTTAAGGTACTTAATTCGATAAGGATTAATGCCGTATTGCTTAAAATAGCTTCGTAAATAAGCCATTTTCTCACGTAAAAAGTAAACAATAAAAATGGTTAATGTGGGTTATCCCTAAAAGATAAACATATACCATCGCGGACTTTTTTGTAGACCTTTTTATGGTGTACAATACTGTAGTACATTAATTTGATCTAACTCGTAGGGTTAGGCAGCGTTTTTGCTAATTGCTAAATAAGCCTAAAAAAATAGGTTAATTTACGACATCACGTTAGAAACCTCTAAAATTAGCAATGTTGCCTTAGTATATTATGCATGTATTATACATATAAACATTCCTCTTGAATCACTCTATCTATTGAAAAAAACCGCATCAAAATCCGTTGCGTAGTTTTAAAGATTTAAGCGCACATAGGGATATAGGGACAGAAAAGGCGACTTTGTTTTATACTATGTAGTGATAGTATATTCAAAGGTTTTTTTGTACATACGTCATCAAGATGTTTAATGTATTACCTGCCGCAATTTGTAAATTCGTTTTAGTATCAGACAATATTTTCCTTCTCATTTTATTCTAGTTAAAAAGAGACACAATGCTGTCTAATTAGTTCGAACACTTAAACTAATGAGCCTGTCATAGTCGTCCGGTTGTCAGACGTATGCAAAATTCTTGAAAGCAATAGTGGATAAGAGGTTATAACTCTAACCTATAAAATATTGCGGCTGTATAATTAACTGTAGTTTTTAGATGTACTATAATGTTAAAATAAATTATTCAGTTCAGTTCAATTATTTTATTTAGATTAAAATTTTGTTGTATGTCAAAGACAAACTGAACTAAAACTCAATGTTGATGCGGCAACATTACGACGTTTCAGGCGAATGAAGGATTTATGAGGAAAAATTCGGAGGAACTCTATTATATACCATAAGTTACCATCCATGTCTTAATTAATAACCAATATTTATGGAGTCAGAACTCTAAACTTTTAAGATGTATAACTTTTTTATTTAAGGAATTATTTCAGCAACATTTTTTGGAGTTAAATAAGAGACCTTTGAGAATAAGTCATACATCACAAGTCTCCAGTAGAGAGTTTTGATAAAAATAATAGCTATAGTGGTGGTTTCTTTACCCACACTCACAAATAATAAAATTTATGCGATGATGAAGCTCCAAACACTTAGGGCAGAAATACAGAAACGCAGATTAACAGCAAGTGTGACCTAAGATCAAAGAAAATGATTTCTCAGTTAATTATAAAGCCTTTTGAACTTATAGAAAGCAAATATGGGATCACACTTATAAAACCAACTAGTAATGCTTCCAAAATAATGTTCTTCGATTAATTGGCAATGTTTATTGCTACCTAAACGAGGAAGCACGATAACCTGGAAATCAAATGGATCTATGAAGTTATTCAATATTTCGTCAGAAAATATGAAAAAAACATACTAAATCACATACTGATGTAGTTACCTTGCAGCCGTTTTGCTTGAGAATTAATCCAACTATACATGAAAAGATGTACTCGTATTTTATTAAGCATATCTAATATGATAAATTTGAAGACTATTAACTAAATTATTTGGAAATAATTTGGAACTGAATTTAAAGCATTTTGAATTTATTCAACCTTTATCTCTTTATTGCTACACTAGGATACTCCTAAAGAATTTTACGTAGTGGAATAACGGTCTACAAAATACCCAGAAAAATAATCCCAGATGTTGAACACGAGCGGGGTGCCAGCAGCGCCAACTAGAACCCGATAACGAATAGCTGGCAACCCCGAGACGTTTATCTGGGATGTTATTGAAGTATATTTCCGATCATTCAGTAACCGACCATCGTTTGGTTTAGACGTGCCACCATCGACTGCCCAAGACTCGTCACCAGGTAACACCGCTGCCATCCGTTTTATCTATTTTATGTTTTCTATATTTTTTTATCTTGCCAATAAATAACGGTCACATAATGTAAACACCACTGTTTGATTTCGTTTTACCTCCATTCACCGAGCCATATAAGATACCCTAAAACTGAAAACTTACTACCTCTTGAATTAGCTCTTTCTTCGAAAATTCAAAACCCACTATGATCTAGAGAGAGCATTTGAACAAAAATTAACTAATTAGCAGTTCGAGATCGCATAAAATTCTAAAATTGATTAATTTTTTAAAATCTGTCCAAAAATCTGCCATGCTATTTGCTGTGAAATAACGTGATATTTAGAAGTTTTTTAAAGCGTTCAAATATGTATTATAACGATGCTACCGATTGTTTTTTTTTTTATAAATATTTGTTAGAATAGATCAATTTTGAAATAGCAGTTTGGACGCTTTTTATAATTTTAGTTTCATATATTTCATAGGTCACTAAACTCTTCTAAAAGCTTCATGTTTCGACTAATAATCAATCATCAATTAATTAAAAGTGTCATATAGTTACACAATATTACAAAATTGATACTGATGTTTATACTCTACATAGGTCACCTAATTATGCATGTAATATGTTAATTATCTATATGCTAATTCATTAATAACACAGGTTCATCAGGGTTCAACATCGATTTTTACCAAAAATGCTTTTCACAATTGTCCATATTGTATTTTACTATATATGTTTTGCTATAGTCTATTCAAAGTTTTTTTAGTAATGCGTCATGGATATTTGCGACGTCGAAACATTACAATGTTGCCGCATCAACTCTGAGTTTTAGTTCAGTTTGGCTTTGATATACAAGAAAATTCTAATCTAATATAATTTATTTTAACATTATAGTACATCTAATACATATATTATCGAATGGCTTAAAATTACAACTAAGAACACAGATATAATAGTTTGTAGGTTAGATTTGTTTTGTTTACATTGAACTCTTCTGTGTCTTTATAATAACTTACATTTATTCTGATGAGCGATATCTATTGGCGAAAATGAGAATCAATGTAAGAAACTGTTAAATAACCTAACCTAATAGTTAAATTTGATAGTATTGACATTTCTCGATATAAAATAACAGTTTTCCATATAGTGTTATTGAGTTATTCAGTGTATATAGATTCCAATATTGGAACACACAAAATTGAATGTTGGAACACACACAAATACACACTTATAATGACTCTGCTCTGCCATTTCCAGGGTTAGTCCAGGAGAGACATCCGCACCGAAGGTGTTGGAGCGCCAGAAAGAAAGAGGAAGAAAGTAGAAAATGATGGATTAGTATGTATCTACGTCACTGTCTTTTTGCTATTTGAATCGTTCGTTATCTTACAAATTAAAAGTACTATTTCTAAAATGCACAATCTCTTTCCTCTTTCTTCACTAGGATTTCTATTAAAATACATTAACTATCAGTATCAGAATACGTTGAGTTTCTGTAAAGTTTAACTTGCCGCCTGTACAGTTTAACATAGATTATATTGGACAAGTTATTGTTACTCATCATTTGAAATGTAACGAAAGGTATGTTTAATCACTTTTTTCCCGGAATATTTTGTTGGAGGGTATAACGCTATCCTATATTTTGTACAAAGCCATGAATTAACGCCAACCATATAATATTGTATGTTCGCTTGTTTACATTTAAAACCCTTTTTGGCTGCCCTTTAATAGAACTGCCGCTAGAGCCCTTTTGTTCCTATTTATTAACTTTCTTTGTGTTCACTATCAACAGTATTACAGTATTAAATATATCATTTGTATTTACGAAACGTTAAATCATATGGAAGTTATAAAAACAAAAACATCAGAACTTTTACCTCACCAATTAGAGGATTTATTTTTTTTTATTAGTAGCACTTCTCTTCGCACACTACACCACTCCTGCGGATATCAGTTGAGAAAAATCACTAACTTATGATTTGAAAAATTATTCTACAAAAATTTACCGAAACAATCTACCAAAATTAATTTACAAGGCTTGATTTTCATTATTTTTGTTATTCTTATACATGCAATACAATACAAAATAAACAAAATACAATAGCAATGATTCATTATAATTCCAAATATCTATCGATAACTTACCCATCTGATGATAAAAAATATAACATAAATTATCCACCCGCAGCCAAATCAAACACTTGTTCACATCACCGACATAACATCAAACAAGCACGATATTCGTCTAAAATAATACATTATATGCATTGTTATCCGAATGTTATAGATAAAATTTATCATATGACGCTTTATCTTTACAGCGACAAAATGAAATTGTCTATCGGGTCTTGCCACTATTAATTTATTATCAGATTTCACTTCTGTAAGTCATAACTGATAATTTTAGGTCGCAGTTATCAACTTTCCTTCACCATAAATACACTGCTATTGAGAGACGTATATTTTAAAATATATAAACATTCGGTAGTAATATGTCTGTGATAAAAATTCGAACTCGTAACACGTGAGAGCTACACAAATTGTAAGATAAAAAAAAATGCGTTACGAAGTCCCACTGGCAGGACATCAAAGTTATTGAATAGAGATGTATTGAACTTTGCGTAGAAATTATATAGCGGTATCGTTATATTTTGTGCGCTAACCTGTAGATCCAATCTTGTAATATGTGGCGTGTAAAATATAAAAACTGGAGTAATATATTTAAACAAATATTATTTAATATAAGTATTAATATATATAAAGTTGGGAAAAATATAAGTTCTTTTTTTTTGTACAATCTTAATTGAGAAATTAATCTATTACTACTTTTTTTTCTATATTTTAAAGTCTCCTTTTACCAACGAGGGTTTATCTGGACTGGACCTACTGTTTAACGTAGGCTCCGAACTACAGCCGTCGTCATTAAGCCTACCGACTGGCGAGTGACCGACTTAGAAGGCATCCGGTCCTACCCAGCCTGGTTACTGGCGTGACTGGGATCATTTTCCTTTTCGGATTTTACACTCTTGCCTAGGACAAACACAAACATTAAACAATTACAAACATACATTTATGAGCATACCTCAGCAGGGTTCAGACCTGCGACTATCGCAACAGTAGGTGGACCGTCCTGTTTCCTTTACGACTGCGCCAACCAAGCCGGTTATTACCACTTTCCATTTGCATTTAGATCAGTTCACAAGCAAGATGAGTGCGTAAGGAATACATCAGTATGTATTTGCAAAATTAAAATTATAGTAAATTAATGTTAAAAGTTAAGAACACTACACTCTACACAAGTTCGTGTGGCTTGGCTCGCTTGAATCTGCTGAATTCCTGTGCGTTGACTATTAGCTGTATTGTTTCAACCACATTGCTGTCATTTAGTTACCTTGTTTGATTCTTTAAGACGAAATCTTCGATAACTTCGTAAACTTATTTGGTAAGCATTGGTTACTAATTGAATGACTTTGTTTTGTCAGGGATGGTTTACCAGTCGGTTTGATGTTTTAGTGTAACCGCATTTGCCTCCTATAGCTCCATAGTTCTTTGAGTTTATTTGGGAGTATCTTTCGACCACACACTAGAGCTTTTTGATTCTGTATCTGATTTGCTTTGCATATTGCCTAATATAATGTATTTTTCTACTAATGGCTTTAATATTTTAGGGTAAAATGATGTGGCTTGGTGAATGGAGGTAAAACGAAATGAAACAGTGGTGTTTACATTATGTGACCGTTATTTATTGGCAATATACAAAAATGTGAAAATACAAATAATAAAACGGATGGCAGCGGAGTTACCTGAAGACGAGGCTTGGGCAGTCGATGGTGGCACGTCTTAACCAAACGAGGGTTGAGCACTGAATGACCGAAATACCCTTCAATAATATCCCAGATAAACGTCTCGGGGTTGCCGCCAGCTATTCGTTGTCGGGTTCCAGTTGGCACCCCGCCCGTGTTCAACATCTGGGATTATATTTCTGGGTATTTTGTAGACCGTTATTCTACGATGTAAAATTCGACATGCTCAAGATCGCTACAATATCATGTATTTTATAGAGTAATAAGGAGTAAACTCAATAGGAGTCTCTGAAGAAAAGTTTAGCGACGTCGAATGGTCAGATGCTGCTGTGATTGCCACTATAGTGATTTCGTCGGTCTGTTTAGATATGTATTATAGATACCCATAAAGGAAATATTTTCTTGTGAACTTGTCCAGATAACTGATGTCACATTTTAATAAATTTTAACAAATAAAATTAAATAAAAGGCAATAAAAACTTAAAAGTATATATATGAATAATGTATATAAACGTATAAAAATTTATATTATATATACCGAAAAAATGTATAAGGTATTTAATATAGGCATTTTACATTTAGCGCCTTTAATTTATTCGATTTATTTTATATCTTTTATCTTTTAGAGTTCTATCGTTTTGTTTTATTAGATTGAAAACAAATTCATCATCCTTCACTGTTATAATTCTAATAACTTTTTTAGTCCAAAAATATGTCATATACTTATCATTCATATTCTTAACATAGGAATTGTGACTATTTATCCTGACATCCATTACGTATTATACAACGAAAAGGTTTAAAATTTATAATTAAAAAATATTAGTAGCATTACTATGACGTTATTTACTAGGAATAATATAAGGCAGACGGCTTTAAGGCCTACATACAGTATAATAAAACAATCTTAGCGAAGTTACTTAGTGTGGCATTGTTGGGTTTGGCTTGCCTCTACAGAGTAAATGCTAATTATAAATTTATTACAAACAAAAAATTCACTTCACTTCTTTTTTTACATACTTTTTGAGGCACGTATATCTTTGACTTCATGATGTCTAACAGATCCAAAACAAAAATCCAAACTACCTTGGTTAAGTAGCTTTATGTCACCAAATATTGGTTTGGATAGCAAAATATATTTCTTTAAATAACTTAATTTAAGTGACTCAACAAAAATGGAAAGAGATTGGCTGGGACGTTTTGATAACCCTACCATTTGTTCCTGTCTCTGCAGTGAAGCAAAAATATGGAAAATGGTCATTGCTTAAAACGGTACACATATCATTAATTAGTGTTAGCAATTCAAATGAAAAAATTAACTTTGACAGAAAAAAATTAAACTGAAAATAAAAAATTAAAAATTTGAAAAAATTACTTCTTCTCCAACCCATTATATCTGTATATCGATATTGATTTATTATATTTTTATTTAGTACTTAAAAATGTTAAAATGATATAAATAAATTTATGATTTTTTTGAGTTTAGTATTTCAGTATACTTTTAAGCAACTAGAGTTTAGTTCAAACGGTCACACCCATACATTCTTTTAAATAATTAATTGTTAATAACCTATGTGGATTGCTCTTACATCTTATCACTGAGATAGATAATAATCAACTAGGTATCTTCCTGGCGAATTTAATTTCTGTCGAAAAAAACGTAAGATAATATACAAAAATAAATAAATATGAATCATTATTCATAATAAACAACATATCTTTTAAAATAAAGTATCGTATATATTTTGATTTTAATTATATTGTCAAAACTATGTTATATTTTAGGAAAATAATGTAACAATGTAACACAGCTGGTTCAGAAGAATTCTATTATTCATTTCAATGAATGTTCATTAGAATGAAAATATTTCATTGTGACTTTATTTTCATAGCACTGTATATTAGTCTTTCATACCGCAACATAATTAGCATTATTTATTCGCCAGTTCTCTATTTAACGTTTAAAAATAGATTATAGTTTTGTCTCTCTGAAAGTAATTTAAATATTTGCCAATCATTTTAAAATTTCCAAGTATTTTTTAGTCAAATATTTTAATTTTTGTTTGATATTTAAAATAGTTGTTAAATAACGGTCATTGATGAAATATTATTTATAAAACAATCTATTTAAGAACACTAATAGGTACTAGCATGTACTTTGATCAACCATAAGTATTATCAAATTAGATGGTTTTAAAGTTTCTCCACATAAAAAAGAAATGAATGAAAATGAATTTTCGATAAAAAAATGTGATGTAGAAACACATCAAACACTTTACGTTAAATAAATTAACTTGAACAATATCCCCTACAAAGCCATCGATAGTTCATTTTTGCAGAACACGTCACTATACTAGACTCTATTCCTTGACTCTGAATGTATTCCTGCTAAACAGAGTGTAAAGCTGTTTACAATTTGAAATAAAGGGACTTAAATATACTTAAATTCATTGGTAATTGCAAAAAGGTACTCAAGATACTGCGTCACTTGAGACAGTTCAAAATCATGTCTCGAGACTGGTTCTTGGAGCATATAAAGCTAGTCCAGTCTGAGCTCTATTCTGGCAATTGAAGATGCATCTTCCAGACACCCTATTATCTTTTGCATCCATAATATCTCTTACATTTCCATTGGGTGGAAGGGAAGAGTATCAATTGTCTGGTCTCCACTCATCTGGGCATAGAAGGTAAGAAGGAAGGCAGATATATTCCTAGTCTCCCATATTATATAGACTTATATCCCATTATTACAACCAAAATAAATAATTTTGTTCAACTGGATTTGGACTTGCTGGAGAGCTGTCAAAAATATGGTTCATTAAGCAAGATTTTTTGCTTCATTGTCTACTAAAAGTTATAAACAGGTCCTGTTAAATAGGTTAGTGATTTGATATTTGTCGGTTCTCACATTCGTATCTTATGAAGATGTTTCTCCTTTGAGTGATTATTGTGCGAAGCTTCAAATTCTATTCGAGATAGATATAGCATACTTAGAAATCTCGAACTTCTCTTTATTACAAACAACATCAATAAACTTCTCAATTATCTACATGAATGCCATTTACAATATTCTGTTTAATCCAAGTTATCTCGCATTTAATTATATTTTACAGAAACCAGACTATTTTATCTTTATAACCTTTACGCTTATATATTGATTGATTATTGTTTAATTATACAATTTGTTCTAATTAAATAAATATACGTTTAAAATTGGTAAATAACAGAAACGTGTTGAAGCCACTATAATTGAAAAAACATTACTGCAAATACAACATCGAACCTTGTCGACATCATTATTTTATAAATTGGCATCACCATTTAATTAACACAATATTATGATGGAAAATAAATGCCCGGTTAGAATGAAAACATGATCAGAACACATGCAAGCAAGTAACACATTCTAAATGTATAATAATATAGTTTTGGTACTTATTTATATATAAAAAGGGAGACGCCTATGTTATATGGAAATGTCTCTGTTACAAGAAAGACGAGTTAAACAAGTTGCATGAAAAATGCAAACTGGTTTATTGATGATGATTCTTCTTGAAGAAAACAAGAAAACATAGAATAATCGTAAAATTAATTACTATAATCAGTCCTGTGAAATTTTAGCAATTTTTAGTCTATAGACAATATTAAAAAATCCAGATACTTTATCTGATTCAAAAATTTTAAAATCATGCATCAAAAACAATACTGCCTATATGCTACAATACTATACGTACAATATTGCATACATACATTCATTTAGAAATTGTCCTAATAATATCTGAAAATACTTCTTAAATTAGGATCAATTAAGACTAATTATCAGATAATATTCTAGATATTGTAGAAAGCGTTTTAATTGTATCCGTTAACAAGTGTACCATTTAAATACTAACTGCTGTAATATAAATCCTTATCGCCATTGTACATTTGTAAAATATACGTCAAAGTAATATGCTAGTTATATATATCAGTTGATAACAGTAACAATGTTGAATATATATATATATATATATATATATATATATATATATATATCAATTGATAACAGTAACAATGTTAAACTTTTAAACATTTACCTATATATATATATATATATAGGTTATTAGTTTTATTTAATACGATTTTATACATTTAAATAAAAATTATATTTAGCGCCAATATTATTAGATTTTTATTGGTTTATAATTGCAATTTAACAGATAATTATAAGATTATTCTTTAAATGTTTTAAAAAATTGTTAAGTGATATTAAGTATGTCAAAAATAATTCATCGTTCGAGTTGGTATGTATGCATTATATAAATCACAATGTCGCCCATAGAAGAAAAAATTAAGCTCACCAGTGAAGTCTTTTGAGTTATTTAAGCAAGTATTCAAGTTTTAGCAGCCTAAAATATTAATTGACAATGATCGAAATTAAAAAAGCCTAGCAACTGTAGTGGAAAGAAAAGTGAACAACAAAATAACCGCGATAATTAGAAATACTTACCAAAACCAACAAGTTAATTTATATAATTTACATAGATGAAGTATCAAAAAAGCATTTATCTATATTAAAAATATACAACGTTCTGAAAAGGGCTGAAAAGTGTGTTAAAAAAGGATTCATTGAGTAAAAAAGTATAAACTTAAAATAAATAAAAACTAATTATTATAACGGTATATAACATAAAAAAAAGAAAAAGTAACATCTAAAGATAAAGATCGAAATATACGAATAATGGATACCCATTAAAAATATAAATACAAGCAGAGCAGAGAATAATTTAATTATATAATGAATATTATGATAAAATTTATAAAAGTGATGAAGACAATTCAAGGGTAATAGATCAGAATAGGACACCTCGGGGGTAACGAGGTTAGGAAGTGATTCTCTACAAAAAATAAATTAATTCAGATGTGATGATGGTTTCACAAATTAATTAATTAATAGACAACCTGAGATATATTACTAAAAAGATCCCTCAAATGATCAACGAGATCCAACGAAACAAAACATTTCCCTAGAAGTCATCAAACTTCTTCAAAGAACAACATATTTGATGGGCGAGATAGAAATACAATTTCTAATTAATATCACATATTGATATATAATACTTATGATATATATATCACTTAGAAAAAGGTTCCGGGCTTTCTCTGACTCTGAGCCATAAAGCAATATTGACAAGAACAGCGTTCAAAATATTTCCCTTCTTCCACATGCACCTTCTTAGGGGATTGGTCTTATTAGTTCATAACATTCTTCTCCCTATCTTATTCCAAATATATACTGATTCCAAATACTTAAACTATAAAACCGGATAAAATATCATCAACGAGATATGAATAGAAGGTCCAATTAGTTTTAGTTATACCTAAAAAGGGTACCGACTAAAATATAATGTTCAATAAATTTATCTTTTCAGCCAACTGGTGAAGTACCAGTCCATTTTTAGTATAAACTGTTAAATATATTATTAATTTCAATACAATAGCCAATTCCTAGTATAGAGAAGAGAAAAAGGACAAGTAGAGGGTGTTACAGTTTGTCTCGAGGCTGTTCAATAATGGTATAAAAGACCAGCGATGTATAGTCTATTCAAAGTTTTTTTGTGCATACGTCATCAAGATTATTAATGTATTGCCTGTCACAATTTGTAAATTTGTTTCAGAATCTGACAATATTTTCCTTCTCATTTTATTCTAATTAAAAGGAGACACTATGCAGTCTGATTACTTCGAACACGAAAATGAATGGCCTGTCAGAGTCGTCCAGTTGTCAGACGTATGCAAAATTCTTGAAAGCAATACTGATAAGAGGTTATAACTCTAACCTATAAACTATTATGACTGTATAATTTACTGTACTGTTCACTCTTTAGATGTATAATACATTATATTACATTAAAATACATGTTAAATTAAATTATATTTGATAACATTTTTGTTCAATTATTTTATTTAGATTAGAATTTTGTTATATATCAAAGCTGAACTTAATTAAAACTCAGAGTAGATGCGGCAACATTGCGACATTTTGACGTCACACATTTAGATGACGTATGTACAAAATAACGTTGATTAAACTATAAATAAAGTTTCCTTCTTGTTCTAAAGCCTTAAAAAGGCATTTTATGATATTTATAAACATAAAGAAATATCAACAAATGAAGGATTAGAGGAATTATAAACCCTATTGGCCATACTATTCTACTGTCTTTCTCGTTATTTAACTTATTAATTTGACAATTGTCAAAACCACCGAATTTAATAGTTAGGTTAGGTTGTTAACTAGTTGTTGACATTATTATATCGCGTTTTACCAATGGATGTCGCTCATCAAAATACATGTAAAGGGCTAACATCATCTGTTTAGTAGAATAAAAAAGAGGGACAGAATTATAAATATGAAAATTCTAAATCGTATATTGATACAGTTGATACACACATTTATATAGAAGATACTAATAATATAAAGGCATCACTTATATTTAAAATTTCCAACCGTATTAGATTTCGCAACAGACTTACAAATATTAGGACATTTATATGCTGGTGATATATGAATTAAGTAGCAATAATAAGCATTCAGTATTATAAGACATCTAGGCAGGATATAGGTGTAAAATTATCTTGAACATCAGGCACATGTCATAAAATACTATTTTTGAAATACAAAAATAAATTTTTATCCCAAAAATATTTCATTAACACTGGAGAGAAAATCGGATTCTACAGTTTAAGGAATCCCTTGAAATGCTGCCAAAACAAAGTGATTTTATTAAAATGTTTTCATTGTCAAACTATATCCAGATTTTCATATATCTAACTAAAATGTATATTAATAGCTTGACTGTATCAAAACTTAAAAATATCCTACCTCATAACCAATTAAGAATTAAGTAAATAATTAAATTATTCGGAATTATCTTATAAACCTTTAATAACCTCATTTCCTGTGCGTAACAGGTTATATATCTTGTAGAAATTTACTTCTTATGGCGTCATCTATACACATTCCTTTTAAGTAAATACAGAAAACTTTAAATTAACCTCAAGTCGATTTTTTTAAATACGTGACAGAATTCCACATTTTAGATATAATTATTAAGTTTACTGAAAACTGCGGGCATTATTCGTCCTAGATATACATTTTTAAAGCTACTGACTGGGACAAGCTATGACTAATATAAAACTTTGAAATATCCTTACCTTCAAGTACATCGCTATATTTTGAAATCGGTTAGCAGGTAAACAAAAATGTTCGGATTGTTGGTATTGAACTTGACACATACACACACACACACACACAAGCACACACGTACGGTTGTGGACACATCCTTTCAATTAAATGAGTAAGAGAAGGGGATATAGTAGACAAGGAGGTTTATAAACAGGATAGTGGGTATTTTAAAAATAATATGCAGCTGAGCGGCGATTAGTTAATGACGAGATAAATTAAGAGGTCCACGCTCATAATACGGACTCCAAAATTGTTAAAAACTTTTACAAACAACATTAGCTGTCGAAAATTTAAAAAAAAAACAATTAGGTTATCGAACAACTTTGAATATCTATCATATAAGTATTGTTGACTATATTTGAACACATATATTTTTAGAATGTGTTGATTCACACGGTAGTGGACATAACCTTTGGATAGATATGTTTCAAAATTTACCGTATCATTGTTTATAAATATTTATTTTTGTTAATTTTTTAAAAAAATATTTCCTTTTAGTATGTATGCCATTTGTCTTATTCCTTTTGAGTTATTTTTCTTCTTTTGGTGATGAAAATCTTTGTCTGTCCAGTTTATGCATAGATTAGCGATTCGTGACTCTTATTATGTTATATATGCAAGTCTTTTGATCATCGATATCTACCGGAAATATAAATCGTTAAATAAACTAAACTAACTTTGGCATTTAGTCTCATGGAATTATTCAGTGTAGTAAAATAACATTTTGGAGATTCATTGCTTGTTTGATTTGAATAAATATGTTGCTAAAACTTATCGACCAGTTTTAGATATGTTTCGAGATATTTAAATCTCAGTCGAAAGATTCAAAAGGATGGAAAAATTCTATCAAAAAATATTCCAGATTAATTTTCTGTTAATTTATGAATTCAAGATAACTGATACGATTTATGTTATATTCCTCAAATAGTGTTTTAATTTATAAGAACTGCCAACGTCGAGTGCCAGGCGTTTCAAGTACTAGACTCTTGCACAAACATCTAATGAAAAAATCAGTCACGTCAACCTCTTGGACTTTTTTGTGACTGGACCTATAGCTTAACGTGGAATCCGAACCACGGTTCCCGGCATTAAGCCTACCGACTGGCGAGTGACCAACTTTAGAAATCATCCCAGAAGATAGTCGGTCTTACCCAGCCAGTTATGCCCATGCCTTAGCAGGATTAGAATCCGCGACTCTCGCAACAGTGGGAGGACCGTCCTGTAGGCTTTACCACTAAGCTATCAAGCTAATCTATAGGCATCTAATATAATCTGGTTAGAAAAAACAGAGGGACATAGATAGGAAACATAGGGACATAGACATAGATGTTGATGAATCATCTGTGATGTTTTGCATGATATGGAAAAAGCCCAAAAGTAGTTAATGGGTTAGCTCAGTGGGACCATCTTTATTGACATCAAAGTGGGGTCAGCAAGATTCGATATATTACTGAGCAGTTAAAACCGAATGAACTTACTGTTTAGTGCACATGTCTACCGGCGTCAATTCAATGCAAGTCATCCATTTGCATGACTTAGAAAGGTAGTAGAAAACGAGAGAACATATTCTGATTAAAATATTTTATACTAATTATTCTTAACAAATGTCTTTTTGAACTGATTTCAAGTACCCCATAGATCACAGAAACTAATATTGATAATCAGGTGTCAGTCGCTATATTCTATGCAATCTTCTAAGTCAATTTATAAAAGTATATTATTATATTTCTTAACACTAAACATATCACTTTGAGCTTAAATTTTTACTTGCCGATATTTATACAAAACCATTGTTTTTATTTCATTTTATTTATTTCGTTATAGTACTTACTTACCTTATAAATCATATATTTGCAACAATTAAAAAAAACAATAATAGAATTATTTTCCCTTTTGCAATACAACCGTATAATTATTAATTCTATATATATGATAGCAACGCTAGAACATATTTCTTAAGCATGTAACGCGATCTTATACAAAGAAGTGTTTTTATAACAGTGTTATATTCTTAAGAAGTCTGGTTTGCCATATAGCTGGTGTTCATATACTGGTCATGGCCTGCAAGTAAATTATTAACCACCTTATTTTTGTATTATATCGATAAGCAGGTTAATATTACCTTCGGATTCGTTGTGAAACATCCACTTTCTTTAAATTTACATGGTTTTTTCATTCTCCTGATATTTAAAAAGACTAAGGATGTTAACATTTATATTATTATGTCAAATATGTTTTAAGATATCAAGTCCATAATGATATTACAATTTTAAGCAATAAATATATTTTTTAATTTATATATCGCGAATTTTCAGTTACATATATTGTTTATAGGGGGATCACCATTTTCATTTTGAGGCTATTAATTAGTGTTGGGAACTATCGACTGAAATCGACTATCGACTACTTTTTTACTATCGACTGTTTCAGTTGCTATTTTTGGTTCGACTGATTTTGCTACTATTTGCTATCGACTGTTTCAGTCGTGTACTTTTAGTTACTATTTTTGGTTGAACTAGTTTCATTCGAATGATTTCTAACGTTCTGACATTGTCGTCCTAGCCGCGACCTTAACAAAATATACCTAATTTATGCTTACATGGATTTATATGTAATATATGTAGTATATTTTTTTGGTAATTTGCTTGTAGATAACAATATATTGTATATTAATATAGCAGCATTTTGGAACGATATTTTTCAAGATTATTAATGTAATAAGGTAAAAAGATTAAAATTGTAATATTGGCAAAAATAGGTAATATTTCGATTACTCTTTCGATTTTTGTTAAAAAATATTTTCGTTCAATAATAAATAAAGCATATACTTTATTTAAAAAAGCTCTAGTAGTTATTGTGTGATCATTTTAAATTGTCATGAATTTTTTTTTCTATGGTTAGGTGCATGTTTAATTTTTATTTAGTATTTATGGTTATTGTACATCTTTAGTTTTCTTTAAGTTCTATTGTATTGTCCATATTTATTATAGTATATTATTTAAAAATAGCAATTAACATATTAAAATACGATGAAACATTTTTAGGGTATTATTCCATTCCATTGAAAAATTCAGTCCTTTTTACGGATCCACAGAACATTCAGATATAAAAGAAATAAATCTATTTCGTTTAAAATGAAATTATTAATTGCATGTTAATAGTATTCAGAAATTATTTTTCTCTTTTCTATTTTAAAGTTAGTACGTGAAGGAATAAGTACATCTCCGTCTCGCTTATACTACCGTTGGAAAATATAAGCATATAAAATTAACTGCTCCAAGAAATTATCCGTCCTTTCCTCTCTCACAATTTATACAGGAAAGGGTTCGTACATCTTCGCCTGACATCACGACTTGAACCAAACAGTTGAACCGTGCATTTGACTGAAAATACTAATTACTAAGTCGCTAGTTTTTTTGACAATCGACTGTTTTGCGACTATCGACTGTTTTCAGTCGATAGTTCCCAACGCTACTATTATTGAAAAGAGAGTAATTTATTGGCTTTATTGTTTTTCAAAACATTGTTGGAAGTGATCAGTATACATTTGCATGCGCTTGAACCGATCTTCGCGACACTTTTTCCAGTCTTGTTGAGATAGAAGACAGGATGAGCTCTGCCTGGTGATATGATACTGGTACTTTTTGTCGCCAGATATCCACAACTTAACACCCAAGTAAAAATCCCAATGAAACAGTTGATTCTTCAACCGCTAAGTTGTCTGAAAGTTTTACCAAAACCGAAAGTTGGAACCAAAACCGACAATTGGGATATGGTGAAGCAGTATTGTAAATTTTAAAAAGTGTTTGATGGGCTTCGATAGTAAAATTGTTCAAATTAAACAACAAAACAGTTGACAAAAATGGAAAAAAAGGTTCTTTGGGCACAAAATCTAATGTAATAATAGTGCCAAATAATGTAGTATATAGTTGTTTAATTTCATATAGTGTGCAGTGGCGGCACCTGATAACATTTTAAGGTGTTCTGTAATTCTTGCAAAAAAATTTACCTATTTTTTATAAATTAAGACCATCCTACATTAATAGTCCGTAGTTTAAGGTTCCAGTAGGTTGGAGCGCCGTGGGGGATCCTTCTGTTCACTATTTCGTTTAACACTTCTACTCGTTGGAGTGAATTATTAAAAAACTCGTACTTGGTTATTTGCGGAAGCAGCTTTAGAAATAATCAAAATTAATTGGTGTATATAACTGTGTACATAATGAGCCAAGGGATATTTTTTAAAATTAATGTTTGGCCGCTCATCACCGCTGCTCCATCATAGCTTTGTGTGATCAGTTGATTTATTGAATTAAAGGATTTATAACGTTTCAAAGTGTTTCTGCATCACATTTTTCAGGAATTAGGTATTTACAAAATTCAATTCAATTTATAACGTAAAAACGGTGCATGTTTCCTCATCAAATCTGAGTTTTAGTCATTTTGTCTTTAACCTATTACAAATTTCTAATCAAAATAAAATAATGAAACAAAAATGTTATCAAATATAATTTATTTTAACATCATAATACATATAAAAACAAGAGTTATTTATATAACCGCAATAGTTTATAGGTTACTAATGTTTTCAAGAATTTTTCATACGTTTGACAACCGGACGACTTGTGACATTGACGACAGCTCATCAGACAGCTTTGTGTCTCTTTTTAATTGGAATAAAATGAGAAGGAAAATATTGTCTGATTCTAAAACTAATTTACAAATTGTGACAGGCAATACCTTTAACATTTTGATAACGTATGTTCACAGCAACGTTGGTTGGACTATAGATAAGAGACATCTCATGTGGGCCATACGGCGCTGCAAATAATGTAAGAAATTTACTTGTTCGAAATATAATAAATTTTAAAGAACATATGAATAGCTTTTCTACGTCTTAATATAATAGTATATGATAGGTAACTTGTTATTTAATGTTAATTCATTATAAGAATATTAATAGCTTAAAAAAATAAAATAATCGCTACGAACTAGGTTAAATTGCACTCGTTGTTAAAAATAATAAAACAATCATGTTCCTGTAATACGCGTTTTAGACCAATTAACGAGACCACTAGGAGCAATTATATATAATCAATGGTGGTTTACATGCTAACGTGAACGCAATAACACAGGTATATAAAACATTACAAGGAAATAACTTCTTATATACAATAAGTGATTAATATTTGTTTTTAATTGAAATATTATTATTTTTTCTATAAATTTCTTACTTTAAATATGTAATCTGTTGTTACTGAAACATTTTCTATATCTGCTCTATACTGCTGTTATCCCAACAACAAAAGAAACAATACTAGGAACATTTGCTGACGACATAGTTATAAGACAAAAAAATGTATCTCTGTCTAAAGCTATAGAAAAAGTACAAGTAGCGGTCAACAAGATCTACAAATGGACCAGAGACTGAAAAATACAGCTTAATAGCTCCCAATCTGTCCATGACAACCACTTGATAGATGCCGGATTTCTGAAACAGAATCAGCTAAATACCTCGGAATATATCTCGATGGTAGGTTAAACTGGAAACATCATGTCTGGCAAAAAGCAGAGCGGATTAGACTCAAAGTCAAACAACTGTATTGCTGGTCGGAAAATACTCTCAACTTGATCTAAAATCAAAGAGATTTTTTATCGGTTAATCATAAAGCCTATTTGAACCTATGGGGTACAAATATGGGGTTGCACTAAAACATCAAACCTACTAGTAATTCAGAGCACCCAAAACAAAAGTTACGATTAATTACCAACGCTTATCGCTACGTAACCAACGAAGAGCTACACTGTGAAATAGGATCAAATGGATACACGAAGTGATTCAACATTTCGCGCTAAAGCATGAAATAAGGTTGGTAAATCGTAGCAGCGTGGAAGCAACACAGCTATTGGACAACACGCAGGAAATCAGAAGATTGAAGCGAAACAAACCACACGAACTAGTTTATTGTGTAAGTTATATCATAAGATAGAGGGCCTGGGGCAGCCAGAGTCGAACCTGCTGGAGAAGTTAAATAAGCTCTGACCCATTAAGAAGGACTTCTTTTCTCCAAAATTAAATATGTTACTGAACTGAGAGATATCTGAGCCCATTTGTGAAAAATTAATGTCCGTTTTTCATATTTTAACAAAGTAGTAAATGAAAGTTATTAACTACTATATGAAAACATGGCTTTTCTGTTTCATTGAAGTTTCAAGTAATTTAATTTGATTGATTTATGATTGATGTTTATCTATGCACAATTTTATTTATTTATTGCTATATTCTAAGCATTAAAAACTGCTAATGTATTCTTTTGGGTTTTTTTTGGAATCCCTAACATAGGGAGGACTTCTAGTCTCTTAGTTTTCGCTAATATTTCTTGGCTTATGTTGAGTTGTTGTTAGTTTATTCAAAAATGCTTTGTGCATCTGCCAACTAAAGTAAAATGAGAAGGAATAATGCAGTCCGGGTTTAATATTTTATATTTTTACAAACCGCATTTGATAATATATTTGACGTCATTTATGACATTGCCGATCTTATTGGCAGGACTAAACTTAAGAGCATAAAACATCATCACTAAATTCTGAATTGAACACCGTAAATCGATTCTTTTGTTTTATTTAATTTCCACGAACTTAAGATATTACCCTGTGAATATGTTTTGCATAATTGTTTTAAAATATATTTTAGTTGTTAATGGTTTTTCCTCGAACCGATCAAGAAATATATGACTTTTAACATGTGGATAAGAATAAACATGTTGTTTATACTTCATTATATGAAAATCTGAAGAAATCACGAAGACACAAGACATTATATGGCCGGCTTGGTCCTAGTACTGTTGCGATAGTCGCGGGTTCAATCCTGCTGGGGCATGGTCGTAAATTTATGTTTCCGATTGTTTAACATTTGCGATTGTTTTTAGGTAAGAGTGCAAAATTCGACAAGGAAAATGATCCCAGTCAAGCCTGCAACCAGGCTGGGTAAGACCGGATGTCTTCTGGGATGATTTCTAAAGTTGGTTAGTCGCCAGTCGGTAGGTTTAATGCCGAGGACCGTAGTTCGGAGCCCACGTTAAACTGTATGTCCAGTCTAGATAAACCCTCGTTGGTAGAAGTAAACTTTAAAATATATATATATATATATATATATATATATATATATATATATATATATATATATATATATATAAAACATTATATATTAAGACATCAATATATCCAAAATATATTTATGGCTAAATGTGTGCAAAAAATTAGCAGATTTAATATCTAACTGTTACTAATGAAAATGAAAACAGAAAAATTACTTTTTTATTCTTATATTCGTTCGAAAATTATCATGAACTATTGTGATTAACATTGTTTATATTATACTATCGACTATATTTTTCAGCATCCGCCATTTTTTTAAATCTGAACAAGAGATATTTTCAACAATACTTCATTTGAATACGATTACATTTGAAATTATAATTTTGTAATTATGCGTGTTTAATGAGATTTATTATATCGTGATGAAAGTGAAGGCAACAATAACCTTATTTTTTATAAACAGTTGCTCTTGCAATTATTTCCATGTGTTCTTATATTCTATTTTATTTAAAACTTGTTTATTTGTTAAATAATTAGGTGTAAGTTTATATGAAAAGTTTTTATTTAATAATAAAATATATTAATTTCTCATTAAAATCATTTTAATGTTTTTCAAATTACCCTTCTAAATTTGATATAAATTCCTAAATGGTAACACGTACTTCAACCACTGATCTCTCTATTTTATGCTTTAGTTGTTTTATCTTATAATTGTTTATATATTATATCTAGATTTTTGTAGAATTTCCATGCATTATATATTTAGCACTTATAATGGTATTTATCTCATATTATCCATAACAAAACAACGGTTTAGTTATTTCTAATTTAGGCGCCTATATATATATATATATATATATATATATATATATATATATATATATATATAACTAGGGTTTATCTAACATGGGCTCCGAACCACGGTCCTCGGCATTAGGCCGACCGATTGGTGAGAGACCCACTTAGAGACCAGAAGACATCCGGTCTTACCCAGCCTGGTTACTGGCGTGACTGGGATCGTTGTTGGATTTTACACCCTTGCCTAAGGACAATAACAAATGTTAAACAATCACAAGCATAAATTCATGACCATGCCCCAGCAGGATTAGAACCCGCTATTATCATAACAGCACGAAAACCGTCCTGTTGCCTTTACCACTACGCTAAAGGCCGCCATGTTTGCATTAATATTAAATATCAGATAATGTTAAACTTTATAAAACAATGTAAAATTTATTTTCAAATAATATAGTACTACGTTATTTTATTAAAAGTTTGCTATCTAAAATAATTTTGTTTGAATAAGCCAATTAATTAATTGTTATTGGTTCTTAATGCAATAAATAATTATACTGTTTAGATATAAAATATTGCCACACAAGGTTTTCTCATAATAAATCCATTTGATTTATAGACTCCATATCTTGTCGTACTTATTTTAAATTTCTTGTTGTAACTGAGAGTTAATTTTAGTAGATGCATTGAAATTAATTATTATTAATTATTAAACTAAATGGTAACTATATATACGTAAGTTGTAAGCATGTTTGAAGAAACATATGAATATATTGTCCTTAAAACAATAGAATTGCTTTAGAAATTACTTTTCCGTCGTTTTGAAGGCTTTGAAAATTGTTTATAATTAAGACTACTTAGATATAAATCAGAGTATATCAATTAGAGTACCAAATGTTTCGTAAACAAGACGTTGCAATTTTATTGTTTTATTTTGATTAATGAATATTTAATGGTACTATAAATAAATGCAACAATTAAACTAGTAAAGGTTCTATTATTATAATATATGACAATGTTTAATATTGTTTATAATTAGATACTGCAATTTCATTTAATAATATATGAATATAGGCAACGCTATAATCATAAATATAATATTACGTTTATAATTATATTGTTGGACTATGCCTACAATTATATGTCTATCCAAAATTATTTTGTACATACGTCATCTAGATTTGTGACGTCAAAACGTCGCAATGTATCAAAACTCTGAGTTTTAGTTCAGTTTGGCTTTGACATACAACAAAATTCTAGTTTAAATAAAATAATGAAATAAAAGCGTTTTATTTTAACATTATATATCTAATATACTATATATCTAATGCATATATTATCGAATGACTTAAAACTACAATTAAGTACACAGGTATAATAGTTTGTAGGTTAGAGTTATTTTATTATATTTACATTTAACTCTTTTCCACACCACCCATGAGGTAGAGTTCTGAGGCGTTTTTTATGTAGTGGTAACCCCTGGAGGCCTAATCCACCTAATTGACAATTGCATATCCATGTAATATATTTTACTTTCATTAGATACCATATTTGCCTTTACGTTTAGTTCTTTTTTCCTTCTATGGGTGTTTACTTGTCAAGTCAACTTGATATCACTGTATTTTTTATTTCTTCTACTACTACCTGTGTACACCATTCTTGACTTGATAAAATTAATGATTGATTTCTCCCTAATTCATTAACCACATCTACAGAATAGATAGTATTCATCCTTTCCTCATACATTCTAGCCTAATACTCATGTATAATTCTGAACAATTACAATCATATTCGTTCGCATAAATCGTTCACATGCTACAATACAACTTACTACAGTTATATATCAATTATATAATCACCTTTAGTTGTTTCCACTAACATCTCTTGTCTTGGAATTTGTTAATCAATTAACAAATTCAAATTTGTTGGCTCATTCGTTTACGTATTTCAACGTATCAGAGTTCACTGTATCTCATATTAACTGCAAGAAAATTAGAAGGAAAATGTTGTCTGATTCTAAAACGAACTTACAAATTATAGCAAGCAATACATTAAAGATCTTGATGACGTAAGTGCACTTCTTCTTTGGATAGACTATAGTTTATATGGATGTATATATTAAAACAACTTAAGATGACATATCGTAATAACTAAATTAACTAGACAGTAAACAAAAAACAATCTAAAATAATTAAATAATATTACAAATAACGTATGATTATTTTTTCTTTTGCTGCAACATTAACCCTGTTTAATTTCTTTTCTTAACGTCACTAGCAAAATTTCACAGTAAATTGTATTATATAAGCAAATAAAAAAACCAGTCTTATTATCAACCTTTGATATACAGCTATGAGGCTGCACAAAGACGTCTAATATGGACGTGATCCAATAATTAAGTTTGACTCTAAAATTTTAAATGTATAATTAAAACTCATGACAATATTAAAGATAAATCAGTAGATGGTGAATAACTAATTGAAAAAAAACTAACAAGATGTTTATTATTAATTGTTATTCTGTAAATTTATACTGCTCCTATGAGTCATAAACATATTTACGTAAAATTCGAAAGCTGCATAATAATCAATTCTTAGGATCAACTTAAATTATATAAACAGATATAACTAGAACAGGTAGACATGTCATTGTCTGAAGGTCATTTATATCGCTATATATCAAAATAATATTATAAAACTAGTTAACAAAGTTATGCTAGCTTATTGGAAATCATATTTGGAATATAAATACATATCAGTCACTACATTAGATTACGTGATGCTAAACAATTAATAACTAGAAGATCTCTGATTATATTTTGGTTAAATTTTCGTTGAAAAGAGGCTGTAAGTTATATATATATTATGCATCTCAAGGCTATTTCTTGTTGCAACACCAAAAGCAAAATATATAGTTAAGTTGTAAAGATTGTGAATAACTAATTTAAAACTGAAAAAACTAACAAGATGCTCATTATTAATTGTTATTCTGTAAATTTATACTGGACCTATGAGTCATAAACATATTTATGTAAAATTCGAAAGCTGCATAATAATCAGTTCTTAGGATCAACCTAAATTATATAAACAGATATAACTAGAACAGGTAGACATCTCATTGTCTGAAGGTCATTTATATCGCTATATATCAAAATAATATTATAAAACTAGTTAACAAAGTTATGCTAGCTTATTGGCAATCATATTTGGAATATAAATACATATCAGTCACTACATTAGATTACGTGATGCTAAAAAATTAATATCTAGAAGAGCTCTGATTATATTTTGGTTAAATTTTAGTTGAAAAGAGGCTGTAAGTTATATATATTATGCTTCTTAAGGCTATTTCTTGTTGTAACACCAAAAGCAAAATATATAGTTAAGTTGTAAAGATTGTGAATAACTAATTTAAAACTGAAAAAACTAACAAGATGTTCATTATTAATTGTTATTCTGTAAATTTATACTGGACCTATGAGTCATAAACATATTTATGTAAAATTCGAAAGCTGCATAATAATCAATTCTTAGGATCAACCTAAATTATATAAACAGATATAACTAGAACAGGTAGACATCTCATTGTCTGAAGGTCATTTATATCGTTATATATCAAAATAATATTATAAAACTAGTTAACAAAGTTATGCTAGTTTATTGGCAATCATATTTAGAATATAAATACATATCAGTCACTACATTAGATTACGTGATGCTAAACAATTAATATCTAGAAGATCTCTGATTATATTTTGGTTAAATTTTCGTTGATAAGAGGCTGTAAGTTATATATGTTATGCTTCTCAAGGCTATTTCTTGTTGCTACATCAAAAGTAAAATATATAGTTAAGTTGTAAAGCTGTCCCATCCATATTGAATACAAGTTACAAACAAGTTTTCAAGAATAGGCGATCCTTTTTTTGTACTTCTTGCTTATCGCAGGATTTATAAATAAAATAAGAGTAATTTGGCCTCTGTACGTGCTTTTTTACAAGACATCTCTTATAAAGAATAAACAATAATTGTGATGGTTTAAAAAAAAATGTGACCGGTTTTTTGTGGACACTGATTTATTAAGCGGTTAATTGAAGTGACTTTCAATTGTTATTACTATTAATTTTACACACCTACATTGTTCAATCTACTGAAAAAATGTCGTGAGGTTATTATAAAAATTGTTTCTGATGTGATTGCATCTAATATTACGTAGTTTTCCTTGAAATTTGTGCTTGAATTAAGAATTTTATTATTAGGAGCTTGCATGTATTCTGATCATTATTGTCACCTTAAGAAGTAATAATCACCCTAAACAGTAATAATGTAATAATGTTTCTGTATTAACACTTGTTTCTTTAATTAAATACATCTCACTACACTACACTACGCAAGATCAAATAGTTTTTATTATTTTATATACATATCCTGTTCTCGTGTTGTAATATTTCGATATTGATATGAAAATGGACTCTCTTCTCTTGTCTTCTTGTGATTCTTTTGATTTCCTGATTGTTAGTTGGTATCTGAAGGTCTCGGTATAAGTAATCAGTCCTGTAGTATCTGGGTAGACCTACAATGCTTCTCAGGACTTTGTTCTGCGTAGCTTTTACTGTGTTAATAATACTTTTCGAGAAATATATCCATAGTTGAATTTGTTCTCCTCTTCTATATTTCATAGCATGATGTGTCTCCAACTGTGGCAATTACTTTCTTCTTTTGAGTACAACTTCTTTCACCGGATAATTTTTCCAATTTAACATAAACAATTCTACGTTCAATTCGTTAATTTTAACTTTCCCAGCTATATAGCAGTATTTTTTTCTATATTAATAGAGAATTATATAGAGAATTAAAGACTATTCTAGCAACTATTATAAAATAATAAAATTTTAAACTAACATAATATAAATTCAATGAAACAACAACAATATTAGTGAAACACGTATTTCTGTTATTTGTTAATTGTTTATTTTAATTTTCTTTTTAATTTTAATAAGAAGAGAAATGATGCTCAGACAGATCACGACCCATATGTCGGAATAAGTAGTAATCAGAAGGAGCAAGGTCTGGAGAATAAGGTAGGTCGGGTACTACTTCCAACTTTAATGTTTCCAAATATGTTTTCATTGTTTTGCTACACGTGATCCAACGTTGTCATGCCGAGGAATAACATTGTTGTGTTTTTAATATTTCAATAATCGTTTGAAAATACATATAAAAGATTAATTTGGTATATGCAGGCTAGAATATATTATTTGATAATTTAAACAACATTTGTATAATATCAACCAACTAATTATTTAGTTAATTAGCATAGTTTACATAATGAGTTTTTAATTATTGTATAATATTCTATATATATTAATACTTTCTATAAATCAATATAGAGAGCTTATTTAAAATATATAATTTTGGTAATTGGTCATTATTTTAAATACATTTCACCTGATATGTCGTAAATAACTGATATGTTGTTGTTGTAATTTCTTAATAATTTATGAGGAAATATATGGTAGAATTATATAACTGTAAACCAGCAATAAAATAAATAAAATAAAAATGCACTCCAACGAAAAAATAAAATATTCTAAAACAAAATTCACAAATTCTAAATCAAATTTGTTATTCGAAACTGAACATAAAAAATACTTTCACTTTTTTAGTAGCATTTTAAAAATACAGCCTTGTTTTTAGAGGTAATGTTCTTTACCTTAACAATAGAGTGAATTGCGAAATGACAATCCAATATATAATCAAATTTGTATAAAATACAGAAGCAACATTGTAAGCTGTAGGTGAGGTTAATATTCTTTGTAATTGCTTTACCATGAAACAGACGCAGGTAGATACTGTTGGTATTGGTATTATTTAGATTTCTAAGAAACAATCCACTATTTAAGAATATATAATAAAATAAATATCATCTGTTTTCGAGTTATTGGGTGAAGATCTGCGATGAATTAAAATAAATGCATTATCACAGACAGATTAAGAGATTATTTAGTTTTTTCCAGAGTTCAAGACAATGTAGTTCACCAATGTAGCTCCTGAAACATTCGGAACATAATGGCTGCAATTAAGAAAGTAGAAAGAAAAAATAAATTCATAGAATCGAAGATATTAAAAATTCATCATATAAATTTTGTAGAAACACGTATAATTTAACATCTGCAGATATGGTATTTAGATTTAATCGCAACATTTATCAATTTAATTGAGCTGTGCAGAAAAACCGAAAACAACTTGCAGGGAAAATTGAAACCGCAAAAGAGATAAATGAGTAATTAAAATTTTATGGATGCTATAAAAAATCTAAAAGTAAAAGACAAAATAAGGTAAAAAAATGCGTAAATCGTTAAAATACGTAGGCGTTCTTATAACTCGTCGGTGAAGGTAATATTCTGAGTACTTACGGTACTGCGAACCAGAATTTCTGCTGGTGGTATCTTGGAAATATTTGCATTAAAGAAACCGAGAATTTTTCAGTTATTATTGGACAATCACGTCGAGTATATAACGAAATTATTGTCTGTTCGCGTTAAAATGAACTAAAGAAAAACCCTAGATGTTTTGCAAAATAAACAAATAATAAAGTAAATTATCAGCAGTAGTACTGCGATAGTTGCGGATTGGAATACTGCTGGGGCGAGGTTATAAATTTGGGTCTGTGTTTGTCCAAAAGGCAAGAATGCAAAATTCTCCAGAGGAATAGATATCCCAGTCATGCCAGTAGCCAGACTGGGTAAGACCTGATGTCTTCTTAAATGTTCTCTATAAATCAGGCAAATACTTTAAATGATTAATAGTTTCTTAAATGCAAATAGCATTTCATTAAGTAATTTCCTATCAGTATCAGGGTTCTAGTACTTACCACAGTTCTACTACTATATTACTATACTACTTTATATATATATATATATATATATATATATATATATATATATTTCGGATAAACAGAGAGGCAACCAGATGGATTAACATAACAATTTTAAATTAAAAATTTCCAATGAATCGCTATTGACAAAGTATAATATTTTTTTCCTAAAACGTAAATATACTGATACTTTCATTGATTAATATAAACAAATGAAATATAACGAAGAATTTCACGCGTACTGAAATCATCCTCACCGCAGAATTATCTGCGGTTAAAGAACCGCAATATTTGAAACATTTTTGGACTAACAATAAGTATCAAATTTAAATAATTACAATGTTTAATTATTGGACAGTTTTAAATGGCGAGGATGCAAAATAAGTACTGTTAAGCATAGTTTATAAGAAACGTAACATCTACGTAACACTAATTAAAATTAAACAAATCCCTTGGATACAAGGAGTTTAGCATTATCACTAAAAAATTAGAGCAAATAGATTTAGAAGAATGCATTTATCATCATATATGAGGCGATATTGATAATTTACTTGATAAAATATATACATTCAATATATTATATATACATTAAAACATTTTAAAAGAATCATTTTCAAGATTGATACGACCTGTTCATGATTGTTAAGGCTATTCGCATGTCCAATGTGAATATTGTAAAAGAAAACAATAACAAGAAAGTTGAGAAAAATGTATATTAATTTGGCCTAAGACAAAGATGCAAGGGCCAAAGCAGAGAGACAGACCTTGGCCTTATATTGGTTCTTATATGATATTTCCATCTTTATAAAAAGTCTTAACTCACTTATTTCAAAGTATTGTAACTTTAAATTATAAATAAATTTGAATCAGTTCTAAAAACTCAATAGGTTATATTATAGTACTTAAATTTAAATTAGTACTAGTTTTCCTAATTCGAAATACTTAGAAACCATAAACTTTAGTCGTATCTAAGAAATCAATTCAACGCCGTAATTATTATGTCATATTATATATAATTATCGTTGATCGATTTTGAGAAATCATCGAACTCTATCATTGCTAAATGCACGTGAGACATGTCGAAATGAACTATGTCGAATGAAGCCAAGACCTTGAATATATCTCTTGGCTCGATGGCTTTTTATGTCCTTCGATGTGCCTAGAGGTTTTTTTATTTACATAAAAGGCGTACATGTATGTAAGTAAATTTAATAGGACTTCGTTGGATGGATTTTACACAATTGTCTGACGCGAGGAATTCCCCCTGAGTGAGAACCCGACTGGCAAATCCGAACTAGTTCTTAAAACTGACGTCCTTCAATGAAGTCGCACGAGACAGTCGACAGTGGCGTACCGGACATCGTTGTTTTTTGTCGAAATACAATTTCGACAATTGGTTTTATTCACGAAACATACAGAACAAAATCACGAACAAATCTAGTGTTGTTTTGCTACAACAGGGCGCCAAATATGAATACCCATGAATTTTAAATATAATGATAAAATAAAACACAATAAAAGTAATAAATACATTTTATTTAGGTTTAATTAACATTTTCATTAAATATTTCAAAAATATATGAAAAAAAAACTATAGTTTATTCAATAAAACAGCCAATGCACGTCATCAACCTGTATGACTTCAGCAGGTACCAATGTTGGCGAGTCAAAAACTAATGTAAATAATATAATGAAACATAAATAATGTTATGTTATGTTAAATGTTATGAAATATAATTTGGTTTAGCATTATAGTATATTTAATTGTATTATTATTGAAAGACTTAAACCACAATTAATTATACAGCTACGGTAGTTTGTAGGTTAGAGTTGTTTAGTTATATTTACATTGAATCCTTTTTTCAGACCACCTATGGAAGTATTAACCCATAGTGCTTCTAATTAACAATTGTATATCCAAGTAGTTTATTTTACTTCCATTAGAGAGCATATTTACTAGTGTTGGGAACTATCGAGTAATTGACTACTTTTTACTATGGACTGTTTCAGTCGCTATTTTTGGTTCGACTGATTTTAGTACTTTTTACCACTGACTGTTTCAGTCGACTGTTTTCAGTCGCTATTTTCGGTCCGACTGAGTTTGCTTGTAAATAACAATATATTCTATATTAATATAGCAGCATTTTGGAATGATATTTCTCAAGATTGTTAATATAATAGCGTAAAAATAAAGGTTGTTTTCAATGATCAGGTATATGTTCAATTTTTATTTAGTATTTATGGTTATTTTACATTTTTAGTTTTTAGATTTTGTTCAAGTTCTATTGTATTGTCTATATTTATTGTAGTATATTATTTGAAAATAGCAATTAACATATTAAAATACGATAAAACATTTGTGGTGTATCATTTCATTTCATATAGAAATTCCAATCCTTTTCCAAATATAAAAGTAATTCTACTTTTATATTTGTTAATTCAGTAAATATTTGTTTCCTTTTCTTTTTTAAAGTTAGTACGTTAAAGAATATGTACATCTCCGTCGCGCTTATATTACTATTGGAAAATATAATACACATTTTACATTTTATATATATACATTTTATTTTCATACATTCTAATCAAATACTCATGTATATTCTAAACAATTAAGCACCTATCTATGCACATAAATCTTTTACAGTCTACAATACAATTTTCTGTAATTATCTAATTAGTTAAATCAGCAGTATATTAATTATGTACTCACCTTTAGTTATTTCCACCCTCTTCACCATGTCTTGGTAATTGTTAGCATTGGATCGTAATCCCACATCCCAAAAATTTCATTCAGCCTATAGTGTACCTTTTACCATCAACTTTTGTGGCCTTTACATGGTTTATATTGACGTCTTGGAAAGAATGACTCAATATTCTATTTTGTAGATACACGGATTGATATAATAAATCTACCTTAACGTCATTATATGCATTTAAAAATTATATTATTTTAAAATAAATGCCTGGACGTTCCATTAAACTTCTTTGTCACTTTGTTTCCTTTCGTTTTCGTTCTTTTCGTTCAATTTGGAAACCCTTTCCATCACTTTATACATGATCTTTTCACAGATTCCCTTTTTACTAATATATACAAAATGATTTCTGCTAGTTGATTATTAAACTTTCATTTCCCATCGATAATGTAAGATAAACTAAATAAAGACACGTTATGCATATAAAATAAATTATGCACAATTACCATATTGAAGAACTTTTTTCGGCAAAACAGCAGGTAAATTTTAATATTTCATTTTTATATTTACATCTTTTAAGGTTATTTTAAGCAGACACATTTTAGTTTATAACAGATACCTTAATCTAACACCAACTATATTGAAAAAAGCCTAATTAAACATTAATAGTACCGCCATTAAATAATCATTTATGATTAGGTACCAGGCTTTATAAATAAGGAAAAAATCCTTCGATATTTCAGACTATTTATTGATTAATAATGATATTAATAAAAGAAAATAGTTCCCATACGAAAATGTAATGAAAGCTGATAATTTTTGAAAGTTGACAACAAGATTATTGTTTTAAAAAATCCAGATGCTTGCACACATATAATAAAGTAGGTTGTTGATATTTTCTATCCCATAACAAATAGTGATGTTTGTATTTACATGAATATATCATTCCATAGTCTCAAGGTAGTCGTTAATCAAATATAAACAAATTTCTTTATAAATATAATAATATAATAATACAGTGCAAGAGTTGAACGTTTCAAAGGAATACAAGCTGCTGAAGAACATGAATAGGTTAACTGGAAAAAATAAGATTATTTCCACTAATAGAGTCATACAAAATGATTATAACATTATGAGTTCGTTGGCATATTTTTTTTCAAACAATGATGTTATTTGTCCAACAGGTTTCACATTTTTTAAATAGATGTAACAGTGACCTCCTAAACTATTGTTTCAATAGATTAATGATAATGCATAAAATCGATTGGTTATTTTAATGAAATCGTAAATAATTGTTGCAGTATAATTTCCAAGATTAGTCATAGCAATTGCATATATTCCAAAATAAATTTCTCAGAAAAAATGTTATTGTGTTGTATGTTTTTTTGTAAATAATTTTGAATAGTTTTTTTTATTTATTGTTAAGGTTACACATTTGCCTTTATTTTATATTACTATATAATTTTCTTTAAAAAATACATGCCTCAAGAACACACAATTACCAGTATGTATACTTAAATTATCAACAAATTCAGATATTTTATAGAGTATAGCTAATGGTGTAATTATATATTATTGTTTAAAATTTTATTTAAAGAAATATAGGAGAAATATATAGTAAAAGAGTCATTTTTATACGCTAAGAAGTCACAATTATTCAGTTACATAACGAAATTTGTATAAAATACCCAGTCTGATTGATTTTCCTGCAATCTCTTAGTGAAAGTAACATTCTTAATAGTAAAACTGCTACGAACTAGACGTTAATGTTGGAAAAGCTATGAAAATCCGTCTATAGAAATATAGAAACGTTAGTTTTTTTTATTAAATATGGCGAATTATGGTTTCATATTCAAATTTAATTTTAATGCAATTAATAATTCCCCGATGTTTGATAGGTTTCGAACATACTTATTTATCTCTTACTTCTCTTACTTATTCATCTCTTACTTCTTAATGTTTTATATCTATTTATTTGTAGCAATCTGTTTGTAGTTTAGATATTTAAGTATTGTTCTAAAATATATAGTCTGCCCAACAGTGAACTCACGTCATCAAATTTGTTACGTCACAAGGTTGCAATGTTGCCGCATTAACATTTACTTTTATTTTATTTTGGCTTTGACGTATGAAATTAAGTAATGAAACAAAAATATATCCAATAAAGTTTAACTTAATAATTAATAGTATCAAGATAAGTACATATTTTACTGGCAAGAGGAGGGCCCAATTTTCTTCTTCCTCTATTCCTCATAAGAAACTAGAGATGCAAGCTGGTTCTGACTAACGATTTTTTTTTGACAAATACTAAGCAGTGATCAAAATAAGCAAAGCGTCAAAACAACATATTATTTTTTATCGCTAATGCTTTGAAGAATTTTGCGGACATTTGGCAACCAGGCTAATTTTCTATTCCGGCTGATTCGGTTACATGTTTGGACGTATCAGACTGTATTGCATCTCTTTTTAATTGAAATAAAATAAAAGGAAAAATATTGTCTCATTTTAAAATTAATTTACAAAGTGCGATACACAATAAATTTGACATCGTGATGATGTGAATTCACTGCTATTTTGAACCGGCCTTATAGAAGAGGTTATTTCAATGTTGTTCGGTTTATTTCACCAACACAATCTCAGGAGTTGTAGAGTGATGGAATAATGATTTTACCAAAAATGCGAAAAAATCCTCTATAAAAATATACAATTATATGCCATTTATACCACTGATTAGTGTTTCAAATTAGTTAAAATAAATTCGTTGTGAAAAACATAAAACATAAAACTGTATAATATTTGGACAGGAATGAAAATGCTATGATCTATTGTAATATGTTAGTATATTAACGTCATGTATTTGATATATTGGGTATTTACATAACCTAAATATTATTGATTATTAAATGATCATATGTGTTGTAGTATTAAGTAACTAATATTATGCTAAATAGTATATATTATAATAACATAATTATGCTTAATAGCACATTATTGTTTGTTTCTATCAAAATTAAATTATACAATGATGTTCAGTGATAATTATAATAAATATATATTAGTTATTAACTAAACCATTTATATAAGCTTCAACAAAAAGAAATGGAAGATGTATTTAAACTATTTGTTCACGCGTCTTTTGAACAGAGATTGTGATATCTAAAAATCTTATATCGAATGAGAACAAACCTTTTCAACAGCTAAATTATCTTGCCATACATAATATGTTAGTAAAAATAACCAAGAATATTATAATTTCAGTATTTTAGACTACTAAAAGATGGGACTTTCTCTTCAACAATTTAACCAAGTTGAGAGATATACTCTTTTTAGGATAATAATCGTTGAAAGTCCTAAATGATCATTGTAGGAACACTTTTACGTATTAATTCATTTTTTTAAACTAAATAAAATGTTTAAATTTTCTGATCAACGTCATAAGTTGATAATTGCAACCAAGTGATAAAGCGTCAAAAATAAGATGCAAAATATAGATGTTCGTACTACGTTTTTTTCCTGGTAATTTAGACGATTTATAAACCCACTACAATAATAAATGAATCTAAAACAAAAAACATTAACATTTACTCACTACGAATTCCATTCCCCAGGACATATCCTCAGTTTGGAATATTATCCGAGTAAATGAATTGAATTTAATTCATTTAGTGGACCAATTATAGGCCGGTAATGCTAAAACAAAAATTGTCTTATTTAGCTTCGTCCAAGTTCTGGTTACACTTTGAGTTCATCAAAGCACTTGGAGGACCCACTTTTTGGTAACTGAAGGTATTAAGAAGAATACCTTAAATACTATTCTAGAAACAGAATTCAACAATAACTTTAGGGGCCAAAATAAATGTCAAATGTTATTCACTTAGCATTCCACAATCTGCCCAATGGGCAATAAATATTTAAAGGGATTTATGTTATACATGTAGAAGATCTATAAACTATTATTATACTTAATTTAATTACTATTTTATGTTATTCTAAAAATATTCTATGTGTTTATTTATCAGGTCGGATGATAAAAAATGTTTTAACCTACACACTTCACTGTTATCGCGCACATTTAATTGTTTGGCAAGTCATTGTCACACTCTTTCAGAGTACTTTACTCAAACTCTTACAGTTAGTACTTTATTGGCACTTTGAGTCACACTCGTTATGATTTCCAGAGGGATGTCGCGCTAAATTAGGTTATTACTGGCATAATATTAACTTTATTTTGAATCTTTTTGATTTTTTTGAATCCTTGAAGGATGGCTATGTTGGAGTTTCTAGTAGTATCCCACATTTCAATACCTTACGTCCATATGGGCCTAAGAATTGACTTATATAGCAATATCTTATTATCCAAAGATATATCTATATTTCTTCGAAGTTAAGCGTCGATCTAGATGCATTCCCAGAAATTTATCATTATCTTCTACAGAGGGTGAAAGTCACTTGCGTGGATTTTGTCTCATTCGTCAAACCACCAAGGGATTTTGTTTCAGATGAAGTTCGAAGTTCTTTGTGAGTTCTCGTAAAATGATAGAATCGCCATATCGTCGGCATATGTCGCCACAGTAGTGGCGTTTAAAGTCGACAATGGACCGAGGAAACTACCCTGCACTGACGTGAATATATTGGATGTCGATCAGTGTATTCATCACCCTGTTTCACAATAAAATGTTTATCTATGAGATATGATTTTAGTACCTAAAAGTGCGGATAAGGCAGAAGCTATTTCAATTTAACTTGACGTGTATGTCATATCAAAAGCTTGAGATATATCAAGAAAAGCAAACGAGTAATATTTTTATTTATTTGATTGATTTATTTTGATTTAAATACGATATCACTTAAAATAACCTCCCTCTGATTCATAAACATAGAATGAAATATTTTTATTGAATTAAAATAAATGTAAAACACTCCTATTTTGCTTGTTTGTTTTATTTGTTTAATATTTTTGTAGCGTCAAGTATTAGACATTTTTTATTTTTTATTGATTAATATAATTCTTTCTTGTATATTATCATTGTATATATAAGCAATATATATCGAAATTTCATAAAATATACGGTATTTATATTTATTTGCAACTTTTGTTATTGTAAAAAAAATGGATAAAAAGGAATATCGCGTGTTGATAATATGTTGCTTTTTGAAGGAAAAAAATACAGTTGAAGCAAATACTTAGCTTGTTGCCGAGTTTCCGGATACTGTCCCAAGAAAATTAACGATCGAGGATTGGTATGCTAAGTTTAGACGTAGTGAAATGAGCACCGAAGACGGTGAAAGCCCAAAATACGTTGTTACCGAGGAAAACATTTAAAAAATCTACAAAATAATTTTGAATGACCGTAAATTAAAATTAAATGAAACAGCAGACACTCTACATATATCAACTGAACGTGTACGTTAAATCATTCACGAATATTTGACTATGAGAAAGCTTTGTGCAAAGTAGGTGTCGTGCGAGCTCACTTTTGACCAAAAACAACGACGAGTGATGATTTGGTGCAGTGTTTGAACGTGATTAAACGTAATAAACCCGATTTTTTGCATCGATATGTGACAATGCATGAAATATGGCTCCATCATTTCACTCCGAAGTCCAATCGACAGTCATCCGAGTGGATTGCACACGATGAACTCGCTCCAAAGCGTGGGAATACGCAACGGTCAGCTGGAAAGATTATGGTGTTTGTATTTTGGGATGCGCATGGAATAATTTCCATGGAATACCTTGAAATGGGAAGAAACATTAACAGCGACTATTACATAGCGTTATTGGACCGTTTGAAGCGTTATTGGATGAAATCGTCGAAAAACCGCCGCATTTGAAGAAAAAGAAAGTGCTGCTTCACCAAGACAATGCACCATGTCACAAGTCAGTGAAAACGATGGCAAAAATCCATGAATTGGGCTTCGAATTGCTTCCTCATCCACCGTATTCTCCAGATCTGGCTCCCAGGGACTATTTCCTGTTCTCAGAACTCAAAAGAATACTCGCTGGGAAGAAATTTTCGTCGAATGAAGAGGTGATCGCCGAAACTGAGTCCCATTTGAAGCAAAGGACAAATCGTACTACAAAAATGGTATCGAAAAGTTGGAAGGTGGCTATAATGAGTTTATCACCCTTGAAGGGAATTTAAAAAATGCTAAATAAAAAAAAATGCCAAAAAATGTGTTTTACTATAGTAGGCCGGGGACTTTTCAATTGACCTTGTTATATATGTAAAAATGAAAAATGATTCAGACCACCGACTATTAGAAGTCAACGAAGACACCGGTGTTACGCCACTGGCCTTTGTTGTTAATAGAAAGAACAAAATATTAATTCCAACCTTACGATTCGGTAGCATAATGTAAAAATAATCTGCACATAGACCGCAGGGTTCGATCGCGGTACTCTCGCATTCGGTGTTCGAAATTTTTGGCGGTAACATGAGTTTTCGAACGTACCAGAGTTTGTTTTTGATTGTGGTGTCTGTTTTCAGCGTGGTTTTGTCCGAGAAATGTGAGTATGACCCTATCTGTTTTATTTTTTTACAATTCGTTCACGATTATCAATAGTTTTTATTTCGGTTTAAATACGATATCACTTAAAATAACCTCCCCCTTATATACAACATTTCCATAATTTCAACAACTATTTTACATCTACACAAATAAAATTCATATTCATAAACATAGAATGAAATATTTTTATTGAATTAAAATAAAAGTAAGACACTCCTATTTTACTTGTTGCTTCTTTATTTTATTCGTTTAATATTTTTGTAGTGTCAAGTATTAGAAATTTTTTATTTTTTATTGTTGAAATTATTCTTTCTTGTATATTATCATTGTATATATAAGCAAAATATATCGAAATCTCATAAAATATATGGTATTTATATTTATTATTTATAAACATAAGTGATATCGATGGACTTTGATGATACGTAATGCCTCCTGGGGTATATTTATCTGAATAATAATTATAAATAAATGTATTATCTGCATAATCCACGTCGTAGAGATCTTGGGAAACAATTTAATAGTTTATTATTTAAAATATTTAAGAATACGTTTACTTCTGTGGTGTCATAAACAAGAAAAAGCATATCAATCATCCACATCATGTTAGTAATAATTAGTTAGATGACTCTTGCTCTATGAATTTTCTTTAATTTTGAAGAAAAATCTGTAGAAATATTCATACATTAGAATAATGACCTGTGAAGAACAAGGGTTTTAAATTGTATTCATTTCATTCATTCATTTGGCATCAATAACAATCAACATGTAAAAATTATTAAATGTTATTTTTGTAAATTATTTGTTATCTATCTTACACCAATTATATTACACAAAGTTTCTTGAAAGAATTTTAAAAATAAATGTCTTGATGTATAACATATTTATACAAAGATTATAAAATTTCACAAAAACTACCTGAGTTATAGAATAAATATGCGAGCACATTGTTGTATAATTATAGAAAAATTATATTAATTTTGAATAATCAAGTAAAACTCAGTAGTTTCATTTATTTGTAATAACATTTTTATAACGTAATTTTCCGTATATATATATATATATATATATATATATATATATATATATATATATATATATATCAAGTATATATATATATATATATATATATATATATATATATATATATATCAAGTATAATATATATATATAGTATATATATATATATATATATATATATATATATATCAAGTATAAATTCTTCTTGGATTTTCAGTAAAAGTAAGTAAATACAATGGCTTTTTTTATTTTGTGATACTAAAAATAAATATGAATAAAAAATTAGACAATATCAATTAATTACCAATCTAGGATATATTATACTATATAATATAATAAATATAGTCTGACTATTTCTAATTATTCTGTTTTAATCGGTTTTAATTACCCTGAATTAGGTAATACTTAGCAACAATTCACCAAACTTTAATTGAAATTTTTGTATGTGACCTACTTTAAATCAATGCTATTAACTAAATAGTAATTATTATATTATAGAACAGCAGAATAGGAGAATTGAATTACGGAACTTAGTATTCACTAGACAAAAGGGAGTATCGAAATGTTTATTAACTACCAAAACCTTGTTTCAATGACAATAATCGAAGTTATTTTGATGTCAGATTGTGACTGATATGAAAAATATGTTAATAATTATGTACTCGCTAAATATAGCTATTTTTGAACAGATTATTCATTTATATGCGAAGACGTCGAGAAATATTTCACAGAATCCATCTGTTGTGTAAAAAAGTGAAAATCAGATCAATTTTATATCCATATAAATAAAATTCATATTCATAAATATAGAATAAAATATTTTTATTGAATTAAAATAAATGTAAAAAATGTCTCTTGTTTATTATATTTGTTTAATATTTTTATGATGTTTTATAAACATGTCAAGTATTATTATTTATTTTTTATTGATTCAAATAATTCTTTCTTGTTTATTATCATTGTATATATAAGTAAAATGCATCGAAATCTCATAAAATATATGGTATTTATATTTATTATTTATAAACATAAGTGATATCGATGTAATTTGATGATACGTTAGGTTTTTTTTTGAAAATGTCTCTTGGGGTATATTTATCTGATAAATGATTATAAATAAATGTGTTACCTGCAAACAAATCGTCTTGTATATACATCAGACAGATAATCTTTAGTTGCAGTATCCACATCTTAGAGATCTTGGGAAACAATTTAATGGTTTATTATTTAAAATATTTAAAAAAACGTTTATTTCTGTGTTGGCATATACAAAAAAAACATATTAATCATCCTTTTCATGTTAGTAGTAATTAGTTTAATGACTCTTGCTCTACGAATTTTCTTTAATTTCGAAGAAAAGATTGTGGAAATATTCATACATTGGAATATTGACCTGTGAAGAATGAGGGTTTTAAATTGTATTCATCAAATGAGATAATATATGAATATAAATTATTAAACGTTATTATTTATTATATATCTTATACTAGTTATATTACACACAAGGTTTATTGAAACAATTTTAATAATGAATGTATTGATGTCTAACATATGTGTATAAATATTATAAAATTTTACAAAAACTACCTGAGTTATAAAATAAATATTTGAGCGCATTGTTGTATAATTATAATATATTACAGCTTAATAACGTTATAATATTTAATTTATTTGTATTAATAATTGTGCTATATGCTACAAATGATAAGAAAAAAATGAAAAAATTACAGAATAATATTTTTAAATAATTAAGTATAACTCAGTAGTTTCATTTATTTGTAATTACATCTATATAACGTAATTTTTCGTACTTTTCTTTATGTACTCGCTAAATATAACTATTTTTTAACAGATTATTCATTTATATTCGAAGACGTCGAGAAATAAATCACAAAATCCATCTGTTGTGTAAAAAAGTGATAATCAGAAGGCGCGAAGTTTGGTAAATACGTTGGGTATTGGATGACTCGCTATGGCTGGGTTTTACCACCAGTTCTTCACACAAAGTGTTAAACGGACGTTGGTATCCCTCAGCAGAAACAGCTTCATATCACTTTAGCAAAGAAGTGATTATCGCTGTGTTGTAGATGGTCTTGTATCATACGATCCATGGTTTTTTACATTTTGTATTGTGAATTATCATTCCCCAGAAAAATTGTTATTTAACTAAACCAAACATTTTTTTGAAGTGTAATAGATTTTTCTTTTCTCTTGGATAACTTCTAGGCTCATACAAATATTTTCCAGTTAGAGTGATACATCAATTTCTGCATTTTCTGTAATATTTTCACGAATTTAAGCTGTATTTATTATTAAATTCCAAAGATTTCTTTGACATTAACATTAAAATTACTATTGGAGCAAAACTCGACAGCTATTACTTTAATTTTCCGTAAATGTTTGTGGATATCTTATCAACGGATTTCTAGATATCACTCGTGGCAAACAAACATAAAAAATATCAAATTTGAACATTTTAACAGTGAAATTTAAATTACATCTAATACATGATATTGAAAAGAATTGTTATTTACATAACCTAAATATTATTGCATATTAATAGTAGTAGTATGAGTAGATAGAAATTTAGCTTCATCCAAGCAACTTTGGTGAAATGTTCCACGACATGCAATATCCCGACAACACTATAGTCTCCTTTTCAATCCATTTTATTGATTTGTTCGAATAGAAGTCTAGGTATTCACAATTATCAATTTGAATCGAGTAAATGTGACTACAGTACAAAAGACTTTAGTACGAAGTCAAATCAATACTGCCCTTGAAATATAAGTAATTAATGTAACTTTTATGTTGATTAATTTATTTAAAAAAATATATTCCAGCTATGCATTCAAATCAATATATTGTAGCTTAAGACTAGATAGTTAGGACTTTTTGGGATACGTTAAACGCATAGTAAGTCAAAATCATACATATCTGAACAAGAATGTTAAAAAAAACTGCTTGATAAGGTTTGTTTAAGGAGCAGTCAAATGCCTTTAGAATAAAATATTTTTCTTAATCAATCAAATTGCTCTAATGGCCATTATAATACCATCTGGTTATTGGATGGTTATTGATGGCCTTTCTGTTACGATATGTTATTAATGAAATAAATATTAAGCGGTAATTTACTATATGATGCTTCACATCACATTATATTATTACCTGTTTTTATTAATTTTTATATGGCCCAAGGTGATTCAATAATACTAAATATGTATTAAATATTATTTAAAATTCATAGTTATTTACCTAAACTTCTAGGATGTTTTCGAAAACATGCTAGATATCAAATAATAGACCTACCAACCAGATAATGATACATATACGTCTCTATAAACATACGTATAAACAATAAATGTAAATATTCTATTTATATACTAATCCGTTACCTCGTTGAAGTAATTAATATTCAGCTTCTGGTAATAAAAAGTAATTATATTGATGCACGCATTGTCTACTGCATTGTCGCATGATATTTTTTATCCCTATATAGCTGTACGCGGAAAATCGCTGCAGGATTCCTGCTGACCTTGTGTTAATTTCCAGTTTCTGTATCATTCATCAAAACGTATTTAATCTTTATCAAACATCACATTATTCTTCGTAACGTCGAAGGTTGCGATTGTAGTTGTAATTATCGTGGATTGTGTTGCATTTTGCGTTATGACAGGACCAATGCTATAAAAATGCTTAATGTATTTACTTGTCTGCCGTTGAGTAAATATACTGGGAAAAAACCGGTTAAAAAACTCGAGTTATTGTTTATCTCTGTAATTATTTTAATTAATGTGATATTAATCAATTTATGTTACAATCCTATCAAATGATTAAAAAATAATGTAATGAATATAATGGGTATTTGCTGTAGATTGCATTTATATTGCTTTATTTTAAATTATGATCCCAAAGCCTGGGAACTCACCAAACGAAATAAATGCCTATAGACAGTAATATCTAAGGTTTTTAAAAAACTCCTGTTGAAAAGAATAAAACTGATCATAGAGAGAAAAAAAAACTAATACCAACACACCAGTTTGGGTTTATTAACAAGCACTCAACAAAGTACCAGGTCCACAGAATAACGGATGTTATTGAAAAAGCCTACGAAAGTAATAAAGTAGGCTCAGCTACTTTATTAATACTAGTAATAAAGTAGTCTTAGATGTAGCACAAGCCTTCGATAAGGTTTGGCATGAAGGCCTTGTTTATAAACTACAGAAAATGTTACCAAAGCAACACACCGAACTATTAAAATCGTACATTACAACCAGAATGTTTAGTGTCAAACAAGAAGAAGTTTATTCTACAATAAAAGAAACTAAAGCAGGTGTATCACAAGGAAGTGTATTGGGGCTAATGCTTATCTACTCTACACTTGTGATATACCACAAATGGAGAATATTACGATGGCTATATTTGCTGATGATGCTGCGAGTATAGCTGTCGGAGACAATAGTGAAGTGAGTAGCCTCACGAAAAATACAAAACGCAAGTGACAATATGCATATTTGGACACAAGCTTGGATAATAAAAATTAACGAAAGTAAATATGTGCATGTGTAGTTTACCTACAATCAGACCGTACAAGTACCAATAACATTAAATAATACTATCATTTCATATAGCAACAACGCTAAATATCTCGGAATGAATATTGATGCAAAACTTCGCTGAAAGGAACATATAAAGAAGAAAAGAAAAGAACTGGAATTGAAATATAAGAAAACATACTGGCTAAATGGAAGAAAGTCACAATTATCAGTACATAATAAATTGCTATTATATAAGCAAATACTGAAACCCATATGGACACACGGAGTTCAATTATGGGGATATTCTGCAAAGAGTAACAAAAATAAAATAAAAAAAATTCAGAACAAAGTCCTGAGAGGTATTGTGGGTGCACCTAAATACTATAGTATATAGATTACCTACATCGAGACCTTCGGATACCCACAGTCAGTCAAGAAATCAATAGAATTACAAGGGGGCATGAGGAAAGACTCCATTCATGAGAATATTGAAGTATTGTAGCTTTTGCATACCACCAGAACAAAATTCGGACTCAAAAGAATCAAATCATCTGATCTTGTGTAGTGTTGTGTAGTGAGGTGCATATAATAAAAAATTTAGCAATGACTGAGATAGGGCCGATGGGTCCTCCTAGTTATATACCTAGATTTAATTTATCATAAAGACAAATTGTAGGTTAGTCGGAAACCAGTAGTAGCAATGTAATAATTAAATAATAAACAAATTAAATTGCCTTCAAAGTTTTATAAAGAATTTTAATATCAATCTATTAATATTAATTAATTATTTACAGTTTGATGAATCATTGCTTTCCCGTGTTCCAACTTTAAAAGCATCACTGCCGTCTTTAAACTGACATCTATTAAGAGACGATTGTGGGATTTTGTGTAAGATTTGTCTTGCAGCAAAAATGCAAAAAAAGGATTAATTATTATTTTTTATTCCATTTTTTTACTCAAACTCAAAACCAAGGAAAGGTTTGTTAAATACCATGGGAAATCTGGACCACCAATTTAAATGGTTAAGAAGATATATATATATATATATATATATATATATATATATATATATATATATATATATTAATGGCACACTGTGTTTCACAAGAGAACGGATGTACACGTGTGCTGTTAACATGACCATCATCCATAAATTGGGCTATCTCATCCAGCATGTTCTCCAGACTTAACCTCTACGACTATTTCCTGTTTCCAACAACTTGAATACTTGAAGACATGATTGGGTGGTAAAAGATCTGGCTGGAATGAATATACTCGTATTTTGAGAACCTTTAGGCAATCTATTATTTGTAAGCAATTAAAAAAAATGTAAAAGCGCTGGACTAACTGTATTGAGTTAAAACATTATGTTGAAGAATAATACGCTTTTCTTGCAGAATAAATATCTTTCATTCAAAAAGTTAATGAATTATCAAATTGCTCTAAATCCATATATATTTATGAAAGAGCTGTGTACATACATACACTATTGATAAAATCAAGTGATAGTTCAGAGGAACCATATTTGGTTAATATAGCGGGTGAGGAGGCAAATAAAATATCATGGGTCATGACTTTAAAATCTTCTTGTTGATTTTCGGTATGCACAATTTCTATAGCATCTCAAGCATCGATACCAATAATCATACCCTTTTACTAATGAAGCTCTACGTTGAATGTTTACATTTTGTAATGAATATAGTTATTAAATTCTTCGATGCAACAATGTGTTGAAATTGTTTACTTAACAAACAAATCCACTTTTGATAATTATTTAGCCGATTTGGCTGGCACAATGGTAAAGGCGACGGGATGGTCCTCTTGCTGTTGCAATAGTTGCAGGTTCAAATACTGCTGGGTCATGGTCGTAAATTTATATTTTTGATTGTCCTTAGGCAAGAGTGCAAAATTCGACAAGAAAAATTATCCCAGTCACGCCGGTAACCAGGATGGGTAAGACCGGATGTCTTCTGGGATGATTTCTAAAGTTGGTCACTCGCCAGTCGGTGGGCTTGATGCTGAGGACCGTGGTTCGGAGCCCACACTGTTATTAAATCAATAATAGTTCTCACATTATTTTTATATTTATTATTACTGTAAAAAATTTAAAATTAATTCATAGTCTCACTATATAGAAATGTTTGAACCAATTGCAAATATATATAGTAATCAATAACAGCAACTTAAACACCTGTAATATAGTGACTATTTGTTTTATCAATCACAATGGTAAGCAATTAAATAAAAATATAAATGTTTTTCAATTATATGAGGAGCATATTTTTAAAGATTTTAAACCTTTTTTTACATATTTTAAAGTCTCCTTTTACCAACTGGTTACCAATGGGTTTATCTGAACTGGACTCATTATTTAACGTGGGCACCGAACCACGATCTTCGGCATTAAGCCTACCTACTGACGAGTGACCAACTTAGAAGATATCATCCCAGAAGACATCCGGTCTTACCCAGCCTGGTTACTTTCGTGACTGGGATCATTTTCCTTATCAGATTTTACACTCTTTTCTAGGACAATCACAAATGTTAAACAATCGAAAAGATAAATTTACGATCATGCCCAAGCAGGATTCGAACCCGCGACTATCGCAACAGCAGGAGGAGAAACGTCCTGTTGCCTTTACCAGTGCGCCACCAAGCCGTCATTTTAAACAATTGACAACTACTTTTAATAAAAGGTTATAAATATTTTACCGATTACACAGTAATATCAAATTTACCGACATTAAGGAAATTCTAGTTCTGCAATTTTTGCAAAAAAAGTAAACAACATTTTACTGAAATTAATCATCTGAAGCAAGGTTTACAGTTTCCCTTTCACTAATTCTTTTAAATAATAAACATATAGTGTTTCAGGTATTCCCGACACATTCAATTTAAACAGCTATTTTTTTAAAATTAATTGCGATTTATGGTGACCCTGACATTTGTACGATTATCCGAATATTTATTGTCAGTATTTTTTTATAAAAATGAAAAAATTTTAATAAGAAAACAATTAAGTGATCTAGCGAGAAACAAAATCACCACTTCCAGTTGATTCAAATGTATCTGTGCACCAGAAAATCGATGACATACACTGCGGGGAATGCGATTTCTTAACCATGCCTGCAAATTTTGATTTGGTGAAATCGAAAACGGTATGCATAGTCTATTCAAAGTTTTTTTATACATATGTCATTAAGATGTTTAATGTATTGCCTGTCGAAATTTGTAAATTCGTTTCAGAATCAGACAATATTTTCCTTCTCATTTTATTCTAGTTAAAATGAGACACAATGCTGTCTGATTAGTTCGATCGCGTAAACGAATGAGCCTGTCAAAGTCGTCCGGTTATCAGACGTATGCAAAATACTTGAAAACATTAGTGATAAGAGGTTATAAGTTAACTCTAACCTATAAACTATTGGCGTTGTATAATTAATTGTAGTTTTTAGATGTACTATAATGTTAAAATAAATTATATTTGATTTTTTTGTTCAATTATTTTATTTAGATTAGAATTTTGTTGTACATCAAAGCCCAACTGAACTAGAACTCAGAGTTGCTGCGGCAACATTAGGACCTTTTGAGGTCATACATTTAGATGACGTATAACGAGTGTGAATTAGTTTTTAATATTTTTTGTCAATTCTAAGCTTATTAAGTTCTTGCAGGTATTCTGATAATTTTTGACTTTAAAATGACATTTATTTCCCATCACAATATTGTGTGAAAAAATCATGTTTAGTAATAATCCCATTTTCAATCCATTTTCGCATTTACTCAGCATCTCGAAACCAGCCAGCCATGTTGTATCGATCCGAACAAATAGTGAGCAGACGGTGCTATGTCTGATGAGTAGGCTGGATGCGATAGAACTTCTCATTTCAACTGTAACGGTGTATCTTTCAACGTGTGACAAATAGTTATGAAAGAGGATGACTTCGTCTGTTAATCGCTACTGATGGTCTTTTTGCAATAGTACGCAGTTAAATTTGTTCATTAAATATATGGTTTTGGTATTCATGCTGGAAACATCATTGGTCCTTATTTTTTTTTAAATCACCAAGGTGTTACAGTTTCTGTTACTGCTGAACGGTATCAAGACATTATTCGAATTTTTTGTGCCTGCAGTGGAAGAGCAAGGACTAGAAGGCGTGTGGTTTCAGCAAGATGGGGCCACAGCACACACCGCTCGTTCAATAATTCAATTGTTGAATGACGTTTTTCCTCGAAGACTAATTTCGCGAAGTGGCGATTTAGCATGACCAGCCAGATCTCCGGAATTAACAGCACCAGACTTTTTCTTATGGGTTGAAATTCAAATGTTCTTGTGAATAAGTTCCAAACGATTCAACATCTTGAAGACATATTCGTCACGAAATTGAAAGTGGCGATTTAGCATGACAAGCCAGATCTTCGGATTTAACAGAAACGAAACGATTCAACATCTTGAAGGCATTATTCGTCACGAAATTGAATAAATTCAGCCTCAAATGTTGTAGGATGTCATGAAGAATGCCCTAAAAAGAGCCGTAGTAGATAAAAAATGAACATGCACCAAAACGTAAAAAACATGCAAGCGCTTAATACATTAGTTGCAATATTATTTTATAGTATTATTTTCAACGTATTTTTTTATTATTACCTACTACCTTTACTATATTTCTAGTTGTACTTTAATACCAATCGAAAAACTTCATCAAAATCAGTATCTCAGTCAGATTTTTTGACACAAACAATAATTATCATCTATTCACAGTTTTAGTTTTAATTTCTAAATATTAGCTACCAATCAAGTTTTCGACCTCAAACTCAATAAAAGCAAAGAAAATTGTATGTAAAATCACACATTTATTTAGCCAAGATCCTGTGAATATGATGACAAAGGACCAGATTTTGGTTTCGTCGATTTTAAAACAGTAATGACAATCCAGATCCAGATATTGGGTGCTATATAGCTAGTTGTAATGTGTCAACAGCAGTCGTGATCGATTAAACAACCTTTTTGCTTCAACTACTCTAAAAAGGGGTTGAAGCACTATAAACTTCATTAAAACATTGAACAAATGAGTGTCATATCAATTACTTAGTTGGTGAATCTTCTTCTGTTGAGAAAGAAACTTATTTCTACACTAAATGAAACATTGGTACTTTTATCTGAAATTGTACTTTATAGCGTGGACCACTTTTTCTCATAGCTAATATTTAAAAATATTGTTTATTTGACATATTACTGGGTTTCCCCAGACATTTACAACAAATTACATCATACCAATCGCAAAATTCGCAAATTCGATCGCGTCATAACTAAGTAAAGATAAAGAAGGTAAGATCACTCTTAAAAAACAGCATCAGACAAGCAAAAGAAACACTTTACAACTGAACAAGGTCAGACGCGAAGAAATTCAAAGCTCAATATTAGCGGCAAGATTATGAAATCATTTTTCTTCGTAACTGCAAAAAAACCTATAATAAAATTCGTTTTTTTTTCTTTGCAGATCGATTATGTTTAGTAGATGGAAAAGGAGAGTACAAAAGATCCGCCAGATATTGCCCGAAGCTTGATGCAACCGATAGCCAAGTTGAATGTATCATTGCCTTAGACAGGTAATTTAGTCTATTTTTAAACTTTTATAAAAAAAATATAACTTCACTCATTAGTTAAAAAAACGGTTTACACAAAATAATACGAGAGCTATATGATAAGTAACTAGTATATGCCAGAGCTGGCTTTGCTAGATGTACCGTTCTGACATAACCTTTTAGTTTATTCAGTAAAAATGTCAAATTATTAAGTCATTTCAAACTATATTATAAAATAGATAGTCTGCAGAGTAGTAACCATTTGAATGGCTCTCTTAGACTAATCCGTAAGTTCTTTCTCTTAAGAATGTCGTAGTAGATTCATCTTTCATCGCCAGTCACAATACACCACTAAACAGTCTCCTTTTCTCGTCTGACAAACAATGAAATAGCGATACTGGAATGATTCGAAATGGCATTTACAGTTAATTAGTGTGGCATCGTATATAAACATTTGAAGACAGTTGGTCCATCAACTTTTAAACTTTCTGAAAGTTCTTGGACATCCTGAGCTGGATTTATGTCCAATAAATCTTACAATTCATTGTCTTTAAACGTATTCAGGCTTTCAAGCCATTTTTTCCTTTAGATAAAAAGACGCTACTTTCAGAACGTTGAAACCAAAACTGATAATTGTAATTTGACGGAAATTGGGTTAACAGGTCAATTAAAAACTACCATAGTAAGACACATTTTTTTGCAAAATTAGTTTTTTTTTATTTAACATAATTGCCTTCAAGGGTGATACACTGATTATAGCTACCCTCCAACTTTTCGATACTATTTTTGTAGTACTATTTGTCCTTTGCTTCCAAATAGGCCTCGGTTTGGGCGATCACCTCTTCATTCGACGAAAATTTCTTGCCAGCGAGCATTCTTTTGAGATCTGAGAACAGGAAATAGTTGCTGGGGGTCAGATCTGGAGAACATGGTGGATGAGGAAGCAATTCGATACCCAATTCATGGATTTTTACCATTGTTTTCAGTGACTTGTGACACGGTGCATTGTCTTGGTGAAGCAGCACTTTCTTTTTCTTCAATTGCGACCGTTTTCGGCGAATTAGTCCTTCGAACGGTCCAATAACGCTATGTAATAGTCACTGTTCATAGTCCTTCCTTTTTTAAGGTAGTCAATGAAAAATATTCCATGCGCATCCCAAAATAAAGACGCCATAACCTTGCCAGCCGACTCTTGCGATTTCCCACGCTTTGGAGTAGGTTCACCGTGTGCAGTCCACTCGGATGACTGTCGATTGGACTTCGGAGTGAAATGATGGAACCATGTTTTATCCATTGTCACATATCGATGCAAAAAATCGGGTTTATTACGTTTGATCACGTCCAAACACTGATCCGAATCATCAACTCGTCGTTGTTTTTGGCCAAAAGTAAGCCCGTGCGGCACCCACTTTGCACAGAGCTTTCTCATACCTAAATATTCGTGAATAATATAATGTACACGTTCAGTTGATATCTTTAGAATGTCTGCTATTTCATTCAATTTTAATTTACGGTCATTCAAAATCATTTTGTGGATTATTTAATGACTTCGGTGCTCATTTCACCACGTCTAAACCTAGCATACTCAACCTTGATGGTTGATTTTCCTGGGGCAGTGTCCGGAAACTCGGCATCAAGCCAAATTTTTGCTTCAACTGTAGTTTTTACCTTCAAAAAGCAATATTTTATCAACACGCGAAATTTCTTTTTAACCATTTAACCTTTTTAACCACAAAACATGCTTCACTCAAAATGCTATAATTCACAAACCAATAATCCGACAGCTGTCAAATTTATACAAGCATCTTTTGAGGGTTAGGGCTAGTTAAAAAATATATGGGTTTAATTCGAGTAGCGCCATCTATGTGTTAGACCGGGGACTTTTCCTCCATTTACCTGTTAGAATCACGTTTTTGGAGAAAATACATAATGTGTCGTATCAAAAAGTCGTAATACTAAAAAATAAAATCTATTTTACACATAAACGGTCACATACATATCATATAACCCTAGTAATATTTTAACAGTACAACAACACCAACAGTCACCGAATAATTAGCATGAGACAATAATTATTAGCATAGACTATTATTACTGGATGATATATAGATATATATTTTTTAGATTAGATTGTCTGAGAAGAATTCATAAAGGAACTGCAGATTTTGCTGTCTTTACACCAGAGGATTTAGTTGCTGCAGCTAATTCTCAAATGGATATACTAGTTACCAATGAACTTAGATACTTTAAAGGTATAAATAAAACTGAACAAATAATTTGAGTGGTTTAATGTTTTTTTTTTAATTACATTGCGAACAAAATATTAAAGAATCACATCAGAATGTTTTATTTGATTTGCAGAACATCAATTTGAATATGAAGTTGTTGCTGTTGTTTCTAATCACGCAAATATTAAGAGCAAACACGATTTAAAGAACAAGAAGTATTGTCATCCTGGGTATGGATATGAAGCTGACTGGACTAGAATATTATCAAACGTAAGTAACAATGTTCCATATTGAACATATTTGTACCAAACATGCTTAATTCCTATTTTTATTCTTAATATTATACTTTTTAAATTCCTTAATTACAAATTGGTGAAGGCACTAGAATACTAAAAAATGTCATTATTTATTTCTGTTTATTACCAAATTAACAAATATTTTCATTTAATCACATATAATTTGAAAAATAAATCATCATTCTAGTTATTGGTAATTTCTATACGTGCTAACTAATATATTAGAGCCTTTTTGTATGTTTATAGTATTTTGAAGCTTCTGTCGTTACACCACAATGTGATTCAGATCTTACCATCACGGAAAACCGAATAAAAGCATCCTCGGATTTCTTTGGTAAAGCCTGCAAAGCTGGTCCTTGGATAAACGATCCTATTTTAGATAGAAAAATGAGTATGTAATATGGTGACATTTTAAACCAAAATGTATTAACAAAAACAATTTTTTAGAGGACAAATATCCAAACCTTTGTGCTTTATGTGACGTCCAAGATAAATGTTCCATGCAAGATAAATACTGGGGACGAAGAGGGTCACTGTTCTGTCTTACTGATGGTGCTGGTGAAGTCAGTTGGGCTCGACTTGATGATGTACAACAACATTTTGGATTGACACCTGGTGGACAGGAAGATAACCCTGATAACTTCAGTTTCTTGTGTCCTGACAACTCACTTATGCCGGTGAACAGCAGCAATCCGTGCGTATGGGTAGTGAAACCATGGTCTGTGGTAGCTAGCACAGGGTAAGATCTATTTTCGAAGTTCTGTTTACGTTTAAGCTAATTTTTTTAAATATTTTTAGGAATAAAGCAGCTGAAATTCAAAAACTGATATCAACACTGGATCATAAAGAACGAAACACTTGGAAATCGAGCTTGTTGAATCTTCTAGAGATCACCTACCTGAATATTGTGACGTTAGAATCTCCACATTCCATTGAAATGTATTTTCATAACGCAAAAGGTACTTTTGACGCATATCTTGTAATCGTGGATCAAGTTAACCAACTCCATTTCTTCAGGCTTCTTGAATGCTAATAGTTTTTCGGGTTGCCATCCACCGAGAACCATTCGTATCTGTACAACGTCCAACATAGAAACTGCGAAATGTTCTTGGTTACGAGAATCGGCAGCTGTTTATGGAATAGAACCTGATCTCGACTGTTTAAAGGCTGATAACACGACGCATTGCATGATGGCTCTTAATGATAATGCAGCAGACATTGTCATGGTATCATCTGATATGGTTCATAAGGCATCAAAGTATGAACAGATTTATCGATGATTATATCATATATTTTAACACTTAAAAATGTTTTTTAGGAAATACAAGTTGAAGACACTGTTTTATGAGACCGTACCGGACACTGAAAAATATATTGTTGTACCTGTAACAAGAAAAGACACTACATTCAAAGATTTAGCAGATATGAAGGGCGCGAAAGCTTGTTTTCCAGTATATGATGGCGTTGCCTGGAATACTGTTAAACAAACTCTACACAAAGAAAAGCTAATTGGTAAGCTTCGAAAATATATTGATATAGAACGATTTTATCATGAAAACTATTTTAGGACAATGCTCACGTGATAAAGATGTAGCTGATTTCTTTGGACCATCATGTGTTCCCAATATACCTAAAACTGAAGAAGAATCTTTATGGAAAAATTGCCAGAGTGATTTTGATGGCGATTTTGGAGCTTTACATTGTCTAAGTAGTGGCGTGGGAGATGTTGCTTTTGTATCAAGAAATTCTATACAGAAATTTGTTGCAAGTAAGTAACAAATATAATGTTCAGTTTGAATCATTAGTTATATCTAAATGTTGAAAAAACGTGTTCTTAACAACATTAATGTTCTAGCACAAAATGTTAATTCTCCAGGATACCGTGAAAAGCTGGATAATTTCAACGTTATATGTAAAGGACAAAATAGTTCGTGCCATCTAAGTTGGGCCCCAGTCAGCCAGGGAATGGTTCGAAGAAACAGCACTGATATGTGGTTAAAAGATACTTTTAATGTGTTTATGCAGCTAGATGGACTATTTGGAAAATATTACAAGGATATAACGAGTTCGTTCACTATGTTTGGAAGGTATATATTGTTATATATGCATATAAGTATCTGTCTCTTTACACACAAATTATTAATGTTGTAGGTATGATGGTGTATCAGACGTACTGTTCCATGATGTGACAGCAAAACTTCGCGAAGTTCCTACAATAAAAAACACCGACCAAATGGACTTGCCCTATAATCAAATTTTGGAAAAAGAAGTCATATGCTACTCATCGAGTGCACATAATGTGATTTCATTTAGCTTTATTATAAGTCTATTTATTCTACAACTATTTATTTGAAAAAAAAACTAACTAACTGAGATTTAAACACACTAATGTTGCCTGTTCAAATAATTTAATATTTATATGAGGTCACTGTATGTTTTTAAATAAGGTAAAACTGAGAAAAATTGTTGAATATACACTCAGAAACTGTGATATAATTATTAGTAATAAAGGACTGTTTATTGTTAATATGTACTGAATCCTAACAATAAAGGTTTTTAATTTACTTTACGGATTTTGATATTTTACTAAAAAAATTTAAATCCCATTTCTTTTTGTACAGTCGCCTTCACCATTTCATTTCCATATCCTTTTTTAGACAGTATAGGAGAAGTGAATATGTAGAACATGTTAAGGTTAACTACTTATTGAACTTTATATTTAATTTAGTCTAATATTAATGAAGTTTTTACACTTTATTTTTGCAAAATAAAACTGCTAAAAACGCCTTCACCATTTTTATATTTTAGATTTTAAATCTTTAATGAAGTAAACTATCCTATTAACTTCAATTAATATAATCTTCAAATCCTACTAAAATACTACTTTTAAGGTTCAAGCAGTTTCCATATTCTTTTTTTTTAATGGTGATTCCTTTCAGTATTATATTTATTCCCATCGCCTTCGCCATTTACAGTTTTTTTGTCAAATTATATTTCTTATTTTTTTTATCAGCTTTGTTGTTTGATTTTCAATCATACAACTTAAGAGTGTAAAAAGAACTCCAGATGTAAGGAGAAGGTTACCAACTTACATAGTTTTATTTCATCATGAGAAATTCCTAAAATAACTGGAAAATTACCCGAAAGGGATAATGTGTAATGTAATGATATGTTAAGGCAACATTAAGGAAAAAATGTATAATAATATCTATATTAATTAATAAACCCAATTAAAAAACCTTACTTATTTTCTATATTATAAAAAAACTCATTTAAATCTTTATATATTGATTAATAAAAAATAATTTTCTTTCATTACAAACCATTTATTTAACCTGCGCATCTGGCGAAACCGTTCGAATCACTAGACCGTGCGAATGGAGACCCTTATCCTATTATTGATTATTTCTGAAATAAATTCAGTCTGCAGTTTGTTGTAAGACAGAATGACATACATATTACTGTCAAAATACACGTCTATGATCTGGTTTTTTGTTTTTAGAAAGTTACTTTAAGTATATCGAAGCTTTATGTCTACAAAATATGTGAGTACTTAACGTGTTGCTCTTTGATTCGATTTTAACTATAATATTTGAGTTCACATAATTTCCAATTAATGCATTTAGTTTTAGTTGTCTAGTTTGAAGTATAAAATAACCTTTACCACATTTTCACTATGTTATAATAATTTATATGAACTATTTTAGAACTTCTCGAAGAAATATTACTATTAAATATTTAAAATTTTGCTGTTAAGTTTTGTATTAAATATGAAGTAGAATTAAACTTTTTTTCTGAAATAATTAATATAAATTAACAAATATTGCAATATTTCTATTATTTAATCAATGCAAAATAATAAATCTACACATTTTGCTAGAAATCTTCTAAAATCGATTGTTCGTTTCCACTGGTTAAAAATACATATTTCTTAGAAACTGAGAGGCAACTTCTTATATCTGACGTGGTATTCTTGATTAATCGTTAATATTATTTCACTAAATAAAATAATAGGCCCTTAACTATGTAATATAATGATTATTTATCTTTAACAATTGAAAATTATTATAATATTTTACTACTAAAACTACAGATTATAATTGATAGGTGTACAACTTTGCTTCCACCTTTTCCCCTCGCACACTGCGAAAGAATTTTGAGTTGATAATATTAGTTTAAGATCTAAATTTTGGTCTAAATTTGGCCACATGTAGAAGATCGCTTCAGTAAGTGATCTGCTGTACAACTGATAATCTAGATCTTATCTAGATGCTATTCTAACTTATTATAAAGTCTCTCCTAACTTATTCTAAGTACTATTCTAACTTATTCTATAGATCATTATATCTCACTCTACGTATCTGTTAATCCGTTCGTATGGTAGTTTACGTTTGAGCCTACGCACTTCACTATCATCGCGCTCATTTAACTGTTTGGCGAGTGTATCTTGATGCACCAACAGTCTTTCAGAGTACTTCCTACTAACAATTCAAATCACACTCGTAAGGGCTTCTAAGGGCATATCGCGCTGAATCAGTTTGTTGGACACGTAATATGGGGCATCGACGATGACTCGCAACACTTTATTCTGGAACCTCTGGAGGATATATATGTTAGATTTGCTAGTAGTGACCCACAGTTCAATACCATAGGTCCAAATAGACCTAAATTGCAATAGTAGCGTTTTTAGAGGTCGGTAGGTCGGCTGTATGCAATATATATATATATATATATATATATATATATATATATATATATATATATATATATATATATATATATATATATATATATATATATATATATATATATATGACTGACAATTCGGATGTGATGGGGCAATTTCACCATACATTTCTAAAAGCCTATTGGCACAATTCTTCTAATCAAATGCCAAAGGTAATGGATGTCGAAAATACAATTTTTAACATTTAATAGCTATAGTCTGAAGATTATAAATAAATAATAAATGGAAAACATTGTTTTATGTAGATAAATGTCAAAACCATCAAATTTAACACTTAAGTTAGGCTGTTTAACAGTGGTCTTTCATAGCATATTCACCAATATATATCGCTGATCAAATTACATGTTAGTAATAAAATAATTTCGTTTCAGGACGCGCCAAGACGGTCGACCACAACATCCAAAAAGACTACACCTAGACCATCACTACGTAAGAAAGAAACCGCATCAGATAAAGGCAACACCACGTCCAAGGAAACCCAGGATAAGGTTCCCTCGAGGACGAAAGCTACGGAGGAAAAGAAATCGATCCTTACGCCAAAATCGAAACTCTCGGACCCGACCAAAACGAGCGCGTCGACAAGGATAAACCCGGATCCTAAACGGGTCAGTGCGAGACCCAAAAAGGACAGTAACAATCGGGATGTCCCTTTAACGCCCCCTAGTAGTAGAGTAAAGAAAACCCAATATTTTCCTACCAAAAATTTGTATTCTAACGCCTTAAAATCGGCGGATATCCAATCGAAACTCTTAGCGATTAAAGAAAGTAATGGCGGTGGCGATACACCGAAGATTAGAAAGCGTAATGAACCAATTAAAACTCGTACGAAGACTGTAACAGACCTAAAACCGAACAGGGAAAAGAAAAAACTCACGGAAGACGCAAAACCAAGAATAGCCATGAGAAAAGAACAAAGTTCCACACAAATAAAGAGAAAAATCACGGAGGATCGAAAACCAGTCAGCAGAACCTCGTCTCCTGACTCCAGCTCGGTATCGGAACGTCCTCGAACAGCTACGCTGAGGAAAGGAAGCATTGTTAACGCGAACATAGCCGGTCCCGAAGCACCACCATCTTTTAAAACAGAACCCGAAGCGGAAGTGGCTTCATCGGTCGGGGAAGCAACATCGAGTCTTGTGATGTCCGACGATGATTATGAAGAAGATTTTGAGTCGTATGAATCAGATTTCGAGGCCTGCTCATCGAGCGGCGACGATTACTCGAATCACCCGTCCAATTGCATTGATAGCTCAGCAAGTAGCAGTGCTGGTGACATGTCCGACAAGGACAACTTACCAGACACTCCACCCACCAAAAGGGTACCATCAGCGGGCACTGATGACGAAAGAAAACTGGACTCGGGTACTTTCGAGCTTCCCGAATTCAAACATATACAAATCCTGGAACATATCAAAGAAAACATAGAAAAGGAATCGAATTCATCGAAAGAACGAACAAATATGGCGTCCCTGTCAGACGAGGGTTTCGAGGACCAGAAATCCTTGCAGTTCATTAACTTTGCTGATGCGAAGAAGAGGTACGAGCAAAGAAAGGCTAGTATAATCCGAAAGAAGCGCGGTCATGATATTCTAAGTATGATTAAATTGGATACAGTAAATTACACATTATTGGACTTGATATCAGTACCCTACGAAGAGTATATAAAGCACTATGGACAGAGTAATTGTGTTCAAACCTCTACCCAGACAGGTGACGATAATTTATCCGAAGAAACTCAAACTGATTCTGTGAATGTGGAGGACAAGTGGTGTCAAGCACCCGCCAAGTTTTCCACGTTTGAAAGTTCATCCGATACCTTCTGGGAAACCTACAAGAATGAGTATAAAGGGGTGGGTGGCACTGATAACGATAACTCACCAAATGGTACGATGACCAAGGATTTTAACGAAAACCGTTTGAATATGTTTCTGAACAAAACATCAGAATTAATCTCGGAGCTGTTAATGCAGGAGAATATACACGTTTTGGATAACATCAGGGTATATCAGAGGGAGTTACCTTTCAGCGATGGGTACCTCGAGTTCAACCTGTCGGATAAAACGCTGGAAAATAGTCGAGTGGTAAATCTTTCTATATTCCCCGGTAATATAAAGAAGATACTCACCATCCACTCGAAACAGAATAGTTTAGAGATCTTAAAATCGGTGATTTGTGTTTGGAACTTATCAAATTTGGATTCTCCAGTGATGTTTTTGACGTCTTATGGACATATACGTTGCGCTACGTTTTCGTCGATAGATAGTAATCATATTTTTGCAGGACAAGAAGATGGGTAAGCAAACTTAAATTTCGACTGAATTTATTGAATAATTAATAGTGATTAATAGTAAAATTATTTTTGGATAATATTTCTTCTTAATTAGGTACTTGCATGTATTTTGATCGGTGATATTTATTGGTGAAAATACGAAGTACTACCCTAACTATAAAATTCACTTACATTGGCACTTGTCAAGATAAAATAAGACATTTTCTTATAATAGTATGTAATTATTCAGTGTATGGAGATGCAAATCACAGCCAGTAAATTATATTTTCTACACCAATATTGCTTTCGTTGTTTAATTTTAAGAAATCTGCTGTTGAAGCCTGTCAAAGATATCAACGTATGATAGAGTTTCTCCCACCAATTTAAAAATGTGAATTTTAATATTAATTATAAAGAACGGTTTAAAGTGGCCAAGTTACCAGAAGGATGGAAAAAAGATGGAATTCAATGTTTTTTCGGAAGGTTTGCTACACTCTATTCATTGCACAGATATTTTAAATTTAGTAATTATTCAGCCCATTTGTACTAATTAAAAACAACAATTTTAAGGCGCATTATTTAGTTATCTTAAATTATGAATGTGATTTGATAAAGTTAACCCATTTATTAACTTTTTAAATAATTTTAATAGTACTTCTTCTTAGTTTATACATTACATTCTAATAAAACAATATTGTTGGCTATTATAGGCATCTTGTTTAGTTCTCAGAAGAATTGTTCTTGAAAAGTTCATGAAAGACTCTAGCTGCGCAAGGACACATGTTTATAGAACATTACTAATTAAGAATATCGGGTTAAAATTAGATTAAGGTGCAATTTTTAAGCTTCAAAATGTAATTATCTTGTTCCATAATCACTATTAGGTAAACTATTAAGTCACACAATTATCCCACTGATTTTCACTATGTTAATTCATATATGAGCCGATGAGTTGAACATATATATGATGTAACAATTATGCATCAGATCTCGCATCTTCCAATCAAAATTGCTTGTTATCATCTGCAAGATGTTGCAGTACTCTTCAAGGGACCTAGTTATAGAACTGTCACTATAATCAGCCTCTAATTGACAATAAATCTCAATAGAAATATTTTTCTGCAATTAAAAATGTGTCCATACTTCTGTTACTCAAAATAAACTGAATAAAATACGTTTACCACCTGATAGAAGACGCTTTTCCGAAGATAATATAATGTACTCTCTAAATATAACGAAGAGTGCATTCTCTATTTTCTAAAATCTAATATACTTGAAATTCCATTAAATATATATCCACAAATATGTACCCAGTTAATATATGTAAAAATATTAAAGGAACATAACTTTTCTTCTACTATCTCTACTGTTAGTTCTACTGATAAACTTTAACAATGATTTTTAGAGCAAAATAAAGCTTATAATAATACTTGAAATAAATAATCTGTTTCAGCACAATATTAGTTTGGGATACCAAGGAAAAAAATAAAAACTATAACATGTTGAGTGGCACCCCAACAATAAGCACTCAGGTTGGTACAGAACATCTATCAAAAATAGTTTCAATACAATGTACGAACCAGAATGGAAAATATAAAGGTCCTTCAGACACCAACGAGGTAATCATTATTTTATATCCATCAGTATCAATCATCTCATACTTTTTATTTTAGTTCTGCAGTTTAGATGAAGAAGGCGTCATAATATTATGGAATTTATACACTGACGTCGTCGACAGAAAATCTACAAGTGACCTGAATTTGATCAAAATAATTACGATAAATTTGCAGAATCAATACCCAGAGTTACTTGATATTTTATGCATTGACCTACTGGTGGACGCTGGACACGCCTTTATTTCGACTAACCGTGGACATATCTTACATCAGGCCCTTGACCAGTCGAAAAATAGTACAGAAAAATATAACACAGGTAATAAAAGTAAAATATGAAATAAATTTTTGTAATACTATATTGTTCTTGTAGTATTTTTATTATTTTTGGTTTTGGTAAAAACAATAGTTTAAAAGGAAATTGATTTCAGTCAAGAGACGAATCCTGAGTCGATAGAACTTGTATTTTATCATTTTTAAAGTTTAATTTTTTTATCAGTACACGTTACCTATATCTAAATCGTTCCTTGTTTTAAGCAAATTAAAATAATTATTTTTAAAAGAAACAAGTCTTTTTCAACAGATTTACTCAACTACTACGTGACTTGACCGACTAAAATGCGATATATTCAATTAATAATTTTCATAATAAAATAGTTCAGTTAAACTCTCTACAAAAACACTTAATACCCGCTCGGTTGGCGTAGTGGTAAAGGCGACACGACGGTCCACCTACTGTTGCGATAATTCTTCTGATTAGCACGTCAGCTCTACAAAGTTATTACTCTTAAACTATACAAAATCTAGATAACCTTATAGGTCTTCTTTATATTTTTCTTTAGAATCTTTTTTTACACCTAGTCGTCCAAACTTCTGTTGTTCCTTCTGATACACTGCAAAATACAATATCATTGATAACTTATTAGTACACCACTGATACAAATTAATGATTGCGTATCTGCATTTTATCATCTGGCATCAATTCGTATATTTTTTATGTATATTTTAAAGTTCCCTTTTTACTAACGAGGGTTTATCTGGACTCGACCTACATTTTAACTTGGGCTGCGAACCACGGTCCTCGGCATTAAGCCTACCGACTGGCCAGTGACTAATTTAGAAACCATCTCAGAAGACATCCGGTCTTACCCAGCCTGGTTACTGGTATGACTGGGATGGTTATTCCTTGTCGGATTTTCCACTGTTGCCTATAAAGGCATTTACAATTCCAATCACAAATATAAAATACAACCATGCCAGAACAGGATAGGAACCGGCGACTAACGCAACCGTAGAAATACCGTCCTGTCGCTCTGAGCACTGCGCCAACGAAGCCGGCAATTCGTATTATTGTTTTCTATTTTAATATTCATTACATTCTACTATATATTTCGCTTCTAACGCGAAGATTCTAACATTCTTCATGATATAGTTTGACTAAAAAATTGGTAACTGACGTACCTCCTGCACTTGTAAATTTCCACGGGAACCAGTAAGAGCAAATGCAAGAATTCAAGTATACGGGATCAGTAATACAAGAGAAGAAAATTGCATCTACTGTCGAAGTAATACGCCTAATCGGCCAATATCCAATTTATATCATAATCCAAGCTTGTATTTATTTATTAGTTGCTTATTTTCAATATTTTTCGACTCACTAACGTGTCTTTTGTTTTAAACATCTTTAGTTAAAACAGGAAAATGTACAATTTTTAGTAAATGGTGTTTTATTAGACCATAATTTAACATTTGCAACGTTGAGAGGCAATAAAATACTAATTTTTCATTAAAGTAACACATAATCAAAAGTAGAATGACAATTATTTTATATTTAAATGAATATATATTTAATTATCTTATATGATTTTTTATTATTTTTTAGAATCATTATCGACCTGCCTAGAGCCATGCCCGTTTTCTGAGCATTACTTCATATCCGGCTGCGAAAATGGAAATGTCAGTTTATACACGAGGACATCAGAAAAGCCATTAATGATTCTTAGAAACAATGACGAAATCGATAACGTTAGCGTGCAAATAGTTCGATGGTCTACGTCCAAACCGTTCGTGTTATACGCTAAGGATTCGAAAAATAACGTTCATATATGGGACCTGAGCAAAAGTGACATGTTCCCCGAATATTCCATACCGTTCAGCGAAAGTATAAGTTGTTTAAAGCTATCGCCGATTATTGATACTGCCAATCAGCAATTGACGTATATGGTAAGTAGTAATTAGCACGTTTTGTACAATATTAACACGTTATTTCCATAACATTGAGTTTGGTATTTAATTTTAAACAATTGCATTTGTATTTCTTTATTTTAATTAATAATTTCAGACAGAAGCAGCAAAAAGAAAAAATAATATTTGCCTATAACCATAAATAATTTAAAAACAAATAATTTCATTGAAATTTAATGTATATTAAATCATTATATTATTTCAGATAATTGGAACAGAAGATGGGAAAGTGTACCTACATTTGTTAAACAAAGAATACGGCCAACAAGATGATGCTATCTACAAGAACAACATGGAGACCTTCTTAAATTATGTTAGTCGTTTATAAAGAAAGTCCGTTTTTACGTTATAAGTTAAAACATTTTATAGCTTCTAGATTTGTTATTTATTACATAACTTATAATTATTAAAATTATATCGTTTATAAATTATAATTTAATTTCTTTATATATGATAAAATACTCATAAAATACTCTGCTCTGACCGTACAGTTGTCCTTGCCAGTTTATTTATTACAGTGTTCATTAATATAAATCTATAACTAATATACTACTTTTGGCGTTGCAAGATATAGTGTAGATTTTGACGAATATTCTTTATCAAAGCCTTGGTGGCCTTGGGCAGTGTTAGTCTACCATTTTCGATCGTTTTATATGATATTGGTCTAGGTCTTTTTTGAAATTCCTCACTGCGACTTCCATCAGAAAGGTCGATTTCGTCACATAAGTTTCTGAGAAAAAAGTTCACATTACATTCGACATCAATTAGTTGCTCAACTATTCGAATTATAATTGCGATCCTGAGGAGAAATACAACTTAGATATTTGCCTTAGACATCGCGTTTAGAAAGATTTAAAGCTTAAAAATATCAAACTGTAACAGTGTCTCACTCTCAAGATACAGAATACAAAAGAAATGGCATGGTAAATGTCCAATATGTGTACAAGAGCAGGCGATCTGTCATTTATCTGTACCATATGCCATATGTCTTTGAAGTTAAAAAATATTAATTTCCTTATAAGCAATATAAAACACAAAAAATAATTATGTTTATCTCGATTTCGATAACCTTCAACCAAGTGACCTATGAATTGACAAATGACCATTGAAAGACCATAGGCAATTTTTATCAGTATTCACTATTAAAGCTCACACGAGATGTTATCAAGGCACCACTTTATGTTATACCACTTGTTTTCCCACACAAGAATAATGTTTGTTGAATGTTGTGATAATTATTTTTAAAAATAAAATATAATTCACATATTGGTTTAAATGTCTAAAATATAATGAGTATATTAACTATAGTAAATAATTCTCCCAAAATGTTTCTTTTCTCAGAGAAAACTGCCAAGAGATCTTCATTATATTTTAAAAATATCTATATACAAATATAAAAAAAAACTTACAAAATATTGGGGAATTTTTTTTACACCAGATTTTAATGCACATATTTTTTTTTCATTTTCCATGTTAAAGATGGACTTTGTCCTGGGTAGCTTATAGTAAAGGTTTGATTAAGTTCTTAAATATACCGAAGTAGTACGACATATTTTACTTTGCGACAACGCTACGAATTATTTACATAAGACTGGATACTAACCGAAGCTAAATAGCTTAGTTCCAAATGAACTTATAGGGGAGAATTAATGGACTAGTTTTCCATGTGTGAATCCGTTGATAATATAGAAAGAAATCGAGCCATTGTTGAAAAGAATTACTATATATAATGAAAGGTTAATCATACATAATAATATTATGCAAAACAATTGGTGACCAAAGTCCGGAAAAACTTAAAATATATGACACTGATAAATATTTCACAACCAACAAAATTGATAATCCTTTGTAACGGTCAAATTATTGATGACAGTAACAGTGACATTTTGTATGCCAAAATATAATTGTTTTTATTATTTTCCTCGAAATCATTTCATATTTTCTTCATATTAGGTCAGCCAAATCGGTTCAGTCGTTCTCGAGTTTTGGCAAAATTAACGAACAACCATTTATTTTTATTTATTATATAAACTAGCGACCCGCCCCGGCTTCGCACGGGTGCAATGCTGATACTAAATTAAATACACTACAGAAAAAATATGAACGTTGTATATAAAAACATAGCGGCCCGCTCCGACTTTGCACGGGCATAAAATATATATGCCTATGTCACTCAATGAAAACATGATTAAAATCGATCCAGTATTTTTGGTTCATTCATTACTGCCCTTGGCCTGCACGCATTAAATTTGGAGTAAAACAATTCCTCTTCCCCTATACTTACTATGAAGATTTCCTGCTATCTTTGGAATATCTAAATTCATACAATTTTTATTACATTACACATTTTTAAACGCAAATTTTAAATTTATAATATCTCCGAAAATATTTGTTTCATTTACATGCTGTAAAGAACCATATTGATCTATATTAATTGCACACTGTATTTAAGGTACTTAATTCGATAAGGATTAATGCCGTATTGCTTAAAATAGCTTCGTAAATAAGCCATTTTCTCACGTAAAAAGTAAACAATAAAAATGGTTAATGTGGGTTATCCCTAAAAGATAAACATATACCATCGCGGACTTTTTTGTAGACCTTTTTATGGTGTACAATACTGTAGTACATTAATTTGATCTAACTCGTAGGGTTAGGCAGCGTTTTTGCTAATTGCTAAATAAGCCTAAAAAAATAGGTTAATTTACGACATCACGTTAGAAACCTCTAAAATTAGCAATGTTGCCTTAGTATATTATGCATGTATTATACATATAAACCTTCCTCTTGAATCACTCTATCTATTGAAAAAAACCGCATCAAAATCCGTTGCGTAGTTTTAAAGATTTAAGCGCACATAGGGATATAGGGACAGAAAAGGCGACTTTGTTTTATACTATGTAGTGATTAATAATTTTCACCATTTTTATATTAACGAAAATTGCAGCAGTGAAAGCAAATGTTTGAAATAATATTACACGTACATGTTTTTAGGTTTTTATTGTTTTTTTAATCGTACATAGTACAACAAAAATTTAAATTATAACATTTTTTTGTGTTTTGTTTGAAATTTTTGCGAATTGTAGCAAAAGCTCGTATCGATACAGTTTATTTTTTATGTCGAAAAGCGGCAAAAGATCGTTATTGTTAAATACATTTTTTAAATACAATTTTTTTGTTATAAAAGAGATTTGGTGGGTTAGTCAGTAACTATTTTAAAATTATCCATACAAAAAAGAGCCCAACACACATCATTTATATTACTATTTGATAAAACAGACATCAGAGATGAATGAGCAGAAACGATGCGGTTGCAACCAAGCAGATCTTCGTTATCCAAAGTTTCTACTTGCTGGATGCCTTCAATCAAGAATTATTTGTTCTTAAAATTAGTTGTTCATAGAAGTATGGGTGTTTCCTAGCAATAAAATTCACAAATCGTCTAAAATAATGCCATCTAATTCGGTATCTAGTTCATTACATTAGTACACATCATAAAATAAAAGTCTTTACAGTTCTCAGATTACACAATTTATACAATCTGATGAATTTTATTACTAAAACTCGAAAAATAAACATTAATAAAGCAAAAATAAAAGAATATCACATGTTTTAACAGATTTATTCCGGCCTAAAGAACTGCGTGCCGGGTGGTATCTTGTAACCGGGGTAAGATGAATTCAACGCGTGTTGCTCGAAGAAGGGCGTGTAGTCCTTATCTTTCCTGAGTGGTCTTACGGCTGGTCCCTTGGCCAGTTCGATGCGTAACCGGTTCTCTTCCGCCATCTGTTGCCTTACGTTCTCTGGAGGCCATTTTAAGTCACCGCGAAGGTGCTTTCCTCCTACAACAACTGTTTAGTATACAGGGTTTTAGAAATGGGGGGTCATAAAACTTTGATTTTCATTGATGGGGTCTAGATAAATGAGACAACGGTGGGGAATCAGTCTGATAATGTTACGTGAAGTGCAGACAAGACGACATGTGACATTAGTCGATTTAGTATTACTTACTTTGATATGTATAGGCTATTCGAAATAATAGTGAACCCACGTCATCAAGATATTTAATATAATGCTTATCGCAATTTGTAAATTAGTTTTTGAATCAGTCTGTATATTCCTTTTCATTTTATTCTAGTTAAAAGGGACACAACGCTATATGATATGTTCGAACATGTAACCGAATCAGATTACCAAAGTTGTGCAGTTGTCAAACGTCTGCAATTTTTTTAAAAACATTGGTTAGAGTAACTAATGTTTATAAACCCGCAAAGGTTGTTTTGGTGCTTTGCTTGTTTTGATATAATTCATATTATTATTACTCTGGTTGAAAATGAGCCATTAAAGAGTCAGAATCAAAAATATATCGTGACTCTAATCAGTTACTTGGAACAGGGATGAGATAATGGAGATCCTCTATTACCAGCAATATACGTTAAGGAGCATTGATACTGTTGAATACGAAGTTAGTACGGTTTTTATTGAAAATATTTTTACCGTGTTGCAGTTACACTGAATGTTAGTATAGGGACAGTTACTGAAATGTGTCTTACATTATCTGAAATGCGAAGTTATCCAAGATTCGCCTTGAAACACGAAAGAAGATTACTAAATCATACTAACGTGGAAGCAATACAACTGCTGGACAGCGCGCAGGATGTCAGGAGATTGAAGCGAACGAAACCATACGAACTTATATAAAGTGTATAGCTTTAGTGTAAACTATAGCTATAAGTTATTATAATTTTATAATTGAGGAATACATATTGATGTATTTATCTCGCACTCGTCTTGCTTGTGAATTAATCCAAGTACAAATGAAAAGGAGTAATAAATTAATTTATAATTAAGCTTATACTAAACGTACTTAATAAAGATGTTATAAAAAAGCGGGTGACAAATCAAAATCACCTTGATGTTAGCTCTATCAGAGATCAAATATACAACATGCATGAAAACAGTGAGTATTTTTGTTTCAATATAAATATTATAAACATTTAGTTCAGGAGAAATATAGAAAACTTAAAAATTTGCAGCTTTTTGAGGGATGTAGAACATGGTGTAAATATTAGGAAGAATTATTATTTTAATTTGCGTACTTAGACGAGAAATGGATATTTCAGAAAGGGACATTGGGTCAGTCTTTTGGCCAAGGAATGCTAACTGTTTTGCAGATATAGCAAATGCAATAAGGGGGGGCGAAGTGATTAAATCTAGTTTTTGTCAAGAAATATCTACACAGGTGGTAAAAGAATAAGCTAAGGAAAAATACATGGATATCAAAATGAATTAACAAGAAAAAACTGCAACACTGAAGGAAACAAGAACTACATGTAAAATGAAAATATGCCCTCTAATGAAAGTAAAACACATTTCTTCGTTACACAATTGTTAATTAACTATATTAGGCCTGTAGGAGGTATTGCTATATAAAAACGCCAATAGAACTATGCCTTATAGTTCTCAACCTCGTAAAACTCTAACTAGAACTCTACATGACCTATAAGCTATAATGACTGTATAATTATTTGTAGCTTAAGTCCAGGGTAATATATGCATTAGATGTACTATAATGTTAAAACAAATAATATTTGATAACATCATTTTTGTTTCATTATTTTATTTAGATTAGAATTCTTATTATAAGTCGAAGCCAAAATGAACTAAAACTTAAGAGATGATGTGACAATTTGCGAAATATTAACGTGATGAATTTAGATGACGTGACTCCACTATTTTATTGAACATGTTACATAAGGTCTAAAATATGCAAAAATAGAGAATTATATATATTTCTCAATCTATTCTACCATAAAAAATAAATTTACTGCAATATTTTGCGTTAAAAGGGGGCCGAAAAATCAAAATTTTATTAACAATTTTTTGTTGAATATCATTTAAGTTTTAATGTATGTGTAAGTGATGGTAGAGTAGGTTTTTGTGTGTGTGTTAATTTTGTAAAGATGTATGCATAGGTTCTTGCTGTTTTACAAGAGATGACTCCACCTGTAATAGTGAATCAAAATTTTTTTTAGAGGACGGATTATATATATAACAATATAAACTCGTATTAGATGCTTACATATATTTTGATCGACATTATTTATTGATGAAAATATAAAACAACCTCACATAACTGTTAAATTTGATGGTTTTCACATATCTCTATATAAAATAATAGTTTTTACTTTTTGTACCTGCTACTGAAGCTCATCAAATATCTCTTTATATTTTCAAACAATATCAAATAGGCAATTGCAAAATAATTGGAAGGAGACCCAATTCAAACCTTAGAAAGAATCTTCAGGCACTTTAGCACGCCAGATGTTTTCATGCGATGCGAAAGATCCAAAAGGAAAGAATATATCTAGCACCCGAATTGATTGAAAATCCCATTCCGAAACCAGAAAGAGGTTCCAGAAAAATATATCTTCTATCATAATCTCAATCGCAAAATATCATTGTTAGTCCAGGAGGGCTATCTACATAGACACCGAAGAGGAACATTTATAACCACAAGGTTTTTTAGGCATATGATGGAATCAGGAAGTCATATAATATTAAGTAACAGACGCAAAGTCACTATCTTGCCTGCCTCTTCTGCCATTCATTCTTTCTACACGGTACCACCATATTACCTTTTAACTGAAAATATAATCACAATTCACGCAAGCATCTAACTTTTTGAATAATATATTTACTCATTCGTAATTATCAGGAATGAACAGCAAGAACTTTTACATACATCTTTGTTAAATTATTTTCTAATTTTAAGTTAACGTATGTGTGTTACCAATTGAAGCAAAAATTTATTTTTTAAATATGAATTATAATAAATTGATATCGATTTTATTAAAAAATTAAATCATGAATATCTAATCTATAGGATAGGTCACCTGGTTCTTTCTTTTTGATAATGCCGTTGACTACATTGTAATACAGGAACTCTCTTGGGCGAATATAATGAGTCTAATAATGATTATTTCGTGGTTGATGCGCCATCTTGTTTAAACCAAAGAATTGCTCAACAATCCACATTAAATAGCCACTGTATCATTGTACACAGTGGTTTTTCTACCACTTGATGGGGGTTACTCCAAAACTAATTAAGATTTTTAGGCATTTATGTAAACAACAGCAGTAGCAAAAATGTACTGAATTAGTAAAAATATCCTGTTTATAGGAATAGCAGTTTTTCGTTTTTCTTGAATTTAGGAAATGTAGCTATGTTTCCTGGAAGATGATGTGGTAGATACAACACAATGAAATCTCTGAAATAAACATCATAGTTTCTCTATAAAACGTAACAGGTCAATTGAAAAGTCCCCGGCCTACCATAGTAAAACACATTCTTTGGCAAAGTTAGTTTTTTTTATTCAACATAATCCCCTTCAAGGGTGATACATTGATTATAACGACCCTCCAAATTTTCGATACCAATTTTGTAGTACGATTTGCCCTTTGCTTCAAAATAGGCCTCAGTTTCGGCGATCACCTCTTCATTCGATTAAAATTTCCTCCCAGCAAGCATTCTTTTGAGATCTGAGAACAGGAAATAGTCGCCGGGGCCAGATCTGGAAAATACGGTGGATCAGGAAGTTTGTAGCCCAATTCATGGATTTTTCACACGGTGCATTGTCTCGGTGAAGCAGCACTTTCTTTTCTTAAAATGCGGCCGTTTTTAGGCGATTTCGTCCTTCAAACAGTCCAATAACGCTATGTAATAGTCGCTGTTGATGGTCCTTCCATTTTCAAGGTAGTCAATGAAGATTATTCCGTGCGCATCCCAAAATACAGACGCCATAACCTTGCCCGCCAACTGTTGCGTTTTCACACGCTTTGGAAGCGGGTTCATCGTCCACTCGGATGACATTGGGCTTCGGAGTGAAATGATGGAGCCATGTTTCACCCATTGACACATATCGACGCAAAATCTTGGGATCATTATGCTTGATCATCTTCAAACACTGCTCCGAATCATCAACCCAACGTTGTTTTTGGTCAAAAGTGAGCTCGCTCGGCACCCACTTTGCACAGAGCTTTCTCATACCCAAATATTCGTGAATAATATGATGTACACGTTCATCTTTAGAGTGTCTATTTCATTCAATTTCAATTTACGGTCATTCAAAATCATTTTGTGGATTTTTTTAATGTTATCTTCGGTAACATCCCCTTTTGAGCGTCCACAGCGTTCCCTGTCTTCGGTACTCAGTTCACCACGTCCAAACTTAGCATAACAATCCTTGATGGTTGATGTTCCTGTGGCAGTATCCGGAAACCCGGCATCAAGTCAGGTTTTTGCTTCAACTGTATATTTTCCCTTCAAAAAGTAATATTTTATCAACACGCGAAATTCCTTTTTATCCATTTTCTTTACAATACCAAAGTTGCTTCGCTCAAAATGCTATAAAACAAACTAGTGATCCGACAGCTGTCAAATTTATAGACGTATTTGAGGGTTAGTGCTAACTAAAAAACATATGGATTTAATTCTAGTAGCGCCATCTATGTGTCAGTCCGGGGACTTTTCAATTGACCTGGTACAGGAACTGAAATACATCTAATTAGGATGCATTTTTCTGTTTCCGCTTATTTTGTTTAATGAGCTTCATTAATTGACAGTTTTCTCTATGTTGCTGATTTAAACAGCAAAGATGATTCAGTATTCCTAAGTGCTCAAGTGCCTTGCTTAAAGATAATTCTTAAAAATAAATAATTAATTCTTAATTTATATTTAAATTTATCAAATTTATAATAGCAAAAGTTATATACGAAATCTATGACAATATCAAGTAAGGTATTGTTACCAACAGATGACCCATGCTATGGGGTATTTGGGGAACATAAAATAGAAATGTCTGGTGTATGATGTAAGAATAACATGTTTTGTGTCAGACATGTCGTTACGAACCTTTTAAGGAAGCCGTGGCTGGTTGTGCTGAATAAACTGGTGCAGGAGTCTGGCTCACTGGAGCCGTTGGCCTAAGAGTGATAGTAGATGGTGGTGGTTCCACTGGCTTAGTTTGTGTTCTTGGTGCTGCTACCTAAAAGGTTACTCATTTCTCATTATTTTGCCACCAAAACAATCGTAATTATTTACGACAAAAGCGAGTAAAGCCTATTTAAAACACATGGCGTGAAAGTTTAATGACAGGCATCAAATACCGAAAATTTGTTCGTTACTTTACTTACAACAATTCATCAATTTATTAAAAGTTTTCAATAAGAAAAATAAAGAACAAATATATCAATATATAAATGTAATCAAAAAAGCGCGACAGTTATCGAAATCGATATCCAAATAACCTAGGAGCATGTCGAAGGACTTAAAGGATGATAACATGAGGTGTATGCTGTATACCAACTCACAAAAAGCCAAAAAAATATCCAAAAAATCCATATAGTAACACAACCCTTTCACTCTCATTCTAAAATTCCTTCCATACCTGATTCTGAGCAGCTACTGGTTGAGATTGAGGAGGAGGTTGGGCGAAGGATTGAGCTTGGTATTGAGGAGGTTGGTATTGCTGTTGAGGAGGTTGGTACTGCTGTTGAGGAGGTTGGTACTGCTGTTGAGGAGGTTGGTACTGCTGTTGAGGAGGTTGGTATTGCTGTTGAGGAGGCTGGTACTGTTGTTGAGGAGGTTGGTATTGCTGTTGTGGTGGTTGGTACTGCTGTTGAGGAGGCTGGTACTGTTGTTGAGGAGGTTGGTACTGCTGTTGTGGTGGTTGATATTGACCACCGTATTGCTGTCCAGGAGCCTGAACTGGCTGGTATGGGGGTTGGGTTTGGGGTGGTGCGCCGAAATACTTTTGACTAGTGGGCGCGGCTACCGGAGAGTGTACGGGAGCCCAACCTCTGGTGGGAGTGGCGGTTCTGAAACCTTGGGGAGTCTGATTGGTCGAAGGGGATGCGAGAGGCGATCCAGCGCCTACGGAACTCACATCCAAGGGTTTCAAAGGGCGGTAGGAAGGTTGTTGGGATTGGTTACTGCGGGCGCTCTGTTGGGGTTGGTAGTTATTCTGTTGCAAACCGGGGCTGGTATATTGAGTTCCGCCCTATCAAAAACAAAAACAATTTTGATTTATATAGCACTCAAATACTTCATGTATGGTTCTTTCAATTAAATAGACGTCCTATAAACATATATAGTAGATAATTTAAAAATATTGCGATTTTTTATTCACATATATCGTCAATTACCATTTGCAGGCTTGGTGGCAAGTCCACATGAAGAGGAAGAAACAAGAGCTCACATAACAAAATTGTAGATGAGGAACTCAAGACATTTTTTGATGAACATTTATCCCAAAATATTCGAAAAACCATTATACACCACAAGGAAACTCCAACTTAATTTCTTCATTTCGCAAAATCCATTTATGATAGGAAATATAGCGTATCGCGACGAATGAGACAACATCTAGTTACTAACTTGTGCTTAAACTGAACCAGATGTATTGGCTATATCTCTTATAATAGGTTAATTGATAGTCTCCGGCCTACAATAGTAAAACAAATTTTTTTGGCAAAATTAGTTTTTTTATTCAAGATAATTCCATTCAAAGGCGATACACTGTTTATAGCGACCCACCAACTATTCGATACTATTTTTGTAGTACGATTTGTCCTTTGCTTCAAACTAGGCCTCAGTTTCGGCGATGACCTCTTCATTCGACGAAAATTTCTTTCTCAGATCTGGAGAATACGCCATCGTTTTCACTGACTTGAGACGCAGTGCATTGTCTTGGTGAAGTAGCACTTTCTTTTCCTTCAAATGGGGCCGTTTTCCGGCGATTTCATCCTTCAAACAGTCCAATAACACTATGTAATAGTAGCTGTTGATGGTCCTTCCATTTTCAAGGTAGTCAATGAAGATTATTGCATCCATGAAGACCATGCGCATCCCAAAATACAGACACCATAACCTTGCCAGCCGACTGTTGCGTTTTTCCACGATTTGGGGCGGGTTCACCGTGTGCAGTCCACTCGGACGACTGTCGATTGGACTTCGAAGTGAAATGATGGAGCTATGTTTCATCCATTGTCACATATCGGCGCAAATCTCGGGTTTATTACGCTAATTATCAACTCGTCGTTGTTTTTGGTCAAATTATGACTATTTCCTTAATAGACGTTTTCCTGTTTACTTGTAGTTTAATCGATTTATTGTTATTTGTAAGTACTTTATATGATGTTTGTATTATTAAAATAAACAAATATCCTGATAATTTATTTTTTATATTTACGCCCACATAATAAAATTCGTTCTACAAATGTTATCCAAAAATCGCAATATTTTTCTTTTATTTTTTATGTCTCACAATTCCAAAAAACTATATAGCAAAAATAACTTATTTTCACTGCATAAAAAGAGGTTAGAATGTTATCCGACCAAATCGAAAATAGATCTCGTTTAGAATCCTGTTTATTAAATTAACGCTCATGCTCATATAAAAGATTTATATCCAACTAATAACCTTCTATCAAAACATATCAGAGGGTTATAAAAATTATGAGTCAGTTAAGTGTCCAAAACACTGCCGAAAATATCTCGTATTTAATGTGAAATCCATGCAGTGCCAAATATCGTTGCGTAAGGGATCGAATATCAACTTACCTGCGCTTGCACGGGAGCTTGTTCAACGACCTCAGCAGGATCTAGTACACCTTCTTGTGGTGGAGGCCAAGCAACTCTCTTCACACCTAAACGTTAAAGAAATACTGCGGTGACTCGTTTGAAAAAAATGGTGTTTATAGACATTGAGTGACGGGTGAATTAATAAACATTGATTGCCTGAAATTCTCCTTTTTTTAAGGAAGAATAATAATTTATGTATGTGTATTGTTACTGAGAATGATTTAGTAATTGTAAAAGGGATGTTAACTTTAGTTATTGATAATATTTATGAGTATATAATAATATGAGTACTTCCTTTATTTTTATCAATTCATTTTGAACTAAAATTGATTTTTTGTATATTTAGGGTTTTGGTTTTGCGTTTTAGGACATTAACTGTGTCTGTGTTAACTGTGTTTAAATACGATTGATGTGATATTTGAACAAATTAACTTGATATAAATATGTGGTCTATTCAAAGTTATTTTGTACATACGTCATCTAAATTTGTGACGTTAAAAAGGTCGCAATGTTGCAGCATCAACTCTGAGTTTTCTTTCAGTTTGGATTTGACATACAACAAAATTCTAATCTAAATAAAATAATTGAACAAACATGTTATCAAATATATTTTATTTTGACATTATAGTACGTCTAAAAACTACAGTTAATTATACAGCCAGAATAGTCTATAGGTGAGAGTTAAAGTCTCTTATCACTATTGCTTTCAAGAACTGAATACGTGTGACAACCGGACGACTTTAACACGGTCATTCCTTCACGCAATCGAACATTCGGCAGGCAGTACGTTAAACATATTGATGACGTATGTACAAAAATACTTTGAATGTATATATACATACATATATAGTCCCTAATAATTATTTTTTAGTGTCAAAATTTAATAATTATTTATAATTTTAGGGAACTAGAATAGAATAAAATAATGAAAAAAATGTGTTCTCTAAATTTTTATACTATTCAAATTTAAAAATATTATTTTAATATTTAATATTATTTGTCTATTAATTTTGTCGTCAATTTATTTCAGTCAATCTTTTCTCCCACTAACCTTTGCTGAAAGTTTATAACATTTTTGAAGAACCTAACCAATAAATTATTTTTCTTTATCTTGTTTCACTCAAGGTTCAGTTCTTTTGCTCAACATTTAACTAAATCCATAGAATAACTGTTATCATTAATTTCTCTTTAGTCATAAATAAAAACGGAGATATCCAATGTAGGTTGTTTAGATCTAACATCTTTCATCTCGAACATATTCCTCAAAAACAGCCATATACCTAAACTTGAAGAAATCCTAATAGGTGCATTAACAGATGACACTATATGTCTAGCAATTGACAAAAATCAAGGTAACATTCAAAACAAGACATTAAACATTAAATGAAACAGCAAGAAACATTTAGTCTTACTTTTCAACACTCGCATAGATAACATAACAAAAAAGATCAGGAATAAATGAGCTCGTGATGATAGCTAAAAGAAGCTATCTACTGGAAAAAATACTTGAAGAATTTATAACAGAAAAACACAAATTGGATTAACAAAGGTAAAGTGAAAGCTAAAAACATAAACCCAGTGAAAAATGAGACATATGAAGAAATAAAAAAGGTGGACAAGTTTAAATAATTACGAAGCATGATGCCAGGGGAAGACAAAAGGATATAAACAAACAATCAAAATATTATGTGTAAAAAAGATAAAAATCTAATAAGACCAATAATGTCATCTAATGTACAAACAATGAAAATAACAAAGCAATTTTTTTCTTATATAAATAATTTCTTATATATATATATATATATAAATAAAGAAATAAATGGAAACAAATTAGGAACTAGAGAAAGAAATATTAAATCTCAAAGAAAAGATAAAGTTACAGAGAGCAAAAAGACTAAGAAATGTTTTGAAGAAATGTTAAGAAATGAAACCAAAATGGAAACAAAATCGCAACAAAATATTACATAAGAAATGACGAATAGATATTCATGTCATTCGAATAACGATCTAGGTAACCCTATGGCTAAAAAAGAGATCAAAAGAATCTCCTGCATCAAGATCTTTCCTTCAGTGATCTAACGTAAAGTGATTGTTGAACAATAGGTTAAATAAATAGTTATATATATATATAGTTAACAAAAATTAAACTGCCCATTGTTGGATCAACTATAAGTAAAAGAATAAAAAACTTTTTAAAAATGTTCCCTAAACTGTACAAAACCAAAGAAATGTATTATGTATAAGTGGAATTATTCTTTATTAACCAACCAAAAATAGATTTTTATGTTTTTATATTTATAGAAGTGATTTTAAATTTAGCTCACTGAAAAAACGAGGTTAGAATAACCATCTTATCCCAAGTAACTTTTACTTAGCAAATATTGTTAGTTTTATAACAGTTACATCAATATATTTTGAAATATGTCGACAATAAAAAGAAACTTTCGTAGTCAGACAACTGTGTCAACAAGCAAGAATCTGAAAATAATCAGTGGCTGAATAAATTTTTATTACCCATGCCCGAACGGAGTTATCTTTATCGACAAAAAACAATTTAATTGGACCAAACAATATTTTTTTAAGTAAAATAAACTATTATAATAAAGAGTGTAACGGATACTAATAGTCTAATAATTCAAAAATGCTATGTTTATACTTGGTAGCCTGACTAAGCGGCCAGCCGAAATATTTGGCTGGGGTTCAAGAAAAAAAATCTGATTCATATCGGTTTTCTGCTCTCATCTACAATATTTCTACGTTACTAAATTTACCATTAAAAACGTATTGTAAACAAGGATTAGTCCTTTTACTAATGAAGTGTCTTGTTAATAATAATAGCGAAAGTGTGCCAAGTGCACTTTTTATCTATGAAAGCTTTCAACGCGTGTAAATAGATTTTATTTTATTCTGACTTAACCTTAACCCATTATATATCCTTCTGTCAGATATCAGAGTATAATTTAATACTGCAATTTGAAACTGCACCGTAAAAAAAGCTAACGCCAACTATAAAAAAATACTAGAGAATCAACGATTTTGTGAAACATAATAACGTACCAAGTATGGCTCTTTTTATCGCACATTAAATATATTTTCCCCACTTTTTAATGGAAACTACATCATAGCAACTCTAAAAAACACTAAGAGTCATAAATATAAAATATAAAGTTAATAGTCAATCAGCCCAATACTATTGGTAATTTGATATTAATATAATAATAAATTAATAAAAAATTAAAATTTATCGATTTCTTCAATAGAAATTCAGTTTAGTTTCTTAAGCAAATAATGTTTTGGAGCAAGTACTTTCTATATTTGTTCGCTGAAACTTATAGTGCCAAGAAATAATGTTGTAATGAAAGTGTTTTGATTTAAGATTATTAAAGTTTATTAAAATCTTTGCCAATTCGGTAGTTACAGTACAAATAAGTCGCGTGACATCGAAAAGCAAATGCGATCGTTGTAGGAATAAATATAATTTTCCAAACACAACATGTTATTTTTTTAATAATTTTTTGCAGTGCTGTTTTAAAAAACATTAAGACAATACTTCTGTTATTCTTTTACTTTAGAACAAGTATTATAAGAACATCCGTAAAATAAAAAGATCAATCAAAAAGTTAAATCAAAAAATAATTTTGCAGAATTTTGTAACATTTAGTTCTCTACACTTTAAAAATATATGGAAAAATTATTAAAAACAATCAATATGACATAAAAGTAGCAATATTCCTGATGAATATATGCAAAACCTACTTCAAAAAAACATCTCAAACAAATTCCAAAAAACAGTTTGTTAAAAAAAATTACACAAAAATACAGAAAGAGAGAACAGAAAGTAAGATAAATGAAAAAAATAAAGCTGATCTACTAATCTACAATGAATACGAAACACTATTTAAACGTTTATGGGTTTCTGTACCATTAATGATGAGTTAGTTACTTATTACACTAATTAATTGAATACCGACAGTCGAGATGAACGCATACTTATTTAGAAACGTTTAGATATACGTAAGGTATACCAGACAAGTAAGAAAGCAAGTGTACACGTTACAGAAATATTACTAAACGGACGTAATTTATATTAAAAACATATCAAAATGACATAAAAGTAGCAATATTCTCGATGAATATATACAAAAACTACTACAAAAATATTTCAAACAGATTTTAAAAAAAGCAGTTTGCAAAAAAAAACTCTAAAATACAGAAAGAGAGAACAAAAAGTAAGATAAATGAAAAAAATAAAGCTGATCTGCTAATCTACAGTGAATACGAAACACTATTTATACGTTTATGGGTTTCTGTACTATTAATGATGAGTTAGTTACTTATTACACTAATTAATTGAATACCGACAGTCGAGATGAACGTATACTTATTTAGAAACGTTTACACATACGTAAGGTATCCCGGACAGGTGAGAAAGCAAGTGTACACGTTACAAAAATATCACTAAACCGACGTAAATTAGCACAGATGTTTCGTACACCGACGTATTATGAAATGTTGCAAATTTGCAGTATAGAGAAAAAGCACATGTTATCGATAGAGTAAAAGCACCTGATTGGACGAAAACTAGCCAGATTCGGGTGGGATGTAACGCGCACACTCGCTAGGCGGTTTACCTGGTGTGACTACGTCTTTAAATGTGGATCGGAGTTGATTTTTGTGTTCGAAATCTGGGGGTGGCCAGGACACGTCGCGAAGACTACTTGGAATGTTATCGCCACTACCTGTATCATTAATTTTACCAATTCGTCATTCGTGACTCATCATTAGGTCAGTTTCGTTACGCTACTGTCATTAGATCACTTTTAGTTCGGTTTTTGTCTGACATTGATGCTCGCAAATATATTAGGTGTTGTTTATTCATTATATTACAATACGTTAAAAATTTATTTAATTAATATTAGCATAGTGATTTTGTCCTAAGCAAATCATAAAATTAGCGTTGGGAACAATCGACTGAAAACAACTATCGACCGTTTAGTAATTAACTACTTTTTACTATTGACTGATTCAGTAACTACTTTCAGTGTCTATTTTCGGATCTACTAGTTTCATTCGACTGATTTTTAACGTTCAGGCCATCCTAGCCGCGACCTTGAAAATAATGTTCCGAAATGATGCTTACATAGATTTATATGTAAAATATATATAGTTTTATGTTTTTTTTTCGGTAGTTTGCTTGTAAATAACAAGATATTGTATATTAATACAGCAGTATTTTGGAACAATATTTTCCAAAATTCTTAATATAATAGGGTAAAAAGATTAAAATTGTGAATAATAAATAGTATAGTACTTTTACTGTTTTTATGGCTATAACAGGTAATATTTCATATAATATGATTACTGTCTCATTTTTTTGTTAAAAATATTTCCATTAATTATTAAATAAGGCATTTACTTTATTTAAAAAAGCTCTAGTAGTTATTGTGCGATTATTTTTAATTATGTTATGATTTAGTATTTATGGTTATTGTACAGCTCTATTTTTAGGTTTTGTTTAAGTTCTATTGTATTGTCTATATTTATTATAGTACATTATTTGAAAATAGCAGTTAATATATTAAACTAGGATAAAATATTTGTGGGGTATTATTCCATTCCATAGAAAAATTTCATTCCTTTTTACAGATCCACAGAACACTCCAATATAAAAGTAATTCTGCTTCATTTTAAATGAAATTATTTAAAAAAAATTAAGTACACCAAAGGGACATTTCAGTTTTTTCTCTTCGACTTTCGGCCCATGTTGTTTTTTGTTCATCTAACTAGTTCTGTCCAGGTGGTTTCCTGAGTTTCTCTGATCCTTCTCCCAATCGTAAACATTTCGTCTAAAAACCTTTCTCTCCTATATTTTTTGTTGTGTTATTTTGGTTCTTTCAGATCCTCTCTCATAGAATTCTACCACCTGTCTGGTCAATCTACTTGATTTTAATTCTTTCTTTTGGATTTTTGCAATGACTCCCTTTTTGTTGAAAATGAGAGCTTTATCTCTCAGTTTTATACAGCATTAGTTAGCATATATAAAGATACATTTAATATAATACATATAATGTATGATTTCTATAGGCTGTAAAACATGTAACACGTCAACTGCCTTGTCTCATTTTTCCCTTGTTCAATATTGAAGTCCTTTCTTACTCCACTACCTCTCATCCAGTTCATCTTTGTTATACCAGTGACTCTTCTGAGGTTTTCATTTCTGCTGTTGGTAACTTACTTTTATCTCTATATGACAATCACGTCTCGGGACAGAACATTATGGTTGGTCTGTAAATTGCTTTGTGAACTTCCATATTAGTTTTGTTTATTATATTAGCGAATTATAAATTTATAAATCATGATTTTATAGTAAGTACTACGTTTTTATCAGAAATTTATGATTTACTGCAAATAAACATCACTTTAAGTCCGAGTAAGCCGTGCGTCATCGATCTAAACAAAGCTAAATTAATACAAATTAATCTGAGCCAAACCTTCCTCCCTGTAGCATTTTCGCGAGGTAAGCAATCAGCCAGAGGTAACTAGGAGCCAGATCTGGATAATTATAAGTGCAGGTTGACCATTGTTGCTTTTTATTCAAATGTCGTTTCATTAAAACCACTGTAATTTATAAATTAAAACCCAGAGTATCATTAAATGTTGACAAGTGACATTTCAGGGCGAAGACCACTAATGGTGCCATCTATATGTCATGTACGAGCCATATTTTCTTTTTTTTTTTAGACATGTATATATGAGTCTGATGTATATATGAGTATTCATTGTCTCAGTTCAGGTTCTCTAAATGTCTTCCATCCTTTCAGAATCCCAACAAATAACGCCTTTTTGGTTGTAAACTTGACATTTAAAAAAGCGACTATTCTACTATTAACAGATATCCAATCTTTAGTTATATAATATTTTACATAACCTACTATTTATATATACTTTAGTTCAAAGGCGGATACTTATTTGTATTTTGACATTTGATGTCACAAATTTAAATGACGCATGTAGAAAATAACTTTGAACAGACTCTATAGATCCTTTACTTTATTTTTATAATAAAAATTCAAAAAACGAATATATTAGGAAACTTATTTTTATTATTATATTTATATTATAATATTTTTTAAGTATTAAAATAAAAAGATAATGAGTCTAAAACAAAGTTACTATGATTTGTCATATTATTATATGTAAATAATATGAACCCGAAATTATAAAAAATGATCATGACTAACATTTAAATATATATCATAAACATTTGATAAATCACACCATGAAACTTAACTGAACTATTATGACAATTAATAAACATCATGTGTCAACAGTGCCAAACTAAAAGGATAAGAATGACCGAGATAATCGTAGTACCTTAATTAATTTAATATTATATATATATATATATATATATATATATATATATATATATATATATATATATATATACAAGTATATATACATATATCCATATTAGTTTTGCATATTTTACTCTACATATTTTATAATTAACAAAGAGTTATTTCTAACACAAACATTTTATTAGCATCAGGGAAAATATGCTACGCGAAAATACTTTTTGTACCATCTATAAATATTCTCTTAAATATCTGGTGTGTATACGGCAGAGAAGGAAATTTGTTAATTACCGGATGTTCTTGATCAAACTCATTTTCAAAAAACCTTTGAAGGTTGCTAAATGAAAAAGAAGACGAAAACTTTCAACTACAATGTATTAATTCTTATTATATTAGATTAATTTTCTCCTATATTTACGACTTGATACATTTCATTACCAATACAAAAATGTATTTTAATATCTACTGTTTAATATCTAATGTTTTTCATATATATAAATATATACAACTATATATATATATATATATATATATATATATATATATATATATATATATATATATATATATATATATATATATATATATATATATATATATATATATATATATATATATATATATATATATATATATATATATATATATATATATATATATATATATATATATATATATATATATAGTTTCGAACTAACACCTGTTTTCTAACAAAACTAAGTTATACAATTCTTTATATTTATATAACAATTTTTAATATTTTCAATTTATATTTAATGTTAAGATATTTAACTCCAAAAATAATAATAGATCAAAAAAATATACAGCAAGATATTGTTTAAAATCTAATTAAAATATATGCCTTTGAGGAAAAATTGTTTTGAAAATATCTTCGACCACTAGATAAATAAAGACTCCAAAACTGGATATAAAATAAACAATAACATGCAATTTTTATTAATTAATAATTTACAGAACTTATTTCATCTAATAAATTATTCAATTTAATAATTTAATTGAATTAAAATTGATTTGATAAAATCAGCATATTTCTTATTATTCACTCTGATTCAACGCTATTTTTAAAAGATTATTCTAAATATAGATAGATTTTGTCGCCGATATATACAGAAATTGGATACCAAATCTTTATAGAATATCATAAAAATATACCTAAACCTTTGCGCTAATTACAATATATTTTTTAATAAGATACATATATAAATTTGATATGTTAAAAAAATTCAAGGAAAAAACACCTTATATATTTGTGGTTAAAAATACGTATTATATCAAAAATAATTTCTGGTATCAAGACAAAAACATCTTTAAAAATTGTAGAAAATAACTAAGAGGGATTCACAATTTCATTGCTTATAATTCATTTCTTTTATATATTTATGTTTCACACATTATACTAATTTTCCAATATATTATTTTTTAATAACTTGGAGAAAGTATTCTTTGTAAATTATGATTTAATATATTCAAATTCTTATTAAGAAATTATCTGTTTATTAAAATATTGTTTAATATGTTTAAATCACCAAAAATATCTGATTGTAACTGGTTTAATTTTAATTATTATATAAAAATGTGTAGTGTAACTATGGAATTATAAGCTAATGAAATATGAAAACATTAATAAGATATTATACAAGCTACCTAGGTTAATTGAACTTACCGACATATCCACTTCTTCGGCTTTCTTCTTCTTCCAGCATTCGCAACACGGCAGAATTTTGCAAATTGGCTGGTTTTCCAACTTGAGGATTGTAAAAATTAACCCTGCAAGAAATCAGTGTTTAGGATATTTGAAAAAGAACATATACGAAAGATTGGATAGGAAACCAATCAACCAAATAAACAAGCTCACGAAACATAAACAACTTAGTTATAGTGTTGATAAATATAATTATGTTAAAGTAAATTTAAACTAGTGTTGATTATTATTCCAGGCTATTAATTATAAACAATTAATTTACCTTTCAATCGCGGGTGCCATTTTTATTTTTTAATTTAACGAATAAAAGAAAAACCAGCTATCACAGACAAAAAAATATACAATAAATTCGATTCGAATGGATCAGATATACTGTACAGAATAAGAATAATATCGAATCAGGTCGAGTTTGGACGTTATGTCTTTCGTTGTCGAATATGTATTAAGCCGATTTTAAGGCTCTACGTATAGGTAGAACGATCACATGGTGTACAGAAAAGTCGGCAAATTTTCATCGGTGAGTTATTTTCGAATTAGTTAGTGATTCACGGGGCCAAAAATAATTATTGTTGCCGATCGGGCTTACTAGCGAAAAAACAACACGCGGGTAATTCGATTTTATTTATCGCGCCAATGAAAAAACACGCCATAACAAAACAATTCCTTTATATCTATTTTGAAAATGTTTATATTGTTATATGCGAGAGTTCAGTAGCATATGAGGTGGACCAGAGGAAATTTCCAATAATATTATATATGCAGGCTTGGTTGGCGCAGTGGTAAAGGCGATGGGACGGTCCTCCTACTGTTTCGATAGCTGCGGGTTCGAATCCTGCTGGGGCATGGTCGAAAATTTAGGTTTATGATTGTCCTAGGCAAGGGTGCAAAATCTGATAAGGAAAATGATCCCAGGCACGCCAGTAATCAGGCTGGATAAGACCGGATGTCTTCTGGAATGATTTCTAAGTTGGTCACTCGCCACTCGATAGGCTTAATGTCGAGGACTGTGGTGAGCCGACCTTAAACTTTAGGTCCAGTCCAGAAAAACCCTTAGTCGATAAAAGGAGACTTTAAAACTTATTAAACAAATAATATTATATCCAAGACTGCAAACTGTGAAAGTCTAAGTGTTTGTAGGTCCGTATACAAACACATATATTGAAAAAAATTATTTTCCTTGTTTGTTTTCGATTTTTATATTCATAACATATTTTTATGTTTTTTTTTAACTGTTACATATCTTTATTATGTATTTTTGTGTTGCTTATATCTTCTGAAAAATTCTCAGTATTATTTATGTCATCGCTAACGTATAGTTCTCTCTATATCACTTTTAATATTTACTGTGCTTTTTATCTTGCTATTGTAATTTGTATGTTGTATTCTAATATATATATATATATATAAATATATACATATATATATATATATATATATATATATGTATATATATATATATATATATATATATATATATATATATATATATGTATATATATATATATATACATACGTGTATATATATATATATATATATATATATATATATATATATATATATATCTATATATATACACGTATGTATATATATGTATATATATATATATATATATATATATATATATATATATATATGTTAGATTAGATTCCAAAACACCGACAAGGATCAGGGGTTTATAATCATATAAAATAAAAACTATGGATTAAATACGGTTCCTTTCGACGGGATAATCTTCTGGTACCAGAAAGAATAAAAGTCTAATTCTCGCAACGCTTGGCAAGCGACGTTGCCAGGTGTTGTAAATTATACGTATATTTGAAGAATATAATATAAATAGAATATTTTTTTATATATTTTAAAGTTTCCTTTATACCAACGTGGATTTAGCATAAAGCCTACCGGCTGGCCGGTGACCAACTTACACAATCCCAGAAGAAATTCAACCTTATCCAGCCTGGTTACTGGCATGACTGGGATAGTTATACTTTGTCAGATTTTCCACTGTTGCCTATAAAAACATCTACAATTACACTCACAAACATAAAGTACATACATGCCTGAAAGTCTCTTAAATGAATTTGATTCCCGAAGAGCTATTTAAAACCTTCAATTTCGTTTTAATATTTTTAGTGAGGTAAAAATGATGTCCTCCAAGTAACTCGTTTCAAGTAAATGTTGCCAAATCAGACGATAAATCAAAATTCTAGGGATTAGGACAATTTCACCATAATATGATTCGAATATTTTATAAAAAAAGTGATGAAGAATCAATGTTATTATAATTTCAACATCTTAAGGTGAATAATTTCAGGCAAACTATGCATAACACTAAACCCATATTTTTTATTGACAGTTTAGCAGAGCTGAAGAAATTCGCAGTGAAGGATACGGTGATTTTTATACCTTACGAGACTTGCTAGGTACTGTAAATTTTTTGCTGAAGCTCGTCACTCGAATTGTTCATTTGTTGAAATTGGTTTTTGAAAATTTGATCAAAATTCATTTCTAGGGGTTTCTTACAGAGCTCCAAGCATGGACTTGTGACTGGATATTGCGTTTTGATTAGTAATGTATAATTATTGTATTTTTTACTTTTGATTATTACAATGTATACATTTGTCTTATAAGTTAAAATATGCCACTGTTCTTGATTTTCAACCTGTCGAGTAAAGAAGTCAATATGACAAGGGTAGTAGCTATTGCTTTTCATTCTAGATCTTCCCAAAGATTTATAAACTTTTGAAAACCAGCTATTTATTCACGAACTACTAACAATACTAGAAAAATCAAATGTTTTCGGCTTACACACACAGAATTTACACGCTTATAACATTTTTCTTACTCTTTTCTATTCATAAAAAAGGCTATATATATATATATATATATATATATATATATATATATATATATATATATATTTATATATATATGTTTGGCAAGCGACGTTGCCAGGTGTTGTAAATTATACGTATATTTGAAGAATATAATATAAATACAATATTTTTTATATATTTTAAAATTTCCTTTATACCAACGTGGATTTACCATAAAGCCTACCGGCTTGAAAATTTGATCAAAATTCATTTCTAGGGGTTTCTTACAGAGCTCTAAGCATGGACTTGTGACTGGATATTGCGTTTTGATTAGTAATGTATAATTATTGTATTTTTTACTTTTGATTATCACAATGTATACATTTGTCTTATAAGTTAAAATATGCCACTGTTATTGATTTTCAACCTATATAGTAAAGAAGTCAATATGATAAGTGTAGTAGCTATTGTTTCTCATTCTAGATCTTTCCAAAGATTTATAAACTTTTGAAAACCAGCTATTTATTCACCAACTACTAGCAACTACTAGAAAAATCAAATGTTTTCGGCTTACACACACACATTTTACACGCTTATAACATTTTTCTTACTATTTTCTATTCACAAAAAAGGCTGTAGAGAACTATAAGTGTTGAGTTGAGTAAAATACAAGTAAAAACGTCAATGAAAGTACACAAAGATGGGCCAAAATGTTATCAAAATGAATGGAGAATTAAATTCTATATAAGTATAAACATTTGAATTTACAAATTGGCTGAAAAGGATAAAAAAGGATAAAATTATATTAAAAAACACATTTACAAATTTAATCACGGATTAAATCGAGAAATATTTGCATTATTGCACATCTATTTTTAATCGTGAAACAACCGTAACCCGACAACACAGAACCGATGCGATTTAAACGGTAACACGTTTATTATTGCAATCATAAAAATATATGCAGTATTATTACAGATGCTCGATATTAAGTCACGTATTCGCTTCAGGAATAATTACGTTTACCCAAAATGTAATTATTAGCAAAAATCCGTGATTCCTCAACTATAAATCTGCGTTTGAAACAATAAACTCTTTATTTCAAAATTAAAAATAACCTGGCAATAACAGGACTTGATTATTTTTAGATTCTGAATATATTATTGCTAATGGGTCATGTAATTATTGCATATATAAAAAATACTGTTTTAGGTGTTATTTAATTATAATAATTAAAATTATAAAAAGAGTTACAAAAATAAAATCAGTCAACCAATAACAAAAGCTGAAGTAACAGTATAATAGTAGATAACTAAACAATGAAGAATAAACCTCACAAATTCAACAACCAAACAAGTGGCAGCCTTGAATTACAATTTAGTACTAATTTGCTAAAATATCCTATATTCAGGAATGACGTTAAATGTCAAAATTAGATGGAAAGAACATGAAAAATATTGTAATATATTGGCATCTTTTAATATAACATCCTAGTCCAGAATTCAATACGAGAGCAATTGAAGGTCAGTGACATTTGGATTTCCCACCCTGAATCTTTAAATGCATCTAATTACCCCCTCAAGCAGCATCATTTAGTTTGTTATTCACACCGATTAACGTCAAGAGAGTCAAACATTCACCGGCAAATATTGTTCAGAACACTTGTACAGATTTTATGCTAATCTGAAACACAAACAACCACATTTTGTGAAGAAAATGAGTTATTCCATCAAGACAATACAATGCATTCAACACGTGTAAACTGCTACCTCATCCAATATATTCTCCAGATTTAGCCCCAATAGGAGATCTGGATATAATGAAGGAGTCATCATTGAAACAAACGTCTATTTAGAGGGCCTTGAGAAAACCTATTATTTAAAAGGATTTAAAAAAATCGAAAAAAACTGTACTGTACTGAGAAAAGAAACATTTTATACCGCAAAAATTATATTTCATTCCAAAAGTCACTGACTTATCAAACTACTCTCGTTCTAAAACTAGTAGTGTTGACATTAGGTGTTAGGTATTAAAATACAGAAGACACAATCCCATAGACTCATCAATCATGTGTAGATAGATGTAGCATCATCAATTATATAGATTCATAAACTGAATCCTTGAAGACAAGTGTAAACTGTTATATCTAAGTGATTGAAAACATAGTGGGTCACTGAGAAGCATGTATAATTAACATAAGCAGAACAAAATTACAACGGCCGGCTTCGTTGGCGCAGTGGTCAAGGCGACAGGACGGTCCTCCTACTGTTTCTACAGTCGCGGGTTCGAATCTTGCTGCGAAATGAATGAACTTAATGTTTGTGATGGTAATTGTAAATGTCTTTATAAGAAACAGTTGACAATCCATCAAGGAATAGCCATCCCAGTCACGACAGTAACCAGGCTGAGATTCACTGGATGTTTCTCGGGATGGTCTCTAAGTTGGTCACTGGCCAGTCCGTAGGCTTAATGCGGAGGACCGTGGTTCGGTGGAACCTACGTTAAACTGTAGATCCAGTCCAGATAAACCCACGTTAGTAAAAAGGAGATTTTAAAATATCTTTAAAAAATTACAACGAATCATTAGAAAATCTCTGGTTTCATTGCTAAACATTCAATCTTTTAACAACAATTCGTTAAACCATTAACTATCTACGTCACTTTTACATAACATTTATTATGTCCTGACCTTGAATAAGATCTTGTCACTTCTGGAGCAACAAAATAAAACAAAACAAAAATAGGACAAGAAAAATATTATTTATCGTAGTTAATGCCTCGTGATATATATATATATATATATATATATATATATATATAAAGGATAGAATGAATCGTTATGTTGCAAAATCATTTATCACTATCGCTAAAAATCATCAAACATGGATGAACAATAATTATTTATTCAAGCTTGTAATATAATAATAACAATCTGTTTTTATAGAGTAACAACAAGGAACAATAATGATTTGTTTTGAATATGATTTTTTCATTGGTGGTATAACGAATATTTTTGAAAAATAAGTTTTTCAAAGAAATATAGCACGCAAACTATTTGGAACGAAACTTAATTGTTTTTACATCATTCGTCGTATTTTATTGGAATCTGGGCAATTTTCTAGGTTCATTACAAAATGTGTTTTTTTTGTATTTTTAGAATACTTTAATACGTTTAATATATTTTTGTTTTACACCATCATAACGTCTAATATCATCTTTTCACAATTTTTATAAACTGTTTTTTTGTTTAGGGCTTTTGTTTATTTAATTAAAATTAGTACCATACATTTATAAATTAATATTGTATTAACGACATACATACCAAAACGTTTAAAAGAAAAATATTAAAGATTGTAGTAATAAAAACTGAAACGGAATCAAAACAGAATAAATACTAGATAGAAATAGATATAATAAAGAAAATAAAACATAAGAGAATAAAGTGGTTGTGATATTGTTATGAACTGACCAAAGATAAATTGAAAATATAGTTACCAAATAGTCTCTAGAAGGAAAAAGAACAAAAAGGAAAAACGTAAGAAGGAGCAAAAGTCGACATATAGGTATATAAATAAATTAAAACAGGATTCCTCGTAGAATACCAAGTATTCAACGTATATACCAAAGTTCCTCAGAAGCGTTGAAGCTTCATCATAAAGTTTCAAACCATTTTGCATTAAAAAAAACTAATATAGCAATAAATCACATATTATTTATATACTATTTGGAACGAAACTTAATTGTTTTTAAATCATTCGTCGTATTTTATTGGAATCTGGGCAATTTTCTAGGTTCATTACAAAATGTGTTTTTTTTTTGTATTTTTAGAATACTTTAATACGTTTAATATATTTTTGTTTTACACCATCATAACGTCTAATATCATCTTTTCACAATTTTTATAAAATGTTTTTTTGTTTAGGCTTTTGTTTATTTAATTAAAATTACTACCATAAATTTATAAATTAATATTGTAATAACGACAGACATACCAAAATGTTTAAAAGAAAAATATTAAAGATTATAGCAATAAAAACTGAACGGAATCAAAATAGAATAAACACTAGATAGAAATAGATATAATTAGGAAAATAAAACATAATAAGAGAATAAAGTGGTTGTGACATTGTTATGAACTGACCAAAGATAAATTGAAAATATAGTTACCAAATAGTCTCTAGAAGGAAAAAGAACAAAAAGGAAAAACGCAAGAAGGAGCAAAAGTCGGGATATTGGTATATATGTAAATTAAAACAGGATTCCTTGTAGAATACCAAGTATTCAACGTATATACCAAAGTTCCTTAGAAGCGTTGACGCTTCATCATAAAGTTTCAAACCATTTTGCATTAAAAAAAAACCTGATATAGAAATAAATCACATATTCACATATAGTTTCATTATCAATAATAATATTTGCAAACTTAAATAAGAAAAGAAATACTTACCCGACAGCCCCATTAGCAAGAATTTGCTGTTCCCTATCGAGGACTTCTCTGATATTCTGATCCGAATAAAGTCCGATAGGTGAGTTGAACTGTTTGTTCACCAATCTTGGTGGATTCGACATATTTCTGTTTTTTTTTTCGCTCCTAAACTACCTACAATAAAAAAAATAACATTGATAATCGAATTAACCGAGTACCTATACATATTTAATATTAAGATCTAATGACTTCTTGCTTGAAAGTTTAACAATAAATAATTTTACTTTTTGTTCTTGAAATTGGAACGAATTATTGTTTCTTACAATGTTAATAAAAGTACTACAAGCAATATTCATAGACAATTTACCTTCTAGCAGCAAGCTAGTTTTAATGATTTCTTCTGATTGGACACAAAGAGATTAGCAGGGAAAGCAGCCATAACACCAAGTCAGTCCTTGTATTAGAGGATTAATGTCAGTATTGTTTATGCTCCTTATATTTTTATTTTAACAACAAAATAATAATACTATTAGTAATATTAACTATTTACCAGAATACAAAAACACTATCCCAGAACACAGTGGAAAGAAAAGGTCGGTTTTGAAACAAAGAACATAATGCCTTATATTTATTTAATATTATCTAGATAAAACAAGATTCCATTGAAACCTCTTAAACTTATGACAAATGAAGACCAGATTTCCTTTCCAGAAGTGAAAAGAAAACTAATTCTCAAAATACATACAGTAGGGACAATGTCGATATCATATTTCGAAATACTGTTGTTCGTGATTGTAAAATTACAGCAAGAACGCAGTAAATAAATTGTGTGTATTTGTTTTTACACTGTGGTATATTTAATTCCTGCTATCTTCAGGATTACTTGTTTTTACTTCTTGTTATACGGCTTGGTTGGCGCAGTGGTAAAGGCGACAAGCCGCGGGTTTAAATCCTATTGGGTCATGGACATAAATTTATTTTTATGATTGTCCTAGGCAAGAGTGTAAAATCTGACAAGGAAAATGATCCCAGTCACACCAGTAACCAGGCTGGGTAGGACCGGATGTCTTTTGGGATGATTTCTAAGTTGGTAACTCGCCAGTCGGTAGGTTTAATGCCGAGGACCGTGGTTCGGTACCTACGTTAAACAGTAGGCCCAGCCAGATAAACCTTCGTTGGTAAAAAGGAGGAAAAGAAATTTCAACAATTTGTATCTTTTTTTTATATGTATATATGTATGTCAAAAAATAACAAAATTTGATACAAAAAAATTAAAAAGTCACAGTTTTTTTACCTTCAATAATATTAAATTACGAAAACATAACTATTTAAAACAATCATTATCTTTAGGTCGAGATTTTTCCAATTGTGTGTCATAAAGTGACCTATGTGTATGTGTGTTATGTGTAGTGGTGGTAGAAAAATCGTTCTGTGATCCGCTAATCACTCTGGAGAATATGAGGTTTATAATTTATTTTGTTCTAATTTCCAGGACCGGCATTTTTATTCTGGTAGAATATTACTATTTTAAAAATATTAGTGAAGATTTTTTCTTTCTGATGGTATCTATAATAAAATATACTTTAAACAAACGAAAAATATTATTTGAATTTACGTGTATAGCTTCACGAAATAAACTTGCAATTAGAAAAATATACATTAAAGTGGTTATAAACGTATGATATATCTAATTTAAAAGGGGTTTATAATTTTTGTGTTTTAGTTTTCACGGCTAGCATTTTTATTGTTGTAGAATATTACTACTTTTAAAAGATCAGTGAAAAATTGTTCTGTCTGATGACATCTCTAATAAAATATACTTTAAACAAACGAAAAATGTAATGTGAATTTACGTATGTAGCTTCACTAAATAAACTTGTAATTAGAAAATATCCATAAAAGTGGTTATAAACGTATGATAGGTCTAGTTTAAAAGGGGTTTATCATTTCTTTTGTTCTAGTTTTTAGGACAAACATTTTTATTGTTCTAGAATATTAAAACTTTAAAAAGATTAATGAAAAATTGTTCTTTCTGATGGTGCCTTTAATAAAATATATTTGTAATTAGAAAAATACATATAAAAGTGCTTATAATTGTATGATACATCTAATTTAAAAGGCGAAAATATTATAATTCCTTTAGTTCTAGTTTCTAGCACCAGCATTTTATTATTGTAGAATATCACTATTTTTAAAAGATTGCTGAAAAATTAGAAATCATCTCAGAAGACATCCGGTCTTAACCAGCCTGGTTACAGGCGTGACTTGGATGATTTACACTTTTACCTAGGACATTCACAAATTTTAAACAATCACAAACATAAATTTACGACCGTGTCCCAGCAGGATTCGAACCCGCGGCTATCGCAACAGTACGAGGACCATCCCATAGCCTTTACCACTGCGCCACGGCAAAACGACCTTTTTAATGTTATCTCTAATAAACTATATATTAAACAAATGAATAATGTGAGGTAAATATACATGTATACCTTCAGTAAATAAATTTGTAATTAGAAAAATATATACAAAAGTGCTTAAAAATGTAATTATGATGATAAATATAATTTAAAAGGGCTGAAAAATCGGTCTTTTTAATGCTACATTTATTAAAATATATTTTCAACAAATTAATAATGTGATGTGAATTTACATGTGCAATGTACAATTTACATTTACATTTGCATATATATATAGTCTATTCAAAGTTTTTTTAGTAATGCGTCGTGGATATTTGCGACGTCGAAACGTTGCAATGTTGCCGCATCAACTCTGAGTTTTAATTCAGTTTGGCTTTGACATACAAAACATTCAAATCTAAATAAAATAGTTGAATAAAAATGTTACCAAATATAATTTATTTTAACATAATACTATATCTAAAAACTACAGTTAATTAAACAGCCACCATTATTTATAGGTAACAGTTAAAAACCTCTTATCACTAATGCTTTCAAGAATTTTGCAAACGTCTGACAACTGGTCGCCGTCCGGTTGTCAAATGTTCGCTAAATTATTTAAAATTTTATTATAGGTAATAATTATTATAGGTTATAAGCCGGCAAACATTATTTTAGCCCTTTATTTTGATAAATTTTAAGTCGCTAACTAATATGTCTTATTACTTTGTTTGAAAATGCCGAAAATAATAGATATTCGGAGTCACAAATTGATTGCGGCTTTAATAGGTTATTTCGAAAAGGAACGAGATAACGGAGGCCCCTGTTTGCTGGTATATTCCGTTAGTGGGGTAATTATTAATGATATTAAATAACATAAGTCCCTCCAATTTTATTGAAAATGTGTTTTAGCGGGTTGCTGTCGTGCTAAATATTACTGTGGGTACTGTGAATAATATTTCTTATAAAATGAAGAATAATACGTTAGATTCACCCAAGAAAACCCATCTACATACATAGTGGGTGACGAATCTTGACCATCTTGATATTGGCACTATACGAGACCAAATATGCGAAATGTATAAGAACAGTAAGTAAAAATAATTTAATAAAATTATTTTAGAGATAATTTTCATATAATTAGGAACATGCAGCTTTTTTGAGGGATGTAAGACATCCTCTCTTACACTCTTACAGAGCATAGGGTTTAAATGGTGTAAAGATAACCCTCGGAGAGGTTTAATGAAACTTCAATTAAAGACATAAAATATTATAAGGAACTTGAATATTTCAAGATGGTTCATTGTGGCACTCTTGGTAAGACAGTAACAAAAAAGTGTAAAGACAATAAAAATTGATGGAAAAAGGTAAAAGTTACAATAGCATTCAATTGGGTTTTGTTGATCATTATATTTATCACTACATAGTATAAAACAAAGTCGCCTTTTCTGTCCCTATATCCCTATGTGCGCTTAAATCTTTAAAACTACGCAACGGATTTTGATGCGGTTTTTTTCAATAGATAGAGTGATTCAAGAGGAAGGTTTATATGTATAATACATGCATAATATACTAAGGCAACATTGCTAATTTTAGAGGTTTCTAACGTGATGTCGTAAATTAACCTATTTTTTTAAGCTTATTTAGCAATTAGCAAAAACGCTGCCTAACCCTACGAGTTAGATCAAATTAATGTACTACAGTATTGTACACCATAAAAAGGTCTACAAAAAAGTCCGCGATGGTATATGTTTATCTTTTAGGGATAACCCACATTAACCATTTTTATTGTTTACTTTTTACGTGAGAAAATGGCTTATTTACGAAGCTATTTTAAGCAATACGGCATTAATCCTTATCGAATTAAGTACCTTAAATACAGTGTGCAATTAATATAGATCAATATGGTTCCTTACAGCATGTAAATTAAACAAATATTTTCGGAGATATTACAAATATAAAATTTGCGTTTAAAAATGTGTAATGTAATAAAAATTGTATGAATTTAGATATTCCAAAGATAGCAGGAAATCTTCATAGTAAGTATAGGGGAAGAGGAATTGTTTTACTCCAAATTTAATGCGTGCAGGCCAAGGGCAGTAATGAATGAACCAAAAATACTGGATCGATTTTAATCATGTTTTCATTGAGTGACATAGGCATATATATTTTATGCCCGTGCAAAGTCGGAGCGGGCCGCTATGTTTTTATATACAACGTTCATATTTTTCTGTAGTGTAATTAATTTAGTATCAGCATTGCACCCGTGCGAAGCCGGGACGGGTCGCTAGTTAATAAATAATTGCAGATATATTGCTAGTTGAGAAGAATATTCCATCAACTGAACAACTGTTTGGATATGTGGAAGGAAGCATTGTCAACCATAACACTTTCGGTTTGGATGAACTCGATAAGACATACAAAGGAAGTAATTGATAAATGGTGAAATCGTGTACATGTTTTAGACAGACTAGAAATTAACAGATTTGTATGCACATATATGATTGTAGTTGTTCAAAATTAAACATAAGCATTAGGTTAGAATGAGGAGAGAATGAATACTAACTGTTTTGTAGATATGATAAACGCTTTAGGCAGAATTCAGTGATAAATTTTATCAAGAGTGCTGTACACAGGTTGTACACATCGTAGTTTTAAGTCCTTCAATGATATATGTAGTAGATGTACTATAATGGTAAAATAAATTATATTTAATAATATTTTTGTTCAATTATTTTATTTAGATTAGAATTTTCTTTTATATCAAAGCCAAACTAATATATAATAATAAAGCCTAAACTAATATATATATATATATATATATATATATATATATATACAAATGTATTATATTTCTAAAATAACAGAAAAAAGTGTGGAAAAATATAGTATTTCATACAGAATGCTAGCAAAAATGTTCACGGCTTCGCCGACCTATTTTTAAACCACAATGGACTAGGTGGACGACGGGCAAACGTATTTATAGGAGCGAAAATACGTAAATACCGCCTAAAACTCAGGTGCCTCGCAAAATTACACTCATCGAAATATTATCGGTGCGTCGAGGTATGCCAAAAAATTTAATTTGAATACTAGGGCGATTATGAATAGAGAATTATTTTTGTTCGGCGCGTAAACAACATTTACATGAAAGACATGTCTGCATGGCAAGCGTTTGGGAATTGGGTGAACCGCTGATAGATATTAAGTCCATCGTTTCAAAACATATGTTGCGGAACGAGCTGGAAGAAGTGAGCCACTCGAATCCGCTCGGCTTGTGTTTACATCACGTGTCAATAAAATTAAATGTTCGCGGCTGTTTGGAGTTCGATGATTACATGTGTTTCGAATAAAAAATGTTAAATCAAATGCATTTGATCTGTAATTATTCCAAAAATTTTAATTACGAACTCGACAGTTTAAAAAATATCTATAAATAGATCTTGTCAGTTTTTTTTCAGTCCACAGACGATATCACCGAACTCTTCTATCAAAAAAATCTCTTAGTTGTTAGAAATTCAGATAAATTAGGTCTAGTCCACTAGGTTTGGCAAAAAGCATGTATTGTTAGATACGAGTAAATTATAGAAAATCCTCTAGAATAGACCACATATTTAGTATAAGTCAATTAGTGTAAAAATTTCAACCAATAAAATACACTGATTGATTTGGAAGAGGCATTTGACAGAGTAGAATAGAACCAGTATTAGTTATATTAGAACAAAGAGCTGTAAGTAACAAAAGAGTAAGAATAATTCAAGAAGTATACGGGATAAGTACTAATGTTGTCATTGCAGGCAATATGGAATCAAACCCAAGCAGAATTAACACAATGCGAAAGTGTGGAATGACAATGAAGGAAAGCTTCGTCTTGCTCTCATGGCCATTCACGGTGATGAGAGAACCAGAAATAATAAATATGCATAATGAGAATGTAAAAGTAAAAGAAATAAATGCATTTAAGTATCACTCAGATAGAAATCGAAAATAATGGAAGCCAAAAGATGAAAATGAACGTCAGGATTAGAAAAACCATTTGTACTTTGCTATAGCAAATTTCATAGCATCAAGCTAAATTAAAATGGATGTGTATAAAGCAATTTACAGACCAACCCTAACTTTTGGTTGCGAGACATATTGGTATTGTCAAGGAGGAATGAAAGTAAAATACAAACAACAAAATAACAAGAAACGAAAAACAACAGAAAATGAGAAGTGGACAGGATGAGAAGCAGAGAAATGAAGAACTCAGTTAGACAAGTAAATAGAATATGGGAAGCAAGGACAGAAAAGAGGAAAACCAGAAGTTGACATACTTCAGAAGGAAGGAAAAAACCCCAGCCGAAGCAAGAAGACTAAGCAGAGAAGACTCAGACTATTCCCTAAACAATCTACATCAAGACATTTAAATATCAGCTTCTACAAAACCGATTAACTTGAAATCTGTATATGAACTTGTATATGTTATATAGCTCCAATAAAAAGGTAATGCCGTCAGGTGACGTTATAGATATAATAAGATTGGAAAGGCAGTTTCAAGAAGTCGCCACTTGTTTTATCCGGTATAGTTCTGAAGTAAAATAGATTTGTTTGTATTTAACCCTACATGTTTCATACATGGTACAATCATTAAGATTCCGGCAAAATCATAAGACTTCAACAAACGGCGATCTTGGAAATTGCTACATATAATATGGAGAGTGTCGAATAAAATATCTATTAAAGGTATACAAAAAAAAGAAAAAGAGACATCATAATTAAATTTATAACATAACATGTCGGCTTCGTTGGCGCAGTGATCACGGCGACAGGACGGTCCTCCTACTGTTGCGATAGTCGCGGGATCGAATTCTGCTGGGCCATAGATGTACTTTATGTTTATGATTGTAATTGTTAATGTCTTAGACAACAGCGGAAAATCCGACAAGGAATAACCATCCCAGTCACGCCAGTAACCTGGCTGGGTTAGACCGGATGGCCCGGCTCAGTCGGTAGGCTTAATGCGGAAGACCGTAGTTTCGAGCCCACGTTAAACTGTAGGTCCAGTCCAGAAAAACCCTCGTAGGTAAAAGGAAACAAATAACTAAAGCTGCTTAATAAAGAAACTGGTCGTGTAACACGTCAACAATAGTCACTAGCCAAAAATAATAAATTAATCAATTCGCATTCGCTGCCAAACATCACTCATCCGCGAATTCTATAACCGCAAGTAATTAATGTTATGCGAATTTATTAGACGTTACACGTAAAACACATCTGATTCAACTCTAATAAAGGCCGTATCAAAAGAAATCCGATATCTTAATTATTCCACGATGCTCGTGAACTGTAAACTTCATAAATCGCTTCAATAGTTTTTGCCAATTTCCACTCAAAATGTGCAAGTAGCGCAGTATACATAAGCCTTAAGCGAACAGCTGCTTAAATTTTATAGTTTTCCATGACAATGTTTCTAAAAAAAGATTTCTAAATAGTTTATTTCGGTCTCTAAATTATACATATTACGCATACCTATCCCGTGTTTTTACACGGTAACAGAAACAAATTACCTTTAATTTTAACTCATTATTTTTTTCAAACCAAACCAACGATAATTTTTATATATCAGGATCACTATAACCAACAATTATGGTTAAAAAAAATGTTGGAAATAAATGTTTTGCTTTGCATTTTATATTAATAGGAAAGAACAAAATTATTTTCTTGCTAGTGCTATTATTTCCGGTATACATAAAGCCTTATACCAAGTAAATCCGTAATTTTTTCCCGATTTTTTATTAAAGAAAACAGGTTATTTACCATAGATAGCTAACATTTATTTATACTAAGTATTGACCATTTGATTCTATACGGTTTCCAAAATAATAACGGTTTTTTCTTTGACCTAAATTAGTGATCGACCCCTATGGACACCAGAGGACGGCAATCGGAGCTAAATCTGGGGAGTACGACTGCAATCAAACTTCCCATCCAACTGACTTCAACACTTTCTTCACTAGCCAAGTCATGACAATTCAATCTTTAATTCCCCCTTAATTTGTTAGGTCTTCATCCAATAATTCCAAATATTTTCGGTCTACTAGAAGGTTCTTTCCTAGAACGTTGAAATCGCCACGTCTAAATTGTCGAAATCACGTTTCACATATTCTTGAGGTTGAACAAAACGAAACAGAAACAAACATGCTATGCTGTCTGAATGTCCTTTGACGGTTTGAGCTAGATTTCAGTCCAAGTATTACAATACATTGTCTTCAAATTTTATTGGTCCTCCAGGCCATTTCGAAGTCACCACTTTTAAATCGCTGAAATCAAAACCGATAATTGGGATACGGTGAAAAATACGATGGAGAAGCAACACCATATGTTTCCAAAGCTGTTTTGTGGTGGGCTCAGGCAGCATATTTATTCAAATTAAAGAACCAAAATAATGAAATTTTGAGCTTCCCACAATGAAAATCTGCATAACTTGAATAATTCAATAATACTAAAAAGAAAACCGTCATTTTATTTAGAAAAATTTCAATACCGTCTTATTTAACAATTATGGCATTTTAACGGTTGTTTACATTGATACAAAATACATACAATAATCTACATCACATGACTGTTGCCAATAGAAACAAGTGGTCTAGTTTCTTGAAACAAGTTAATTAATAATTAATAACGAATGTATTTCAAGGACTTAACATAGTAACAGACAGCCTAAGATGTGTTGGATCATAGTATGTATTCTCTTGTATTTGTAAGCGTTATGAACGTGACCATATACAAGATATGATGTCCGATATATTTGGAACGTTCACTAGAAATTACTGTTTCCAAAATAACCGAAAAAAGTTGTATTTTGAAATAATGTATCTGTAAGTCTAATTCAGATTATATTAAACCTTTTCTATTCTAGAGAATTGATTTTTTTATATTTTAAAGCCTCCTTTTACCAACGAGGGTTTATCTGGACTGGACCTAAAGTTTAACGTGGACTCCCAACCACGGTCCTCGGCATTAAGCCTACCGACTGGCGAGTCGGTAGTAACTTAGAAATTATCCCAGATGACATCCGGTCTTACCCAGCCTGGTTACTGGTCGGATTTTGTACTCTTAACTAGGACAATCACAAATATTAAATAATCACAGACATACATTTAGGACCATGCCCCCAACAGAATTCGAACCCGCGACTATCGCAGCAGTAGGCGGACCGTCCTGTTGCCTTTACTACTGCGCCAACCAAGCCAGCTAAAGAAGTTCTTATTTTATTTATATCCATTGGAGCCTTGCATGATTTTTCACTGTTTTCCAATAGATAGCGCTAAAGCAAATAATCTTACTATTAGTATTAAAATAACCATATAGAATTTGCGAAAAAATGTATTGTACTATAAGTGTAAAATAAAACGTTAAACATCCAAAATTCTTGTTAAAATTAGTGATATATATCTCTATAGGAAATATTAATAAGATATTAGTTAAGATACTTCAAGAACATTAATTTAAACGTTGACCGATAAACTTGTATCAATATTACACTAATAATTTGGAGCACCCTGTATTAATATAATATTACTAAACAATAATGCATCATTTTTATATTTAGAATAAATTATTTTATATTTTAAACGAAATATTATTTTATATACCTTATATTTTAGTCGTTTAAAATATTTTAATATAGGACATTATATATAATATATAATTTTAGGTGCAACATAATTTACAAACAACCAATCGTTAACAGCACGACATTTTTGCCATGCAATTAGATTCACTAAAACACCAAATGTTAATTTTTGGTGAAGGCGTAGTATGATTTTGGCGAATGCGCTACAACAAAACAAATAAAACAAACACAGCGTTACATAATTGTTTTCTTAAACAAGATTTAGATATATAGATAACTCGATACTGTTAATTACATAAATCTTCCCGTACTTACTGGAACCAAATTAACAACCGAATTTATAGGCACATCTATTCGGCTTAGAAAAAATAGATTTTCTGCTAGCCGCGGGAGATTTATCTGGCAAGAAGAGTCGATGGAGAATTTATTATTAACACACCTTAAAAGTTAGGACCAGTCTGGCAGATACGCATAAAAATCATAAATTTATTTAAAAATATATACCCAGAGTGTATTCTAGAAAAAAAAATCGCGCTGGTCTAACGTCCAAATATTTTTTCTTGTTTTTTTTTCACGAAATTTTGAAATTGACGTTATGCCAACTAGAAACGAACATATTCAAAACGCGATAAAATTAGTTTTGTTGCAAAAACTGTGGGCGATTCACAACCCGACGATTGCACATACATATATATGTTGTGTACGTAACGACTTTATTAGAATCTACTTTGGTTTCTAGTTTTCGTCAAAGTCGATTCTAATGAACGGTGGAAACAAAATAACAAGCCGACTTTCGGTACGACAGAAATAAAGTGGCTTAATTTATTATTCTTGGTGGGTTTTCGTTTTTATAAATATCCCAATGGACTTAACGCGTTTGATTTATAGCTTTATTTATTGGAGATTGTCTATTTTAAAGGTTAAACCATCACTGTTACATAAAGAAAATAATAAAATACAACAATATGAATTAATTTTTGGGATATCAATGATTTGTGTCAAAATTAAGTTAATTTTACTGCTATGGAGTATGATAAAGTGTATATATAAAAGGGTATGGCACAGAACCAGAAATGCTATAGACAAAACAATATTTAATATAATTAGTAATCAGACAAATCGGAAGTTTAAAGAATATAAACAGAATTGCTTTCAAAAGTATATAAGTAAATTAGGCCCGGAAGCAGACAAAGATTACTCGCTATGAAAAGCAACTCGTGGACAAAGACTAATTATTAGATTACCGCCTATTAAAAATGATCGAAATGAATGGGTTCGACGCAACGATGATAAAGTTGAATTTTTCGCAGAACATTTAGCTAACGCATTCCAGTTACCAACTCGATACTGTTAATTACATAAATCTTCCCGTACTTACTGAAACCAAATTAACAAACAAAACCAAACCAAACCAAATCCTGTTTATCAGCCAGATGTAGTTGTTTAAATCCGATTTCCCCAATGGAAATTGCCAGAGAAATTGACAACAACCTCAATCCTAAATAGGCTTCTGGAATTGATGATATTTCACCTGAATTAATGAAATAATAGTCAAAATGACAAAAACCCTAACTATATACTTGACGGATACCCGATTCCTCAACCAGAATCAGCGAATCAGAATAAATCTCGATGGTAAGTTAAATCATGTTACACAAAAAACTGGCTAGGCGGGAGATACTCTCAATTTAACCTAAAATCAAAGAGATGGGTTTATCAGTCAATCGTAAAGCAAATCTGGACCTATGCAGTGCAAATATGGGGTTGCACAAAATCACCAAAACAACTAGCAATCTAACGCAATCAAAACAAAGTTCTACGATTAATTACCAATGCTTATCGCTAAGTAACCAACGAAGAGCCGCACTCTTCAAAAAACGGATATACGAACTGATCCAAGATTTCATTTTAAAACATAGCAACAAACATAGCTAAATCACAGCAAGGTGGAATCAAACAGCTACTGGACAACACGCAGGAAATTAGAAGATTGAAGTGAACCAAACCATACGAACTTGTATAGTGTTTAAGGAAAGTTAGCAGCCTAGGTAGTCTAGTTAGTCTAGCAGTTAAGTAGTTTGTACTGGAATTCGATCAAAAAGTGACTCGAAACTTCTGGAGGAAATATTACCCAACAGATAAAGTCCAGTAGTACACTAAAACATTTAATAAACCTTTTCTAGATCATTAGATGCTAGATCATAGATCATTTTCATAGAATAATAGACATCATTAGACCTTCTTTGGAAGATAAACAAAAATTATTTCGATATATAAACTAAACAAAATGCTACCAGAGGATTATATAGAGATATTAACATCTTCTAAAGTTACTTTTACTGCAAACTTCCTAGTATGCACTGGTTGAGGTCATTAATCCCACTTAAGCACTGGAGACAAAATAATAGCATAGAAAGCCATCATTCAACTATGGACCACAGTAAGCAACAACTCAATTCTCAATGTTCATAAGCTCAAAGCTCATACTTTGCAAGAGGTGCATGTATCTAGATCGTAATACGAGTATAAGTTAGCATAGCATACAGGATCAGAAGAAACTTGTGAAACATATAAACGATCTATCATAGTGATAAAAACGACTCAATAGATACATTATATCGATACGATACGAAGACATATTACATACGAAATCTGCTGGGTTGCTGCGCGCACAGATTGACAGTCTCTCAAAAACAAACAAACATGTCATGGGATAGGGAAGGAAAATAAATAACATCTTTTATCTCCAACAAATTCTTTAGAATCAAAGAAGAAGATGAATTTGAAGCTTAAGCAGCAGAGATAATTAAGAGAGTGACTAATATTAACTGTCACTAACCTACTATGTAGTAGTGTCGTATATCAAAACTAGAAGGAATTGCAGTGTACCAAAGGTTTAGGTATGAAATTGGATATTAAACAAAAATGAAACAAACCTATTTAAAGAATAACGAAGAGAAAGAAGAAAATATAAAATATAAATACACAACAAGATTTATTATACTGGCGGATATCAATATGGGACATAAAACATTACGAAACACGAGCCAAGGCTAGATCTTCATAAAATCAAAGAAGCTTTTCAGTTAATAGACGGACAAAATACATAGTTCGTAGAATAGTGGCTAGTTTCAATGATACATTGCCAATAAGACATTGAGCAACGTTGTTATTTACAACCAATCTAGCAAAAATCCAATGTCGCCATCTTTATTTAGGTGCCGAAATGAATGAGATTTCACTGTCTTGTTTATATCTGATCTAAAGCTATTATTTATATTTGTTAGTATTTGTATTATGTATTATTTCCACTTTTATATTACAGAGTATCTATATAGCATTTCCAATCCAACGAAGTACCCAAAAATCGATAGAAATTACGGTTATTTTTAAATAAATAACACATTTTATACAATTACATATCACATATAATATATATATATATATATAAATATTAATACTATGATAAGTATTAATTTATCATAATTAACATAACGAAAATATTTTTACAAACATAAAATCACCTATCGTACAATAATATATACAAATATTCTTCATTAAATTCTTCAATTAAGTAATACTAATACAAATAAATAATACAAAAAGGTTCATTAAATTAACTATGTTTGAGAACTGTTAATTATCAGCATTGATATAAAGTCAGTCGGATATTATCTTAGCCAAATAAAACGTGTTTATATCCAATGAAATTCTGGTTTACCCGATCTAAATTACTACTGAAAAATATTTTAGTTAATTTATCTCTTTGATGAAGAATGAATCAAAAAAGTAGCTTTAAAATAAATATATAACATGTATTTGGCACAAAAGTGTGAAAAAATCTGACAGGTTTATCAACGAAATTTATATATACGTTCGGAGAAGAGTTAAAATTAGTTTTAAACAACGAACTCAATGATTTCAATGACCTACAGGTAATGGTCATACAAAAGAAGCAAATGTCATAGATTTAGCAAAAATAAATCTGCTTTATTATTATAATAATTCTATACTATAGTTGATTGATGTGAAAATAAGATAGATGTGACTAAATACAAACAAATGTTTGTTTTATGAGCCTGCCTTTATGAGTTTTATGATGGATGTTTATTATTGTTTGAACCTTGGCACTAATAAGAGGCAATTTATTAGTTTTATCAAGTTTAGAGTCACTTTAATTAGATTGTGTCTCAGAGAAATAATTAAATTAGCTTCGAATATTTTTGTTGGTTGATTTTTAGGATATTATGTTAAATCTGATAAGATAAGATGACTAAGGTTACCCTAAATATAGTTTGACCATTATATATAAAATATCTGGAAAAGGGTTTATTCTCATAGCATTACCATAGTAAAACGAAAGTATTTTAAAGCACAACAGAGATACTTTCAACAATGTATCTTTTCAAGAAATAAAATTAAACATGATGTATCAAATATAACTTAACAATATCGTATAAATGTGGATTAAATCATAATAAAATCAGATAATGTAGTAAATTTTAAACAATGAGTTTCATAAAATTTCCAAAAAATTAAATTAACCTAAAAAGAAATACATGCAGTACATAAAAGAACTATGGTACATTCAAAAAATGGACTATTTCTTGATATCTGATTGACTTTCTGTAGAAAATAAGAATCTTAAATGTATAATAGAAATAATCAAGATCTATTAAACAATTGTCTATGAAACCATTGCTGATGTATGTCTAATTAACTTCTTAAACGGTTAAATCAGTAACAACAAAGTATAAAAACGTAATTATCCCTAAAACAATTTAACTTCTTATAAAACAATAAAACAAGAAAATTGGCAAATAAACATTTGATGGTTATATGAGACCCGACGAAGTTATATCGATATAAGATTTCTTGGAAACCGCACAATAAACAGTATCGGAATAAGTATAGCCAAACAAAACAAACAGCTAATAAAAGCATTTGTTTATAAACTTTTACGAGTACACGGATTGCTTATGAAACTGTATGATTATAGACCAGAATTCAAAATGTATTTAATACAACAATATTTATATATTCGAATATTAATTATTATTTAAATCGGTTATTTTAAAGTGTCTTGTCTGTAAAATTATTTTTTTAGATTAAATTTTAATACTGATATTTAACCGTCCGGTCACTGACCAAACTTTCACCACTCGTTCAATTATCTATAGCGTGGCAGATGTGCAAGTCATTAGTGTACTGAATAAAAAAAAATTCTGTGTAAACTGGCTATCTGGCATATGAAATAGCTATAGTTTATAGTCCTCATAGAAATAACAATAGCGGAATGCGGTAGAAACATTACAATGGATACTTTCTTCACTACTCTTCCACTGGCAAAACTTCTACTATCTTAAAACTTGACAATTGTTGATACCTTAAAGAAAAATAAAGCATACATTACACCAGCAATGGCTGTATCAAAAACACGAGAAGAATTATCCACTGTGTTTGACTTTCATGAAAAAGTTACCTATGTAGTTATGTGCCAAAAAAAAAAACAAGATAGTAATTATGCTATCATCAATGCATCGTGAAGCTAAAATTAGTGATAGTGCAGAGAAAAAATCAGAAATTATTGAGTTTTATAGCTGGTCTAAAGCTGGAGTAGATACGATGGATAAAATGCTTGGTAGATATACTACAAAAAGATCAACTCAAAGGTGGCCTCTAACATTTTTTAACAATATTAAATTGTTAAAAAATCGTATGAACGACGATTATTTTATCAGCAATTGGACATAGAGCTATGTACTCCATTCGTTGAAAGTCGTTCGAATAATGCACAAATTATGAGGCATTTCTCAACGAAAGTGGCGATTGTATCCCTTCTTGGTCGAGCTCTCAATCCGAATCAGCGAACATCATCTGTATCATTGACACCTCAGACGCAAAAAAAAACAAACTATATTATCTATTATCAACTTAAAAGTCAAATTAACTAAATACTTTAATAAACAGTCTCTGAAGTGTGTATAAACCCATCGTTCATATACATTAATCTTAGTGAAATTTGACGAAAAATGGGTGTCAAATTACTTCAATTTTGGGAGAGAGAAGTTAATATATTTTACCTGCGGATTGAAATGGATACCCAGGTGCCCGGTCATTGACAGGACGGTTAGAACAGTTAACATCATAAATCATAAAACAATTATGTTGTTTTGTTTTATTACAGTACGTTGTCTTGGTTGAGTGAGTTCTGTATTTTAAGTAAAATTTAAGTTGAATCAGTTGTTGTTAAAGGAAAATAAATCAGACAAGGACGTTGATGACGTTGTAAAAATAGCGTAAATAGTTGTAAAAAAACGAATTGAAGGATATGGATTTAAATTCTACTACAAATTATACGAATCACAATTCTAAAATTTGTATGAGATACTGCTAAGCGAATTTCGTACAAATAGGAAACATGGACGGAGAACTATACTGTTATGTTATCCAAACTTGCAAACACTATTCTAGTACTAACTGAAGTTGAAACAAAATACTGTAAAAGAAACACCGGATTGAAATGCAGAATGAAGAAAAATGCAAGAAACTGTATAAAGTTAAACAGTGAATAACGAAAGAAAAGGAAGAAAAAACAGATGAAATTAATAGAATTTAAAATAATATTCATTACCAAAACAAATAGCAATAAATAGATCTCATATTGCAGCTTCAGTTCAAAACTAACTATTTAACATGCTTAAAACTTCAAACGCACTTCCTTATCCTTAATTGTCATTTGATCATTATCACGAAAATTAGTGTTGATCGATTATACGTTATATGATCCAAATAGATTCGATTATTTAAAACTATTGTTTCCAAAACTCCTAGTGAAACAATTCCAAAATATTATACTAAATGTAATTTTAATGACCATCAACTAGACGCAATTTAAGGTTCATACTACTCCATGAAATTTAGTTTATATACATCAAATAGTTTACAAGTAGGACGATGTTTCATAGAAAAATAAGTTTCTGGTGTTACGGTAGTTTTGATGCACCAGTATTTTTGATTTCAGAGAAGCTTTGATGTGTTTGTTATGATGTTATAGTTATTCATCCAAGTTCTACAATAACAGTAAGATAAGGAACACTAATGCGTATTAAAATGTTAAATTTAATCTTAAATCTCACAAGAACAAAATATTTAAAACACAAAAATGAATTTGTGTTGTTCTTTGTGCCAAGGGATCTTATAAAATGTATAATTATTAGTAAAAATTTTTATAACTACTGGTTTCAATCTAAAATACCAGCTGAGTTGAACACTACACCGCACAGAGACAGCTGGACTGGAAGCCTAAACTTAAAAGCAGTAAAAAGTTGTAGCTTAGCTAAGAGTTATCCAAATAACTATTTTCAAGCATTTAAACCAAATAATAAAAAATTAAATACTTTCAATACATGACAATTGACCGGTTTCTTATGAACTAAACTTGGCCCAATTTGGCTATCAATAGTTTGGATCAATGCGGATAAACATTTAAAAATATCTAAATGTTTAAAATAAAAAATGATTAAATTCACTATAATAGATTAACTAAATTCATTAATAATATTATCTCCCAGTTATTTTTTCGATTTCGAGGTTTCTTCAATATTCATATGTTACGTTAAGAATAGCACAATAAAGGTAATTGAAACAGCGGTATATATTTACTGAAAATATATACAAAATAAAACATATACCCAACATTTGTTAATTTAAATGTTGCTATAATGTAAAATAAATTTAATTATTATAATTAAGGCAATATTTCAAAACTGTAAAATATAATTTTATATACCATAATTTTTATATATTTGTTTAAAAACATGACCACTGACTATTTCTGAATAATACTATTGGTATTATATTATAAAAAAAATAACTTGGAAACATATGCATGTTCCAAATATGATACTAAAAGTATTTGTAATATAACGAGAAGAATATTCTCGAATTTAATAGCTTAAAACTGCAATTTTACAACGAAAAGCACGGAATATTTGTTAGAATATCAGAAATCTTGGTACTGCTTATTTACAACACCTTGATAGTTTTACCATATTTTAACTTCTGTAATAAGTGTGTCATAACAAATTAAAGTGTTCTTGGTGAAGCACATTTAATTATATTTCGATTTTTTATAGTAAAATATGAATGGGGGGAACAAGACAGATTATTACTACATGAAATGATTAATTATTAATTTAAATATTGATATAAATTAATTAAAACCTATCTAATGCATATAAATAAATTAAAAGTAGTTAAATATAATATCATTACCTATAAATAAATTTAAAAATTTTATCGTTTTTATTAAAGAACAAAAAATATGATAAAGCTATCAACAACCCCTATATATCCTAACTAATTAAATTATTCTTGGTGAAGGACATGTAATTAAATTTTTATATTATTTAGTAAAATATGAATGGAAGAAACAAGACTGATTGTTTATTATTAATTTAAATGTTACTGATAGTTTATATGGTTCTAACTATTATTAATAAAAAAAAACTTTAAATTGTTAAATATAATACAATGTGTGGTAAAAAAGATGTAAGTTAAAAATATTTAAAGATATTATATGTACACTTTCAAACATATAGTTTATAAGATTATTAGCACTACATATTGCTATTTTCCTAAACAGATTAATAATTTTATTATAAATGTCTCTAAAGTTCCAACTTTATAAACATTATCCTCCAGACTCCAAATATATCGATTTGTTTAAAAAATTGCTGTATTAATAGTTTAAATTCAAATATATTAGGTAGAACAAAAAAATATGTTGCAAAAAATATTTGTGAGATAACGAAAAGAATTGTAACGAAAAAAATTGTAGTTTCTGAATTCATTAACATAAAACTTTACTAAGTTTTAAATATAAAGTGTTCAACAACTAGCGGTAAACATTCTTTAGATCACCATATCAAATAGATCAAAAATCCTGGACTGATCATTTACTACACGTTGATAGCCGTACTACGATTTACGTATTACGATTACGTACGATTTACTACGCGTGATTACCGTATTTTAAAATCTTTAATAAGTATGTCATAACTAATTAAAATATTCTTGATGAAGTACATGTAATTATATTTTGATCTTATTTAGTAAAATATGAATGCAAAGACTATGAGAAAAGACTTAAAAGATTGATTACTAATTTAAATGTCGATAAAATTTAATATGAATCGAACGAACGTAAAGAAATCAATTTGAAATTGTTAAATATAATGCAATGTTGTTTGAAAAGAAATTCAGGAATTTGTAAACTTTTTAGAAATATAATTTATTAGATTATTAGTATTGAATAATTCTGTAAATAGTAAACCTAAATAGATTAATTTTAAAAAAACATGAAGCCTTTTAATATGTGGATTTATGTAAAAATAACCAGTGACTATTTCTGGATTATACTAAGTATCATATTACGTCAAAAGCATCTAAATCCATGTTGCTAAAAATATGTGTAAAAACAATTTAGAATAATTGAATATGATAAAATATATAGCTATCGTCACTGTTGATAGCTTCACCAGATTTTAACTTCTTTAATATCGTAACTAATTAAATTATTCTTGGTGAAGGATAGGTAATTAAATTTCGATATTGTGCAGGAAAATATGAATGGAAGAAACAAGACCGATTATTAAATTTGGAAGACATTAAGCACCTTATTGCACACGGGACCAACTCGTTAGTTCTGTAGGTGTGTAGCAATCCGAGAAAAAATCAAATTTCGACAGGATTTTCGCCATTTTATCGCATTCTAAAAATACCTCCGAATAAATAGAACCGGAGAGAGCCTTGATTATACTCGATGATAATTTTTCGAGAGGCGATAAAGTACCCGGCGATATAGGAACTGTCAATGAAGAGCGTTGATGATCTTTAGCGAGATGTCAGGCCGGATTGATGAGTCACGCCCTCCGAAAATACGAAAATCGGATTTAGTGTTGATGCGGTGAACACGTCAATGCCACACGGACACAGATTGCGCACGTCACATTTTTTTTAGGAAATAATCACTTTGGCGGCAAGAAGCAGACAGCAGCAGTAGCAGCAACAACGGGTACAACAGCAGCAGCAACAGCGGGATAAATTACCTGTAAATTCGAAGCCGCTTTTCGCGATCGCTGGGATATACTGAAAGCGGTCGGCCCGACACCACTTTGCCTATGGACGTCCGAGTCGTAGGCGTCGATATTTTCACGCACTAAATTTTTGGCTAAATAGTATCGGGTGCTTGTGTTTTGATAATTAATCTGCCGCTACCGTTATTTGTAACCGGTGGATGTCTTTGATAAAGGATGAAAATGTCGTCACGACATTCGTTCACGCTTCAGTCTAATTAAAGCGTCGGGGACATCTTCGACATCGCAAATAGAATCAGTGCTAGCAACAACGGCATATATCATAGTTATAGACGACATTAAACACAGGTCTTCAAACAAAATTTTCTAAGAGCTGTTAAAGCTTTGTGACCTAATTTTCAAGTTTTTGAGTGAACTGGATCCAAAAATTACTTTTGTCATAGAACGACATGTTTTCTGACAATTTCTGTAACTAACAGAGCAATTGAAAAGTTCCCGACCTACCATAGTAAAACACTTTTTTTGGCAAAATTAGTTTTTTTTATTCAACATAATTCTCTTCAAGGGTGATACACTGATTATAGCGACCCTCCAACTTTTTGATACCATTTTTGTAGTACGATTTGTCATTTGCTTCAAAATAAGCCTCCGTTTCGGCGATCACCTCTTCATTCGACGAAAATTTCTTTCCAGCGAGCATTCTTTTGAGATCTGAGAAGGGGAAGGCTAGGGGCCAGATCTAGGGAATACGGTGGATGAGGAAGCAATTCGAAGCCCAATTCATGCATTTTTGCCATCGTTTTCACTGACTTGTGACACGGTGCGTTGTCTTGGTGAAGCAGCACTTTCTTTTTCTTCAAATACGGCCGTTTTTGGGCGATTTCGTCCTTCAAACGGTGCAATAACGGTATGTAATAGTCGTTGTTGATGGTCCTTCCTTTTTCAAGGTAGTCAATAAAAATTATTCTATGCGCATTCCAAAATACAGACGCCATAACCTTGCCAGCCGACTGTTGCGTTTTCGGCTTTGGAGCGGGTTCATCGTGTGCAGTCCACTCGGATGACTGTCGACTGGACTTCGGAATGAAATGATGGAGCCATGTTTCATCCATTGTCAGATATCGACTCAAATATTCGGGTTTATTACGCCTGATTATCTTCTGATCTGCTTCACTCAAAATGCTATAATTCATAAACTAATGATCCTACATCTATCTAATTTTCACACGCATCTTTTGAGGGTTAATGCTAACTACAAAACATATGGATTTAATTCTAGTAGCGCTATCTATGTGTCAGGCTGGGGACTTTTCAATTGACCTGTTATGTTAAATGAGTTATTATATCCGAATAAAGAGAATGGACTTAAAAAACTGTATTTTCTAGTGCCACCAATAAAAAAACTAACACACCAAAATTTATAAACTAATAATGTTTCAGCATCAAATTTTTGACTCTGACATAACAAACTAGTAAGGTAAATAAATCTTGTCATTTTGATTTTACTGTATTTCTCTTCAATTTATTCTTTTACTACCTTTATACATCTTTCTTGATCAAACTAGATTTAATCACTGCATTCTCCCTAATGTATTTGCCATATCTGCAAAACGGTTAGTATTTCTTCTCTCTTCATACATTCTAACCAAATTCTTATGTATATTCGGAATAATTACATGATATCTATGCACATAAATCTTTCACACTCTTCAATACGATTTTCTACAGTTATCCTACTTTAATTATATACTCATATTTAGTTGTTTCCGCTCACTCTGACTTGGCTTAAAATTTATCAGCATTAGGCCACAAGCCCACAAGAAAAAAGTTTCTTTCAGTCACTGTCGCCTGATTCACTAGAACGACCGTTCAAATCAATGATCAAATTGTTAATTTCTAATCTATCAAACACTTGTTCACGATTCCATCATTTGTCAATTTCTTCTTCTGTCTGTCTGATGAAGTTTTATATACCGAAGGTGTTATTGTAGACAATGCATATTTCTTCTACACTGTGTATATTTTTCCAAACTTGTTTAAAAAAACTAAACTACATAAAACACATATATTTGAAATATGAAAAAATATTATGATTAACTTTGTTTTTACACTATTAAAAAAATGGTATTCTCTTAAAACCAATGTCTTAAAACTCCATTAGATATCTTCGTTGGTTACCTTTACGTCTTTTAAATGTTTACTGAAAGTGTACGAAAGAATGACTCACATCCTTCAAAGAGCTCTATATCCCCAAGTTTTCTATAGATACTTACCCAGACTAACAGTTTTCTCTGAAATAAATGCGCTAAATTATGTTTATATTGCAAAAAAATTACTGACTTCTTATATATTTCAAAAATTTGATCTCGAATAGAGTCATCAAGTTGATCTTGATTCATACCTGCTTTGTATACGGACGCTTTGATTAATGTTTATGCATCACGCTAAACATATTTCCAATAAAACTGCATCAACTTATTGTTTAATAGTATTAATACTTACTTTTCTGACGCATTTTACTGGCAATAGAGAGCCCCATTATCTCGTGTCTGTTCGAAGTAACTGATACGGAAGAGACTTTGTCTTTTACTAATAAAAAATAATCACAAATGTTAACAAGAATCACAAACAAGGTTGTGTTGAAGTGATATATAACTTCTAATTAGCATCATTAATATTTTGTATAACTTTGCAGACATACGACACATACTGTGATGTTCCGGCATATCAAAGAGCATTCTATCCCTTTCTAATACTATCTAGTAAAATGAGAAGAAAAATCCGCTCTCAGTTTAAAATGAGTTTTATATTTTTAGAAACTGAATTTGGCAGTATATTCAACGTCACTCCTAACGTGCATTGCCTGTTTTATTGGAAGGACTATATTTACAAACAATTAATTATATATATTTGTTTGTCTAATATACTTTAGCTCGCTCTAGAAAAGCAATTTCGGACTTTCACATCCACGAACAAAAGTAGCTGTATCAAGGAGATCAAGAATCAAATAGAATGTATGCTACCAGTTGTAGACATTGATATAAATTACACACGTCTACAAAATCTTTCTAATAGCTGTTAAAATTTATGTTTTGAAAGTCTTTTTCGGACGAGAAACACCCAAAAACGTAAAGATTGCGTCATAAAACCTAAAATAGTATTAATTTTTTTTGAAGACCTGTATCATCTAATATTATAAAGACAATACAGCGATAAAACTTAATACTATTGACTCTAATAAAATTTATCCTGATGCACAAACAGAAGCGATATTATTGACAGAGGAGAATGTCAAAAAGACCAATTTCTTTACGATGCAAATTGATGAAACAATAAAATCAGAATACTATTGCAAATTTTTTAAATAATTCGAGGCAAAACTAAATCTAAAGAAAAATGATTTTCCACCAATATACCGCACCTTTCCATATAATATAATAATATATGATATCTCTCTTAAATTCAAACAGATCCAATAGTTGTTGAAGTGTATAGAAGAGGGTTATTTTCGCTCTTCTTTTCTCAGAGTAATCATCAAAGACTTATATATTAGTATAACACATTACTCAATAATCAACAATCACAAAACTACAACTTCTTGTAGAATGACTTCTCTTAGCTTTCAAAATAGTTTTCAACTTCGACAATCCCTTACTCATTTAAGCCAAAGCTAGAGACACAGTATCATCCTTTTGCCCAAAATATGGGAAAATATAAATATATATTGGACTAACTTCTTGCTAAAAGACTTTAAAGATAACTTCTCAATAAAAGCTTAAAACAAGCACCTAATATTATCGATGGTCTAGTATAAAAATTAACAATCGCGCTTTACTATATAATAAATTCTATAATAATTATACCATTGATAGGTAAGATTATCATTCTATAGACAGTTCTAGGATTCCAATTATCTATTAAAAAATTAATAAAACCCAATTATTATCTGCATACAAGAACGTTGCGATATTTTATTTGATTGACAGCTTCGTGTTAATGAATAATTAAGACTTTTGAAACAAAGACTATATAAAAACTAAAAGCTAGCGACTAAAAGTTCTTGAAGACGATACCTAGGTGAAATAATGGCGACCATATCATACTTTGATTGGGGCGACGTATTTTCATTGAACATTCAAGTTTTTATTTATTGTGGATTTTGGAAATTCGACAATAAATCGACTTGGGCCAGACTATATCCCTTGGCCACCTGTTTCGGTTATCTCATTATGACCTCCTATTTATTATCCCAGATAATGTATATGATTTTGAACAGAAACGATGCGTTAGAAGTGACTTCTGCGATGTACGTTACGTGCACCTTTCTAACCACCTTCACACAAGGTTTAATGGTTTATTACAATCTGGACACAATTAAGGAGTTAATATTGAACATAAGAACCAACCATTTGTTTCAAGTATGTATATTATGTAGTACTGTTTAAATATTGATTGGATTTTTGTATTTGGTTTTGTATACTGTTCTGTATACGTCTTCAACTGTTGTTACAATTTTATTACTTACACCTCTCAGTTCTAATATAATCCACAATGTTTATCTTATATATTAATCAATAAATATTTATTATATGTTCAGAATTTTATATAGTCTGTTCAAAGTTATTTTGTACATACGTCATTTAAATTTGTGACATCAAAACGTCGCGATGTTGCCGCATCAACTCTGAGTTTTAGTTCAGTTTGGCTTTGACATACAGCAAAATCCTAATCTAAATAAAATAATTAAACAAAATTAATGTTATGAAATATAGTTTATTTTAACATTATACTATATCTAAAAAAACACAGTTAATTATACAGCCACAATAGAGAGTTAGAGTTATAACCTCTTATAACTAATGCTTTCAAGAATTTTGTATACGTCTGACATTCGGACAATTTTGACTTTCTAAAACGATTTTACAAATTGCGTCAGGCAATACATTAACCATCTTGATGACGTATATACAAAAAAACTTTGAATAGACTATAACAGGTCAATTGAAATTTTCTCGGCCTACTATAGTAAAACACATTTTTTTGGCAAAATTAGTTTTTTTATTCAACATAATTCCCTTCAAGGGTGATTTTCGATACCAAATTTTTTTTAAATAGGCCTCAGTTTCGGCGATCACCTGTTCATTCGACGAAAATGTCTTCCCAGCGAGAATTCTTTGAGATCTGAGAACCGGAAATGGTCAGCGGTGGCTAGATCTGGAGAATACGGTGGACAAGGAAGCAGTCCAAAGCTCAATTCATGGATTTTTGCCATCGTCCTCACTGACTTGTGACACGGTGCACTGTCTTGGTGAAGCAGCACTTTTTTTTTCTTCAAATGCGGCCGTTTTTCGGCGATTTCACACTGCCCAATAACGTCATGTAATAGTCGCTATTGATGGTCCTTCCTTTTCAAGGTAGTCAGTGAACATTCTTCACAACTCAAAATAGAGACGCCATAACCTTTTTTCCTTGCTTTGGAGCGGGTTCATCGTATACAGTCCACTCGGATGATTGTCGATTGGAATTCGGAGTGAAATAAAGGAGCCATGTTTCATCCATTGTCACATATCTATGCAAAAACCCGGGTTTATTACGCTTGATCATCTTCAAACACTGCTCCGAAACATCAACTCCTCGTTGTTTTTGGTAAAAAGTGAGCTCGCGCGGCACCCACTTTGCACAGAGCTTTCTCATACCGAAATATTCGTTAATGATATGATGTACACGTTCAGCTGATATCTTTAGAGTGTCTGCTATTTCATTCAATTTCAATTTACGGTCATTCAAAATGATTTTGTGGATTTTTTAAATGTTTTCTTCGGTAACATCCACTTTTAGGCGTCCACTGCGTTCACCGCCTTCGGTGCTCATTTCACCACGTCTAAACTTAGCATACCAATCCTTGAAGGTTGATTCTCCTGGGGCAGTGTCCGGAAACTCCACATCAAGCCAAGTTTTTGCTTCAGCTGTATTTTTTCCCTTCAAAAAGCAATTTTTTCGGCATGCGAAATTCCTTTTTATCCATTTTTTTCACAATAACAAAAGTTGCTTTACTCAAAATGTTATAATTCAAAAACTAATGCTCCGATAGCTGTCAAATTTATACGCGCATCTTTTGAGGGCTAGGGTTAATTAAAAACATATGAATTTAATCCTAGTAGCGCCATCTAAGTGTTAGGCCGGGGCTTTTCAATTGACCTGTTATATCGGAAAACATCGACAAAAAAGGTTTACTTATTTGCAATTATTATTACCCAACATGTTGCTAATTATCTGTTTGTAGGTAAAATGCAAAAATCACCTAGTGATAGCTGAAAACACTAAAAAATTACTGAGATGCTTATACAGCATCGCCTTTGTACTTGCTGGTGGAACCCAAACATTTTGGTCCATAAAACCCTATATTCAAGGCACCCGTAGCCTTCCCACCAAAGCGTGGTATCCTTTCGATTATTTTAAATCCCCTTATTTCGACATAACTAGCATTTACCAGACAATAACCAGTGCGTACATGATCGTCCACACAATAAACGTGGATGTTTTAATTGACGACTTTATCATTATTATTGGAGCACAGTGCGATATGCTAAGGTATACACTGCAGAATTTAAATCATTTTGAAAGTATAGATGGAGTTTTGGTCGAACGAGGTGCTAAAATTGACTGCAACGATTCGGGATTTGTTGACGTTATGAGTGAAAATATGAAGATTTGTATTGAGACTTACCACGAAATCAAACTGTAAGTTCTTTATTCTAATTTAAATTATTATTAGGTAGTTATTACCATTAATTGAGCTATACCAGCTTTATAAAGCCGATGACCCAGGCTGGATAGATTTCTAAACATTGTAGGACATGGATTTTACTTTCAGTTAAGGTCCACAAGTTCAGTTATGGTTAAACTATTGTAAAGACAAATTTAATATTCCAAACAATGGGTTTCTAAAACTAAATACAGCTAGATAGTTGATGAAAATGTATTTGTCGATTACAACAAATTCAAAAAGCATAATATAGAGTGAATCCTATTTCTACTTTAAGCGATTTCCCCTTAAAAGGTACCTGGATGGGAATTACACTTAAAATTATTTTAATTTATTTTGATTGTCCTAATATACTACTTTTATTCTGATTGTATTTTATTGTTATATCTATGTTGACTTCCTTATATGAAGTTATTGATTTTTCCCTTGTACTTATATTATAATGAAAGTTAATAGCAGGGCAAAATATATGCATTGCTTCAATTAAAATAGAAATAAGACAATATTATCTCGTATGAATTTATTATACCAAATACAAAATACGAAATCCAATATTTTAGTTAAAATACAAAATGCAGGCAGGTGTTAGATTACGTAAATAGAATAGAACTAATCTAGCTCTGTCTATCAATCAGTAAAAGAAGAATATTCTTGCATTAACATTATATTTTTAGATGTACTGTTAGACAAACTCTTGTAGGGGAATGAATAAAACCTTCTACTATTTTTCAGATACTTTCTTTTAAATTTAGATATCATTAAAAAAAGAATAGCTTTTATAGTTTAGGAAGCTGACTAACTCTAACTCAATTTTTGATATCTTTTTACTACAATTAATTAGTTATAGTACTGCCAAACAATGCTTTTTTTAACAAGGGTGGTAGCATGACGACAATATGGCATTTATTTCAGGTGGCAATTTAAAAGACGTCAAATTTTCTCAGTAAACAGTAAAATTCCTCAAATTACAATCCTACAACCAATCTTATCTGGTTCTTAGAGATATTAGAGTAAGCAGAAGTTTGTGATAATAACAATTATTGCCCTAAATGTAATCTAAAGCTGCAACAATTGGCAATTGGTTACCAGTTAAATTCTTCCCAACATTTTAATGCTATGGTCACGAAAGGTTAGTCTTACCCAACTTATCAAATATTGATTTAATTCTCATAAGCTACTCTATACAGTCGCAAACAGGGTTCAATCTTGAGGGACAAGGATATATTAACTGATTAAAGATAGTCTTTTTTATAGAATTTTGTAGAGGATACATTAAAAATCATCGTGGTCCGGTAGATTGCGCGCGTCTCCAGTGTTGGACATATTTGGATATTCTCAGTATTGCTTGGGACGTCATAAGTAAGGCTGTGTCTTATCTATAACCAAATTTCTGATATCGGCATAGTGTTCGTTTTCGAGGCGTAAAATATACTCTGTATTGGTAATTAAAGTAATGAATAATGTTCATAAGTTTTATATTAAGCTATATATACATGCATTTGTATATATAGAAAAATGACTTATATATTGAAAAAATACAGCTTATTACTAAATTTTTATATTATATTCATTTATATATTTTAAAATTTAATATTAATTTTAGATTATAAATTAGAGGATATAAAAGAATGAACCTTAACTATGCCATAAAGTATTTACTAAATTACCACATATTTGAATATACAGTACTACGAATGTATTATATATAAATAAAATTTTATAACTTTCTTGTAAATAGAGTCCTTTATACTTCTCACACTAATTACTAATTAATTACAATACAATAAAAGTTGCAATAGAACATTTTTTCAAATAAAGGCAAGGTTAATATATTTCATGGAAAAAGGGCTTACCGGTTAAAAAAACACCATAATAATGACCATAATTAATGAAATCAAGGACTCAAGTATCTAAAAACTCGATGTTGTTAATATTTTGTGTTTTATTTTAGTATATACCTTTCAACTATTTTCTTTTATTTCTGCTTAGGTCTGCTGTTCTCTTCTTTGATATTTTGGCGGATTACTTTTCCTTATCAACAAATCTAGCTGTAGCCAGTACAATCCTTTTCTAAATAGCTACCTTTTCAGGATTAATCGTATGCAATATTTTCCTGCACTTCTCCAAAGCCTATAAACTTAATAAACTGGATACTTAAATATATAATTCCCTTATTACCTTGTGAAAATTGAACTGTCGAATATTATTCGATAACTCCTTATACAGTGGTATATAAGCTTCTTGACATTTTGTATTCTACGAAATTCTTTAAAAAATTTTTTTTCTTTTGTCGTCCTGTGGCTTCCAACCTTCAAAGCCTCATAAATTCTTAAAATATAGATTAGATTGTTTAACATCTATGTTATGGATCCGATAAATATGCTGCCGAAATTCAATAGGTATGGATACTAAAATCATTAAATTGGAGACACAGAGAAGGCAGATGATCCTTCTTGTTATCGGCTTTAGTTGTGCAACAAACTCATGGTGAAACCTTTCCTTCTCTTGCTACTAAGTATGTCATATTACAAACTTGACATATTAATTTACTTTCACTGCAAAATTTAAGTCATTTAATTAATTTATCTTATTTGTAACAAATGAAACCTACCTTTTACTCTCCATATTTATAATCCTGTTGAAACGCTGAAATGTTAAACTAAATCCTTCTTTTTAAGTAAAAAGGAACATCACAATATAACTTTAAAAACGCCAAATCAAACCCTTTAATAGTTTAACAAATAAATACCAAACGTTTAATCAAATTAACACGGTACATCGCTATTTCTTTTGAGAAACACTTGGCTTGCAATACCATGCAGTGTTGCCAAACCTAAGGGCAAAACTATATATTCTATTAAATACTAAAAAAACGTATGTACTCTATTATTATTTATTTCAAAACAAAATAAAAAAGTTAATGTCAGAAAGTCTTCTTAAATATATTATTTTTCTAAAATAATATACATCCATAAAACAAATAGCCTAGCTATAAATTTGGCAACATCGAGTAGATTGTGTCGACGAATATACGAATAGTTTCGAAAGTAGCCGAATATTCGGACCACGATGATTTTTAATGTATACTATTTTGGAGGCATATATATTTGAAATACTTATTACAAAATACCTCAGCATCAGCTAATTAAAATACCAATTAGAAGTTATAGTTTTGAGAATCAATTTAGTTGCAAATTCCAGATATATATTTGTATATCAATTACGTATTTTAATTACAACTTATTGAGATACTGGCCGTGATTATAATAAACAAGACAAAAAGAAAACCCATTTGACATTGTTGACAAAATTACGAATTTATATTAAAAGTTTTTTTCGTTAAAGTCGCATAAATCTATTAATATTTATTCAATGAAAGCCAACAGAGCACTTGAAAAGTAAGAGTCCATAAAATATTTTAATATTGAGCTTTGAAACTGGAGATTGAGGAAAATAATTTTCGTCATGTTTTGTTAAGTCGCTTTCAAAAACATATGATTTGTAAATTTGTTTATTCTGGCTTTTTTTGGATTTTACTAAGATTAATAAACCTTAACCAAAGTTGGAGTGAAAACTCTTAATTACACTTTAATTAGATATTTAAAGATTTTAACTGCATGCTAAAAATTACAGGTTGAAATAATTCATTATAATTAAATGATATTTTTAGGTTATCAAAAATCTCTCAGGATATGTTTCACTTAGGACTGTTTATTGTATCCTTAGGTGGTGGTGTAATACTTTGCTGTATATTATTTCAATTACTATATGTAAGTTTTCAAGTTGTAATAATTATATAACGTTAGGCCCAGTAAAAACAAATAGATTATTTTTTCAACACGACAAAACGTATTTGATATATTTGTGAATGGTTGGATCAGTTTGTTTGAACGCTTGATCATTAACTAAAGAGACATCAAATGCGATTTCCCATATATAGAGTAACTAGCGACCCACCCCGGCTTCGCACGGGTGCAATGCTGATACTAAATTAAATACACTACAGAAAAAATATGAACGTTGTATATAAAAACATAGCGGCCCACTCCGACTTTGCACGGGCATAAAATATATATGCCTATGTCACTCAATGAAAACATGATTAAAATCGATCCAGTATTTTTTGGTTCATTCATTACTGCCCTTGGCCTGCACGCATTAAATTTGGAGTAAAACAATTCCTCTTCCCCTATACTTACTATGAAGATTTCCTGCTATCTTTGGAATATTTAAATTCATACAATTTTTATTACATTACACATTTTTAAACGCAAATTTTAAATTTGTAATATCTCCGAAAATATTTGTTTAATTTACATGCTGTAAGGAACCATATTGATCTATATTAATTGCACACTGTATTTAAGGTACTTAATTCGATAAGGATTAATGCCGTATTGCTTAAAATAACTTCGTAAATAAGCCATTTTCTCACGTAAAAAGTAAACAATAAAAATGGTTAATGTGGGTTATCCCTAGAAGATAAACATATACCATCGTGGACTTTTTTGTAGACCTTTTTATGGTGTACAATACTGTAGTACATTAATTTGATCTACCTCGTAGGGTTAGGCAGCGTTTTTGCTAATTGCTAAATAAGCCTAAAAAAATAGGTTAATTTACGACATCACGTTAGAAACCTCTAAAATTAGCAATGTTGCCTTAGTATATTATGCATGTATCATACATATAAACCTTCCTCTTGAATCGCTCTATCTATTGAAAAAAACCGCATCAAAATCCGTTGCGTAGTTTTAAAGATTTAAGCGCACATAGGGATATAGGGACAGAAAAGGCGACTTTGTTTTATACTATGTAGTGATTACAAAAGTTGAGTAAAGAAATAACTTCAGACAAATAAATTTACAGCAGCACAACGATTAAGACAAATAAACAAAGGTGAAAAAATCATTAAAAATATAAAACCCTGAAGAAACAGCAATGCCATCGGCTATAAATTAATAAACATCTAGCAAGAAATTAAATGAAATAAACCGCCTTAACCATCGTCGATCTGATGAAATTTCTCAATGAATTTCATACTAAAATGAGACACGATTTCAGTCAGTTAGCAAACAGGGTAGAAAAATAGGAAAAATCCTAAAACAGGAAAAACAAAAATTAGTAATTCGTTCTTAATAATTATAACGTGGAACGCAAATAAGCTAGATTAACGAGTCCGAAAACTAGAACTATTTCTGAGAACAAATCACGTAGATGCTCATATATTAGAGAATCATTTTCTTAAAAATAACATTAAAACGCGGGGTTATGATGCCTACTAAACAGTACACCCCGGAGAACGTAGTCGGGGTGGAAAAGTTCTAATTAAAAAACAAAATATAGGGCATTTCCAACAAGATACGATTAAAAAAAGAAATATAAGCTACGGTAGTTAGAATTAAAAAGAACGGTTCTGAAATAAACATCGGAGCTCTATACTGTGCACCAAGATACAAAATAGCACAACAACAATACAGACATTTATTTTCAAAATTAGGCCCAAAGTTATCTTTTACTAACTGGGACACGTTTAGCTTATAATACATGAAAGAATCAGCTTAAAATTACTCGAAAGTGTAGATTATATTGAACAGCAAACTCGAAATATAATTGAACAAATTCGCTTTTCTGCAAAATAAACTACCCCAACATCAAGAGACAGATCAGAATATGTGGCAAATTAGGGGATTGATAAAAGAAACAAGAAAAACTAGAAGAGTATGGCAGAGAACCAGAAATACTAAAGAATATAACATAGAAGTAGACAAACATTACTCGCTATGGAACGCAATTCGAAGAATTAAAAGACCAATTATTAGAGTACCGCCTATTGAAAATGATCGAAATGAACGATTTCATGATATAATTATATAATGATATTATATATGATAAATAAAGGAAGCGTCATTCGTTCACTCAGTTGAAAGTTTAAGTATTTTCGTACTCAAGTACTTATGTACAAAGAGTTCAATGCAATTTTGAACAGTTTATTTTTTTTACTTTCATTTCCGTAAAACGAAAAATTCAGCGTAAATTCATCGAAAACGTGGACTCATCAAAAATGTTGTTTGAAGAAGCAAGAAGATAAAAAAAACGCACAAAAAAATACTGTAAATTTAAATCTGTTTAGGACATACATAAGAGTACTCTAGGAGTACTAACTCTAGAGTACTTTAGGGTGTTTTATATGATTTATAAGGTATAGGACATCGAAACCTTGTAGATTACGAATACCTTAAGAAAAAAGTTAAACCCCAGGAAAAGTATAACAATATGGCCCAATTCACAAATTGCCAACACGTTGAGCACACTAAAAACGACAATAATCTAATTCCAAAGAATCCTAGAACGCGAACAAGAATTTGAACTTGCAACGTTGCCAGTTCTTGCAAATTATGCGTACATTTGAAGAAATTTACATTTTAAACTGTGTGGCACGACTATATAATCAACAAGCTCTTATGTTGATCACATATACTCATATGATATCGAATTATATCTATCTCTACTTTTACTTTCGCAGTGTCACCTATTTTTTTTTAAGTTTCACCTATTATGTCGTAACCTAACAATCTATTTTTTAGGTCGACGTTGGGAGCATTGAATTTTTCTACTTAGTGTTCTACTTGTTTAGCATGATATTCCATCAGTGGGTTTTTTGTTTTCTTGGAAATAAGCTAACTAAAAGGGTAATTAAAAAGGAAGGTGGGGATAAAGTAATTTCGATATTTCCTAATAGTCATGGTTTTAATTATTTGCTTATTCAATGAAGTATTCGCCATACCACAGCGTGTCTGAAGGGTGAGAGTCCATAGAACAGTCCACTGATATAAAGGAAGCGTCATTCGTTCATTCAGATGAAAGTTTAAGTACTTTCGTACTCAAGTACTTATGTACAAAGAGTTCAATGCAATTTTGAACAGATTATATTTTTTATTTTCATTTCCGTAAAACGAAAAATTCATCGTGGATTCATCGAAAACGTGGACTCATCGAAAATGTTGTTTGAAGAAGCAAGAAGATAAAAAAACCTCAAAAAAATACTGTACATTTAAATCTGTTTAGGACATACATAAGAGGACTAGAGGCTAACCATCTATAAATTAAACTTCTGCCTAACAGTGATATTAATGTGACAGTAAGGAAAAACATTGCAGATATGTTAAGGACCGTCTAATTGAGGTGAAACAAAATAAATATCAGCAAATAGTCCATTTAACATGAACGAGCGATAGTCCAAAAAACAACAAATATAAATGATAACAACAAAATAAGAACTCTAGGTTTTAACAACCCCAGGAAAAGTATAACAATATGGCCCAATTCACAAATTGCCAACGCGTTGAGCACACTAAAAACGACAATAATCTAATTCCAAAGAATCCTAGAATGCGAACAAGAATTTGAACTTGCAACGTTGCCAGTTCTTGCAAATTATGCGTACATTTGAAGAAATTTAAATTTTAAACTGTGTGGCCCGACTATATAATCAACAAGCTCCTATGTTGATCACATATACTCATATGATATCGAATCATATCTATCTCTACTTTTACTTTCGCTGTATCACCTATTTTTTTAAAGTTTCACCTATTATGTCGTAACTTAACAATCTATTTTTTAGGTCGACGTTGGGAGCATTGAATTTTTCTACTTAGTGTTCTACTTGTTTAGCATGATATTCCATCAGTGGGTTTTTTGTTTTCTTGGAACTGAGCTAACTAAAAGGGTAATTAAAAAGGAAGGTGGGGATAAAGTAATTTCGATATTTTCTAATAGTGATGGTTTTAAATATTTGCATATTCAATGAAGCATTGGCCGTACTACAGCGTGTCTGAAGGGTGAGAGTCCATAGAACAGTCCACTGATATAAAGGAAGCGTCATTCGTTTACTCAGTTGAAAGTTTAAGTAATTTCGTACTCACGTACTTATGTACAAAGAGTTCAATGCAATTTTGAACAGATTGTATTTTTTTGTTTTCATTTCCGTAAAACGAAAGATTCAGCGTGGATTCATCGAAAATGTGGACTCATCGAAAATGTTGTTTGAAGAAGCGAGAAGATAAAAAAACCTCAAAAAAATACTGTAAAATTAAGTCTGTTAGGACATACATAAGAGGACTAGATGCTAACCATCTATAAATTAAACTTCTGCCTAACAGTAATATTAATGTGACAGTAAGGAAAAACAAGAACTGTCTAACTGAGGTGAAACAAAATAAAGATCAGCAAATAGTCATGAACATTTAACAATAGTCAACGATCATTTAACATGAACGAGCGATAGCCCAAAAAACAACAAATATAAATGACAACAACAAAATAAGAACTCTAGGGTGTTTTATATGATTTATAAGGTATAGGACATCGAATACCTGGTGAATTTGAACTTCCAACGTTGCCAGTTCTTGCAAATTATGCGTACATTTGAAGAAATTTAAATTTTAACTGTGTAGCACGACTATATAATCAACAAGCTCTTATGTTGATCACATATACTCATATGATATTGAATCATATCTATCTCTACTTTTACTTTCGCAGGGTCAACTATGCCTAAAATATAATTAATTTGGAAAAGAAGTGAATCAAATTTGCACAATTAAAATTGAAATTGAATAGATACACACCTGGATAAAATGTCCTCATATTTCTGTGCAGACTAAATGTGTTATAATAACTTTTTTGACAATATTCATAAATTGATGATTTATCCGTTACTGCCTACAATTTATAATCAAAATATGAATAGTACAAGAACACAAAAACCAAAATGGCTGTTGTAGTTCATTGGATTGTACTTCTCGAGTGCTTGCATATTGCAACGTCGTAAAATCAGGCGAACACTGTTTGTAATAGAGAATCAGTATAAGTGAAGTGTGGTGGTAAACGTCATACAAATCTAGGCATAAATCTAAGATCAAAGATTTCATCTTCAAAAAAGAGTACTGGATAAAGCGCAGGAAATCACAACATTCAAGCAGATTAAAAAAGCCGAACTTGTATATAATAATGGTTCTGCTATTTCTGGTCATTATCAAAACAGCACATATCATACTAATTACTGTTTTAAATTTAGATGAATAAGAAAACGAAATTGCTTTTCCCTTAGCTAAATAAATGTAGAACTGTAAATAGACTTTATTTACATATATAGTACATGTTGTTTAGTAAATTAAACTTTGCTTGCTATCAATTCTAGCAAAAGTGCATTTATCACATTTATCTGAAATTAAAATACCTTATTATATGATATTTATCTTTTGTAGAGTGAGATGTTACATGAAACAATTCTAAATATACCAAACTGGATAGACTGCGGGGTCACCTTTCAGAAAATGATGATCATGTTTCTAATTTATGTAGAAAAACCGATCATTATATATATTGGGAGAATAATACCATTATCATTAGATGTTATTGTAAATGTAAGTATTTAAATCAAATATTTTTTTAAAAAAATTTTTGTAAACGTAAATATTTATAAAGATTTACACTTTTTTATATGTCATTTCGTCGAAGTGTGAATAAAAATTGTTTGAAAATAAAAGTGCTACCCCACCCCCCGATTCCTTGTTCCTTGTTCCCCCGATTACTACTTATTTCAATATAGTAGTCGTAATCTGTCTGACTAGCACTTCATTTCTTATGAAAATATCAAAAAATGTATCGGTTCGTGGATAGAAACATCGTTCCTTCGAAAGGGAATCCATAAATTACCTGAAAGATCGGAAATAGTAGCGGCTATACTTGAAAAATAAATGGATAAATGAAAAAAAAAGTTTAAAACGAAGTTATAGGTCTAATATAAAATAATAACTGGATATTAGAATAACAGTAATGGCAAAAAATACTAGGTATCAATTCAACAGAAAAAATGTAAAGACTTCTTTATGTAAGTTGGGGAAAAGTCATTTAATTTTTTTTAATCCAAGAAACCAAATATCTACAAGGTGGAAAGCTAGGAAGAAGTTATATATTTGATTTATGTAATATTGGGTACAATAATAATTATAATGTTACTAAAATAACTGTAAATAATTATGTATAATACTCGTCATATATAAAATTATGTTCTTAATAGATAGGTTATTCAATTCAATAAAGTCATGCTTGAAAATAACAGTATTTCATAACAGTGTTTTAGATAATATAATTTATTTGCTTATTCAAAAAATATTGAGCCTTGAAAATGGATTTTGTAATGATATTTGAATAAAATATTATAAATATATATTTATTCTACATATTATTTATTCTATTTTAGATTCTACGTACAGCTTATTCGTACTTTATGTTACTTGTTAACATGCACACTGTTAAAAGCTAAACCGCTATGAGAAAATAGATTTACATGAAAATAGCAAATTAAATTAAAATGTAATGGAAACTTCATGGCCATCGTTTGCAAAATTATAGCTTCATTAGAAACCGTTCTTTAACCACACTTTAACCAATAGAAATCTGTTTAGTGCTAGAAATAAACATGCATTCGAAATATTTCATATTGTTTCATTTTATCCTATAGATATACTACGAAATAAAACTACCATTTATATATTTATTTCTTCCTACATTCATTCTTTCTACTCATATGGACATTTTTTAACATTAATGTGAATAGACATATATCCCTAAAAATTCGTAAATAAATTATAATAATTTATGATGATATTATGATAACATCACATAACAATATTAACCGTACTAAAGATACTAACTCTTTTGAGTGATAAGTGCTAAGGAGAGGAAAAGTTCTCTCCAAATAGCATATACTGAACCCATGTCATCTAAATTATGACGTAAAAAATTCGCATTATATATTTAAAAATTAAATAAATAAACTTAATTAAAAAGTAAATAAAATATAATTGATAAATATAATAATAATAAATATAGTTAACGTTATAGTACATCTAATGCATGTATTGTCGAAATATTTAAACTACAATTAATCAAACAGCCGCAATAGTTTGTAGGTTAGAGTTTGTTTTATTATATTTACATTGAACTCTATTTGAACCCACCTATGGTATCCCCTGGAGGCCTAATCCAGCTAATTAACAATTGTATATCCAAGTAATATATTTTACTCTTATTAGAGAGCCTATTTACCTTTTTATGTTTAATTCTTATTTCTTTCGTTGCTGTATTTCCTTGTCAAGTTATTCTAATACCACCGTATTTCTGATTAGTTTTTTCTCTTACTACCTAGATTTAATCACTAATAATCTCGCTAATGCATTGATAATTAATCAATTTAATATCCCACAATCCACAATGCGATTTTTTACTTCTTCTTTGATACTTTATCACATCTCATAACCATTCAATTTGATGGATTTCATTCAATTTATATGCAATGATAGAGAGGACGATATTACACTCTGTGGTCATATTGTTAATCATATGATCTAATATTCATTCATCTTTTTAAGGCCTATTTCCGAAAAGTAAATTACATAAAAACCAATTAAATATTTGATTTATATTTACCAAGTAACAAATGTATTTTGAAAATTCAATTTATGTTATTCCAGCCACTCCTTAATTACAGCTTTTGTCAACCCACTTGCTGAGACCTTCTCCATCAAGCTCAAATAAATTATTTAAAAAATATCATGATTAAGAAAACCTAATGAAATGTTATAACTTTTACATCTTTCCATCAACTTCTGTGTTTTTTACACTCTTATTAGCATCCATTTTGAAATATTTATTTCTATACACAAATTGCAATAATAAATCTTCTATTATTTTATTATATGCTGTTAAAAATTGCATTCTTTTAAAAGAAATCTCTGGAAGTTCCGTTAAATATCTTCGTGGTTTATCTTAACGTTATTTCAGTCCTGTTTCCTAATATAATAATAAATATATATATATATATATATATATATATAGATAGATATATATGTATATATATATATATAGATATATATGTATATATATATATAGATATAGATATATATGTATATATATATATATATATATATATATATATATATATATATATATATATATATATATATATATACTAACATATAATTTGAGGTCAAAAACGAAGATTTACTCGAAAGAACTAATGAGATTTCTAGAAATGATAAAAATGTTGTACCAGTTATGAACAATAATATAATTGTTTGTTTAAAAATATTTATTGAAATAAAAAGGTAAGTGATAGATCTCTTAAATGAATAATTTTGGTGTCTGATACGAAAAATTGTAATAGATGTTGAATGATTTGTTAGAATATACACATAATTCACAAGAACTAGAAACGTAGCAAATCAAATTTTAGTGCGAAAGCCCCCCATAATAACAACTCTTTCAATAAAATGTTTTTTTGACATTTTTAAAATAAATAATCTATATTTACACAAAAATAGCGGGACCTTATTCAATATCCTAATAATACCTTCGTTGATTTAAAATAATTCAGTTACAATAAGACCTGAGTCAACAACATCATACCTATTATTATTTCAACCAGTTCCCAATTACTTTTCTTTACTATTTAATGTAACATCAACAAAACAAAGTTCATGTATTAACTAAATGATACCTTTTAACATAATTCCGTATGATTAATAGTCATGAATAAAAGAATAAACAGGAAATATTATCACGGAAGACATATAAAAACCAATAGATATGTTAATGCCTTTGTTAGACGTAAAGATGGTGCTGAATCAGGATGATGATATCTTTTCACTAAATATAAAGATGTTCGCCATATGCGGACAATGGAAGTTAGATGGAAAGTCAAAGTGGAGAAAGCCCTATTTGTTCTATACTAGTTTCGTAAATCTTATGATGATTATCTATATTTTACCCCAGATATTGTACATGATAGTAAATAAAGATAATATGATGGAGGTTACTGGTACTATATACATAACATGTACCTTTATAATATCCTTTATTAAATCAGTCATATTTTATAAGAATTTAGATACAATTAATCAATTAGTACTGGATATAAGAAGTAACAAACTATTTCAAGTATAACTGGCAATATTGATGATTAAACCTATGTGTGCGAATAAAATATTTTTCAGGCTAGATGCAGTCATCATTCAACCGTCATAAAAAAGTCAAGAGCCCTCTCTGTATTTTTGGTGATCTTAGGCAACATCCTTGGGGCCACCACGCAAGTCTTCTGGTCGATTAAACCATATTTTGATGATGATTTTCGCTTACCAACGAGGGCCTGGTATCCTTATAATTACACTAAATCTCCTTACTACCACTTAACCAGTATCCAGCAAACGTTGAGCAGTGGATACTTGATCGTCCATACCATCAACCTGGATATCTTTGTTGACAATTTAATTTTAACGATGGGAGCCCAATGCGATATTCTAAGATATAACATGGAGAACTTAACACGATTTGAGGTCAAAAATGAAGTTTTGCTCGAAAGAACTGATGAGATTTCAAGAAATGATAAAAATTTTATACCAGTTATGAACAATAATATAATTGTTTGTTTAAAAACATTTAGTGAAATAAGAAGGTAAGTGATAGGTTTTTTATATGGATAATTTTGGTGTCTGATACGAAAAATTGTAATAAATGTTGAATGATTTGTTAGAATAATTTGGCTTAAAAAGCTTGGTTTAAGTTTTAAATTTCAGTCAACAATGAAAATTGTACTTTCAATTACAACCTGTTGGAATATTAAGGGATGGAAAAAAGAAGGTTAAATGCCTCTCCTAATCACGTGATTTTATCTGAGCAAGTGCCTATCACACTAAATTATCATCCAAGATGTATAATACATCCAATAAAACAGCCAATGCTCGTAATTCATTTTAAACTCAGATCACATTCTTCCTTCTCATTTTTACACTAGATAAAATGAAACAAAATGTTCTCTCGGTACTGGTCGAACCTGTCATGTAAAAGTTCAACATATGAAATATTTTATGCATCATTTCATCACTATCAATAAAACTTCAATATAATGACCATCAGTGATCAATTGCCAAGAAGGTAGATAACATATTGTAGTTAGCCCAGAAGTATACAGCACAGAATCTTTAGTCTTGTGAGTAGCGTGAGAAGTCTACCCAACATCTAAAGCAGATAGAAATGGTCACATCAATAGGTCCTATATACATATCCTGAATATATTATACAGAACTGTATTAAATGATATAAAGAATATTATAACATATAAAACTTATATGCAAATACTCTAGTGAATTAATATAATAGGAATAAAAAGTATAAATAATAAAAGTAGTAAAAACAAGACAAAAATAATAAATACAAGATGAGGAAAATACAGCACACCAGCTTAAAATACTTGACATATAACGATGCAGAAGTTAACAGAATAGACGATATGGAACTGACGAAACGAAGAAACGAAAGTACCCTTCAACATCTTCACTCAGACTCAGCGACTGTTGGATAGTTTCGTATTTAAGGGTTATTAAATAGAACAAAATGTTCCCTCGAAAGAGAAGCCGACCTAGGAGGTTGAAACAAGTGTGGCCCAGATATAATATAATAAATAGAATGAGGCTTCATTCGGAATTCATTCCTTTTTTCAAGAAAAGCCCCATTTAAGCTAATTCAACTACTAGAACAGTTGTCTATTTATTGCTACCACTAGTTCTTAGCTTGAACAGAATCAAAACTTCGTTTAGTTTGTTTCTATTCCATATTGATAATCAAAATAAACTGGTAAAGGATATATAGAGCAATAAATATAAAATAGTTAATAGACATTAGCCAAAAACAAATGTTTTCAATCAAATGTTCCTAATAACATCGCCTTCTAATAATAGGTCAATTGAAAAATCCCCGGCTCACCATAGTAAAACACATTTTTTTTGGCAAAATTAGTTTTTCTTATTCAAAATAATTCCTTTCAATGGTGATACACTGATTATAGCGACCATTCAAATTTCCGATACCATTTTTGTAGTACGATTTGTCCTTTGCTTCAAAATAGGCCTCAGTTTCGGCGATCATCTCTTCGTTCGACGGAAATTTTTCCCCAGCTAGCATTCTTTTGAGAACAATATTTTGAGAATACGGTGGATGGGGAAGCAATTTGAAGTCCAATTCATGAATTTTTGCCATAATTTTCACTGACTTGTGACACGGTGCATTGTCTTGGTGAAGTAGCACTTTCTTTTTTTCTTCAAATGCATCGTTTTTCGTCGATTTCGTCCTTCAAGAGGCCCAATAACGCTATGTAATAATCGCTATTGATGGTCCTTCCTTTTTCAAGGTACTCAATGAAAATTATTCCATGCGCATCCCAAAATACAGGCGCCATAACCCGCGACTATTGCGTTTTCCCACGCTTTGGAGCGGGTGCATCGTGTTCAGTCCACTTGGACGACTGTTGATTGGCCTTCGGAGTGAAATGATGCAGCCATGTTTCATCCATTGTTACATATCGACGAAATTTTTTCTTAAACTGTATTTTTTCCCTTCAAAAATCAATATTTTATTAACACGCCAAATTCCTTTTTATCCATTTTTTCACAATAACAAAAGTTGCTTCACTCAAAATGCTATAATTCACAAACTAATGACCCGCCAGCTGTGAAATTTATACACGCATCTTTTGACGGTTAGGGTTAATTAAATAACATATGGATTTAATTCTAGTAGCGCCATCTATGTGTCAGGCGGAGAACATTTCAATTGACCAGTTGGTTCAGTGTATTCGTCATCATGTTTCACAAAGAAATGTCTGTCAAAGAAAAGTATCTGTGAGATATGACTTTGGTAGTTGAAATTGCGGATAGAGCAGAAGATTTTTCATTGTAACTTTCAATCTGCCACACCTTATTAAAAGCCTGTGATATATCAAGGAATGTAAATGAGCAAAAGCTTTTTCGTTTAAATTTTTAATTATTTGATTGACCAATCTGTGAACTTGCTATATTGTTCTTTGTTTGATAATCAAAATAAACTGATAAAGGACATGTCAATATAAAGCAATAAATATAAAATTGTTAATATACATTAGCCAAACTCAAAGGTATTTAATCAAATATTAACCTTCTAATAACAAAATGTACTCTCGGTATTTACTGTTACTGTTTTAAATCATTAATGAGCCAAAATCATTAGGGGGTATCAAATGGGCATCAATCATATACAATCAAAAATATTACTTTTAAAAATTTTCATTTTATAAGTTTATTACTTTAATCTCTAACCTACTTAATTTTGTTTGACCACAGCTCACAATATATATATATCTCATTCAAAAATGCCTCCAATTTCCTTTCTTTTTCTAGCTTTCTAGCTGTAGTAATCTAGCAAAAAAGGCGTCAATACCTTTTTTTATTGTAAAAATTATTTTATTAATGAATTACCTCCAAAATAGTAAAACAGTATAATCCAGATTATAAATGCGATTAATATAGTTTATTCATGCAAATATATTTACTCATTAACACAACACAACTTAGTGCACTCTCGAAAACCAATTAATAAAAGTACAAATTGTTGTAAAAAAGTATGATGAAACAATTTATCTCAATTTTTCTTATCCAATGAATAAAACACTATTGCAACTTAATTTTTAGATTTACAAAGGCATGTCAGGACATCTTTCATTTTAATATATTCATAGGATATTTAGGAGGTGCAATAATTATTTGTACTATTTTATTTCAATTCTTATATGTAAGTAACGTATTTCGCTACAAAACCGAACTGTTTCTGTATTTGAAATGATAATTCATATTTCCAGGTCGACATCGGTAGCAACAACTTTTTCTATTTAACGTTTTACTTGTTCAGTATGTTATTCGAACAATCAGTCTCTTGTATATTGGGAAGTGGACTGACTATGAAGGTTACAATCAATATTTTATACTTTAGAAAATCAAAATTAGTAAAATATCCACTTTCAGAGTGAAAAATTGTACAACGCCGTTGTGCGTATACCACACTGGATAGATTGCGACATTAAATTTAAGAAAATTATGATAATGTTTCTTATTTATCTGGAAAAACCTATCGTTGTATATATAGGACGTATAATACCATTATCTGTTGCTGTTATTGTGAATGTAAGTCTACCGCTTTTGTGTATTATGTTTTATCTTATTTATTAGGTACGGTACTTAATCATAAAGAATATCTGTACATGATGACCAGAACTTCTATACCTCTGCATAGAATATAATGATAATCTGTAAAATAAAATTATATTCGTTCATGTTCGAATTATTTCGTAAGGTTATTCATATGACTGAAAACAGGCAATAAAGCACATATAACATGTCGATTGAAAAATCCCCGGACTGACTCATAGATGGCGCTACCCTAATTAAATCCATATGTTTTTTAGTTATTTTTATTCTTTAGTTTTATAGTTAGATAAAAAGGAATTTCGTGTATTGATAATATATTGTTTTTTGAAGAGAAAAAATACAGTTGAAGCAGAAAGTTGACTTGATGCCGAGTTTCCGGACACTGCCCCAGGAAAATCAACCATCAAGGATTGGTATGCTAAGTTTAAACATGGTGAAATAAGCACCGAAGACGGTGAACGCAGTGGACGCCCAAAAGAGGTTATTACCGACGAAAACATTTAAAAATCCACAAAATGATTTTGAATGACCGTACATTGAAATTCAATTAAACAGCAAACATTCTAAAGATATCAACTGAACGTGTATATGATATCATTCATGAATATTTATTGGTATCTAGCTTTGTGCAAAGTAGACGCCGCGAGAGCTCACTTTTGACCAATAAAACGAGTTGGTAATTCGGAGCAATGTTTGAAGATGATCAAGCGTAATTAACCCGAGTTTTTGCGTCGATATGTGACATCCATCATTTCACTCCGAAGTCCAACTGACGGTCATCCGAGTGGACTGCACACGAGGAACTCGCTGGGAAAACGCAACAGTCAACTGGCAAGGTTATGGCGTCTGTATTTTGAAATGCGCATGGAATAATTTTCATTGACTACTTTGAAAAAGGAAGAACCATCAACAATGACTGTTACATAGCGTTATTGGACCTTTTAAAGGACGAAATCGCTGAAAAACGGCCGCATTTGAAAAAAAAAAGAAAGTGCTGCTTCACCAGGACAATGTACCGCGTCACAAGTCACTGAAAACGATGGCAAAAATCCATGAATTGGACTTTGAATTGCTTTCTCATCCACCGTATTCTCCAGATCTGCCAACCCCCCCTCCCCAGCGGCTATTTCCTGTTCTCAGATCTCAAAAGAATGCTCGCTGGGAAGAAATTTTCGGCCAATAAAAAGTGATCGCTGAAATTGAGGCTTCTTTTGAAGCAAAGAACAACTCATACTACAAAAATGGTATCAAAAAGTTGGAGGGTCGCTATAATCAGTGTATCACCCTTGAAGGGAATAATGTTGAATAAAAAAAAAACTAATTTTGCCAAAAAATGTGTTTTACTATGTGTTAGGCCGGAGACTTTTCAATTGACCTGTTATAACTATTATGCAAAAAACACAATTTATACATTTTATTAATGGTCTATGTTATTGCATGTGTTAACAAGTAATATTTTGACAACAAAAATGGCATACAAAAAGACAATCCATTTCTACCCACTGTTAAAACCAGTTAGAATTATTACGTCCAAACTTCTAAAAATAACTAGACATCTTAATATAATAACTGAAGAACTATCACGTCAATTTGCAGTGAAAGTTATGTTTTACACAAAAACCACCGACATATTACGCTTTTTTACCTCTTTCGCCACATTCATCAAACATCAGACCTTCTGCTAACCAATAACGATAATCTACCAAAATAAACTTTCACAATCAATCGGTTGAAGACCATTCGCAGAAAACAAAGAGAATTATTTAAAATTAAATACCATATATATTGTTTTCAGTTTTTAATGTCATTTTTTAATTGAATTTTAGGTACTCCGTACTTCTTACTCGTATTTTACCTTACTTGTTAAACTGCAATCTGTACGAAATTAAATAATTGAACACAGAAAATAATTGAGGAGGCACAATAGTGAAGTGCAATATTCAGAATCATTAAGATCACAATTACTTAGCAACTATAACCGTTAAAATGTTATCTTCAGTATTTTTAATAGCATTTAAGAAATTATATTGTATTTATGAAAGTCATTATTAACCCTAATAAAATATAAAATAATGTATAAATAAATTATTTGTTTACCGTAAATTGTTAATTTTCTCTGTTAACTTGTTCATTCTCTACATAATTGTTTAGGACCATTTTTTTTCAATTTTGATATAACAGCTATCTTCTTTTAAATAATTTCAATTAGTTTGAAAAATCAGGAAATGGTTAATTGGTCAATAAGTTACGAATTTGATTTTCTGTATTTTCCATGGATTTTTTTCTAATAACGGCTTCAATTCTTTATTTTTACATTCTGTATAACTGGCTAAAACAACTTTCACCTCGAAATCAACATCTTTAATGTGTTAAACTCGATCTATACAAGCGGTTTCCGATTGAGAGCATATGCCTTGTGAATTCCGACAAAAATACGATAACTTTTGGAAGCATTAAACATTTTTCATTATAAAATTACAACGCAATAAAATTATCTACATATAAGCTTCTTCAAGGACATAAAGACTTTTCATTCTAAACATTTTATCACGAATCAAACTTTAAACATCAAACCTTCAAATATTAAACAAGTTATTATTGGAGAGCAATGTTGTGTTAACAGCTCAAATCAATAATTTATCAACTTTAAAATTTATCAGTTATAAACTATTATTTGGACCTTATTAGTTATGAAAATAATACTTCTGTGATAGGTAGACAATCTGGATTTCATTTTTGCTGTAAGGAATGGAATTTTGCTCTGCTACAACTTTGGGAACCTCCAAAGTAAGATCTCTTCAAAGTGAATTATCAACTTAAGCCACGAAACAACTAACAATGCACAAAAAAATATACATACTCAACAGTGGACTAGCAGCAAATGTGTTAGGTTGAAATAAAATTGACTGAAGCTTGAAGTTAATATGTTATATCTAGGATCTCCCAATGGGTGTCAACACAAATACTATATAGGGTTTTAACACATTAACATTTCCTTAATACTAGTGTACAAAAAATAATATCTTACAAATAATAGTAAATGATATTAAGGTATTGAGTACAACATTATTTCAATATCTTTAAAGCTCTTTCCTTTTGTATCGGGTAATTTGAAATAACAAAACAACATCGCTATTATCAGTATTATACCAAACATTACAAACTCAAACACTCATCCCAGCATATTCTGCCAAATAAGGAAAACAAATTGTAATCACAAACGACATACAATAGTTTCTCAGAATAGCCATAGTGTCTGCTGCCACCTTAACATTAGACGGAAATCCTTCACTTACTACAAAAAAAGGGACTGTGATCAAACCTAAATTATAAGAAAACATATACTTAATTAGACTAGCCAGGGGGAGAATAGACCAATGAACAGATCTTTTATTTCAATTCTTTTTTATCATTTTTTTTATTTTAATTGACAAGAACATCCCTCACGTAAAAATCGACATCTTTGATGTGTCAAAACCAATCTATACAAGCGGTTTCCTGTAGAGTATATGCCTTATGAATTCCCAAAAAAATACGATCACATTTTGAAGCAATAAACACTTTTAATTATAAAATAACAATGCAGTAAAACTGTCTACAAATAAGCTCCTTTAAGAAGATAAAAAGTTTCCAATGTGAACATTTTATCACAAATGGATCCTTCAAACATTAGACAAGCAAAATGTTGAGTTACTAAAATAACAGCATTAAAGATAGATAGAAATTAAATGAAAATTGTGAAGATTAGGATTGTGAACGGTTCGCAGTAATGTAAGGTAAATTTACCACTACTTATTACAAAACTGACGAGAATTTACCGCTGTGATGAGATTGATTATGTTGTTCGACTACGATTTAGAGGGACATTCTGCTTTTGTTACAAGTGTTAAAAGTATTGGAGAGCACTATTGTGTTAAAATTTCAAATATACACTTTTTCAACTTACTATTACTTAGACCTTATTACCTATGAAAATAATACTTCTATGTTAGGACACAATTCCATTTATTTTGTTACTAGCGACCCGTCCCGGCTTCGCACGGGTGCAATGCTGATACTAAATTAAATACACTACAGAAAAAATATGAACGTTGTATATAAAAACATAGCGGCCCGCTCCGACTTTGCACGGGCATAAAATATATATGCCTATGTCACTCAATGAAAACATGATTAAAATCGATCCAGTATTTTTGGTTCATTCATTACCGCCCTTGGCCTGCACGCATTAAATTTGGAGTAAAACAGGAATTGAATTGCTTCCCCTATACTTACTATGAAGATTTCCTGCTATCTTTGGAATATCTAAATTCATACAATTTTTATTACATGACACATTTTTAAACGCAAATTTTAAATTTGTAATATCTCCGAAAATATTTGTTTAATTTACATGCTGTAAGGAACCATATTGATCTATATTAATTGCACACTGTATTTAAGGTACTTAATTCGATAAGGATTAATGCCGTATTGCTTAAAATAGCTTCGTAAATAAGCCATTTTCTCACGTAAAAAGTAAACAATAAAAATGGTTAATGTGGGTTATCCCTAAAAGATAAACATATACCATCGCGGACTTTTTTGTAGACCTTTTTATGGTGTACAATACTGTAGTACATTAATTTGATCTAACTTGTAGGGTTAGGCAGCGTTTTTGCTAATTGCTAAATAAGCCTAAAAAATAGGTTAATTTACGACATCACGTTAGAAACCTCTAAAATTAGCAATGTTGCCTTAGTATATTATGCATGTATTATACATATAAACCTTCCTCTTGAATCACTCTATCTATTGAAAAAAACCGCATCAAAATCCGTTGCGTAGTTTTAAAGATTTAAGCGCACATAGGGATATAGGGACAGAAAAGGCGACTTTGTTTTATACTATGTAGTGATAAGGAATTGGCATTGATCATCTTCGTCTTCAATTATTCACTATAAGAAAAAAAATTCCGTTCTGGTACAACTTTGAGAATTATTGAGATATCTCCAAAATGAATTCTCAACTTAAGCCACAAAACAACAAACAATGCACACAGAAATATACATACTCAACAGTGAACTAGCACAAAATATGTTAGGTTGAAATAAAATTAACTGTAGCTTGAAGCTAATATGTCATTTCTAGAATCTCACAGTGGGTGTCAACGCAAATACTATACAAAATAATTTAATCTATAATATTTTAATGTTATAACGCTTTAACATTTCCTTAACACTAATGTACAAAAAAAGAATCTCTTACAGATAATAGTAAATTATATTAAGATTTTGAGTACAACATTATTTCAATATCCTTAAAGCTCTTTCCTTTGGTCTCGGGCAATTTAAAATAACAAAACAACGCCGCTATTATCAATATTACACCAAACATTAGAAACGTAGCACTCGTCCCGGCATATTCTACCAAATAAGGAAAACAAATTGTGACCACAAACGACATAGAATAGTTGCTCAGAGTAGCAAGAGTTGCTGCTGGCGCCTTAACATTAGAAGGAAACACTTCGCCTACCACAACAAAAGGGAGTATGATCAAACCTAAATTATAAGAAAACATATACGTAATTAGACTAGCCAGGGGGAGCCAATATAACGCTGAGGTATCAACATTCGAAGTTAAAAGAAAGAAATAAGTACCAAGACTAAACAGAGCTAACGAAGAAACTGAACATGACGTAATGAGAAGTATGCGCCTGCCCAATTTATCTGTCAAGGTACTGCTAATCAAACCAGATATCAAAGAAAAGGTTCCGATTATAACAGCGGCAAGATCTGAAGGAATTGTGGTACCGGAGAGTTGGAAAATCGATTGAGCATAGCTTGATAGCGCAGCACAACCAGAGAGCTGTTGAATTATCATCAGAGTGATACATAATACCAATGCCCTAGATAGACCTCGATCAATGAACAGATCTTTTACGCGTTTATCGTTACTGGAGGAGACTAAAGCGGACATATAGTTTAATTCCTTTTGTACTTCTGTGGTACGACGAAGCTTCCTCAAACTCTGCTCAGCTTCCTCCAGTTTACTATTGGATATCAGGTCATAGGGACTGTTGGGCACAAAAGGCCAAAACAAAACATAATACAAGCATAGAGTCGCAATGTTAACACAACAAAAATATTTTATTGATACAAAGGGGCCCACCAAATAGCTCACTAAAAGTCCAGCTGTTGACATTGCTCCAGTAAGTGTCCCAAACAAACCTCGATTTCTGTCCTCGGATATTTCAGCAACATACGTCGGTAGAACACTCCACTCAACACCACAGGCGAATCCCATCAAGAATCTTGCTATCAAGAAGTAAACAACCTGGTCGGCAAACAAAAGCATGGCGTGAGCTATCAACAGAGGGGCCCCAGTCATTAGGAGGATGTTTTTTTTAGTTGCAAACCTCGATAACACTACTGCGGCAGGTGCTCCAGGTATCAGAGCCAAGTTCATCATTGAAACTATCCATGCTGATTCGGATATACTCAGTGGTCTTCCTATAGGATTGACGTCAGGTGATGATGAGTTGAGTTTAGGTAAAACCGGTGAAGTCCATGTGTAACAGCAACCGCTGGCAAAGGCAATAAAACTACCTGCAATTTAAAAGTGCAAATTAATTAACGAGCAAGTAATAATAATATATTATCATCTCCAAAAGGAAATAAAATCATGAATTTTCATATCAATTGTCTTGTACAATTTCCTTATGACGTCGAAATACAATAAATATCATGCAAAGACAAATATTCAATCTATGTATATTTTATAATCGCTTTTGACAGATAACTGAGTTTACTTTGTAACTCATTTGTCATCTCTAATTATAATGTGCACTTTTCGTGTGTTAAAAACACTGCTCAACGACACTTAGGTTGAAACTAACAGGACGTTTTCTTTCTTTTACCAAGATGACCTGCTTTTCCTCATAAACCATGGGGCATTGAGTAACGCGCGTACTTTTTTGGATTGGAACACTTGGAGTAGTTCAAGTTGGCTCTCCATGCCATGTAAAGATTATACAGGGGCTAGTGGAGCACCTTGCAGGACTGCGGAAATCTATTTTCGAGAGGAGACTGCGTCACCGATCCTCATTTGAAAGGACCTGTCGTCCAAGTATGAATCTATCAGGGAGATTAGGTCATTCGGCCGACCAACCTGTTTTACTTTGAATATTAGACAGTGGTGCCATCTTTATCGAAAGCTTTGGAAACATCTAAAAAGATGGCTCCAGTTTTTCGACCTTTTCTTAATGCTTGGTGGATTGTAGCTGTGACGCGATCAGCTTGATGAAGGCTTGAACGTTTGACACGGAAGCCGAATTGTTCATTCAGGATTATGTGGTGTGTGTCTGTGAAGCTGTTTAAAGCGAGTAATATCGCTTTTTTTGGCAAGTTTGGAAAGTGAACTAATCAAGCTGATGGGCCTGTAGTCAGATGAATTGGACTTGGCTTTCTTTTTAGGAATGACAGAGACCAGCGCATGTTTCCAGTTCTTTATGAAATGCTTTAACCTCACGACTAACAGGACACCCATTATCCTTGTATTTAAGTCATGTGTTTTCAAAAACTCTAAAATATTGCGTGACCCACTAATATAAATATTCTTCATTTTCAATATTATGTTATATGTATGATTACCTTTGAACCACTGTCATGGCCAAATTTGCTCCAAAATTTCAAAACACTTTCTAAATATTTATCTTAAATAAAGCATTTATTATCATAAAAAATTAACATATTGGTCTTAACAATGTTTTACTCAGATTTACCTAATATAAAACTCGTTCTTTGAAACAGCCACTACATATCATCAATATTTATAACGCCAGTTATGTTTTGAAGAATATTTCAGATATTTGGCAACAAATCAAATTCTATACACTAATTAAGACATCAGACAGCTTCTATTTTCTAGGAATTTCTAAATTAAAAGGAAACATCTGATCTGAGTTCAAAACAAATTTTATATTTTTACAAATTGGGCTATTAAATACTTGATTCCATAACGGTAACCAATTAATAAATCATCAAGAATATAAACATCAAACATACACTATTGTTATTATATCATATTTATTTAAACAAATCAATGAACAAACAAATGTTCACGTGCTTATTTGAATAGTATTTAAAATACAAATGTCCTATTTGGAGATAACATTTAAATTAAATATTTGAGAAATGACATAGCATGTTCAATGTTTCAACTAACCAACTAGAATTTAGCTGAAGTTGACTTAACTTAATGTAAAAATAATAATGACTAATTTTTAACCAATCTATAACATTCTAATATATTATCTCTGGAAAATTAGACAAAAAGCTGAACAGATCAGACTCAATCTTAAACAAATGTTTTAATAAATCTCAAACTTGACCTATGATCAACGAAATTGACTTATCAGTTAATAATAAAGCCTTTTTGGGCTCTACGTTTTACTGATTTCTTTGCATATAAAAATCTAGTGTTCATTAAAAGAATTTTTGTTTTACTTATTAATAGGCTAGGCTGTATTAGTTCTAGTCTATTTAAATAACCTAACACCTGACTGTATTTTGTAGCTTATATTTCAATTATATTTTTAATTAAATATTTGAGAAATGACATAGCATGTTAAATGTTTCAACTAACCAACTGGAATTTAGCTGAACTTGACTAAATTTAATGTAAAAATAATAATGACTAATTTTTAACCATTCTTTAACATTTTAATATATTATCTCTGGAAAATTAGACAAAAAGCTGAACAGATCAGACTCAATATCAAACAAATGTTTTAATAATTCCCAAACTTGGCCTGTGATCAATGAAATTGACTTATCAGTTAATAATAAGCCTTTTTGGGCTCTACGTTTTACTGATTTCGATACATATAAAAATCTAGTGTTCATAAAAGAATTTTTGTTTTACTTATTAATAGGCTAGGCTGTATTAGTTCTAGTCTATTTAAATAACCTAACACCTGACTGTATTTTGTAGCTTATATTTCAATTATATTTTTAATTAAATATTTGAGAAATGACATAGCATGTTCAATGTTTCAACTAACCAACTGGAATTTAGCTGAACTTGACTTAACTTAATGTAAAAATAATAATGACTAATTTTTAACCATTGTATAACATTCTAATATATTATCTCTGGAAAATTAGACAAAAAGCTGAACAGATCAGACTCAATATCAAACAAATGTTTTAATAAATCCCAAACTTGGCCTGTGATCAATGAAATTGACTTATCAGTTAATAATAAGCCTTTTTGGGCTCTACGTTTTACTGATTTCGATACATATAAAAATCTAGTGTTCATAAAAGAATTTTTGTTTTACTTATTAATAGGCTAGGCTGTATTAGTTCTAGTCTATTTAAATAACCTAACACCTGACTGTATTTTGTAGCTTATATTTCAATTATATTTTTAATTAAATATTTGAGAAATGACATAGCATGTTCAATGTTTCAACTAACCAACTGGAATTTAGCTGAACTTGACTTAACTTAATGTAAAAATAATAATGACTAATTTTTAACCATTCTATAACATTCTAATATATTATCTCTGGAAAATTAGACAAAAAGCTGAACAGATCAGACTCAATATCAAACAAATGTTTTAATAAATCCCAAACTTGGCCTATGATCAATGAAAGTGACTTATCAGTTAATAATAAAGTCTTTTTGGGCTCTACGTTTTACTGATTTCTTTGCATATAAAAATCTAGTGTTCATTAAAAAAATTTTGTTTTACTTATTAATAGGCTAGGCTGTATTAGTTCTAGTCTATTTAAATAACCTACCTGACTGTATTGTGTAACTTATATTTCAAATATACAACTTAAAAATATTTTGTATTTCGAATTTCGTAATTTACATTTTAATTAAAGAAAAGTATGTTTTTGCTCAACTCTGAATATAACAATACGTATAATCTACTATGCCGTTGTATTCAACTGTCTTTTTTTGTTTCCTCCAAGTCTCCTTTTTTTAAATATTAATATAAAATAGCAAATTTGTTGCTCGTACCGACTTCGATGATTCTTAGGTACATATTTTATCTCAAAACTTTTTTTTGTATTAAAAATCAAAGTTTGATTATTTTTAAATTTTTAGTGAGTTCCCTATTTATTTTTTGAAGTCGGTTCAATTTTTTTGTTAAATATATGTTATTTATTATCAAATTATAATTTAAACCAATTTAATAATAAATCCATAAATATCCTTGTGGTCATATGTATATGAAAAAAATAAATATTTTAATTCCTTAGCTTTAGTATATTTTCTTTACATTTAACTACTTCAAAAATATTTATATAGATAAGTAAGATAATGCAAATGAATGAGATTCTAAATTTTAGAACAATGTAAGGTCAATGAATGTCAGAAATCGAGCGTATCTTACGTCATTAACTCCTTTTCAGGACTTAAGTCTAGTTGCGGTATAAGTTATAAATACGTAACCTGCTTAACAGCAATAGGAATAAGAAATAACCTTTATATCATCGTACAAGAGCGTGAATAAGACTTATAATGTCTTATAGTAGACAATCTTAAAAATATACGAAATCAGTTTGTACTAGGGTATTGCGACAAAATCATTCATCATTATTTGCCTTTGATCATAGTATTCGACTAGTTACTATAGATTTTGGGTTCATATGACCACTGTTTTTATGGGTGCTTCACCTTTGATCTATAATTTTTCAAGGACAAATATGGTGAATTCATTCACTAATCTCGCTGACAATTGGGATATGACGAAGTAGCACCATAAAGCTTATAAAATGGTTCGTTGTGTTTAGAATTTATGTCGAAAAACATTCATCTCAAGTTCGCTTATGGTACCCTGTCCACACAAATTGAGTTGTCTCCTTTTCCGTACAGTTTCTTTGTTCAAGTCTTTTCTTATTTAATTACTTCTCATCGTGTTTATACCCTTAACTCTTCCGAGATACATTTCATTTCTGTTACTAGTATCTTACGTAGATATTGTCAAATAGAAATAAACAACCGAATGTTAAGTTGGGTCCGTAAATTGTCTTGCATTCTAGTTTTGCTTGATATTTCCTTCCTAGAATATTTTCCTGGAATAATTTTCGCCATTTTTTATTCGCTTTTGTAAAGGATGAAAACACATTAATTTAAGAAATCTTTGAAGATCCATGGAGGCCCCAAGAAGAAAATAAAGACAGCATATGAGAGTTTTTTTTTTGTAAAATATAACAAATGTTTTGAAGTTTTTCACATCTTTATTTTTCAGCTACTACATAATCTATAATAATATAAATAATCATTATTTAACATATCTGGGATTAATTAAATCAATTATGCCATCTATTGAAAATCGCTCGAAATTATATTAACACACCTAGTACTTGATTAATTGCAACTGTATGTTTAGACACCACAGAACTCAAAATCATTTATGACGTTTTAGTTTAAGTTAAATACCTCAACCATTGTTTCTTATGCCAGAGTGTTGAAGATAACTTTATTAGTTATAATAGATAAAAGAATATAAGTAAATTAAATGTCAAAGATTCTAAAATAAGTTAATTTTGTAATTTTGTTTAATTAAACGATAAACCAAACTTACTAGAAAAAGCTGCATAATATATATACCAATTGGTCCGCTGCCCCTGTTCAGCCATATTAATTAGTAAAATTAATTAGCATTTCCTACAACGAGACCAAAATAACAAGGACACTTTCAACTCAACATCACTGTATTGTTTCTTGCTTATAAACCAATTACCGTTGATTAACATAGAACAAAGAGACCCTACAGGCGAAAACAACAGATTTAGACATTAAAATATTAAATAAAATGCAAATTCCAATTCCTTTGTCTTGAGAAAGCCATAAATCACCCTATAAGATTCCGCGCTTATTAGGGTCCTTTTATTTATAATTTATCTTGTTAATGTAACAAACGAGAACGTGTGATGCCTTGATATAGCTAAAACAAATAATTCACGTAGACCCATGTTAAATAACCAGTGTTGATTTAGGAATTTTAAATTATTTAAATGTTTATATATAGAGTGTCGGAAAATAGTCTAATTTTTTATATGACTCATTTACACACAGCTTAATTTAATAAAAGTTTAACTGAATAGCAATCAATGAGATAATGTATTTATAGATAAGAATTATATTAAACCGTTAGTGGCACTGATTGAGATATTTTAAAATTCAAATATTTCTTTATATGGTCAAGAAGAAGAAAAGTAGTTGACGAAAATTATGAACTGAATGCAAACCTTTTAATAGAGGAGGAAGTTCAAAACACGAGAAATTATGGTCCAAATAGATTCTTATATAGTATCAAATTGTATTGCCCAACTAAAAATAAATTTGTTAAAGTGCCTTCAATTTAAAATTTAATCACTACTTTGAAGAAGTTCATTTTTTATAGGAAAATATTTCGAGTAAGCAATATATTGGCTTAAGGTCACTTAACCCAGATAGTTTGGAATTTTTTTTGAATATATTAGAGGTCATGGATTCAGGCAGTGTCATCTTAGAATTTATCAGTCCTTGGCAGCAATATGCTAGTCATAGTAAGAATATTAATCCATTTTACATTAAGACTTCGGTAAAACAGGTCAGTTGAAAAGTCTACCTATCATATCATCATGTCCGGCCTACCATAGTAAAACACACTTTTTGGCAAAATTAGTTTTTTTAATCAACATAATTCCTTTCAAGGGTGATACACTGATTATAGCGACCCTGCAACTTTTCGATGCCATTTTTGTAGTACGATTTGTCCCTTGCTTCAAAATAGACCTCAGTTTCGGCCATTACCTCTTCATTCAACGAAAATGTCTTCCCAGCGAGCATTCTTTTTAAATCTGAGAACAGGAAATAGTCGCTGTGGCCCAGATCTAGAGGATATGGTGGATGAGAAAGTAATTTGAAGCCCAACTCATGGATTTTTGACACGATGCATTGTCTTGCTGAAGCAGAACTTCCTTTTTCTTCAAATGCTGCCTTTTTGTCGATTTTGCCCTTCAAACGATCTAATAATGCTATGTAATAGTCGCTGTTGATGGTCCTTCCTTTTTCAAGGCATTCAATGAAAATTATTCCACGCGCATCCCAAAATACAGACGCCATAACCTTGCTGGCCGACTGCGTTTTCCCACGCTTTGGAGCGGATTGATCGTGTGCAGTCCACTCGGATGACTGTCGATTGGACTTCGGAGTGAAATGATTGAGTTGTTTTGTTTCATTTTGTTTTGTTTCATTCCATGTTTCATCCATTGTTAGATATCGACGCAAAAACTCGGGTTTATTACACTTGATCATCTTCAAACACTGCTCTGAATCATCGACTCGTCGTTATTTTTATTCAAAAATGAGCTCGCGTGGCACCCACTTTGCACAGAGCTTTCTCATACACAAATATTCATGAATGATGTGATGTACACATTCAGTTGATATCTTTAGAGTGTCTGCTATTTCATTCAATTTCAATTTATGGTCACTAAAATCATTTTGTAGATTTTTTAAATATTTTCGTCGGTAACAACCTCTTTTGGGCGTCCACAGCATTCACCGTTTTCGGTGCTCATTTGACCACGTCTAAACTTAGCATACCAATCCTTGATGGTTGATTTTCCTGAAAAATGTTTCTACAGCTGTCAAATTTATACACGCATCTTTTGAGGGTCAAAGCTAACTAAAAAACATATGGATTTAATTCTAGTAACGCCACCTATGTATCAGGCCGGGGACTTTTCAATTGACTTATTATTTTAAAAAGATCACTTAGTTATTATTAAATTATACTAATAAAAATACTAAAAATTTTCGAACTAACGAGGCGGAAAAAAAAAAGAAAAGTTATTTAAATAAGAATTAACATTTGAATATTAAACATATATTGTTTGTCAGCTAGTAAAATATCGGTAACATTTGTGAAAGTTTACTGATAAAAGTAAATGCTTTCTGATACATAAATGCATAATGTATAAAACATTCCAGACGAAAAGAAGGTGTGACTGGTCGAGCCCTGTAACATATGAAATGAACCGACGAAATATACCATACTTTGGCATGATTTTTAATTTAGCGTTGTATCTTGTGCATTTTAATTGCACCAAGAATACAGTTATATTTTCATGTTAAAAAATATTAATACTCAGTAATGTTCAGTATGTTTTAAATCGGATTTTATTAAATTTAATTTCCATTAAGCTCCAATAATTAACAAAGTGTTAATGCGTAAAAATTACTACACCACTGAATATTTTAAACAAAGTATCATAAATAAGATTATTTTCAAAACTGTAGCAACTTCAGAGCATCAGACATAAGTATAAATGGCCTTCTATAATTCTATATTATAAACATAAGAATGGAATAATAAATGAACTGATGTATCTTAGTATATTATTATAATATTTCTCAAGAGCAAACACTAAGGTTTTTTAAATTGTATTTAATTAAATCTAATTTCCATGAAGCTCCAATAATTAACAAAGTTTTAATAAGTAAAAAATTACTACACCACTGAATATTAAAACAAACTATCATAAACAAGATTATATTCAGATCTATAACAACTTCAGAGCATCAGACATAAGTATAAATGGCCTTCTGTACTTCTATATTATAATCATAAGAATGGAATAATAAATGAACTGATGCATCTTAGTATATTATTATAATATTTCTCAAGAGCTAACACTAATGTTTTTTAAATTGTATTTAATTAAATCTAATTTCTATTAAGCTCCAATAATTAACAAAGTGTTAATAAGTAAAAAATTACTACACCACTGAATATTAAAATAAACGATCATGAGTAAGATTATATTCAGATCTGTAAAAACTTCAGAGCATCAGACAAAAGTATAAATGGCCTTCTGTACTTCTATATTATAATCATAAAAACGGAATAATAAATGAACTGATACATCTTAGTATATTAACACAGAGAACATGTGAATAAAACAATTTTTAAATTGATATTTGGCTTTAGCATGTATACTAAAACAATAAGGGATGATTAAGTTATTTATTTTTCACAATTTGGAAGTGTAATTTTGAATATGATAAGCTTTTTGTCTAACTCTACTACTTTTTCATCACGACTATTCATAACCCATATCACTTTCAAATAGAGGTATATAACAAACAGTGTAATATTATTAAAAAAAACAATTTTATTATACATTCTAATATTTACAAAGGGGTATCACTTAATGAATATATACAATAATTATATCACCTAACAAATACAAGAGGTAAAACTCGGATACCAACTTGCCAATCATGTAAATCGCGTGTTCATAAACAATTACAAAATAACTATTTACTTAACATCATTTCAATTTCCTTAAAAGTTTTGCCTTTCGTCTCGGGCAACTTAAAATAACAGAAAATAACGGCCAAAAACGTAACAAAGGCAAAAATATAGAACGTACCGCTTAAGCCGACCAAAGCCATCAGATAAGGGAAGAACACGTTCACCGTGAGCGACAAGCCGAAGTTAAAGAATCCCGACATTGTTACAGCCAGAGGCTTCACTGTGCTCGGAAACATCTCCCCCACAATGACCCACGGAATCACGGCAAGTCCGAAATTGAAGAAAAACATGAAAACCATCAAACTGACGATGGGTAACCAAAACACGGAAGAAACGTCGACGTTCGAGGTTAATAAGTAAAAATAAGTCGCCAGCGTGAACATGGAGATCGATGTAAAACAACAGGACGTGATCAGCAGGATTTTTCTCCCGCTTCTGTCAACCAATATGCTGCTGACGATGTTTGCTATCAATGATATAATACCGGTCGCTATGGCAGAGAGGTCGGATGGTATGGTAGTTCCGGAAAGATCAAAAATAGTTTGTGTATAACTGATCACTGCAGTTACACCACATAATTGTTGAATGAACATCAAAATTATGCATATACCCATGGCTTTCCTCAAACCTCTCTCCTTAAACAAGTCGATGAATCGCTTTTCATTATCAGAGTTCACGCAGTTTCGAATATAATCTAGCTCTTTCTCTACTTTCGAGTTATTCCTTAACTTCTTCAAGCTAACCTCAGCCTCGCTGATTTTATTTCTTTGTAACAAGTCGTACGGATCCTCCGGTACAAACAAGCCGAATGATACGAGGAAGGTAACGGCAGGAACCAAATTGATTACGCTGAAGTACTTTACGGAGGTGTACGGGCCCACTATGTAGGTGAGCAGGCTTCCTGCAGTTGACATGATACCCGCCAAGGCACCTAAAATGCCTCTGTTTCTGTCCTCGGCAATTTCAGCTATAAACGTCGGTGAGAAACACCACATCGTGCCTGTAGAAATGCCCATCAATAAACGAGCTATAAAGAAATAAGTCACTTGGTTTGCGAATAGCAGAAGGGCATGGGCTATCAATATCGGACCAATAGAGAGCAACAAACAGGGCTTCTTTGTCAACAACTTTGACAAAACTACCGAAATCGGCGTGCCCATTAATAAACCGAGATTAAAAGCTGAAACTATAAAGCTAGATTCCGTTACAGTAACTGGACGACCTATAGGGTTAATGTCAGAGTCTTCGGAGTTCAATTTGGGCAGCATGGGGGAGCTCCATGTGAAGCACTGGCCTCCGGCAAATATTGCCATTGTTGCTGTAAAAAATACATCGTATTACTATGGTATACAAATAAGAGTTTTAAAATATTATAAATTAATTTTAAATGGTGTTACTGTCTCTCGCACAGGGTACATTTGTAAGCAGCAAAAACCAGCATGTTGAAGCCTCACCGACTGGCTTCACTTTTCAGTATGTGCCATTTCGTCGAAGTGTGAACAAAATCATTTTTAAGTTGTTGAATTTGTATCGAGTACATATAAGACAAGAAGCGCTCTTAAAAGACGATGATTTGAAGACATTACTCGATGAAGTCATTAATGGAGATCGCTATCGACTACGACTGACCGAAATACGAACAAAGACACAACAATGTCATTCTTCAGCATGACAACAGTCGACCGCATGTTGTAAAACCGGTGAAAACATACTTGGACACATTAAAATGGGAAGTGCTACCCTACCGGCCGTCTTCTCCAGACCTTGCTCCTTCCGATTACATGCTTGTTCGGATATATGAGTCATAACCTGTAACCTCAAAGGATGCATCGTTCTTCCGAAATGGAATCCGTAAATTGCCTGAAAGATAGAGGAAAATAGCATTGAATAAGATATATCGTACTGATTTTTTACAATTCAAAGAAATTAAATTTAGCTCTAATGAAAATGTGACAGAAAAGCCTAAACTGAGGCCTATCTTAAGGATAAAGACAGTATAGTTGTATAAGAAGTTGTCGAAAAGCTAGAGGTAAGTTGGAATAAACGTATCACTATTACGACAAATTGTCTGAGCTTTACATGCTATATATTTTTGTATTAAACAATACAATAATTTTAACATAAAGTAGTTAAATGTTAATCTATATTTATATTTATTCAAGATAGTTATTTTATTTAACTTTATATCAAGTTTATCTTCATTAGTGAATAAAAATATCGGGAACAATTTTTAGTATACTGAACTTGTATTTTGTCTTATTAAGTGTGTTTTTCAAGTATCCTGTGCGTGTAAGTATTGTTCAACGCTCATGTGGATATCCAGAAATATTTACATTATATTATATTTGCTATTCAAAGATGCCGAAATCTGATAATGTACTTTGGTAAGACACGACGCTGTTCTTTTGTTTTACTTTATCAGGCTGACGTTGCTAATGCATTATTTTATGTCGATTTCATATTTCATGTTTATAGTGATACATCTAAATGAATATGGTGCCAATTGTTACTTAGACAAGAACACATTTAGTAGGAGATAAATCAATATAGACGGAAGTCTGGAAAATAGCTAAAATACTACTTCAAATTTAGAATACTATCAAAGCCATCATTTTGTGATTATTTTCCATTATTTTATGTGAAGGCATCATTATGTATGATTAGTATCATTATCCTTTCCACTCAATTTAATATTCTAACAAAAAATTGACTCTGTTTCATTTCATGTACCATGAATATGCTACAGAATTCTTTCATGCCAATAAAATAGAGTTATTAACGAAGACAATGAATTTCAAAACTTATTGGACAAAAACCCAGCTCAAACTCTGAAAGAACTTTCCAACAATTTAGCAGTCTCGTTAAAGGGTAAAAAGGTAAAAACAAAAAGGTAAAAAGCCATGCTACTAAGAAAAAAAAAGCTATACTATTGAATAATGGGACGCTGAATGACACTGTTACTACAGATCTTTACCGACATCTGTTTGGAATAATCATCTTCTTGACAATGTTCTGCCAAATGTTGCAAAAGTTGTGAAGGGTACACTGTTACAGCACTAATGGGCTTCTACCACACCCAGATCGATTACTCAGATCGACGCAGCATGTCTTGTTTGGTACATGGTTACGAAATGTGTAGAAAATGATGAAAAATATTTTAATCAATATAAGTTACACCAGTTTTTCTCAATAAATGTACTTTTTAAAGTGGAAAAATGATCAGAATTCATGTAGGTACCTAATATCTTCTTTAATTGTTGTACGAATATATTTGTATTTAAACACTGTATATAAGTAAAAACTTACTGGAAAATGCAGCAAAATATATGTAGAAATTGGGTCTAGATTTAGAGTCCATTTTAGGAGAGATGATGTTCCTGCCACCGTACCTGACAAACTTATTTACTGAATCAACTAACGGCACATTACTTTTTATAACAAATAATTATCGGTCTTTGCTTTATATATATATGTTAAATCTGGAAACGACATAATCTAATGGCCTCTGAAAGCAAATAATAGTTGAATTCATTGGCTTAACAGTTAAACAGTTGGGTAAACTGCTTTTAGCCAACTTATTGTTCGAATAAAGCTATTTCTAGTTTATTTTTCGTCGACGCTTGTTTTTCTCTTGGATTTTATCAAAATTTACACAACATTGACAAAAAATCAATGCAAGCGATGTATCATAATGTAACGTAGCTGATCTCGGAGTGCATGCTTTAGCACAGGACAGTTGGTTGGAGTTTAACATTCTAAACATAACATTGTCAGAAGTATTTGCGCTGTTATGAAAATCAAACAAACCATAAATTTATCTAGGATTAGTTGGATCCACAGTTTAAATGTTATTTATGGAATGTTAAATATAGCAACAATAAGGCAACTAAATATATTAGCAAACCAATAGAGTGAGCAATTAGGATCAGCGAAGCGGTTTTTTCGCAGTTTCTACTACGCTAACGTGAATTATCATTGTTGGTTTTGACCTTTGGAGTATTTCCACGTCACTTGATAAGATTCGTTCTCGTTTCGAAGGTACTCCTCATGTTTTTAGACTTAATCAGTAACTATATTGAACGATGTATTAAGATTTTTATTTTCAAAAACTCAAAAAATGTATTACTACTTTTCCTATGCACTTGGATTAATTCACAAGCAAGAGGAGTGCGAGAAAATACATCAATATGTTTTCCTCAATTATAAAATTATAATAACTTATAGCTATAGTTTGCACTAAAGGTATACACTTTATATAAGTTCGTATGATTTAGTTCGCTTCAGTCTCCTGACATCCTGCGCGCTGTCTAGTAGTTGTATTGCTTCCACGTTAGTATGATTTAGTAATCTTCTTCCGTATTTCAACGCGAAATCTGGGATAACTTCGCAAATCCATTTGATTTCCAGGTCATCGTGCAGTTCTTCATTGGTTACGTAGCGATAGGCATTGGTCAATCAAAGAACAAGATACATCGAAGAACCTTATAGGCACCCCATAGGTCCAAATGAGCTTTATAATTGTATTATAGATCAACCTCTTTGATTTTAGATCAAGTTGAGAGTATCTTACGACTAACCAGTATATTTATTTTATTTTGGTTCTAATGTGTTTTGCTTTTTGTCTAACGTGATGTTTCCAATTTAATCTACCGTCAAGATGGATTCCAAGGTATTTAGCCGATTCTACTTAAGAAATCGGGCATCCATTGAGTGATATAATTAAGTTTTTATTATTTTGCCGCAATGCACAATTAACGTGGGCAAATGTGGAGCTATTAAGTTAAATTTTCTAATATTTCGTCCATTTGTAGATTCTGTTGACTGTCACTTACACTATTTCTATTGCCCTAGGCAGAGATATATATTTTACCAGAATAATTGTGTCGTCAGCAAAGGTTCCATGTAGTGTTTCTTTTGTTGTTGGAATGTCAGCAGTGTAGAGCAGATACAGGAGAGGTCCTAAGACGCTACCTTGTGGAACTCCAGCCGAAATAGTTTTAAATGTCGAGTACGCCATTTCGTGCGGTACTCTAAATTTTCTTCCGAAAAGATATGACTCCAGCACTTGACAATAGTTACGCGGTAACAATTTGCTCATCTTACAGATTAATATCTCTTTAATCTCCAACACTATATATTTGTGTAATAATTTAATCTATTTCTATTTATATCCTTTGAGTATTGTCCTTAATGTTTTCATAAACTATAATTAGGTACTCCAGAATCACTACAACTAATGAAATTGAAACTATTAGACTATATACCGTTGAAACTAACGTACGTAAATGAAAATAAACACTATCACCGGGAAAAACATTTCTCTTTCAAAAGAAAATAGGAAATACGGCGCTTATATCCTTTTAAAATCGTGATAAAATCTCCATTTGTTGAAAGTAAAGATGGGACTAGTTTAAATATTACATGAGGTATGTGTACTTTCTAGGTGACCGGAATAAAGTAATTTATTCTGGCAGCATTTAAACCGCAGCTTTAGCCGAATTTCAATTAAGTAAAATATTTGCTGTATTGTTATCGTGTACCGGGACCTATCAACATACCGATATCCGTGGCGTATAACAAAGAATCATAAAAATAATATATATTAATTATATATCTTGATCTATATTGATGAATTCTATAATTCTATATAAAAAAGTATATTTAGTCTCGTACCAAGTATTTTCTTTCCATGTGGCTTTCTTGATATAGTGGTCGTTTTTCTTATAAGTCACAGATTTCTTTTAAGTCAGTTAAATACGGGCCATTAACAATAAGTGTTATCCATTATCCACCTAAACACAACAACAAGGAAGAACAATAATACGGTTTCTTTAACACGCTGGGTAATAGATTCATTGCCGGAGGAGACTACAATGCAAAACATGTATTGTGGGGTTCTAGATTAACAACAGCGAAAGGCAGAGAATTGTTCAAAGCAATGAAGGCACATAACTTACAGCATATCTCTACTGGTGAGCCAACATATTAACCGTCAGATAGAAATAAAATTCCCGATACCATATTATAACCACCGGTTATTATAACAGTGAACTCAAATATTTTCAACAAAATAAAACCACCTTCTTTGCATAACACCAAAACTAACTGGCCATTATTTAGAGAGAAATTAAACAGTTTAATATCTTTGAATTTACCTCTCAAAAGAGAAAAATATACAGAAATAGCAGCAAAAAATATAAGAAAATCTATACAAGAGGCCGCATGGTACGCAACATCTAATAAGGCTGCCAATAATGTGTTAAATGCGTAGAAAATTGAAAAATAAAATAAATTAAAATTATTAAAATAATCATGATCTACATTCAAAACTATTTTGGTTGGAATTTCGATTCGACACAGTCATTATAAAATAAGGATCCATATATACCTAGAGCTACTGAAAAACTACCAGTGTCAAATGGACTAAGGGATGGAAAATACGGCTTAATCTTTATTATCTTTATTACGAAGTTATCCAAGGCTTGGCCATAAAACATGACTATTGGATAATGTTTTCTGTGCGTCAGAAGATTAAAGTGACCCAAACAACACAAACTTACATAAAATGTATAAGTGTTACCAATACCAGTATTTTACTTGAGAATACCAACATATCTCACACTCTTTTAACACGTTCGCTGCCGATCGGTTATCAAATACTTACCCTAGAAGCCGACCGCATTTTTTCTGATTACAACAATAAAATATTCCTAATAACGTTTTTTAATGTGTGTCCAGTCTAGATTTTTAATATTTTTTGACATTTTTGTGTCACGCGCCAGAATGTAATCGGCACTGAGGTCAACTTTCATTGCCCATAGCCGCATGGCTAATTAAAATGGACAGAATAGAAAAATAGATTGTTGATTAGAAAATAAAAATTTTCAAATTTTCACTAAAACTTACAAAATAAATAAAAACCTTATTCAGATAAATCATAAAAGGTCACTCATGACTAATTTTTGCGCAGTCTAAACAGTAACCAGGATACCCAGGACATACAATGCATATATAAATAGTGTCTTTTCCTTTTTTTATTTGTAAATAACATTTCCTGCTTTCTTCTCTTCTCGTATTTTCAAAACACGTTCGCTAATAACCGCTCTGAAAGTAGGTTTGGACGGAGCCTTTAGTAAACTCTTTATGATAGACAAACGAAAATAGTAAATTGGAATACGATTGCCAGAATATTTATTGTAGTTAGGACACGTTTCATATCTATTTTTCCAATTTTAGGACGAGAGGGTCCTGACATATCGTTATTTTTTCCCGCCATATTCAATTCTGTAATACATATGAATCAAAACGGGAAAATCAAAACCAAGGACGTAAATGACTCAGCTATAGTCTTCAGATAATGTTAATACTAATAATATGGGTACTCTGCTAATACCGAACTAAATACAAGGCTTAGAAAGACCATCACACATATAACGCGCTGGAGCGTAATTGGAGTCCGATGAAAGCTTCACATTAGGCGCTAGCGCGTTATTGGCAGCGAACGTGTTAATTCTTTACCGCTCTAGTATTAAAGGGTAACGTTAAAGGCATTCTTAAATACGGTTAAAATGCAATAGGACCAAACGTTTTTAACGCAATAAAAAGTAGTTTGTATTCGAAGTGGACAGCAAACAAACAATCACGGTCATGTCATGAAGTCATGAGATAGCGTCGTCTATCTTACTACATTATTCTATGGGAAACAACGTATCAACTCAATATAAAACTACACACCTTACCACTTATCAAGAAAAATAAACAGCAAAAGATCAACAAAATGAAACTAGTGTTACGTTAACATTTGAGATGATTATAACTTTATCATACATACTCAAACACTACGCGAAAAAACATTTTTTTCTCGTTTGGTTAAATTGCGAAAAGAACAAACAATGATCATATTGTATGCTATTTACATTTACTTTGTTATATATGAACTGTTTAACTACCGAAGTATTAGGTTCTTGCATTTTTTTAATCATGATATGATCTAGGACATAAATGACCATTACTACTACAAGTTATATCTGTTCACCGTTGTCTCAATCTCGTCTGGCGTAAGGATAGAGAAGCCGAGTATATCAGGTCAATTGAAAAGTCCCCGGCCTGACACATAGATGGCGCTATTAGAATTAAATCCATATGTTTTTAGTTAGCCTTAACTCTCAAACGATGCGTGTATAAATTTGACAGCCATCGGAGCATTAGTTTGTGAATTATAGCATTTTGAGTGAAGCAACTTTTGTTATTGTGAAAAAAATGAATAAAAAGGAATTTCGCGTGTTGATAAGATATTACTTTTTGAAGGGAAAAAATACAGTTGAAGCAAAAACTTGGCTTGATGCTTGGCTTGATGCTTGATGCCAAGTTTCTGGACACTGCCCCAGGAAAATCAACCATCAAGGATTGGTATGCTAAGTTTAGACATGGTTCAATGAGCACCGAAGACGGTGAACGCAGTGGTCGCCCAAAAGAGGTTATTACCGACGAAAATATTAAAAAATCCACAAAATGATTTTGAATGGCCGTAAATTGAAATTGAATGAAATAGCAGACACTCTAAAGATATTAACTGAACGTGTACATCATATCATTCACGAATATTTGGGTATGAGAAAGCTCTGTGCAAAGTGGGTGCCGCACGAGCTCCCTTTTGACCAAAAGCCATGACGAGTTGATGATTTGGAGCAGTGTTTGAAGATGATCAAGCCTAATAAACCCGCGTTTTTGCATAGATATGTGACAATGGATGAAACATGGCTCCATTATTTCACTCCAAAGTCCAATCGACAGTCATCCGAGTGGACTGCACACGATGAACCCGCTCCAAAGCGTGGGAAAATGTAACAGTCGGCTGGCAAGGTTATGGCGTCTGTATTTTGCGATGCGCATGGAATAATTTTCATTGACTACCTTGAAAAAGGAAGGACCCTCAACATTATTACATAACGTTATTGGACAGTTTAAAGGAGGAAATCGCCGAAAACGGCCACATGTGAAGAAAAAGAAAGTGTTGCTTCGCCAAGACAATGCACCATGTCACAAGTCAGTGAAATGATGGCAAAAATCCATGAATTGGGCTTCGAATTGCTTCCTCATCCACCGTATTCCCCAGATCTGGCCCCCAGCAACTATTTCCTGTTCTCAGATATCAAAAGAATGCTCGCTGGGATGAAATTCTCGTCGAATAAAGAGGTGATCACCGAAACCGAGGCCTATGGTATCAAAAAGTTGGGGAGTCGCTATAATCAGTGTATCACCCTTTAAAGGAATTATGTTGAATAAAAAAAACTAATTTTGCCAAAAAGAATGTGTTTTACTATGGCGGGCCGGGGACTTTTCAATTTACCTGCTCACTTTCGCATTTCTTCAGCATTTGTACTAGCCAAGTCATACTGCACCAACCTGAACAGGTGGTAATCAGAAGACACTGTGTCTAGTGAGTAGGCATTTGCGCGACGACGACACATTCGAGCTGCAACAGTGTATCCTTCACAACTCTTGCAACATCTGACCGAGCGTTGTTGCTGCGATATTTTCTGTGACAATACCTCGGTAGACATATGCGTGAATAGTTTGCACACTACATGCAACTCTCTAGACTAATCCGTGACTTTTCATGCTTGGGATTGTCATAGTAAATTTTCATCGCCAGTCACTATATACCACAAGAAACTATTATTTTAATTGTGGAAACAATTACTAAGCTATCTGAAACTTCTTTTAACAGTTTGAACAGGATTTCCATCCAGTAAGTCTTGCTATTCATTGCTTTCGAACTGTTTTGGTATCCAGGCTTATATAATCTCTTATATTAAGTGTTAAACACGGATTAAAGAAACCAAAAAGTATTTTATTAAGATTTGTTTTTTCGTGGAATGCCATATTTTCATGTGCGGCTTTTACTTTCCATTCGATCAGCTTAACAGTCCTAAAACTAAATTATTGTAAAAAGGAGACTTTAATTAGTCATCTGGAGTTGAAAAACTCAGTGGATTAGAATAATTTGTTAACAACTCATTAAATGTTAAACATATAAAATTAAAGAAGCTGCTTTGTTCGTCTTTATGCGCCAAGGCTAACTTAATAATAATATTAATATCACTTAAGGGTATGTCCTGTTCTGGTGGTATCTAAAAGCTGCAATACTTCAATATTCAATTATATGGAATGATAGTATTATTTAATGTTTTAGATACTTGTACGGTCTGATTGTGAACTGCACATGCACAGATTTACTTTCGTAAATTTTTATTTTCCAAGCTTGTGTCTAATTATTTATATTGTCACTTGCCTGTTGTAATTTGAGCTTGTAATTGTAGTTGTAACTTGCCTCTTCACTATTGTATCTCAGTATCATCAGCAAATGTAGTAATATTCTCCATTTGTGGTATATCACAAGTGTAGAGTAGATAAAGCATTGGCTCCAGTATATTTCCTTGTGGTATACCTGCTTACGCTTCTTTTATTGTAGAGTAAGATTGATGACAATTGAGAATTATAGATATTTTAATTTTGCCTAGAATAGAGTTCATAACTGTTTTTTTTTGCTTTTTGTTTATATATATTTATATTATTTACACTTATGTATATTTGTATATGATTTTATTTTAATAAATTAATTTTAAAAATTAAATTTGATTTTCATTTAAATACTATTGGCCAATAAATGTGACGTCACAAAGTAATCAGGTGAAATGGCAGACCAATCAAAGCAAAGTATTTTCCTTACAGGTTTCTACATAACTATTTTAAACTAACCAATCAAATTCGCGTTGTCAGCACCGACAATGATTGAACTAAGCAAAACTTTGCCAATAGAAACTCATATTTTACTGTCGTTTCAAATTGACAGGCAGACTGACTGAAAGAGAAAAGACCTCGAAAAAATCACCACTTACTAAAAAATAACCACTTCCATAAAACGGATGGAGGAGTCAACTAATAAATCTACTTGGCAGTGGTCAAATGGTAACAAATCTGACACTGATGAATTACATCCATTTACTAAACAAAATTAAATCAGTTTATTTAAAAATAGTACCCGAGCATAACATCGAACGATCGCTAAATATAGTGATCGCGCCCGGTATGAAAAGCGAGTACCCATCTTGAATATTAAAATTAAGAGAAATAGGATGAACCGCCCCTGAAACTACTTAACTTTGACACTCATCAATTGGCAGCTTTAGTTTTTTTGTTAGTGTCCGTAATTAAACATCGATATGAGACAGTTCGTAATTTTAGTGGTGCTTCTAGCCGGTACTTTGGCCGAAGACGTTCTTAAAGTGACCGCCAGAGATTCGTACTTGGACGCGTACAAGGACGCTCACCCGGAATTGGCCAGTACCACTCAAAAAGCAAGCAGAAAAAGCGATGGTGTTTATCCAGTATATCCTGGACCTAGTGGACCCACCGGTGGAGGTTCTTACGGCCCACCTCCGGATTCCTACGGTCCTCCATCTCCACATTATGGTCCACCGGCTCCGCAGTATGGCCCTCCAGCGCCACAATATGGTCCTCCAGCACCACAGTATGGTCCGCCAGCTCCACATTATGGATCTTTCGCGGAACCCGCTCCATAGTAAGTTAATTAAACAAAATTTCAATTACTGTACATTCTATAAACAAACATACGGCTTCAGTTTAACTTTGAGGGGTTTATTTGTATTAAACACCAGAAAGAGATTACTTGCACTATATTTCCTCGCTAGCATAATTCCAGGGGAAATTTCTTTGCCTTTCTATTATATATTTCACTTTAAACGTTCAAAAATTGTTGCAATAATAATATAGAAATATTTAGTGAGTATATCTTCAACAACTTCTTTCATTCAATTAAACATGAGCAGTACAAATTCCTACAAATGATACATTGTTGCCCCATATTTTTTGTACTCAAACAACAGATCTAATAACTGAGCTTAAATATAATTACAACGGCCAACAAGAAATAATTGAATATTTCCCTTACCTCATAATAAGTAAAAGCGTAGTTATTCCTTTTCAGTGATATTTATTTTGTAAATCGTTGCAAAAATCACATAATCGGTTGTTTTTGTTAGCAATTGGTAGCTGCAATTTTTCTACAAAAGATTCCATTGCTGCTCTTTTGATTCTAGAAATATCACTATCTCCTGTAGAAATTCGAAAAAGATTCTGTATTCCGTTATTGGAAAAACAAGACATTTTGCACCAATTACAACAAAAATACCATAATATTCAGGCTGACAACCATAATATTACTGTTTATAACCTTCAAACAGCTAGATTATTTGTGTTTTGTCAGATAACAGGTGTGCCAATATAGAAAAACTATTATAATTTTTACAGGCTATAGTACTTAGCCTATTTTGAATACGAAATATTGGATGGTCATTAAAAAGGGTTGTTTAAACATCGTCTTCGAACTTTATTGGCTCTCCAATTTGACTTCCGAACCAAATTTATGCAAATAAAACAATAAAAATAATAAGTGTTGGAAACGCACATTTAGCGTTCCATAATTAGCATCTATATACGCTGAATAACTTAATAATATTAACTAAAACTGTTGTTTTATGTACCTAAATGTCAAAACCATGGAATTTAATAGTTAGGTTAGGTTGTCTAATAGTTGTACGTTTACATTTTAACCAATAGATATCGCTTAATTCACTGTTATTGTAGTACAGTGTATAATTCAACTTACTTTAGTTTAAGAATCAAACAAATTATACGATAGGCTGTGAGACAAACAAATATTATTGAGTACTTTTTGAGGGTAGTATATTTTAACGCTACGTACAAAGTTTATCATGAACGTGCAACAACTAAACATAAGCATTTACTAAACATTTTGTACTGATTGTATCAATAACATACTGTTATATAAATAATTCAAGAAATATTATATATTGATATAACCCAATGTATATAACCATCCAGTTATTGGCCCAATGACAAGCCTTACAAAATATTTCAAATCACAATGTCTTCTTCTTTTCTTCTCCTTTGATCTGGTTTTGACATTTCTGTTCAGTAATCATCCTATTAGTGTGAAACTGTTTACAAATTGTGGAAATATTGTTTAAATCAATGTTCTGATTATCAATGATATATAAATGTATTTTTTTATCGGCTAAATAAAAACTAAACCAACACTTATAAAGTTCACGAAACGTTATTACATTATGAAAGATAAATTGTGTGACGTAATTGTTATTTTACCACAATACAATTCACTTTCTAAACATACAATATTTCTCCAACTTATGGACCCCAACACTATATTTTTCCAAGAAACCTGCAAAATATTTCTTTATTCTAAGAAAATCGTTTATATAGAGTTAAAGTCAGATAGAGCTAATTTTAATGAATAAGCTGATATTAAAACAATTCGTATGTTAATTCTTATGGAAAATCACTCTTTTCTTTTGAAAATATGACCTTTTTCCCCGAATTTTTCCATCTATTTTGTTAAAAAAGGTTACAATAATAATCTGAGTGTATATTTTACTAGTTTGAAAGTATTCTACGATGATAACATTCTTTTAAATCACAAAAAATGCTATTAACATATTCTTAACCCCATCTCTTGTTTTGATTCAGTAGAACAGTCTATATGTTTCAGTGAAAATATTAAATTATTTTCCACATTCCTCAGCTTGGAAAAAGTCCAAATATATTTATCCTCAGGCATTAATTAATTATACCAACAGAGAATGATAATAAATAAGTAATTATTTAAAAAATTGCTATAGACAATTTGAGGTCACATATAAGTTTTCAATGGCGCCAGACAATAGCAATAGTAAAAATAACAGTAGCATAACTATAACATTTATACGCGTGATCAAAATGCGAACAATTATAATGAAAGCAGAGTATTATGACTGATTTAGTTTACTAATTATGATCTACTTTCGAAAATGTTTTTCGGAATTGTTTTTGAAATGGTCATCAATGACTAGAATATCTATACATTGACGTTTTAGTTATGAAAAGTCTCTAAATGTATCGCATGACCGCTTTCTGCTATATGTCACCGAACATTCCTTATTATAAAATTATTTTAATACGAATAACTGTAGTAGACATACAATAGTAATAAATAGTATAAAAAACAAATAGGCAACACGCAAGTTCCGCTATATTATAAAATCAAATTAAGTAAATCAAAATGCAATGACATTAATATAACGGTTGACAAAGCATCACGCATATCAATTGTTTAACAAAAGAAGAATTGAAACTAACTTATAAGTCAAATAACCTTTATGCTTTATTTTCCTTTTTTCTAAACATTGTTTTATATTTATTTCATTATTTCCAAATAAACTTGTTATTAGAATATTATTAGTATGTATTTTGACCAACTTATATCTATTGGCGAAAATACGAGCTATTTTTTATATATAGGGAAACAACTGTTAAATAATCTAAGCTAACTATTATATTTTAAACTTTGGACATTCCTCTACATAAGTTTTTCATTTAATATTATTGAGTTATACAGGGTATACACACTCTTGTCATGGAACGCTCAAAATTGTATTTTCGACATTTATTACGTTTGTTGTTTGTTTTGATTAAATTTAAATGAAATGTGCTTAGTATAATCTTAATTTACAAATTAATTTGTTACTGACATTCTGTTGTACATTGAGTTGTATTTCTTGTTGACATCAGTATGCATTTGGGAATTAAAATAAAACTAAAGTACTTAAGCTAAAGTTAATAATAGACTTATACACCATACCAGTTCGTGTGGTTTGGTTGGCTTCAATCTTCTGACTTCCTGCCTGTTGTCCAGTTGCCATATTGCATCCACATTGCTGTAAGTTAGCAACCTTATTTCATGTTTTAAGACGAAATCTTGTATAACTTTGTATATCCTTTTGACTTCGAGGTCATAGTGTAGCTCTTCGCGGGTTACGTAGCGATAAGCATTGGTGATTAATAAGCGTTACAAACATAGGTCCAAATTGGCTTTATGATTGACTGATAACTCAATCTCTTTGATTTTAGGTCAAGTTAAGAGTATCTTCCGACTAACCAGTACAGTTGCTTGATTTTGAGTCTAATCTGCTCTGCTTTTTGTTTAACATGATGTTTCCACTTTAACCTACCTTGCATCCGTCAAGTGATATAATTAGATTGTTACCATTTCGCCGCAATGCCAAATTAACATGGAGAGATTTAAGCCTATTAAGCTGTATTTTCCAGTCTCTAGTCCATTTGTAGATTTTGCTGACTCATACTCGTACATTTTCTACGGCGTTAGGCAGATATGTATCTTTTGCCATCATAACTGTGTAGTCGACAAATGTTCTTTTGTTGTTAGGATATCAGCAGTATAGAGCAAATACAAGAGTGGTTCCCAGGGGAACTTCAACCGAAATAGATTTAAGTTTAAGTTAAAATGTCTTTCGAAAAGATATGATTCCAGCAATCGACAGCAATTCCGCGATAGCAATTTACTCATTTTGTAGATTAATCCCAAATGCCATACCCGGTCAATCTTGTGAGACGTCCAGCAGTATTGCAGGTCAATTTTTTTCTTCGAATGCCTTTTCAACACAACAACCGATCTTACTCTGTACACTTGGTCAATTGTCGAGTAGTGACTTCGAAATCCAAACTGAAAATTTAGTATTTCTATAAGTAGTATAATACGTTTTAACAGCAGTTTCTCAAATAATTTTGATATCGCAGGTAGCAGCGAAATAGGCCTGTAAGATCCAACTTGTTCTCAGGCTTTTTAAGCATAATTATTCGAGCAACCTTAAAACATTCCATAACATGCTTCAGTCTCAAACAGACATTGGATATGTATGATATATCAACATGATGATTGCTTTTAATGGCAGCTCTTTCAATAACCCAGGTGAAATATCATTAATTCCTTTTTAGGATTGAGGTTGCCAATTTCTATGGCAACTCCTATAGAAGAAATCAGATTTACAGCTATATCGGGCTGACAAACGGTATTTTTATCTATTGTAGATTTTATATTATTCGGTTGGAATAGGTTAGCTAAATGTTTTGAGAATAATTCAGCTTTTTCATCGTTGAACCCATTCATTTCAATCATTTTTAATAGGAGGTACTCTAATAATCGGTCTTTTAAATCTTCGTCTGGCACTTTATTACTGTCGGTAAGCCAGTAAATTGGTTCGCGCCCTGAATGATGACAATTTGTAATATTAATTGCTGTGAGATTTAAATGGTGATATTCACTCATCCGTCCATCAGGCTACACATCCATCACGCTCTTGATCAACGTAAAAAGCTTGGAGCAGTTCTTCTGGACCTAACGAAAGCCTTCGACAAGGTCTGGCACGACGGATTGATCGCAAAATGCGTGCGGTTAGGCCTCCCAGAAGACCTAACCGCTCTCATCAAGTCCTATCTCTCGGACAGATCTTTCCAGGTCAAGATCAGGGAATCACTTTCCAGTCGTAAACAAATCGATGCTGGCGTACCTCAAGGTTCCCCGCTGGCCCCAGCCTTATTTAACCTCTTTATTTCAGATCTGCCGAGAAAAGAGCACATTGACATCGCGTTTTACGCTGACGACACTGCTTTCTTCACGGCCGCCAGGTTCGAAGTTACAATTCTTGAACGTTTACAGAAGCAGCTCGATCATGCGGTCAAGTGGTTCAAATTCTGGAGGTTGCAAATCAACCCGCTGAAAACCCAGGCCATCATTTTCCATAAGAAGCGTTACGCAGTGCGCGTCTCGCAACTTAAGATCGACACCGCAATAATTCCATGGCTGGATAACGTCACGTACCTAGGTCTTCACTTCGACCGGCGGTTCAGTTGGCATTCCCAAATCCAGAAAGCAATCCAAAAAGGTTCGGGGATAGCAAACCTGCTATCTTCTCTGATCTCCCCTTCTAGCAAACTTCCCATCTCCATCAAATACTTATTTTACAAGATGTTAATTCGGTCCGTACTCCTCTACGGATCTATCCAAAATAAGCTCCTCAGGAGAATATTAAACGCTCCATGGTTTGTCAGAAATAATCAAATTCATAGGAAAACTGATACTCCAGAAATCAAGCACTTCATATCTCAATCATTCCACAAATAACAACTCAGCTCAAGTTCTTCTGAAAACGCGCTTGTTCGCGAGCTGGTCGACATGCTGGGAGCTTAGCACCGCGTCACCGCCAAGCTCCCCCCTTTTCCAGGCTGAAACGACCTCATCCGTCGCTACAGTCATAACTTTTGCCCCCATACAACAGTATCCAGTTGTGTGTTAACTCAGGTTCGCGAATCAATGGAATCGCCGGGCCCTCGTGCTCAATAACGGCTGCCCGATCAGGGGGTGCCATATCCCCAAATTTAATGCAGTAGCAGTAGCGATCCACAGGAGTCAACTGTGAGGCGGTTTCATTTTAGTGTATTAGTAAGCCCAGAGGCAGTCCCACATAACCCGGTCCAACTTGTCACTCCAGAGCAAATACCGCGACCAGGTATGCGTCATGCATTCCACCGCCTGGTTTTTAGGCCAGAGCAAAAAAAAAATTTTAATAGTGATTTTGTTGTCAATCGCAAAGAACTGCATGGATAACCAAAAAGACAAAGAATACAAGACTTATTGACTCGATGTAACATATATATATAGAAACTATCAAATAAACACAGTTTTCTTGTTGCTAAAGTTTAATAATACAATATTTATTTATTACAGTCCTGTTTCTGCCTATGGTCCTCCCCAGAACTTGCAGGTATTTTATGGAATGCCACACGCGATGGTCAACGTTTGGGACAAACTATGGGAAAAACTAAAGTTCAAACTTGACATATTCACCCTAGGAAAGATTCTGTTGAAACTGGTCATCTTCAAGAAGATAGTCAGCGTCATCGCTATCCTATGCCTGCTACTTTTCATTCCATCCTTAAAACACAAAAAACAAACAAACAATACTGACAATGAAGACGAACTGGAAAGGAAATTAGGAACAGACAAAAAAGGTAATTTAATGTTTCTGTTAGAAAGATGAAATAACTTTGAACAAATGAATTTTGCCACCACAAAAAAAAACCTTTAAAATTAAATACCGTTGTTAATGGAATCACTTTTTTTGACATATCCATAAATGATTAAAATATTGAAACCAACAGTCTAGTAGAATTATCTTTAGACGCTGAAACTGCTTTATTGTGTTTAATCTGTAGTAAACTACTATATTTACAGAGTGTCTGTAATGAAACAAATGAAATGTAAATATTTTCTAAACGTTAAACGTGCATATACTGTTATATTTATTTTGTGAATTTCAGACGAAGAATTAAATGATATGACGGCGGTTGTTACTGGTGCAATTGATTATTATACGAAAAAGAACTGGACATCGCCCAGATCATGTGATACGATCTACTGTGAAACCCAGATGGTCTTAAGTAATATCGACAAGAAAGTATCCTACAAAAAGTAAGTATTTACGACAATGGATGTTGACATATTGTTAAATTTAAATTTGTTTTAGGTTAGCGAAATTATACAGAGTGAAAAAATGAGACTTAAAAAAAATATGGAATTTATTTATTTATTTATTTAATTTATTCATAATATGCCCTAGCTTTAGTAAATAAAACTTCATCCAATACATTTCATAGTTTATTTTATTCAATAGAGCCTTTAATTAATTATACTTACTTTATAATACCTCGTACGCAGATAGCACACATAAATAATAAAATAAATTGATGTTTTAATGGACAGTTTGATGCAAACCAACTATGATATTTAACATTACGTAGTTATTTTGCTATAAAGCATTGAGTAGGCGCCATCTGTTGGTTCATATTTAAACGCGTTATTTTGACATTGACATTGATAGATTATCTTATATCACCTCCATTTGTTTATTGGGTCCTAAATTTGACCGAAGATAATCAACAATCAAGTTAGCAATGTATATTTATAAATTTTAACGCTTACTTGATGAATGTAAAACTACTATAGCCCGTTCAATAAAGCAGCGAACTCACGTCATTTCAATTTATGATGTCAAAACGTCGCAATATTGCCGTATCAACTTTAAGTTTTAGTTGATTTTCGCTTTAACATAAACAACGTTCTAATTTAAATAATATAATGAAACCAAAATTTTATCAAATTTAATTTATTCTAACATTACAAGACATTCAACGCACATATTATCGAAGATCTTAAACTACAGTTAATTATACAGCCACAATAGTGTCTAGGTTTGAGTTATTTTGTAATACTTACATTGAATTGAATTCTTTTCCTCACCACCTATGAGGTCGAGTCATAAACTTCAGCGTTTTCAATTAAAGTTATGTCAATTACTAAGCAGCGATTATAAATTCGTCGAAACAAGTAAAGCACCAAAGCAACGTTGTTCGGCTTAAAATCTCTAATTATTGTCACTAATGTTTTAAAGAATGTTGCGGACATTTGACAATCGGGTAAATTTTATAGACTGATTCGATTACATATTCGGACGTTCAGACAGTATTATATTTCTTTTTAACTAGAATAAAATGAGAAGAAAAAATAGTGTTTACATTGTGGAATAGGCAATACATCAGGCATTGTAATCACATGAGTTCACTGTTATTTTGAATAGACTACATACGGGTTAGTAGCCAAATAACTACTTTAGAGCTCGCCCAGAAATCAATATCCTGGATCCGTCGCTGCTGCCTTTTTATCTAGACTTACTGATAAAAATAAGGAGAGAAAATATTCAAACCATATACTGTTTTAATATTTTATTTAAAAATGGAATAATATACATAAAAAAACAAACTAACTCAAAATAAACAGTATACACACGAAATAAAACAAATGAATATGATAGTTGACAGTTTGATATAAAACGATATTGATGTTTGTCTAAGTCCTCTAAGTTGTTTATTGTGTCTCACCACTCGAAATATATTTATCTTAAACTAAATTACTTGGTAATTTCTAAAAAAATATTTTAAAGTATATCCAACTTTTTATATAAAATTGGATTGTCACTGATATTTATATCAATATACATCAAAAACATAGATATAAATGAAAAGTTGTGCTGTATACTGGAACAAAAGAAAATAGTAATTTTCAGGGTAGAAGGATATAAAACGTTAATTCGCCAACGTATATATAATAGTTACTACAAATATACCTATACTCTCGACTCTCCATATAATAGAACTTCCAAATTTACATGTAAAATTTAAAGTTTCTATTCCTAATAAAAGAGTATACTTCATATTTACAGTTCAACTTACAACCTCATCATATTCGAATATGGCAGTAAAATAAATTAAAATTCAATCTGTCAACTGGGGCCGTGAAGTTTCGTTAGAAGATTCTCAATATTGTTCGGATTTAACAAACATTTCACGTTCGATTTTTTCCCTGACGAATTCGAACCGCAACTATCAGACCTTCGTTTTCGTTTTCTCGACCTAAAAAACACTTCGTTCAATATGACGTGATTGTACAATCAGATCATATCAAAAAAATACAAATGCAATTTTGCTTCAACTGTTTTATTTACAAATTAATGCACATACTAGTAAAACAATGTAACTGTTTATCCATTAGTTTACATTTATTTTAATAAAAACATGAAACTAAAATAATACCTTTCAAAATATAATCTATATACACACTAAATAAATTTTTATAACTTTTAACTGTCGCTCTTTAATAGTGGAAAATAATAGAAATTCACTTCAAAAACAAATGTAAAAATAGGAAATTAAAAATCCAAAAAACTACAAAAACAAAAAAAAACATATCGTTAAATACAGTGGTAGCTAACTACTACAGTAGTTGAAAAGTGTACAACTTTATTTCCGCCATTTTCTTAACTATAGCTATATATATATTATAGTTTCGATTGAAAATATCAGTTTTAGAAATGCCGAAAAAATATGGATATGATATTATATATAAATACTTTTTCGCAAAAATTAGAGAAATGTCTTAAACATTATAAAAAGCCTTTTAATTATTTTTAGTAAACCTTTAATATTGTTAGTTAATTTTAAAGATTTATTAAAAATATCGCTATTTTTACATACAATACATCAATATTTTTATTTTTTCTTAAAAATATCGATATTTCTTCTCCCAGTTGTAAAAAAAATTCAATATTTGCTTCCTCTGATATATCGATATTTTTTTAGGAATATCGAAAAAGATATACGGCTAGTCATTTAATATAATAAGGGTATTAAAAAATAGGTTAAGTTAATGAAGTTTCTTGTACTGCTTTGCTCGAAAAATGCATAAGCAGCTTTTTATATAAATGCTCGAATTTCAGATAGAAAAAATGACGGATAAAAGGTTGTAAACCTTTTAGTTAATATATATTTATCTCCCTAGCACCATCTCTTTTCATCATTTCATTGTAAACATTTACATACTTACTTCTTGCTGTCCTCTGTATCGTCAGTATTTTCACAGTCGCTTAACTGTTCACTATTCTTAATAGCTGCATCAACATCCGTTTCAAACGAAGACTTGATATCCAATAATGTTTCAAACGGAGAAATGGAACACACTATATTCACATCTTTTCCATCCGAACAAGGGACCGTCATCCTTAAGCTTTTGGGTAAATTACCTAAACCATAATCCTCTAACTTCCTCTCGGGGGCCCTCTGTTCGTCATATATATAAACCGCATATTCAGAACACGAATAGTAAGTATCGAACGAAAGATCACTTTCTGATTCAAATCGTTCTTCATTATCATCACTATTTTGTGGATTATCTAGAAATTAAAATTAATAATAATAACCGTTTTAAAAATTGTTTAAATAAACTTAATAAACAACGAAAAAAAATCAGTCAATATTCTCGATTTATTCCAAATAGATCTAAATAAGCACCGAACAACATAAAACTCTTATATATAGATTAAAACAATGTGTCTCAAAAGAAAGTTCATAATGTTTTAACTCGCTGAGTTCAGTCAATATGAAGAAGTTTCGGAACGCTCCGTGTTCTTATTCGAAAATAATCAAAAAATTACAAAACAAACTGGTAAAATGCAGCAAAAACTAAAATCCAAGTGACCAAGGAAGGCAGAAAACGTGGAGATTGCTGATCAATCTGTTCGTAACGACTCAGATCTTATTAAACCGCCAGAATGAATATACAGGGTGCCAGACGGAGATTCGACTTGACGTGAATTGAGTGCTTTTAAACGTCTACCAGCAATTTCGGATGAAGCTCATTCTCATCTTAACTCCTTCTAAAATGTATTAGGATACATTTTAGATGGAGCAGTATTCTGTAATTTATGTTATTAGAAATTGTTGAAGGTTCATGGTTTATGGAATATTTAAGTCAAGAAAAGTAAATTGAATTGACTGACCGCTGACTTATAATTCATAAAAACTTAACTTTGACCTCGTTTGAGGAAAAGTAAGTTCTTTATTAGATTTAAATAAAGATTAGATTTATTTTCTTTAGAATAGAAACATTTCTTAGTATAAGAGCTCTTGACTGATCTAGTAGTATAATATATTTTGGATATATAACCCAGATATGGAAAACAGAATATTTAATCAAAAAAGAAAATATAAGATACAAATTAGATGCTATATCGACTTTTTTAATTATAGATAAAACAATTTAAAATATTTATTCAAAAAAGTAATTTAAAAAAGAGCACCAAAAATTTTTGCTGTGGTTGAATTTATTGTAATTTTTAACTAAATGAAAATATTATCTTGCTAATTTAATGTATATATTAAGTTTTATTTGCTTACCCCGCAAAGATTTTTGAGAATCCTTTCCTGGGACGTCCTTCTTATGTTCTAAAGAGTTAATTTCTGATAATTCATCATCGTTCTTCCTGCAATTTTCTTCTATGTCCAAGGTTGCTACTTGATCAGAAGATGAATTATCAGCGTCTTTATTTTTCCTATGTAAATTAGTACCACTTTTTTTGAAAAATTCATCTTGAGAAAATGGTTCATTAAATTGTTCACTGACATCGGTCGGTTCGTTCTCATTCGAATTCCGTTTGGTATCGCTGGCACTGCATTTAGTAGGGTGATTTTTTCCTACTAGTTCTTTCCCAGCTTTTTTCTGAGTAACCTTGCCGGTTTTTTTCGGCGAAGCTTTTTTAGCCTTAGATGTGCGAGCAAGAGCTCGGGATTTGTTGTTGGCCCTTCCCGGAGTGTTTCTGAAGGCGTACTTTTCTTTCTGGATTATTCTCTCTTTTTTCTGTTCAAGTTGTTTCTTCATAGAATAACCAGACAACATGAGAGCTAAAAAATATGATCATATGTTTACATTTTATAGTAATGTACTAGGAACCAGCTGCAATTGTTAAGATTACATCTATTTACCAGCAGGGCCAGGATGTTGAAATTTATCTAAACTAAACTTGAAAATGTTTAATGAAATAATGAAATGATGTATATTGAGCAGTATAATGAAATAAACAAATGATGAAACATCTGACTGAAAATATAACTATAATGGATGATCATTATATTATAGATAATATAGAAACGAAATAGGACAAAGAAAATGATGAGTTTTTTTTCTGAAAAACATTTCTTATTTACACTATTTTCTATATTCTGTGATTATTTTATTTCCGTCATTTTCGCCTCAAAGAATATTTTCTGCAATAAATCTAAGGATGTGAGAAGAAAAACATTGTTATACAAGAGTTAGTTATTTATGTCACAATGTTGTTGTAAAAAAGATGTTGGGGTGTTCCAAAAGCACACAGAAGTATGTATTTAAGAAACAACTGATTACTTTGAAGCTAGTGCCGAGCAACAAATTAGATTTGTTTTGTTCGTAATTTAATTTTGTGTATATGTCACAAAATTATGTTATTATTTATATATAATTTAGGCTCGGCACCGACTCCAAACTGATCAGATCAAAATACGTGTAGTACATAGATTAAATAAGTTTTTTTTATTTAGTTATTACAACGACTATTATGTACATAATACTCCTTTTAGTTTTTCTTTTTTCTCCTTTTAGTGTTTGATACATACTCAATAAATTAAGCAGTTATTTTATTAAGTACTACAATGGATAGTCCAAGCAAAGGTACAGCCCGTATGAGGAAAAATAAGAATAAAAAAACATGATTAAAAATAAGGAACGTTTCAGATCCTGGGGTGCGCTACCTAGTCTAGGTGATTTGACAAATGTTCCAATCAAACTAGAACAAAGTTGCGGCCCTGGTGGGAAATGAATCCTCGATCTACGCGTGGGAGCTTAAAATTCTAACTATTACACCATAAACAGTTACTTACAATGTTTCTACAACGTCTCATATGATATGGTTAGTGCTTAAAAAGCAAACTGACCGACTTTTACACTGAACTACTTTCGTCACATCAGTTCAGCAATAACATTATACATCAATATCTAATTATTTTAGATAAAAAATTCCCCCCAACAAATTTGATGCCAATGGGACCACCTCGAAAGTGCTCTTGCGAATAAAAAAATTATTTTGAAAATCGGTCCATAATTGACGGAAAAATCGGCGAACATACATTAAAAAAATAAATCTACAGTCGAACATAGAACCTCCTCTTTTTTTGAAATCAATTGAAAATAGGGGGCTAACGCCATTCGAGGAAGAGTAGACACTCTCGCCAAGCCCTGGTTATGGATAATGATGATTTAAAATAACAAACATTACTTACTTGAAGTTGTATCAAACTTTACGTTACTGATTGCACTTCTAATAACTTCAGTTGTCTGATTATACTGTCCCGTCTCTTGTTTTTCAGTAGATTTTGTGTTACTGTCTTTTACAGAAGACTGAAATGAAAATGTATCAAACACCTATATGTATTAAATATTACCGAGACTTACTTCATTGCTAAGTTCTATTTCCGAATTATCATTTATAACTTCTGGAAGTAACTGTGATTTTAAGACATCCATATGTTTGCCAATCGTTCGACTCTTCTTGGGCAATATGGTTTTAATTTGCTTAGGTTGTTGAGATGACTGAACGGCAGATGTCACATCATTCGATTCGTCTCCATTCTCGCTGGTCTCATCTTTATCACTATTCAAATCCCACGTTATCGTTTTTTTATCCAGCAGTTCCAAGTTCTTCTTGCCAACCCTGCTTTTGTTGAAATTCTCCAAAACATCTCTTCCCCCATACACCACGGTACCACAATCATATTCCTCGTCCATATCTGTATCGGTGCTCCTTACACTCGATTTTTTCTCCTCCAAAACCACTATAGCTTCCGTTACTTTGTCAGTTTCGTTCGCCTTGGGAATGTAATAGTCGTTTGTGTGGGAAACAATAGAAAAACCAGGCGTTATAGGAAAATTAGGAGTATCGATCGAAAATATATTGTCCCCGGCCGCAAAATCCTTAAGATTGGCTTTTAACATCGGCGTAAAAGGTGTCATGGTATCCAATTTACCAGGTGTACCTCCCGGGGTAGGTGGTATAGAAAAATCTTTTGTTGGGGATTCCAATAGTTGATTAATATTTCTCTTCTTTCGAGACGACACGGGATACTGCACTGTATCTTTAGGATTGTCAGGTGTTATATTATCAAGGTCTGTAGTAAGCAAGTTTCTTTTGTTTGCGTTCAATTTGGACGGTGACAGAACTTTCGTATCGTTTTTCACATGTTTTTCGACGACAGTCTGTTGTACTAGCGCGTCAGGTTTAACTTCTTTTGGAGTTTTATCAACACTCTTATTTAATGACTTTCGCCTTAACTTACTCTTATTATTTGGGGTTTTTAACATATCCTCAGAATTATTTTTCTCAGAAACATAATTTGCATTGTTATGCAACTTTATTCTCTTGATGGGTGTTGGGCTGCATTCCTCTTCAATTATCGGCTCATTTATCGTTACCATTTTTCGCAAGTTCGCATCCCAACAACTCCCTTTATCCCAACTACTCACCTTGGGCTTATTTTGCTTTTTCGGCGTTTTTAAACGGTCCTTGTCGGTTGCCTTTTTACCTTTAGCATCAGTTTTTGATAATTCCTCGTTCAATTGTTTCGACTCGTTTTCCTTCTTATTATCCTCAGCCATTTCGTTCCGAGCTTTTTCCTTGAATAAGTCTTTTGTGGCTTGTTTCTTATTTATAGTCGATGGGAAGGTGACTATACGAGTTCTGTCGGTAGGAGTCCTTTTCAAGGGTGACGGAAAAGTTAAATTTCTCACGTGGGAGCTACTTTTTGGAGTATTCCTCCTTGAAGTGGTCGCGACAGGTGGTGGTGTAACTGGTACATCTTTTTGGCATTGTGAAGTAGTATCGTTAACTGTTTGTGGGGGAGGAATTTCTATAATACTCTCGTTTAAGTTCGGTAACTCGGTACAAACAACCGGTTTGGGGAGCACATCCGCTTTCGATGTAGAAGGAAGAGGAGGTGGATCAACTGCGGCTTCAGGTACGTCACGTGCGCAAAATTCCACCCTCACCGTTGGCATTGGACTAATTTTAAGTGGCTTACTTCTTCTTGTCCTTTTTGGCATTTTAACTATTGGACTTTGATCAGTACTGCCGTACAATGTTAAATATTCCTGAACATTACAAACTTCATTTACTTTTAGTGGAGTGGCTGCTAAAGTATTGGTATCTAAAAAAATACAAAAATTAATAATCCCTAATTGAAGAAATATATTTGTTGTTGAGACGTAATTACATTTATTTATATTTAAGAAAATTGTTTGATTTTTAGTTGTAGTTGAACAAAAATTGTACTGTAATAGGTCATTTAACTCGTTTTTGTAATATTTGTGATACAGGAAAGGAATTGTGTCTTAAGGTAATATAAAATATCGCATTGTATCGAATGTCTGGTGAAACTAGGCCAGTATAAGAAAAGCTGAGAGCAAACAGAAAACACGTGTCTAGCAAAAGGATGTCCCATCGGCTAGTTGTCGAGTGTTCCGGATAATGGAGATTCGGGTACCGAGGCTAAACGAAGTGGGTCAAAAGTTAGACCTTGTAGGAGACCCCTTATGGTGGCTATAACACTAAACATCAAAAAGACCCGAAATCATGGAATTTTCGAGAATTTCTTAAGAATCTGTAACGCACGTCTTCTATCAGCGTGAGAAGTTCATAGCTGCAAGAGTCTTTTCCTTCCCAAAATTCTGAACGAATTGGGATACAGAAAAGGTTTCTTTAACCAGCCTTGTCAACCACCACCAAGAACCCAAGGCAGGAGCTTCAGCGATAAAGCATGATGCATCGGCAACGAGAATCAGAATTTGAGAATTGACTAGAGAATTACCAAAAATAGAATCGGCAACATGAATAAAATTAGTCAAAGAACATGGATTAAGAAACAGTCAAATAAGCCAAAATTTAATCCGAATGAAGGAAAAAGAAACAGTATCAAGAATGAAAGTAAAGAACCAAGAACAGTAAAATTATATGTCGTGTGTATAATAATTAGTTGGATCCGATGACGGGATCAGTATTATCCTCAACCAGACAATAAGTCATTTCCATCCAATTCATAATTCTTTTCACCATTACGTATCGATTTAATTAAAAAAAAAACTCGTCTTTGTGCATTAATTTACGAAAAGAAAAGAGAAAATAAATTGTATTTCAGTTGCTTTCAGTTTTCGCTTCTTAACTCAAGATTTATAATGACTATGTATATAACTCGACCGTTACGGCTCTACAAAACTACGCGGAGTCTGCAAATAGATGTCGAGATAACAGTTTTTACATGTTTTTTACCCTCAGTGTCGCTTTGTATCGTCGTTTAACAAGTTATCTTCTTCTTTACATAAAATTGTTTTAAATGTAAATTAAAAGTTTTATTAATTTAAACCCTTTATATTAAATAACTTATCTACCAAGTGTACTGGAAAGTCATTAACGGTTTTTCTAAGAGATATCACTAGACTTAAGTATGCAATGTTACGATTTGACATATGTGTCATTTTATTCTACTGACATTAAGACTCAAACCTATAGATATTGTATTTTACAAAAATAAGATCGTCATAGATTTCTACCTTTTTGAAAACGCCAAGTTTCCGAAAGGTAGAAAGAAAAACCAAAAAAAGCCGCAGAAAGTTATCGTTGATCGGTAGAAACTTACAGTACTAGCATGCTCTAACCTTAAAAACATGTGAGGCGTGGTTTCGAAACTGATGATTTCAATGTACAAGACAAAGAACGTTCTGGTAGACCGAAGAAGTTTGATAATGCGAAACTGTAAGAGTTATTGGGTGAAGACCCAACCCAAACTCAAAAACAATTGGCAGAAGCTTTAAATGTGGCCCAAGAAACGATTAGCGAACGATTATTTGGAATAGGGAAAATTCAAAAGATGGGAAGATGGGTGCCGCATTATTTGAATGACAAGCAAATGGAAAATCGTGTGTGAAATGCTGTTAAAAGTCTCTTCTGCATAGAATATTGACACATGATGAAAAGTGGATTTATTATCAAAAAATCATCCTTATCACCTGGCGAAGCTGTATTTGGTGAGATCAGGTGTTGAAACCTGGTGAAACACTTAATAGTAATGCTACCGACAACAAATGATCAATTTGAACCATGCATTAATTGATTTGAATTGAATTGAAAAACGTCCAGACTGGGCCCGAAGAGACAATAAAGTGATGATACAGTACAATACGTGCTGTTTCATAAAGCAAAACCGGTCAAAGATGCGTGAAAAGCACTTGAACGGGACATATTATCGCACCAACCGTACTCTCCAGACCTTGTCCCATCCGACTATCAACTTATCGCATCAATGGGACATGCGCTTACAGAGTAGCACTTCGCTAACTTCGAGAAGAAGTTAGAAAATGGCTCGATGAACGGTTTTGAAATCGCCAATATTTTGAATAAATAAAATTTGCCATTTTCTTGGAAATTATGTAGTTTAAAAAAAACAATAATGACTTTCCGATACACCTGGTATATGTTTCAAAAGTTTCTATATTTTTTTCGACATTCGGCATTCGACATTTTTTTCGGCTTAAAATTCCTTTAAAATGGACATAAAACATTGAAAAGCTTCCCTATATCTTTCTTATCTTGGGGAACAAGAAGTCTGTCGATGCCAAATCAGCACTGTAAAGCTGGTAAGAGAGAATTCCGATGCCATGTTCATGAAACTTGTCGACCTCTTGCAGTGTGCGGTGGTATATCGTGATGCAAGATCCAGTTGTTAGCAATCTCCTTTCTAATGCAGAAGATAATGCAATCGTGTAAAGATAGACACGTAATGAAGTCGTCCCTCCATTTTTTAAGTCGGCGGATATTCTGCACAGTCATCGACTTCTATGGATCCCCGATTCTCGAAATTTCTTGGGAATTCACTTCTTGAAAACTTATTCATCATAGCTAGTACCTGTGCGTTTTTAATTTAAAATGGGGTTAAATTTGATGCCGATTTACTGCTGCTCCACTAAACGCTTCCAATTCTGGAAATTTCCTCTCTTCCAATTCTTTTCCCGAACACTATTTTTACCAATCCTGTATGGCTCCGAATATATTTCGACAAGCCTACTACAAGTATGAAATATACCAAATGCTATACTGAAAATAAATTTTGCGTGATTCTCTTCGAAATCGTGTTACAAAGCTATTTGATTAAAATGTGACAATCTGATTGTCTGGATCAAGATCATATGGATCAACTGCAGCGACAACAGTGTATTTGTTGAAAAATAAATAATTTTTATAAATAAAGATACTTCTCAACCTCAAAGGACAATATGAATGCAGTGGATTGATAAAAATTACAACTTAAACATTTCCAAGTAAGTTTTCACCAGATTCACCTGTGTCTGTCTCTGCTTGTTCTCCGACACTCATGTCAAAATCATCAATTAAAAAATTAGATTAGACAGAAGAATTAATTAGAAAGAAATATTTAATATAATATATGTACTTTTATGCAAGATTGAACCATTATTATAACAATTATAACTTACCTGCAGATGGAGTGGTAATTTCATTCCTCTCGTTAATGAAAATAGTTGGCATTGACATAATTTCTTGTTCCTTGTAGGGTTTTGCTGGCATAATTACTGGTTTAGCACATGGTTGGCCAACTTGAATCAGTGTTGGCTGAGTCTGAGGTATTGTAACGTAAGGCTGATTAAAAACGTATAACTGTTGGGATTGCTGTGGTTGAGTCAGAACATAAACACTATTTGCTGTAGTATTAATAAAGCTCTGTGCTTGTGAAGTACTAATACTTGGTATAATTTGATCCTGACAAGGTGATGGGTCAGCAACTGAAGCTTTTGGAGTAGATGTTTGAGTTAAAATATTAAAGTTATCTTGTGACTCATTATTCTTTACAGACATATCATTAATTGGTGCATTTCCACCAGAGTTTTCAGGTAAAGTCAAAATATTTTTATTTTGTGATGAGTCATAACTAACTGTGTTATAGCTAAAATGAATCCATGTGATAAATTCTAAAGTAAAAGCTTATTTGCACATTACCTGCTTGTAGGTGGTGCTGTAGATAAAGTAATAGCTTTGCTAATAGTATCCCCGACGGTTGTACCTAAAACATATTCCCCACATGTATAAAATAATATATAATAATGTAAAAATATTACCCAGAAGTTCTTCTAACATTTCATCAAATATAGGATCATTTTCTGTTCTTTTAATAACACTTTTAACTGTTTCATTAAGTTCTGGATTAACATTATTTTTATCAGCTTCAATTTTGTCAGACCCTGTTGCAATTTCAGGTGATTGTAATACTGTATTAATTGTATTAGCTAATTTCTTTTGAAATGTTCTATTTTCTAATAATTTCTGAGACATTACCTAAAGTTACAAATATCAAATGTATTTAGTATCACATTGATTTATAACAATATCCTACCTCAGATATAACTTCTTTATCGGGAGTTGGTAGTTTGTTGACATGAGATGTTTTGGAAACAGGTGTTCTGCTTTTTTGCCATATGGTCTGATTGCCCTCTTCTGTAGAGGAAGCAATATTACCAGGAAGCAAATGTTCTGGAGTAGTTTCAATGTCACTCGTACGATCAATGGGATCTTCATGTTCAATAAGACTTTCAACAACTGAAGAATCTCCAGGTGACCTGCAAAGCGGTGAAAACAAATGTATTATTTTCTCCTAGAGTGATTTACCAATAATTACCTAGGGCAAGGAGTCGAAGCTGGTGTAAATCCTTTAGAACTTTCCAATAAAAAGAGTAACTGATCAGCCAAATGAAGAGGTGAAGAAAAATCAGGTTTATTGTTACGATAATAATCAGTATCTTCAAGGCGACCTTGGACTAAAATTTGCAATTATATTAATGAGATTACAAATTTTATGCAAGATGTTCTTTAGTTGTATATATCAATAGTTTTATTTAGAAAACAAATTTTTAAAAAATGATATTATGGAAATATGATTGATTTGTGCTTTCTAAAAAAGCCGTTAATAATACTCACTAATTTCTTGAATACGGGAATATATTCTCAATATATCCTCTAAGGTTTGGCCAGCAACCCTAGTTGCAATATGTTTGTTGCAATTATGAAAATTATACTTCAAAAAGACTTTATAAGAACTTTTACATTCATTTTTCAAATATCCTAAAAATATACAATTCTAAAATTTTAGCCCTTCCCGCCTAAAGCAGACGGTAAAGTCAAAAGGCATTACGCCAAACTTACCTAAAACCAGTCTCTTTATATGTTTCTCGTATTCCATAGTTTCATGAGGCTACACAGACATTCTAAATGTAATTTTTTTTTAAATCTCAACACAATATCAGAAAATAATATTTAAAATAACAATCTCAAAACCCCAAACATAAACAAGAACAACCAACAAGGTTATTTGATTATAATTCTTCTTCTTTGTTTTTGATAGGTTGCAATTCATTAAAACAGAAAAATTAATTTAAAGAAGATGATTCTAATCATAACATATTTTTATTTTTGTTATGAAAATTACAAGTTTATATTGTTAAATACCAAATAAAAAGTGATAATTTAGTGGCCTGATGGAGAATATATTAAAATGCATTTTGGAAAGTGATCCTTCGCCAAACCTATTAGATTCAACTATAAAAGTAACTGAAGATATAAAGCATTTAAATGTTTTATTAAATAGCAAGTTAACATATTTAAATGGCTCAGATCCTGATAACAAGATAAGTTTTAATGTTGCTCAGATTTATAATAACAATAATAATGACTTTGAGTTATTAAAGGAAACTTTAAGGAAGGCACTACTTGTATCAAAAGATGTTAATGAAGTACTTATACAACTGATGAATTATATTACTGTAAATTCTGGTAATTCAGAATTAAAAATAAAAATTACACACTTGTTAGATATCTTGATTAAATTTTGTCACAATGAAAATAAATTTGATTTACTTTTTAATTGCATAAATTATGAGTTCTTAATTGAATTTCTTTTAAACACTGTTGACAATGAATCCATAAAAATACAAGTATATGACATTATATTAAATTGTTTTTCTATTATATCAACTAACATAGGGGTTAAGTATGTGAACATATTGTTTGAATATGCTAAAAAAAATCTTAATTTTGATTTGTTTTGTTTTGTATTGTCTGAAGTTTCACCTGAAATGGCTGCGGATAAAGAATGTTGTTTTAATGATGACCTATTTTGGTATTTTATGGAAGATTGTCTTGAGCGTCCCATAGAATATTTACAAAAACAAATTTTATATATATTACGAGTGTACATAAATAAATTCTATTTTATTAAGGATAATAAATTTATTTTTCTCTCTAATGATCCACAAGATTCATGGAATATATTTTTTACTCTAATAGATATAGGTAAAGAAAAACAACTTCATCTTGTTGAGCCTGCTTTGAATTTATTTACATGTCTTAATAAGTTTCACTTTATTTGGCAGAAATGTATTTATAGAATATATTTAAATCATACTCAAAATAGTATTGTATATAACACTACAATGTATATTATTCAACAGAATTATACAAGTCACGAACTCAAGTTAGTATTAAAATTAGTATTGCCAGCCATAAACAGAAATGACTATAGTGACAGTACAAATGCCATGTTTTCTTTATTCAAGAACTTTTGTCAAAATATGCCCCAAAGTGACTATGAATCACTTCTAGATGAAATATTATTATTAACATGGACTCCTGTAAGTTTATGCAAAGTTATTCAAAATATATTTGCATCTTGTAATAAGAAATCGGTGTGTATAGATTACTTCCATGATATAATCAATTGCATTGTTAAATTACCTCATAGCTATTTAAAAAGCGAATGTCTCAAATGTGTCATTAATAATTTTTGGGATGGAAAAAGTTTCCATAAGATATACAAAATGGCATTGTCTCTGCAAGGAGCTAATGTAGATTATAGAAGATATTTCCTAAACTTCCATATATTCGAAGAGATTATTGATTTTCTTATCAACGAGCTGTTGATCTTAAATGACGCTGATGTGCCTGTTGATAAGTTAGAAATCTGTTTTTACTTTATTGAAAAATTGAATTATAGTATACTTCCCAGAATTATTGGTAAATATCTTCATAAACTTAACTGTTACGTTAGATTATTTATATGGCACCATTATTTAAAATCGACGTGTTATGCCCAAATAGAAAAAGAGTGCTCTCTGTCAGTACATAATTTTTGTATTGAATTCTTTCAGGAACACCTTGATAAAAAGACAGCAGGATGGTTCTTAAATATGTTACTAATTCTGGGTGAATCGAACGAAAATGCCTTATCACACATTTCAGATATGTTGATTAAAACTTGTTTAAATCCGGAGTCTTTTACAAAAGAACAAGTTTTTATATCTTTGGCTGTTTTGAGTAGATATCCGAAATTGCTAATTGATGTTGATAATGAAATTAGTGAAAAAACACCGTTGGTTTTTGAACAAATCACCGATATTTGGAAATCAAGAATCTTGTCAGAAAAGGACGAAAATATATGTAAAGAGTTTATTCAAGTTATATTCCGGTATAATAATAAAAAAATGTCGGTAAACAAGACTATAGAACTGATAGAAATATTTCAATTAATGTTTGATTCTCACAGAAATGAAGTGTTGTTATGCATTTACGAGCATTTAATACATTTCGTTAATGTGTCAGAAGCACCAGAATTAGTAATAAAATTTATTAATACGTGCCATGCAAGACTGAGCAATTTAAAAAAAGACTTTTATTTCAAAAAAATTCTGATTAATTTTGTCAATACAATATATTCAGTTGAATACCTATCTAAAAGTAAAGAAAGTGCTTTTCTTATGAGTGACAGCCTACTAGAATACAGCAAAGCTTATCCAGTTGTCAGACTTCATATGATAACGGCCATTAAAAAAATTCTTAAATGCGATGATATCTATGGAGGGTCAGAATGGCTAACGACAATAGTTGATATTTACCTTCAAGGTGTAATAACAACAAAAGATGAGAGGTAAAATCACAGAAATATAAAATAGCAATTAATATATTTTCATGTGTTATCATTTCAGGACAGAGTATTTTATTTGTCAAGAGTTTCTTGAGATAAATAAGAGTTTTGTTTTTGAGAACATCATTAATATATCAGAACAATCCAAGTAAATAATAATGCAATAATATGTAAACTATCGTAATTAAAAAATAATAAGACGTGGAAGAGCTCAAATGTCAACAGGGAAAATCATTTAAGTATTATGCCAATCGAAGGAGGCTATTTTTGAGATTGAAAAAAACGTTGGCATAATTGTATCCAACAAAAAAGTCTTATTATTTTTTATCATTTAGGTTATATGATTATTTACAACAGAATTTTAGTTGTGCACTAATGTTAAAATATAATATATATATATATATATATATATCAAATGATATAGTGTTATATCAAATGAGTCATTTTCTTAATTTTTAGTCCAAATATAATAAATACTGCATGTCGAATAATTTCTTTGGATGCAATATTGGACCTTGCCAAAAACAGCGTTGCCAAAGTGATTATTTCTCTTAGAACAGAATATCTGAAGTTTTTCAAGAAAAGATATTTTCCAAATTCAGAGGTAATATTGTAAGTTATACAGAATATTTACATGCAGATTATTGTAAAACAGCGAGAACTTACTCAAAGTCGCTACAGTATGGTGTTTTACCGGTACTATATTTTTAGACTCATATTAAGAAATTGCGAATAACACAGGCTCTCTTACTTATATTACCATATGTTAAGGAATTTTCCAAGGAAGCGATTCAAATAGGCGTTTTTTTATTGGATTGTATTTTGGAGGAAGCAAATCAACCTTGCATCAAGCAAATTTTTAACTTGGTTCTTATCATATTATTACAGGGTGCAGCTTTTAGAGGTAGATATTCAATCGGTTGTTTGTTGATTTTTTCATGGATCCTTTTCAGGTATTGAATATATTAAGAGGGTTATGTCGATGTCTGCACAAGTATCACCATCGATCCAAATAGGTCTTATGCCGACATTTTACCATTTGGCATTGTTTGACACCGAAGATCCGATGAGATCGTTTTCAGCTGTTATGTCACTAGTTCTTCCATGGACTATGGGGTCACAGTTCAAAGTGCGAATCTACGCGCAGGTAAACAGGATGTTTTTAATATACTCGATTTATCTATTTCGGTATTTTAGGATATCATAAAGAGATTGATACACGAAGCAAAAGAAAATAATTATGACGATTTTTTAAATAAGTACCAACATTTAGAATCGTGTATCGATACATCCATCAAAGCCACCGGTCCAGTTTACGAAAACACCTTAAAGACCGATTTAATATTCTTGAATTACTGTAATCCCATCAGCGATAACTCTTCGAAAACAGTTTTGTATGATATCCCTAGATTAAACTCAGTGAGTTCCGTGGAATGGGAAAATACTCATTTCACCATTCTATCTCTGTGTAATGCAGGTCATCTCAATTCGCTCACCGAGAAGACATTATTAGAGCCGAAGGATCCGTCTTTATCAATCGCCATCGATAAATATTTGGAAAACGCCACGAAAAATGATAATCAGCAAGACAAAACCGAAGCGCTAAATCTGAACATTCAGAAAAAAATCACCCCGTGGAAAAATATATCGGAAGGAAATGATATACCAACAAATAGTGAATTTATACTGGTCGCAACGTTGGTGGATAAACCTCAGAATCTGGGTGGTCTCTCTAGGACTTGCGAGGCGTTTGGGATTCGTAACTTGGTTCTGAATGATGCCAAAATAGTACAGAACAAAGAATTTCAAAGTCTGAGCATGTCATCCGAGGGTTGGATTAATATAACAGAGATAAAAATAAAGGATCTAAGGGAACGTATAATGGATTACAAGAGGGAAGGATATTTTGTTGTTGGTGCTGAACAAACGACCAATAGTATTAAATTAAATGAATTCCGATTTCCCAGGAAGACAGTATTGATATTAGGGTAACATTAACTAACTGGATATATGTAACCATGGCTAATATCCTGTGATTTTCAGAAACGAGAAAACCGGTATAGCAGCTAATTTAATTCCCATTCTAGATAAATGCATTGAAATACCGCAATTTGGGCAAACTAGGTCACTGAATGTGCACGTAGCAGGAGCCACGATCATCTGGGAGTATGTTAAAGAACATTCCCTGAGACCTAACCACATGACTGCATAGCTGAGTTAATGTTTTATATTTAATTTTTTTTTAATATACGGGTTTATTTGTTTTTCTTTATTTTTGATAATATAGTAAGTAAGAATAAACAAAAAATGTAATGAATGGCTCACTACCCACTGAAGGGGTATCAACGCTTCAGAATCGGCTTTTAAAATCTTGAGGGATTGGATGAGTGTATCCTGTTGTTTAATTTGTTGATACGCGCTGTCTTTTCTTTTTTTCGGTTTCAATATTTACCATCTTTGCTGATCTAACCATCTAATCATAGAGAGAAAAAACCTAATACCAACACACCAGTTTCGGTTTATTAACAAGCATTCAACAATTGACCAGGTCAACAGAATAACAGATGTTATTGGAAAAGCCTACGAAAGTAAAAATGTATGCTCAGCTATATTCTTAGATGTAGCACAAGCCTTTGATAAGGTTTGGCATAAAGGCCTTGTTCATAAACTACAGAAAATGTTATGTTTTGGTAACACACCAAACTATTGAAATCGTACATTACAGCCAGAATGTTTAGAGTCAAACAAGAAGAAGCTTACTCTACAATAAAAGAAGTTAAAGTAGGTGTACCACAAGGAAGTGTATTGGGACCAAAGCTTTATCTACTCTACACTTGTGATATACCACAAATGGAGAATATTACGATGGTACTGCGATAATAGCCGTCGGAGACAATAGTGAAGAAGCCTCACGAAAATTACAACAGGCAAATGATAAAAAAAAATAAAAATTAATGAAAATAAATCTGTGCAAGCACCAATAACATTAAATAATAATATCATTCCATATAACAACAGCGCTAAATATCTCGGAATGAATGATGCAAAACTTCGCTGGAAGGAACATATAAAGACGAAAAGAAAAGAACTGGAATTGAAATATAAGAAAATATACTGGCTAATTGGAAGTAAATCACAATTGCCATTATCTAAGCAAATACTGAAACCTATATGGACGTACGAAGTTCAATTATGGGGATGCTCTACAAAGAGTAGCAAAAATAAAATACAAATTTTTCAGAACAAAATCCTGAGAGGTATTGTGGGCGCACCCAAATACTATAGGACTGATTACCTACATCGAGACCTTCAGATCCACAATCAGTCAAGAAATCAAGAGAATTGCAAGGGGGTATGAGGAAAGACTCCATTCTCATGAAAATATTGAGGTTTTGCAGCTTTTGGATACCACCAGAACAGGACACAGACTCAAAAGAATCAAACAATTCTGATCTTGTGTAGTGAGGTGCATATAATAAAAAATACAGCAGTGACATGTATAAACATTATTTCACCAGAGATTGAGATAAGGCCGATGGGTCCTCTAGTTAGGGTATCTAGTTGTATACCTAGATTTAAGTTATCATAAAAACAAATTGTAGGTTAGTCGGAAACGACTAGTAACAATGTAACAATTAAATAATAAAAAAATCTAATCATCTTGGTATTGCAAGTGATCTCTCATCACATAATTCAACCTTTACTCTGTTTCAATTTTCCTACGAGCAAAATCGAGACTTAAATGATTCAGTGTATTCCAATCTGATATAAATTATTGTGAAAAACATATAAGATGTATCTAATACGCCTAGGATTTTCCTTTTTTGTTATAATTCTGGAATAGAAAGTATAAAAGACACTTTTCTGATAAAATACAATATTAGAATTTCAGTCAATTGGCTATTTTCCGAATTTGAGAGACACAAATATACCGAAGCTCAATTTTATTAATTACAATGATTATATTTATTGTATTTTTATTGTTCGTTGGTTCTCTACTATTTTTATTGGTCCTAATATGGTGCTTAATATTTTTCTTTCTTCTATTTTTTATCTAAATTGAGTACGTAAACTCAGTTTAAATATTGGACATGGAGCTTACATTGAGAAAATAGAATGACCTCAAATACTAGCTTTAAGATTTATTTATCCTAAATCAGAACTTATTGAGTAAAATAACTTGAATTTAAAGTATTACTTTACTTATCACCCTTAAGGGAGATAATAGTACCATAGTGGTGTAGCAATTGCAAATGTAACACATCCCTTCCGAAGGCAACATTAACTACATCGCCAATTGCTCTTGAAACTACAATGTTTCAATCTAAACTTTCGTGGTATACAGACTATAGAGTGGTTCTTAAAGTTGATGAATTCCAATTGCCAACTGTCAAAGGTAGTTTGAGCCACAAAACATTGAAATGTTTGTATATTTTGTGGTTTGAGCAACTTCACTTTCAATAGGTTAAGCTAAGAGGCGTTTTCACAAAATCAGAATTTCCAAATTCTAGCAACCTATTAACTAATGTTTTATTAAGACTCGAAGCACCGAAATTCTAATAATTCGTGGCTACTTTGAGCAACTTCAATTCGTTTTTACTAATTCCCATCTTTGTGATACTCAAGTTCTAGTAGATTAATATTAAATATCAATTTGTCCTCTTTTTTTGATAAATTGTTTATTTCCAGTCAATTAAATTGATTCAACATCTGTATGGTCTCAACTTAATAATCTTAATATGTAATGAAATGGGATAAGGTACGGAATACACATATTTTCTAAAAAAAGCAGTGGTGTAGCTACAATTACCATTTGTCTTTTTTAAACTACAGTATCGCTCAGATTAGTGTACAATCTAAACTTCAGTGACATACCATATCCAGAATATTTCCTCTACCTCATATCTAACTAAATATATAGTATATGTTAGGAAAATAGAGTAAGGACATTATAAAAAAGAGATAATGAAACATTAGAATTAGTAGTTGCAAATAAAATAATAATTTTATTGAGTATAGTATTCTTAAATATTTAAAACAAAATAACAGCATAACTATATTAAATAATTAAACAATATATACATAAAAATATTAGTAGGCGTTTGTATATAAATTTAATAAGTTATCAGTTTAGTGAGACTGTGCAATTTCAGAGAAATAATTAAGGATGTCTTCTATGGTGAACTCCAGCGTTATCATTGAACCGGGATAACACTGTTGGATCAATTCTTCTAGCATCTTGTACTGTCTAATGAATTCTTCTTGCATAGCTCTCCAGACAACCTGTAACAAGTTGCCTTCTTCTGAAAGATGTTTCTCCACCTTTTTATAGAGTGATTCTATTCCCTTCTTCACCTGAAATATAACATGATTATTGTATAGATATATATAATAGTGTATAAGTGTTATAAGTCAATATTTTTGCAACTTTTAAAGTTCGTTTAGAGAAACTAGTACAATATACATGATTTTTGCCATATAATCTTGACAAACAGGTAGTATAGGATGGGGCAAAAGTCCCGCTACCATCGACACAGTTTCCGCTGAGTGTTTATAATGGAATGATTATTTCCATTCATTGTGTCTGGACATCTACACAATACAATGGTTAAAGGGAAAATTGAGCTAAACGTTACACAACCGAGATGGCACGCAATCAAAATGGTAGTGGGAGTTTTGCCCCACCCTATATGTACAAGATGATCTGATGCGATATAATACTAATTATGGCTAAATATAACATTAAAGATGGCTATCTTTTGTATATTCAGCAAAACATATTCATACGTTTTATGAGACATTTCTATTTTTTATACTTACTGTACTTCCGGGATATTGGTTGATAACTTTTCTTAGCTCTTGTTTACTAAAAGCTAACTGATAACTAACTTCAGAAACCTTGACACCACTGGCTACGCGCGCTTGTACGCCCTCAAAAAAGGTCTACACATAAATTATTTTTAAGTAAAGTTTTAAATATTGAGTTTACGTAGTACATACATTCAATTTTTCTAACGGCCTACCGAAATACAACGTAACATAGGCCTGCAATGCATCGTTATACTTCTGCTTTGCTTCTTTCCTTTGACTGTCCAATACAGAGATTTTTAATTGAGACAATAGTGAATATAAATGATGATAATTTTCTAAAGAATTATATATTTACTGGTTCAGGTCGGTCAACTTCATAAACAGTAACAAACTTACCCATTTTTACAACCTGTAACGGCGTTTTTTGGTCATTAGCGTGAATTCCGATGTATTCAATAATGGTGTCCACCAATCTCGTATACCATTTCTCCAAGTCTGCTGCTCTATCGCTCTTTAACAGACATTCCGCGTTTGTAGCAAATATTTCCAGATTCGAGACGTACGGTAGAATTCCCAGTTTGGATTTTCTGGGTAAACGACATTCTCTGACCGAATCAATTTGCGTTTGTATGAATTGATCTAAGGACCTCTTCACCTCAATTAACTGGGAAGCGAAGGTATTGCTGAGGAACGAACTTTGGGCGGACATGACATGTTGGTTTAAGCGAACCAACACATACATGCAATAGCTAGAAATACATATTCATAAATATGGATATAAGCTAATGTATTTATAAATACAGGGCGGCTTAGAAAAAATAATTCTTGAAATCGCAATATTTTCGAATATTCGCCTAGAAATCATGCCCGATTGGATGGATGTGGTAAACTCTCATCTAAGGGATGATTTAATTTTTAAAACATATAATCATATTTAATTAATGTCCCATTGTAGAAGATTACTGTTAACATATGTAGACGACCTTAGTCATAACAGCTAAGTGAAGATGCATTATAGAAAAGGTGCAAACAAGATAACCAGTATTTATAATTAATAAAGAACCACAAACAAACACACCATGAGAAATCAAAAAAATTGGAAATCAAGAATTAAAAGAGCTTGAATAATTTAAAAACCAAGTTGTTAAAAAGATGTATATGTATCAAAACTGGATGGTCAGCCTCAAAGGATCTAAAAGTTTCTTAGGAAATTTGTTTTGAAACACCTTTAAATACAAGTTTTCTTTAAGTTTCAAAAATATTTCGGGTCTTCTTTTTGGGTCACCCTGTATCTGCTACTTAACTTCCTTATAATATACTATACTATATGTTACTTACAAACTATCTTGCTTCTTTATGTGATCAATGAGAAGGTCCAATTCAGTTTTCAAGCAAGCAAATAAATTGCTCATCATACTTCTAACGTCTTCATCAATTTGTTTTTCCACTTTCTTCTGAGGTAGAACCACCTCCACATCCACACCGCTACCATCCAACGTGGTTAAAGTATTTTTCGATGTCGGGCTCAAAACATCTAACTAAACATACGATAGAGACATAATATTAGATCGTTCAATAAGAAAAACAACATTTTATTTCCAAATGCATTAGAAAGTGATTTGATATCGTCCGATAAAAATCATCTTTGTGATACAGTGAGGAGTTAAACGGCGGTGATCCTTGAAACATTAGTATTTTGGTTAAATAATTTTTGCCACGTTTTTTTTTGATCAGTGTGGAAGAAGGTGTTGTCTTGATGGAAAATATTTGGTTTTCTATAAACCAGGTCTTTCCTCGCCAATTTTTATACTCAACTGGTCGAAAAGGTTATAAAACATTGAATTCAAAAATAATTAGAAATTAATATTTTACCAAACTTCTTGGTCAGTTCCTGTACCATCATTAGGTTTGGAGTGAAATTATCAGATTACACTACTCTTTAGTGTCTTACATTGATCCAGAATCATTATTGTAAGTCTATAACATAATGCCCTTTAGAGTTTCTATGATCCAATCAAAAATACAAGTAGGAAATCAATAGCGCCATCTTTTATCAAAAACCATATCTGAACAACACTATACATATATAAACTAACCTGAAAAAATTTAACACAAAACAGTTGTTCTTGCAAAAATACTGGCTCCAGCTGAGTTAGAACTTGTTCCAAAATAGTTTCATATTTTTTTCTATCAGAACTACTGGTATCCAGAGTCCAAAACTCTCTGTCCAAACCAATAAGTGTTGTTGGTGATGTTACAGTATATGCTTCAATATAACATTATCAATTGTTTTAATTAATTCTATACAAATAAAATACCTCCTATTTTATCACGGGCAGCATTGAAAAGGCCTCTTAGGTCCCGATCATACAATTTTCCGAGAGATGTTGTATAAACTTCTTTCAAAGAATCATACATTTTTTTATCCATTACCTATAAAACAAGTATAGTAAAAACTAAATTAATATTTAAAGCTTAAATAAGTAAGGTAAGAAACAACTTCTAATAAATACCTTAACCCAATGCATTAATTCCGTATAAGCATATAGTTCTCTATGAACCCCATTGTGTTGAGGCAAAATTAAGCCATCTACATTTTTATCGGACTCTCCCTTATGATTTCCATAATGTATGAATAAATTGTTTAGCTGACGACTTAAACTCCTTGAAAATTTCTCTTTGTACTTTTCAAATTTTTTTCTTTGTTCTTGTATAGCAGTCATCTGCAGCAATGCCTTATCTATGTCTGAGTTCATTGCAATCTTGAGAGCATTTGCAGCTTTAACAGCAGCTGATAAACTTTCTGGGGATTGGAAGTCTGCCTCATCCAGGATTTTTTGATATTCAGATGGCAAATCCAACTTTGTCTAAAATAATATAGGCAATAAACTTAACAGAAAACAACTGTTGTTACTCACTACAACAGTTTCCAATTCGTCCATAAGCAACTGATTATTCTTATTAACAATAGATATCATCGAGTTCTTCTTTTCCATTTTTTCCATAGTATCTCGAACATGACAAAGAATTTCATTATATATATCAAGTTTAACCTCTAGCTCATCTGCTTCATTTATGGCCAGTTCTAATTGTTCCATGAGTGATTTAACTTGTTCTTCTGACGCTAAAACACACTGAACATTTTCACCATCCAAAAGTGATAAATCTCTAGCTAATATCTCCATAAAACCCTCTGCATTACTAATAGCAAACTCACATCCATCCATCAATCTACAGCATAAAAAAAATACTATAGAAAACTTAATGTCCTATAAATATTTAAATAAATAATAGGTCAACATTTTTATATACCTTTTTAAATCTTCTTGTTCTTTCTCAGTTATAGCTTGAAAGTCATCAGCAAAATCATTATCTAATGCCATTAAAGGAGATGTTACATACTTATTTTCAGGAGTCAATGCATCTTCTGTAATCCAAGATTTAGGAATATTTTTAAATATAGGGGTATCCTTCAAAATATGCTTTGAGACCTGCTTCCAAAGATTATGAATAAATGCATATCTTTCTTTAGAGTTTACTGACACCCAGTGATAAACTTTATCAAAATATAAATCAAATTCTTGTGTTTCATACAGTTCATTACGCCCATCAACAGATTTTAATTCCGTTAAAGACCAACTTCTTTTCTTTTTATATATACTTTTATCTGTTTGTTTAACTTGAACTATTGATACATTAAATGGTACATTAGTTGTACTCACAAGGCATAAAAAAGATGTTTTCTTTTTTTTAAGCAACTTGCTGACATGACAACAAGCTATCAATCGTTCTTCTGCTGGATTAAATAAGTCTTGTTGTAAATCACGTATTACAGATGAACTCATATTTAGTCTTCTATCGATATACTCTGATTTATTTTTATTTAAATTTATGGTAATTCCTCTATTTCATTATTTTACATTTTGTAAACATAACCCATAAAGTGACAATTTAATTGTCAGCTGAATAAAATTGTTAATATTTTTATTTTTACAATGTTTGTAATTATATATTTTTGTTATCTGGTTTATAATAACCTAAGTATGTATGAATTCAAATATTAATAATTATAACTATAATTATTAATTATACTATATTATTAATTATAACCAATGTTGCCAAAATAATATTAACAAATTTTGGACTATATTATTTTAATATATAAAGAATTATAGAATATATAAAAAATTAAATAACACCTATTTTAAAAGTGGATAACATATATAAAATTATATATATATATGAATACTTATATATAATTTCTTATTGGCTACATTTGTAATGACGCATTAATGTATTTTAGAAATTTAGTTCAAACGCCATTTGTTTTTAGTTTGGCCTGTTATAGTGGTCGGACTTTTGTAAAACGTTTTAAATTAGCGTTGACGTCTTTTGTATTTTTATTGTGATTTTTGTATTTTACAGTGTTATTTGAACGTAGCAGGATATAATTAACACTTTTAAATAATAGTTTATCAATTGCATGCCGCTGTTTAAGAAAAACGAAGCAAGTATTAATATTTGTATGCCTTCGGCTGAAATTCTTCCTGGTTATGTGGATACATCGGTTTTACGTAAACATTTTCCAAGACAATTCGAAGATTGTTGCAGAAGCTTATCGTTAAACAAGAACGAACCAGATTTGTCCAATGAACTACAGCTTGATTTAAAAGTACAAAACCTTTTAAGAAAATGGCAAGAAGCAAAATCGACACCATTTCAGATATGTTATACAAAAGGGTAATTATTTAATATTTGTCTTATTGTTATTTTGCTTTGTAATATCTTATAATAAATCGCTAAGAACTGCTATATTTCCTGGAAATATTAGTGATCATTTGTACCATATAAATTCTGATATATAAATTTATAGGAATTGTATTTATAATACTTTGTTTTGTTTTTTATGAGTCATCTTAATACATGAATCATTTACTGATTAATACCTGGTTTTAAAATATTTTGAATTTTTGATCTTGTAATTTCCTATTAGATAATTTCTATTTTAATGAAATAGATAATACTTTCACTTAAAATTATTTCTGTTAAGTGAAAAGATATCCCGTGAAGTATGAAGATTGATACTGATTTGATTTGATTTAAACACTTCAAGGATATGCTATAATATATTAAAAAAGATTTTCATTTAAAGTTATAAACAGATTTAAAAAATATTTGTTATATGTTAATGAGTAGTAACTTTTTTAAATTAAATAATGTTTGATGCATGAAATAATACATAGTATTTTCTGCAAAATTTCTGCATTTTTTATGATTGTGTTTATATTGTAAGATCAGATTGCATCTATTGACATTTGTGCCAAATGGTCCTTTTAGATTTAAAATTAAGTGAAGTTCACCAAATTGGCACTTGTTCAAATATTTAATAAAATACTGCTATGCAAAATGTTCTACTTTACATGATCATAATAAAACTATGTAATATCACAAAGCATATATTTTCTTAAACAAAATATCTACCTTCTTAATAGGCCAAGGTTAATTTTTTGCAAAGTACAATAAAAGATAAATTTACCTTGTGTTAACAAAACATTTACTTATTTTTTTATTAGCTATTAGCTATATTGCTATTATTAGGCCAGCTATTCTTTTTTTAATCAATAGATTATGTGCACTATCATTAGTCAATGTAATTATGAAACTAATAAATTTATTATTATAAAAACTAACCTTTTAGATAACATGCATGTATTATTCCTGATATATTATTTTTTATAATGTGATTTACACTATTTTAATTTATAGAAAAATAATTCTAGTGTTAATATGTTTATACTTTTAGAATCCTACAAAATTGTCACAAGATTGGAGAAGGATTGTATGGGGAAGTTTTCCTGCACAAGAATGGGAATGGTGGAACATCAGTTGCGAAAATAATACCATTCGAAGGAAGCCAAATAGTTAATGGGGAAAAACAGAAAAAATTTGAGGATATTTTGTCAGAAGCAATAATAGCAACGTAAGTTACTGTGAAATATATTACTTTTGTTTTTTGTTCTAATTCACTGTGATTTTAGGCAATTGAGCAATCTAAGATATAACAAGAACAATAATACAGATCTATTCATTGAGGTACAGAATCTAAGATATGTACATGGATGCTATCCAGAAGAGCTAATGGAGTTGTGGAAGCTATATGAAGAAACCCGAGGGTCGGAGAATGATTTTCCGGGAATCTTTACCGATGAACAACAATACATCATACTGGAAACGAGCTATGGGGGTTGTGATCTTGAATCATTTTTGTTTGATGATGCTTCCCAAGCTATATCAATGTTCATTCAGGTACCTATTTTATTGATTGGTTTTAGAAGTTGCGTAATGTCGTGTTTTTTTTTTTAAATCGCAGGTATCCTGTGCCATCGCGGTTGCTGAAGCAGAACTTCTTTTTGAACACCGTGACTTGCACTGGGGCAATATTCTATTAACGCGAGTACCGGAACAGGAGGAGATTATCTTTATATTAAATGGACAGGAAATAAGAGTCAAATCTTGTGGAGTGAAAGCGACCATTATTGATTTTACGTTTTCACGTATCACCGTCAATCAATTGAACATCTGCAACGATCTGGGGAAAGATCGTGACATTTTTAACGGAAGTGGCGATTACCAGTTTGAAATATATAGATTGATGCAGAAGAAGAACGGGTGAGTTGATTTTTTTACTTTGTTATAATACTCGCTATATTTATTTTATAATACTGTATATATTACGAGAGGAACGTAAGTATATTGTTTATTCCCAAAAATTAATAAATCTTGGACTATAATTTTGCAAGCATAGGTGATATTAAAGAGTTAATCACTGAAAGAGCTCAGGGCTACTCCAAAGAACTTATAAAATGTGTATTAAAAAAATTAATTCAAAAAAGACACTCTTGAAAAAAGATTCAACCTCTGCTTTCAAAGTAGACTTCAACTTCAGCAATCTTCCTTTCAACGAAAATTTATTACTTTGGGACATTTTTTTGAATCCTGCAAGGACTAAATTAGTTGTACAATTTTGTTTACCTGAAACTACTACAACTTTTAAACTAAACTAAAAGGTAGAGTATAGGAGGTGGCATAATCTATGAGTCCTGGAAGTTACTGAGTGATGTGTTACCACTGTTGTTGCTTGATCAAAATAACAGAGTCAAGGTATGACTTCGAATGTGTTCGATTATGGTCGAATATAATAATGTCATTTACGTCGTTCTTTTTATTCTTTTTCTGAGCATAATCGAAAAAAGATAATCATAATCAATTATTTAAAATGATTTTTTTATTATATCTATTGTTCATATAAATCTATTGTGTTTAACATTAAATTGAACTGTGGCACCGTTTAAGTATTTTTCAAAATACCAGATAAAAAGACAATAAGACCATTCAGCACACGCCTGATTCGAATTCAAGATTTCAAAGCAATCTATGAACAACTGTTCGAGTTTATCGATTCTGTACAAACATTTATGTATATTCAAAAGCAATATTTCACAATACGATTAGGTAAAAATCCATTTTTAGTATACTTGGGTATTATAAGCAACGCTATCTATCGTAAATATTTAAATAATGATAAGCTTTTATCCTCGATACTATGGCAGCAACCGTGTTTACATTTTGGCCCAACTCTGAAATGATATTGCAATATAACATATTTTATTTATCCTATCTGTGTTGCAGGAATGAATGGTTTCATTTCGATCCCTACTCGAATATTTTGTGGCTGAGCTACGTGCTAGACAAAACGCTGTCCTCGGTCCGTTACACCAACAGTTGCACCAAACTCCACAAGAAATCCATGGCTAAATTGAGGGAGTTAAATCTCGACATTTTAGCTTATGACAGCACAAGAGAATTTGTTCTCTACTTGTTTGATAACAATAAGATTTTATAGAATTTATATGATTATTAGTTGTTAAGTAAAAAATATACTAACAATATTTTTATAACATTTATAACATGTTGCGAATGTTTTAAAATTAAAGTTATAACTTGTTTGGAGTTCGATGTTTTATTATTCCTTAAAAATTTATTCGTTAAACGTTAAAGGTATAAGATTCATAAGAGTGGTCTAAACATACACTTCACGTAATTTCTTTTCTTAAGGTAATTATTAGGTCATTAAGCCTATAGAATGGCAATTAAGGGTTGATGTGCACTCTGCCTAGAGAAAGAGCAATTTCTAGAATAATTTTTGAATCCGAAAGCTCCCAACATTTGGCACAATAGCAGTTCATTTCTAGCAATATTGCTCATTGAACTAAGAAAATGATGTTTATCATCAATAATAACAATACAAGTACTCTTGAGAAACTCCTTTCTCTGTACGAAGAAAAGTGATTTGTATAGAACATCATTTAAACAAAGGTCTTAAACGAACTTAAAATCTACTATCGTGATTTTACATTAGAGCAATATTGAGCAATTTTACTCAATAGCAATAGCTAGTTCAAAACCACCTTTGACCAAACCGAAAAACTTAATAGTTCCGTTATAATATATGTTGTTCCTTATAATTGCTCTATCCATGTGAAATCAAGACACTTGATTTACTTATTTGTCGAAGCCTTCTTAGATCCCGTTTTATCCATATAACAAAAGAACACAGCCGACTAACTAATCAATATGATCTCGAATCAAATATAAAATGTTTCAAAAAACCTTTATTTAGGTTTTTTAACTTTATGGTGTTTAAATATTTTTTTATTAACCTTAGGTCGATTAATTAAACAGTCCTTTGAATTCAAAATTCCAATAGAGACACCTAGTAAAATTATCGAAAAAAATTTATAAAATTTTCGTTTAGAATAAAGATCATCTCTTAAGTTTTAATCTGTTTGTGCCAAAAATGTGTATGTATGTGAAATCTGCTAAGATTTCACTAATAATATTCTTCATACTCTTCTGTTCTAAATTTTATATAGATTCAGTCCAAATTGTGATAAAATCACATAAATAAGAATAATACCTTCATATTTAATAACAAGTGAAATTAAATAGAATTTTTGAGAATATTCATCCAGAATTAAATCAAATTGTGTATGTGCATATTTATTATACTATATTTTCAGCTTGCATCAATAAATCTATTTACTTCGTGATTTTTCTATTTAACTTTCTAGATTAGATTTTAGACAGTAGAAGAAATATATTTTTATACCAGAGAAAATAAAGACATGTTGAACAAATAGAATTATTTGAGAAAGCACGATCAGATTATTTTATCGTTGGGCAATACGTGTGTATCAACATAAACACGTTTTGGAAAAAGAGCTATATTATTCCAGTTATTGATAAACAAAAACTCTTTAACCTCGATACTTAGTTCTACAACGTGATACTTATTAATTAGGTCATCGTTATGCCACGGACTGTTTTAAAAATATAAATAAATATCTCTAGGGGTTCAAATATATCTTTCTGAGAACAGGTGTTCAGAATAGTTAAATATAACTCTCCTGAGTATACTTACATTTTAATTTTTTTAAATTTACCATTTTACTTAAGCAAATAAAATAAAATAAATGCAACCTTGACAAAAATTATGATGATTGTTACTTTAATAAATCAACGATAGGAATATGTCTTAAGGGTCATAGGTGCCTATTTTTTGTCTATGTACATTTTAATTCTGGGTTAAAAGATAAAATAAGTAGGCTAATTATCCTTTATTCTTTGTATTTCTCTATTAACATTTCAATGTTACACGTAGAACACTTATTAAGAATTAAGACTCAAAGCCAAATCCACATTTCTACCAAAGTAAAATATGTATTTGTATAAATAAAGTTACTAAAATCTATTCTATATTTACAAAGATATTTTATTGATTTGTTTTACTAACTCCATATGATCAAAAGCATCTGGATTACAATTAAATGTTTCCAACAGTTTTAATTTCTCCTCATCATCTTGAATATAATACAACTGAAGCTCATTAGCAAGGCATTGAGCTTCTTTTGCATTCAATATATTGCTATCGTATTCCCCCCTCATCAAAACAATCCCTTTATCATCCTTAAACTCCTTGTAATGTGTAATTGTCAAACATTCTGGAGCATTTTCTTTATGTACTTGGAAATAAAGCAATGGTGTAAAATGAACAGTATTTTGTTCAAACTGACACATAATAAATTCATATCCTTGACTTCTTGGTAAAGGGAACAAAAATGTTTTGTATTTTACAGATCTTTCTTCTAATTTATTAAATTCTTTGACAGGTATTGTAGCAGCAATACAATCCTTCTTAATATGATACTCATGCCAAATTGTTTCAATTTCACTAGCCGATTTGTCTTTAATTAAATCTACTTTCATTATTTTATCTAGTGGTTCCTCTTTTATCTGGGTTTTAGTATCAAGTTTTGTTTTTGGATTAAGTAATTGAGAGTACTGACGACTCTTCGAAGCTTCGATTGTTTTAACTTTTTTCTTTTCCAAGTCTTCAACCCGAGACTTGAATTCCTCAGGTTCAGTTTGTTGTATCTGCTTAATTTTATCTGCATATTTATCATAATATGGGTTTCCTTTTAGCTCCTCCAAAACTTGTTGCATACTTCTGGGCGTTGTCATTATTGTTTTCCTCGTTAAACTATTCCCTATGCGCCAAGATCCTTTATATAATATAGTTCGTAGCAAAGAGGTTAACTGCATGTTTTGAATGTCACTGAAAAAGTGTTTATTTAATATATTAAACATAAGCCATAATTCATCATTTCACCTAAATGAAAATCATTATATACTGAACTAGGTAATAGAAGTAGATGTAATTGAAGACAAAAATTTTAGAATACCAAACAGTAATAATAGATAAAAAACATAACCAGAAACATTTTGATATTTTATTAGATGTAGACAACCAAATATACATATTGTAAAAGATATTAGTTTCGTTTCATAAATATTATGTTAATTCACTTTAATCATTTAACATTATAAAATAGCATCAATAACTTTGTTATGGCTTTAGATTTCATTGAAAATTATTCACTTTAATTTGAGTTAATCAGTCAATTTAATTGATAGCATAGAACAAATTATCAGTAAATATTTAGATCAGAACAATTTAAGATCAATGTATATATATATATATATATATATATATATATATATATATATATATATATATATATATATATATATATATATATATATTAAAAATTGAAAATTTAGCATATAAAAAATCCAAGGCCACCAGGATTACTAATAATAATTGTTCTGAACGTCTTCATAAAAGCAAAATAGGTAAATGTAATGTAATGTTAACAAACAACTTCATGCAATGCGGTAACTATTTCCTGTTTGAAATAAAAGGTCATATTTTCAACCTACTTTCTTTTAGTTGATTGATTCCAAACTTTGTCTACGAAGGAGAGAGGGAAAACTAAAAATTTAATATTGGAATAACTCATTGTTGCCATGCCATAAAATCACGAATATATATATCAAGCTCAACTTCTGAATATACTGAATAATAGAAATATTTAGATAAAAACAATTTATATTAATTAGATATTTTACAAAAACTATATCATAGTCATCTGTATCACGGTGATTAGCGATTAAGTAACTAAACAATATCATTTAATTCGGTTGTTGTTGAAAATATCTCTTAACAGTATTTACATATTTTACAAACAAAAACACGCCCATGGCCACATGGATTGGTAACATTAAGATATAAACAAAAAAGTGATATTTAATGTTAATGTGTTATCAATATATATTAAAAGATGTTAGTTAACAGAACAATATTACGGAATGTACTCTTTTAGTTTTTTTTTCATAGATTTGCATGATTGAGAAAAAGCATTAAAAATGTCATTTAGATATTTTAGAATAAAAAAATATAAATTCAATAGACAACTGAATGCAAACATATAACAATTTTATTGCATAATTATAGAAAAAAAATAGATTAACAGAACTATAATATGAATTGTTCTATAGCTTTTTCATGAGAATAAAAACTGTACTTTTTGTGATGATTTTGTCGAAATACAAAAATTATTTATGCATTTACATATTTTATAAATAAGAAAACAAACACGGCCGTCTAGATTATCAATTTTTAAGATCAAAACAAAGCAGAAATTTAATGTTAATAATTGCAAGGAAATATATATAAAATAAAAGAGCAATTTCTGCCATTGTGTGTATAGTTGCATATTTTAGAAATTAAAATAAACCTTGGCCATTTGAATATTTTTAAGGAATGATTATAAATTATTAGTTAATAAAACAAAATTACGTTAATTATTGAGGATAAAAGTCCTACTTTCTGATTTTAGATAAAAGATGTTAAAAACTATGGATATTAATAGATATTTCGAAAAAAAAACTTCCAAGGCCAACTGGACTATTAAGTATTAATGATGAAAGCAAATGATGTAAATTTAGTATCGACGCACTGTTGATTACAAAAAATTAGTGCTTAAGACAACTATATTAAGTAAAAACCTTTGCTATTGAAAATAAGAGACCTACTTCCTATAATCTGATGGATTTAAAAATCGGGAGTGGGAATGAAAGTATAATATAATTTAATACTGGAAACTAACTCTTTATTGCCATATACCACTAATAAAATACAAATCTATCCTTTGTACCACGTGGCATAAAACGCAACTTTAGAAATACATTGAACAATTGAATAGAAATACTGTTAGTTATCTGATTTCACAACAAACTTCTCTATTTCGAGATACAAAAAATGGTATTTCAGTTTAGTAAAAAATAATCTATATATAGTGTAACGTCCACCTATCGATTTCAAAAGTCAGGTATCTGCGTTATTAAAAATTGAAATTGTCAGTTACGAGAGCTAAAACGTCTTAGTATATCACAAAATTTTAAATATTCGAGATGGTGGTTAAGGAAAAAAAACTTTTCGCTTTTGAATCAATAGATGGTATCGAATAGTAAAAATTAGTACTATTTGTTTTGATATGAACACATTTAGAACCTGTTAGTGAGGTTATGGCAGAGCTGGCTCCGAGATTCACCATACTTTACATCAACATAACTATTAAATATTTCTAGAACTCGGGAACAAAATTCACGGAAAGTTCCACGAATTTTATAATACATTAATTCACAACACTTGACATATTCTTAGAGAAACTTCCTGTCGAAAATATAAGACTTAAAAACATCAGAATAAGTACACAATCGCACCACTAATAAAAATGATGGCGGCACCCCCGTCCCGACGAAACACCACACTGATTATTAACACCAACCTGTCGAGAGCCAAGAATGCCCCAAATAAATTAAATAAATGCAGTTTCTAAAATTAAATTGTCACGTTTTTGTTTTCTTTTCCAAACTGAATGTTTAATGTTAGGGTGTCCCTTTGAATCAAAAACAAACACTGAAAATTTGAGGTGTTGTGGTAAAAGTTCATATCGAAAATGTTTTTAAAAAAATGGTCGTGCTACTGACGTGACAGGTTTCCTTCTGACTCAAAGCTGCCAGTCTCTGCAAGGATTTGTAACCTAACCCTACCATTATACATATACAGAACTTAAGTTTAACCTAAAGTTATAAACAAAATTAGCTTTAGTTTGTCAATCAGTATCACCGTTATTGTTCTTCCAACGAACAAACGAAAGCTAACCCAATGTGTTTTAGGAATTCATGGTTTAGGCTACCGCCTCCGCTTCTGTTACGTCGCCGTTGGCCTCAGCTTCGGCTGGAGCGTCATCGAGTTTAGCTTTCTTTTCTGGTGTCGCTTCTTCGGTTTTACCGTCTACGGCATCCGCACCAGTCGATTTCCTCTTGATACAACATTTATCTGAAACAAATTTAATCGGATGTGTATTTCGATCACAAACAGGCTTACCAATTATCCAACAAAACCACAAGAAGTCCCTCAGATCTCATAATCTTGCGCTCATTAGGCAACAGACTTTTTCAACATAACCACGTAACAGCGATTCTGGCATCGACCATAGTTAGAAAAAGTCAACCCCTTGCGATTATGTTTTCATCATTGGGAAACTAAACAACTAATCAAAATGAATTTCATTTTAATGTCAATAATATAGAAGAGCTAATGAAATTACAAAACCGTTAGTTAAATGAAAGAAATAATTAATGCCCATAACAAATGCCCTCTATTTGCCCTTCAATTTATGGATATTAATGTTTAACCTCTAGTCTCCTCAAAGTGAAGAATTATCGATTTTTACATGACATGCACAGGTTTGTTTATATATTATAATTAATACAGAATTTTGAAACATATAAACATACCTTTAGGACATTCTTCTTTGCTTTCATCTTTTTTTCCTTCGCTTTCCTGCTCTTCGCTACCGTTTTTGTCTCCATTTTCCGCTTTGGTTTCCTCTTTTTCAACTTTTTCGGCGACCTTTTCCTTTTCCTCTACCTTTTTCTCGTCAACAGTTGATTCAACGCTACGGAAAACAAATTACTATAATACAAATGTTTATAAATACAATAAAATAAACGCGGCCCGTTTTAAATTTAAAACAGAAGTTCAAATATTTTTACCGCCAAAATTCTTAATTTAGAAATACATGAAGGAAATGTTTCATAAGAATTCTTGGGAAAATTCTAATTGAGTATTGGCGATATATTTTCGTTGTAATATTTTGTCATGGGTCCAAAATGAACATTGAAGTGCCAAATATTGAGCAAGAGTGTCCGTTAAAACTTAATGAAAATAAATAAAAATAGCTCCTTTTTGACGAAAAGGTTAATACACTTTTAAAAATTAACCTGAAATATGGTTATTTTTTCAGACCGAAATAACGGCGTTTAACGGTAATTCACTTGCGATAAGAAAGCGGAACATGTTTTATGAACACAACAGTAATATACACATACATAAATAACTCATGCGAGAGATGGATGTATGATAGCAACACATTTCAACATATAAACTTGCTTAAAAACAAGTGACTAATATGAAAAATTAAAAAAACACAAATAAATAAATGCCACTTTGTGATGATCTATACCGGATTTACCGGCTTTTCTAACATAGGAAGCGCCATTTTGATGAAACTATGCCGCCAAAATAAAGATTTCGTCTAACAATGGGAATTTGGAAAAGTAAAAGGAAAACTGTTGCTTACGTCTTTGGTGCTTCGGTATCTGCCATTGTTGGTGTTGTTTTTTTACTTTTTTTCTCAAGAAATTCCAAAAAAACTTGGAAAAATACGGAGCGTGCACGACGACTTACGTTCACCAGCGAAACGATGAAAGAGAAAGAGAAAAACGCAGGACTGAAAGCAAACGAAGTAGGAAGCTTCGCTTCGACGTGCTCTGATTGGCTCGAAATTTCAAGGTAAAAACGTTCGATTATTTCCGGCTCTTTTCGATTCGGAAAATTTTTCCATGTTTATCAATAATTTTCAAAAAATATATTTATTTATAGAGATAAATCATACATTTAACTGCACAACACAAATTTATTTTCGTAACTTAATCTAAGTTATATAGAATCATATAGTTCTTATAGGTGTTTTAATTATTTTATTGATTTTTAACTTCTTTAAATATCAAATGATTTTTTCAATTTCGGATTTTGTATATACTAGATAAATAAATTATAATCCGCTGTTGGTTTACAATTCATATGACCTTTTCATAGCAACAGTTTCATGGTCATTTGTTGATTTTATACTAACAGCCAAATAGCTTAATGCATTTAACATATTTCCAAGTAATTGATTTCAAGTATTAAGAAATACTGCAATTTTTAATTTGATTAATATAAATTTCGAATTTTTCCGTTTATAAACATTTTGAAATTGACATGATTTTAAAAGGAAATAAATTGTATAATTTGAAAACATTTAAAGTATCAGTTTCATTCCTCCCGGTTTTTTGAATTGAACATTTCGATCAAATTTAATGTTTTCCGTTGTTAGGACACTCTGTCATAGATGGCGACATGTATAGTAGTCCTAAGGCGACATCTGACAGGGACGTCGATAAATGTCTAATTGACTAATCGGTCGTTCGAATTTGCTCCTATATCTTGAAATTACCGCAAATAAGCTGAAAATCTGAGTACCAGGTGTACGTCGCGGCCATTTTATCGTTCACCTGTAGTAAAATTGTGGAAAGTTCGGGATCGCGGGCGTGCTGGCTGCAAAATATTAGTGTGTAGTTTCATTGTGACTTATAGGATTGAGGCAGACGATATAGCAGAAAGAATGATCGGGTTGAGTGAGTGTTGACATAGGACGAACAATTACTGTTGTTATTGTGACGTTCGTATCCTCCGCCGCTGTTGCAACCTACTTGGTGCTTAAGGCGGAGTGTGCAAAGGAAATTCGAAGCCCTGGAAGGTTTAAAAGTACAAACAATGGGCAACAATGCCGCTACGGCTAACAAGAAGGTCGACTCCGCGGAGTCAGTTAAGGAGTTCCTCGATCAGGCCAAAGAAGACTTCGAGGAAAAGTGGAAGAAAAATCCAACAAACACTGCGTCTCTGGACGATTTTGAACGGATAAAAACTCTAGGTACTGGTTCATTTGGGCGGGTTATGATTGTGCAACATAAACCCACCAAGGAGTATTACGCTATGAAAATTCTCGATAAGCAAAAAGTGGTTAAGTTGAAACAGGTCGAACATACGCTGAACGAGAAACGTATTTTACAAGCCATCAGTTTTCCTTTTCTTGTTAGTCTCCGGTTTCATTTTAAAGACAATTCTAACCTTTATATGGTTTTGGAGTATGTGCCAGGTGGTGAAATGTTTTCCCATCTTCGGAAAGTGGGCCGCTTTTCCGAGCCTCACTCGCGATTTTATGCCGCGCAAATAGTGCTTGCTTTCGAGTACCTGCATTATCTAGATCTGATATACAGAGATCTGAAGCCTGAAAATTTATTGATAGACTCCCAGGGGTATCTTAAAGTTACCGATTTTGGTTTCGCCAAACGTGTCAAGGGTCGTACTTGGACCTTGTGCGGAACGCCCGAATACCTGGCTCCAGAAATCATTTTGAGCAAGGGTTATAACAAAGCGGTCGATTGGTGGGCCTTGGGCGTCCTAGTGTACGAAATGGCTGCCGGCTATCCGCCGTTCTTCGCCGATCAGCCTATTCAGATCTACGAGAAGATCGTGTCCGGCAAAGTTCGATTTCCATCACACTTCGGCTCAGACCTCAAGGATCTCCTTCGTAATCTGCTGCAGGTCGACCTTACCAAACGATACGGAAACCTGAAGGCCGGTGTGAATGATATTAAGGGTCACAAATGGTTCCAGTCGACAGATTGGATAGCCATCTTTCAGAAGAAAATCGAAGCCCCATTTATTCCACGATGCAAAGGACCAGGGGACACTAGCAATTTTGATGACTACGAGGAGGAGGCGTTGCGCATATCATCCACTGAAAAGTGCGCTAAGGAATTTGCGGAATTCTAAGGGTTGTTGTTTCTGAGCGTAAGTAGCCTTGCCAGTCTTAGGCCGTGGGCGTATATATAGAGCATCATTAGGGGGCCACTTGTATCCAATATTACTAGAACACCAAAAAAATCAGACTGGAATATTTTAAACTTATATAAATATTGCAATTTGTTGTCACAAGTGTCAAGGGCATTGCATGTTATAGGTAGAAGTGGTTGTAGCTGTAGCAAATAAGTACATAAGCAATGTTTTTTTTCAGCTGCGGTTAATATTTACATTAAAAGTTGTATGTTTTGGTCCTATTTTTTTCCTAGTTATTCTGGGTAAAGTTTTAATCTTCACAATGAACAATACTGTTACATTAATGGTAAGAAATATCGCAGTTATATTTCATTTAAGAGTATTTCATTTAAGCCAATGACCTCTATAGTAGTTTAGTGCAATATCTTTAATGATGCATTTGTTTTATCCCCCCGTATATACGCCCAAGCTAGGCTAGAAAAACAGACTGCCCAATGCCATGGCTCTTCCAAAAGAATCTGCCCTGTGCTTGTAGGTTGTTGGACTCTCTGCATGACACTGCACTTCATCACGTTTGGGGTGTGAGTTGTGACAATTCGGGTAACGAAGTGAGCATGGGATGGTGAAGAGGGAGAATTATCAAATTTACATTTCGCGTTGGCTCATTATTTTCAAAATGTCGTTTTTTTTCTTCACTGTGATTCGATAACACGTCGTCCTATTTCGCTAAAAAAACTGCACCGCATACGCGTGTTCTGTTATCAGGATCAGTGCTTTCAGACATCCTTGTTTGTTGGGTATACAGCCTTAAAGGGAATTAAATAATACGGTTACAGTTCGCGGAGATTATCGAGAACGGGGGAAATATACTTGCTTGTGATGAAGGTTTTTCTAGTGTATTATATTTTAATTGTATTTTAATTTATTAGTGTTAATGTATATATTGTACTATAGCAAAATAGCACCTAGCACTATTTACATTAAATAGGGCAAGCAAGAATATAGTTGTTGTCAAATGCAGAGCGTCTAACGACAAGGTTTCAAGTTTAAAAAAAAACACTAGTAAACATTAGTGAAAATATTATTGTAAAAGTCATAAGCATTTTCTTGGTACGAGCTTTCCAACTTCCAAAACTGTTTTCTTTACGTTTCGTTTTATAGAAAAGTTTATGTGATTGCCGCTCGGAGGTGGGTATCGTGTGGTTTTTGGAAGTTTCCATTTATGTCCTTTTTAATGCTCACTATCGGTTCGTGATAACCGCGCCGAAACTGTTTTATTTCCTAAGATAACGTTACGGTTTATTTTTGGTTTCTTTGTATTCGATTTTTTTTGCATAACTCTTCGTCAAGGTTGCCATTGGAACATTCTATATATGTAATAAAAATATAAAGTAATTTGGCAACTGATAATCGAGCGAACACATTTAAAATAGGATGACGGTCGGGTAGAGATAACGTCTGACATTTCCCTCTGCAATTTCGTAAACTACACCGTTATAATGTCTGATAACTCTTTTTTTAAAATATTTATCATCGACTCTTGGAGAAAAATGTTGGCACGTTAAACGATCTAATTTTAACTTTACGTATATTGCCGATTCCTAATCTAAAATAATTATCATCGATGACTGTTTTTAACGGCGATTCTCATACCTTTTTTTTAATTAAAAATTTCCGGTTATTTTTGGACCTCGTGTATGTTATCTGTTTTCTACGACGATAGTGAGCATTAACGACAACAAAAATATGTGTTATGAAATTAGGAGTCCTAGTCAATTTATTGTTTTGTTTTTATTTCATAGTTATGGATCGGCTACAGTGTTATGTTTATTAGTGTGTGTAAAAATATAACTTTAATAAGTCATATTTTAAAATATAGTTATGTAAATATACAGGTATCATGCACGTTAAACAAGATTTTATTTTATTTATTCTTCGTAGCGATGTTTAAGGTGCAAAACTTGTTTATTGTTTTTAATTTGTTTATTGATAAACCTTATACTCAACTGAAATATATTTATATAAATTAAGTGAATATTATAAAGATCATCTAGCAAGGTTTACATTTTTTTGTCCGGATTTCTGTATATTGAGATTATTTTGTTGATGTTCAGGCATTGATTGAACAGGCGGATAAATTGTTGTTATTTATTACATTGTGTATAGAACAATAATGATTAGATGATCGGTATAGAATTCTATAACTATGTATACACGCCGTTTTTACAGCTGAACGTTGTTGTGATTCGAAGAAAATTTAAATCCCCTTTTAAGCACCTTAATATAACAAAGTTCGTAGATTTTGCTGTTTTATTTTCTTCTTCTTCCTCTCAAGCTGACTGTAAACTAAAATTTACAAAATATGGCATGAATTTTCAACATATCTCTGAAGGTCGACTGTTGTGCTTTTAACATTTGCAAAAAGGAAAACGTTTGTTTAAATGACCTGTATGTTTCTTAAGTATATGCAGTGGTATTCTAAAATAAATACACCGTTTTTTTATCTATATGTGTACGTACATCTTAAATGAAACCGAACGGGAATTAGAATCAGTGTTGTATGGAACGTAATCTTTCTCCTCACGTCAGTGATATTGTTTTTAGAATGCTCTGTATAAGATGAAACCTTCATACTAGATCAGTTACAGTGTTATAGTCAGAACTAGTTTGTTAGAATATACTACCTGAACATAATTATAGATTTCTTTTGTATTTTGGATCTTTACGTTAGATCGTAATATTTATTAAATATTATCGCAAGTTAGAGAGATATTTTGTTGCTCAAGAGTCTTATTTTAATGTTACGTTTGACTTAATCAACTAGTAAAAATAGAGAAATGCAGTTATAATAATTGTGATAAATTTCAATAAAGTGATTGGTGTAAAATGTAAAGTTGTCTTTTTATTTTATATACATCTGTTTTTTTAATTTAATAGGGCTTTTTAATTAAATAGATTTTCTTATTTTAAATTATTCTTAACGGACCTTATACATTGGCTATTTTTTGGTATGTTTTAATATTTCTGAGACGGTGTTAATGTTTTTTGTATGATATAAATCAAATTAACTTGAAATGTTATTAGCCAATATAGGCATCTTAACATTGCAACATATATTAATCTTTATTGTTGCAATTTGTTTTTTACAGTTATCTTTATATTAAAAGGCGATTGTTGACTATTATATTGATATTGATATATAATAACCTTTCTTTTTGTAGGTTTATCTAAAATATTTTATGTATTTCAGTGTTTTTATTATTTCCCATTAGCCAAATAGCTGAAATATTTTCATTATGTCTATAAATACGAGGGTTGTTTGATAAGGTCTGGGCAAAAATTGATAGTTTTATGTCAATTTTTTCAAAAAGAATAATTTTTTAAAAGCTTGATAGTCATTTTGCCATTTTTAGATTACAATTTCGTCAATTTTATGGATTGACAGTGTTGTTGCCAAAGGGTGTATTTTACCAAATTATTTGTTATTATGGTATATTAGGATAATGTTATATTTTAAGAACTAGTACAGCTATCTTCGACCTAGTAGAGGATTACTTCATCTTGCTGGTTCTTTAATAAAACGTTAAATTTCCGCCACACAACAACTATTTTAATGATTTTTATGTTGGTTGAATTGCGATTTCAGCTTAAAAGTTTTGAATTACATAACGAAAATTATTTCATATAAATAAATTCTGATGATTTTTGTTTTAAATTATCTTAGGAAGTTTTTAGCATTCTTTTTGAGAGCTCAGCCATATGTTTAAAGACAAATTAAGTAGTATTTTAGACAGACAGTATATTGAAATGTTATTTGTATATTTTTTTCTGTATGTTTTTCAGCGTTTATATAATTTCTTTTGGATCATATAGCTGTTTGGTTTCACTGAAATATCTTTATAAATACTATAACTGTGATGGTTGTTTGGTAAATACCTGGTCTCGCAAAATTAGATCTATCTTATGTTTCTATTTAATATTATTCATCTAAATCTCCTAATATTAAAAAAAAAGTTCTTTTTATTGCTGGATATCTAGTTTGTTTCTTGCAAGGTTACGACAGAAGTTGTTCTATTTATTACCATTTTATTCTTATTTATAAAGACACCGAATGTTACAATAAACAAATACGAAACGTCTTTAGTTTTATAACGAAGAGACTTAGAAGGGGGGAGGGAGCTAAATCAGGTGAATATTTAGATGTGGAAGCTGTATTTTACTGTATTTTAATTAGCGATTAATTTTAACGATGATTTGGTTCGACTTTTTCGCATCCAATTGATCAAAAGGCAACAATAATAATCAGATTTCTGATCCTTTTTTGATTTTATTCAGGCATAGACAAGAGAGGGGCCTATTTACATATGTCGAACATATTTATATTTAGATATAAGAATCAGTGTTCTAACTTTGTGGTAAGTAAGTGGGTTAAACACTTTTTCTGGACTATTGATTTTGGCTTAAGGCATTCTGGCAATTTAATTACAATTAAATCAGTTACTAAGGTAAACAATTTGTTTTATAATAAAATTTTAATCATGTTTTTGTAGCTTATAGTGAGAATACCTATTAAAATTTTCTGAGATGTCTTTTGTGTTGCCATATATAGACAATAAATATATTTCCTCACATTGTAATCGCTGTAGATTCAACCTGTTTCAGTTTTCAAAAATGTTTGCCATTTTCTTACCATCTACTTGTATTGTTCATATTTTAGGGAACTACCTGATTTTTTATGAGTGTGTGAACAGACATCATCATCGCCATCGTTGTGTTTTCACTGGAGATTTGGTATTATTAAAGACGTTTACAGTTTAGAACAGAAAAATTCATGTCAGAAGAAACGGTTGACGAATAAAGTGTTTCGAGACGTTTAGATGTAATAAGGAAGATCTAAAAGAGGGGAAAACTGTCACTATATGAATTGAGTTAAAATGCCATTTCGAACCATTTTAATATCGCGGTTTCATCACCTGACATTGAAAAAAAGAATTGTGGAGCATTGTGTGTGTGGTGACAAAAAGGTCTACTATGACAATCATAAGTGAAAAAAGTCATGAGTTAATCTATGATAGCCATCCACATCGGCACCGAATCATGGCAATAACAGTCTTGCTGTGCATATGGTGGGATCAGCAACGTTTACTAGATGTACCGGAAAGTAATTACCGGTTGTTCTAACAGATGTCGCTAAGCTTAAGTATGCAATGTTATAATTTGCTCTATATGTTATTTTATTCTACTGACATCTAGCTTCAAAACTATACGTGTTATATTTTGCGAAAGTAACACCGTCACAGATTTATACCTCTTTGAAAATGTCAAGTTCATCAAGAAATGGAGCTCAAGAGCAACAAACCATGGTATCACCTGGCGAAGTTTGGTGGTATCAGAGTTGTGTGGTGTGTTACGAACTATTGAAACCTGGTGAAACAGTTAATAGTAATCACTACTGACAACAAATGATTAATTTGAACTATGTATTGATCGAAAATCGTCCAGAATAGGCCCAAAGACACGATACGTGATTTTACAGCACGATAGGGTGCCGTCTCATAAAGCAAAACCGGTGAAGTAAGCGTTGAAAGTATTTACACCCGACTATCAACTTTTCGCATCAACGGGACACGCGTTTTCTAAGCAGCACTTCGCCAATTTCGAAGAAGTCAGAAAATAGCTCGATGAATGATTTTGCTCAAAGGACAACCATTTTTTTTTGGGATGGCATCCATAAATTGGCTGAAAGGCAAGATGTACAGAATCAAATGGCTAATATTTTGAATAAATAGATTTTCTAGAAGATTATGTCGTTTTTGTTTTTCGAAAAAAAAACCGGCAATAAGTTTCCGATATACCATTTATGTTGCCATTTATGTCTACCGACGTCGATTGAACAAACTGGGCGACCTATTATAGCAAGAAAAGCACCAATAGTGAAGTCTGAAATGTTGTAGTAAATGATGTAAAATATGTTGACTAATCTACATCCAATTGTTCAAAATATAACAATAATACAAGTTCTGATTTTTCCTTGGCTGATTTTTTAATATGAACTGGTTTCTATTTTTATTATTGATTGTTTTTTTTTAATTTAGCATAGATAAGAAAGGAACCTATTTAGATATAATCAGCGTTTAAACAATCCAATTGTTCAAAATATAACAATAATACAAGTTCTGATTTTTTCTTGGCTGATTTTTTAATATGAACTGATTTCTGTTTTTATTATTGATTGTTTTTTGTATTTAGCATAGATAAGTAAGGAACCTATTTGGATATAATCAGCGTTTAGACTTTGTGGGACCAAAAAGGTCTCTCGTGGCATACTCACCTTTGAAAAGTTGTAGCAAATGATGTAAAATATGTTGACTAATCTACATCCAATTGTTCAAAATATAACAGTAATACAAGTTCTGATTTTTTCTTGGCTGATTTTTAAATATGACCATGTTTGCAAGTACCTAATGGTTCATTACCTGTAGTAAATGACTGTGTATATTAATCCATATGAAAACAACAAAACCATAGAAAAACAGAGTTAATTAAAGTTACTTTGTTTCAACGACACTGTAATTATAATATTGTAATTAACTACATATGAATACACAACTAACGAATATAATTTGTTATAATCTTTAATATTTTAACGCTATAATTAAGCATAATTTTCAACATAAAAACGATATCGTTTTACCGTACGTTAATAACCTTTATATGCTGTACTGTTATATAATATATAGCATAATAATCGTTTTGCATGTCAGTATATTTTAATTTGCAAATACTCGAACCGGTGTCATAATTAATTTTTTCCCGTCACTAAAAATAGAACGGAGAGTCTTTCCAATCGATTGCACACTCTCTTGTTCAATCACATATTTCTAATGAGAAAGGGACGAGGTTAAATAGGGACAATGGATGGACAATGGTTTTTGTGCGATTATGTATTCTTTAGAAAAACATTTCGTATAGGTTAGGTTCGGGAATGGATATTTATTCAATTATTTATTGTTTTTTTTTGGTAAATACGTACTGATACATCATCCAGCTCTCGTCTTCTTTGTGTTTTGATAAATACTAAGTGTACCTAAAAAATACAAAAAATGTATATTTACTTCAACACTATATTATAAAGAGTGTGTAGTATAACGAGTAAGAGAACTCGACAAAGCTGAAGACTCTGTAAAACCATCTGCTATTGAAAATTAAAAAAAATTTAGCGATAAGTAAATTGATATAAAAAAAAACAGGAAACTATAGCCAACGAACCAACCATCGTCGACATGATGAAATTGCTCAGTGAATTTCAGACCGAAATGCCACACAATTTCGGTCAATTAACAGGCAGGGTAGACAAATTGGAAAAAAACAGCTTAAACAAGACAAAAAAAAACAAAAATTTTTCAATCTTAAGAGTAATTTGTTCTTAATAATCATAACGTGGAACGCAAATGTGATAAATCAATGAGTCTGGGAACTAGAACTATTTCTGAGCACAAATCACATAGATATAACTCTTATATCGGAGGATCAATAAAAAAATACATTAAAATATCGGGTTATGATGCTTAGTGTCCACTACACCCCAGCGAACGTGCTCGATACGGAACAGCTCTAATCATAAAACAAAATATACAGCATTTCCAACAAGATGATATTAAAAAAGAAGAAATACAAGCTACGATAGCTAGCATTGAAAAGACTAGCGCTATTATAAACATAGGAGCTATATACTGTCCAACAATATACAAAAGAAGACAACGACAATACAGAGATTGATTTTCAAAATTAGGCCCAAGGTTTATTATTGGTGGAGACTAATGTTAACAAGCTTGGGGTTAATAACATCTGGAAAAGGAAGTGAGTTATTCACAGCAATTAATATTACAAATTGTAATTATCATTCAGGGCGCGAACCCACTTACTGGTGACCACCGACAGTATTAAAGTGTCAGAACTACTGGATTTTTACATTTCTAAAGGCATCTCAGTAGATCAAATAAAAATCCCGAGATTGTGCGAACTGTCGTATGATAACACTCCATTATTGTGAGTACTAGGCGCGACAATCCTGATAAAAAAAACAAAGAAGCCTAATCTTACTAACACATTTACTAGCTAGAACATAGTTAGACTTATATTGCAGGAACAAGTCAGTTTAAACGTAAGACTTAAAAGTATAGGGAATCTTGAGCAACAAATCCGAAATATCATTGAAATTCTAGAAAAGTTATCTCAACATCAAGAGAAAAATCAGAAATTGGCACACAGAACCAGAAATGCTGCAGACAAAACATTGTATTTATATTATAGTCGAAAGATTAAAGAATATAAATAAAGTTGTTTCGAAAAACATGGAAGTGAATTAAGATCGGAAGAAGACAGAGATTACCCACTATGGAAACCAATTCGGAGATTTAAAAGACCAATTATTGGAGAACCGGTTATAAAAAAGAGCTGAATAGCTGAATTATTCGAAGAACATTCAGCTAACGTATTTCAATCGAATGATATAGAATCTACAACGAATACAAATCGTGTTTATCAACTTGATGTAGTTGTAAATCTGATTTCTCCAATGGAAGTCACAGAATTCACACGTTCACAATCTCAAAAAGGCTCCTGGAATTGATGATATTTCACCTGGGTTATTATTCTGTTCATGTTCTGGAATGTTTTAAGGTTGCTCGAATAATTATGCTTAAAAAAAATTTACAAACCGACAGAACAAGCCGAAACTTACAGGCCTATTTCGTTGCTACCTCCGATATCAAAATTATTTGAGAAACTGCAGTTAATACATATTAAACCCTTTATAGAAATAACAAATTTCCAGTTTGGATTTCGAAATCATCAATCAACAATCGACTAAGTGCACATAATTATTAATATTAATACCATCGAGATGGATGCCGCAGTATTACCGGCCTACCATAGCAAAACACATTTTTTTGGCGAAATAATTTTTTTTTATTCAACATAGTTCTCTTCAAGGTTGATACACTGATTATAGCGACCCTCCAACTTTTCGTTACCACTTTTGTAGTGCGATTTGTAGTTTGCTTCAAAATAGGCCTCAGTTTCGGCGACCTCTTCATTCGACGAAAATTTCTTCGCAGCGAGCATTCTTTTGGGATCTGAGAACAGGAAATAGTCACCGGGGGCCAGATCTGGAGAATACGATGGATGAGGAAGCAATTCGAAGCTCAATTCATGTGTTTTTGTCATCGTTTTCATTCACGTTTCAGTCACACGGTGCATCGTCTTGGTGAAGCAGCACTTTCTTTTTCTTTAAATGCGGCTGTTTTTCGGCGATTTTGTCCTTCAAACGGTCCAATAACTCTATGTAATAGTCGCTGTTGATGGTCCTTCGTTTTTTTAGGTAGTCAATGAAAATTATTCCATGCGTATCTCAAAATACAGACGCCATAACCTTGCCAGCCTACTGTAGTGTTTTCCCACGCTTTGGAGTGGGTTCATCGTGTGCAGTCCACTCGGATGACTGTTGATTGGACTTAGGAGTGAAATGATGGAGCCATGTTTCATCCATTGTTACATATCGATGCAAAAACTCAGGTTTGTTATGCTTGATCATCTTCAAACACTGCTCCGAATCATCAACTCATCGTTGTTTTTGGTCAAAAGTGAGCTCGCGCGGCACCCACTTTGCACAGAGCTTTCTCATATCCAAATATTCGTGAATGATATGATGTACACGTTCAATTGATATCTTTAGTGTTTGCTATTTCATTCAATTTCAATTTACGGTCATTCAAACTTATTTTGTGGATTTTTTAAATATTTTCGTCGGTAACAACCTCTTTTGTGTCCAGTGCGTTCACTGTCTTCGGTGCTCATTTCACCACGTCTAAACTTAGCATACAAATCCTTGATGGTTGATTTTCCTGGGACAGTGTCCGAAAACTCGGCATCAAGCCAAGTTTTTGCTTCAATTTTTTCCCTTCAAAAAGCAATACTTTATCAACATGCGAAATAACAAAAGTTGCTTCACTCAAAATGCTATAATTAACAAATTAATTATCCGGCAGCTGTCAAATTTATACACGCATCTTTTGAGGGTTAGGGCTAACTAAAAAAACATACGGATTTAATTCTAGTAGCGCCATTTATGTGTCAGGTCGGGGATTTTTCAATTAACCTGTTAAACAGTATTTTTCGGTCTCTTTTATATCTTTTGCCATGATGTGTGACTGTGTCGTCGGCAAATGTTTAGTACCAAGTACTGTTTCTATTGGGATATCAGCAGTGTAGAGTGGATATAGGAGTAAACGCCAATTAATGCAGATTAAAATTGCGTTGTTCTTCATTTAACCGAAAAATAGTTATCATATAAAAATAGAGAATTGGAACTACGCTTGGTTTGAATTAGTCCACATTAATGAGCGTTTGCTGTATTTAGAAGAAAAGTAATTACAGATGATGACATGAGAATACTAGAAATGTTAAGAATATAACATCACGCGTGTTTTTTGCAGTTAAAAAAAATGACCGACACTTAAATAGGAAGCATAACAGGAATGTTGAAAGTGAAAATGTCGTCACTGAAAGTTACGTATTTGGTTCGCAGTCGGATACCTTTATTAATCATGTGTTTTCTTCGGCTCAAGACGACTAAACTGACTCGGAAACCGACGATGGAGGTAGTGGTGGGCGTGGTGACAAATAGTATTATAGTGTAATCAGTATTTTAATGGGTTACCAAATTAGTATATGCATTATGTTTGTCTTGTGCGAAGATGTTAAGTTCTGATGAGCTTATTAGTACATGACCAATTTTATGGGATGACTTTAATAGTTGTTGTTTAACGATGACAATTTGGGTTTCAATATAATCACTAGGATTTCCATATCTTAGATATTCAAATCTACTAAAAAGAATAATATTTTAAAAAAGAACAATGTTGTTGTCAGATCAGTAAGTATTGACGTTCGATAAGGAAAAGACATTTTTGGGATTCGAAAAGCAAATTATATACTAGGTCCTTGCATGTATTTTAATCAGCTATATCAATTTGTTAAAATGCGGGGTATCAACGTAAACAACTGTTAAACAGCTTAACCTATGTATTAAATTCAATAGTTTTGGTATTTCCCAATACACAATAATAGTTTCAACAACAATTTCTCAATTAATATTATTTTGTTACTCAGTGAATACGGACGATCATTCATTACTTTTGTTGATTAATTAAAAAAAATATCATAGAGAGAAAAACCCAATACCAATACAGCAGTTTAGGTTTATTAACAAGCATTCAACAATTGACCTGGTCCACAGAATAACACGTGTTATTGAAAAAGCCCACGAAAGTAAAAAAGTATGCTCAGCTTTATTATCAGATGTAGCACAACCCTTCGATAAGATTTGGCATGAAGGCCTTGTTCATAAAATACAGAAAATGTTACCAAAGCAACACACCGAATTATTAAAATCGTACATTACAACCAGAATGTTTAGAGTCAAACAAGAAGAAGCTCACTCTACAATAAAAGAACCTAAAGCAGGTGTACCACAAGGAAGTGTACTGGGGCCAATGCTTAATCTACTCTACTTGTGATATACCACAAATGGAGAATATTACGATGGCTACATTTGCTGATGATACTGCGATTTTAGCTGTCGGAGAAAATAGTGAAGAAGCCACACGAAAACAGGCAAGTGACAATATAATTAATTGGACACAAGCTTGCAAAATAAAAATTAACGAAAGTAAATCTCTGCATGTGCAGTTCACTTACAATCAGACTGTACAAGCACCTATAACCTTAAATAATACTGATAATCATTCCATATAGCAACAACGCTAAATTTCTCGGATTGAATCTTGATGCAAAACTTCGCTGGAAGGAACATATAAGAAACGAACTGGAATTGAAATATAGGAAAATGTACTGGCTAATTAGAAGAAAATCATAATTATCAGTACATAATAAATTGCTATTATTTAGCAAATACTGAAACCTATATGGACATATGAAGTTCAACTATGGGAATGTTCTGAGAGGTATTGTGGACGCACCCAAATAGTACAGGACTGATTACCTACATCGAGACCTTCAGATACCCACAGTATGTCAAGAAATCAAGAGAATTGCAAGGGGGCATGAAGACTCCATTCTCATGAGAATATAGAAGTATTGCAGCTTTTGGATACCACCAGAACAGGACACGGACATAAAAGAATCAAACCATCTGATCTTGTGTAGTGTTGTGTAGTGAGGTACATATAATAAAAAATATAGCAGTGAAATGTATAAACATTATTTCACCAGAGACTGAGATAGGGCCGATGGGTCCTCTTAGTTATATACCTAGATTTAAGTTATCATAAAGACAAATTGTAGGTTAGTCGGAAACGATTAGTAACAATATAATAATTAAATAATAAAAAAAATCTGCTACCGAAGCCCATCAAACACTTTATGTTGATGTTTCATAATCAAACATCAACATTAATTAGTAAAAATGATAAAAAAAATGAATTTCTGCGTGGACTAATAATTCTAGTGCTGAGTATTCGCTATGGAGATCTACCAGAAACCTAAAAGTACCTATGATGCAAATGTCTTAGGAGAAGAGCATGTTTCAACCCCATACAGTGGATGACGTTAAATCATTACTTGCGTCCCTGTGTGATTCGATAGGAAATGATGAAAATTCCATTTAGGGTTCTAATTGAAGTTAAAAAAGAAGTTAGCAAACAATATTAGCGTATAAAAGGCTGCTGGTCTTGAGCTTCTTACCGGAAAATATTATAGGAATTCATAAATGTTTCATTAAAACCATAATCTGTACCACAACAATGGAATGTGTAGAATTTCTGTTGGAAAGGGTAAAACTACCATCAAAGGAAAAACAACATCCTACGGTTGATCAGGTTCACAGAACACACCTTGAATGGACGGATTCAAATGAAATTTTGGTCACTATTATATCTATAATATTATTATTGATATTGTAATAGTGTGGATAAAACAGATCATAGTGATTTATAAGAGAAACTGTAAAAAACGACAACAAATTAAGCGGTTAGAATCAAGGTATCGATTTATATTTTTTAATCTCATTATTTGATGTTGAAATTAATATACTAATCGTAAATAAACGAATTCGAAAACTGCTGAGTGTTATAGAATGAATTAGTTGTTTTCCTTATCTTCAAGTAATTTATTGTTAATGTGGCATAAAACTAAAGTGGAAATAGTTTATAATAACTTCATATCGAGTGGTTTTTGGCGCTCTCTCTCTCTCTATCTCTCTCTCTCTCTCTCTCACACACACATAACACACATAACACATAACAGACAGCTGACCTGATGGAAGGATGAATGGTGAGGGCAAAAGACGAATTGTTCATCAGGAATGATGTTGTTTTCCTTTATGAAAGAGTTGAGAGTGTAGAGTATTTTTCTTGAAATCCACATAAGTTTAAGTTTAAAACACGATATAGTCTTCACATAATGCTTAACTATTTTAATTAAAAGGAATTTTGTCCCTTAAACCTTTTGGTAGGTCCACTGTTGTCGAGCAGTTGTAGCACTGCAACGTTTTTATATTTCTTCGCTGACTGTTGGTACCCTTAGGTCTTAGGTTGACACCCTTGAGGGGTTAGTAATAATGCGATGTACTTTGTTTAGATGTTTTGATGTTTGGAAACTAATAAGTTCAACCAACACAAAAAAATAAAGTTTATATGCCTATGTTTATGTCCCTATTCTGGGATATTAGAAAGAGATTAAAACTAACTTTTACCTCCGCCTCATCCCCCATAATAAAATACCTTTATGAGTTTGATCAAATTACGGAGTCAATATTAAGGAGAAAAAAACTTTCCAATAATGAACTGAAGAACTCACAGAGCATTCGCAACTTTTTCGTTCAAATAACGAAAAAAATACAGGTACTAAAATTTCATATTCATTGATGATGCCAAGAGAGTAGGTTACTTAGGATCTGCATTTACGAACTTGGAGCAGGAGCATTGTGGTAGATTAAAAAAACGCAGACACAGAGGATATATCTTTTCCATATATATATATCCAGTTGGGTTTTCTTTTTCTTCTGAAGGATGAACCTATATTTTTCCTCTATTAACCCAACTAATTTAGTATTTATTCATGGAAGTTTCCATTTAGCTGATCCGAAACATTACGAGACTAACCTTGCATTATTAGCTTGGAGGTCACTAAAGAGTATTTCTTTTACACTCCAAAAAAATTCACAGATGGAATACAGGAAATAAACAAATCAAAAACGTATTTCTGGGATACAGAGAAATTTAGATGGTCTGACGTCATTCCTGAGAGGAATAATGATCAGAATTCATGCAAGTACCTAATATTATAGTGGAATCTAGATCAATTTGGTTTTAACGTTTCACTCATTGCCTAAAATTCACAGTATATTATGTTTATATATGATCATTTCTAATAATCGTAAATTGTGTGTTAGACCGGGAATTTATCTAATAACCCTCGTATACTCGAATTGAAATATTTAATAAAGGAAGGATGTGCTAAACTATTTCAAAAATGCAAACAAAAATAGAAGTGGGGAATGATTGCCCTTGAAATCTTAATCTGCTATTGTTTTTTTTTACGAATTTGATAATGTTGGACTTTTATCAATAATCTAATGTTCAAGACGTATTAATATTGGCGCGTTTATGTAAAGTTTAATATAAAATCGACCAATACAGGATTTTGTTTTATGTGTAATTATTAATTATAGTTAAATGTTTTTATCGTTATCGTAAACATGATATGAAGTCAGTTTATAAATATCATTAATTAAGTTGATATTCAACCAAAAAAATATTTTGTATGAATCACAATGAAACGATAACGAATTGTTGTTGTGAATGAAGTTTAAAATATTACCTTCTATTTCCTTATGTTGTTCTCCAATTGTTGAATCAAAACAACAGGAAGATTATTGAAAAACAGAGAAATTTTGTATTTTACACATACAAATTACACACATTTAAAACTATACAGCGCGTGTGAAACCTAATAGTCCATAGTAGGGGTGCCGGCCTCCGAGGAAAATATCGATATATCGGAGGAGATAAATATCGAAATTTTTTTTCAACAACTAAACAACAACACAATAACTAGGAAAAATAAAATTATCGATGTATTGTCTCAAACAAATATCGATATTCTCTAAATACTATAAAAAGTAGCGATATTTTAAATTAAACATTTAAAATTAAATATTAACTTCAAAGGTTTATTAAAAATAATTATAATGTTTAAAAAATATCTTAAACAAATATTTATAAATTAATTAAATAAAAAAATATCTTAAAATTTATAATCTTAGATAAATATGGAAAAGTATCGGCTGAGAAATATATTGATATATTTCGCTAAAATTATCGATATATCGATATTAATGAAAAACAGGGTAATTTTGTGTTTTCATAATGGATATCCCTAGTAATACCTGTTCAATGAAACCAAACTGTGCCGGCCTCCGAGGAAAATATCGATATATCGGAGGAGATAAATATCGAAATTTTTTTTCAACAACTAAACAACAACACAATAACTAGGAAATATAAAATTATCGGTGTATTGGCTCAAACAAATATCGATATTCTCTAAATACTATAAAAAGTAGCGATATTTTAAATTAAACATTTAAAATTAAATATTAACTTCAAAGGTTTATTAAAAATAATTGTAATGTTTAAAAAATATCTTAAACAAATGTTTATAAATTAATTAAATAAAAAAATATCTTAAAATTTATAATCTTAGATAAATATGGAAGAGTATCGGCTGAGAAATATATCGATATATTTCGTCAAAATTATCGATATATCGATAATATTGAAAAACAGGGTAATTTTGTGTTTTCATAATGGATATCCCTAGTAATACCTGTTCAATGAAACCAAACTGTGCCGGCCTCCGAGGAAAATATCGATATATCGGAGGAGATAAATATCGAAATTTTTTTTCAACAACTAAACAACAACAAAATAACTAGGAAAAATAAAATTATCGGTGTATTGGCTCAAACAAATATCGATATTCTCTAAATACTATAAAAAGTAGCGATATTTTAAATTAAACATTTAAAATTAAATATTAACTTCAAAGGTTTATTAAAAATAATTATAATGTTTAAAAAATATCTTAAACAAATATTTATAAATTAATTAAATAAAAAAATATCTTAAAATTTATAATCTTAGATAAATATGGAAAAGTATCGGCTGAGAAATATATCGATATATTTCGCTAAAAATATCGATATATCGATATATTTTCGACATCCCTAGTCCATAGAAAATTTTTGATATAAAGGCAGCTCTGAAAAATGGAGATTTTGTCGTTTTATTCAGCTTTATGTACCTGGACCAAGGCATGTTTAAAATTAATTTCATCTTACATTAGATATTCTTAGTACAATTTTAATTTACACATTAATTTCATCATTACTAATTTGATATTAATTGTTAAAATTGTTAAAATTGTTAAATATTATCAGACATAGGTCATGTCAGTAATGAATAGTTAGTTTTCTAACGCTTGTCTATGTAAATATAGAAATATTTGTAAACATATGTACATAAATTTTGCTTACTTGCTTTACCACGTGCACTAATCTATTGAAGTTAAATTAATAATCAAATCATAAGTTAATTATACATTTTCTTTCTAATAATAGCACCAATATTCTATCCTAATAAGCATATTGATATTTTAAAGTTCATGTTTAAAAATATCCACGTGTTCATAGACTATTAAACTGATTTTACGCTTGATAGGATATTCTAATAGTAGTTCTGGCGCTACTTGGGGCTTCATTATATAATAAACTCATTAACATATTTGCATTTGCATTTATTACGATTTACTATCCGAGGTACTGGGATTTGAGCTCCATATTTTGGTATTTATGATTTCCAAAACCTTCTCGATATTTTATTTCGTATGACTTTCAAAATTGTTATTCAATTAGAAATTAGAAAGTAGAACTACATCTTTTACATTTAAATACTATTTAATACTTGCATGAATATCTTCAAAACACATCAAAAATTAGTACCTAAACTGACAACTGATAATTTATTTTCTAATTGTACATTGTTATTGCCTGAAATATTATAAAGTAAAAAACTATAAATTACAAAATACTTTATGCAAAATATAATCAGAATACAATATTTGCATTTACTGGTTATAATTATTACATGTTACAATTCTGATTACGAAACCTCTTTTCCTTTTTATAGGTACTTATTTCTACACTATCGATATCCTATGTACATGCAAAATTTTTCATTTTTCTATTTGCAATCTTTTTTTTTTCATCTACCAGAACATTATCTTTGCTCAGGATGTTGTACACAATTAATAATTTAAAAAATATCACCATTTGCTGACATAACAGGACAATTAAAAAGTCCCCGGCTTGACACATAGATGGCGCTACTAGAATTAAATCCATATGTTTTTTAGTTAGTCCTAATTCTCAAAAGATGCGTGTATAAATTTGACAGCTGCTGGATCATTAGTTTGTGAATTATGGCATTTTGAGTGAAGCAATTTTTCTTATTGTGAAAAAAATGGATGAAAAGGAATTTCGCGTGTCGATAAAATATTGCTTTTTGAAGGGAAAAAATACAAAAAATACTGTTAAAGCAAAAACTTGGCTTGATGCCGAGTTTCCGGACACTGCCCCAGGAAAATCAACCATCAAGGATTGGTATGCTAAGTTTAGGCGTGGTGAAATGAGCACCGAAGACGGTGAATGTAGTGGACGTCCAAATGAGGTTGTTACCGACGAAAACATTAAAAAATCTCATAAAATAATTTTAATTGATCGTAAATTGAAACTGAATGACACTCATAAGATATACAGCAGTGTATAGCAGACACTCTAAAGATATCAACTGAACGTGTACATCATATCATTAAATATTTGGGTATGAGAAAGCTCTGTGCAAAGTGGATGCCGCGCAAGCTCACTTTTGACCAAAACAACGACGAGTTGATGATTCGGAGCAGTGTTTGAAGATGATCAAGCATAATAACCCCGAGTTTTAGCATCGATATGTGACAGTCATCCGAGTGGACTGCACACGATGAACCCGCTCCAAAGCGTGGGAAAACGCTACAGTCGTCTGGCATGGTTATGGCGTCTGTATTTTGGGATGCGCATGGAATAATTTTCATTGACTACATTGAAAAAGGAAGCACCATCAACAGCGACTATTACATAGTGTTATTGGACCGTTTGAAGGATGAGATCGCCGAAAAACGACCGCATTTGAAGAAAAAGAAAGTGCTGCTTTACCAAGACAATTCACCGCGTCACAAGTCAGTGAAAACGATGTCAAAAATCCATGAATTGGGCTTCGAATTATTTCTTCTTCATCCGCCGTATTCTTCATATCTGGACCTTAGCGACTATTTCCTGTTCTCAGATTTCAAGAGAATGCTCGCTGGGAAGAAACGTTCGTCGAATGAAGAGTTGATCGCCGAAACCGAGGCCTATTTTGAACCAAAGGACAAATCGTACTACAAAAATGGTATCGAAAAATTGGAGGGTCTCTATAATCAGTGTATCACCCTTGAAGGGAATTATGTCGAATAAAAAAAACTAATTTTGCAAAAAAATATTTTTTACTATGTGGTTGTGTAAAGAAGGATGAATAGAAGATGAATAAATAAATACTAATAATACAGTAAAAAGTTATTATTTTTTTTTATAGATATTGTTTCAAATGTTTAAAATTATAAATATATAATTTAATTTTTTCTTTAATTTAATACATATATTTTGTTTTCTGTGATAATTATTTAAGCAATAGATTATATAAATATAGAATTTAAAATACACTGGGATTATTATCTTTGATTATCGCTGAATGGAAATTCCTTATAACAGTATAAACTCACAGAATAACATGCGTAATTTTAGTTGTAAATTACAGATACTTTTTACTGAAATTGTACAGTGGTATGTGATATAAAAACCTCAATATTAATTTATTTGTTTATATTAAAAATAAAAAATTAAGTATGGTTTCAACCGAAACGGAAAATATAAACACGATTTCGGTTTTTATTGTTTATTGTTAGTGTTATTAATGAAAATAATTACATCCGAATACCATATTAAATATTATTGACTGACGCAAAACTAATCAATTTCAATACGTAATAATACGCTGAAAATATTAGGGCAGCCAGTTATACAAATCCAAAAGAAAATAATATTTATTTTTACCTTTATTGTTTTTAACATGCATTATTAGATTTTTAAAATTATTATGCGTTCGTATAAATTTTGACAAGGGATATCTATTGGTGATAATGCGAAGTATCAGTGTAAATAACAGTTAAATTAGATGGTTTTGGTATCTGTCTAGGTTCGTCCATCGATCGATGGACGAACCATAAAATAACAGTTTTCCATATAGTAACATTGAGTTATTCAGGCAGCATCGCGGGACGTTGTTAATTTCTTGCTGAATTTTTGGTATTAATTACGTTTTCTTTGTTAATTTAATGAAATCTGCTGCTGAAGTCCATCAGACACAGACATATTCCAATTGTCGGTTTTGATTTCAACTATTTAAAGGTGTAATTTTTGATGTTAATGACCAAGAACGGCGTTGGCGGCTTGAAGAACCGCTTTTTGGGGGAATAGTCTTCGGGGTTACCTGATTGGGAACGCCTCTGACAGGGATCTGATGTGGGAATTGTTGGGAAGAACTGAGGTTGCATGGAATTTCTTGTATAAGGAGAAAACGAACCGTCTTATTTCTGGTGTGTCAGTTTCCCGATGAATTTGGGTATTTCTGACAAACCATGGCGCGTTAAGAGTTTGCCTGAGAAGTTTATTTTGCATTACCCGAAGCTTTTCCACTAGTTCCGGCCTGATAAAGAGACATAGAAAGGAGGGAGTGGTGTGTTGCAAATTTTAAAGTTGCAGCTTCAAATGGTGCACACTTTTTACCAAAGAGATATAAGGCCATACTCTTAATATACTCCAAAAAGACGGAATCATATTTGTCATATAATATAACATTTTAAGATACTACTAGTGTTTAATACATGCCATAAATCATTAATATTACGCCGATAAAGTAAAATAATTTGAAATATTGCATCTAATATAGTTAAAAGTAGAATATTAATATGGAGCTATGTAATACCGCAAAAGGAAATCTAATTATTCACAGCTGACAGTTACATTTACAGTATATCAAATGTTTATTTCGAATTAATTAAAAGTTAAATTAGTTTTAAGAAACGTTGACGCTCTTATTAGAATAACATTTTCTGGAAATTTTATTTTATTAATTGTTTTAAAGTAGCATAATATTGTTCGTTTCATACATCTTGTTGGTCTTATGTAATTTAATTTAGATGGATAGTTTACACAAACATTGTCTGAGCTATGAATATCTGAACTGAAATAAATAATTAACAAGGAATATTTTAAAGCCAATGTTTATTGTAATGTTTTTTTATGCACAGCATTGTTGGTTTTGTTTTCTGACGCATAAATAAATATATGTAGCGACCTTGAGGCATGTCGAATTTTACATCGTGGAATAACGGTCTACAAAATACCCAGAAATATAATCCCAGATGTTGAACACGGGCGGGGTGCCAACTGGAACCCGACAACGAATAGCTGGCGGCAACCCCGAGACGTTTATCTGGGATGTTATTGAAGGGTATTTCGGTCATTCAGTGCTCAACCCTTGTTTGGTTTAGACGGGCCACCATCGACTGCCCAAGCCTCGTCTTTAGGTAACTCCGCTGCCATCCGTTTTATTAATTATTTTGTATTTTTCACATTTTTTTTTATATTGCCAATAAATAACGGTCACATAATGTAAACACCACTGTTTCATTTCGTTTTACCTCCATTCACCGAGCCACATCATTTACCCTAAAGTGGTGACCCCGACGTGATCTTTCGGAAAATTGGGTTTGGACTCGTGAATGGAGGGTACGTGGAACATGGTGTATTTTACGTGACCGTTATATTTTCTGTTTCAAAATTTTAAATATTTTTAATTCGATTTTACCTTCAATATTCTTTTTCATTTTATTCCTATTCATTTTTTAAAATTTTTTGTCAAAATATTATTTCACAGTCTTTTGAATATTTTTACATCACTGCTTAATCATCAGCGTCTCGGCTAAACATTTCTTTCGGCGCTATGTTTAAATCATAATGTCTTCCTTCGCTCGCCGTCTCCGTCATAATGGCAGATATTTTGATTTGAAAGGCTTTGGGCAGCTTCGGTCGGATACCGTCGTTATTTGTTTTTTCTGAATTAACCTAACGTATGTGACTACGGATTAGTCACAGAGCAGCTCCAGAAGCTAGGTACCGATTGCAGTCACCGTAGACTCGTTATGTCTTCGCCGAAGTACCAGAATTGCTAACGTCTCGTCGTCGAAGAAAATAAGCTACCACGTCGTCGAACAGTCGATCCTCCCACAGCGTCGATTACGGGAGCCCTGTCCGAAGAATAGCTTGTTTTCAACGTCGTCGATGGACCACATTCAAGTGCCAAAGCGACGATGATGCAACGGTATCTGTAGGACCGGAAGATATCAACAGCCGTACCAGATCGAAACCGTACCAACCACAACCGTTTCGAACTATCATATTTTTCAAAGCCCAGTTTACACAGCACATTTTGTTTGGTATTTTTTTTTGTATTTGATATTTTTTCATACATTTTTGTATTTTTGTTGCTTGAAGTAATTTTATGTAAAATTCTGGCAGGGGAGTATTGTAGCGACCTCGAGGCATGTCGAATTTTACATCGTGGAATAACGGTCTACAAAATACCCAGAAATATAATCCCAGATGTTGAACACGGGCGGGGTGCCAACTGGAACCCGACAACGAATAGCTGGCGGCAACCCCGAGACGTTTATCTGGGATGTTATTGAAGGGTATTTCGGTCATTCAGTGCTCAACCCTCGTTTGGTTTAGACGTGCCACCATCGACTGCCCAAGCCTCGTCAACAGGTAACAAAAAATAACGGTCACATCATGTAAACACCACTGTTTCATTTCGTTTTACCTCCATTCACCGAGCCACATCATTTACCCTAAATATATATTCCTGGAAAATGTTTTTAATATCATAAGTTCTGGTAACGATTCGATCGCAAAATGGAATTACACTTGCACTTGTTTCTTAAGGTATTTTTTGTTCTGGCCTAAAACCAGGCGGTGGAAAGCATGACGCATACCTGGTCGCGGAGATTTGCCCTGAAGTGATAACCGTTCACAGTTGACCCCTGTGGGTCGCTACTGCTACTGCATTAAATTTGGGGATATTGCAACCGGACAGCCGTTATTGGGCACGAGGATCCGGCGAAAAAGCAGATAGTGAAACTAACTATATATTCGCGAACTTGAGTTACCACACGACTGCAGCGACGGATGAGGTCGTTTCGGTCTGGAAATGGCGGATGTTAGCGGTGCTAAGCTACCAGTATGTCCAGCAGCTCGCAAACAAGCGCGTTTTCATTAGAACTTGAGCTGAGTTGTTGTTTGTGGAAGGATTGAGATATGAAGTGATCCATTTCTGGAGTGTCAGTTTCCCTGTGAATTTGATTATTTCTAAGATTCTCCTGAGGTGTTTATTTTGGAAAAAATCCATTTCACCTAGTTGGATGTAACAAACTTGAAGTAGACATTAGATCCGTAGAGGAGTACGGACCGAATTAACATATTGTAAAATAAGCATTTGATGGACATGGGAAGTCTACTAGAAGGACAGATCAGAGATAGTAGGTTTGTTATCCCCGTACCTTTCTGGATTGCTTTCTGGATTTGGGAATGCCAACCGAACCGCCGGTCGAAGTGGAGACCTAGATACGTGACGTTATCCGGTTGTTGCGGTGTCGATCTTAAGTTACGAGACGCGCAGTGCGTAACGCTTCTTATGGAAAATGATGGCCTGGGTTTTCAGGGGGTGGATTTGCAACCTCCAGAATTTGAACCACTTGACCGCATGATCGAGCTGCTTCTGTAAACATTCTTGAATGGTAACTTCGAGCCTGGAGGACGTGAAAAAAGCAGTGTTGTCAGCGTAAAACGCGACGTCAACGTGCTCTTTTTTCGGTATATCTGAAATAAAGAGTTTAAATAAGGCTGGGGTCAGCGGGGAACCTTGAGGTAAGTCAGCGTCGTTTTGTTTTCGACTGGAATGTGTTTTACTGATCTTGACTGGAAAGATGTGTCCGATAGATAGGACTTGGTGAGAGCGGTTAGGTCGTCTGGGAGGCCAACCGCACGCATTTTGCGATCAAACAATCGTGCCAGACCTTGTAGAAAGCTTTGGTTCGGTCCATTCTTCAGGTATTACAACTACGTTGTTGGAGAGCGGTTGAGCAGTTTCTTTAACACTCAAGTTCTCGTTGAACGTGCAAACTAATAAAGCTCTAACTTCCTGCGATAGCCAAAGTGTTGCAGTAAAATAAATTGATCGCAAATTAATGAATGCACAATGGTACACTAAAGGTCTTTGGAGACATAGACGTCTTATTTTAGTAATAATAAATATTTAGAGTAAATTAATGGTAGTGCTAAGAGACCATTTTCAATATAGAATTAGAAAAGGCAATTTCTTGAAAGCAATGGAAATAGTGGCTCTAGTGGCTGTATCAAGGGCTCCAATCCTACTTAGTCACTATAGCAACACAATACAATGGTTTTATTTTCAAACGCATAACGTTCATTGACCCAATAGCAATGCTTTGCTGTGAGCTGTAATCTATTGCCGCGTCATAATTGAGTACAACTCGATTGGGATTAAGTTGAACCTTTCTGCATGGTTCATTTGGCGTTGTTTGTCAGTTTGACTTGTTATTTGTTGATATAAATCTTTGACTTGTGGCAGAGTGAGTTCCGGGACCTAACATTCACTCTTTGACTGTTTCTGTATAGGTAACCGTATTTAGTTATAGTATGGGTCAGTCTATCAAAACGTATTAAAAATCGATAATAATTAAACATTTAATATAAGGTGTGATGGCGATGAACATGAAACTCACTCAACAAACTGAAAACTGGATGAACGCTCAGATCAAATGAATTATGTACTAAGAATTTAATAAATAGATTTTTTCATCGATATATATATAGTCTATTCAAAGTTATTTTGTACATAAATTATCTAAATTTGTGGCGCGATGTTGCCGCATCAACTCTGAGTTTTAGTTCAGTTGGGCCTTGATTTTAATCTAAATAAAATAATTGAATTAAAAATGTTAGTAAATATAATTTATTTTAACCTTATAGTACATCAAAAATTACGGTTAATTATACTGCCACAATAGTTTATAGGTTAGAATTATAACCTCTTATCACTATTGCTTTCAAGAATTTTGCATACGTCTGACAACCGCACGACTTTGACAGGCTCATTCGTTTACGTGTTCGAACTAATCAGACATAATTGTGTCTCTTTTTAGTTAGAATAAAATGGGAAGGAAATTATTGTCTGATTGTGAAATTAATTTACAATTTACGGCGGGTGATACATTAAATATCTTGATAGACTTTGTACAAAAAAACTTTGAATATACTATTAATATTCAATAATAATTATACTAATATTTTCAAGTAAATTAATAGTTTCTGTTATCTAAATCCTCTCACGTATTATAACTGGCGCAGACGGTCGAATTCTCGGGAGATCAATAGGCTTTTTCTTTTGAATTCATTCAATTAACTTGAATCAAATTAATTATCAAGAAAAGAAGGTAGGTTGGTGTTGGATTGGCAATCCTTCTCCAGTTACTTGAAGCGTTTCTTGGTGTAGTTAAGTGGAGTTATGAGGCAAAAGTTCTAGCCATAAACCATTCCGATGCCAGTTGGAGTAGCTGAGTTTATTAGCCGTAGATTATTGCAATCTGGAGTCACCAAAGTTGGGAAACTATTTCATGGAGGGACACCGTGGAAATTTGGGTAGACACGGTGCCATTTCGAAGATCTTCAAAGGCAAACTGGCAGACGAAGGTACAGGTGGTACTCAAACATAATTTTACACTAATATAAGCTGTCGAGATGGAAGAACAACCATGTACATCCCTGTTGTCATTTCTTTAGGAGGAAGTTGTTATGTAGTACGTGCCGGACTATCCGGCCATCTATTTTTTCTTTGACTACCAGAATGGTGAACGAGTGGGACGTGTCGTGACGTCTTTTTTACCCTTAGTGATGCTTTGTAACGCCATTCAACAAGTCGTCTACTGTTTCCGTTAAAAATAATTAAATTAATAAATAATTAAAAGAATATTTTCAAATATATTAATGGTTTTTGTTTTCGGAACCCTTTCACATATCATAACTTATTAACTATATTAAATGAAGTAGGAATTATAAGTTGACATGCGCTGTAGTTTTAAACCTCGTTTAGTTTGTATGTATGTCAACCTCTTGGATTTTTTAATTATTACCTATTGCTTAAGATGGGCTCCAAACTGTCGTCTGAGTAACCAACTTAGAGTTCATTTCTATTATTGTCTTACTCTGTCTACTGGTGTGACTGGAATGGACAATAACTATTAGAGACAAAAAACACTAATTTACAATTATGCCTGGGTGGGATTCAAACCCGCGATTATCGCAGCAGTAGAAGAACTGTGCTGACACCTTAACCACTGCGGCTACTTCGTGTGGCATTTGAATTCGTTTTAAGAAAGGTTTAATGTTATGGATGAGATGGCCTTTGTAAAGGACATCAGAAATCGTTGCCAAAATATAAGATATAACTTTGAAACATCGTTAACTGATTCAGGAAATTTGCAAATTTGGAACCAAACCACGGACGTTGGACACTGAATATCCCTAAGTGACATATCTATCATATCTCTGGGATATTATATCCAATAATATGGATACCGTATTAGTTTCAATTCTGTATAAAATGTTTGTTAAATCATTGTCTTTAAAATAATATTTTTTTCCTGGCCCGTGAAGTCTTAACAAGTCCGTCCGTCAACTTTTAACAGTTATATTATAATTCCGGGTCTCTGTCAGTGTAAAACTTATGACGAATATTGAGTAACTCGTCTTAATTCGCATATAACTATTTTACAACTGTGTCGGTATTCAAGTGTCAGAAGACGTTATTATTGCACTCTAAAAATTAGTACGTTTTATTTCTCTGAAATGTAAACAACATGCTTTCATCGTGCCGTAACGATTTCTACCTTTTTACCAATAAAATAAAATTTGCAACAAGTGAAACAAACATATGTTAGTACTGGTCCAGTGTTTTAAAAGTGGATGTTTTGGTACCGTTGGCCGGGAACATGAAGGAAGACTGGTAATATTTGAATATGGTAACTTGGAAGTGTTATTGGTTTGGTTTGGTCAGTCAAACTTCATTAGAACCTTGAGAGCAACGCAACAACCTATTTTAGTTAAGTTATTTAACAACAGTTTCAATAAAAGAAAGTTAATACTACAGAAGAAGCATAACCATTTTCAATCAGCCAAAAGATATGAGAAAAAAATAACACATTTTTGACATTTAGTTTAAACTATTTTAAAATTATAAATGCTACGAATTAGTTGCAACACCTAATAAATTGTTTTAATAGTACGTGTTATTTAAATTCGTCATATTTCAAATTAATAGTTCTATCTACTAGATAATAATTTAATTTATTGATATATTGATAAACTATAATTTACTTGGAATGTCTGGTATAGTATATGATGTTGATTTATTGCATTCTATTTTCTTACCATAAAAATACTCGAGTATCATTTCCCTTACATTCATATATCGTATCTATAGTTTTGTTATATTAGGTGCTTGCATGAGAAAAATATTTTCCATCATTTGCTTCAACTTTTTCTCATCTTCCAGTGTTGAAACAACGATATTCTTTGGCGGTGCTTCCATCATCGATCTATTTTCGTTCTCCTTCTAGCGATGATTCAAAATCCGTTCTAGTCAAGTCCTGAGTTAGCCATTTTTCTTCCTCTTAAGTCTTGCTTATCTTGAAATCGTTTGGAAATTGTTGATTCATCCAGTGCTAAGTTATCTTAAAGTTTCTTGAGAGTTTTCTATCGAATAGTTGAAGCCAAAGCCGATAATTGGTATATGATTTATATATCTATCAGTTTCTAAAAGTGTTCGATCATCAATAGATTTATTCAAATCAAACGAGAAAAGTAAATAATTACTCACTCAGTAATACTAAATGTATAATTGATATTTATGCAGGGAAAACCATCAATTTTAATGGTTATTTACATTGCTAATTCGCATTTATGCCGTATATATATATATATATATATATATATATATATATATATATATATATATATATATATATATATATATATATATATATAGGGTTTAACAAAATAAACGTAAGTACCAAACATTTAAACATAATAATTTGAAGCATCCAGGAATTATATTTAGATTTGTTGGTGATCCTTGAAGCCTCTTCATTAATTATCTTGAGGAGGGTAAATAACGGGATAATAAAAGGGATGATAACGTGAAATTGCGGAATAATATATCTGAAATGTTTATCTTAGAGTATTCGTGTAAAAAGCGTTTTTTTAAGGAAAAAAACACTTTATCGAGGGCAATACACGTGCCCACGAAATGGGTTTCATTATAACCGAAATAAGGGCTTGGGATATGGACGGTTGAGCGTTCACCTCCTTTTCTAAATATAGACCGTTCCCTATTTCATTCCGCAAAAGCCTTTCGTAAAAAAATTAGTCCGACTCTTAGAATGGATAAATCAGTTTGATTAAAACTTACTATTTCATTGTGTTTTAATTTAGTATAGTATGTATTATATGGCTTATAATTATAGAGTAATAGAGAAAAAACTCAATATGTGTTTCTGAAGAGAAATTTCGCAAGATCCAATAACCAGATGGTACTGGGATTGCGGTTGCAATAATTTGATTGGTTTGTTTAAATCATTAACCATTTATTTAACCATTGACCATTAACCATTAACCACTAACCATGTTTTAACCATTATAGGTATCTGTAATGAAAATATTTTCCTGTGAATGCATTTGATTGGCTCCTAAATAGATTTTACATGGACATGGCATAGCGTCACCGACTTCGAAGTAATTAGTTGGTAGTAGTTAAAATAATATTGTAAATAGATAAATAGGTTTTGGGTAGATATTAAGCTAAATTGTCTGAATATATTAAAATATATGTATAGTAGATAGGTTAAATAAGGTTTTTATCTCTTTAGTTATTACAACGACTATTATGAACATATTGTATTTGAAAATGTTTTTTTTTATTAAAGTTTGACTAGTTTTTAATTTTTAGTGAGTTCCTTATTTATTTTTTGAAATCGGTTCAATTTTTTTGTTAAAAATATTTCATTTTTATGTTTTTACTGTTCGATATTTTATATTACCACGGGTAGGCCAAGTAAAGGTATGATGAAAAATAGGGATAAGGAAACAATGATAGAAAATAAGGAGCGCTTCGGGCCCCGAGGTTCGCTACCTAGCCTAGGTGATTTAACAACGTCGGAGTTCTAACTAAACTAGAACAACAAAAAATACGAGGTGTTATGTGCTAGAGTTAGTGCTTAAAAACAAACTGAATGGCTACTGCACGGAACAACTTCTTATTTTCCGTGACATCAGCTCAGCAATAACATTATACACAAATATGTGATTATTTTAGATGAAAAATATGTGAAAATACTGTACGTGCCTTTGAAATTTGAGTATTTCTTTCGATTTACCCCCTTTTCCCTCATCAGATCCCGACTTGGTTCCAATGGGACCACCTCGGAAGTGCACTCTTTCGAGTAAAAAATATATTTGAATATCGGTCCATAAGAGAAATCAGCGAACAAAAATTATACGTATATTCGAAGAATATAATATAAATAGAACAAATTATCTTCAATTCACAAGTTAACGTAATTTCTATAAAATTGTTTTGGTACATTTTTCGTCTCCTAAAATATAAAAAATGTATTATGAAGACCCTTTTATAAACAACTTTCATTTCAAAATCATTTTGAAAAGAAAAATGAGAAAATAAAACCAAATGTTATTATTTATCAATATATAAACACTACAATAATCAACCAAAGTTATAGTTCTTGTAAATTATTCATACATTTGAACAGTATAATATATATGTTGAAATTTACAAATTAACCTAAAACTTCACTTGAAACTAAAGTTCTATTTTAACTAAGTTTACTGTCTATATTATGTCTAAGTTATTTAACCTTTAAAAGGAAAAAAGAATATAGCATGTAAGGTAATAAATATAATATATGTATCAACGTATAAAAACACAACCATCCATTTGTCTTAATAAATACCTTTATTATTTCCTCATGGAATCTCTTCGATATGCAAAAACAGCATGCATCTCTCAATCCATTCAGTAAAAGCAAGGAATGGAATTGAAATCGATGAGTATTAACCCTGTGTGTAGAATATATACGTCTACATAGATAGTTGTATTAACATAAAATCATTTTTCTTTAAAGTAGGGTAGGTACTCAGAAACTAAGATTGTGGCTTATATTAACACACATCCAGTATCTTTAACTATCTGTTTTGACCACCCTTACGAACCACCATGACTTCAAAAACCACATGTATAAATCCCCACTTTGAACATCTGCTGTTCTTTCTGAGAATCATAAAATTTCTGCAATAATAAACTAAGTCTCTAAAAGTGTATAATATGGTCCATCTTCATATCAAACCACTCTACTAGAATCTTTAGACATCTAGACCAACCCAGATGGCATCTAACAGAAAAGAACAAGCTTTGAGAGATTAAAAAAGAATATTATCAGGGCCTTAACACCACTAACATTAACAGGCGCAACTTAAGCTTATTATCGCATCTCGGAATTGGTCACTGCACTGCGCGTCGAATGTGGTTCCTCACTAACTATCAAATACGTACTAATTGAATGCCGAAGATACAACTGGCAACGACGGTTGGTCAACCTGGGAGAGACGATGGATCAGTGTCTTTGGCCTGGACCTGGGCAACCTGGACAAGCTAATTAATTTTATAACCGCAACAGGACTACTACTAGAAATACAATAGTGTGAATCTATGTAATATCCTGCATGTTTGTTTGAATTTTTTTCACCATGTATCCTTATCAGTGTCAGTTGTGCGACTATTATACTGTAGCATTCATCCATCTGTATGCTTTTACAAATTTTACTTGTCATCTTGCAACATGTACTCTTTATCGATATATTATAGAGATTTAACTTCATAGGAAATTTTGGCGAAATGTTTCGCGATGTCCAACATGTAGATGTCGCTATCTTTAATATATTACTTGTTTTATTCGCTAAGCTAAGATTCGCGACAGGATTTGATTGGTTCATTTCGTTCTACGGTTTGTTTATTTTCTTAGATGTTTATAACGTTTACATTATTAAATAGTTATATAAAATTATTATTATTTTATTTTATTAGTATATACAAGTCGTTATATATATATATATATATATATATATATATATATATATATATATATATATATATATGTTGTTGTTGTGTTGTAGTAGTTGAAATGCATTATCTTTCTGGGAAGTGTTGTGTGCCCAGATGAATAGATAGTAAGAAATGAGTAGAAAACATTAAAAATCCTAAACTGGTTGGGTTAAAAATGAAACAGATTTATGATCGTTACCATGTCAGACATTTTTGTGATACATTTAAACTTTCCCTTAAGTACTTATGAAAGATTTAGTGATATCGAAAATAATACCACGAGCCCAGAATATGTACAAATGGAAGTGGATCAAAATCAATATGATATAGAAGGTAAATTGAGGGAGCCAGTCACATTTCTATTCATAATTGTTACCATTAATTCCTAACTGTCTTACTTTATTTGTAGTGTTCCTATTTCCATCGTTCCAGGCCCACAACCAGGGTGTTCGAAGCAAGTATCCTCAACATTTGAACAAACTCCAGAAGGTAATGGCAAAGTTTGTATTCATTCAGCCCCCTTTCTGCTCATTTTTACCATTAATTACTTGACTCTATAACTTCAGGCCACATGTTCTTATAAGAGCAAAGAAAGTTTTATGTTGTACGATAGTGTACATCTCAGGTTATTTAGTAAAACTTTTGAAAAAAGAAATTAAGTGTGACATACAATTATGAATAAATCAGTAGATCCACAAATTGAATCTGATTCTATAGAGGCAAGACAATATCTCGTGCCCCAGACTCCAATAAAATTGTTTTATTACGCTGTCAGTAGGTCTTTGAGCTATATCTTATTTTATTCGGCGATTTTACCTAATATCGTCGAAAATTTAACAAAATTTTTGTCCAATGTTTAAAAAAAAAAGTAAATTTAAAACCCTTCAATTGTACATTCTATAATGATCTTTGGGATAAAATATGAAAAGTACTAACAAGGTGTGCTATGTACTTTTGAGTAAAACAGAACTGAACAGAATATTAAAAGGGAAGGACTCAAAATTTGCTTGCAGTATAAGAAAACAAAAAGATAGAACTCTCACAGTAAAATATTTTTCGTACAGCTGCCTATAATGGAGATTTAAATTGACCAATCAGATTATTTGAGTGGCCCTTTATGGCGCCCTGTGAATGTTGGACGAAGCAAAACTTTGCGCCAGAGTCCCCTATTGAGTTGCATCCCTATTATTCTATGATTTAACTCTAGACTTTATATTCTGACAATGTATTTATATTGTTCTTTGCATTCTATACTTGTAGTAACATTGTATACTTTAACTGATATCTGACATTGTAAACGTGTTGTTCATGTATCCGTAAATAGACCCTAAATAGTCCCAGAGGCTGATGGGTGCATAATCACTACATAGTATAAAACAAAGTCGCCTTTTCTGTCCCTATGTGCGCTTAAATCTTTAAAACTACGCAACGGATTTTGATGCGGTTTTTTTCAATAGGTAGAGTGATTCAAGAGGAAGGTTTATATGTATAATACATGCATAATATACTAAGGCAACATTGCTAATTTTAGAGGTTTCTAACGTGATGTCGTAAATTAACCTATTTTTTTAGGCTTATTTAGCAATTAGCAAAAACGCTGCCTAACCCTGCGAGTTAGATCAAATTAATGTACTACAGTATTGTACACCATAAAAAGGTCTACAAAAAAGTCCGGGATGGTATATGTTTATCTTTTAGGGATAACCCACATTAACCATTTTTATTGTTTACTTTTACGTGAGAAAATGGCTTATTTACGAAGCTATTTTAAGCAATACGGCATTAATCGTTATCGAATTAAGTACCTTAAATACAGTGTGCAATTAATATAGATCAATATGGTTCCTTACAGCATGTAAATTAAACAAATATTTTCGGAGATATTACAAATTTAAAATTTGCGTTTAAAAATGTGTAATGTAATAAAAATTGTATGAATTTAGATATTCCAAAGATAGCAGGAAATCTTCATAGTAAGTATAGGGAAAGAGGAATTGTTTTACTCTAAATTTAATGCGTGCAGGCCAAGGGCAGTAATGAATGAACCAAAAATACTGGATCGATTTTAATCATGTTTTCATTGAGTGACATAGGCATATATATTTTATGCCCGTGCAAAGTCGGAGTGGGCCGCTATGTTTTTATATACAACGTTCATATTTTTTCTGTAGTGTATTTAATTTAGTATCAGCATTGTACCCGTGCGAAGCCGGGGCGGGTCGCTAGTATAGAAATAAATGAAAATAAATAAAAATGTATCGAGTAAAGAGCTGGATACTAAAATACTAATATCTCCGAAAATAATGAAATTTTAGAAAATTCTCCTTAGAGTAAATTCTTCTAGGCCAAAATACCCTCTTAATATATACATTTTCTCATAACAATGTTATTAATTTACAAAAAAATCAAAAATGAATTCAATCTTTGTGACAGAATCGTTTTACGTAAAAGAATAAACTGAATTTTAGAATATAGAAATTAAATTACTCAGCCAATGCCCCTTAACGTTATTTATTTCGTCGATGGCTTCGCATAAAACCGCGCAGCATTTTTTTCTGGAAAATCTTTATCCAGACAATACACGTGCCCACAAAAGGGGTTTTGTAATGGCAGAAATACGGGCTTTCGGTATAAGAACTGCTAGAACATTCACCCCTTTCTCTATATTTAGCTCGCTATTTCATTCCCGTCTGGTAAGCCACATCCGCAACTTGATAATGGTATCTGTACGTCTTTGCTTTATCATTATACTAATAAATTATGAGGGGAAAAATGGATTTAATAACATTTCACAGGGTTAAGAGTGAAAATAATTAAATAAGGACATAGGAATTTAATTAATCTGCAAGAAATAGCAAGGCTCTAACGCCACCGAATTTTATACGTTGGAAAATGAGAGACAAACATGAATATGGAAAGAAGAATAAAAATAAATAAGTTTATCTGTAATACTGACAGATACGGAAATAATTTAGATTAAACAAGATATTAAATAACTGGTTAATTCAAAAGTTCCCGGCTTGACACATATATGGCGCTACTAGAATTAAATTCAAATGTTTTTTGGTTAGCCCTAACCCTCAAAAGATGCTTGTATAAATTTGATAGCTGTCGGATTATGAGTTTGTGAATTATAGCATTTTGAGTGAAGTAACTTTTGTTATTGTGAAAATGGAAAAAAGGAATTTAGCGTGTTGATGAAATATTGCTTTTTGAAGGGAAAAAATACAGTTGAAGCAAAAACTTGACTTGATGCCGAGTTTTCGGACTCTGTCAAAGGAAAATCAACCATCAAAGATTGGTATACTAAGTTTAGACGTGGTGAAATGAGCACCGAAGACGGTGAACGCAGCGGACGCCTAAAAGAGGTAGTTACCGACGAAAATATTAAAAGAATTCTCAAAATAATTTTAAATTGCCGTAATCTCTGAAAAACGGCCGCACTTGAAGAAAAAGTGCTGCTTCATCAAGACAATGCATCGTGTCACAAGTCACTGAAAACTATGGCAGAAATCCATGAATTGGGCTTCTAATTGCTTCCTCATCCACCGTATTCTCCAGATCTGGCCCCCAGCGACTCTTGTCTGTTCTAAGATGTCAAGAGAATGCTCGCTGGGAAGAAATTTTCGTCGAATGAAGAGGTGATCGACGATATTGAGGCCTATTTTGAAGCAAAGGACAAATCGTACGACAAAAATGGTATCGAAAAGTTGGAAGGTCGCTATAAATATAATAATAAAAAAACTATTACCAGTTTATTTTTTTGACAATCTATATCAACCAGTATCTCAGTCAACGAACTACTAAATAGTTATTTTTGTTTTCGCGTGTAAAATTATACATTTGATAAATCAGGATTTAAAAATATAATGTTCTAAATATAAAATATTTATGGTAGGCCGAAGTTTTCCCATCAGATTAAAAACAATTTTGTTTTCTAGCATTATAGTTTATTAATACTTTGTTTCGAACTAAATCATAATATTTTCACGTTATGTAGGTATTTCTGTTGATATGATACTATCGAAATTATTGTTGTTCAAGAGAACACAACCTCTTATCTTTATTGATGATTTGAGAAACCGACATCTTTTCCAGTTCTGGAAGTTTCCAGTTTGATCTGGAGATCTGGGTAGGTGAGGATACAATTAGAACCCCAATTCATGGGTTTTTGCCATCGTTTTTACTGACTTGTGACACGGTGTATTATTTTGGTGAAGCAGCACTTTCTTTTTCTTCATATGCGGCCATTTCTCGGCGATTTCGTCCTTCAAATATAACCAATAACGCTATGTAATAGTGGTCCTTCCTTTTTCAAGGTAGTCAATGAAAATTATTCCATGCGCATCCCAAAATACAGACGCCATAACCTTTCCAGTCAACTGTTGCGTTTTCCCACGCTTTGGAGCGAGTTCATCGTGTGCAGTCCACTCGGATGACCGTCGATTGGACTTCGGAGTGAAATGATGGAGCCATGTTTGATCCATTGTCACATATCGACACAAAAGCTCGGGTTTACTATGCTTGATCACCTTCAAACACTGCTCCAAATCATTAACTCGTTGTTGTTTTTGGTCAAAAGTGAGCTCGTGCGGCACCCACTTTACACAGAGCTTTCTCATATCTAAATATTCGTGAATGATATGATGTACACATTCAGTTGCTATCTTGTCTGCCATTCGTTCAATTTCAATTTACGGTCATTCAAAATCATTTTGTGTATTTTTTATAATGTTTTCGTTGGTAATAACCTCGTTTGAGCGTCCACTGCGTTCACCGTCTTCGGTGCTCATTTCACCACGTCTAAACTTAGCATACCATTCCTTGATGGTTGATTTTCCTGGGGCAGTGTCGGGAAACTGGGAATCAAGCCGAGATTTTGCTTTAACTGTATTTTTCCCTTCATAAAGCAATATTTTTTCACAATAACAAAAGTTTATTGCATTTTCTACATTAACTATTTTGGTTGTTTAATTTCAAGAAATCTTATGGCGAAACCTGTAAAACACTTTAGACGCTGATGTAGCTCTCTCATATATCAATTTTGCTGATTTTGATGTTAATGATAAACAACAGTTTAGATAACCAACCAAAGTCTGATTACGACGACTTACAGGATTAGTTGCACGAAGACCTAGCCCAAAGTATTAAAGAATTTTCAGAGAGTTTAGCAGTGGAATAATGAACTGTGCCCAGGAAGGAAAATGGCTGTTACACGAATTAACTGAAATCGAAATTTTGACTCGTTTAAATCATGGTTTTATTACTTGTTGGGCAAAAAAGAAGACTTCTTCTGTGGTGTCTTGTACTAGAGATGAAAGTTTGACCTACTAACTGACTACTGAGTCAGCCACATCGACACCAAAGCAGTATATTTATGGCCTTAAAGTTTTGTTGTTCATATGATCGGCTTAACGTCATGTTAGACATAAAGCAAAACACAGTAGAACCAAAATAAAACAACTATACTGGTTAGTCGGAAGATACTCTCAACTTGTAAATATGGGGTTGCGCTAAAAATTCGGATCAACTAGTCATCCAACGCTGCCAAAACAAAATTCTTCGATTAATTACCGATGCCTATTGCTATGTAATCAAAGAAGAACTGCACGATGACCCGGAAATCAAATAGATTTGTTATCTAAGATTTCGACTTAAAACACCAAAGAAAATGACTCAATCATACATACTAATGTGGGTACAATACAAATACTGGATAACGCGCAGGAAATCATAAGATTGAAGCGAACCGAACCACACGAACTTACATTAAGTGTATATCTTTAGTGTAAACTATAGCTTAAGTTACAGTATACATTTGATAACTGAGGAATACATATTGATGTATTTATTTCGCACCCGTCTTGCTTGTGAATTAATACAAGTACAAATGACTGTAGTAATAAATTAATTTATAATTATGATTGTACTAAGCATATCTAACAAAGATGTTATACAAAAAATATGATGGGCTTAACAAGGTGTAGAGTATTACAAGCTGCTAAAACTCAATGAAATTGTCTCTGCAGATGTCTGTAGGTGTTAATTGAACAAATTGAATCATATGTTATTAAAATCCCGGCAAAAGGACCAGGAATAGCGAGTACATGCAATAGTTGTGAAGAATACACTATTGCAGCTCGAATGTGAGGTTTTGCTGCACCAAGCGTGCTCATTAGACCTAGTGCCTTCTTATTGCCATTTGTCACGTATTCAGAGCATTGCAGTATACCCTGGCAGGTATACTATTTAAAAACGCTGAAGAACTGTGAAAATGGATCGATGAATGAATAGCTTGCCAACCAACATCGTTATGTAGCGACCTTGAGGCATGTCGAATTTTACATCGTGGAATAACGGTCTACAAAATACCCACAAATATAATCTCAGATGTTGAACACGGGCGGGGTGCCGGCAGTCCCAACTAGAACCCGATAGCGAATAGCTGGCGGCAACCCCGAGACGTTTATCTGGGATGTTAACGAAGGGTATTTCCATTCATTCGGTGCTCAACCATCGTTTGGTTTAGACGTGCCACCATCGACTGCCCAAGCCTTTTCTCCAGGAAACACCGCTGCCATCCGTTTTATCATTTGTATTTTTCACATTTTTTATATAGCCTATAAATAACGGTCACATAATGTAAACACTACTGTTTCATTTCGTTTTACCTCCATTCACCGAGCCACATCATTTACCAAATATATATATATATATATATATATATATATATATATATATATATATATATATATAAATTTATTAAAAACAATATTTAATACAACTTATTTGCCGAGTTTTTCATTGATGTATAAACAAAAATATAAAAATAAAATGTACAACAAAAATAATGTATAAACTTTATTTTGGGCATCTAATAAATATTTGACAATTATTTTATACGTATTGCCAAAATTTCATGCATTTCAACCGCTTGTTCCAAATTCGATGTAATAAAGTGAAAATATATGCGAAGTAAGCACACAACCCATGCATTATTTATTATGTCAATTATGAGGTATAAGTTCATATCAGCGTTTTTTATTGTTATATATTTTACGAGTTCATTTGGTTACTGACACTATATGCAGATTTATTAAAATGAATACATCTAGAGCGGACAAGAATCACGAAAAACATTATAAAAACCATTAATTCTTGTTTACTTATCGTTATAAGAAGATAAAACACATTTCATTATATAAAGTTGGAAATTGAATTACAGATACAAATTTACTTGAAATAATATTTTTGTTTTCTTTTTTAACGTTCGTCTAGTTAATTACTTAAGTCTTTGTCAGTATTTACGGTTGCAAGTGAAATGTGCCATTTTGGTTTTCAAAATGATTTAAATTATTTTCTTAGTATCGACTTCTTATTCTCTCTAAGTAAAAGAGTTACTATAGTCTATTCAAAATAACAATGAACTCACGTCGTCAAAATGTCGAATGTATTGCCTATCAATCCCAACTTTATGTGCAGTGGTGGTAAATGAGCTTTATGTGGAGGTAGCAGAATTTTTTGAATGGTGTTTTTTTCACCAACTGTAAGTTCTCTCGGCGGCCAACTGTGCCTAGTGATTGCTCAGTGTCTGTAGACAGAAAAAGCAAGAGAATTTGCAAGTAAAAAAGAATAATTTCTGAAGAAGCAACCTCAATGCCTTCAGGCTTCTTTTTGATGAATCTATAAAAGTACGCTATTGTGCTTTTGAAATTTTTTCCATATTATTTTCAGTTGAAAATACTCAACAAAAACAGATTTTTTGTTGTGGACCTGTGGTAAAAGAAAAAACAATAAACAAAATTTATTTTTAAGTGAAAAATACATTAACGTATCATAATTAATTTTACAATGTTCAATACTTAAAATATACTTTGAACGCTAAATTGTTCGCTGGCATCATATGTAACTAATAAATCTATTATACTATTTACTACAATAATACTATAGCTAGTATTAATATTCGACTGCGTGGGATACCGAGCTTGTAAAACGAAAGGTTGTACTATAAAACAGAGGTTAAAAAATTATTGTAAAAATCATTGAACTCCAGCAAATAAACTACAATGCATCTATCAATTATAATTATATTGTCGTTATAACGACGTTATGACAGTTTAAATTAAAAAGTATTAATTTAAAAACCATTAACAGAGTTTTGCAATAAATTAGACAGGCTAATATTTTACCATGTCATTTAAATATTTCATATTTTTAAAATTACGATATAATAATAGTTTTTTCAATAACCTTCTTCAAAAAATATTTATCATTTTAGATCGATATATTTAAACATCTGATAATATTATCATGGTATTATCAATGTTTAATAAAAATAATTAATGTACAGATTACAAAGAGACTGACACACAAAATTGTAGCACATTTGGGTGAAAATAAGTACAAAGAGTAACAGCGGTTGCTGAAAAGGTCTTAGGAGAAAAAGAATACTACCCTGCAATATTCCTGGACGTCTTACAAGCTTTTCATAGGGTATAACCTTTAGGATTAATCTATAAAATGAGCAAATTTTTACCGCCAAATTACTGACCCCTACTGGAATCATATTTTTTCTAAAGAAGCTTTAGAGTCTCGTATGAGGGGTTAATCTCGACACTTTAAACTATTTCGGCTAGTGTTTCCCAGAGTAGTGTCTTTGGACCACCCCTGTATCTGATCTACACTGCTGATATTTCAACAACAAAACAACAAGTACAAGGAGGAACAGCGGTTGCTGAAAAGGTATTAGGAGAAAAAAACTACCCTGCAATATTCCTGGACGCCTCACAAGCTTTTGACTGGGTATAGTCTTTAGGATTAATCTATAAAATGAGCAAATTTTTATCGCCGAATTACTGACCCCTACTGGAATCATATTTTTTCTAAAGAAGCTTTAGAGTCTCGTATGAGGGGTTAATCTCGACACTTTAAACTATTTCGGCTAGAGTTTCCCAGGGTAGTGTCTTTGGACCACTCCTGTATCTGATCTACACTGCTGATATTTCAACAACAAAACAACAAGTACAAGGAGGAACAGCGGTTGCTGAAAAGGTATTAGGAGAAAAAAAACTACCCTGCAATATTCCTGGACGTCTCACAAGCTTCTGACTGGGTATAGTCTTTAGGATTAATCTATAAAATGAGCAAATTTTTACCGCGGAATTATTGGCCCCTACTGGAATCACATTCTTTCTAAAGAAAATTTAGTCTCGTATGAAGGGCTAATTTCTACTAGAGTTCCCCAGGGTAGTGTCTTGGGACCACTCCTGTATCTGATCTACACTGCTGCTATCTCAAAAACAAAAGGAACAGTACTTGAAACATTTGCCGACGACATAGTTATTATGGCAAAATATGTCTGTGTCTAAGGCAGTAGAAAAAGTACAAGTAACAGTCAACAATATCTACAAATCGACTAGAGACTGGAAAATATAGCTTAATAGATCCAAATTTTAATTATATCACTTGATGGATGCCCGATCCCTAGCCCGGAACCAGCTAAATACCTTGGCATGCATCTCGATGGTAGGTTAAATTGGAAACATTATGTTAGATAAAAAGCAGAGCAGGTAGAGAAACTCATCTACCTAGATGAGTTTTTGTTTTTCTAAATCATTGTTTAAGCAATGAAGTTCACAACACCGTAAGTTCCAAGTATTTTAAAGGAAATGTCTAAAGGGAAATTGTCATGTGATAAGAAACAATCGAAAGTAGATTATAAGGATTTATATTTATAATTATTTTTTCTTAACAAGTGGACCAACCTCCTCATCTACATCTATGGCGAAGTTTACTTCAATGTACAATGACATGGAACTGAGTTGATAAATCAAGCAAACTTCAGTAGGTGCCATTTTCTCCTGATAATAGAAATATGAACATGTTCAATATAACAATGGCTACATTAGGATTTTATCTTAGTTATCATGTTCATTTTACGGATAGTATTAATTATATATATCTCAGAAAAAAGTCTTTCTATAAACCGTTAAAATTTGATGTCTTTCGGAATTTGGTCGGTTGGCTATTGCCCAAACAGATAAGTATAATTTGATATGAAATAACGATGACTACCAAGAATATTTCTATTTATAATGCATAATTAAAAATATTTTTATTTTGAATTATGTTTGTTGGCTGTTACAGTTACTCGTTAACAGAGACAGCCTCATAAATTACATAAAATAAATATTTTGTTCAGGTCTTTGCATAAATACGATACGTAAGTGGTCAACATTTAGTATGATGATTGAATGTTAATTATTTATAACCGTCATCACCTAGTGTAAATTGATATTTGCTTCTGCTTAGTAACATAGTGTAAATATATTAACTTTTTAATATGACGACTTGAATAGAGAAAAAGTAATTTTTTATCTTTCATGTTTCTTATTCATTTCAAATACTAATCAATGATATATGTACCGTTTTAATCTTGTGCTGCTTTTTTAACCGACTTCAAAAAAGGAGGAGGTTCTATGTTCGACTGTATATATCTTTTTAATGTATGTTCGCCGATTTCTCCGTCAATTATGGACCGATTTTCAAGATTCTTTTATTATTCGAAAGGGTGCACTTCGGAGGTGGTTCCATTGGAACCAAGTCAGGATCTGGTGGGGGCAATAGCAAGTATAGCAGTTTCATTACCAAATATAACCATTTTAGTAACATTTTCTATAAACTAAACAACAGGTCCCAAAACACTGTCGTGTGGTGAACTTGCTTTTGTTTTGATCATGTTGATATAACATAATTTATACATTTGTAGGAAAATATTATACTTATTATATCAAATAATTTTTGACAAATAAATGATTTATAACGACGAAAGAAAATAATGTTAATATTTTTATAAAATATAAGCATATAACATTTTATTATAATAAAATAAAAATCAACAAAATAGTTTTAGCTAAAATTTCAGTTAAAGTATAATAATTTCTTGTTAAACTAATATAATTATAAATATTACTAGCGACCCGCCCCGGCTTCGCACGGGTGCAATGCTGATACTAAATTAAATACACTACAGAAAAAATATGAACGTTGTATATAAAAACATAGCGGCCCGCTCCGACTTTGCACGGGCATAAAATATATATGCCTATGTCACTCAATGAAAACATGATTAAAATCGATCCAGTATTTTTGGTTCATTCATTACTGCCCTTGGCCTGCACGCATTAAATTTGGAGTAAAACAATTCCTCTTCCCCTATACTTACTATGAAGATTTCCTGCTATCTTTAGAATATCTAAATTCATACAATTTTTATTACATTACACATTTTTAAACGCAAATTTTAAATTTGTAATATCTCCGAAAATATTTGTTTAATTTACATGCTATTATTTTACATTGATCTATATTAATTGCACACTGTATTTAAGGTACTTAATTCGATAAGGATTAATGCCGTATTGCTTAAAATAGCTTCGTAAATAAGCCATTTTCTCACGTAAAAAGTAAACAATAATAATGGTTAATGTGGGTTATCCCTAAAAGATAAACATATACCATCGCGGACTTTTTTGTAGACCTTTTTATGGTGTACAATACTGTAGTACATTAATTTGATCTAACTCGTAGGGTTAGGCAGCGTTTTTGCTAATTGCTAAATAAGCCTAAAAAAATAGGTTAATTTACGACATCACGTTAGAAACCTCTAAAATTAGCAATGTTGCCTTAGTATATTATGCATGTATTATACATATAAACCTTCCTCTTGAACCACCCTATCTATTGAAAACAACCGCATCAAAATCCATTGCGTAGTTTTAAAGATTTAAGCGCACATAGGGATATAGGGACAGAAAAGGCAACTTTGTTTTATACTATGTAGTGAAGAACAAGAATTAATTACATAAGATAAAGCAACATTATTATTATTGTATTTTATTCAGCCTAATTAATTGGTTTAAGAAAAACACTCGTGGGTTGCTAGTTAAACAGCGAAGAGAAAGAATAACGAAAAGAATAACAATTAATTTTAATTGAAATTGACAATTTAGTAAAATATTTTCTTAATTTTTTTGAACAGATAAAACGTAAAAAAAATATTTATTAAATATTTTCTATAGTACAATATCTATCAGAATATAAATAAAACTTTGTGTAACTACGAAAATGAATCACATTTTCTTCTACTTTCTTTTCACGCCTATGCACGTACGTACTCAAGGTAAAGCGACCTCTAAAATAACTTACATTAATTAATTGTACGCGTGTTTTCCATCCGTTCTACTATTTCAGCATCGGCCTTTGGTTGCGTAACCAAAAAGGATACTGAAATTCTTTATTTCAAGTACCTACATTATATAATATTCTAGACGAATGCTATTTTTTAGAACATTATAATTACGTAATTTCTATATTATTAATGTCTTTCGATAAGCGGCCAGTAAAATAATACATGAATTATATAAAAAACTTTCACTTTTCTGGTATATTAAAAAAAATGAGGCGTTAAAATATGTCTAAACATTTTTGATTAGTATTATTAGATGTTTGTTTGTATTGTGAACATTATTCACTAAAAAATTGTTACAATCTTCTTCTGTATATTTGTAGGAAGGTTCGTCGGGTCGGTTAGTCGGTCAAAATGTGTGGCTGCCGCTGCGATTATTTGTCAGAACACTCACTACTACTTTTGGAAGAAATTTGCACGAGAACTGAAAAACACTGGTTTAATAATCACTTGTTTATTTCGATATTGAGTGATACATGTGCTCGACGGGAGAATTGACAGGATATTAGGTTAGGTAGAGGATGTACGGTAGATCTGTGGAAGTGATACTATTACAGGGGGATGGAGAAAAGAGAAGAGAGCGAGACATCGTCGTGATGGTCTTTTATACCCTGGAACTGCATTGTACCAATCCACCGGCGTTGCCAACCTTTGTATTTGTTGATGTATTCGTGCTGGCTTAAAGGGTCGTGGCGATCGCCACATATTAATAGGTTTTGCGAATGTTTGTATTGTGAACATTTTTCACTAAAAAAATGTTACAATCTTCTTCTATATATTAAAAGGTTTGGCGAATATTTTGCATCCCTTTTTGATGAAAACGGCGATAGTTGGAGACGTGAAATTTGGCAGGGTTAAAACATATCGAAGAAGAATTTTTAAGCTTAAAATTTTTGTGTAATATGCGCTAGAATTAAACAAATTCCATAAAACGAATAAGACCCAAACCAAGTATCTAGGAAGTCAGACACAAAATATATAAACAAATATTTTAGGCTGTCGCTTTTCTCTCTTTTTTACATCAAATTTTGGCAACATTGTACCGCAAAATGTCAGTTGGCAATTTTGAATCAGGCGATAAATCCCTAAATTTTACATTTTATGACAGTTTATTGTAGGAAAATTTTTGGTGATTGTAAATACATTCCTTCAATATATATTTCTGAATTGTAAAAAATAAATTACCTAACTGTGTTTGTTTTATATGTATCTTTTTTCTTATAATGTTCATCTCAGTAATTTAAACTTATTAACTAAATTATATTTAATTATGTGCCATTTAAAAAGAGTCGGTAAGAGTCACTTCTATGGATAGTTAGATATAGTTGTTTTCAAATGATTCCCTTTACTCTGTTATAACAGAAGTAGGATTCACTTTTTCCCCTTTCCTTTCCCTTTCCTCCCCTTCCCTTTTTCCGCAACTTTTTCCCATTCCAACTCGGGCAGCATGAAAAATATAAATATATAATGCCATGATTCAAAACAAAACCGGACATAATTGTGATAATATTTTTAGATTTCGATGTTATGTTATATTGATTTATTATGTCTGTAAAAAAAATACGGTTTCCAAATTATAATCGATCAATTAACTGTCTTCAGACATTAAAAGATAATCGAAATTATATTTTTGATATATGCACTTGTTAATACGTCTCGAATGTTTGTATAAGATTAATTAATTGTGAGATAAAGAAGAACATTATCTCATGGGAGGTCTTATTCATTCCAACCAGGATATTATTTCAGTTTTAATGTAAAAATAGAATATATAGTGTAAAGAGACGCTATATGTTTGACGGTACGTAAATATTTTTTCATTTTTCTTTAATATCTCATGCTTTAGCCGCTGCTACTTGTTGCTCTTATTACCAGCTTATTATTAGATGTTATTAACGTACTGTCATTGCAGTGGATAACTGCCATCATTCTTTGTTATCATTACCTATTTAAAAATATGTTTTACGATTGCTTCAATCTTTTAAAATAATTGCCCGATTCAGTAATGATAAATTATAGGCCATATTTTTATTCAGCTAATGTTAAGCTAATTGCTTGGATATGCAAATAGGGAAGAACGCTGGCTACTAGAAATGGAATTGCTACAGTGATAATATCTATAAATATATATACGAACAAATAACAGATAAATTGAGAAGTCCCCGGCCTACCATAGTAAAACACATTTTTTTTGGCAAAGTTAGTTTTTTTTATTCAACAAATTCCCTTCAATCTATATCGACCCTCCAACTTTTCGATACCATTTTTGTAATACGATTTGCCCTTTTGCGATCACCTCTTTATTCGACGAAAATATCTTCCCAGGGAGCATTCTTTTGAGATCTGAGAACGTAGTCGCTGGTGACAGATCTGGAGAATACGGTGGATGAGGAAGCAATTCAAAGCCCAATTCATGGATTTTTGCCATTGTTTTCACTGACTTGTGACACGGTGCATTGTCTTGGTGGAGTAGCACTTCCTTTTTCCTCAAATGCGGCTGTTTTTAGGCGATTTCGTCCTTCAAACGGTCCAATAACGCTATATAATAGGTATGATGGTCTTCAAGTACGGCTCCGAATCATCAACTCGTCATTGTCGAGCTCTCTCATACCCAAATATTAGTGAATGATAGTGACGATCGTCTGCTATTTCATTCAATTTCAATTTACGGTCATTCAAAATTATTTTGTGGATTTTTTAAATGTTTTCGTCGGTAACAACCTCTTTTGGGCGTTCAGTGCGCTCACCGTCTTCGATGCTCATTTCACCAGGTCCAATCCTTGATGGTTGATTTTTCTGGGGCAGTGCCCAAAAACTGGGTATCAAGCCAAATTTTTGCTTCAACTGTATTTTTTCCCTTCAAAAAGTAATATTTTATCAACAGGCGAAATTCCTTTGTATCCAGTTTTTTTACAATAACAAAAGATGCCTCACTCAAAATGCTATAATTCACAAACTAATGATCCGAGAGCTGTCAAATTTCTGCACGCATCTTTTGAGGGTTAGGGCTAACTATAAAGTGTACTGATTTAATTTAATTTAATTCCAGTAGCGCCATCTATGTGTCAGGCCGGAGTCTTTTCAATTGACCTGTTATACTATGAATACATATTTGGATCTGTAGAACTGCTAGCAAGTCTAATGTAACTACAAGTCATTCCAAGAGATTACAAGAAATATTTATTGCCCACTGGGTAGATCGTTGAACTATTGATGATGCTAAAAGAAATTTCCTTGAAGTTATTGAACAATTCAATACCAGAAATGTATCTAGCTTTGTACATTTATTATGACGTTTTGCGTTTCTAGCTTTCTTGCTTTTGTATCAACTATTTCGACAACCTACTAAAGACTTTCTTGAATTTCTTATCTTTAAAATAAATGTAACATTGTTACATTAACATGTTAATGTAACATTGTTAAAATAAATGTAACATGTAATTTATTGTCTTTAAAATGGCAAACCATATTTTGTCAACCTGAATATCAATTTCATTAAAGGTTCTTTGGATTGCAGCTAGTTTACTATTCGAAGGTTGCTAATGGAGAAATGATAACGAACAGATTCCTCGAAAACAGAAATGGAAAAATAAGTTAGTGCCTTCAATTTTAAGCTAAATATGTAGCAATCTGACAGTTTCGGAATATGTATTGTTGTTTGTTTTTTATATTTTTAGTTATACTAATTACTATTAATTGAATTATAATTCAAAACACAACAATGCTTGCAGGATAGAAACATTAAATATTGGATGTTGAATTCAGGTGGCTCAGGCAAAATTAGCAGAACTTTTATTTTTTTACGGATTGTCACCTGTTTGTTCCAGGGAGATCTAATCAGGTCTTTAGCAAAGGTTGGTCAGCTGGGTGCAGGGAGATGTAAGGTTTATTTTCAACATTCATAAAATTTTGTATATTGTAATTTGTTTTATTACATTTTTACCGTACAAAAACACTTTATTCACAAATATTTTGAAAGGTATTAACATAAATTGAAATTATTTTAATTAACTAAACATAAAACTTCTTTAGCAGATATTTTAACATTTTATATTTGTAAAGAATCGTATTTTCTACTTTGATTTAGATAATAAAACAAAACAAACCAAATCCATAGACAAATACTGGTGTTTCCTTTCAACTTGATTGAAAATGACAGAGTTCAGTATCCAGGAATAGCTACTTGGAATTTTATAGTTTTATCCGAAACTATTAAATTGATGGAAATCATAATAAAACCGTGATATAAAATACAGAATATTCGCATTTGTTCATAGAAGTTTATGTTTTATGTTTATGTTAATAATAAAAAAGAGTTCAAATAAGGAATTAGTTAATTGCGGATTACCCTAAATTCATATCTGATATACATCTTCGTGCCTGTGTTTGGTTAACTATACTAAAATAACAACAATTTCGGTGCTACACGCAAGTAATTCATTAGAGCCCCACACTCGATTGAATGGTTGGATATTTTTAAGCTAAAATTAAATCCGTGACAAGCAGGACAAGTCCTTTAAAATATCGGACCGTTTAGAAATATGAAAACTGTCAGACTGAGTGTATTTTTTAAACGAAATTTATGTATATTGTTAACAATAATTCTTAAAATTACCTTAAACAGTATATAATGGAGAATGTAAACTGGAAGGAATTTCAACAGCTATATTCTCACATTATGCAGCACTATTAACAGTGGAGAAAAACTAAGAAGTATAGCCAAATCGAAAATACAATATAGATGGTGGTTTTTTGAAAGAACATAAAAAATATCAATATATAGTGAGATTATGATTTACAGTCATTATGATATATAATTATGAGGTATAGCAATATAAGGAATAACGAATAATCCAGGATGTATGTGTTGCGTAACGCAATGAAAGAGATGTAGGAATTCATTCTTACAGCTAGATAATAAATTAAAACGTTCTCCAAGAAACACGTAGCCAAGCTATCCTCCATGAAAATTCAGAGGTTCTGCAGCTACTAGATATACAGCTCTAATTGTAGACATCCAAATCGGGTGTGATTGTGTGACTAAATTTACGTACATTGTTAACAATAATCCTGTAAAACTGCTGCAAAATTTTGGAAATGATCATAGTCTTTACATATAATATTAATATAATAACATATAAATGCAAATGCTCGTTCAATAACAACGATTCTGATATCTAGATGAGATAAAGTGATTTCCAGATGAATTAAGTTGAAACATCGTTAATTGCGAGTTTTTAAGTGGTTATCGCTGATGATGCGATTTTAATTTTTCGATAATTGCTTATCCAAATTAATATAAAGATTTCGGTACTTCAGGTTCGTTTTAAGATGATAACAATTTAGATATCACTTAATATGTCGATCTTTGTTATATTTTGTATATGTACTGATTCTAGAAACAACTATGGCCGTTGTTTTCGATTTTCTTTTCGATTTATTTTGATAAATATGGGGAGACGAATATCCTATTTTAGGAGACGTTGGGGCCACATCTGAAGTTTTCGGTATAGTTTTCAACTACTTATGATACCGTGCATTGTTTTAATTAAAATATTCTATTTATTTATGGAGACAGTATATAATGACGTACATAAGTTGTGATGATATTTTCTATTTTCTTATATCTGTTTTATTAAAAAAGTTACATGAGGAAAATGTTTGCAGATATGCTATAAGGAAAGGAATATATAACCTCATATAGTTACGAATGAAAATAACATACAAAAATCAGAGGTATGGCGTGTAAATATCATAATTTAACTTTTAGAAATTTGGTTCAATAGGTAGACAATTAATTTAAATCTGTTCTTGATATTTTGATTAATATTTCAGTTATAACTCTTGAATTGTTTGTAAAAACACTGTACTTACTTGAAAGCTTCCTTGATTTTTAAATATTTTCTGTTACATAAAAATGATGAAATTTGATGAAAAATAACTTCGTTGTTTGTTATTTAATAATTGTGTATTGTTTTTATATACATTGTAAGTTATGTTTTTATTTCTCTTTTAATAATATTGATTGTCGTCTATTAAAAGCATTCTATGTTAAGGGAAAATAATGGAGATTATTTTGTTTTATTTTTGCGTATAAAGTATCCATTCTGAAAACAGTTTTGCTGTATCTTATAACCTTAATTTAGGTTTTTGAAGTAGTATTAATAAAACTAAATTGAGAATAACGGTTGACACTAATATATTTTGTTAATATCCTCTGAAGAACTAAAATTAACTGAAATAAAACTAAAATAAAATTAACTGAAATAAAACTAAAAAATTAAAATGATTAAAGTTCCTATACATATAGCTCTTCTATTAGAAGCGACAATAGGCAATATGCAATTTCTTTGCTGGACAAAAAAAGCTAAAGTATATACTTTAAATTAAAGCCCAATACTATCACAGCCGGCTTCGTTGGCGCAGTGGTAAAGGCGATAGGACGATGCTGGGGCATGGATGAATTTTATGTTTGTGATTGTAATTCTAAATTATTTTATAGCCAACAGTGGAAAATCCGACGAGGAATAACAATCCCAGGCACGGCAGTAACCAAGATGGGTACGACCGGATGTCTTGTGGTATATTCTTCAGGTTGGTCACTGGCCAGTCGGTAGACCTAATTCGGAGCCCACGTTAAACGGTAGATCCAGCACAGATAAACCCTCGTTGGTAAAAAGGAGACTTTAAAATATATTTAAAAAAATATCACAGCAGCTGCCCCAAAAAAACTATAAGGATATAAGAATAAAGCTTAATCCAAAGAAATCAGGTGGATTTGATCTAATCTCTAGATAAATCTTAAATCAATTGCCTAGATAAGTCATAATAAAACTTACCAGTCTATTTGATGTAGCCTTTAGACTGAAATAATGCCTCACAGTTTGCAATGTGTGGGAAGTGATATGTTCTGTAATTGAAAACATTTAAATTGGGTGTGATTGAAATATCACAAATAAAACTTATCAATGGATATTGATGTATCACTCTAGTGTACGCTTTTTAAAATATTATCTTAGTATTGACAATGACAGTGACTCGTTGAAGATCCCTTCAATAGGTGATCTGTACAAACTTACAAAGTAGCATTATATTTTGAATTAAAGTACCTATTTTAATTATAATAATATTCAAATAAAATTTCAAAAAATATTTTTAATAATAAACGAAATCTTATAAATACAATTTTCGTATATTAGCAAATAAGAGCAAGATGCCATCTTATTGATTCATTCGATACTAATTACTTTTTGTCCCGAATACTGATACACGAACCTTGATCCTCTTCGATCTGAGTGTTAAATAACTTTAGCGGTTCTTCGAAGTTCTATTCCCCAGTCACCTATACTACTCCAGGACAATGTAAATAGAGATAAAAGACAAACATTACGAGTTTCAAAGAGCAAACTCCCTTTGATGGAGGTATTATTTTATTAGACTAGCGCTAAAAGCAGGTCATACGCTAAATTGGTGCCTAATTTGATGAACGAAAGGTTCCTGAACTAAAAAAATTATCACCTGTATTGTCGCATATATAAATACTTCGTGTTAGAATTCATTCATTACTTTCATTTTTTATAGTTTGAATAGTTAAAAGTATTAGTTAATATGTTTGAAGTTATTTGTTTGATTTTACTCTATTTTGAGTAGGTTTTGCGCCAAAATATGCTGCTCTATAAATTATAATCAATGTTAATTGTGTATTAAAAAGACTCTAATTTGTTACATTTGTTTGTGAATATTGATCTAATATAGAGTAGTTTTAAAGTAAATTTTTACTTTAAACCCTCATAGAGAGAAAAAACCTAATACCAACACACCAGTTTTGGTTTATTAACAAGCATTCAACAATTGATCAGGTCCACAGAATAATAGATGTTATTGAAAAAGTCTACGAAAGCAAAAAAGTATGCTCAGCTATTTTATTAGATGTAGCACAAGTCTTCGATAGGGTTTGGCATGAAGGTCTTGTTCATAAACTACAGAAAATGTTACCAAAATAACACACCGAACTATTAAAATCGCACATTACAGCCAGAATGTTTAGAGTCAAACAAGAAGGAGCTTATTCTACAATAAAAGAAGCTAAAGCAAGTACCACAAGGTCAATGGAGCCAATGCTTTATCCATTCTACACTTGTGATATACCAGAAATGGAGAATATTGCGATGGCTACATTTGCTGATAACACTGCGATTATAGCTGTCGGAGACAATACTGACGAAGCCTCACGAAAATTACAACAGGCAAGTGACAATATAAATAATTGGACACAAGCTTGGAAAATAAAAATTAATGAAAGTAAATCTGTGCATGTGCAGTTCACCTACAATCAGACCGTACAAGCACCAATAATACTAAATAATACTATCATTTCATATAGCAACAACGCTAAATATGTCGGAAAGAATCTTGATGCAAATCTTCGCTAGAAGGAACATATAAAGAGGAAAACAAAAGAACTGGAATTGAAATATAGGAAAATATACTGGCTAATTGGAAGAAAATCACAATTTCACTACATAATAAATTGCTATTATATAAGCAAATACTGAAACCTATATGGACATATGAAGTTCAATTATGGGGATGTTCTGCAAAGAGTAACATAAACAAAATACAAATTTTTCAGAACAAAGTCCTGAAAGGTATTGTGGGCGCACCCAAATACTATAGGACTGATTGCCTACATCGAGACCTTCTGATACCCACATTCAGTCAAGAAATCAAGATAATTGCAAGGGAGAATGAGGAAAGACTCCACTCTCATGAGAATATTGAAGTATTGCAGCTTTGATATACCACCAGGACAGGACACAGACTTAAAAGAATCAAACCATCTGATCTTGTGTAGTGTTGTGTAGTGAGGTGCATGTAATAAAAAATACAGCAGTGACACGTATAACCATTATTTCACCAGAGACTGAGATAGGGCCGATGGGTCCTCCTAGTTATTTATCTAGATTTAAGTTATAATAAAGACAAAATGTAGGTTAGTCGGAAACGACTAGTAAAAATGAACCCAACATCATTTTTGTTTTCAAAATAAATAGAGATCAGTTGAACATATTCATTATATATTAGAACTACAACAAGACCATGTCATCCCATTGGTCGTTTTTTTTTCAGGACGCATGTGTTATATCGTGATTAATACCGGATGTTCTAAAAAATCGATCTACTGTCTGTTCATTATAAGTATAGTATATTCTTCAAGTTGGTCACTGGCCAGTCGGTAGGCTTAATTCGGAGCCCACGTTAAACAGTAGATCCAGCACAGATAAACCCTCGTTGGTAAAAAGGAGACTTTAAAATATATTTAAAAAAATATCACAGCAGCTGCCCCAAAAAAACTATAAGGATATAAGAATAAAGCTTAATCCAAAGAAATCAGGTGGATTTGATCTAATTTCTAGATAAATCTTAAATCAATTGCCTAGATAAGTCATAATAAAACTTACCAGTCTATTTGATGTAGCCTTTAGACTGAAATAATGCCTCACAGTTTGCAATGTGTGGGAAGTGATATGTTCTGTAATTGAAAACATTTAAATTGGGTGTGATTGAAATATCACAAATAAAACTTATCAATGGATATTGATGTATGACTCTAGTGTACGCTTTTTAAAATATTATCTTAGTATTGACAATGACAGTGACTCGTTGAAGATCCCTTCAATAGGTGATCTGTACAAACTTACAAAGTAGCATTATATTTTGAATTAAAGTACCTATTTTAATTATAATAATATTCAAATAAAATTTCAAAAAATATTTTTAATAATAAACGAAATCTTATAAATACAATTTTCGTATATTAGCAAATAAGAGCAAGATGCCATCTTATTGATTCATTCGATACTAATTACTTTTTGTCCCGAATACTGATACACGAACCTTGATCCACTTCAATCTGAGTGTTAAATAACTTTAGCGGTTCTTCGAAGTTCTATTCCCCAGTCACCTATACTACTCCAGGACAATGTAAATAGAGATAAAAGACAAACATTACGAGTTTCAAAGAGCAAACTCCCTTTGATGGAAGTATTATTTTATTAGACTAGCGCTAAAAGCAGGTCATACGCTAAATTGGTGCCTAATTTGATGAACAAAAGGTTCCTGAACTAAAAAAATTATCACCTGTATTGTCGCATATATAAATACTTCGTGTTAGAATTCATTCATTACTTTCTTTTTTTATAGTTTGAATAGTTAAAAGTATTAGTTAATATGTTTGAAGTTATTTGTTTGATTTTACTCTATTTTGAGTAGGTTTTGCTCCAAAAAATGCTGCTCTATAAATTATAATCAATGTTAATTATGTATTAAAAAGACTCTAATTTGTTACATTTGTTTGTGAATATTGATCTAATATAAAGTAGTTTTAAAGTAAATTTTTACTTTAAATCCATATAGAGAGAAAAAACCTAATACCAACACACCAGTTTTGGTTTATTAACAAGCATTCAACAATTGATCAAGTCTACAGAATAATAGAAGTTATTGAAAAAGTCTACGAAAGCAAAAAAATGTATGCTCAGCTATTTTATTAGATGTAGCACAAGTCTTCGATAGGGTTTGGCATGAAGGTCTTGTTCATAAACTACAGAAAATGTTACCAAAATAACACACCGAACTATTAAAATCGCACATTACAGCCAGAATGTTTAGAGTCAAACAAGAAGGAGCTTATTCTACAATAAAAGAAGCTAAAGCAAGTACCACAAGGTCAATGGAGCCAATGCTTTATCCACTCTACACTTGTGATATACCACAAATGGAGAATATTGCGATGGCTACATTTGCTGATAATACTGCGATTATAGCTGTCGGAGACAATACTGAAGAAGCCTCACGAAAATTACAACAGGCAAGTGACAATATAAATAATTGGATACAAGCTTGGAAAATAAAAATTAATGAAAGTAAATCTGTGCATGTGCAGTTCACCTACAATCAGACCGTACAATCACCAATAACATTAAATATTACTATCATTCCATATAGCAACAACGCAAATATCTCAGAAAGAATCTTGATGCAAATCTTCGCTAGAGGGAACATATAAAGAACAAAACAAAAGAACTGGAATTTAAATACAGGAAAATGTACTGGCTAATTGGAAGAAAATCACAATTATCAGTACATAATAAATTGCTATTATATAAGCAAATACTGAAACCTATATGGACATACGAAGTTCAATTATGGGGATGTTCTGCAAAGAGTAACATAAACAAAATACAAATTTTTCAGAACAAAGTCCTGAAAGGTATTGTGGGCGCACCCAAATACTATAAGACTGATTGCCTACATCGAGACGTTCTGATACCCACAGTCAGTCAAGAAATCAAGATAATTGCAAGGGAGAATGAGGAAAGACTCCATTCTCATGAGAATATTGTAGTATTGCAGCTTTGGTATACCACCAGGACAGGACACAGACTTAATAGAATCAAACCATCTGATCTTGTGTAGTGTTGTGTAGTGAGGTGCATGTAATAAAAAATACAGCAGTGACACGTATAAACATTATTTCACCAGAGACTGAGATAGGGCCGATGGATCCTCCTAGTTATTTATCTAGATTTAAGTTATAATAAAGACAAAATGTAGCTTAGTTGGAAACGACTAGTAAAAATGAACCCAACATCATTTTTGTTTTCAAAATAAATAGAGATCAGTTGAAAATATTCATTATATATTAGAACTACAACAAGGCCATGTCATCCCTTTGGTCGTTTTTTTTTCAGGACGCATGTGTTATATCGTGATTAATACCGGGTGTTTTAAAAAATCGATCTACTGTCTGTTCATTATAAGTGTCTCGTTTACATTAGAATGGGATTTAACCAGCAGTGTGGTTGGTTCAGTTAACCCAAGCCACAGCTTCCATAAAATAAGATATAACATAAAATTATACACCATTTTCAATGAATTAACTGTTATAATACTTATAATAGACTGATATCAGGATATATGATAAAAGTTTTTACAAAATTTAAAACGGTTTTTAATTTGATGGCATTTTCATGGACATACTAAGCCTAGCCGCTTCATGATTACACCGGAAACTAATTAGTTTCACTAGACTGATGTTACCACAAATAACACCTAATACCTAGTCATAGTTTAAATGCATTAATGCAGCGCTATTTGGTAAACTAAAGATTGTGCTTCGTACATTTAAAAAAAATATTACTCTCAGTAGTTTCAGTTATGTTTCTATAATATATACATGGCATGTAGAAAATCACTTCATTAAGTGATCTCCTGTATAAAGTACTATTTTAATTAATTAGTCTTATTTTAAATATTATTTTAATGTTTATATATGTCCAGTAATCAGATCGGATGGTGTTAGACGTTTTAGTCTACGCAGTTCCCTGTCACTTCGCATATTTAGCTGATTAGCGAGTACATTGAGATGCACTGACACTCTGTCTAAGTACTTCACAAAAACACGTTGAATTACACTCCTTTTTGGTTCTAGAGGTATATCGCATTGTATCACTTCATTTGAAACATACTACGAAACATCGACAATGACACGCAATATTTTATTTTGGAACCGTTGTATGATGGATATGTTAGATTTGCTAGCGGTTCCCCATACTTGGATTCTATATGACCAAATAGGCTAGAGTTTAGATTCATTCAATAATATCTTGTTATCTAATGATAACCTGGATTTGCACCCGATAAGCCAATACATTTGATAGAGTTTAAGTCCAAGTTGTTTACGTTTGGCGAATATGTGCTTTTTCCAATTTAGGCGTCGATCTAGGTGCATACCAAAATATTTAACATCCTCTGCTTGCGACTTCGTACATGAAAGAAAATATTATTTGATATTATTATTGTACTTTGGACTTATTGGACTTTGTTTGGTATTTCCTATAATTATATGCTAAATTCTAATTATTATACTAAAAATTAATTTATACAAACTAAGGATTGATTTTGCCTTAGCGATGAAAATGTTCTTCTATCTGGAGTCTTTAGTTGCGACAGTAGTTTTTAGCCTGAATTAATTTAATATTTGAATGGCTGGACGCTTCTACATTAACGTTATGCTAAAGTGGATTTTCTCGTAAAATAGTATGATAATGGTGATAACTGTTATGGACGTAAATATTTGATGAACATAAATATCATGATATAGTACTGTGTTCTGATGATATGTATTTTGTAATGATGAATTGCATTAATATTGCTTTTCTGATCAATTGGTTGTGCGTGTGTTTAAAGGAACAAATTGTTACACCAGGATAATTAGTTTCAAATTTGTATCAATACAGTTTTAGAAATTTTTTGTTTCTTTTTAATTTGCATCTTCTATGAAAGATTGGCATCAAAAGAAGCGCCATTCGAAGGTACTTTTCTGTATTGACATTTTATGTTCTTTTTATTATTAAAATTATATATATTCTGATTGTTGCAATTTTGATATTAGTTCTTTGGATTTTAACTGTTTCCTGAGAGCATTGTTGTTGGTAGGTTAGTAATATGCAATAGAGAATAAAAAAAACACTTCTTTGGTGTATATCGGCCTATAAATATGGAAGGATTGATTTTATTAAATGTTATACTATGCTTGCAATAGAACTACATTATCTCTTTTTCTTATGAATTATAATCTATCATATGGGACGTACACGTAAAACAACATCCATGATTGATTTTTTATTTACTTGAAAACACATGACACACATTTTATTCACTATCTAGAATTTTTTATCAGTATCAGACTTAATTAGCATTTGATAGATATACTCCCATCGGTACACTTACGTTTAAAACAAGGCACAATTTTCACACATAGCTTAACTATACTAATTTATAGGGTTTTTCTTCCTCCACAGTACATAGCAGTTGTAGTACACCGACGTTTTTATGTTCGCGCAATCTCACTTGGTATTTATTCTCAAACTGTTTCATTTTTTTGGTAACTTTCAAATCTTTTTGAATATCATCATTTCTAATTTACTATGGAGCGTTAACAATGCAGGGTAGAACGTTATTTTGATAAGTTGGGATGACATTAATATTGGATTTCTTTGTGCAACCTCATAGTTGCACACACATAGTCCATACCGGCTTCAGAATATATACAATAACAACTTATTGTTGAGTGATAATTCGGATTGTCATCCAAGCAATCGCCGCAGTGTTTTGAGTCTTATACGAAGTTCTGTTCGTTTCTTTTTTCCACTTGAACTTGGCCTCCTGTGTTATGCCTGGAAAGTATTTTTCTGTATACGGAATTACAGTATAACGAATTATCATTAGCAGGTAATCTCTTCTTTTATGCGAATTCATCACGTGTAAACTTCATAGTATTTGATTTTATTCGCCCCATTCAATAATGTTATTGAAAGCTGTTTGCAATAATTGCGTTGATGCTTTTTCATTGATGATTTTCAATTACTGATAAATAGTCGAGCGATTATTTCTAAATCCAATTGATAATTAGCTAGAGGCGATATAGGAACAACATCTCGAACGATTTATGTTCAGGATTGATGAAAAATATCCTGCTCTTTCTTTAATTATTACAATATATATTCTATTGCTTCACTGCAAGTCTCGTCTTACATCATTCATGTTTTCGTTAAGAATCCTCTAAGAGTTCATTTGAATTATTGGACACATTATAAGTTATATAATAATATAATGATTAAAAATAGTCATGGAAGTTGCAAATAAAAGCAAAACATTGATTAATAAAATTGAAAGAAGGAGAAACAAACTTTGCTTCAAAAATAACTCTTACAGTAGTAGTAATTGAAAAGGATTTCCAAAATCTTAAAATTTGCTTCTAATTTCTTCAACTAGCCAGAAGTCTGAAGAAGTCTAAGTAGGGTTGCCACATAATGATATTAGTAGAACCTTTATGGAAAAGTCGCGGAGATATATGTTGTATTTCGGTAATTTGAGACAAACGATGTAACATATAACACTATATAACACTATATTTGTTATTGAATTTTGGATCAGTGTTTTTCCGACATTTTCCTTTTGTATATTTTTATATTCACTATTTTGATACAAAACTACTATTTATATATTTACACAGTGTTGGAAATTATGAAATATTCCACGTAGACTGCCAAAACCAGACCAACGTTAAATTAAAATCAGTCTTATATCATAATCCCGACTTAATCTCAAATTATTTCGGTATTTTTGGGTTTAATTTAGCGGAATATAAATGTTTGCGCTGCAGTGAAATTACGTGCTGAATATTTAAAGTGACTTAACTGTTTATGCATGCGATATGTACTCTATGGTTCGTTTTAATAATGATACAAATCTGTAATATATTAGAAAAACACTTGGTTTTAGCGAGACAAAGTAAAATATTGGTCAAAAGTAGAAGTAAAAATTGTACGTTATTTTATTGTTTCATCAGAATACTTTATCATTATCGGACCCATATGTAATATATTCAGGTCTACCAAAGGGCAGTGTTCTTGGCCCATTGTTATACCTATTGTATACAGTTGACCTACCGACCTCAAGAAACACTACTGTCGCAACATATGCTGACGATGTAGCGTTTTTATCATCACACGAGGATCCAATATCAGCCACAAGAAACCTCCAACTTCATCTTAACAAAGTCGAATTGTGGTTGAAAACGTAGCGTATCAAAGCAAATGAGACAAAATCTACCTATGTGAGATTCACCCTTTGTAGAAGAACATGAGTAACAGAACATCCCTCAGTAAAATTGTATAACCATGAACTTCCACAAGCAGATAACGTTAAATATCTCGGAATGCATATTGATCAACGTTTGCCATGGAAAAAGCTTATAATGACAAAACGCAAACAGCTTGGGCTTAAACTAAACCAAATGTATTGGCTGATAGGGCGTAAATCTAAATTATCATTAGATAACACAGTTTTGCTGTATAAGTCAATACTTAAGCCCATTTGGATCTATGGTATTGAACTGTGGGGTACTACTAGCAAATCTAACATAGATATCCTCCAGAGGTTTCAGAATAAATATACGTGTCAAATAAACTGATTCGGCGCTATATCCCCTTAGAACCCATAGCGAGTGTGATTTGAAGTGTTGGTGCGAAGTACTCTGAAAAACTATTAGTGCATCCCAATGCACTCGCCAAATAGTTAAATGTACGCGATGGCAGTGTAGTGCATAGGCTCAAACGCAAATTACCATACGAACTGACTAATAGACACATAGAGTGAGATTTAATAATATCTAGAATAAGTTAGAATAGTCGATTTTGTACAGCAGTTGTACAGCAGACGTACTTACTGACGTGATCTTTTACATGTCAGGATAGTTATATTATATAACGTAAATCATATAATAAGAAGGCAGATTGTTGAAGTTCTAAGAGATTAATAAAAAAGATTATCAGCTTTTATTTGGTAAATTTGAAACGTGCATTAAAATGCTAGCTTATTTACCAGATCTAGCTCCATCTGACACCAGAAATGATACTTCAAGTATTACAAGTTGGTATTTATTAAGTATTGCCAATCATTTCATATTTATTTATTTTGTGAAATTTAAGTTATTCAATATATTGAAGTAAATCTTCAGTATTTAGTCATCAACAAAACCACAGTTTTAGAACATTCTTCTTGCTCATTAATATAATCCATAGAGTTTCTCTTTTCACTCTATCTAGAGTGGCACAATATACTAGATATATTTTTATTTTTGTCTATTTTTCTATTTGTCTTATATTAAATATAAGGTATTTAGGCCATTTTCTAACAAATCAATTGAAAAGTCCCCAGCCTACCATAGTAAAACACATTTTTTCGATTCCATTTTTGTAGTACGATTTGTCCTTTGCTTCAAAATAGGCCTCAGATTCGTCGATCACCTCTTCATTCGACGAAAATTTCTTCCCAGTGAGCATTCTTTTCAGATCTGAGAACAGGAAATAGTCGCTGGGTGCCAAATCTGGAGAATACGGAGGATGAGTAAGCAATTCGAAGCCCAATTCAAGGATTTTTGCCATCGTTTTTACTGACTTGTGACACGGTGCATTGTCTTGGTGAAGCAGATCTTTCTTTTTCTTTAAATGCGGCAGTTTTTCGGCGATTTCATCCTTCAAACGGACCAATAACGCAATGTAATAGTCGCTGTTGATGCTACTTCCTTTTTCGAGGTAGTTAATGAAAATTATTCCATGCGCATCCCAAAATACAGACGCCATAAACTTGCCAGCCGACTGTTGCGTATGTCCACGCTTTGGAGCGAGTTCATCTTCTGCAGTCCACTCGGACGACTGTCGATTGAACTTCGGAGTAAAATGATGGCACCATGTTTCATCCATTGTCACATATCAATACAAAAACTCGGGTTTATTATGCTTGATCATCTTCAAACACTGCTCCGAATCATCAACTCGTCGTTGTTTTTGGTCAAAAGTGAGCTTGCTCAGCACCCACTTTGCACAGAGCTTTCTCATACCCAAATATTCGTGAATGATATAATGTACATGTTCATTGATATCTTTAGAGTGTCTGTTATTTCAGTCAATTACAATTTACGGTCATTCAAATTCATTTTATGGATTTTTTAATGTTTTCGTCTGTAACAGCCTCTTTTCTGTGTCCACTGCGTTCATATGGATTTAATTCTAGTAGCGCCATCTATGTGTCAGGTCGGGGACTTTTCAATTGACCTGTTATAATATGCTCGTACTTCATGGCTATGCATATCAGAGTTATTCCTCTGTAATTATTACTTATACTTTTTATCTTCTTTTTATGTATCGGAACAATTATATTACCTTACCTTTATTATTGTCTTACCTACAGTATCAATAACACCAAAAATTACCGATGACCAGTAATTAAAAAAAACAGATCGAGACATTTACGAATATAACCATTAGTTCCACAACGATACCTTTAAAGCACTGAACTGGGTATAATGACTCACCTGTTTGTAAGTAGGTGATTATAAAAAATATGTTCATTCACTGATACGTGAACATTAGGGAATATGAATAAATGTAAATGACCCTTTAACGAAATTAAACAAGCCTTTAAATAGGAGTGAGAAGCGAATAAAGTATGAAACAAGGTTTTGAAATAAACATTGGAATTACTTGACCATGCTCAGGATACCGGATTCGGCTCAGGATGCTACAGGATTTCAATGACCTAGAAAAGTAGTTATAAAGAAATCGATTATTACAAAATTCTGGGTATGTTAGAACAGAATAATAACTAATACTGCTATCGACTACAGAACTTAAGTCCATTAGCTAATGGAGTTAAGTTCATATATCAAGAATCTCGAATAAATATTTCAGGTTTTGAAAAAGGAGACATTCTGGGAAGTTGCTTTAAATATGCTTGAGACTTGGACTGTTTTTAATCCAGAGTTTATTGAAAAAATGTTGGAACAATCTTTTTTGTACCACTGATGAAGACGATGATATTCTCGCAAGTATAATTACGGAACAATTGTGATCGAATACGGATATACTCGTCAGTAAGTCTTTGGTTCCTGTTAACTTATTGAAAATGGGGAACCCCAATATGTCATGTACTCTAGCTGATATTAATTTATAGAACGAAGATAAGCAGACGAATTATAATTACGAGGAAGGTATGGGAAGTAAGGACGATGAATTATTTTAAATTTTTTAACCAAGTTTTAAATTGGGTTCGATCAAAATAAGTATCATATAGAGATATTTTATTCTTTTTATTTTATTTCTTTCTAAATTGCGGGCACATGTATTAAAATACAATGCTAGACATCACTTAAGGCATACTGAAATTCCAGATTATTTTATTTCTATATAACGAAAAAGTAATTATCTAATAGTATAAATATATGTATATATACGTTATCATACGTTATCAAGATACTTAATATATTGCCTGCCGCTATTTGTAGATTCGTTTTAGAATACGACAATATTTTCGTTCTCATTTTACTCTAGTTAAAAAGAGACACAATACTGTCTGATTAGTTCGAACGCGTAAACGAATGAGCCTGTCAAAGTCGTCCGGTTGTCAGAAGTATGCAAAATTCCTGGAAATAATAGTGATAAGAGGTTATAACTCTAATCTATAAACTATTGTGGCTGTATAATTAACTGTCCTTTTTAGATGTACTATAATGTTAAAATAAATTATATTTGATAACATTTTTCATCAATTCTTTTATTTATATTAGAATTTTGTTGTGTGCCAAAGCCGTACGGCAACATTGCGACGAATTGACGTCACAAATTTAGATGATGTATGCACAAAATAACATTGAATAGACTATATGTTTTGATCGTTTCGTTTAATAAAACGTTTATTATATAAATCACATAAATCACGTTCAGAAATGTAAACCTTTCGATAATGTTAACTATCCTTTGTTTGAATTAACAAACGTCTGTCGTATTTAAGATTAGGTGATAATTATATTTTCACCCATCTTAAACTGTCTCTCTAAAAGGATATTAGGATCAAATGAAGAAGTCACAATGGAAATGGGAAGAATCTAAATGTCTTGGAAACCTTTTTGAAGAAGAATAGAAGATTAGAGGAAATTACATTTTTTTAACGACAAAAGCAAAGATAGATATGTTGCTGTTCGTTGACCTTATATGTACATCAATTGCCGAGGATAAACAAACAGGCCATAATTAGTGATCTATATATTTGTAATTATCTAAGGTCATTAAAATGTTTCGTTTAATGTTTCATATATAATGAGATATTAATCACACAATTTTTGTAAAAAGGCACTATTTATTTAACATCGTTCAGATACTTTATATCACAAAATTATCATTATTTTATTACATTCTTGTTGGTCATTGTGATGTCGTCAACAATACAAATATTCTAATTATATTAGTGAACAGGTAAAATAATCTTCGACGAGAAAGTCGTTTTCTTCTCTTGAATGTTATTGAATTATTTGTATTTAGCGAATTTATTTTTAGGTTCGAGTGAGAATAAGTAGAATCAACTATTTGTTACGTTACGTGTAATTTGTTTTTAGTGGAGTTTAAAAATAAAACTGCTTTTATTATAGTTGAATTTTATAATGTATATGTTTGTATGTACTTTAATCAGCTAATAACTATTGGATAAAATGTGATGTATTGATGTAAATAAATTTTAAACAATGTATTGGTGTACCGGAAAGTTATTACCGGTTTTTCTAATAGATCCCGCTAGGCTTGAGTATGTTATGATTTGACATATGTGTCATTTTATTCTACTGACATCAAGCTTCAAAACTATACATCATAGAAAAAATAGAAATTTCACGGTATAGGCGACCTTGGGGAAATGTTTTGTTTAGTTCAATCAACTGTAGTGCTGCGATTGCAAATTGTGATTGGCTAGTTTAAATTCCTGGTGCCGCCACTAACGTGAAATGTGATTGGTCGATCAAATTGTGTGAAATCAGCTATGGGCGTCCATTTTTATGTTTGTTGCTTGTAGGTTATGGTTTATGTTTAGATCACGAAATTTTCGTTTTACGTTGTGCATATTTTCTGTTTTACATTAATTATTATGGAGTAATAATATAAAAATTGATGACAATGCGTCAGTGTAGTAAAAGATGTAGTGTACCAGGGTAAAATTCTACTACGGAAATTAGACATCGTTTCCAAGAATGATCTCGCTCCTTTCCAAAAATGGGTTGATCAAGTAAATAGTAGTAAGTTACCTGGATAAACCACAATGCAAATATATCAACGTCATGGTTTTTGTTATGGACATTTTAGTGAAACATTTAGAATTATCCTTCCTTCACGAACGGGTATTAGGGTAAATGCATATCCATTATTGGTTTTATCAGGTACATATAAAATTATCTATCTACTACATGTCTGTTTATATATTGTTTGTTTACAGAAATTCAAAACCTTATGAAGATGGTAGTGGTAATAAAATTCAATTAATCTACCAAGTTATTCGTATGCTGTCAGTGCGATGTCTCTACATAAAGAAGTCTTACAAGAAGGTAACAATTAATATAACTGGATAATTAGTAGTAATATATACTACTTTTAATTGTAAAATATCCCTAAAATATTTGCAATACTTTAACTTTTTAGAACAATCATTGTTCAATCATTTTATAGTAGAGGAATTATATATTTAAATTTGATTGCCTTGTTAAGAAAATATTTGTTATGGTGCCATCAATAAATTGAATTGCTACTTTTAGGGGATTTATTACCTTAAAGAAATCTATTTTGTCTAAATTTACAAATAACTACATTTGTTTAACAAATCTTAACCAAGATTGCTTAAAGAATTTTGTTGGATCTATTAGAGGTCATGGAGGTAGAAACAGCATCCTTCCCCTAGTATGTTCGAGAAATTTTTAAAAGGGCTCATCACTTCAATTTTTTCACATCACTCTCCCGGAGAAAATTGGAAAGAAGATGAACATGTTAGATAACTTATATTATTTTTTAACGGGAGATCTAGTACCACTTGAAGTTGTTAATTCACCAGTTGAGTCTATATTTTCAGTTCCAGAGAATTTTGCTCTGAGGAAAAATAGTCTAATATTGTATTTTAGTCTTATTTGAGGCTATTTAACAAAACTTCTGAAAAATAGACAACATGCAATATTTGTCTATATTCTATATTAAGTAGTTCCACAGATTAAATACTCTAAAATCTAAATATTTTTGAAAAACACATAAATTTTTAGTGTTTTAACTGTCCAATCGATAATGATTTTCAAGACCAAATTTTAAGTTATTATGAGGTGTGATTGTATTTTTGGTTTAATGAAGTTAATGCGATATCAACAGGGAAGGATTTAAAGTTTACCTTCAATATATCAACATAAGTTAGAACTCTAATAGATCCCATAAAATTGATGGCACTAAACATATATGGGAAGGCGTTATAGAAGAATTATAGATATTTTAATATTGCCTAGAATAGAGCTCATAATTGTTTTTTTTTGCTTTTTGTTTATATATATTTATATTATTTACACTTATGTATATTTGTATAGTATTTTATTTTAATAAATTAATTTTAAAATTTTAATTTAATTTTTATTTAAATATTATTGGCCAATAAATGTGACGTCACAAAATAATCAGGGGAAATGGCAGACCAATCAAAGCAAAGTATTTTCCTTACAGGTTTCTACTATTTTAAACTATTCTAACTATTTTAAACTAACCAATCAAATTCGCGTTATCAGCGCCGCCAATGATTGGACTAAGCGAAACTTTGCCCCACTACTTACCATTGCAGTTGCACACCCCTGCTATACATGTTATATTTTGCGAAAGTAACATCGTAACATAGGTTTATACCTCTTTCAAAATGCCAACTTTTGTACAAAAAAACGTGCATTTGCAGACTAATGTGTGCCTTTTCTATCGAAAGAAAAAAGCCACTGAAAGTTATAGTTTGCTGATAGAAAGTTATGATGAGCATACTTTATTCTTAAAAACATGTGAGGTGTGGTTTCGAAAATTTAAAAGTGGTAAGCGAATCTTTGTTCAAGACAAAGAATATAGTGGCAGACCGAAAAAGGTTCAAGATGTAAAACTGCAAGTGTTATTGGATGAAGACCCAACCCAAACTCTAAAACAAGCAGAATCGTTAAATGTGGCACAAGAAACGATTAGCGACCGATTACTAACAATGAAAAAACTCAATAAAGGGTTCGAATACACGTTAAAGTCATTTTACAGCACGATAAGGCGCCGTCTCATAAAGAAAAACCGGTCAAGGAAGCTTTGATAGGACATATTATCGCACTCTTCGTACTCTCCAGACCTTGCCCCGTCCGTTTATCAACTTTCTGCAATAATGGGATGCATCCTTGCAGACCAGCACTTCACTTATTTCGAAGACGTTAGAAAATAACTCGAGGAATGGTTTGGCTCAAAGAACAAACATTTTTTTTGGGATGGCATCCATAAATTGCCTGAAAGATGGGCAAGGTTTATAGAACTAATAAGTAAATGTTTCCATTTTCTTAAAAATTATGTAGTTTTTTTTTGAAAATCCTGTAATGACTTTTCGGTGCGCCTGGTAATCTAACTGTTAAATTCGATGGTTCTGACATTTCTGTACATAAAATAACAGTTTTATATTTAGTATTATTAGTATTATATCACGGCCTGTTCATTTTACCCTAGTTAAAAAGAGATATAATGCTATTTGATGCATTGGAACATGCAACCGAATCAGTGTATAAAATTTAATTTCGTCGACCCTGCTGTCATAAAATGAATCTATAAAATTCTTCAAAACATTAGTGATGAAAATTAAATGTTGAGGACGTGCATTGGTTGTTTTATTGGATAGACTATATTCCAAATTTTGTGCGTTCTAATAGATTGAAAAATTATCCTAATCATCTTGGTTAAGTAACCTTAAGGCAATACTTTCGGTTGTATACTGAGCCATAATATATTTATTGGAAAAATTGATTATTTAAACAAAACAATTTGGCATTATTCAAATATTGAATGACTTTGCGCTAAAGATCTTCATGTTCCCTTCATTATTCCCTTTGAGCAAATTTTTGCTTTTATTTTGGGTACTATTTCTACAGGCATTATTAAAAATACTCTACAATTTCTGTAATAAATCTTTCATAAAACACGAGCTGAATCCAGATAATTTGTTACTTTTAACATGCTCTAAGATGATCTTGAAAGGAAGATGATTTCTCATTTTTGAAAATCCTGTAATGACTTTTCGGTGCGCCTGGTAATTTAACTGTTAAATTCGATGGTTCTGACATTTCTGTACATAAAATAACAGTTTTATATTTAGCATTATTAGTATTATATCACGGCCTGTTCAAAATTGTATTTTCGAAATTCACTACTGAACTGCTGTTGTTTAATTTAAAGAAATCGCCCGTCGAAGCCCATTTAACATACAATAGAAACTAATGGTGATGCTGCTTCGTCATATTTTATTGGTTGATTGTTAGATTAATCGATATAAAAGTGTTGATTTTGGTGTCATCGATAAAGAATAGTCTGGAGGACCAATGAAGTTCGAAGACAATGCAGGACATATTAGACAAAACCCCAGTTCAAACATTAGAGAACTTTCAGACAGCCTAGCAGTGAACAAACTATTTTCAAATGTTATAGTAGATGCGATTGAAAAGATCTAGGAAAGAAAATGGTAACCGTTGAGTGAAAATTCTATTTTTAACCGTTTCTACATCTCGGTTTCATTGATTACCACACATAACTTACTGTAGCATATTGTGACTAGTGCTCAAAAGTGTATATACTACGACAATCCTAAGTGTAAAAAGTTGTCAGTTAGCCCAGGTCGTACTGTGCATTATGGTGGTATCAGCAAGATGATATCAAGATGACGTGCAGCTAAAAGAACAGCGAGAACATTTCACACAATCAATACATATCTATTTTTGTCAGCATCCATTTTAATTTATTCAGCTCCATTAGACATACATAGTAATTTTGGCAAATTGGCTAAGGATTTTATGAATACTTCATTTTTCATTTCGCTTTTCTTTCTCAACCGTCTGTCCGTCTGTCTTTGAGATCTGCAATGCGTAAAATATCTCCGTTTTGAGAACTTGCCACATAGAGATAATAAATAATGGTAGAAGTGATTTTCACTGGCCCAATTTCCATATTTTCGACGCCAAGTTAGCGGCGAGGGTTTGGCAATTCTTATAAATATGTTACGATTTTTTGGAACACAGAAAGATGAATTGATTTTATATTTACATTCACGTTTAAAGGTAAACATTGCGATTTACGTAAAAATTCATTCAATATTTGTAGTATATTAGGCGTACATCAAAGTACTCAATGTTTTTAACGTTTATATTTACATAAAATATAAGCTATTTAAATGAATTTTTTTTCTATAAAGTTTTGAATACATTTTGATGACTTTTGACTTTTAAAAGTCATTTATTGAAAAGTATTGGTACAAAATATATTAACGAAAATATTTTCCTTCATTTTCTACAACGTTCTCTAGAAAGAACGACATGTAAACAACGATTCGTTTTCGTACTTCTTCAGCATATCAAAACTATGTGCTTGCTAAACAATGCTGAGTCGATATAAACAAGAATATTCTGCTTCAGTGTCGATCTGGATGACTTTCCTGGACCAACAAATCATTTTTTGGTGTTTGGAACTGTCTTAGTATATCTGTGGCGTATGGACATTATTGTTATTTTATGTATTTATTTATTTATTTATTATATCATAATAAATAAAGTAAATCTTCATTTAGATTCTTTCTTTAATATGCTTTTTGAAGGATATATGGTTCTTCAAATAATATAGTGAATGCACTACACGGATAACGTGAATATACTGCGAAATACAGCTTGTAAAAATGTAAAATTCGTTTTAAATCCATGGATTTTTCCATCTCATTCTACCCTAGGTAAAAAGAGATAGAACGCTATTTGATGCATTGGAACATGCAACCGAATCAATGTATAAAATTTCATTTGGTCGACCCTGCTGTCATAAAAAGAGTCTATAAAATTCTTCAAAACGTTAGTGATGAAAATTAAATGATGAGGACGTGCATTGGTTGTTTTATTGGATAGACTATATTCCAAATTTTATGCGTTCTAATAGATTGAAAAATTATCCTAATCATCTTGGTTAAGTAGCCTTAAGGCAATACTTTCGGTTGTATACTGAGCCATAATATATTTCTTGGAAAAATTGATCATTCAAACAAAACAATTTGGCATTATTCAAATATTGAATGACTTTGCGCTAAAGATCTTTATGTAGTGTAGTCCAACTTTAACATTATTCCGTTTGAGCAAATTTTTGCTTATATTTTGGGTACTATTTCTACAGCCATTATTAAAAGTACTCTACAATTTCTCTAATAAATCTTTCATACAACACAAGCTGAATCCAGATAATTTGCTACTTTTAACATGATCTAAGATGATCTTGAAAGGAAGATGATTTCTCATTTTCGCTTTCTATGCAACCTGTTTTACAACACTTTTAAAATTGAGGATGCGTTATAACGAACAAATATTGACTATAATTTAGTCACGAAAACCTAGAAGAATAATAAATGTACCCTTCCTTGCACACACAGAAATGGCATCCAAAACAAACAAAGGTATTATAGAAATGAAATGAACCAATCAAATGCCTTCACAGGTCTTAGCATAGAACAAATGAACAAATAGCTCAAGAAGGCTATTATAGTGCCAACTGTATAGTGGACCCGAAAGAACCCTTTTGTCATTTTTGAAACAAATCTTTGCTAAATCAAATCGTTGAAACTATTCTAATGACCGACAATTGTTACATCAGTATCATTACAAGTTTGTTTTCATTTGAAACAAGGTAATTCAGTTTTGAGCATTCTAAGATTAATGTCTCTATAAGCTGAATAAACCCACTCATTTCTATAGGAAAATGTGAAAATTAACTAATTTAAAAATTAGGTTGTGTTGTTTAACACTGGTTTACATATATATTTCGCATTTTCATTAGTATGTATATAGATTTTAGCAGATTACTTTTCCTTATCAACAAATCATACAGCTGTAGCAAGTACAATCTTTTCTAAATAGCTACCTTTTCAGGATTAATGGTTACAATATTTCGTTGCACTTCTGCAAAGCCTATAAACTGGACGATTAATTGAAATTACTATTATTATTACATTACTATTACTATTACTATTACATTGTCAAAATTCAAATGTCGAATATTATTCTGGGATTTATATTGCTTCAATATTGAGTCTTATAACATTCTTAAGTTCCGAAAGTAGCCAAATCTAACAATCATTTTAATATTATGTGTTTTATTTTAATATATATATATATATATATATATATATATATATATATATATATATATATATATATATATATACATATATATATATATATATATATATATATATATATATATATATTGTAATATAAAATAAATATATATCATCGAAATAATTGAGCGATTGAATCTATATATGTTTAATGCTTGTGATCATCACCATCATAGGCTTTAGTGGTATTAATTTGTAAATGATTTTTAACTGTATATAATGACATATTGGTATTGAAATCCTTATACTAATTCTTTTTTGGACGATGATCCAATATTGCTCTGTTGAAATAGGGTTAATTTGTGATTACATAGACACGATTACCAATAATACCGTAGGTGTCTAACAGGGAATGTAAATACGTCACCGTGAAATTAACAAATGCGATATCGGTATATATATATCCTAATTATTAAGTCAACATTAAAGATAAGAAACGTGAACCCTAAAGTTTGAGTTGTTATCAGACAGATGGAGAACACGATGTGTGAGAACGTGTCAGACCAGACTGGAACAAAAAAGGACTTGTGTTATGTTTTGATATTTATTATCCAGTATAATTTCGCTTAAGGTTAATACATGTATTCAAAATATATAAATTATTATTTCAATATAATTATCTAGTTTATTATTATGGCGAGAAAAAAACCTAATTCAGTTTTGGTTTGTTAACAACTATTCGACTATTGACCAGGTTCATAGAATAACAGGTGTTAAAAAGCCTATGAAGGTAAAAAGTTAGGTTCAGCTATATTCTTAGATATGTGACAAATCTTCGATAAGGTACGGCGGCCTTACTCATAAGCTACAGAAAATGTTACCGAAACAACACATTGAGCTTGAGTCAAACACGAGTAAGCCTAACCTAAAATAAAAGAAGTTAAAGTAGGTGCACCACAAGGAGACAAGTGTATTGGGGACAATTCTTTATATACTCTACAAATGTTATATATCACAAATGAAAAATATACGATGGCTACATTTGCTGAATTACACTGCGAATTTTGCTGTCGGAAAGAATTGCGAAAAAGCCTCACGAAAATTCCAACAGGCAAGTGACAATATAAATAATTGGACACAAACTTGAAAAACAAAAGTTAAAGAGAGTAAATCTATGCATGTGCAGTTCACGTATAATCGGACGACACAATAACAATAAATAATAATATCATTCTATATAGCAACAACATAAGTATCTTGGAAGATATCTTGATGCAAGACTTCGGTGGAAGGAACATGTAAAAAAAGGAAAGAACTGGAGTTAAAATATAGGAAAATGCATCAGTTAATTGGAAGAAAATCACAGTTATCAGTAAATAATAAATTGCTATTAATAAGCAAGTATTGAAATCTATATGGGAATGTGGAGTTCAATTATGGGGATGTTCCGCAAGAACTAATATAAATATAATACAAGATTTCCAGAACAAAGTCCTGAGAAGTATTGTAGGTGCACCGAGAGACTACGGGATTGATTATTGACATTGAGATCTTCACATATCGACTATCACCGAGGAAATCAAGAGAATTACAAGGAGACAAGAAGGAGATATTCCATTTCAATATCGCAGTAATATAACTCTTGGATAACAGTACTTTTGCTCTTGTATAGTGTAGTGTAGTGAGGTGTATTGAATAGAAAAACAGTAGTGTTAATATATAAACATTATTACACCAGAGACTAAGATAGGGCCGATGGATTCTCTTAGACATATACCTAGATTTAAGTTAATATAAAGACAAATTGTAGGTTGGTCGGCAACAGTTAGTAAGAATGTAATAAATAAATTTTAAAAAAATCTAGCTTATTGACGGTGTAATAAAACACGTGTGACGATATTTTATCAAATTGATTTTGCTGGCTTGGTGCCGCAGTAGTAAAGGCGACAGGACGGTTCTCCTACTGATGCGATAGCAGTGGGTTCAAATCCTGCTGGGGCATGGTCGTAAATTTTTGTTTGTGATTGTTTAATATTTGTGCTTGTCCTAGGCAATAGTGGCAAAATCCGACAAGGAGAATGAGCCCAGTCACGCCAGTAACCAGACTGGGTAAGACCGGATGTTTTTTGGGATGATTTCTATGTTGGTTACTCACCAGTCGGTAGCCTTAATGCTGAGGACCGTGGTTTGGAGCCCACGTTAAACTGTAGGTCGAGTTACTAAAAAATCTAAGAGCTTGATGTGACTAAAACAATATAACATTTAACGTTTATTGAAAGATTTATTGCATTATTTTTAATGTCAACTAGGAATAGTTGATCACATGCACATTTATAAAACATTTACTTTCATTCTCATATTTTTTTTTAGGAAACGCTCTAGGGACCCAAAGAAATTATTATGTTCTCTTACTATAATTGTATAATTTTTATAAAATGATTCAGGATCTGCTTATTAAATGTGGTTCGTGTTACGTTATCACAAGTGCCGTCATTTTTTACTTCCGTTCACACGAAGTCGGACACGGAACGAAAAATACCTTTTGGTAAAGTAGGTTTATGATGTGGGCGGGTGAATCGATGTTGAAGCTCGTCGGCGCGTTTAATGCAGCGTCATTTAAAACGAAATTTTGTGAGTTTTATTAACGCATATAAAAATTGCAATACGTATATAATTATGTATATAAAATATGATAAATCTAATCTGTATAACCTTTTTTAAAATAAATTTATGCGTCTGGAGAATACAGCGGATGGGGATGAATTCTCTAATTAAGCTTATTTATGCATAGTCTATTCAGTTTTTTTAGTAAAATGTCATGGATATCTGTGACGTCGAAACACTGCAATATTGCCGCATCAACTCGGAGTTTTAATTCAGTTTGGCTTTGCATACAAGAAAATTCTAATCTAAATAAAATAAATGAAAAAAATGTTATCAAATATAATTTATTTTAATATTATAGTACATCTAATACATATATTATCGACTTAAAGGATTTAAAACTACAATTAAGAACACATGTATAATAGTTTGTAGGTTAGATTTGTTTTCTTTACATTGAACTCTTTTCCATACCACCCATGAGGTAGAGTTTCTAGAAGCATTTTTTTATGTAGTATTATACCTCTGGAGGCCTAATCTACCTAATTAACAATTGTATATCTGAGAAACGTATTTTTACTTTCATTCGAGAGCATATATACCTTTTTACATTTAGTACTTGTTTCCTTCGATGGTGTGTGTACTTGTCAAGTCATCTTGGTATTACTGTATATTTTATTTCTTCTGCTACTATCTGTGTACACAATTTGTCCTAAAATTAATTACTATATCTAGAAAACAGTTAGTATTCATTCTCTCCTCATACGTTCTATATGTCGTTCCATATATAAAATATGTACATAATAATCGTTGTAATAACTAAATAAAAATAAACAAAAACTTATTTAACCTTTCTACTACACTTATTTTAATAGTCTACTATATACACACAATTTAGCTTAAATACCACCAAAACTTATTTAGCCATTTACAATATTATTTTAACTTTATTATAACTTTAACAAATTTTCTAACCAAACCAGAACAAATAAAAGTTACTGCCCCCGTTGAGAATCGAACCCGCGACCTCCGCGTGTGGGAATAACGTTCCAATCATTATATCATACAAACAGTTACCTAGTCGTCACTACTACTTTTCATATCATAATGTTAGTGCTTAAAAAGCAAACTGAATGGTTGTTACGTTAAATTACTTTCGATTTTTCGTCATATCAGCTCAGCAATAACACTATACATAAATATCTGATTATTTTGGATAAAAATATGTGAAAACATTGTATGCGTCTTTGAAATTTGAAAGTTTCATTTTATAATCACCCCCTCCCCCCCTGACAGATCATGATTTAGTTCTAATGGGATCACCTCGAAGGTGCACTACTTCTAATAAATATTTTTTTGAAAATGTGCCCATAACTGATAAATCGGCGAACATACATTAAAAAAATATTAAAGCCCAACATAGAACTTCCTCCTATTTCGAAGTCGGTTAATATATAATAATCAGCATTTTGCTTATTTAAAAATATCGATTATGATGAACACATACTGCAATTATTTAAGTATGTGTTAAAAGACGTTGTATGGCAATGAATTGCAAGAAATACTTTTTGACGACAACCGAGTTCAAACTTTCAAAGAAATTTCAAAAATTCCATTCAGACTGTTTGTATGCTATGTAATTGACTGAAAATAGCCATCCATATGGAAACGGAAATAGAATTTTTCTGGTTATAAGGTCTTAAAGTGGATATAGTGGGAGCAGCTATTACTGCAGATATCTACCGATATTCCTTAAACAAATTGAATGACGTATTGTTACAAAAAAAAAGTCGAAAGCTATCCTCTTTCTTGACAACCCTCGTGTTCAAGATGTAAGAGTTCTGAAGTATGGACTGTTGTAGTTCTGTGATTAGTGATTGAGTCATCGCTGCCAAACCAACATCGTTCTTTCGACATGGTGTCATCATTTAAAAATGTTTTCACTGATTTATATTGAACCAATTTTCCGAAAACAGGCAAGGACCAAATAATTACGAATCAAGGGTCACGTTTTACATTGATATCTATCAAAAAATCTACATTCTTTAAGTTCCCGAATAGAAAAACGCATTTGTAGGCTTATAGTTACTGATATCGTTAATCAGTGAATTTTAGATAACAGATCTGATTACACAGTTGGCCATTTATCCAATTATTTTTCGCGCCTACGTTTCCATCATCGTACAAAGTATGTCAACAATTAATTCGTTTATTAGTAAGATATATTTTCAATAATCGACTACCGTTATGTATTGGTATTCAAAAAATATTACCTCAGTTTTTGCATATGTTTCTTTTTTATAGCTTTTATATAACTTGACAATAAAACATTTCTCCATTAAAGTTAATATGAAGGTAAATATTGGTATTTGACGGCTTTATTTGATTAAATGCGTTGGTAATGTGGCAAAACAAACAAATGACTGCTTAAAATTTGTCTAATATAATGTAGCCAATTAAGTGATGTTAGTGAAAGGTTGTTAACCTGTTTTTTTATTCTGCTTCTTTTTGATAATGATTCATATAGACTGGAGCGGCCTTGAGGCATGTCGAATTTTACAAAATACCCAGAAATATTATCCCAGATGTTGAACACGGGCGGGGTGCCAGCAGCGCCAACTAGAACCCGATAACGAATAGCTGGCAACCCCGATACCTTTATCTGGGATGTTATTGAAGGGTGTTTCATTCAGTTACCAACCATCGTTTGGTTTAGACGTGCCACCATCGACTGCCCAAGCCTCGTCATCAGGTAACACGGCTGCCATCCGTTTTATCTATTTTGTATTTTCCACATTTTTATATTACTTCAATAAATAACGGTCACATAATGTAAACACCACTGTTTCATTTCGTTTTACCTCCATTCACCGAGCCAAATCACTTTTTTTACTTAACTCTTTGACTAACTCTTGACTCTTTTTAATTTAAGTCTTTACTGTGAAAAATCAGCACAATGCATTTTATTTAAAGTATTGTTAATTTTTATTTGTCTCTATTTTTTCTCATTTTGCAGGCAATTTATGGATTTCATCTCGAAAGATGGATGTATTTTTTGACGCTATCCACAAATCGAGCCATATTTTGGTATCTTTCTGAAGAAGCGGTGTTCAGAGAGGTCACGATTCTTGTGTCCGATCAAGTAGTAATCAGAAAGAGCAAGTTCTAGATAATACGGAAGGTGGGGTGGCACTTTCCATTTTCATGTTTCCAATTATATTTTCACCGGATTTTCATTATGTTGTCATGCTGAAGAACGACATTGTTGTGTCTTTGTTCTTATTTCGATAAAGTGGTCAAGGCGACAGGACGGTCCTCTTAATATATGAGCTTTCCTTTAATTTATATTAATTACTAATTTAATTATTATGAATTTTCAAGGAATCCATTGTGCCGTGGGAAAATAAAAGTGATATTAATTATTTGTAGGGATTGAAAACTTTAAAGATGACTTAAAGAACATATTTCTCAGGTCAAGAAAGACCGAATGATTTTACTAGAATACCAGGTCATTCATTAAAATGACACATGTATCACTGGATTAGTGTTTGAGATGTATATTACTAAATTTACTTTGAATAAATCTAAAACTCATTTTTCCCCAATCTATGGTTATAGTACTATTACACTTGTAACGTTATCTTTAAATCCTTTTTCGTTCTAATTGGAATCTTTTTGGAATTATATAATAATTTAAGTATATACAATATAAATCTCGGAAAAATATTAACCAAAATATTGGTTACAAACACAGAGTGAATAGAGATTTAACATATAGGCAACTTTGGGGAAATATTTAGCGACGTCCAATAAGTAGATGTAATTTTAACGGATATTTAAAAAAAATATTTTCAGGGTAAAATGTTAGACTGTTATTACTTTTGGATTAAAATTTTATATTAAATTGAATGTGAAATAAAGCAATGGGAAATGCAATAAATATTTTTGTGTTAGTTGTGTTAGTTTCAATTTCAGTTTTAATCAAATGTTCGTGTAAACTCTGTAGAAGAAGCAAACAAATACTTTCATAAGAACCTATTTTCTTTACATGTGCTTATAACAACTTAATATGTGCTGAAGGGACACCTATTGAGTAATCTCTCTATTGCTCTATAGTTATAATCAAGGCAACGTTACACATTTCAATATTTAATTCCCAAAGCTGAACAGACAAATCCCATTTAACAATATTGTCAAAATGTATGATAGATATGCCATTTTTTAGATGAAATCACTGGTTTACGTTAGTCCCTAAATATAAAAGTCAACCCTTGTATACCATTGTAAACACTTCAAACGTTCCAGCTAGAGGAGTTATTTATTAAGCTTCGATATTTATTATTATTTTTATTGGAGGATCTAACATTGAAAATAAATTAAGCACACAATAAAAAGTAATTTAAAATCAACTCCATTTTATAAAAACATAACTGCCTGACCAATCAATATTGTGACACTTTTCAATATATTCTCAAAATTAAACAGAGAAATATCGCTTGTTAAAAGTATCATACTTTACAATAGAAACGTCACTTTTCAGGTAACAGCACTAATTATCCTCAGTATCGAAATATAAAAGGCAACCCCCGTATACCTTAAAACACTTTAAACGTTCCAGTTAGAGGACTTATTTATTAAGCACCGATGCTTATTATTATTTTTATTGGAAGATCTAACATTGAAAATAAATTAAGCACACAATAAAAAGTAATTTAAAATCAACTCCATTTTATAAAAACATAACTGCCTGACCAATCAATATAGTGACACTTTTAAATTTATTCTCAAAACTAAACAGAGAAATATCACTTGTTAAAAGTGTCAAGCTTTACAATAGAAACGTCACTTTTCAGGTAACAGGTACTGATGAAATTTAGTTCCTCAGTATCGAAATATAAAAGGCAACCCTCGTATACCTTAAAACACTTTAAACGTTCCAGCTAGAGGACTTATTTATTAAGCTCCGATACTTATTATTATTTTTATTGGAAGATCTAACATTGAAAATAAATTAAGCACACAATAAAAAGTAATTTAAAATCAACTCCATTTTATAAAAACATAACTGCCTGACCAATCAATATAGTGACATTTTTCAATTTATTCTCAAAATTAAACAGAGAAATATCACTTGTTAAAAGTGTCAAGCTTTACAATAGAAACGTCACTTTTCAGGTAACAGGTACTGATGAAATTTAGTTCCTCAGTATCGAAATATAAAAGGCAACCCTCGTATACCTTAAAACACTTTAAACGTTCCAGCTAGAGGACTTATTTATTAAGCTCCGATACTTATTATTATTTTTATTGGAGGATCTAACATTGAAAATAAATTAAGCACACAATAAAAAGTAATTTAAAATCAATTCCATTTTATAAAAACATAACTGCCTGACCAATCAATATAGTGACATTTTTCAATTTATTCTCAAAATTAAACAGAGAAATATCACTTGTTAAAAGTGTCAAGCTTTACAATAGAAACGTCACTTTTCAGGTAACAGGTACTGATGAAATTTAGTTCCTCAGTATCGAAATATAAAAGGCAACCCTCGTATACTTTAAAACATTTCAAAGGTTCCAGCCAGAGGACTTATTTATTAAGCTCCGATACTTATTACTATTTTTATTGGAGGATCTAACATTGAAAATAAATTAAGCACCCAATAAAATGTAATTTAGGACCAACTCCAGTTTATAAAAATATAACTGGCTGAAGTTATTTTTATTTCGATACTGTTTATATTATTGCTATATGATAAGATGCGTATAAAACAATCTAAAATTAAGTGGTGATTCACCAGGAAATCTGAAATTCGCGATAGGTGTAACAAAAGTGCGGGATATTAAGCGTTTAAATTTCAGCAGTGTTATAAATAGAGTAGATAAGTTATTTACTCATCTAATATTTCAGTTCAGTTTTCTATGAACTCTGTATTATTTGTTATATTGTGTTAACTCTTCAAGAACATCAATTAAGTCGAGTTATTATTATTAGAAAGCTGATGGATTTCCTGGGAAAGTTCCTATTTTAGGTTTGACGTAATTATTTTTTTAGTCTTTTGCGATACTGATATGATTCATCGTTATCGATAATTTATTTTATCTTAGTTATTTAATCTTCATGATTTAAATTTTAATTGAAATAATTGGAACTGTTTTTTTTTGTGCAAATGAATTTTCTATATGAAAATAATTCCATATATTCAGTGTACTCCGAAGGTACTCTCAACTTGATCTAAAGTCAGAGATCAAATAGTCAATCATGAAGCCAATTTGGACCTATGGAGTGCAAATATGGGGTTGCACTCAAACATCAAATCAAGTAGTAACCCATTGTAGCCAAAACAATGTTGTATGATTAACTATCAATACTTATCGCTACGTAACCAATGAAGAGCTGCACCATGATTTCGAAATCAAATGGAGATATGAAGTGATCCAAGTCACCTACTACTATGTATTACTTCTCGTACTTCTCGCTAGGCTATTAATGAGTACAATACAATAATAATAATAATAAATTAATTTGTAAGTTAAGATTGTGCTAAGCATACCTAATTTAAGATATAATTAATTTAAAACAATTTGTTGTTCATGATAAACCATCATTATTCCATTATACGGCTACATTTGAACGCTATCTTGAAAAAAATAATATGACTTCCAGTGCAGAAGTCCATCTTCCTAACCAATTTGATGTTCGTTGATGATATCCGTTGATATAGATGCTTCTAGTATTCTATACAGAATAGATCGCATTTTAGAGCTAAAATATTGAGAACTGACAGAGCACCTGCGAGTACGGCGAAGAGAGGAAATATTACAATCATCATGGTGAATCTGTTTTCTTCGAATTCTTATCTTACCAATTCTGCTCTATAGTTTCGAGACTTGGATAGTGTTACAGCATGACACCTGTAAGGGTTGAGGTCTTTCAAATATGATATTTAAAGAAAATACTACATGTTCTCCGAGATTGTGTTAAAAATGAAGTCATTCGCTTAAGATGTTACAATCAGTGCATATTTGGGGAACAAATTCAGAGGTGTAGATTAAAGCGGTTTGATCTATTAGTCGATTATAATTTTGAAAGATTATTTTCATTTGGATTCTGTAATATATAGAGAGGTTCTAGACTCCTAGTTTTTTTTACATCTCTTAGTTTTGCATATGTTGCTAATTTTTTTAACGCTTTGGGGGCTTAAAATCATAGTATTAATCAATCTATAGATCACCATAAATGTAGCAATGTGATCAACTAATTTACAACGAAGAAGCTAAAATGTTGGTTGATATATAGAAAAGTCATGGATAGTAACCATGGGCATTGAATAAAATAGTCAACATTTCTACATTGTGTAGTTTAGAGCCAATTGTAATTTAAACGTCGTAGCCTCTTAGATTTTGTTAACATGCTTAGTTGCCATAAATGTAGAAATGTGATCAAATAATTTACAACGAAGAAGCCAAAAAATTTGGTTGCTATAGAGAAAAGTTGTATTTTAAATTGTAGTTGCTGTAACCTCTTGGTTTTCGTTTACATTTCATAGTTTTACATAGATAGTCTCTAAAAATGTGAAAACTAATTTCCACACCCTGTACTTTAAAGTATATTGCAATTTAAACCGAAAGAAAACGTAATGGAAAAATAGCGTTCCAACTCAAGGACCTCCAAAGACCTTAGACGTGTAATGACCGATATTTATCAGGCCGGATCGCGAATCGTCCATGACCGTCGGCCGCAGAGAGCCCTGCCGCGTCCAGTTCCCCTCCAAGACATCGATTTTTCCGACGGCCGTTTCCAATAATAGTATGCCGTCTGCCCCGGCTCCCGTCAGTCATTATTCCCCGAGCAAAAACAAACAAAATTGCGAATATTTTCCACGTCGCGCCGCAAAACCGGGGCCCCGCCAATGTGGAAACAACAGGTGCCATGAACTGCCGCTGCCCACTGGCTTCGGTCAGATAGCGACCGACCAACGGCACTGGACCGCGAATGAGAAAACTCTAAAAATAGTAGACGGGGACCGTGTGCTATCCAGTGTCTGAAACATTAGTGGCGCAACAATGCTTTTTGAACGAAATTCTTTTCAATTACCTTCGACGATATACCATCCGTTGTTATTTTAACGACCCGAATGAATTTATAAATGATAAAACAGAAATAACGCAACCTTCAAACTGTGAAATATCTCTAATTTAACATTTTTATTCATTATTATTATTTATCATTGGCTTTGGAATGCATGCAAATTCTTATAATAAACCTCTACATAAAACTATTCCAGCCATTAGGAACGTGTAAATGAAATCATCCTTTTTTATGTTCTGTTTTGTTATTCTGTTCTATTCTGTTCAGTTTTTTTATTTCCAAGGTGTATAATTTTTAGGATATTATAAATATAAAACTAACGGGATTATTTATGATTTATTCCAGTGTTTGGCAATTTACAGTTGACGACACAGCTACTGAAGAAAAGAAGGGACCAGGAAAAGAAGAGACTGTCGAGTATCTGTGTTGGAGTTTTACAGATCCAGCTCCATCATTGGGTCCTTAATTGACGGGTCACTTAATAGTCCTCAAATAAAGACTGGACCTTTTTAGCGGTGTGTATAGACAGTCATGGTAAAAACTTCATCATTGAAGATGTCGAGATATTCATTCGTAGTAATCTGGCTAGTATTGTGAATGCAAGGGCTAGCTGAATACCGATTTTTTTTTTTCAAAATTATTTTCAATTGCCTTTAACAATATTCCATTCGTCGCTATTTTAGCGGACAAATTGATTTGTGCATTGATATTCTGATGTGAATGAGAGGACCAGCTGAACCCCCACATATTTTTAAGAAACTATTTTCGGTTTCTATCGACTATACAGACCAAAATACATTTATAAGTGACGCAACAGAAATAACGCAGCCTTCGAACTCTGAAACATTAGTGGCCTCAATCCCGTCATTCAAGCACCCAATGATGGAGCAGGACCTGCAAAACTGCAACACAGATACTCGACATTCTCTTCTTCTCCTGGATTCCTCGAATAGCTATATCGTTGGCTGTATGTTGCCAATCAGTCAAATAAATCATAAATAATCCCGTTAGTTTCTATCATTTCACCACGTGTCCATCCTTCATTCCTCATATCAGAAGTTTGATTAGAGATGGTTAATCGGATGAAAACAGGAAGGCAGGAAGAATGAAGAATTAATCAACTAATGATTTGAAGATGTATCTGAAAATTAACAGAACAAGTTGATGAAATTAGACCGCATTCATTTCACCAAATTTCGACCAGTATTCCCAAATATTTTCACTTTTCAAATAAATATTATCGTTTGAATTATTTTGCTAGAGAATTTAAGTTAAAAAGAATATTGAAAATAAGAAACAATTTCTAATATTTTAAAGGCATTCTATTAATTTAACATTCTAATTAAAATGTAAAACTGTTCACAAATATTTTCACTTTTCACCATCCGTAGCTATTTTAATAGAACCGAATAAATTTATAAATGAAACAACAGAAATAACGTAGCCTCCAAACTGTGAAACATCTCTAATTTAACATTTTTATTAATTATGTTTATCTATCATCGGCTTTGGAATGCATGCAAATTCTGATAATAAACCTCTACATAAATCTATTCCAGTCATTAGGAACGTGAAAATGAATTCCTCCTTTTTTATGCTCTGTTTTGTTATTCTGCTCTATTCTATTCAGTGTTATTTCCAAGGTGTATTCTTCTTGGGATACCATAAATATTGTATTCATTTATATATGTTAGTGGTTCAATTATATTGAAGTCTGACGATTGTACTGGTAAGGAAAGATGTTCAATGAAATTAAAAGTCCTCAAATAAATACTGGACCTTTTTCGCTGTGTGTATGGACGCATTATCATATTATAACATGGCAGTCTTCGACATCAATATGCCAGTCATAATAAGAATATATATATATATATATATATATATATATATATATATATATATATATATATATATATATATATATATATATATATATATATATATATATATATATATATATATATACAGTCGAACATAGAACCTCCTTCTTTTTTGAAGTCGGTTAACAAAATAACAAAACCGAAATTAAATAGGCGACTTTCATTTTCGCCTTCCTAATAAATTAAATAGTTTTATGTAAAGGTTAATTATAAGAATTTGCTAGCATTCCAAAGCCGGTGAAACAGAATGAATAAAAATGTTACATTAGATGTGTTTTACAGTTTGGAGGCTGCGTTATTTCTGTTGTATCATTTACAAATTAACTTTTTACAGTGATAGATAAACATAGTGAATAAAAAAGTCAAATTAGAGATGTTTTAGAGTCTGGAGGCAGCATTTTAAATGTATATTCGACCATTTCTCCGTCAACTATGGACCGAATTTCAAAATTCTTTTTTTATTCTAACGAGTGCACTTCCGAGTTGGTTCCATTGGAAATAAGTCAGGATCTGATAGGCGGAAGTGGGAGAAATCGACTGAAACCCTTAAACTTCAAAGACACGTACAAAGCTAAATTTTGTGTATATAGCAGAATATAAAATACGTGTAGTAGATAGGTTAAATAAGGCTTTAGTTAATTTTTATGTTGTTATTACAACGATTATTATGTACGTATATTATTTTAAAACGTTTTTTAAAATTCTTAGTGAGTTCCTTATTTATTTTTTGAAGTCGATCTATTTTTTTGTTAAATATATTTGTTATAAAGGCAATATATATATATATATATATATATATATATATATATATATATATATATATATATCTTTTTTGGGTTACTATAAATATTATATTAATTTATATATATTGATGGTTTAATTATGCTTAGGATTATGTGGATTATGTATGATGCTATTGTGATGATGCTCACACCAAGACTAAACCTCTTTAAATGAATGAATGGGTGCGTTATGATCCTGGAATATGGCAGTGTTTGGCATCAATATGCTCTTTATAGTAAGAACCTCATCGTTGAAGATGTCAGGATATTCATATTCATTCGTAGTAATCCGGCTAGTGATGTGAATCAAATTTTTGGATTTTTTGAAATTGGCAGATTTGTCTTTTCATTCAATTTGTAATTTTGTAGGGCATCTTAAGTTATATTTGTCTATATTTGTAACACTTATGGTAAATGTGTTTTAAATGCGTAAACAGAACAAAAGTGTTGTATTTCAGGATGTTAATTAATTTCCAAAGAATTCTGCTGAAATTCAAAAATGGTTTTCGAAAGTAAATAATGATAAACTTAAAGAATCTCTTATGAGCTCCTATATTAAGCTTGTTCTTTGCATTTCTGACCAAATTATTATGACCCAAAATATAAACGAGCTAAGATACAATTCATAATTGTAATTTTAACAATGAGTCTTTTGTTATAATCTATATCTATAATTGAATTGAAAAATAATATGGATTTATTCACGGATCATTTACACACAGCCTTAACCTACCGAAAAGGTTAAGATCTATGATTAGAATCGTCAAAAAGGAAGTAAGCTAAGACGTTTGAAAAATCAGAATCATAACACATATGCCTCTAATAAGAACACTTAGTTTAAGTTCTAAAATGTGTGCTTTTTCAAGGAGATATTATTCCATTTTGTATAATCCAAACTTTATATTGTGTTATAAATAATAATAATATTCTCTAGGCTTAGTCATCAGTTTTATTTTATAAATTAATTTATATATTATTTCATTTTCTAATTAAAAATTAGTAATAAAATCTAAAATATATAAAGTTGCCAAATATTCTTACATTTTTGATAATTGGCGTAACCGTCCAGTCAATGACCGGGCACCCGGGTATTCATTTCAATCAGCAGGTAAAATAATTTAACTTGTCCTTAAATTTTTTTTATGGCCGTCTGGATCCTCAAAATTGAAGTAATTTGACATCCATTTTTTGTCAAATTTTTCAACAATCAATTAATTAACGAAAGTAACGAACTATCAAGCTTGCTACAACGCCCGTTCAATATCCAGGTACCCGGGTACCCACTAAGATTATTGTATATGAACCACGGGTTTATACACACTTCAGAGACTGCTTATTAAAGTATTTAGTTAATTTGTCTTTTAAATTGATAATAGACAATATAATTTGTATTTTTTTTTATTTAAACAATAATTAAACAATAATTCTTATTATAAACAATAACAAAAATAGTAAGTAATAAATACGTAACTCCGTTTTATTTTATTTTATTAATATTGTTTTCCATTCTTTTACTATTTATTTATTTAAATTATTTTATTTATTATGATACAGTGCCATATAAAAATTGAAGTACATTAAATTGTTTCGTACATCCTTCACATGTCGTGGTTGTAATACAGTGTTCGTCACGAATAGGGTTCTCACATACCGAACATATTTTTCTAGTTTTGCGACGTTTTTTCAATTCACTTTGGAGAGATTCATAGCATACACCAGTAATCTTTTTCCTCCCAGTTGAATCGAGCTGCAATAATACAGATGATGTTCGCTGATGCGCATTCGGATTGATAGCTCGACCAAGAAGAGATTTAATCGCCACTTTCGTTGAGAAATGCCTCATAATTTGTGCATTATTCGAACGACTTTCAACGAATGCAGTACATAGCTCTCTGCCCAATTTTAACAATCATTTTATTATTCTCATAATACAGAATATATGATGCAAGGCAGAATATCGAGAATATTGTAAAAAAATGCTAGAGGCCACCTTTGAATTGATCTTTTTGTAGTATATCTACCAAGCATTTTATCCATCCTGTCTACACCAGCTTTAGACCAGTTATAAAACTCAATAATTTCGGGTCTTTTCTTTGCACAATATTGTCAATATTGGAGCAGCGATTCTGTCTTTTCGTACTACCAGCGAAGGGAAAGGGACATCTCAGGTACCTAAATGTCGATTGGCTTTGCATTCCGCTATTGTTATTTCTATGAGGACTATAAACTGTGGCCCTATAGCTATTTCATATGCCACATAGCCAGTTTACACAGATACAATTTATTTATTCAGTACACTAATGACTTGCACATCTGCCACGATATAGGTGGTAACGACTGGTGAAAGTTTGGTCAGTGACCGGACGGGTAATTTATAAAAATAGGATTAGTGTTTTATCAAGAAGGTAAAGCAGGGTCAGTTGATAAGGCCTCAAAGCCGAAGTTAATAATATTGGTACAAAAATAGTTTAACATCTGTTACGTGCTAGATATCCTTTTAGTATATGTTCCTGAAAAAGCTGTGACCGACCAATTTTTTCCTTATTTTGCTGAAAATAAATGAATCATGTGTATGAATAGTTTTGTAATAATTATTCATTGAGAAAGTACTCAGCAATAATTTATTTTTCAAAATTTGTTAGTTTTTTCTTCTTTATCAACTAGAATTTGTCTAGATTACTTGGATTTAAAACTATCGACTGATTCGCTTCAGGTGGTTGTTTCTTCTTCAATTAAAATTACAATCACAAAGAGATCATTACGTTCATGCCTGAGATATATTCATTCATGTCAGACTCATTTAAAATACAATAAATATTTTTGTAGCTACAACTATCGAATAAAAGTCAGTAAAATTACAGTCACACGCACATTTCCCAATTCTCATCGTTTTCTACGCCTTTATTCAATCTAAATACGAAAAATGATTTATCGATTTACAAGAGTATTCGTGCATAATAAATTTTATATGGAAATACGGTTTAATAATAAAATATTCTTAACAAAAAAATTGAACCGGCTTTAGAAAATAAATAAGGACCTCACTAAAAATTAAAACATAATCAAATTTAGATTTTTAACACAAAAAAAAACGTTTTAAAATAAAATATGTACATAATAATCGTTGTAATAGCTAAATAAAACTAAACAAAAACCTTATTTAACCTATCTACTACAATTATTTTATATTCTACTATATACACAAAATTTAGCTTAATACTTACCTAAACCTATTCATCTATTTATAATATTATTTTAAGTACTATCAACTGATATGTCACAAAATTATATTAATATTTTTGTATTGTTTGGGCTGGTCACAGTAATAGTTAGTAATAAGGTACTAAACTTTAAAACATAATCAAATTTAGATTATTAACATGAATAAAAAACGTTTTAAAATGAAATATGTACATAAGAATCGTTGTAATAACTAAATAAAACTAAACAAAAACTTTATTTAACATATCAACTACAAATATTTTATATTCCACTATATACACAAAATTTAGCTTAATACCTACCTAAACCTATTCATCTATTTATAATATTATTTTAAGTACTATCAACTGATATGTCACAAAATTATATTAATATTTTTGTATTGTTTGGGCTGGTCACAGTAATAGTTAGTAATAAGGTACTAAACTTTAATATAATTTAGTTACGTAAATTTAACTGATTATTACTTAACTAACTGACAATTAAGTCTATTTAAATTCTAGTAAACTAAACCAGGTCTCCAACAACTTTGGAGCTATTGAGAATCCAAGGTCAAATAGTATTTCTTTTTACAGAAATTCTTTGAACTACTATTTTTTATTAACCTATAGCGACTATCACAAATTGTTTAATACTTTGGTTTTAACTAACATTGTTTCGCTAACTCATGAAGCCTCATCTTATTAAATCTTCTCATTAGGTTTGTGTAGTCTAGAAGTAGGATAGCCGTAGCGTTTACATGTTGTAACCATTGTTCGTTACTGCTGGCCAATTTGGTAATGGCTTGGTCAGAAAAACATTTCCTTGTTTAATTCTGAAATATCTTCCTGAAAAATGGTGGTGAAATGAAGAAAGTTGTGCACTCTTTGTTGAAAGTTTAAGTAACATCACAGGCAGACAGTGGAGCAGCTTTTCTTTCTTTTAGTCAGATTAGATTAGATTTTAATATCCTGAGAAGCATTTTTCCATGTTGTTTCGATGTAACAAGTAACAACTAAATCTATATGATCCTACATCCTGATAGGTCCGCCGGGTTTAGGAATCATGATTACTGCTACACACGTAGGGGGATTCATTTCAATCTGAAGGGCGCGTTAATTAGATTAGTAAGTTTTACTATTGCTTTCTTCGAATTTTGCTTTGACACTTAGCTAGTAATCAAGTCAAATACTGAATTGGAAAAAATGAAAAAAGAAAAGCTCTCCAGAATAAACTGACTGTGCCAGTTTTGATATGATTATTGCTCTAATATTTATACTGCTGCTTACACTTCATTTGTACAAATCATTTGTAATATATAACTTAGTTGTAATGTCTATATAACAGCCTATTTAGTTATAATAGCACAACTCAACAAAAATATTAAATAGTTATCTTTCTTACTTAGTTAACAAAGTGGATATACAAAATACCCTATATTATTTGTATGAGAGATAGTAGCGCGAAGCATTTTCCCTAGGAATAAGATATGTTGCCCTTGAGAGGGTCTTTAGATGTTTATAAAGCTAATGCAATTAAAGATCCATTGTTATGTAGAAAAAAATCATACTTCTACCACAGCATATCAGGTTAGATGTGCTGAAACAGTTAGTTAAAGCGTTTCACAATGAAGAAAAATGATATACTTGCTAAAAAGTTGGAATATTTGGTGATCTCCAAAATCGGACATTGATGAAATATAACAGGTCAGTTGAAAAGTCCTCGGCCTGATACATAGGTGGCGCTAGCATTTTGAGTAAAGCAAGTTTTGTTATTCTGAAAAAAAAAATAGATAAAAAGAAATTTCACGTGTTGATAAAATATTGCTATTTGAAGGGAAAAAGACACTGTCCCAGGAAAATCAACCATAAAGGATTGGTATGCTATATGTATATAAGTTTAGACGTGATGAAATGAAGTAGTGAACGAAAGAGGTTGTTACCGACGAAAACATTCAAAAATCCACAAAATGATTTTGAATGACTGTAAATTGAAACTGTATGAAATAGAAGACACTCTAAAGATATCAACTGAACGTGTACATCATATTATTTACGAATATTTGGGTATGAGAAAGCTCTGTGCAAAGTGGGTGCCGCGCGAGCTCACTTTTGACCAAAAACAACGACAAGTTGATAATTCGGAGCAGTGTTTGAAGATGATCAAGAGTAATAAACCCGAGTTTTTGCATCGATATATGACAATGGATGAAACATGGCTCCATTATTTCACTCTGAAGTCCAACCCCCGCTCCAAAGCATGGGAAAACGCAACAATCGGCTGGCAAGGTTATGGCGTCTGTATTTTGGGATGCGCATGGAATAATTTTCACTAATTACCTTTAAAGAAGAAGGACCATTAACAGCGACACTAGCGACTATTACATAGCATTATTGGACCGTTTGATGGACGAAATCGCCAAAAAATGGCCGCATTTGAAGAAAAAGAATGTGCTGCTTGCATGGTTTTGGCACCGTGTCAAAAATCCATGATCATCAGATCTCAAAAGAATGCTCACTGGGTAGGAATTTTCGTCGAATGAAGAGGTGATCACCGAAGAGATATTCTATAGATATGTTAAAATTATAGTGACGAATAAGGAATGAGCTTCCACCAAATATCAGCCAGAATGTATAAACGACTAGTACTAACATTAAGTTTCAGTAAAGACATTTTTGGTAAACTTTGAGTTATTTTTGAAAATTTGAAATTAAGTATCATATACTCATTTTAATTCTTAAAAAAAACTGTTAAAACTCTGTATTTTAAGTAAGTTTAATTATTCTATAATTGTGTGATGAGAATTAATTCTTAATTGCTAGTAAAATGTTTCAACACCATTTTTATTAGTAGTGAGTACTGTGACTGGCATATGATGTGGTTTGTCAATTTATTTCAAACATTTGGCGTTGATCGTTTTGGATACAGTAATGGGAACAATATATTTTATTTATCTGCGGTTGCCAACGATGATTTTGACGCCAACAGACTAATATCTTTCAGCTAGTTGCAGTAAACATTATTTTTTAATGTATTGTTGGACTGGAAAGAGACTGGACCAAATTTAAATGAAACAATAACAAAATTCTTTTATTATTTCAATATTTTGTGATAAAAATAGGTGGAAACACTACATTTATTTGACGGAGTATCATTTTTCAACGGCTGACAAATTACTATAACAAAATATTTCACCTTACACACATTTTGGCTAAAATACCCTATAATTTCTTGTCGACCTCGCTGTCCTTTTATCTATTAAAGTTCATATTCCGTAAAATGAAAAAAGCCCACTAAAATATTGACGAGGCACAACGTAAAGAAAGATTAAGTGGTTCAATAGTTTGAGCTAGCTTAGAGAATACAAAAATCCTTTTGGACGATACGTAATATTTGGCGAAATCTACAGAATTTTTTTCTTATACGAGGGTTTCTTTATATATATCAAGGTCGAATTTCTACAACAAAAGCTTTTACACTAATTATATTAATTTAAAAAATATTTAGATTAGACATTGATTTAAATATGTATGTCTATCCAAAATTTTTTTTGTACATGCGTCATCAAGATGTTTAATGTATTGCCTGACGTAATTTGTTTATTTGTATATGTTTTAGAATTAGACAATATTTTCTTTCTCATCTTATTCTAGTTACAAAGAGACACAATTCTGTCTGATAAGTTCGAACGTGTAACCGAACTAGCCTGTCAAAGTCGTCTGGTTGTCAAATGTATGCAAAATTCTTCAAAACAACAGTGATAAGAGGTTACCAACCGGCTCTGATTGCAAATTCCGAAGGCAGATAGTACAGATTGTATCTCTGATTAGTTACTTTGAACAGGAACGAGACAATGGAGGCCCCTTCTTGCCACTAGACAGGTAAACATTTTTACTGTTAAATATTAGTTTGCTGCGATTTTTATTGACAATATTTTTAGCGTGTTGCAGCTGCACTGAATATTAGTGTGGGTACGGTCAGTAAAATATCTCAAAGAATGAAAAATATGATATTGCTTGTTGTTAGTCATATTGTATATGATATTGATTGAGCTTGTTGTTAGCTCTATTAGAAATCATATATTTATGAAATGAATAAAAACAGTGAGTAGTTTTTCAATACAAACATAGTTTAATACAATCATTTCAAAGGTAATTGTTAGTCTGAAAACTATCGAAGAAGTTAAACGGAACTTCCAGATATTGCTTTTAAAGGAATAACCTTTTTAAAAGAATATTTTAAAATGAAGGAAGGCTTATTTATTATTTCAATTTATATATTTAGATGAGACATGGATACTTCAGAATGAGAAAAATATGTATGTAATGGTCACTCATGGAGTTATGACAATAAAAGTTGATGTTGGAATAACAATTGATTAGGTTTTATTAGTCATGACATTTATTAATAATTAATTGCAGATGCATTGTACTACGTGTTGACAACATGTTAGACTGGTTAATAACTTCGGTTTGGACGAACTCAATAAGACATATTGAAGAAAAATTGACAAATGATGGAGTTGTGAACATATGTAAGATAAATTGGAAATTAACAGTTTACTTATTCACTTGAATGAAACTTTCTGAGTATGATGTGATTGAGTCCTGACAATTTATAAGAAAGCGTGATGAGAATGGAGACAAGTAAAGGTGAGTATACAATTAATATATCATAACTGTAGGAAATCTTATTGTAGAGTGTAGAAGATTTATGTGCACAGATATATGTGTAATTGTTCAAAATTGCCATATGAGCCAAATTCTCAAATCCTATATTTCCAATTGTCACTACAGAGTAAAATATGACAACAAATATTTAAAAACACAAAAATAGCATTGTAGTTGCTCTATCCTAATGATATCTTAGATGAAAAGGAAACATGTCTAATGTTGTTTTTAAATAATTATTTTAAAATTTGATACCATAATAAAATATATTTTTTTGGCAAAATTAGATTTTTTATTCAACATAATATCATTCAACGGTCATACACTGATTATAGCGACCCATTTTTGTAGTACGATTTGTCCTTTGCTTCAAAACAGGCCTCAGTTTCGGCGATCACCTCGTCATTCGACGAAAATTTCTTCCCAGCGAGTATTCTTTTGAGATCTGCGAACAGGAAATAGTATATATATTACGTTTGATCATCTTCAAACACTGCTCCGAATTATCAACTCGTCGTGGGGCACAATACTTTCTCATACCCAAATATTCGTGAATGATATGATGTACACGTTCAGTTGATATCTTTAGAGTGTCTGCTATTTCATTCAATTTCAATTTAGGGTCATTCAAAATCATTTTGTGGCTGTTTTTAATGTTATCGTCGGTAACAACCTCTTTTGGGCGTCCACTGTGTTCACCGTCTTCGGTGCTCATTTCACCACGTCTAAACTTAGCCTACTAATCCTTGATGGTTGATTTTCCTGGGGCGGTGTCCAGAGACTCGGCATCAAGTCAAGTTTTTGCTTCAACTGTATTTTTTCCCTTCAAAAATCAATATTTTATCATCACGCGAAATTCTTTTTTATCCATTTTTTTCATATTAATAAAAGTTGCTTCACTCAAAATGCTATAATTCACAAACTAATGATCCGACAGCTGTCAAATTCATACACGCATCTTTTGAGGGTTAGGGCTAACTAAAAAAAACATATGGATTTAATTCTAGTAGCGCCATCTATGTGTCAAGCCGGAGACTTTTCAATTGACCTGTTATAGAATATTAAACTAACACTCTAATGGTGCAAAATATCATACTTAATAAACATAATATGAATAACTATCGGTATAAAGATTATGAAACAAATGTTATATGTTTTAAGGTAATTCATAATGATTTTCTAAAATAAAGACTAAGGTATTTGTTTACTTTTCGAATGATAATATGTCAAATACTGTTTGTTCTCAAATTTGGTATTTTTGAAAATAGGATGTGCTTATAATTTATAATTATATTTGCCGAATAATAATATTTGTCTTTAATATTATCGCTTCATCACATATTCTACACTGTGTAATTCTCCAATACCGAATGATTGTTATGTATATCAAAATATTTCAGCGAATGAAACATAAAAGGGAATATATTTTAAGGTTTTAGATAATGCTTCATGAAAACAGTACGACTTGTATGACTACAATTAATTGTTAAGCTTCATTAGGAATGATTTACTCAAGTGTTATTGAAAGTCGTTGGTGTGTTATATGACCATTTCATTTTTGCACCTTTACTCGGCCTACCCATAGCGATTAAATAAAATGACTTCTTAATTTATTGAATAAATATCTAACACTAAAAAGAGAAAAATAAAATACTTTTAACAAAACAATTGAACCGAATTCAAAAAATAAATAAGGAACTCGCTAAAAATTAAAAAAATATCAAACTTAGATTTTTAACACAAAAATAAAATTTAAAAATAAAATATGCGGAGCCCAAGAAATACAAAAATAATAATATAATTTTGTAAAATATACACAAAACTAAATAGGTAAAGTAAGGTTTCTGTTTATTTTTATTTAGTTATTACAACGATTATTATGTACATATCTTATTTTAAAATGCTTTTATTGTGTTAAAAATCTAAACTTCATTATTTTTTAATTTTTAGTGAGTTCCTTATTTATTTTCTGAAATCGGTTGAATATTTTTCATACAGTTTTAGTCATAAATCTACAGCCTTCTTAACGTTACCTTTGGTGCTATAAAGTATTGATTAGCCTATATAAAATAAGGCAATAATTAGCTTAAATTCCTAACTAGTTCTACTTTTTCTGTTTTACATATCCATCTAGAATCTCGTGAACTTTAGTATGGAGCTGTGTGGTAAATATTTTAATAAATTTGTTTACGAACGGTGAGTTCTAAAATAATTTATAAAGACTCTGGCTCTATTGAAATATAAATTTATATTGTAATTTTAATATCCCAATGTGTTTTACCACTTTAACTTCATTCTGTGTATTAAATAATATTCTTTAACTGATTTTATTGTTATTATTATATTTAATATATAAATATCCAATTAACCGACTTGAAAAAAGGAGGTGGTTCTATGTTCGGCTGTTTATATATAGTATTTTAATGTATGTTCGCATAATTAAGGAATCGATCCCGCGACGTCCGCATGTGGGCTTAACGTTTTATCCATTACACCATAGCAACAGTTGCCTACAACGTTTCTACAACTTCTCATATGACATGGTTAGTGCTTAAAAGCAATCTGACTGGCTTGTATGCCATTGTATACTGTATTTTGTCTGAACTTTCAGATAGGCTAACAATCATTGTCTTGATAAATATACGCAAAACATCCATCGAATCCAATAGCATTTTAATTATCATCCAAGCATGCCTCTTTAGTTCTTTAGTTTTCAATAAATTATGATTCAGTAGACGTTTATTATAGATAGTAGACATATTATTAGTTAATCCCCGCATTTTGCCGTAAGCAATGAGCCCCCATTTCTATTCATTGTTAAGATGATAAGTATAATAATTATATATTTGTACAAGTAATCTAAAAATTCCGTTTCATCACTTACTTTTATCATAAACACCACTTGGAGACCATATAGTCATAATTTTTGCACAGGCCATAAAAATTGTAGGTCCTCATCACTCATAAAATATTTTTATTTTTAAGTTGGTCTAAAGACACATTGAAAGCAATGTTATAGGTTTTAAAAAATTCGTAAAAATACTTGAGCAACTTCACTATTGATTCGATTTATCAAATATACGTGTAATGCATTTCTCTTATTCTAGTATATATTTAGTTCTTCAGAATTACAAACGCTTCAGTAAATGAAGGTTAATTCTATTATTGGAATATTGATTGCTATGATTTCATCGAGAACTGAAAACAAAAACAATCATTATTTATTCCAATTTACAGTAAAAACATAACGAATGCATTACTAATTGTATAACATTAGTTACAAAAAATATTTGGAAATAAAATTTGATATAAGAATTGCGCAAATTCGATAGTAAGTAATAGTGGTTTCTAGTGGAGCTCAATCTAAAGTTATGTCTATAATAGTGCGCAGTAAATTGCCTTTATGTAATTATTAACGTGACGTAGAACAGTTAAGTTCAATTTCTATAGCGGCGTTTAACTTTTCGGCCTAGAGTCAGTTTCAACGAAGAAAATTATGAAAATTATAACGTAATAGCAGTTATATTTTGATCGAAATTTATTTTACATTCTAAATAAAGGAATATATTATGTTCCCGTTTTAGGTTATACTTTTTCTACTGTTTGCCTTATGACTAAATATATGATCTTGTACCCACAATTCTTTTAGCTTTAGGAATCCACTTTGCGATTCTGTTATTTACTACTGATTTTAGATCAGTTTCTATCAACTGGGTATATCTTAATAACTGTGCACAACATAGTAATCCCTCTCCAATTACTAGATTTCTTATCATCCCCTTTTTATTTGCCAATTCTTCTGAACAGTCCCAATAAAGAGTTACTAAAACAAACAAAAATCTCTATCAATATGTATTACTAAGACAATAAAAATACGATTTAACAAAAACTAAAAAACTATTCCTATTAACTAAAAACTTTAATGCTCTAAACTATGTTTATAATATATATAATATATTTATGATATTTTTTCCCTTTTTAATGTTAGATATTTACTCAATAAATTATGCAGTTTTTTATTAAGTATTACAATGAATAGCTCAAGTAAAAATACAGCCCGTATGAGGAAAAATTGGAATAAAGAAACAATGATTGGGAATAAGGAAAGTTTCAGTCCCTGTTCATTTCCAATCAAACTAGAACAAAGTAAGCTACTGTCCTGTTGGGAATCGATCCCACGACCTCCATGGATGAGTTAACTTTCTATCCATTACACCATAGAAACAGTTGCCTACAACGTTTCTACAACTTCTCATGTGACATATCAGTGCTTAAAAGCAATCTGAATGGTTTATACACTGAACTTTTTCACATTTCTCGTCACATCAGTTCAGCAATAATATTATACCCAAATATCTGAATATTTTATATAAGAAAATATGTGAGACCTTATTCCCCCATCATATCCTGACTTGTTTCCAATGGGCCCATCTTGAAAGTGTACTCTTTCGAAAAATAAAAGGAATTTTGAAAATCGGTCTATAATAGATACAAAAATCGGTATGATGATAGCGATATTTCGATATATTGATTTTTTTAAAAATGTTGATATCTTTTGCAATATATATTGATAAATTTAATAAATTTTTATTAAAAAAAATTAAGTACCCATTGAAACAGTTTAAAAAATAATTAAATAGTTTTTATACTGTTTAATAAATATATTCAATTTAAAAGATGTCTGTATTTTTTCGGCATCCCTAGCTGAGACTGTGTATAAATTCCAGTAGTCTGTATAAATAAAAATGAATCGCCGAAATGTATGTACAAATTGGATTTTTTTTGTTAGGTTTGTTATTGTCAGGATAAGGTTTATACAAAAGAAGTTAGAAAAGCTTATGGAAAGATTTATCTGCGATTATCTGATTATCTGCGACCAAATTAATATATTTAGTCAAGAGCAAATAAGAAGGAAGATATTTACAAGTACAGTTAGAAATATAATTAAAACAACAGTTAAAACAAGCCAATTCAAAATGTTATTAGTCATGCTAAACTAGAGAAGTTGCTACAATGTATACCCTATAGAGTGATCATGAAGTATATAGAGAAGCTTTTAGAAGATATAGTCAAAGTCCATCTGAACTGCATAGATAAGTTACTGACTATTCCAATAATAAAATAAACCAAATTAATGACGATTATCTGCGACTAAATTAATATATTTAGTCAAGAGCAAATAAGAAGGAAGGTATTTACAAGTACAGTTAGAAATATAATTAAAACAACAATCAAAACAAGCGAATTCAAAATGTTATTAGTCATGCTGAACTAGAGAAGTTGCTACAATATATACCCTATAGAGTCATCATGAAGTATATAGAGAAGCTTTTAGAAGATATATAGTCAAAGTCCATCTGAACTGCATAGATAAGTTATTGACTATTCCAATAATAAAATAAACCAAATTAATGACGATTATCTGCGACTAAATTAATATATTTAGTCAAGAGCAAATAAGAAGGAAGGTATTTACAAGTACAGTTAGAAATATAATTAGAACAACAATCAAAGCAAGCCAATTCAAAATGTTATTAGTCATGCTGATCTAGAGAAGCTGCTGCAATATATACCCTATAGAGTCATCATGAAGTATATAGAGAAGCTTTTAGAAGATATAGTCAATGTCCATCAACTGCATAGATAAGTTATTGACTATTCCAATAATAAAATTATAAGTGCAGGAAATCAGTTGTCCAGTATTTGGTGTCGTGATTTAAGACGGAAGACTGAACATTTGGAAATGTGCTGTGGGGGAGATTAAGCTCCTATTATGGAGACCTACCCTGAACCTGTCTATCAGAATTTGCTCTCAGAATATTGTCTATGTACGGTTGGTAGATATAATGCATGTTTTCTAATCACCTCTCTTGGAACAAAAAAGAGTAAAAACTTTTGATTTTATTTTACAATTATTTACAAAACTATATAAGCTCCCTATCGGTCGTACCCTCATGTCTTACGACTAATTACCCTAATTACTCTCTGTCTCTCTCTCTCTCTCTTACACTCGCTCAATCTTTCCAACAAAAATGTGGAATTTCCCTAAGGACGCTCCTCAATTCTCCTTAAACCACCTTGATAGCCGGCAAGATGTTCCTTATCATCTATTACTTGCACTGATCACCGCTCGGTTATTTGCCTGAGAATGGATACCTGATGGTGGTTACCGCTTTTTGTCCTAACTGATAGGTTTTTCCCTCGAGCTAGCAAGCTAGTTTGTTTCCAAGTTACTGGGATCTGAGGTTTGTTCCTCGCGTGCAATCGCATGTTGTAGATGCTCTTATCCCAGTCCTCAAGTTCTTGAGGACATTTCTACCATAAATTTCCATTTCAAGTAATTGCTTTTACTACTGCTGAAGGTAAAACCCTTCCTGGCCTGCGGTACCAGGTATTTAGGCCTCATACTCGTTCTATCGGGTTATCCCGCTCTTAGTCGGTCGCCAGAGCTTCGTTGACAGAGTTAGTGCATAACAAAACTCCAGGAAGAGCCCTTGCACCCCAATACTTAATATCTGCTCTTATATACTGTTAACATAGATCTGAGATAACTTTTTATTATATTTATTATATTTTTCTATGTATGTGTTGTTTCGGACAAACCAGCCGCCAAGATTTTATGATATTTATGGTCTCCGTATACATAAACCACACTATAGCATATTCTAGATAACTAAATTCTAGTATATAGATAAGTGTTACTAGAGATCTGCGATTTTAAAGCCAATCATGAAAAAAAAACGAAATTTCTTTATCCACAATCTAATAGCTTGAGAAAATATATCGAAATTACCACCAAGAACTACCAGAGGCAGTGGTAAAGGCGACAGCACTGTCCACCTTCCATTGCGATAGTCGCGGGTTCAAATCCTGCTGGGGCATGGTCGCAAATTTATGTTTGTTATTGTCCTGGGTAGGATAGTAAATTCCGACAAGGAAACTAATCCCAGTGACGCCAGTAACCAGGCTGGGTAAGACCGAACGTCTTCTGGGATGATTTCTAAGTTGGTTACTTGCCACTCGGTAGGCTTAATGCCGAGGACCGCTGTTCGGAGCTCACGTTAAACAGTTGGCCCGGTCCAGATAAACCCTCGTTGGTAAAAAGGAGACTTTAATATGTATATAAAAAGAAACTTTTTTCATTTTCCTTTCAAGGATTTTCCTCCAAAATATTTGCATGATGCATGAAAGGCAGATCCAAGATTGTACACGTTTTTAAACTAGATGAATGATTTGCAATCGTAATTATAATTTTAAAAAACCTTAAAAGCAGTTAATACCTTCAATATTAACTCAAAGGTTAGAGATAGTGAATTGGGACCGAAAAGTGCATCCAAAACTGATTAGGAATATTTTTTGATAAATAAGTAATGTCGTAGGTTTCTTGCCAACTACATACAAGCCAATACTCTTATATTTTCCTAATATTCAACGACCACTATAACAACGATGTCTCCTTGAATTATATACTTTTTATATTTACTTTCGTCTATTTTAAGCATATTATTGAAGATATTTCACCAGTTACAAATCAATATAACGATTCTGCTCAATTTCAGTCTGTCTCGAATCAATAAACTAATAATAGAATCCAGCATAAATAATTAATGATTTATTATCAAAAAGCCACATACAAATACGTGATGGATTCTAGATACCCTTACTGTTTCATTTCGAATACTAATGCATCGTTCATATTCTAATGACAAATCGGAAATAGTGGTAATATTTAACTGAAGAGTGACTCATTATGTCTTGCTCTATGACAGAAACTTTCTATTTATAGGATTTAGTAGTAATATAGTATATCATATATATTACAATGCAATTAAATATTCTAAGTAATTCATAAATACGTACGTAACTAATACATATTAAAATATTTGGACTCAAATACAATCAGGTACAGAAGAATTTAACGAAATTTTCATTTTGGGTATAGATTTATTCGAAATTGTGATTTTGATTTTCGTGTGTGTTTATGTGAATTCGAGAATGGTTTAGATTCATAACTGGACCCGTTAGTTGGCGCTGTGATAGAATACTACAGTCCTTATTTATCTTTTAAACTTTGTTTATTTATTTATTATTTACCGATTGTTTTGGACGTGCTACAACAAATTCACTAATTGATGATTCTGTCGATTTGCCAGTACTTTAACGTGTAAGCAATGCTATTTTATACTGAAAGCGGTTGAGTAAAACTATTATTAAACGATCTTGTTTCGTTTTTTAAATACTGTCCAATCTTGTACACTGTTTAAAATTTTGTATTAATTTTATTATTGTTGTAACAAGTGTTGAAATTGTAGTTGAAAGCATGGCGTATCAAAGCAAATAAGACAAAATCTACATATGTGACATTCACCCTTTGTAGAATAACATGTTCCTCAGAAAAACTGAATAATCATGAACTTCCGCAAGCAACGTTAAATATCTGGGAATGCATTTTGACCGACATTTGACAAGGATGCAAACAGCTTGGGCTTAAACTAAACCGAATGTAGTGGCTGATAAGCCATAGATCAAAATTATCATTAGATAACAAGGTTTTTCTAAATAAGTTAATACTTAGGGTCATTTGGACCTATGGTATTGAACTGTGAGGTACAACTAGCAAATCTAATATAGATATCCTCCAGAGGTTCCAGAATAAAGTGTTGCGAGTCATTGTCGATGTCCCATATTACGTCTCCAACAAACTGATTCAGCGCGATGTCCCCTTAGAACTGATAATGTGTGTGATTGGAAGTGTTTGTGCGCAGTACTCTGAAGAATTATTGGATTCACTATCCCAATGCACTCGCCAAACAGTTAAATATGCGTGATGGCAGTGAAGTGGGCGCAGGCTCAAACGCAAACTGCCATACGAACTGATTAATAGATACATAGAGTGAGATTTAATAATCTTTAGAATAAGCTAGAATAGTTTTTAGAAATAGTAAGACACTTTAAAATAAGTTAGATTTAGATTATAAGTTGTACAGTAGATCACTTACTGAAGCGATCTTCTACATGTCAGGATAGTATAAGGGAAATCATATAATGATACTTATTGTCCGCGAGTGGATTCTTGAAGTTATAAGAGATGAATAAAGAAAAAGATTAAATATTTTCAGAAGAAATTGCAGAAAATCCTCTTGTTTTATTGTGAAATATCGGCATTTCAAGTCTTTTATTTGATCTGAGTCTGACTGTCACCCGAATATCGTCTTTGAGTATATAGAGGGCTCTAAATTTCTGGAAGAGTTAAAAGAACTGAATAAATTCCAATTTCTAAAAAAAATGTTACTCTTATCTAGACTGACTATTCACCGAAAGACGTGTTAATAAATCTAATTTTCGTTAAATCTCAGTGATTATTTATTGAGAACATATCGCTCTATATATTTAATATCAGACCGTGTGCTATACAGCGGGGAATAAAGTAGATTTACAAAGACCCTTAGCTGTACGTCGCATCGTTATATTGTTGGGGCTACCCCTCTCTGTGGGGAACACATAATACTTCAGGAGGGTGTCGGAGCATGGTTTCTCACTTGATGTTTTAGTTTAGTTAGCTACTTTGCTGTAAATTAATAAAATCTAACGAAATTTTCATATCGCCGTTATAAGGCCTGTTTTCACGGAGCTATGTACGAACATTGTTTCGTGACAAAAACAATATTTGCGATATAACTATACTAAATGTGATAATTTATAATAAATATATTTTTTTAATACATTGATACTAATTAGTTGTTGCCGACTAACCTATGATTTGATTTTACAATAACCCTCTCTTACTTAGTCTCTAGAGAAATAATATTCAACACATAATATGGACATGGAGCCATATTTATCTGTACTTTTACTTTCGCAGGGTCAACTAATGCCTAAGATGCAATTAATTTAGTATACAATTGAATCCAAGTTGCTAAATTAAAAAAAAATTAAATGGATAAGCACCTGGATCTAGTGTCCTCATATGTATGTTCAGATTAAAAGTGTTATTTAGGGTATGTATGGCGGATATTTGAGATTTATCCATTTATTATTTATAATCAAAATATTAACAGTATAAGAACAAATAAACTATAAACAACAAAATCCATAGCCTTACAAAGCTGGCTATTATAATACGTTGGATTCTACCTCTCAATAATAAAAGGCAATGTTGCAAAATCAGGCGGAAACAACCGAAATTTAAGGAATACCGCATCTTTGAGTGCATTTCTCGTGATTTTTATACGTTTACCGAGCCTATAACAACTACAAACGTCTTTCAAACACCAAACGTTAATCAGAAAATGAAGATATAAGGAGAGACTACAATTTAATGTTAACACAGAAGTGTTACAACTCTTGATAACACCAGAACAGGACACAGACTCAAAAGAATTAATAAGTGTTAGTGGTATTTAACAAAAAATGCACTATTAGTACGTATATCTCATCAAAATCATACCTCGTTGATTATATATTCAGTCCTCAGCGCTAAAATTGAACCAGAAACATTGAAGTTTGTCGCTTGAAGATTTTTAAGGTTGAGGGTTCCCATTTTTCTGGATCTATTACTACTTCATGAGTGCAAAGAGTGAGAGGTGAGGGTTATTAAAATCAGATAGAATTATGATTGCAAATATTGGATGAAACACCAGTTAATTCAAGTAGTGGCACTTTGAAAAAGCTAGATTAATTGACCCATACAGATTTATATAATATTCAGCAAGCAAACCAATTGACTATCATGGGTATAAAATATAAAACTGACGCTAAAAGTGTCGAATCATGGGTCAATGAAGTTAAAAATACAAGATGTATATGTTACAATTTTAGTTTCTTGGTGCCTAACCTACATTAAATAAAGAATATTTTATGTTAATGATAATAAATGAAGGACACATGAAATTTTAAAAGAAAATAGGCATATTCTACAAAGAGGCTTAATGCAAATCGATTTGAATTGCATTCCTTGCATTTATTAAATGAGTTGAAAGTGGTCTCGTTTTCTCTTTATTTTCCTCGTATTCTGTATAATTTTTATATAAACAATAAATAGAGACAATAGGTTTCGATGATTGTTTATCAGTATTTTAGAGAAAAATTATTAGGCTCGAGAATTATCTCTTACTCACAATATTCTCATCATTTTTAGTAGTTAAATCGTCATTTTGGTGATCACGACTGGATGAATGGAGTTAGAATAAAATAAAAGAGTGATGTTTATGTGATGTTGCGTTACAGACTTCAAAGTAGTCAGTTGGTAGTAGTTGATAGTAGTTAGACGATTGTTTATCAGTATTTTAGAGAAAAATTATTAGGCTCGAGAATTATCTCTTACTCACAATATTATCATCATTTTTAGTGGTTAAATCGTCATTTTGGGGATCACGACTGAATGAATGGAGTTAGAATAAAATAAAAGAGTTATATTTATGTGATGTTGCGTTACAGACTTCAAAGTAGTCAGTTGGTAGTAGTTGATAGTAGTTAGACGATTGTTTATCAGTATTTTAGAGAAAAATTATTAGGCTCGAGAATTATCTCTTACTCACAATATTATCATCATTTTTAGTGGTTAAATCGTCATTTTGGGGATCACGACTGAATGAATGGAGTTAGAATAAAATAAAAGAGTTATATTTATGTGATGTTGCGTTACAGACTTCAAAGTAGTCAGTTGGTAGTAGTCGATATTTCTTACTCAGCATATTCTCATCATTTGTAGTTAAATCGTCATTTTGGTGATCACGACGATGAATGGAGTTAGAATAAAATAAAAGAGTGATGATTATGTGATGTTTACAGACTTCAAAGTAGTCAGTATTTTAGAGAAAAATTATTAGGCTCGAGAATTATCTTGTAGGAATGTTCGTCGTGGGTCGGTCGATCGGTCGAAATGTGTGGCTGCCGCTGCGGTTATCTATCAGAACACTCGCTACTATTTTTGGAAGGAATTTGCACGGGAACTAAAAAACACTGGTTGAATCAAAGTTGTTTATTTTACCTTGCGATTGATACATGTGGTCGATGGGAGGATTGACAGGATCTTAGGTTAAGGTGAAGGAAGTACGGTAGCGCTGTGGAAGTGGTACTGTTACAGGGGGGCGGTGATAAGAAAAGAGAGCGAGACGTCGTCGTGATGGCCTTTTATACTCCAGAACTGCATGGTACCAATCCACCGGCGTTGCCAACCTTTATAGTTGTTGATGGTGAATTGGTGGTGGCCTAAAGGGTCGTGGCGGTCGCCACATAACTCCCCTCCTAGTGGAACAGCCGTGGAACGTACCTATATGTGGTGCAAGTTCCGGAATGCACCCGCAATCACGCAAACAAACGCCCGGGGACTGCTGATGAGATGGGGATCCCAACCTGAGCGAGGAGTTTTACGGGATCAGCTGCCATCGGAGCTGTAGCAGGACGTCGTTCGTCTTGAGGCGTTTAGCTTTGTTTGAGGGTACCTGTAAATGTGTTACGTGTCCCGTTTCGTGATGCGAGGGTGCTCATGTGTTGCTGGTATACATGATGGGCTTCTGTGGTTTTCGTCCATCAGGCTATTCTCGTGGGATGTCGTCGACCACGTGATGTTGATGAGTTCCGTTGCTCGTGCTATCCTTCCATGCACGTGTCAAGCACCTGTCGAGTGGCTTATATTGAGTTGATTTACCTGTTAGGCACTTTGATCACGTCGGGGTCACCAATTGTAGGAATGTTCGTCGTGGGTCGGTCGATCGGTCGAAATGTGTGGCTGCCGCTGCGGTTATCTATCAGAACACTCGCTACTATTTTTGGAAGGAATTTGCACGGGAACTAAAAAACACTGGTTGAATCAAAGTTGTTTATTTTACCTTGCGATTGATACATGTGGTCGATGGGAGGATTGACAGGATCTTAGGTTAAGGTGAAGGAAGTACGGTAGCGCTGTGGAAGTGGTACTGTTACAGGGGGGCGGTGATAAGAAAAGAGAGCGAGACGTCGTCGTGATGGCCTTTTATACTCCAGAACTGCATGGTACCAATCCACCGGCGTTGCCAACCTTTATAGTTGTTGATGGTGAATTGGTGGTGGCCTAAAGGGTCGTGGCGGTCGCCACAATCTCTTACTCACAATATTATCATCATTTTTAGTGGTTAAATCGTCATTTTGGTTATCACGACTGGATGAATGGAGTTAGACTAAAATAAAAGAGTGATGTTTATGTGATGTTGCGGTACAGACTTCAAAGTAGTCAGTTATTAGTAATTAAAATAATAGTCTAAATAAACAAATAGGTTTAAGTAGGTATTAAGCTAAATTTTGTGTATATAGTAGAATATAAAATACGTGTAGTAGATAAGTTAAATAAGGTTTTTGTTTACCTTTATTTAGTTATTACAACGATTATTATATACATATTCTATTTTAATACGTTTTTTTGTGTTAAACATCTAACTTTAATTACTTTTAGTGAGTTTATTAATTTTTCTCTTTTTATGCACATTAGCGTCTATTTTATCTCTCAAAATAACATCATAGAAAAACAATTTCGCCAATTTATAATAAAATAAATAGAACCGTTTTTGTTTGATTGTCAGAGAGGCGCTCGATAACGAAAATAAAATTATAGTTCAACCGACGCTAGAAACAAGCACGTCCCAATGTGTCGACTTTATTTCGTTTAACACATCGCTAATCTATCATTTAATTGTGATGAAACGTAATTTCGGATATTTTTAAATGGATATATTTATCGAGGTGTGTAAATGTTGTTGACACTATGCTTAATTTAAATATGTTTTGACTAAATAGAACGTGTTTATTGGGGATTAATGGCGAACGGTATGAACATCGGACGCATCGAAAATAGTCTGGAACGTTTTCCATGCAATAAAAGCACAGTATAAATATGTTTATGGTCTATTATGTGATATTCGCGTAATTTATTTCAAATGTACGCTTCAGCTTTTATTTTGTATCAGTATAATGGTATACGAACATTATTTGTTACCTTTCGTTCAGATATTTATTCAAGTGCTAGAATAAATATTAATCATAAAATATTTTTAACAAAAACATTGAACCGACCAAAAAATAAATAAGGAAGTCATTAAAATTTTCAAAATAATCAAAGTTAGATTTCTAAAAACTAAATACTAATTACAGTTTTTTTAGCGAATTTAATTATTTCATAGTATCACTGTGTACTGTTCCTCCATCTTAGCAAAATGCTGTCTAATTTCTTATTGTCTGATTCTATGAATTTCACATTCTTCGACAAATTGTAGCTACATATTGCCTGTAAATTTAAATTTAAATTATTATTAAAATATATTACGTTCGAAATAAATGTCTAATTATTACTAGTTACTACAATTTCTGCTAAAATTTAAATTTAAATTATTATTAAAATATATTACGTTCGAAATAAATGTCTAATTATTGCTAGTTACTACAATTTCTGCTAAAATTCTTGATAGGCAAACCTGATTAATGATTTGACTACTTTTTTCTTCTCTGTTTTTGTTATCATTTTGGCATCTGATGATGTATATTCGATGTCGTTCAAAATGATATGTTATACATTTGGCAGCTAACATTCCCACTATAAATAGATTTGATGCTGCATTTACCTTTGTTCTTCCATATTTTAAAATCAATGTATGTTAAACCACCAGTAATAACACAACTATTTAATCATTATTACTATAGAAATATTAATCTAACACAAAATCTAGGTATTCTAGATTTTTTTCTGGTTTTGACGCGATCGACTCTATCGATCGACTCGAAAATAATGTACCGCCATTAGAAAAGGAAGACAATATAGTTTATTCTTTTTTACTGTTGATTCTACTCAAGAATTATTTACTCTCTCCTAGTAAAAGCTCTCACAGCTTGGCCAGTTATATTACTTGGATATTACTACTGTATTACTGATTCCAAGTACTTGAACTCCAGCACTTGTTAACCGTCACTTGTCAATACGTTGATCTTTTATTCATTAATTCTCAATCCATGTGGCTCCAAAATTCCAGCACCACTTGAAGAAGTACACGGACCATTAACAATGAGTGCTATCTATTTTCCACCTAAACACAACAACAAGGCAGAACAATACTATGGTTTCTTTAGCACGCTAGGAAATAGATTCGTTGCCGGAGGAGACTACAATTCAAAACATGTCATGTGAATGAAGACACAAAATATACAGCATAGCTCGACGGGTGAGCCAATATATTGGCCGTCAGATTAAAATTCCCGATACCATAGACTTTTCTGTTACAAAAAAATATTGAGACCAAAAAGTGTAAAGCTGAATCATGTCTTTATCTATCATCTGATCACTCAGACAAAACCACCTTCTTTGAATAACTCTAAAACCAACTGGCCATTATTTAGAGAGAAACTAGACAGTCTAATATCCCTAAATTTATCTCTCAAAACTGAACTAGATACAGAAATAGCATTAATAAATATAACAAAATATATACAAGAGGCAGCAAGGTACACGACTCCTAATAACGCGACATATCAAAAGGTTAATTATATTTCATCTACAATTAAACAAAAAAATTTTGACAAAATCTCCCCATGTGACATGTAGAAGAACTTATCCCTCAGTAAAAATAAATAATTATAAACTCCCGCAAGCAGAAATGTTTAAATATCTGGGATTGCATTTTGATCGACGTTTAACATGGAAAAACATATAGTGACAAAACGCAAACAGCTTGGGGTTAAACTAAACCAAATGTAATGGCTGATAGGGCGTAAGATTAAATTATCATTAGATAACAAGGTTTTGCTGTATAAGTCAATTCTTAGGCCCATTTGGACCTATAGTATTGAACTGTGGGGTACTGCTAGCAAATCTAACATAGATATCTTCCAGAAGTTATAGAATAAAGTTTTGCAAGTCATCGTCGATGCCCCATATTACCTGCCCAACAAACTAATTCAGCGCGATATCCCCATAGAATCCATAACAAGTGTGATTCGGAATGTTAGTGCGAAGTACACTGAAAGACTAATTAGTGCATCCCAATGCACTCGCCAAACAGTTAAATGTTCTATGTCAGTGCGTAGACTCAAAGGTAAACTACCATACGAACGGATTAATAGACACGTAGAATGATATATAATAGTCTTTAGAATAAATTTAGATAGAGTTTAGAATATGTTAGAATGGTATCTAGAATAGGTTTTAGATTATAAGTTTGTACAGTAGCATTGTATAACGGAAATAATATTATAATACTTATTACCCAAGGGCAGATTGTTGAAGTCCTAAGAGATTATTTTAAAGAAATCCAGCAAGCTGAGCTAAAAGCTTCTTCCGTAAGTTCTGAATACGAACTAAAATTCATCTATCATCACTTATTCTATTTCGGCGAACTGGATACATTTAAAAGGTAATAACTATATAGTATCTCCATAATAATCTTGCTCATTCTTCTTCGAGCCGGTGATAAATATACAGTAAATTTAAATATCCCAACATCACCGTCAAACATTAAACTATTTTTAATCCACTTTACTCTAGTGAGAGGTATCAATAAAATGTGATTAATTCTAATCATGTAACGGTTATTCAATAATAATTGTAATCTGATTATTTTACAAGAACAATCTACGAAATCTCCTTATCATAAGGCGTGCTACACGTATCATAGACTGTTTTACGATTTCATAATATTCTAATGATCCGATTATTTGTAGTTGTTAATATTTATAATCAATTAGATTGAAACGGTCTTGCATAAGCCAGTTAGACGATGACGAAGTGGGTTCTACTAAAAAGTAAATTGGTTTATTTTTGATATACGCTTATAAATTATATTATTTTTAATAGAGTGTCGAATAATATCAATAAATAAGCGCTATTGGGACATATTGGGATTGGGAGTTGATTTTCAAGAACTCTGTCTATCAACAATCATTCTCGCAACATTTTATCAAAAAATATTTTTTGCGAATGTTTCTTATGTGAAATATTTCCGCTGTCTTTCTTGTAACTGTAAAACTACAAAATTAACTATAAAAGGAGGAGGTTCTATGTTCGGCTGTATATCTTTTTTAATGTAACAGGTCAATTGAAAAGTCCCCGGCCTGATACATAGATGGCGCTACTATAATTAAATCCACATGTTTTTTTAGTTAGCTTTAACCGTCAAAAGATGCGTGTATATATTTGACAGCGGTCGGATCATTATTTTGTGAATTATAGCATTTTGAGTGAAGCAACTTTTGTTATTGTGAAAAAAATGGATAGTTTTCGGACACTGCCCCAGGAAAATCAGCCATCGAGGATTGGTATGCTAAGTTTAGACGTGGCGAAATGAGCACCGAAGACGGCGAACGCAGTGGACGCCCAAAAGAGGTTGTTATCGACGAAAACATTTAAAAAATTCACAAAATGATTTTGAATGACCGTAAATTGAAATTGAAAGAATTAGCAGACACTCTAAAAATATCAACTGAACGTATACATCATATCATTCACAAATATTTGGGAATGAGAAAGCTCTGTGCAAAATGGGTGCCGCGCGAGCTCACTTTTGACCAAAAACAACGACGAGTTGATGATTCGGAGCAGAGTTTGAAAATGATCAAGCGTAATAAACCCCAGTTTTTGCATCAATATGTGACAATGGATGAAACATGGCTCCATCATTTCACTCCGAAGTCCAATCGACAGTTATCCGAGTGGACTACACACGATGAACATGCTCCAAAGCATGGAAAAACGCAACAGTCGGCTGGCAAGGTTATGGCGTCTGTATTTTGGGATGCGCATGGAATAATTTTCATTGGCTATGACGAAGTCGCCGAAAACAGCCGCATTTGAAGAAAAAGAAAGTGCTGCTTCATCAAGACAATGCACTGTGTCACAAGTCAGTGAAAGCGATGGCAAAAATCCATAAATTGGGCTTCGAATTGCTTCCTTATCCACCGTATTCTTGAGATCTGGCCCCCAGCGACTATTTCCTGTTCTCAGATCTAAAATGAATGCTCGCTGGGAAAAAATTTTCGTCGAATGAAGAGGTGATCGCCGAAACTGAGACCTATTTTGAAGCAAATGATAAATTGTACTATAAAAATGGTATGGAAAGGTTGGAGGTCCGCTATATTCAGTGTATTACCCTTCAACAGAATTATTTTGAATAAAAAAGTACGATGATATACGGCCTATGGTAGGCCGGGGACTTTTTAATTGACCTGTTATGTTCCCCGATTTCCCCGTCAATTGTGGAGGAATTTTCTAATTTTTTTTTACTCAAAAGAGTGCCCTTCCGAGGTGGTCCCGTTAGAACCAAGTCTGGTCCGACCTGGTCTAGATTTACCGGACATATAACATCCATAAACGCAACAAAAGCACTTTCAATCAGTTTTACAACATTGTCTCTGCATTTTCAAACATTCCGAAACACAAAAGCAAGATCCACAAGCTGTCACTAAGTGGGAACTCGAGAACTAGAACCAATATTGATACACATATTGAAAATTTGAGCTCAAGGAATCAAATAACGTTAAGAATCGTTATCATCTGCTCGGATCCAAAAGTTGCCCCGGATTTGTAAACTTATGGTAGGAATGAATCCTTAAAACTGATTTCTAGTGAATAGAAAAAGGGACAACTTAGTGGATCTCTGAAAATCACTATACTATGGAAGCGGCCCTTAATTTATTTAGCATATCTTTATTATATTTTAGTTTAGATGCGTTTAATACAATCATAATTTACAAATTAGTGTTTTACTACTGTTGTGTCGTTTACCAAAGTCTGAGGCCAGAATAGTTGCGGCCGATCGCCAAGTATTGCGGCATTAACATTAGCAGCAGTGTATTGTTTCAGGAGTAAACATTCTCCTAAAGCTCCGGTTATGGATTAATGATATTAAGATATTTATGGTGATGATGATGATTGTTGCACTTGCATCGATTTACAAGCAAGACGAGTAAGATATAATTGCTCGATAATATAAGCTCTCAATAATTGAGCAATTGCGTTAATGTAAACACATAATTCGTACATTCGCCAATTAAGGATAACTAAGAAATAGTTATCGCTGTTGAAATATTTGTTTAATTTATTAATTAAACCTTAAATCACGTTTGTTAATGTAAAATATTTGTTAATATTGACTAAACCTGCTTTGAATTAGTTCACATTAACAAGCGTCCGCGCTTAGGCGATTTATACCAGAGTAATATCCTGTTATGGCAATTCTATGTCATGTGTTATTACATATACATTGTTTATATACTATATAAAATATAATAGGTAGACTATAATCTATCCAAAGTTGTTGTGAATATACGCCATCTAAATTTATGACGTCAAAACGTCGCAAAGTTGCTGAATCAACTCTGAGTTTTAGTTCAGTTTAGCTTTGACATATTATAAAATTCTAGTTTAAATAAAATAATGAAGCAAAAATGAAATTAAATATAATTACATCCAAATAGTATACTTTACTTTACTTTCATTAGAGAGCATATTTACCTTTTTAGGGTATGTTATATGGTTCAGTGAATAGAGGTAAAACGAAATGAAACAGTAGTGTTTACATTATGTCACCGTTATTTATTGAAGTTGTATAAAAAAGGTGAAATTACAAAATAGATGAAACGGATGGCAGCGGTGTTACCTGAGGATGAGGCCTGGGTAGTCGATGGTGGCACGTCTGTACTAAACGTTGGTTGCCTTGTGTTATCACTGTAGTTTTCACTGAATTTTCCCCAATGCATTTGCCATATCTGCAAAACAGTTGGTATTTTTCTCTCCTCTCACATTTCCCTCTACTGTACGATATGAACACCTTAAGTTGTTTCCACTCTCCTCACCCTGTCTTGGAAATAATTAGCATTGAATCATAATCCCATATTGATAAGATTTTACTATTTATTTATGTTATTTATTATATTTTGTTTTATTAATAAATGTTATGCCTAATAAAACCTAATCAATTGTTATTCCAATGTTCAACTTATTCCATCAACTTTTATTGCCTTAACACTTTTTATTATCACCTTTTCATGAGTCCCATGTCCCATTCTGAAATATCCATGTCTCATCTAAATATACAAATTGAAATAACATGTCTACCTTTATTATATTATATGCTTTTAAAAATTGTATTATTTTAAAAGAAATATCTGAAAGTTCCATTAGACCTCTAGATACTTTTCAGACTAACAGTTTCATCTGAAATAGTTGTATTGAATTATGTTTATATTAAAAAAACTACTCACTTTTTTATACATTTCATATGTAGCGACCGCTACGACCCTTTAGGCAATGGCAAGACAATATTGTTAATAAATATTCCTAAAGAGTATGCATTATATATTCATTTGATAGGTTTAAGTCATTAATTCTTGAATTGTGATAAATATCTTTTATATATCTTAGGAAACACATAACTTATTAAACAATCAATCACTAGTAAAATTTCCTGCTATTTAATATCGTAGATAACAATATATAAATTGCAACTCACTCTACCAGGTAAAACAAACAGGAAAATATGTTAAGAGAAGGAAAAATAGTTGCCATTATTAGCTTGTAAGAAAATCTTGTTGACTCATCTATTTATATCCGGTAGTTTTATCTTTACATCGAAATAACACTCGTCATAATTCAACAAAACCGTTCGAAAATATTGGTTCAGGTTCGGTTACACCGTCTATCATTGTAATGGTGTATGATAAAAAAGAATGATTTACGTAACTCTCGTCTAACTATTAAAGTGTGCCACTGACGACTTATAACATACAAAGGCGATAGAACGACAAAAATAACATTCCATTCGAATTAAGAACTGCAATCAGGTATATAAAAATAAACTTGTTTTAAATTAGCGGTACAGGTGCGTGGTTTCTTGTTTGCTGATTTGCTTTTCTTGTTGGTTTTTAGCACTTGATTATCGGCTGTAGGAATGTCGAAGCTATGTTAGAATAATTATAAATCAGGTGAAGTCAAACTAGTTCTGCAAATATCGTCCACAATATATATATATATATATATATATATATATATATATATATATATATATATATATATATATATATATACAGTACCTACAATTTGTCTTTATGATAACTTAAATCTAGGTATATAACTAGGAGGACCCACCCATCGGCCCTACCTCAGTCTCTGGTGAAATAATGCTTATACATGTCACTGCTGTATTTTTATTATGCACCTCACTACACAACACTACTCAATATCAGATGGTTTGATTCTTTTGAGTATGTGTCTTGCTCTGGTGTTATCCAACTGTGATTTTTGGTGAGAATTTAATGTGAGATAATAAACAAGAGCTAAATATGAGATAATATTGGTATCGTCTGTTTGATGTAAATGACAAAGAACGTCTTGGAGGGTCAAAAAAATTCGAAGATAAGGAATTACAAAACTTATTTAGTAAAAAAATACAGCTCTATTTCTCAAACTTTAATTAATATTGAATGACAAGCTCCGAGTTGATTTTTCTTCTATTATTGTGAAAGCACATTGATAATATTTGGAAAATATTTGGATATTCTTGCATCCATTGCATATTCTATGGATTGATCCATGCGATTACTTCAACAGTAATTTCTAAAAGAAATTGAGATTGATCATTTGTTTTTTTTCTACGAATCGACAGCCATTACTTTTAGAATCCATGATGAACCTAAAAATGATCGTACAATAACTATAAAACCCTTTTTAAATAAGAATTTTATTTATTTTTGAACGGAAATATTTTTAAATTGCTGTTAATGTTATCATATTCAACTTTTCTCCCGCGAGGCTATTTCTTCGATCGTTAATTATTTGCCCAGATTTTGAAAAAACTCGTTCCCAGGGGACATATGTTGCGGGTATAGAGGAATATTTTACGTGTAACTGATATAATTCAGGTAGTTTCATTTTATACGTTTGCCAAAAATCCAATGGGTTTTCTAAACGCCCAATAAATGGAATTTCCAAGTACTGCTAAATCTGTAAAGTTGCTGCAGTACTTGGGGTAATTACTTCTTTCATTCTAGCCATTTTTTAATCAAAATATCTCCAGATGTCAATACATTCTTGGTCAATAGTGTTGTCTCGAATTTCGAGTTGTGGAACTATATTTGTATTTTTAGAAGTTAGAATGGAAGTATGTATCGAAGAAGTTTTGTATCGCCTCAGCACTATTTATAATACCAAATCCTGCTTTTCATTTCTAAAATTGCCAGTCTTTTATTATTGATGACATCTTATAGACAATTTTGTCATTTTTCCCCATTCACTTGTTAAAATCTTAGATTTGATGGAATGTTGCAGTCCTCTTAATAACCGTATAACTAAAGACATCGTTGGGATACCTTTCACCAGAATACTCGGTGGTCATTTATGATCAGATCATATCATCTTCAGATTTCTCATCAGATTTCAATGGGCTTTAAAAGTTGAACACATTCTGTTAAGATAGTCCATTCGTTAACAGATAAATTGTGGTGCTCTTCTTAATAGCCAACAAAATAAATTAAAATAATAAAAGTACAGTTTTCCTATCAGAAAATGTATTTATTATAAATATTTAATATACTTTATTCACCTCCTTACGTTAATATTTTTAAAAGAAATTTAACAACTGTTACTGTAAATTCTTCAAATCTTTTGGGTCTATGCAATTTCTGAAACCTTTGGAACCTAATTTTAGTTTTCAAGATTATAGGAAAAAAGTTTCGACAAATAAGACGTTTGGGCAAAAACCATGAAAGTTTACCAAAAATGTATTACCTATTATACCAGTCCAAAGTATTACCTATTATGTCAGTCAAAAGTATCTTACTATTTATCATTTACAATTTAATTTTTTTACTCTCCAAAACTAACGTTCCAAAATGCTGCTATATTAATTTACAATATATAGTTACTCACAAGCAAACTACAACATAAAACATAAAACCACGTATATTACATATAAATATATATAAGCATAAATTCGGCGTATTACTTTCAAGGTCGCGGCTAGGACGGAAGGCCAGAATGTTAAAATCAGTCGAAAAGTAAACGACTGAAATAGTCAATAATAAATGGTAATAAAATCAGTCGGCCCGAAAATAGCGACTGAAAACAGTCGACTGAAACAATCAGTGGTAAAAAGTACTAAAATCAGTCGAACCAAAAATAGCGACTGAAACAGTCGATAGTCGATTTCAGTCGATTGTTCCCAACACTAGTTAAAAGTGTGGATTATTTTTACACAAACCTTCACCTGATATGTGTTTAAATTTAATATATTAATAATTTAATATAAAAATTCATTTTATATTTAACGAGACATAATTCAGTAAATATCATAAAGAAAATTGTTTTATTACTGCCATATATTGCATTTGAATGAGTGTGGGTGTACAGATATCAATATGTTATCTTTATTAGGTGTTTACTAATATTGGTAAGGAATCAGTCTGTAAATAAACATATTTAGAATAGGCCAGGTGGAATGGTTAATACCGTATTACGAGAATGACCCAGGTGTTAATTGCCATTTCCCCTGGCTTTATTTTAGCGTTTATTGAGATAGGCTATATTACTAAATTATTTATTTTAAATATTGTTGCCAACTGACTGAGATGTCTCCTTTCTTTGCGCTCTTCCACTAATGTAATACTGAGGCTTTTCTTATATTTTTAGTTTTTATGCTACCCATCTTTATTGCACTCAAGACTCTTTTGAGGTACCAGGTTTACCGTAAGACCATTGGTGGGACCAGAGTGGCGTAATGTATTACAAACTGTTGAAACCTGGTGAAATAATGAATAGTGAATAATGAATCCTGAATGATGAATTTGATCGAAAACATCCATAATAGGCCCAAATATACGTTAAAGTGATTTTACATCACATCGCACCCACCGTACATTCCAGAGCTTGCCTCATCCGACCGACCCACCCGTAATAACATTTTGGTAGGCTTGGTATTTAATTTCTATTTATTGTATCTTAATATACAAAGATACAAATATGTGATTTTTCCATTTCTGGTACACATTTTTTTTCTTCTGACTTCCATTACCACCAATTCCTCTACCCAGATATAGAAACGCATTTACTTGTTCTATTTTTACATCTTCAATTTGTGTTTATTTCTTTTGGATCTCCCATCACCATGACGTTTATCTGTTTTTTATTATCATTCCGTATTCTCTTAGCATGATATTCCTTCTGTTTAAGACTGAAAGTAATGAATATTATTATATAATTATAATGCATAAATGACTGGGTCAAAATGATTTACCACTCGTTTATATACACCCCCGCCTTTATAGAGTATCAAAATCGTACGTGTTAAAGCCGGTTAGAGCTGGTTTAAATTTAACGCGCGTATATATTTTAATAAAACGAACACATTTCATGAATCACTCTAATTTTGTTATGTTAAACCGTTTTGTTGATATAATTTCGGACATTGCCAATTACTGCTCATTATAGTATAAAAAACTTGCTTTGGAGATGGATACGAGGCTAGATCAGTAAGTTGAGTGGTACTATTTTTTTCATTATATATTATTCAAGAAACCCTCGATACTGATGATACCCCCCGGATATTTATACTGTGTTATATAAATAGTGTAAATAAAAGGATATTAATACTATGCTATTTTTTCATGTATTCAGACGATATTCACCGAGCAAAAGTAGCAAGAATCTACATGATTTTGATGATTTTCTGTAGTCTCCATAACGTTGCCACAGAATTATTTTTTTAATTTTTTTGTTACTTAATTATTATATTGCTACTAGTTGTTTCCAACTAGCCTACAATTTTTATGATAACTTAAATCTAGGTATAAAACTAGGAGGACCCATCGGTCCTATCTCAGTCTCTGGTGAAATAATGTTTATATATGTCACTGCTGCATTTTTTATTATATGCAGCTCACTACACAAAACTACACAAGATCAGATGATTTGATTCTTTTGAGTCTGTGTCTTGCTCTGGTGGTATCCCAAAGTTGCAATACTTCAATATTCTCGTGAGAATGGAGTCTTTCGCTCATGCCCCTTTGCAATTCTCTTGATTTCTTGACTGACTGTGGTTATATGAAGGTGTCGATGCAGATAGTCAGTCTTGTAGTATTTGGGTGCACCTACAATACTTCTGAGGACTTCGTTCTGAAAGTATCTGCTTGTATAATAGCACTTTATTAATTACCAATTAGTCAATACATTTTTCTATATGTCAATTCCAGTTCTTTTCTTTTCTTCTTTGTATGTTGCTTCTATCGAAGTTTTGCATCAAGATTCATTCCGAGATATTTAGCATTGTTGCTATATGGATGGATACTATTATTTAATGTTATTGGTGATCATACGGTCTGATTGTAGGTGAACTGCACATGCACAGATTTACTTTCATTAATTCTTATTTTCCAAGATTGTGTCCAATTATTTATATTGTGACTTGCCTATTGTGATTTTTGTGTGGCTTCCTCACTATTATCTCCGACAGCTATAATCGCAGTATCGTCAGCAAATTCAGCCATCATAATATTCTTCATTTGTGGTATATCACAAGTGTAAAGTTGATAAGGCATCGGCCCTAGTACACTTCCTTGTGGTACCCCTGCTTTAGCTTCTTTTATTGTAGAGTAAGCTTCTTCTTGTTTAAGTCTAAACATTCTGGCTATAATGTACAATTCTAGTAGTTCGGTCGGTGGTTTTGTTAACATTTTCTGTAGTTTATGAACAAGGCCTTCATGCCAAACCTTATTGAAGGCGGGTACTAATATTGTACTACATCTAAGAATATAGCTAAGCATACTTTTTTTACTTTTGTAGGCTTTTTCAATAGCATTAATTGTTGAATGCTTGTTAATAAATTGTTGGTATTAGATTTTCTCTCTCTGTAATCGGTCTTATTCTTTTCAAAAGGAGTTTTTCGAAATCTTTAGATATTACTGGCATCAGTGAGCCACAGAAAATGAAAAATAGACATCTTCACCAAGTGGTCATTAAACGATTTTTTGTTTCCTGTACTGTACATATGCATCTTTTGCGTGTAATTGTCAAGATTATCACGTTTTCCGAATATATAACATCCAACAAAAGTACCATTTAAGCACAAATTAAAGGATTTGCGAAGCTTGTTAAGATTACTCCAATCTACCTGTTATAAGTCAAGACAAGAAAATTAGCTCCATATGTGTCATGTACCTCTTGCAGATATGTTCTGGAGAGTAATTTTATGTTTTTTTCTTTTTTTCGTTGTATGGAACCATTCATGTTACTTATTACAACCAAGTTATGTGTTACGTCTTAGTGCGGTGTAGGCTGGTACCGAGGTGTAAAAAGAGCAATGACGTTCGCAGTGCCAATAATTTGGAGAGAACTAAGTGACCATCACACACATACTACTTGCTACTTGCTGTTATTTTTGCATTGAAATCCACTTAAAATCAAAAATTAAAAGTTTAAAGTTAAAATTAAGTTAAAATTAAAAATTTAAAGTAAAGTAATATATAATATACTATATTTATTATAGTATATAAAATTAAATATAGCAATTGACATATTAAAATACAATAAAATATTTGTGGGTTATTATTCGATTCCATAAAAAAATTCGATTCTTTTTACAGATCCACACAACATCAAGATATACAAGTAATTCTACTTCGTTTAAAATTAAATTATAAATTACATGCTAAGTATTATTATTATAATAGTAGTCAGTAATTATTTCTTTCTTTTTCTTTATCTCCGTCCTTTCCTCTCTCACAGTTTATACAGGAAAGGGTCCGTACATCTTCGTCTGACATTACGAATTGAAAAAAAAACATTCGAAAAGTGCATTTGACTGAAAATATTAATTATTATTTTTAGTCGCTAAATTTCTGACTATCGACTGTTTCTACTGTTTTCAGTCCTTAGTTCCCAACGCTACTTATTAGCATCGCGGTTAAAACAATAGAATTTACCTGATTCTGATGTTCGAATATCCAGTACAGTGAGAAAGCATGATGGGGGTTATATTTGGGGGTTGATAAGAGAAACTTGTGCTGAACATAACAAGAAAAATAAAACTGTTCAATTTTGAAATAAATAAATCATAGATGGAAGTTCGTTATATTTTAATGAATCATTTTTATGTACAAACGTTATGTATTTTTATTAAGTTGGTCTTTAGCAGTTTTTCACACATAAAATCATACGCTTTTTAGAACTATTTCATGTTCTTATTCTTATTTATAGGTATAAAAGCAACAAAAAAACATTACTTTATTGAATACAAATAATGTTGAAGAAGTGGTTATAAACTGGGGTTGATAATTTCATTATTAAATTTGATATTAATACCTTCGATTTATGTAACAACTTAACATTACCAAGAAGATCTAATAGAACCTGGGGTAGAGGGGATATTTTCATAAAAATTCATTAGTATTCCGCGGTATCAATGTCAATTTAGACGATATTGATTTTCTAGGTGTTTTTTCTGTCGGTGTATTCCAACGATTGCGTAAATATTTCTCTTGGTCGTAACATAACAGTTACGTGGTCAGACGTTGGCATTAGAAAATAAATTATTGTTTTCTGCGGCTGTAGTTGTTTCAGCGATGCGGTCGCAAAAATAATATATAAAGTGCGCCAATAAAAATAGAAGTCTATGGGGTGTATAGTATAAATTCAACATTATTTTTTTCATTTATGGAGCTTATCCAATATTTGTTTAAGCTTGTGTGTTGTTATAGGCGAAATATTGTGGATAATTCTGCGAGTTGTTTGTCAAAGTCGTGTTTGTTGTTACAGGGCGCAGATAATCTAACTAATTGGAGTGAGATACGTACGTCACGGAATTTTTTCGGGATTGCTCTGCGTAATGACTTCATTGTAGTAATAAATACGATATTTCTAGCTTCCTGATGAAGTTGATGATGTGGTTGGTCGTTTTTTATACTTGTACTGTTACAACTCGAAATATTTTTTTTTTGATAGTGATAAGAGCACGAACTTCAACTTTCTTTTCAAACTAATTTGAAATTATTTGTCAGTATATGGGCCTGAAAATTTATTTTAAAGGATTTGCAACAGATGGTGTTACTGTGTGTCAAGTGAAATTGGGTACATTTTTGATCAACTTTATATTGAAGCCGCACTGACGACAGGCCTCTCTTTTAGTGCCTTAAGAATGTGTGAATTCGTTCTTCTATTTGTTTACTGCAATTTGAAGGAAATTACCACTGAGGATCATCGAGTGCTGTGTACAACTTATCGCAACAATGCTCTATCGATTTCGACATGTGAATACTGGTTTAGATGTTTTTAAAGTGGTTGTATTGACACTAAAGACAAAGAGGATTCTGGAAAATCAATAATTTTAAAACAAGGATTTGAAAGCATTACTTGACGATAATCCATGTAAGAAGAATATGCAGAATTCTAGGGACTAACACAAGAAACCATTTCCAATTTTCTTAATAAACATGGAAATGATCTAAAAGTGTTGATATTTTGTGGCTTATGAGTATGAAATGACATTGAAAAACGTTTGATCATATGTGAAATGCTATTTCGATGGCAAAATCGATAATCGCGGGTTCGCATCCTGCTGGGGCATGGTCGTAAATTCATGTTTGTGATTGTTTAATATTTGTGATTGTCCTAGGTAAGAGTGAAAAATCCGACAGTGAAAATGATCCCAGTCAGGCCAGTAACCACATTAGGTAAGACCGGATGTTTTCTGGGATGATTTCTAAGTTGGTTACTCGTCGCCGAGGACCTTAGTTCGCAGCCCACGTTAAACCAGAAGATCCAGAATACCCTCGTTTGTAAAAAAGAAACTTTAGTATATAAAAAACTCTTATTGTGACAAATGTTATTTACTATTATTTAGTATGTTTATACTATTGCGATCATCATATTTAAGTATTAAATTTCAAGAGCATAGCATCAACAGTTAATAACATTTTGTTCACTTCAACAAAAGTGATTCGTGATTAGTTGGAGGGGACACATAAGAGAAGCAAAGAGAGGAGAAAAAGAGGACCAAAGCAAGAAAACTGCACAGAGGAAATCAAGAAATGTACACCTGTAAAATATACAAAACCCCTATACCACTATATGTTACAAAATGGCTTTGGTAACAAATTTGCTTTTATTTAATTTATTTAAAATTTAGTAGAAAGGCTGTAGAGAATATTGATATAACTATGATAACGAAAAGGTTCGAATGTAGTAGTAGTATTATTAAGTTAATACGTTAGTGAATTAAGTAGTATTAAGTTACACCATTTATTACAAATTCCTTAAATTTAAATTACACTCCTATATTTTTATTTGTGTAATTTTATTATACTAAAATAAAAACTCTTCTATATCAATTTAACTTATTTTTTACCATAAAATCTGTGATGAATCAAAATATCACACCACCGCATTTCTATTGTTTTTGGGTCATCGATCTTGGCGTATACCTAGAGATCAATGCGATATAGCTATAATTGGTCTTGTTATCGACATGAACACCATCAATATAACTATTACAACTTAGTTGAGCTTTATCCTGTCTATTTTACGAGATAACGATGTACAAGATATCAAGTATGCTAACTGTGTCATTTAAATAAGCTGAAAATACTAACCAAATAGTTACAAGCGATTATCAGTATGTATTTTAAGAATGTTCTTATAAATCTTCTAAAGTATTAGATAGTTTCAACGCTTCAACATTCATAAGAACAATACAGAATAACAAAATTTAGATTATTATTGTAACCGTTTGGATTTATGCGTTGCAGAATTTCGCCAAAAAGGTTTAATTTACGGAATAAAAACTTATTTTCCGTTAAGATAAGGCACCTGCTGATACATCTTAAAACTCATCACTAAATTCCTCAATACGAATTGTTTGAAGAACCCTCTCATTCGCCAGATTTAAATCCCCTAATTTTTCGCATTTATTGCAGCACTTTCTCACTCTAATTTGTCAAGGTGATATTTGTCATAGTATTGTAGCGAAACTGAGGAAATGTTTTGTTTGGTCCCATCAACCTGACACCACTTTTTTGATTGGTTAGTTTGAATTGTACTACAAAGGCATATGACTGGCTCATTTCTATAACGCGATTGTTTGTTTCTGTAGTTTGTTTCAGTTTGTTTATGACGCCATTTTTTATGCCTGATACGGTGTACGTTCAGCATATTTGTGATTTAATTATAATTACTATTATTTGATTATAATGTATCTTCAGTCCCAAAAGTGTTGTGTATCCTATGTATGTGCGGAAATTAAAAACGTGGCTTCATTTTCCTTGCAAAAAACATCCCAAGTTAGTTAGATTAAGGATACAGTATATGAGGTATACAGTTTTTATATATTATTCGTGTTCATGTATAGCTTTTTACAGGAATACAACAGAAGACATCATGAAAATATTACCCACAGTTTAAACTCAAAATATATCCAAATGGGGCAATGGCAAAGTTACATCGAAGGTAAATGTGGTTATATTACATGGACAGATTTAGTGCAAAGCCATTTAATATATATAGAGCCAAATTTTGTTGCTCTTTAAAAAGACCTTTGTAAAGTTCCATTAGTTAAAAATTTACAAAAGTCACAAAAATTAATTCTTCAAAAAGTATGTTTAAAAAAATACATTAATACGAAACAAAACAATAAAATTCGTAGACCAACAAGTTGAAAGTGATTTTATTGACTTTATCTATTATAGATTTTATGGAATACTATCTCATGATTGTTTTGAGATATTGTTAACGGATCCTTAAGCTGAGTCTTTAACTCCACCACCTCCTTTTATCATATTAAGAATAGAGCAGTAATTTTAATAAAGATATCATATGTTTCAAATCTTTCGTTGCTGTTCTTTAATTATCGTTCTTTATTAGTTGCTTTAACAGGTCCATTGAAAAGTCCCCGGCCTGACACATAGATGGCGCTACTATTATTAAATCCATATGTTCTTTAGTTAGCCTAAACTCTCAAAAGATGCGTGTATAAATTTGACAGCCCTCGGATCATTAGTTTGTGAATTATAGCATTTTGAGTGAAACACTTTTGTTATTGTGAAAAAAAATGGATACAAAAGAATTTCGCGTGTTGATGAAATATTGCGTTTTGAAGGGAAAAAATATAGTTGAAGCAAAAACTTGGCTTGATGCTGAGTTTCCGGACACTGCACCAAGAAAATCAACCATCAAGGATTGGTATGCTAAGTTTAGACGTGGTGAAATGAGCATCGAAGACGGTGAACGCAGTGGACGCCCAAAAGATGTTGTTACCGATGAAAACGAAATTAAAAATTTGAATGAAATTAAAAAATTCCACAATATGATTTTGAATGACCGTAAATTGAAATTGAATGAAATGTCAGACACTCTAAAGATATTAACTGAAAGTGTACATCATATCATTCACGAATATTTGGGTATGGGAAGGCTCTGTGCAAAGTGGGTGCCGCTCGAGCTCACTTTTCGCCAAAAAGAAGGACGAGTTGATGATTCAGATCAGTGTTTGAAGATGTTCAAACGTAATAAACCCGAGTTTTTGCGTCGATATGTGACAATGGATGAAACATGGCTCCATCATTTCACTTCGAAGTCCAATCGACAGTCATCCGAGTGTACTGCACACAATGAAACCGCTCCAAAGCGTGGGAAAACCCAACAGTCAGCTGGCAAGGTTATGGCGTCTGTATTTTGAGATACGCATGGAATAATTTTCATTGACTACCTTGAAAAAGGAAGGACCATCAACAGCAACTATTACATAGCGTTATTGGACCGTTTGATAGACGAAATCGCAGAAAAACAGCCGCATTTGTAGAAAAAGGAAGTGCTACTTCATCAAGACAATGCACCAAGACAATGCAAGACATTTCACAAGTCAGTGAAAACGATGGCTAAACTTTATGAATTGGGCTTCGAATTGCTTTCTCACCCACCGCATTCTCCAGATCTGGCCCCCAGCGACTATTTTCTGTTCGCAGATGTCAAAAGAATGCTCGCTGGGAAGACATTTTCGTCGAAAAAAGAGGTGATCGCCGAAACTCAGGCCTATTTTGAAGCAAAGGACAAATCGCACTACAAAAATGGTATCGAAAACTTGGAAGGTCGAATACACTATAATCAGTGTATCACCGTTGAAGGGAATTATCTTGAATAAAAAAACGAATTCTGCCAAAAAAATATCTTTTACTATGGTAGGTTGGGCACTCTTCAGTTGTCCTATTACAAAACAAACAGATACCTAAAAAAATAGCTTTCAAATAATTATGGTAAATGAGCGTATTTACCATATCATATTAAATTAGAAATTGTTAAAGATTCATGGATTTCAACGGTATGATTTTGGCAAGGAGAACAAAGAACATGGAAAACCATTAAAACTTTTGAAGATGCGATTTATTATGCGAAGAAGTATTATTATTGCATTTACTCGTTAAGTTTTATTACAAAATCAAAGTTGGCTGACGCATTAATTTAGTATTGAGTGCTGTTTATATTCTTCAATTATTTTCATTAAGTTCGTTTAAAATTAAATATATCAATCCGATGGCCAAAAAAGCAGAAGTGGGTGACGAATTGATGTATATAGACATTTTGATTACATAACTCCTAAACCTTGTATTAAATTTTGATTGAGAGTATATTTTACAATATTTACAGAAGATTGGAATGGATTAAGAACAAATATGTTTGCTGAACAAAATTCTGTTTAAAAAGGAAAAAAATAAAGGGATTTCTGTACTGTTTTAATATTGGTGATGAAAAATGAAAATATGATTATCCTATATTAAAACTATTGGGAATAAAGTTTGATGATTATCAAAGAATCACTGCCACATAAAAATCTTCATTATGTCAAAGGAAAGCTGAGTCTTTGGTAGACATAATTGTAAACTACCAACTGTAGATCTAATATTGCTCTTAAGTTTATTAAAACATTCTTAGAAGGACATAAGTTGCTAATATCCCACCCACTCTATTCACCAGATATTACCCTTTCTGAGCAGTATTTACTGATTTTGAATATATCGAAATGTATGTGATGAAACATGACAGATGATGAAAAATATCATACAAAGAAACTAATGTCTATGAACAATGAAAATGGCTTGAAAAAAGTTGGTATATTTAGTTGAAGCATATTACTATGAAAACATAAATATTTATCGTCTATTTATCAAAAAAAGCGGAAATATATTTATACACACAGAATATCTGAGGTATTTGTAAGCCTTACAGTTCTGATCAATTATTGATTTTAATTAGTTCTGCTATATATAGAAAGTCATGGGTTCTATTAATAAATAAGATATTGTTTTGATAAGATGTTATTTATGGAATTATTTAAACCAATATGTTTACGATTATTTGAAAATGATTCATATAAAAAAAACTGGCCTCAAAAATTACTATATAAATAACGAAAATTTTGCAGAAAGCTACCATTTTTCTTGGTTTAATAAGTATTAATAGTCAGTAAAATTGCAATTTATTTAAAGAAATTTAAACATCCATTAATTCGACTCATTCGAAAAATCAGCAATATTTTATTTTTATATAGAAAAAAAAACATTACGTATCCTTTTAGAATTTTAATATATATGGGCATGCATTTCGGCTACGTAGTAAAATATTTTTCTTATACCAGATCGAAATCTCTAACGTCAAGTTATCCAGAACAAAATCCAGTGAACCATTTTTGGATTATTGATTTTAATATATAATTGAATTTTATTTCTTAAACCTCACATTACTTGACTTGCATTGTAGACTTGTGAAGATATGTATTTTTTTATAATAACAGTTTTAAACTTTGCTAAATTTAAATTATTGTTTTAATTTTTTATTACTTAATTTAATTTCATATTATTTCAAAATTTTTAATTTCCTCCATTATTTAAATCATATTAAATATATATACCAAATTATTTATATTTAAAAAAAATTATATAGTACAACAATAATGAGAAATATATTAATAATTTAATTTTGTAACAGTAAAAATCAAATTACTGTATTCTATATTTTTACAATAATTATTTATATAACTAATGCAGATTTATTTAGCAATATGGCAACGTTGTATCGATTTTTTAACATATAAGAAATATTTGGATAGAGATTTTCAGAAACTACAGCGATAATTCGTTATATAACTGCCATATATTTTATTGTTTTGAATTATTTGCTTTACACACTTAGTTTCTATTATTTATATTAACTAATAGGATGATGTGAAGTTAAATGTTAATTTAAGCAATATAGCCGGCAATTATCCGATAGTTCCAAAGTGCTCTGGATTTAATTATTTTCTAATCCATCTTGACCGTCCTATTTGACCTTTCGTTGAAGATAAAATGGACAAGGAATAATAATTTCTTCACGAACTAGAAACCTCTAAATCTCCTAATGCAATATGTCCTTCTCAAACCCACTCCTACAGGGTTTTCTCTTTCAATCTTTCGGTCAGTGCGCATTCGTTTTCCAAATCTAAATTTATCTCTATTATTTTATATATCCCCGAGTGCGCGCAACTCATAAAACACTGTTGTCCATCCCGGTTGCATAATTTTAATTATGTAATATTGTTTTGATAATAACTAATATACAGTTTTGTTAGAGACTATTTTGTATTGTCTATTTTTTAGTAGAATTAAGAATATTTAAATATTTTAACCCAGAATAATAATAATTCTAAACTAATTTCAGTATATAAAATGTTTTTCATGAACGTTTACAGTGATCTACTGTTTCTTGTGTCAATCAATATCTATTCGATAAATCGAGAAACAGTTTTCTATATTCGTGAATACCTCACATTTATAATTTTATATTTCGTATGCGTTTTATAATTTAGGAGTAAAATTAAACTGATATATATGGATTTTATACAATTTATAATATATTATATAATATTATAGCTTAGTGTTAATATTGTAATAGTTAGATAACTGTTTTAGCGGCAGGTCTTTTAGTTTCGAATATTTTAAGACTTCTGGTTGTATGCAGCACAAAATACAGTACGCCGTTGGGTTGTATAACAGTTTATGTTTTTCTTTTGTTATATTAAATATAGATTTTGTAATTTATGTTGAATAGTATTGGAATATATTTTATGCTGAATGGTTCATAGTTGACTGGCAAAGATTTTGTTATTGTTTTGTGGATATGAAACATTCGTATATTTTCTGTAATTTTTTATTTTTAATACTTTGAGTACTCTAGTATAATCTAGTCCAGGTGTTATTACTCAACTGTCATATATATCCGTATAGATTAAAATTTGTTGTATTACTAGTTGCTGGTTTTATACCAGAGAATTATTACTTATTATATCATTTGTTTTTAATTAATAGATTGTGCTGTACATTTTTAGAATGATTAGTTTAACATCTGTAGAATTAATCCTTTTGTCTATAGTACCTTCGCCATATTATCATCAATTATTGTAAGGTGTTTTAAACATTTTGTAATAGGAATTTGTAAATTTTTTTATGTAGATAGCATTAGATGTATGCCTAACTATATTATTTTCGATGTTATTAGTGCTTTTCTTTATATTTTTTCTTGTTTGTTTATTATTTTAATAATTCTAAGATATTCTTTTTTTTTGAGTGGTATAATAAAATATGAATTAAGCATTTAATTTTGGGTTATGTTTTGATATAATTTTGGCTTGAAGGATAAATAAGCTCTTTAAAAAAAATTAACGTTTGTTTTTGTACTATTCTACTTCTTTATTTTTTTTTCTGTACATTTACAGTGATTTTATCAACTAACAATAACACAGTCAAAATTAGGACGATTAAAATTATTGGCGAAGTCATCGTATAACATGATATAGGAGTTTATTCATTTGTTTATAATGTTTTGGCTTGTCTACAGACGTTATTCTAGCGTAGGTTAAAGGAGAGTGAAATTACATATATAGATTACTTGCTATTTCTTAACATGTATTGTATATATTTTCGCAAATTAAAGTTTAGAACTTACGACAATAAAGGATACACAAAAAGTCGATATAATCAGCCGTTGTCATTTTGAAACTAAAATAAACGCCGTTATGAATATAGAATACATTAATTTACGTAATTATTTCTAGCTATTAATTACCTAAAAACAATTATAATCACTAGTAATACTGTAAGATAGTTAAAGTTGTGAAGATCAAGCTTAGTTATGAAACTAATAAATGAAGACATATGACAGTTTCAATAGCATTGTTTTGATTTTTATCCTATTTATTCAATACATTGTCAGACCATCTTCGTTATTTATGTTAACGTTAACGTTAAATAGCATTAACAGTATTCGGGTCAGTGTAGGTTATGCGTTGAATAGTACATGTGGAGACGTTCAAGTAAATGCTAGTTAACGCAGTTATACATTTAAATTAAAGTGTAGCTGGTAGATGGTCTTGAAGTTGTTTGGCGGGAACGGTGTTCCATCTTAGGCCTCGTCGTCGCTGCGGCGTCTTCTTCCGGGGCCTCCGGCGAAGTTGGCGGCAGCTAAGCCCATCAGATGTTTGGCGGCTTGGGATCCGGAGAATCCTCGGCCTAATCCCAGATCAAGTCCTCTCTTGGAGCTGTAAATAAAATGTTTTTGAAACGAAAGTTTTTACGCAATTTCGTAGATGTCAGACTAGGGATGCCGAAAAATATCGATATACGATTTAAAAAAAGTAAAGATAATAAACATTGTAAAAACTATTTAATTATTTTTGATAGACCTTAAAACATAGTACTTAATTTTAAAGGTTTTTTTTATAACTCTACTTTTTACAATATTTAAAGGAAATCGATATTTTTTTCCTCCGATATATCGATATTTATTTGAAGATATAGAAAACGATATTTCGACATTTTTCCCAGCGGCCGACATCCCTATATCAAACTGGCCATTAGAGAGAGGCATGCGTTTACATTATATGTAGCGTTGGGAACTATTAGCTTAAAATATAGGGTGTGTTGTATTGTGTTGTGTAGACGTCCAGATTTTATTATGGAGACGAGTTGATTACAGTAATGCAATCCTAAGGCTGTCTGGTGAATTTGAAGATCGTTCGTCTACATTGATAATGAACGATGAAGCCCATTTTCAGAACCAATATCAGCTCAATAAATCAGCCCAAGAATCAGGGGTGTTCCAAGATGAATCAAATCCAACAAAAGTTGTACGCGCACGAAGCACTTCAAAGGAAATGGTGGCCTGTTTCTTTGGAAAACTAGTCATATTGCAACAGTGCCTCTAGAGGATCGTAGAACAGTAAATTCTGATTGGTACATAACCATTTGTTTGACAGAAGTTTTCGGTGAAATATGGAACACAAACAAGAGACTCCTGAATGTTCTTCATCATGACAATGCGAGCTCTCACACATCGGCTCAAACAAGAGACTGTTTGAGCAGTCCAAACATCGAATTGAAGGGTCATCCGCCATACAGCCCTGATTTGGCACCCAATGACTTCTTTTTGTTCCCATTCGTGGATAATAAACTGCGTGGTTAACGATTTTCATCACTCCAAGAAGCTATTGAAGCGTTTAAAAATCATGTTTTGAAGATACCTCATTCGGAATTGAATAATTGTTTTGAAAATTGGTTTAAGCGTATGTAAAAGTGTACCGATCATCGTGGCGAGTACTTTGAAAAACAATAAAAATACATACATTATGATCTTTGGTTTGGCACTTTATAGATGGGTTGTCTTTTATATTTCGGGATTGCCTAAAGTGATGTCATATGTTGGTAGAAGCGTTATATGTTCTTTAAATAATATGGTATTGGCACAGTTGCTTTTTTATTTCATTTATATCAAAAAAGTATCCCGCAAAACAACCAAGTTCCTTTGGTAAGTAATTGTATTTGTTTGTATATTGTATATAACCTTCGTATATGTTTTTTATAATGTTTATATGCTTGACCTTTATATGAAAAAATATATTATTTAACAAATATAAAAATATTTTCGACGAATTTTTATGCATTTCTACGTAATTAGAAACACATTCGTGATATATACAAAAGTCGGTTATATCGTTGCAAGTTTTCTGGATAATACATAACAATTGACTGCAATTACAGTTGTATTGGACCTTCGGCTGGACAACGATAATTCTTTATTAGATATATGTCTGTCCGTTCGTAATCTTGTTCCTTGGATTTCTATTGGATCTGTTAGATCTGTTTTTAATGGACGTATTGACATTTAGTATCCTTTTATTTTGTCTTAACATTTTAATAATTTTTAGTTGTGTACCTACAATATTTGAGGTGTTACTTGATGTTATGATTTTTGTAATCTTAACAATTTATTAATAATAATAATTTTTGTATAACTAATATTAGAAGAATTATTTATAATATATATTATATATAAATATGTTTTTTTTCAGTCCGTTTTTTAAAGATTTGCAATACAATTTTCTAATACAATATAACTTTATATCATTGAATAGTTATTCGGTAAATAAAGACAAATATAATAAACAAACAATATAAAAACTATTAAAACACCTTCAGTTACTAAAGTCTGCATATTAATTGGTATTAATTTAAAGTATTTCATAAAAAATTAATGATAATTTTCATAGTATTATCATTCTTAGTCTTCAAATGAGTTACCAGAATATTCTTTATTTTTGTATCATGTGTTTAATTATTGCCTTTTAATTTCATAGCGATACATTTCTCCGTCGCAGAACGATATGAAGATAACGATTGTCAGAAGAGTGCTTTTCTCTTAAACTATTAATTAAAACAAATGAAAATGAAATTGTGACTTGAAATTACCTTCAGTTTACTGTATCCTATTTTTATATCGAACATATTATACATAACATAACATATTTTTATATTGTAAATAAAACACTAATAGCCACAGACTTAGTCAGCTTTCAACATTATGGAACAGCCTGCTTGGTTGGCGCAGTGGTAAAGACGACGGACGGTTTACCTACTATTGCGATAGTCTCGGATTCGAATCCTGTTGGGGCGTGGTCGTAAATTCATGTTTGTGATTGTCCTAGGCAAGAGTGTAAAATCCGACAAGAAAAATGATCACTGTCACGCCAGTAACCAGGCTGGGTAAGACAGGATGTCTTCTGGGATGATTTCTAAATTGGCGACTCGCCAGTCTGTACGTTTAATACTGAGGATCGCGGTTCGGAGCCAACGTTAAAGTGTAGGTCCAGTCCAGATAAACCATCAAAATTAAAAATAGGAAAAAAAGGATACGAACTTTAGTATGACTTTTTTAAATGTATTTAATTTGATAGCACTGAAGAGCTATGAAAAAGAAGTAACTATTTTTATGTTTAATTATTTTTTTATATATGTATAGGTTATATTTATAAATTACGTATTTGCGCATTAATTTATGCAAATAAGAGAGAATACACTTACATTTTATGTTTAACGTGTATACTTCTCACATTTCAATAATAATAAACACGAACCCCAGTTGTAATTGTTGAGAAAACACCATTTTGAAAAAAATATTAAATAATTTAAAACGTTAAATAACAGGTCAATTGAAAGGTCTCCGGCCTGACACATAGATGGCGCTACTAGAATTAAATCTATAGGTTTTTTATAGTATTTATAGCATGAAGCAACTTTTATTATTGTGAAAAAAATGGATAAAAAGAATTTCGCGTGTTGATAAAATATTGCTTTTTGAACGGAGAAAATACAGTTGAAGCAAAAACTGGGTTTAATGCCGAGTTTCCGGACACTGCTCCAGGAAAATCAACCATCAAGGATTGGTATGCTAAGTTTAGACGTGGTGAAATGAGCATCGAAGACGATGAACGCAGTGGACGCCGAAAAGGGGCTGTTACTGACGAAAACATTTTAAAAACCACAAAATGATTTTGAATGACCGTAAATTGAAACTGAATGAAATAGTAGACACTCTAAAGATATATCACCGTGTCTAAAGATATGTCACTGCATATTTGGCCCCATTGTCTAATTCCTGTTCCCAGATCTCAAAAGAATGCTCCCTGGGTGTTTTACTATGGTAGACCTGGGACTTTTTAATTGACTTGTTACATGCATTTTTTTTCCTCGTCTAATACTTATTATTATAGATTGCTAATAATTTTCCGTAAATATTCCGGTAATTATATCCCATTTTACTGAATATTATTCAACATTTAAGTAGTATTTTCCTCGTCCCTTTCTGGTATCCGCGCGGCGAGAAAAAACATTTCCGCCAAATCCGGAGACTACGTTGATGAAACAGTTTCCTACTGAAAAATTCCTTTATTCGGTCGTTTCAGATGTTTAATAATGTAATAAAGAGAAAGTTTTCCGACTAGAGCACAAAGTAAAAGTAAGGAAATTAGTATCAAAAATTGAAACATTCCTTAATCATTTCGGTTCCTCTAACGACGGATTAATTTTGCGTATTACGGAGATCCATTTTGATATGTTTTCTTTGTACAGGGATTTCTGCCGTACGATTATCTAAATATATCTATATACAGGGGATAGATAAAATAATGTGGGCATCGTGCAATATGAGACATTTTGTTGCATGTTGGTGATACTGCTGTTGTATAAACAATGTGACGTTTATGCATTGCTCAGCTTACATGTGAAGTTCTGTATGTTAACATTAAAATATCTTTAATTATCTTAAATCATTTTCGAAGAGGAACAGTGGTGGAGACCCAAAGTTAACTGACAGAGGTCGACGAACGCAAGAAAGTGACTCATGTGACTGCATAAAACTGCTTCGGTAAAAGCAACAGCAGAATTAAATGCTCACTTGAGTAATACTATTTCAGCATAGAGGGTAGGAAGGGAGCGCCACAAACTTAACATTCATGGAGGGGCTTTGAATACTAAACCCTTTATAACAGAAGCCCACTTTAAGATGCGAAAGAAATAGTGCAACAATCATAAAACCTGGACACTTGATGATTGGAAGAATGTCCTATAGTTATATGTATCATCGTTTTCATTATTTTCTACAAACGGTCAGGTTTATGTATAAAGAACCCCAAAAGAAGCCTATGATCCGGACTGCCTGCTTCCTACAGTCAATCATTGAGGAGGTTCTATTATGGTTTGAGAGGCAATATCGTGGTATTCAGTATATCTCATTAATATCACTGGTCATTATTATCACTGATTGGATTAATGCTAATGAATGATTTCAACATGCTTAATGAAGAAGTTCTTATTGATAGCTACAAACACTACCATATTCCAAAATGATAATGTGCCCAAACACAGTCAAAAGTTTCAGTCTTGGTTTGAGGATTATCAGAATATAATCCAACATCCATTAGCCAGCGCAATCGCCAGAAATCAAGAAAATTGGACTGTTAAAGGGAATTTTAGAGCAGACACTGACGAGTAGATTTCTATCTCTAACATCTTTGAAGCAATTGGTGAATGGTTTGATACCAGAATGAAGCAGAACTCCGTTGGAAACTATTCAGATGCTTCACGAATCTATTTCGCGAAGAATAAGCAGCTGTTTTAAAGATAAATAATTTGTACATGTCAGGTGTTCATATTATTTTGTTGTTGCTACATTTGCAAATGATCCTTGCCATTAAGAGATAATAATACTGAATCAAACGAAAAGTGATTAATGAAATACAATGCTTGCAAAGCCCACTCTAAGATGCGAAAGAAATAGTGCAACAATCATAAAACCTGGACACTTGATGATTGGAAGAATGTCCTATGGTCATATGTATCATCGTTTTCATTATTTTCTACAAACGGTCAGGTTTATGTATAAAGAACCCCAAAAGAAGCCTATGATCCGGACTGCCTGCTTCCTACAGTCAATCATTGAGGAGGTTCTATTATGGTTTTGGGAGACAATATCGTGGTATTCAGTTATCTAATTAATATCACTGGTCATAATTATCACTGATTGGATTAATGCTAATGAATGATTTCGACATACTTAATGAAGAAGTTCTTATTGATAGCTACAAACACTACCATATTCCAAAATGATAAGCAGCCAAACACAGCCAAAAGTTTCAGTCTTGGTTTGAGGATTATCAGAATATAATCCAACATCCCATCATCAACAATATTAGCCAGCACAATCGCCAGAAATCAAGAAAATTGGACTGTTATAGGGAATTTTAGAGCAGACACTGACGAGTAGATTTCTATCTCTAACATCATTGAAGCGACTGGTGAATGGCTTGATACCAGAATGAAGCAGAACTCCGTTGGAAACTATTCAGATGCTTTACGAATCTATTTCGCGAAGAATAAGCAGCTGTTATGAATAAAAATAAATCATATCGATTTCAACAGCAAAATAATCAGGAAAAATTAATACATTTAATATTATTGCGTTGGAACCCCTGAGTTTAGTTATTTAATAGTATTATTTAAACTAAGCTGATTAATAAAACAATACATGAGACAAAATGACTTCTAGTAGATAACATATGTTGAGGTAGGTATTTCAATACCATATAATTACTATATATATGTATATTTACAAATGTACCTAATCTTAACTTAAGGAATATTTATACTATTTAATCTTCGCACTATTTCAAATTATTAATCATATTTTATTTTTAGTCTCCACATGAGATTCTTAGCATCTGTCTATATGGTTACTGCTGTTAACACTTTAATGTAAGTTTTTTTTTCTTTGTTATGTTATTCATTGGTCTTCTGCTGCATTGTTTGTTTAATAGCCCAAAATTTTTACAACAAAAGTTTTTTCCTACTTATCATTTCTGTTTCTCCATCATATTTTGGCGTTAAGATGAAGCTGAATTTGCTGAACTTGTTGTATTTCTGCTTCCTCATGTCAATTTGTTTTGTACTCTTTCAGTGGTAATAATTTGAGATACAGTGCAGCGGTACAAAAGACTAGATGGTGGTTTGAAGCAGGTTCATCATTAATTACCTTTTATTTTGATAAGTAATAAGTAATTTCAGTAAATAAACAAATTAAAAATAAAAATATTGTGACAAATTAAAATTAATTTTATTTTATTAAGCATCTTCCTATCTTTAAAAGAATTGCTACTCTCTGGAAATACTATATAGTGAAGTAACAGGTCAGTATAATAAATAATCCGAAAAAAAAACAATAAAATATTTCGAACAAGACGCGCGTAATTCAATACGAAAAATGCGGTTGAAGAAATTATTTAGATTTCAGATGTAATCACGTTTTATCCATCTCATCAAAAAGTCAGGTTATATAGGAGGCTCGACTGAAGGTACGCAACAAGGATTATCAATAATTTATTTTCTTATTGGAGGGGAAATGTAGTTTTTCGGGAGTAACTTGTATGATGTAAGATATAAGGATTCGGCGTTAGATCTATGGATCATGTCAAAACTTTGGAATATTGTAGAGGTAAATATATATGGTATCAAAAAATGTGGTATCTAAAAAATGAGAAATAATTAAAATGATTAGCTTAATATAATTCAATAGGAGAACTTAATATAACAGAACTGAAATTGAGATATATAAAATTTACTGGCTAATTGGAAGAATATCTGAATCGGTATGGACTTAAAAAATTGAGTTATAAGGAAGTAATGTAAATAAATAGTTTTTTATGCGAAAGCACTATTATCAAAATACAGCAAGATGTATTTTGTTTTTTCCCTACTAAATAGTTGCATATAGGGTCAAAATATAGAATGACGAAGATTTGTTACTGTTCGCATTTCACCAGATAACATAAATACACAGTGTTAAAAAAATGAAACAAGAGGATTACTCTGAAATATTTGTCTCATATTTTTACCTATCCTCAAGCTGTTTACATTTACCCCAGTTGGGTGGATTTAGTTTTTGTGTAATATATATCAAATAATCGGTTTTTTGAAATGTATAATCTTGTTTATTACGTTTGCGTTGATATGGCTATTATTATGATATATTGAAAACATTGTATAGATTTATGCAGAATATTTTAATAATCAGAAAAATAGTATTACAGTTACAACAATAACAGTGTTCTGTTTAGTATTATTGAGTTTTCAGTATATATAGATTCAAAACTGCGCCTTCGATATTCATGATTTTTGAGGTTTGATTTGAGGAATTCTGCTGTTGGGCTATTAGTCACCATTATAAATATTTGGTGATGCCCTTTCGTTAACGCGCAACAGGAGTTTGGGTTTTAAAGATGTAAAATTATTTAAAACGTCATAATTTATTGATTATTGTTAAAAAAGAGGAGTTTTCTGAGATGTATTGTGTGACTGGTGACGAAACGTGTATCTACTATGACAATTTTAAGAATAAGAACTCATGCTGAGCATATGGAAGGTTCTTTTGATACGATATATACATATAGTCCAAAAATATTTGAGAAAGTTGCAGAAAATTATGGAAATATGAATCAAATAGGAATAGAAATGACCAATATTCATGCAAGTACCTGATACGTTTCTCGTATATATAAGGCATCCTACAAAACGGCCGATACAAGTCATCAAAATATATTTTACAGGTTACATTTTTGTTGCCACTTTTGGTTTACAAAGTTTGCGACTTATAACTTCTAATTTTTTGAAGATTTTGGCATTTGGCAATATTGTCAATCAATACCAACCCAAATCGTATTATATAGACTGATTCGGCTACGTCTTCCGACAGATCAGGCAGCATTCTATCTCATTTTTCTAATTGGTAATATATTCGACGTTATCTATGACGTGTATTGATTGTTGAATTGGACAAGCTTCTTGTTGTAAGATTTCTCTTACTGTACAAATACATTTTGTTATCTCTAGACTAGTAATAGTATTCCTGGACTCTATATATTATATATAATAAAATCTGAATTTAAATTATTTGAGATTCCTAGAAAAATATGTATGTGAATATAATTTATAAGTGATATTATTTTTGGCTGATTATTTGTTAGATAATTGTTAATTTTAATTAATTTTAGATCCATTATATTACACGGCAAAAGAGAAAGCTTTTATCTGAGATGTTATGTAGTTACTGTATTATTAATCTTCCATTTTCACTGTTAAACAATAGACTATCATTTACTTACAGCTGTTATCCTAGTCACCTTAATCGGAATAAATGAACTATGCTATATTTCACGTTAATTTAATTTTAGAGGTTTGACTGTTAGATAATATGAAAACCATTTGAAACAACAGATTTTCTCTTGTATTTTTAAATATGTTTTAATTAACTTCTCTATTTACGGTTACAGCAAAACAAAACAACGAACTTTCGTACATGTTTTCTTTGTAAAGAGGGTTTACGTATAGTTACCGTAATACAGTATTTTATATCTATAATATCAAGCTAACTTCAGTGCGCCGTAAAGTGCAAGAATGAAGTCGTAACGAAAGGCTGTAAGACAGTTTTGTGTTGTATCACTATTGTAATAGAAAAAAGTTACAGGTTACTTATTTATATACATGTGTGTGTTATCTTTGATACAAGGGCGTTAATAAAATAGATATAAATTTTATTAGGGTTTTATTATAAGGTTGTAAAAGTGTTCCAAATTGACACAAAAAGACTCATCAAAATTTGTTTTGTTATATTCAAAGTGTCGAAGATAAATAATTTTTAATAATTTCAGTAACATTTTTAGAATAAACATGCTAAAGGTATTTAAAATATTTTTCTTGAAATTAATTCAATTTAGTATTATTGAGTTATTCGGTTATACAGACGCTTAAAGATGGAACTTTTAAATCTATAGTCGAAGTTCGTCGAATACTTTTAGACACTTATGGTGGTATTTGCCCAGCATATCTTAATTATCGGTTTTGGTTTCAACGATAGAAAAGTGTTGAGGCTGTTGTCAAAGGTAAGGAACCGATTGGATGACCAAAAAGCTCCTAAATGTAAGAAAATGTGGAAACGAACTATGATAATGTTCTAGCGTAGAAATTGTTTTAAAGAGTAAGTAATAATAAATCTCTGGAAATCTCCTATGATATCCTTTATATCAAGCTTCTGAACAGGAAGGTTTATTCTTTGTATTTCAGATCAACCAGATGATTATGAAGCCAAACGCGGAAGATCATTGCTTAACCAAGGTGTAATTAATTCAATTCAATAATATTTAAATACATAATATGTGTATATTTACAGATTATTTCTCTTAATCTATCGAAAAGGAATATATGGCTACAAGTTAAATATACAAGTATACAAGTATCAGCCAATTAAATGCCTATAAAAAATGTATATAAAAAAGAAAAGTGGGCCTCCTTTTCGAACAATATACAAATAATAATATAATTTTGTGACATGTTCAAAAAATCATCTAATTTGTTGTTCGTACTGACTTCAAAGTGATTAGTTGGTAGTAGTTAAAATAAAATTGTAAATAAGCTAAGTTATTAAGCTAAATTGTGTTTTTATAGTAGAATATGAAATGCGTGTAGTAGATAGGTTAAATAAGGTTTTGGTTTATTTTTATTTATATTTTGAAATCGGTTCAATTTTTTGGTAAAATTAATTTTTATGTTGTTATATTTCAAACTGTTTGAAAGCCATTGTGGAATAGCTTCGTTGAATAAATATTGCTAGAGATACATTTATAAAGGCATCTATTAGGTGGAAATCAAACTGATTTTTCCCTAAACTTAACTATTTTGAGACTATTAAATTGTATACCTATTTTCTCTTAATTCTGACTCTGAAGAAGTTAAAATTGAAATTAATTAAAAGCCAATATTATGTTGTTTTTTAATGAATTAATTATCTCCACAAAGGCGTCAATTTTAGAAATATTCGGTTGGTGTTGCCTTATAAATTCACCTGGATTGTTTGTACGGGAAATGGTTCCTGATGGAATATTTTATGGATCCTGTTTATATTGTGACTAGGGTTTTATTTAGAACGAGCGTGCGACAATTAGGCGGTTTAATTAATAATAAACGAAAGTGAAATTTAGAGTTCCTTTTTAAATAACAGGACGCGATAGGGCGGTTTGTTCGTTGGCCGACAATTTCGTTTGAAATTTCCGTTTATTTTGAAATCGGATATTACGCCTTACCACTAATTTGTCCCTTTATGGTTATTACCAAGGTTATGATCTATTACAGCTAATATACATCAAAGATATATGCGTTATACGGACGTATTGGCAAATTAATTGTGTTAATACGGGGGTTGTTTTTTATGTTTCGCGATTTTAGATCTAAATATTACAAGTGTTTGTTTGTGTGCTCACTTTTTATCTATATAATTGTCTTAAATGTCTTCCTGATGTGTAATTAACATTAACGACAACCGTATATATATATATATATATATATATATATATATATATATATATATATATATATATATATATATATAGAGGCAATACAAGATGATCTCTATGTCATAACTATGACAACCCGAGATCCACATCCGGTAAGAATAATTTGATTTAAATTAGCTTTTTAGCAATAAAAAGAGAACAATTTTTAAGGGGAAAACCGAGGGGTAAGTTATATTAAAATTTTATATACATGCGTTTTTATATATTCGCAATACAAGGTGGGATCCCGCGGGTATATATTAAATATTTCTGACAAGTCGAAATCGTAAAAGTTAACCTAAATAAGTTAATTTTGAGGCAGACTGTGCTTAATATTTTATTATTAGAAATTGTATTATTGTTAAAAATTGGCAATATTCTCAGTTTCATAAGCATAATTGTTTCGAAGAAATCACATTGTAGAATCGTATTTTATAATAATCCCATTCTGAATTATCAATTTATTTCTGTTATATGATTATAAATAGTTACCACTGAGATTTTTATAAAACTTGTTTAAACAATTAAGACTTTTTACATTGTATGTTTATAGTTCATATTTCTGTTATAATTAAAAACAAATTATATGACATTTTAATTAAACATTAAGAAAACAAAACAGGAAAAAAGACATAATAACTATGTTACGAATTAGTTTTCAAAAGGAGTGTCTCGACAAACTTATTTGGTCTAAACAAAAGCGATTTAACAGCTATTCGGCAGCATTAATTCTTAGAATTTATAATAACATTGATATATAATATAAATTACAGTTGGTCGATAGTATAAATAATATATTTTGTTTATTACATATGCCTTATATATTATGACAATAATGAATTATAATTTGTATATAATTATAGAGGCTTAAAAACGACAATTTATTATTTTGCAGTAATGTAGATTATTCGTTGGTCGTTAATTAGTTGTAAATATATCTAGTAAAAGAAAACAAATATTTTTTATGGTATAAAATTCACGCGAGATATCTAACTGTTTTTCAGTCAAGAGTTAAAGGACCATATCTCGCCATTTAAAAGTAATCAACAAATTGGAGGTTATTAAACGTTTTTAATGTTCGGTAAATAGGCTTTTCTCCTTGTCAATTGCTGGTATTTTTAATTTTTGCTAATAACCTAATATAAAAATTTACAAATATGCGTAATTGTAATAACTATATGAACCCAAAGACATTTCCCAGCATTGTACAAAATTACATTAAAATATATGTTTATGAAAAAAATTAGCTCATTGGCTATTGAGTACCTATAAAGAGAGTAATAAAATTTAAGAAAAATCCAACAACGTTGGTATATTTTCGCTGTTAGTAGATTTTTTTCCAATATTACGTAATTGAAACTGAATATTAAAAGGTAAGAATATATAAATTAGTAAATAAGTAAATGCATAACACGCATAACGTAAAATTCGTTAAAATGTATTATTATTTGTGTTTAAGGACATCGACACATATAAACGACTGCAGTCGAATTTGGTCTACACTTCTAGATTCGAATGTTCTTTCTATTTTCATTTCTAACATCAGAATAATCTACTGACATAAGTTGTGAATGACAAGCTGTCGATGGTCGATTCGCTTCAAAAAAATTTAAAATCCAATTGAACAGAAACTTTGCTCATCTTATTTGGACAGAAGCTAGAAGTAACTGAATTTGGGTAAACATCCAGTAAGGATTCCTCATCTAGATACATTGTTACTATTATGAATGGTAACCAATTAGACAAACATGGAAAAAGTTGTAAACCTTATTGTTCAGTTTGATAATAAGTAACGCCCGAGTCAACTTGCCTCTAACTGTCTAGTAACTCTATTAAATGGATACTGCCTTATGTGTATCTTTTAGTGATCATGGGAAGGTTCATATGATAAACATAAATATATGTCTATATATATATATATATATATATATATCTACATATATATCTATATATGTAGGTGAACTGCAAAAGCTGCAATCAGATACCATGTTGTAGATTAAGGACTTCAAGGCACGTTTTCCATGGTGAACAAGCTTGATAGATAGTGAATGAAATTCAGTTGGGTTATCAATGTTGTTAAAAAGTTACATTTTAAGAGTATATGGCATATTGAATATGGAGAGCCACAATGAGCTTACTGAGGATAGGGAAAAGAACCTGTTGGTATAAATATATAGTGTCCATGGAGGATTACTTTGAAAGATATCTTTTATTTTAAAAGTCTTAATATTTTATAATCGCAGTAGTATGTAAAATAAATTATGTGTTCATCTCTATTGCGTTTTGAACTGAAAAAAAATGCTATTCAATATCTCCACAATGAAAATACGAAATATAGATTACATTATAATATTTTAATCGTTATAAAATCGTGAATTTTCTTTTACTTCTATAGTTAACAACTGCCATAAATATAATTAAGAAAAAAATAAATCAATGACGACAATGAAAGAAGGACTGGTTGCAAATAAATTTACTTTTTATTGTGCTGTAGTATATTAATTATAAGACCTCTATCAGAATTCGAAATACACAAAAGACTTTTTATAAAGGTTCTTTTTAATAAAAGCATTGTGATTGAACAATAATCCCAATTTCTTACATTTCCGTTTTGCCATATATATTTTATTCGAGAGTATTTATGTGCTTTTGGATTTGGAATTATTATTCGTTTTTATTATTCGTATTTTTTATTTTTCCATATTTTAAAGTCTCCTTTTACCAACTAGGTTTTTATCTCGACTGGACCTACATATTATCGTGGGCTCCGAACCACGATCCTCAGCATTAAGCCTATTGACCGGTCAGTAACCAACTTTAGAAATCATCCCAGAAGACATCCGGTCTTACCCAGCCTGGTTACTGGCGTTTTTTTTTCGGATTTTGCACTCTTGTCTAGGACAATCACAAATATTAAGCAATCACAAACATGAATTTACGACCATGCCCCGGCAGGAGTCGAAGCCGCGACTATCGCGACAGTAAGTGGACCGTCTTGTCGCCTTTACCACTATGCCAACCAAGCCGGCTTGACTTAATTTAATCGACTAATATATTTTTATTGGTAAATTAATTATAATTAATGTATTTACTTTGACTTCAATCCCGCATATTAACACAATTGGGATTACCATATTTTTAACAAAAAAATATAGCAATATAGTGTTTTTGACCTGATTTCATTAGATATTATTTTATTTTTCTAATTAGTATTTATATAATAGAATTAGTATTTAACATATATACATATAGAGTGAAATATTTGTTATATTGCGTGATTGATTTTTCTGTGGTTTTTAATTAATTTTTCTGTGCATTTTAATTTAAATAACACAAAAAATGTTGTCAATATATTTCTTTAATGCAATATTATGAAATTTTAACAGTTTTAATTTTCAGAAAAATATAGAAGATACTGTTTACTGTTTTCACTGGTAAATGCATAAAAATAGTTGTTCAGTGACTTACAAAATGATTTTGTTAGTTTTATGTTGTTGTAAACTATTTAAACTTTGTGAACTATTCACAAAAAATTAAAACAATTAATCTCGTTAAATCTGTTTTATATTTGTTGACTTAAGGAAATAAAACAACGTGTTTTACATATGTAGATATATTATCTGTTTGATTGGATTGATTATAATATTAATTAATCTATTGATAGATTTGTTTTATGCCATAAATAATTATGGTTGATATCCAGGCTGCTAGAAAGATGGGAATAAGTTGTAATATATTTTGGTTATATATATTTTTAAAGCGAAAATGATCAGAATACATGCAAGCGCCTAATAACTAAAGCAAAAACTTTCCCAGGGTTTTCGAAATTTCTAATCTGATAAGTTCCCTGATAGTAATAATTAATTTTAAATCCGCGCTTCCCAATTTTACTTTACCAACCGCATCTAAGAAAATAACTAGCTCTAAGAAAATTAAGTAAATTTTTAGCCTCTGCTTGTATAATTATCGTTATTGTTACAATGGTTAATCGCTTTAGGGAAGTTTGCAATCAATTATAATTAAGAATCTTGCCGTGTTTAACGGCTATACGGATGAGAGGTTTTGTTGCACTATAATAAACTGTGATACGGAAATATTACAATTAAATTCGAACAAAAGTGCTAAAAGCGTTATTGATGATATTGTAGTTACAGATATTTATTTACTTTACATCCTATTTTGTATCTAAAAAGATACTTTGTAATGCGAAACTTCCTTATAAAATGACTAGAAATCGGTATTTAAAATGAATGATGTAATATATATATTACATCTGGACGATTTTTTAATTGTATTTATGCCAAAGTTTGGTTAACAGGTCTCACGTTATTTTGTTGGACAACTACTTTATGTTTGTTTTGCAAGATTTCGAAGTAAAAACAAACAAAACACCATTTGTGGAATTATAATTTAAGAGATATGGAGGTCTTTAAATGTCCTTTTAATTTTTAAATTTAATTGGTACCGCCGTAAATATGAGGATGAGATTTTATAAAAAATATGTTCAAAATTGACAATGGAAGATAATATATTTTAAATCATATACAGAAAGTGTAATATCAGAATAAATAATATCCAAATGCCATATGCTAACACAGCAAATATTTAGGATGGGTATTCGATGCGAAACTGCGTAAAGAAGAAGAAAAATGATTTATCCAGTATATTACTACTGTATAAGCAAATTCGAGCTAGGATGAGCAATATGTACATTACAGGTTTAAGAACAAATTATTGAGGAACACTGTTAATGCCACGTAGCACTTCAGAAATAATTATCTCGATAAAAAATTGGACACTATCATATTACATACTATTAAAAACCTTGGCCAGAATTATGAATAAAGACTTCTTCACTACGTCAATATTGGGACATTTTGGTCAAGTCAAGACAAGAAGAATGTTGAGCTGGTGTAGTATGCAAAATACATTGGAACCAAAACAAAACAACTATACTGGTTAGTCGGAATATACTCCTAATTTGATCTAAAATTAAAGGGATTGATTTATCAGATAATCATAAAGCCAATGTGGTGAACTAGAAATCCAATACTACTGTGGCGATCGCCACGACCCCTTAGGCCACCACGAATACATCAACAAGTACAAAGGTTGGCAACGCCGGTGAATTGGTACCATGCAGTTCCAGGGTATAAAAGACCATCACGACGATGTCTCGCCCTCTTCTCTTTTCTCCATCCCCCTGTAATAGTACTACTTCTACAGCGCTACCGCACTTCCTCTACCTAACCTAATATCCTGTCAATTCTCCCGTCGACCACATGTTTCACCCAATATCGAAATAAACAAGGGATTATTAAACCAGTGTTTTCAGTTATCGTGCAAATTCCTTCCAAAAATAGTAGTGAGTGTTCTGACAAATAATTGCAGCGGCAGCCACACATTTCGACCGATCCGACGAATATACCTACACTACCAAAACAAAGCTCTACGATTAATTACTTACAATGCTTATCGCTACGTAATCAACAAAGAGCTGCACGATAACCTCGACATCAACTGGTTTTTGCCAAGATTTAATTTTAAAATATGAAATAAAGTTACTAAATCACTACAACGTAGAAGAAATACAACTACTGTACAATAAGCAGGAAATCAGAAGATTGAAGCGAACCAGAAACACGAACTTATTTAGTTACTCTTTATTTTAGCTTAAGTAGTTTGTTGTTTTTCTAATTTAAGAAATATATGCATTACTGATGCAACAAAAATTGAGATTGTTCAAGCATATCTAATATACGATGTAATTAATAAAACAATTATTAAAAAATGGCTTTGTATAGAAAATATATTTTATTTTAACCGTTTACACTAAGCTTCATTACACTTGTTTCCAAAGAAAATAATGTTTCCAAATGTTTCGAGTAAATCCTAATTTTATACAATTCATCTTGCTTTGAACTTAGCTATCTGTTTCCGCGCAATTTCTTATCCCAATTGAGTGGAATCTATTCGAGGACTGGCTCGATGGCACGTTTACGCTAAGGTCCCCTTGCTACGCGTTCAGTCCACTCTGTTTTCATCAAATATGTATGTTCGCTTTCTAACCTAATAACAGGTGTTTCGGTTTCGATGGATAATACTACAGCGCTTGACGCAGTAGAGCAATCATACATTTATGTATGGTTGTTTGTATATTGTTCTATTGATTTCGGAGTATGCTGCTGTGAGGGTACATATAACTCCTAACACCATATAACTATTAATTCATAAAAAATGAATATTGAAATACGAAAAATATAGGTCACTTTAACAGGCTCTCTCTTGTTTTTTGTATATTTAATAATTTAGTATGTTACATTAATCAGTTACATAGAAGCTGGTTCAGCTCTATAAATCTTTTTAAATTAGGTTCTACTGTTCCTGTAGGATTTTAAGTGTTGCGTAGGGATACAGTGAACATAAAATACTCTGTCTCAATATTATTCTGACCATTTGAAATAAATATTCCACTGTTTTAGACATTACCAAAAATACTTGTACGTGTACCTTTGAGAACATATTTTAGAAAATTCACATGGTGCTAGGTTAGGTCAATATGGGCGGTAGCTCAGTGGCTTTATTTTTACTTCTTTACAGATTACTGATTGTTTCAAGATTTGTTGATATTAACGCGAAATGATGTTGAGGTCGTTGAAAATGCTTTTTTTTCAACCTACAATATGTTTTTATAATAATTCAAATACAGGTATATATTTAAGAGGGCCTGATCTTGGACTAATAATGATTATTTTTTAACAATGCTGTTTATTTATTAAATGTATCTCATTACACTACACTACCATAGTATAAGACCAATCGGTTTGATAATTTTCAGTCTGCAGTCGATTCTGATGTCATACAAGACTTGTAATACTTTTGTATTGACATGGTATACGAAAAAAATAGGTTATTCTAAGAGGATTTCTCTCGTTTTCTGTATATTCAATAACTTAAAGTTTATTAGAAAATTATTTTGGAGTTTATTAAAACGTGAATGATATTGTCAAAAAAGCAACAATATGTTTTGTATATCAATCATATTATCGCATGTATACCAATCAAGACAATATTCAGACAGTTAGTCGAGAGATTTACAGTGTAGAGAATTGTCAGTTGTATGAATTTGACGTAGTTTGAAGAATATTTTTATTTTACAACTAAAATCGCATATTGACTTTTTTATACTACGTCGGCAATACATTTCTAGAAAAAAGAATATAAAGGTAATTAAATAATTTAAACAATATTACTAGATAAATATATATTACATTTGAAAATATTATATATAAAATATAATCATATTTCTTAATATTAGAATAAACATTACATACGATTTAATTTTTTTTTGGAGAATATGTTTAATTTATTTAGTGAAGCGATTTGTTTCATATATAAATAAGAATTATTTTAAAATAACATACACATAACATATAAACTAAAAATGAACAACAAAAATAAAATCAAACTATAAAGCAATTAAATATAAATTAATAGATTATTTACCACTTTTTTTATCTTTTTTAAAATTATAATGTGATATGATGATATTCATATTATATAAAGCATAAATATAAAAAACGTATAAGATTTGATATTTATCGACATAAGAACATCCAAAAAATGATAAAAATAGTTTAACCTATATGGAAAAGGTATCTCAACTCCTGGGCCTGTTTCCCAGTGGCATCTCTTTGGCTACCAAAGTCTGCTTTTCTCTTGTTGCCTCTGTCCATGACGAATTTATTTAGTCCACTTCTTCTTACGGTATAAATTTCGGAACTGTTGAATATCCGCCATTTTATTAATATTGTTATAGGGTTATTAAATTAATATTTATTTATGCCCGATTTTCTAATCTATTAAGTTTCTTTTTACATTACTACGTAATATACTGCGAATATACTTCATTATTAATATATAGTGTTGACTTGGACGTTTAAGAATTGGCGATTTTGATGCTTGGATATTTGGAAGGTATCAAATGCCTACATCTATCAAATAATTTTAGAATTTTTTTTATCATATACGCGGAGATTATGTTTAATTTTAAGGGTTTCGAAAGAATCCCGATACAGCGTATCTAAAAATACAGAGGATTTGAAGACAACCACTCTCAAACAAAGGGACTTTTTTCTATTGGTTTGACAAGGTAGGAGATACTAACTAAATATTTTCAAAACGTTTTTATGTTTTGTTTTCCAATCAAAGAGGAAGAAAAATGGTTGTCACACAAACACACTCAAAGCTCAGGAAAAGGAGATTATTGTATGATTATTATACGTAAAGGGATATACAAGGAGTATTTGAATATACTATATATATATATATTTATGATACTTTTGTTATAATTTCCAGTGAAATAGTAATTTAAGCTTATCAACACTTATTTAATTAAATAGAATTTAAAAAAGGTTAGTAAATGTTAGTTCTAAAGATAGCTTACGTATATGTTTTAATATAAAAATATATATTACTTTAATTAATATTATATATCACATCTATTTCTGATCTTGTGTCAAGAATATTATCAAAACAAGATTTAGTGATAAAGCATATGATTTTTAAATTATTCCCTTTAGTCTATTATGTGAGAAAGATGATTAACTTAGTAAACTGTAATCGAATTTCGACTACTGGATGATCAAATAAACAACTTTAAATTAATGGATTACTAGACATTTTTTTTGATAGTTTACGAGCATAAATAAATATTCATTAATTTTTTTTTTAGTTGCAAATACCCACCGTTTCTTGTCGGGATTCTCAAACTGTCCGTCCATCAAGTTGGCCGAAGTACGCGAAGCGTTTTTCACCTTTAAATCGCGAGATGTCAGCGCACTTTTAAGTTCCTGCTCGTAATAGTAAAACCAATTCTCAAGAGCGAGTCGGCTTACGTCCAGCAAATCGGAGACCGTTTGGTCAACGGAGTTTTCGCTGCAAAATATCCAATGAAGAGTTTGTACTGCGATCGAAATTGTTGGATAGAGGTTTTTCGAAGAGCACTTAATGCAAACCACAGCGTGTGCTTTATTTTCCGGGATGTTTGCATCAAGTAACCTCAACAGACATTTTATTTAATCTTTAGAGAGCGTTTTCGTACAAGAGGAAACTGTATATTGTCTTGCTAAATATATAAATCTTCTTTAACAATCATTGTTGACTCAACATACATTTTATTTAATTTTTAGAGAGCGTTATTGTACAAGAGGAAACTGTATATTGTGTTGCTAAATATATAAATCTTCTTTAACAATCATTGTTGACTCAACATACATTTTATTTAATTTTTAGAGAGCGTTATTGTACAAGAGGAAACTGTATATTGTGTTGCTAAATATATAAATCTTCTTTAACAATCATTGTTGACTCAACATACATTTTATTTAATCTTTAGAGAGCGTTATTGTACAAGAGGAAACTGTATATTGTGTTGCTAAATATATAAATCTTCTTTAACAATCATTGTTGACTCAACAGACATTTTACTTAATCTTTAGAAAGCGTAACCATCATTATAATAAATTTCTCACGTAATCTATTAGGATTCATCTAGCAAGATTACGGTTCATTCAGAGGCTGATAAAACAGGTCTTTATTTGAAATAATAACTTCACTATTTTACCAAATTTGGTGAAAACATTCTGGTAATATTTTAGCCCTCCAGATATTTTAATGATGTTGTATGATTCATTATTTAAAAATAGTAGTCGTAACTTTTTAAGAATATTGAGGAATTTGAAATATCTTTCATATTGTTGATCACTTTATTTACTGTACTTTTTTATCTCTATTAGTTACAATACAGAAATAGGCTCAAACATCATTAAAAAAATCAGTTGATCGAATGAATTTATTGAATAACCATATACCAATAAGAATGATGAGGTTAGATTTTATTATATAAGGCATCAGATTGTTGAAATCATAATAAAAGTTTGAATGGATTTGGGATGTGTTTCCAGAATACAAAATATTTTAATCTATGTTAAAATTTTATTTATTTCTTTAGTATTTAAATTGTTTTAAATTTGAGTCTTTTTATATATATTAAGTTAATCTAGGACCTACTTACTAACCCACTTAGATAATTAAAAATATTGGAGATAATGAAAGTGTGTGACGTTAAGAACCAGACGAAGTACATCGCGATTTTAAGGTGCGTTTGTTCTCTACCACTATAAGGAACCGTAGAGAAGATCATTAGAGATGAAATGCATTTGAATCCATTTCCTGTCCATTAGACAATGCACTAGATTCTGGTCAAGTCCAATGATATCAAGGCAATGTCTCCATTACACAGATTTCGTATTCAAATGATGGTTTCTCATCAGAAATTTGCTCGTATAATTCTTACCATTAATTCTCACAACTTAGTAACCTTAAATGTAGTTATTTCATAATTTAATTTTAATTTAGTTTGTAAAACAAATACATATTTTAAATAATAAATAGTATTTCATTTCTTAATCTTTCTTAACCTGTATCTTCTCCTGCACATAAACAGCATATTGCATCATAAAATGTATCATAAGGATAAATATTCCTATAAAATCAAACATAAACCTAGGATATATCAGAATTGGAATCTATAATGAAACTTTTAACTCAATAACACACAACTATCTTTCAGTTTCCTTGAAGTTTTCATTCAGAATAGAGAGATAATGAATTCAAATAAATAATTTCTTCTGGGCAGGAATTTTCTTCAACCATTTTTTTGTACTTATTAGTTTCTTAGGCCTTGGAAGAAATCATTCGAAGTTCGGTTCAGTGCTAGAATTTCATATTTATGTGAGAAGTTAAGAATAATGGTATGAATGGTTAAAATATGGTAAACTAATTTTGAGGGATTATTTGATTATTATTACAATCTCCCATATTTCAAAATAATCGATAAAATCAATTATGTTCAACATCAGGACAATTATAATTAATTAATCGTTAATTGATGATACAAAATATTATTTAAGTACCAAACAAACCCGTTAAACTTAAATCATCAGGTAAGCTAAGGGAATTCAAAATGTAATCCCATAAACCTTAAAGGTGTATCTCATAATAAGATATGTAATTTCAGCTTTTATGAAGCCGTAGAAAATGATTATGTTTTCGAGACAACCAACCAGCCCGATACTTTCGCTGTCTTTTACCGAAAATCACCACGTTGTAAACCTTTGATGTTATCGCATAATACCCCCTCTTTATATAATAAAACTTTCCACATTTAAATGCAAATTTGGCCTAAATGATTTAGTTGTTAAAATATTTGCTCTGGGTATCTAGGGTAAATTTCGGGACTAAGATATATGATTAAACAACAAGTACATATACTCAAATTAATAGCATATTGTTTACGCTAAAAATATCATATTATTACACTTCTTGTAAACTGAAATTATATAGTCTATTCAAAACTTATTTGTATATGCGTCATCGAAATATGTGTGGCTTTGGTATACAACAAAATTCTAATATTAATAAAATAATTGAACGAAATTATTACCAAATATAATTTATGTTAACATTACAGTACATCTAAAAACTATATTTAATTATACAGCTACAATAGTTTATAGGTTAGAATTATAACCTCTTATAACTATTTGTGGTGACGTCAGGCCTCTTCTACTTATAGCGAACTGACTACAGAATAAGATTGACCAAAAACCATCAAGGGCACGCAGAAAAATAGACAGCTGATTCAGTCATCTTTCGACGTCCAAGCATCTTACATTCAATCAACAAACATTCATACATTTTCATTAGTTAATTAGTTGTATAATAGTTAGTGTTATTAATAAAGTTTTAAGAGAAACATAGTTGCATTCAATAAATTACACGAAGACCTTCACATATTGCATTAAAAATTTTTGCATATGTCTGACAACTGGACGACTTTGACAGGCTCATTGGTTTACGTGTTCGAACTAATCACACAGCATTGTGTCTCTTTCTAACTAGAATACAATAAGAAGGAAAATATTTTCTGATTCTAAAACGAATTTGCAAATTGCAGCAGGCAATGCTTTAAACATCTTGGTGACGCATATACAAATAAACTTTGAATATATTGGATATATATATATATATATATATATATATATATATATTATATCTGTTATTCAGTGTATATAGACATTAGTGATGGAACGCTCAGAATTGTATTTGTGACATCAATTACTTTGACTTTTTAGAAAGTTATGGTTCGTCATATTCCAATTCTTGACGGTGGTTTCAATAAATTAAAATTACTGATATCAAACTGCAGAGGTATATTCGTAGCCACAATTTAGGGTATCAAGAGCTGTTAACACGGAATCAAATTGGCACTGCAGATGTTTATCGACATCAGTAGAACAAACTGAATGATGTATTGGTGAAAAAAAGAGACCACCAAGAGCAAACAACAGACACAAAGTTATCCTGTTATATAACAACGCTGTCTCACCCGATGTAAGAGTTGTGGGGGATTCGATTGACATGCTTTTGAAGCTGAGTACTGAAGAAGTACGAAAATGAATGTTGAAGAAGCCACAGAAAAAAATTAGAATCTTTTAATTATTGTACAAATTATTCTCCATAAATCAATTTTCAGAACTAAAAATTGATCAGAATACATGCAGTCACCTAATACTGTGGATGTTAATTAGTTTTGAAGGATTAAACAATGACGAAGTACTTAACTATATTGATCTCAATGGCCTATCATTAAGGTTTAGTTTAGTTCATTAAGCTTTCATTTGAATAGAAAATACAGTATTATTTAAGAAAAAAACTATAATTTCTTTAGTTAATGATATTAATTACATTAGATAGTGCTAGGTAAGAAATGTATGGAGCCAAGTAAATGGTCTCTATGATTTTGACTGGCATATACGCAATTTCGGGTTAACAATTTATATGAACGTTTTGAATATATGTGGCTGTACACAATACAAAAGTGGTTGTGAGCTTGTTAGCATTGACCCATGATGTGGACACTTTTGACATCGGATAACTCCACGCGAAATTTACTAAATGGTGTAAAAGTGCAATAATATCAGTAACAACATGTGAATACTGTTACTAATATTTCAGTGGTTATTTCAATAAAATTAACAAAGAATGCTTTTCCGTTCAGCTTTAAAAGTTCAAAACTTAAAAAAATTAGTATATACAAGGAAATGTATTTAAATTATATCTTATTATATATGTATATAATATATTGTTAGACATGTATTCACTGGTTTTGGACAGCTTGATGGTTTTTTCCAACAAACAAAAGGTTGTATTAGGTATTTATTTATTATTTTACTCGCATAGTTTCTAAAACTATGGGGGGGGGTCACAATTATTTAAAAATAATAATTTATATAGTTTCGTTTTTATTATATAAAACTTATATTTTAATAATAGTACTATAAATTATTTATATCATTTGATATTATGTAGAACGGTTATGTCGCCTATTATTGGCATATAATTAATGTAAATTTGCATATATTGTGTTGTAATTAATTGACAGATATATTAATTACCTGAATAACTTCGGAAGATCGATTGAATGTAAACTGGCTTATATTGTGGATCGTATAAAAAGTTGGGATTTTGTAGAGACACATTGATATAAATATAGTACATGCCTTTTTTTTACAATTTTTAAATTAAATATATTTCATAATATTATGCTCATATAGCTTGTGTTCATATTGGCGCATTGTTTAATCATCATCATGTCTTGGTTAAGATCTTCAAGCAGTTCAAGAAAAATACTTGAACTGCTTGAAGATCTATTATCAATTGATTTTTTGATACATTTTATCAATGGTCAATACAGACCACACAAATAAATATATTTGGCGAATTTATTTTTAAGTCACCTAATATATCCAAATATTTCATTCGGATATGGAAATAGTGCTTCTCTCTGAAACTGGGACAATGTACAGTGTTGAAATTCAAGGAAATTTAGAGGTTCGTGGTGCTTGTGTAGTAAACATAGTTTCTTTTCTTTTTTATGATGGCTTTTTCTATTTTCTTTATTTCGTTTGCTTGGATATGTGAAGGATAATGGGGGCTAGTATTGAAAATTGAGCACATTTGTCAACGATTTCACTTGACTGTTATTCCCCTAAGTCGTTATTAGTTTTTATCGTTATTAAAATGGTATCGAAAATTTGGAGGGTCGCTGTAATCAGTGTATCACCCTTGAAGGGATTATGTTGAAAAAAAAACTAATTTTGCCAAAAAAAAAGTTTTAAAAGCTTTTTTACAAAGAATTTAAGGACTGTGCTATATTTGGTTTTCTCCATGTTTATTATGCCACATTTATAGTTATGTTGTTAAAGAACGTGGTAATGGTTGCCTATCTATGCAAACTACAAGCTTAACTTAATGAAAAAACAGTAGTAACAATTGCAATATAATCAAATTTGGCAGTAATAAAACGAAGAAAATTTAAGACGAATTATTATTACGCAGAAGTTCTTGACGGATAAAAATATGTTTTTCTTCAACCGGAAGCACATATAAAATTTCATCATTTCAATTAAATGCCAGATACCAAATGTAAAAGTAATTTTATGAGCGCCCCCATTTTTCATAAAAGCTACACCGAAATGTTTCACAATTCAACAAAGGATGTCTTTATAATTCCTAAAACAAGAATTCGTTTACGTACTTATCTCCGTTATGTTCCGAAGTTTGTTTATCAAAGTTTTTGTTTTGTTTTTGTAACAAGGTAATTTCTATTTGCCAAAGGATATCTAAAATAAAATTTCACTATCAGGGGCAGCGTTAAACAAAACTTTTCGGTCGTACTTTTATTGAAGACGATGTAATTTTGGTAATTGTCTTCTAAATTAAACATTTAAAACAAATAGAATCCAAAAATATTATCATTAATAACATAACAGGTTAATTGAAAAGTTCCCGACCTACCATAGTATTCAGGGGTGATACACTGATTATAGCGACCCTCAAACTTTTCGATACCATTTTTGTAGTACGATTTGTCCTTTGCTTCAAAATAGGCCTCTTCATTCGACGAAAATTTCTTCCCAGCGAGCATTCTTTTGAGATCTGAGAACAGGAAATAGTCACTAGGGGCCAGAACTGGAGAATACGGTGGCTGAGGAAGCAATTCGAAGCACAATTCATCGATTTCTGCCGTTGTTTTCACTGACTGTGACACGGAACATTGTCCTGGTGAAGCAACACTTTCTATTACTTCAAATGCGGCGATTTCGTCCTTCAAACGGTCTAATAACGCTATGCAATCGTCACTGTTGATGGTCCTTCCTTTTTCAAGGTAGTCAATGAAAATTATTTCATGTATATCCCAAAATGCAGATGCCATAACCTTGCCAGCCGACTGTTGCGTTTTCCCACGCTTTGGAGCGGGTTCTTCATGTGCAGTTCACTCGGATGACTGTCGATTGGACTTCGGAGTGAAATGATGGAGCCATGTTTCATCCGTTGTCACATATCGACGCAGAAACTCGAGTTAATTATGCTTAATCAGCTTTACTGCTTAACACTGCTCTGAATCATTAATTCGTTGTTGTTTTTGGTCAAAAGTGAGCTCGCGCGGCACCCACTTTGCAGTTAGCTTTCTCATACCCAAATATTCGTGAATCATATGAAGTACACGTTCCGTTGATATCTTTGGAGTGTCTACTATTTCATTCAATTTCAATTTACAGTCACTCTAAATGATTTTGTCGATTTTTTAAATGTTTTAGTCGATAACAAATATTTTTGGGCGTCCACTGCGTTCACCGTCTTCGGCGTTTATTTCACCACATCTAAACTTAGCATACCAATCCTTGATGGTTGATTTTTCAGGGGCAGTGTCCGGAAACTCGGCATCAAGCCAAGGTTTTGCTTCAACTGTATTCTTTTGCCTTCAAAAAGCAATTTTTTATCAACACTTGAAATTCCTTTATATGAATTTTTCTCACAATAACAAAAGTTGCTTCACTAAAACTGCTATAATTCACAAAGTAAAGATCCGACAGCTGTCAAATTTATACACGCATCTTTTGAGGGTTAGTGCTAACTAAGAAATATATGGATTAAATTTTAGTGGCGCCATCTATGTATCAGGCCGGGAGATTTTCAATTGACATGTTATATCAGTCTTATAAGGATATAAAACAGATGGTGTTACTGTGTATTAAATTACATCGGGTACAATAGTGATAGTACAACTTCATGTTGAACATGATTCACTTTTCAGTATGTGTCATTTTGTCGAAGAGTGAATATTGAATATTCTTTCAGTGCGTTCAAATATCTGAATTGGTACCCAATAAATCGCAGTTGTGGGAAGTTTTATTTTTTTACTTCAATTTCAAGGAAACGTGGCTGAAGTTCATCTAATGCTGTGTGAAGCTATCATAGCATAAAAGATAAGCGTGAAGCAATTTTAACAAAGTTTCAATGCTTTATAAGTTGTTATATTGACACCGAATAGAAAGAGCTTTCTGGATAACCCAAAAAATGAAGAAGAAGGTTTTAAGGCATTACTCGATGATAATCCGTGTAAAACGCAAGAAGAATATGCGGATTAATTGGGAGTAACACAAGCAACAATATCCAATCGTTTGAAGAACATGAAAATGATCCAAAAGCTAGGATATTTTGTGCCGTATAAATCGAAGCCACGACACATTGAAAAGCATTGTAAGTGTAATGTGTTAAATGTTGCAATTAATGACAAAATTGGAAAGGTTTTTGCATCGTATTGTTATTGTTGATGAAAAGTGGATTTATTACGATAATATAATGCGAAAAAGTCATTGGGACCATCTGGTGGTGCATGAAAATTAACGTCAAATCCGAATATCCAGGTGTAGATGCAGGTTTGTCATATTATGTTAGGTATACTATGTTTCAAATGAAGTGATACAACGAGATTTTCCTCTAGAACCAATAGCGAGTGTAATTCAACGTATATGTGTGAAGTACTTCGAAAAACAGTCTCAGTGCATCCCAATGACTCGCTAATCAGATAAATATGCAAAGTTACAGTGAAGTACGTCGATTAAAACGTCTAACACCATCCGATCTGATTATTGGTCATACATAGACTTTAGAATAAGCTTTAAAATAAGGCTAATTAATTAAAATAATTAAAATAGTATTTTGTACAGGATATCACTTCATGAAGTGATTTTCTACATGCCTATGAGTTCTTTTTTTAAGTATTTCTTTCTCATCCTATTCATCTTTGTTACACCCCTGAATCTTCAATCCTTATTTCATTTCTAATACTTGTATCTTCCTTGCTATATGTTAATACCTATTTTCGTAACAATATTTAGGATTCTGTACGCTCAGTGATTCTATATAAATATATTAGCATTAAAATAAAGATATAATTTCGTGATTTTTCTTAGAATATTGTTTTCCAAAGAAGGTTAGAACATAATTCTAATGAAACCCGTCTATATACTGTATGTTAAACATTAAGCGAACGTAAATTCTTTATGACTGATAAGACCAGATGGAGTTGATTCCCAATAAATTGATGGAAAACGTTTATTTAAACAGATATGTTCCCCATTCCATACCATAACTTATTTTACGAAGCATCGTATTTTATTTGTTAAAAAATAAGGTTGCTTTTAAATGGGGCTTCGATAACTTTTTCTTTCTTGTCACAATATACAGTTCCCTCTTTTGACGATAACACGCTATTTTGAATAACAAGCGTGCTTATCGATTTTCAGAAAGGAAAAGGCGCGACATAAATCGAAATATATAGAATTTATCGGTTTCCCTTTTCGAAGATGTAAATATTTATGATTTTTCAATAAATGCTCTTCGTTTAAAGTATTACTTCAACATATTCTCTTACCTGTTGATGTTTTCGACTTTTTAAAGCACACACGAAGCCGTTTGTACAGTATTTTTAACACTTTTCACACACAAATAACATCATATTACGACATAATAACATGAAGCTGTGGCTATATTATAGTAATTAATATACGCCTATAAGAATTAGTTAGTTAGTTTAGTAGTAGTTTTTTCACATATAGGTCTCATTAAATATATTTTAAATAATATAAAAGAAGTATGGATAAAAAATAAAGTTAATATACAGTAAATTACTTTACTTATTTTTTAAGTTAATGACTGTATATAAAACTATTCAATGCATTTTTAAATTAAGCTAAGTAATAACGAATGAGTAACATATATTTCTATATCGTCTGGTTATTGATTTAAAAAATTTAATTTAATGTAAATCGATGGGTAATTGATTTATTTTATACAGCTTGATTTATCTTTTTTTTTATTTTTATATTTTAAGACTTTGATTTTCATCGACCGTTGAATGTGTATTTATTCTATATTCTGAGATAAAGAAAATATTGAGAAGCTAAAAACTGCGGGGAAAACTATTGACACATATGCAATTAATTTGGAAGGCCTTCTAAAAGTAAGAAATTGACGAATCCAGTATTCATTGCCAGTATGTCAGATGCAATGACAGCAGCCTTTGTTTTTAGGAAGTACACTATCACAGGTAAGACCAATTTACTACTATTATAGGTTAGGTTTAGGCTTTAGACTTTGACAGAAAAGCTCTATAGTTTTAAAGAAATTTAACTTCATAGGAAATTTTCTTTAAAAGAAAAGATTTAAATTCATAGGAAATTTTGGCGAAATGTTTCGCGACGTCCAACAAGTAGATGTCGCCACCTCTAAAACATTACTTGTTATATTTGTTTTATTCGTTGTGCTAAGAGCCGCGACGGAATCTGATTGGTTCATTTCGTTCTATGGTTTGATTATTTTGAATGCCATATGCCCTATATAGAGAACAGTGTGGTTAGCGTATGGAATAGTGTGGTTTATAACGTTTATACATTAAATTATTATTTTATTTTATTACTAGTATTATAGTAGTTGTTGCATTGCATTTTTGGTTGTTGGTAGTTGAAATGCATTCCCGTTCTAGGAAGTGTTGTGTGCTCGGATGCACAGATATTGAGGAAATGCATCATCGTTTTCCGTTAAAAAAGCGATTTTTAAGAAATGAGTAGAAAATATTAAAAATCCTAAACTGGTTGGGTTAGACATGAAACAGATTTATTATCGTGACCATGTGAGACATTTTTGTGATACATTTAAACTTTCCTTTAAGTACTTATGAACAATTTAGTGATGGTGAAAATAATACCACGAGCCCAGGATATATACAAATGGAAGTAGATCAAAATCAAAATTATATAGAAGGTAAATTGAAGAAGTCAATCACATTTCTGTTCATAATTTTTACCATTAATTTCTAAATTGTCTTACTATATTTGTAGCGCCTATTTCCATCGTTCCAGGCCCACAACCAGGGTGTTCGAAGCAAGTATTATCGACATTTGAACAAACTCCAGAAGGTAATGGTAAAGTTTATATTTATTCAGCCAGTATTCCCCTTTCTGCTCATTCTTACCGTTAATTACTTGACTATAACTTCAGTCCAGATGTTCCTATAAGAGTAAAAATAGTTTTACGTTGTACTGTACTGTACATCTCAGGTAATTAAAAAAAAACCTTTGAGAAAAGCAATTAAGTGTGACATACAATTATGAATAAATCAGTAAACCCACAAATTGAGACTGATTCGAGACAGGCAAGACAATGTCTCGTGCCCCAGACTGTAACAAAATAGTTTTATTATACTGTCAGTAGGTCTTTGAGCTATGTCTTATTTTATTCAGCGATTTTGCCACGTCGATAATATAACAACATTTTTGTCAAATGTTTTAAAAAAAGTTAATTTAAAACCCTTCAATTGTACATTCCATAATGATCTTTCGAATAAAATATTAAATCTCTGGACATACTTTGCATTAAAGTTGTATCAAAATCTATTATTCGTCAAATAATCAATAATTTATCTCATTACTTTTTAAATTTGCTCTCAGATTATGTTACCTAAATCTTTGTAAGATAATAATATTTTCTTTTACTCAACAAAAAATGCGTCCACGTAACAAATGATCTGTTAATTAGAATTTAGGTCTTGTGGAAACTATTTGAAACAGCGCCATTTAGTTCAAAATAATATCGACCCTTGTCAAGCAAAGTTTCATATAATTGTTTGATTTAACTGCTGTTGTTGGTATAAAAAGTACAAATAACAACAAAAGTAATAAAATGAATGAATCATAAAAACTTTTGTTAAAAAAAAGCAAATATATATTTTAAGGTTTAGAACTAATTAAATATATAAATTATTTTAGTCTTAATTATTATGAAGTGAATATAATAAATGTACTTATGTATGAACGAAATTTGATATCTAGAATCCGTGTTATCGATAAAGTAAAATGCTGTAACTATTTGTGTAATACTAAGTTTGACCGGGTTGAGTAGAGGCGATAGGACAGTTCACATACTGTTTCGATAGTCGCGGGTTCGAATCTTGCTCAGCCATGGTCGTAAATTTATGTTTGTGATTGTTCAATATTTGTGATTGTCCTTAGGCAAGACTACAACAATCCGTCAGGCAAAATCATTCCAGTCATGCCAGTAACCAGGCTGGGTAAGACCGGATGTCTTCTATGATGATTTGGCGATGACCGTGATTTGTAGCCCACGTTAAACAATAGGGCCAGTCCAGATAAACCCTCGTTGGCAAGAAGGAGAATTTAAAAATATTATTTAAACATATATTTTAGTTTATTTATCACGTTCACATGTAATCCAAAATGGCCAGAGATTACGTCTTTGCTAAAAGTTTCATCAAGGCCAAAAAGTTTAAAAAATTTTTTCAAAAATTAATGTTTGGTGTTTTGTTATTCTTATATTCCTTCATAGTTCACAACGCTCCCTGCCTTTTTCACCCATATGCCACATCCTTACACACTTCCAATAAGTTGGTTTTTTTTTCAACACTAAACATTCTCTAGAAATTATTGACATGGCAAAACAGCGTTTCCTGGGTCAGCAATTCATCAAAAGTCAACGATTCTATATATTCTAGATTATAAAACTTTTGAACAGGACAAAGTCTGTGTGCTAGTAAATTAGTGTGTTATTTATGTGTTAAATTATTTAGTGTTATTTTTTAATGTATTTAACTTTAACTACACGTTGAAGCTAATAACAAATTATGTTTCAATCGTCTTTTTATGGATTAAACTATCATTTAGCCATGGTCCTGAACCAGAAAAGAACTGTCATCAGTAAAGAACGCAATCTTAACCAACTTGATTACTGATATAAGTGAATGTCAGATTTTTGTTCATAGAGAATCATAAAACAAATATTAATTCAAACATTCTTATTATATTTTGCCTAACATTCTTTACTTTTAAATATTTTTTTATTATGGATATTTTTAATTAATATTCGTTTTTATATTTCAAACCTTATATTCACCCCTTATGTAAATCCAGACAGGAATATAATAATTTTCCAGTTTTATATTTGCGGTATATTACTAGCAACTAGTCGTTTGAAATTATTAAAGCCTTTAAAATATAAAAAATAGCCTAATATTAAAAAATGTTGGGATTAACGCGAACAAAAAAATATGAAAACCGGCTGGATAATGTTTGACTCTTTATGGAACCTAACCCCTTAGAATAAGTAGAGAGAGAATTTTAAATAACGGCATGCTGTATGATGGGTTTAAATAATAAATTGATGCGGATAATTATGCGTCCTTCTATTGCGTTCCTTTGCTTGTGCTTCAGTATTTTTAGCGACTACTTGACGCAACAGTTTATGAATAATGCTCCTGTTATATAAGACTTGATGTATTGTTGAGTATAATATGAAAAAATAATATTTTTTACAATTATGATACATAGTTGTCTTAAAATTTCCTAAAAATTATCGTAAATAACATAAATCGTTAGAAATAAACGATGGGAAGGTGGGTGCCACATTAATGGAATAACAAATGACATAATGTTCGAAGGTATGATGGGAAGTTATATAGGGTGAGTTATTTTAAAAATCTTAAGAAAAAAAATCATGGTTATATCATCTGGTGAAGCCGGCCGATCGATTCCCAGGCCAAATCGTTTTTGTCACAAGACAATTTTCTATGTCTGGTAGTACCAGAGTGGGGTGGTGTATTAATTGCTGAGACTTGGTTAAAACAGTTAATATGAGAGTCACTATTTATATTTCCGGGATAGAAAAAAAAAAGTTAAGCTGCGAATATATTTGTATTGTTTTTCAAAGTACTCGCGTACTTCACCGAAAACTTCTGGCAAACAAATGGTTCTGTACCAATCAGAATTCACTGATCTACGATCCTCTAGAGGCACTGTTGCAATATGACCGGTTTTCCCGAAGAAACAGGCCACCATTTTCTTTGAAGTGCTTCGTGCGCGAACAACTTTCGTTGCATTTGGTTCATCTCGGAAAACCCAACAGTCGACTGCTGTTCGGGTTCATACGAATATATCTATGATTCGTCACCTATCACGATTTTATAAACATCTTTCCAAGCACCGCGATTGAATTTCTAAAGCATTTCTTTTCACCAAGTCATATGAGCCTATTTTTGAGCGATTGTCAAATTGTGTGGGATCCAACGCGAACATAACTTTCGCACAACTAAGTGTTCATGTAAAATTGTATATATGCTGATGGAACAAATGTTTAAGGATGCCTCAATTTCACAATAGGTGACATGATGATCTTGCTTAATCATTTCGTACACAGCATCGATGCTTTCTGACACAACAACCGATTTTGGACGACCTTCACGAAACCCGTCGGACAGCGATCTATGACCACGATTGAATTCACTAAACCAGCGATTCACGGTGGTCAAAGTCAAATTAAGTTGTTTGATGAACTCTTGTTGGATTGATGCTTTTATTGCGATAATCCACGTCGAAAGTCGTAAAAAATCATCGCACGATTGTTCACGATTCAGATCCATTTTTTGCCGAGACGAAACATTCAACTAAATATAAAATAAACAAATAGCGTCCATGCGACAAAATGTTCTGAGTACGTATCTCGTCGAAAATGTTAAACTTTACAATGTTATCGTCAGATTGACTTGCGTGACAACAGTGTTGCCAATTCCCGAGATATAAATAGTAACCCTCGTATATTATTGAATATACATATGTTAGTTTTAAACATGGATTGATCTAAAGTTGTCCAGATTGGCCCGAAGACATGGTAAAGTCATTTTACGGATAAATCGCCGTTTGATAAAGCAAACCCGGTCAAGGAAGCGTTGAAAGCATTTGGATAGGATCTCATCCGCCGCACTCTCCAGACCTTGTCCCGTTCGATTATCAACTTTTTTTTATTTTTTTGGGATGTCATCCATAATTAGCTTGAAAAATGGACAAGACGTCCAAAATCAAATGACTAATACTTTAAATAAATAAAATTTTCCAATCTCTTGAAAACTTCCGAAAAAAAGACGGTAATGACTTTCCGGTACATCTGGTGTATAAATCATAACTTCATCTTCGCATAGCTTCAGAACTACCATAATAAATTGGGTCATTTTCATTTTGTTGTGTTCATTATTGTCAGGACAAGGTTTCCACAAGTAAAATTTAAAAAATCTTACCCAAAAGATTTTTACATTTAAATCTCATAATATGAAACATTGGCAAAACATTGACAGATTGATGTTGATTTTTTAATTGGCTTCTGAGTGAAAGGTCTCAATTTAGCTAGTTAGAAAAGAAAACAAGTTCAGGGATTGTTTTAAGCATAAACTGATTAACAATGTCATTGACTAAATGAAAGTGATATAATTCAGTAACAACTTTAGAACGTTTGGCATTTAGATATGATCTAACCTCAAATTACCAAAACTGACAAGGTCTGAACCACTGAATTGTTTACTTTTGGACAAGAACGTCCATCTGGTTGTGGTGTGTTTTTTTAATTCGTCTATTTAACCAGTGGTAAATTAAAACTATACTTTTAATTGTATGATGGTTATAATTTATTAGATAGTATAACTAAGGCTAGAACATTTCCAGGTAATTTAATTGATATAGAAACTTACATATTTGTTATAAAATTAAGCAAGGTAGCAAAATGTTAGTTATTCATTACATTATTCAAACCTTAGTTGATAGGTATGCGAAAGTAAATAGATATCTACAATTGTAGGAAAATTAGAACGTTTAGCTCAACCTGAACTTATTTGAATAAATCTCTGGGATTTGCTTTGAACGAGATGCGGTCAGGTATTTTTATTAGTGCTCTTTCGTTCTAAAAATATGCTTATGTAATTATTTGATGAAAATGGTTGTATAGTGTAAAAAATGAGAGAAAAGAATGAGATTTGAGATTCGTTATATATTATTATAATTTCTGGTTTTTCTAATATAGGTTTCTTTAGAACGATAAAACGTTTAAATTAAGTAAAGTAATTAGTTAATTACAGATACAGAAAGGGATATTCATATTCATAATTGTATATGCTTATCTTGTGAAACAAGGCATTATATTAATTAATAAGCTGTTTAAATCTAGTGAAAATACTATTGCGGATTATTGCAGAAAAAACAAAAAGTAAAATGAGTAAAAGTTAATATTTAGGTGAAGTGAATAATATGAATAAAGTTGGTATTGTTTGAGATTCAAGAAAAGTTATGTTAATTGATATAAAAAAGGTGCTGTAAAATACTGTATTGTATGATATGAAATATCGTTGAATAAATAACGGAAATACAATCATATTTAATAATAAATAAAGAATTACCAGATTATTCACCTAAAGTTATCATCTCTAAACCACATACATTATAATATGGTAAATTTTCTTCTTCACTATCTATCGCTATCAGTGATATTATGGTAGTATCAGTATCTAGTATTAGTTTTTCATGTCATTTATCTATATAAAGAACAATGAATAGTCAAAATATATGTAGGCAACCTCAAAAACACTAGACCAAATTGGACAATTCCTTCTTGATCGTGTTTATTATTACTAATAAAGAGATTTCGACATTTAAATCTCATAATATGAAGAGAGTATGGCGAAAAGCAATTGACAAATATTGATTAATTTTTTTGAATTGGTTTGAACATGTGCAACTAAATTAGTACCACCAGTCAAGAGCAAAATAGATGTAAGAGATTTACAATATTTATTAACTATAGTTAGGAATAAACGCTAAGTCATAGTGAAGAATATAGAGAATTTGCTAGAGAATATAATCTATTGAGTCATCATAAAGTAGATAAAGAAGCTCGTAGATAATATACATTATATATACAAGTTATTGACTATTGAAAATATGAAATTGTCCTGTGTTTGGTGTCGTCATTTAAAACGGACAAACATACGAACATTTAGAAATGTCCTGTAGTGAAGGTCAATGTGTCATTAATGAGCAGTACCCTGAATCTTTGAATTGTCTCCTTGTCCATCAGGATCTAGTGTCAGAACACAGATACTAGAGATGTTTTCAAATAACGTTCTTCAGAAAAGATGAAGTAAATACCATAAATTTAATAAATTAAGCCAAACAGGCATCAGTTATATTACACGAAATCAGTATATTTAGATTTTAAATATATGGTTATTGTTTTCTTCTATATCCTAAGGACTCCTTTAACCAACTAGTGGTTAATCTGGACTGGACCTACAGTTTAACGTAGTCTCTATATTGAACCTACCGACTGGCGAGTCACCAACTTATGTTAGAAAATCATTCCACAAGACATCTGGTCTTATCCAGCCTGGCATGCCTGGGATAATTTTCATTGTCAGATTTTACACTCTTGCCTAGGACAATCACAAATATTAAACAGTCACAAACATAAATTTACGACCATCCTCCAGCAGGATTAGAACCCGCGACTCTCGCAACAGTAGGTGGACCGTCCTATCGCCTTTACCATTGCGCCAACCAAGCTTGCTATCTTTATTGTTGTTTTGAAATTAAGGATTTTGTTCATATTTTACTTCTAGACTGCACAATTGCTTTTTATTCTTCGTTCAGTGAAGCAGGAGGCTAGTCTTAAATATATAAATTAAGAAATATAAAGTGATACAAAAATATTTACATTTTAAACAATTAAATTTGTATACTATAAAAACTATTTTTTATAATCAGAATTATCTATTAATTATTTATGTACCCAAGTCTTTACCATAATACCAGAGAGGAGAAAAAAGGCAACGAATATCCATTACCAATTATTTACTGTTGCACGAACGACTTTTTACGAAGGTAGGAAACCAATTTGGGAGATATTCGTATTAAATTTCCATTTTGTTTTCTGCGTCAACGCCTTCCTTAAATTCGGCGCGATAAAAAATGAAGAACGACGCATTATGGGATCATCGACGGAAAATTGAAAATATCCTTTGAATGGCTTGATACCCGGCAACTCTCTAAAAGAACCCACATCCGCTTCTTTGGAGGTGTTGATATTTGGGGATTAATTGAAATATTGTGGTTTTCTCATAGTATAGTGTATTTTTGAGGTACTAACTTTCTTATTTTCTGTAATGGACTGTTATTTCTAAATAAAACCTATTAGGTGCTCATATGTTATTGTTAAATGAGCTAACCTAATTCTTAAATTCGATGTCTGTGATATTTTTCTCTAGTAACATAAAATGTTACATGTTACACAGACTCAAAAGTGTATTTTCAACTTTCTGAATTCATTGACTTGTTTTTTTATTTGGCAGAAAAAGAAGAAATTTGTTGCCTAGAAAGAATAATTGTGTTCTTCCGTTACATCCCAATTAAAGGTTTTGGTTTCAACCATTTTAAATTGGTGATATTTGATCAGAATCTGAGTGTTTCATGAAAATGAACCACCATACGGATAGTGCCTGACAAGAGAGTTTTCGGGTGACTTCTTGCAACTATCGATGAAAATCAGGTCCACTTTGGCGTAGTTCTAAACGCAAAATTGTATAGATTTATCCAGGAGTGCCATCCATATCGCAATCGAAGAAGAATATTCGCGACCATAAAGTCTTAGCGTATATATAGTGGGAACCGCAAGCTATTAAAACTGAATGTAATTGTTACTGTGGATGTCTACATATGTTAATTAAACAGATTTAATCACGTATTGTTGTAAAAAACTAGTAATAGCGAGCAACATAGGCAAAATAATCTACTTGCATTACAACGCTAGGCCACACGTTGCAAGAATTGTAAAAGATAAACTACTGTAGCACAAATACAGCCAGATAATATAGGGTAGGGCAAAAGTTCCGCTACTGTTTTGGATAAACATACGCTACAAGATCGCGCAAAAATAGTGACAATATTTATTGAAAACAGTCGTTCCATTATTGCCACTCAGCGGAAACTGCATCAAAAATATTCTAATCGTACAGTGTCTCACAAAACCACAATTTATCGTTTAATGCGATTTTTCGACAGTATGGTATGACAGCAGACAACATTCGTTCTGGAAGACAACAGACGTCCCGTAATGCTGAAAATGTGGCTCTGGTGTGCGATAGTGTTACAGAGTCTCCGGAAACACTAATTCACGCAGTGTAAGGCAAATTTTGAAAACTGATTTGCAAATGTTGCCGTACAAAATTCAATTAGTCTAAAAATTGCTACCGAGAGATCCTGATCAACTGGTTCAGTACAGTAATGCAATCCTAAGGCTGTCTGGTGAAATTGAAGATTTTTCGTCTAAATTAATAACGAGCGAAGTCCATTTTCTTCCCAGTGTCTACGTCAATAAAGAGAAACATTATTGCATCCACTAAAAAAACTGTATGGTATGGTATTCATTCTAGAAACATCTAAGGTATTACAGTTACTGTTATTGTTGAACGGTACCAAGACATCATTTGATTTTCTTGTATCTGAAATGGAAGAGCAAGGATTAGATGACATGTGGTTTCAGCAAGATGGGGCCACAGTACACACAGCTCGTTCAATAATTAAATCATTGATTGACGTTTTTCGACAAAGACTAATTTCGCGAAGTGGCGATTTAGCATGGCCAGCCAGATCTCCGGATTTAACAGCACCAGAGTTTTTCTTATAGAGCTTTTTAAAATTAAAATTTTATGTGAATAAGCCCCAAACGATTGACTATCTTAAGGATAATATTCGTCATGAAATTGAGGAAATTCAGTCTCAGATGTTGCAGGATGTTATGAAAAATGCCTTTAAAAGAGCCGAAAGTTGCATTGCGGTTATCATTCAGACGATATAGTTTTTCAATTATAACGAAAAAAAAAACGTAAAGACTAATTCAATTTTTTACGGAAATCAAACTTATTTATCTTTTCTTTGAGCAAAGATATATGCAATCAAAATGGTAGTGGGACTTAAGTCCCACATTGTACCACCAGCCAATAAAGGCATGCATAATATTCTGACTACCTCTTGTTCCGGATACAGCATAACTTGTCTGGTACATGGTTTCGAATGATGGATCATGGGAAAATGTTTTCCCAATAAAAGCTTTCTAAAAGCGAATAAATTTAAAATACTTGCAAGTACCTAATAGTAAAAGTTAAATGATTTTTTTCATGGCATTTTTCTTCAAATATCTACCAAAGAACCACCTTTTAATAGCAACTTTATTATTTTAAACACTATTTGGTAAATTTCAATTATTTATCTGTTTATCAAAATTTTAGTAACAGCAACATTATTGAGTCATTTAGTGACTGGTAAAAATAGGTATAATATAATACAATATATTTGATCATTCTACTAAGAATAAAGGGTATGTGATAAATTTTAAATGAAATAAAAACAAGTAAAAATAGTAAAAAAATTAGATTGTTATAAGGAACCATCAGTAGATTATTATTATTGTACGATTTGACAGTTGCATTAGTGGAATACAATTTATTAACACCTATATAAACGGAATCATTTATCGTCACCAAACACAAAATCAATGTAAAGATGAGTCCTTTTTTGTCAATGAAGTAAAATATTTGTCAGGTCTTATTTTGCGCAACATTTTTCTTTTCTTTTATTCTCTTTGAATGACACCTGTAGATATTTACTCATAATTATTCAACTGTTGCTTAATGGGGTTGTTAATATTTCTTGTATTTACATCCTAATATTATTATTAATTTATTATTTCTGCTAATGTTAATAAATATTTTCTAACGCCATCAGCTTTATGATTGACCACCACTTTTCTTTTATTCTCTTTGAATGACACCTGTAGATATTTACTCACAATTATTCAACTGTAGCTTAATGTGGTTGTTAATATTTCTTGCATTTACATCCTATTATTATTATTAATTTATTATTTCTGCTAATGTTAATAAATATTTTCTAATGCCATCAGCTTTATGATTGACCACCACAAAAGACCACCACTTTTCTTTTATTCTCTTTGAGTGACACCTGTAGATATTTACTCACAATTATTCAACTGTAGCTTAATGGGGTTGTTAATATTTCTTGTATTTACATCCTATTACTATTATTAATTTATTATTTCTGCTAATGTTAATAAATATTTTCTAACGCCATCAGCTTTATGATTGACCACCACAAAAGACCACCACTATTCTTTTATTCTCTTTGAATGACAGCTGTAGATATTTATTCACAATTATTCAACTGTTGCTTAATGGAGTTGTTAATATTTCTTGTATTTTGATCCTATTATTATTATTAAGTTATTATTTCTGCTAATGTTAATAATTATTTACTAACGCCATCAGCTTTATGATTGACCACCACAAAAGACTATCATTTTTCTTTAATTCTCTTTGAATGACACCTGTAGATATTTAGTCACAATTATTCAACTGTTGCTTAATGGGGTTGCTAATATTTCTTGTATTTACATCCTATTATTATTATTAAGTTATTATTTCTGCTAATGTTAATAATTATTTACTAACGCCATCAGCTTTATGATTGACCACCACAAACGACCAAAACTTTTCTTTTATTCTCTTTGAATGACACCTGTAGATATTTACTCACAATTTTTCAACTGTTGCTTAATGGGGTTGTTAATATTTATTATATTATTATTATTAGTTTATTACTTTTGTTAATGTTAATAAATATTTTCTAACGCCATCAGCTTTATGATTGACCACCACAAAAGACCACCACTTTTCTTTTATTCTCTTTGAATGACACCTCTAGATATATACTCACATTTATTCAACTGTTGCATAATGGGGTCGCTAATATTTCTTGTATTTATATCCTATTATTATTAATTTATTATTTCTGCTAATGTTAATAAATATTTTCTAACGCCATCAGCTTTATGATTGACCACCACAAAAGACCACCACTTTTCTTTTATTCTCTTTGAAAGACACCTATAGATATTTACTCACAATTATTCAACTGTAGCTTAATGGGGTTGTTAATATTTCTTTTATTTACATCCTATTATTATTACTAATTTATTATTTCTGCTAATGTTAATAAATATTTTCTAACGCCATCAGCTTTATGATTGACCACCACAAAAGACCACCACTTTTCTTTTATTCTCTTTGAATGACACCTGTAGATATTTACTCACAATTATTCAACTGTGGCTTAATGGGGTTGTTAATATTTCTTTTATTAATATCCTATTATTATTATTAATTTATTATTTCTGCTAATATTAATAAATAGTTTCTAACGCCATCAGCTTTATGATTGACCACCACAAAAGAAAAATACAATTTTAACTCTTGACTCTAATGTAAAACTTTATTTGGTTTAGTAATGAAGTTATATCACTTTTTATGTTACGCAAATAACATATCCATATAATGATAAAATAATATTTTGGTTAAAAGTTTGGCGCAGTATTTTATTTACATTGTCTAATAGTTAATTTAAAGCGCTCTATTTGAGTGTGCGAGTTTATAGTTGAAGTTTTGATGCACTTCATTTAGGACTATTTAATTTAGAACTGTAGTTAATTGCGTGTTTAAATATTTGTTGCTTGCTTTCAAATTTCTAGATAGTGAGCTAAAGCATATCGTTGCTCTATTTTTTAATATCATGACTTAGTTTGATTTGTATTTGGATGTTTTGTTTATAAAGCGTCTATTAATTAATTAATTTTTTTGCACTATATATATTTCTCCATTCATTGAAAGAATTTTAAAGATAAGATTAAGATTAACGCCCATATCATAATAAAATGACAATTATAATAATAACTATTATGCTGTTTATTTGAATTGCATTCTTTTTAAATACAATTTCCTAATTTAACATCATGTTAGACAAAAAGCAAGAAACATTAGAACCAAAATAAAACAACCATACTGGTTAGTTGGAAGATACTCTCAACATGATTTAAAATCAAAGAGATTGATTTATCAGACGATCATAAAGCCAATTCGGACCTATGGGGTTCAAATATGGGGTTACATTTAAATTCAAATCAACTAGTCATCCAACGCTGTCAAAACAAAATTCTTTGAATTAATTACCAATTCTTATCGCTACATAACCAATGAAGAACTGTACGTTGATCTGGAAATCAAATGGATTTACGAAGATTTCGCCTTAAAATGCGATAGAAGTTTACTAAATCGTACTAACGTGGAAGCAATACAACCACTCAACAACGCGCAGGATGTCAGAAGATTGAACAAACCATACGAGTTTATATAAAGTGTATACCGTTAGTGTAAACTATAGCTTAAGTTATTATATTTTTATAATTGGGGAATACATATTGATGTATTTATCTCGCATTCGTCTTGCTGGTGAATTAATCTAAGTAGAAATGATATGTAGTAATTAATTGATTTATAATTAATATTATACTAAGCATATCTAATAAAGATGTTATTAAAAAAATTATTAATTTATTCTTTATTAACAAAAATATTATAAATTACTGTCCTAATATATTTCGTACATCTTTTGTAGTAATATTATCCTGCCTATAATGGTTATGTTGGTTTACCGAAAAAATTCAGTATCCGAACGAGACCATCCCTTTGTCGGCCTCCAATAAAACCACCTGAGCACCAAAGAGGCATTATAGTGAAGTAGGTGCGTTATTGTCGATGAAAATTCACTTTGGGCCTTTGGAAATTTTTTACCCGCTTGATAACTACATAATAGAGGCATTTTTCGATCCGTTTATTCCCATTTCTTTAAAGGAGTTCTGAGAAACTATTTATTCTTTATTTACATTGTGAATATTTATAAACTCAATTAAATTGAATGAAAATTAATTGCCTTAAAGTAATGACTAGTTTTGTTTCATTTTACTTTTTTCTCTTCCAACTTTCAATTGATGCTCTGAAGGTACAAATCTAATTTGAATTGATAACATAATTAAGATTACTTCCGAAATGTTAAATACGTTTAAATATTACATTATAAATTGAAGATTCTTTGGTGATAGTACCGTTACTATTTTGTGTTTTGTAACGATCAAGCACGGTACTTAATTATAGATGATTGCTGTAATGTAAAGTTAAAGTTAATGGGCTTGGACTAGAATAGAACTGGAGTAACAACTATCACAAAATATAAAGTGTAAAAATTTTCTTCAATCTTAACCTGATTCTGTATAACTGTAACTTAAGTCATTACTAATTTTTAGATATTTAACTCTGTATTTTGGGGCTTTTTAATTTGTTATGTTATGAATCTTAAAGCGGCCTCTCAAGAGTTTCAAGACATTTTATTCCTTATATTTGAAACAGAATAACTATAAATTCAAATACATTGGTACATAAACGAATTGAAATACATAGTATGTGTTCAGCTTTTAGTTTTGCTAACTCAGAAAGAAAATGGAAGCAGAACTTCTGCTTTGGTATTAGCAGAAGCTGTAGTTATTGTCTGGTATTACTGTCTATATTATTGTTTCAAAGGCATCTATAATTACAAAGCTGGAGCATCTAGTCTTTATCGTGAGTATAGACGACCCACCAATTTTCCAAATAAATCATATTACAAAAACAAAATATTTAATTGATTTTTTGTTTATATATATTTTAAAGTACTCTTTTACCAACTATGGGCTTATCTGGACTAGACCTAAAGTTTAACGTAGGCTCCGAACCACGGTCCTCAGCATTAAGCCTACCGACTGGCCAGTGACCAACTGTAGAAATTATCCCAGAAGACATCCGGCCTTACCCAGCCCGGTTACTGGCGTGACTGGGGTCATTTTCCTTGTCGGATTTTATAATCGTGTCTAGAATATTCACAAACATAAATTTACTAACATGCCCCAGCAGGATTCGAACCCGCGGCTATCGAAACAGTAGGAGGACCGTCCCATCACCTACCACTGCGCCACCAAGCCGACTTAATTGATTTTATTTTATACATATATAGTTATGAATGCTACATATATGTTATGTCTTATGAACCTATATCCAGCACTTTGGGGTACCGTAAACTGGTTTTGTCGCAACAACTCGTAGCACGTTGGTCCTAGCGGCGTTGACTGTTGGGACAGGGTAAGTTTACAAAAGATAGAAGACTGCGAACTTCGTTTCCATCTAGATCGGTACATGATTATCTCGGTATCTATCCTACAATTACCTTACTCATGAAAGAGACGAAATAGGCCTAGAAAATATCGAAAATCTGGGCAAAAAGGAGAAAAATCAGACCTAAGTTACATTCAATATATTTTTTTTTAATTTCAAATATAATAAAAATTACAATATTTTACATAACAATTTTTTTAGTTATACTCGATATTGTTTCCTCTTCTTAAAGTCTTTAAACCTTACTGTTACATTAGTGTCAGCGTTTACGATACTTTTAATCGTTGAACAGTATTTGAATTTGTTGAACGAAAATTTAAATTAAATGCCGTTCGAGGCGAGGACAACAATTCAAGGAAATGGAGATTTCGATTTCCCTATTCAATTTCCCGATTTTATGGGCATAATATATATCAGACAAATAAACAGTAGCTATAGTCAGGTTCGATGTCAATGTAACTATTTTACTTGAACGTCTCTTTATCCCGTTACCAGTACAATATCAGTTTACTGCTGTGCAAAACGTCTGTTTATCGTAATCGGAATTGTTTTCGACCCGGATCGTGGCAAATGCAAATGTTTTGTGTTTATGGGAACAAAAACTTTATTCTTTAATATACTCTTTGTCGTTCTGAAACAGTACGATGTACGAATATGGTCCAACTGGGTGAATGTTCGTTTCCTCGCCCAAAAAAGTAATTTTGTTTCCAAGAATTTATTGAAATAATCTATAATTTATATAATTTATATTGATCGGCTTAGCATAGTGTTGCCTCCTTTTTGACGAAAACGGGGTCATCTGAAGGCGTGAAATTTGGCACGATTAAAGCTTATATCAAGAAATAATTCGTAGCTCTAACATTTTCGTGCAATATGAGCTACAAATAAGTAAACTTAATAAACTGTGTTCGTATTTACACCACAGGGGGATCACTAGTATTAATAATAATAATAAGTATGTACCTATAATTAGAATTTTTGAATTTGGTTTGATGGAATCCAGAACTTATTTATTAATATATATTCGTCTAATTCTACGTCACCAAACTTCTCTAGTATTTCAGGATGCTCGTTGTCTTTCACGCGAAAATCACTTCATTTGAACCTCTTTCGACACGTTCTTTTATTAATAGGTTCATCAACATGTCTCTATTGTCATTATACATATTTATGCTGCAGTTTTTTCTTGTAATAAGTAGACACTGATCTAAAATTAATATATAAAATGGAAATCTCTCAATATATGGTTAGACGCAGGATAATAATAACAATACTATTGGCAGTATTTTGTGAAACATTTGTGTTAACGAAAAAGTACGAGAGAAAATTATCGTGTATTAATGAAGAATATATTAAGAAAAATTAAGTTAAAGTGATATGGTGTATGGAAACAAAGTTAAATATATATTTGTTATGATATATATTTTAACGACTCATTTAAATAGTCTCCGATCTACCACTGTAAAACACATTTGGCAGAATTAGTTTTTTTTATTCAACATAATACCCTTCAAGGGTGATACACTGATTATAGCGACCCTCCAACTTTTCGATAACATTTTTGTAGTACGATTTGTCCTTTGCTTCAAAATAGGCCTCAGTTTCGGCGATCACCTCGTCATTCGAAGAAAATTTCTTACCAGCGAGCATTCTTTTGAGATCTGAGAACAGAAAATAGTCACTGGGAGCCAGATTTGGAGAATACGGTGGATGAGGAGGCAATTCGAAACCCAATTCATGGATTTTTGCCATCGTTTTCACTGACTTGTGATATGGTGCATTATCTTTTTGAAGCCACACTCTCTTTTTCTTTAAACGTGGCCGATTTTCGGCGATTTCGTCCTACAAACGGTCCAATAACGCTATGTGATAATCGCTGTTGATGGTCCTTTCTTTTTCAAGGTCAATGAAGATCATTCTATGCGCATCCCAAAATACAGACACCATCACCTTGCCAGCCGAATTTAGTGTTTTCCCACGTTTGGAATGGATTCATCGTGTGCAGTCCACTCGGATGACTGTCGATTGGACTTCGGAGTGAAATGATGGAGATCATTTTCTTGAACATCTTCAAACACTGCTCCGAATCATTAACTCGTCGTTGTTTTTCATCAAAAGTGAGCTCGCGTGTCACCCACTTTGCACAGAGCTTATTCATATCCAAATATTCGTGAATGATATGGTGTAGACGTTCAGTTGATATTTTAGAGTGCCTGCTATTTCATTCAATTTCAATTTACGGTCATTCAAAATCAATGTTTTCGTCGGTAACAACTTTTTTTTGGGCATCTAGTGCGTTCATCGTCTTCGGTGATCATTTCACCACGTCTAAACTTAGCATACCAATCCTTGATGGTTGATTTTCCTGGGCCAGTGTCCGGAAACTCGGCATCAAGCCAAGTTTGAACTGCATTTTTTTCCCTTTAAAAAGCAATATTTTATCAACACGCGAAATTCTTTTTATCCATTTTTTTCACAGTAACAAAAGTTGCTTCACTTAAATTGCCATAATTCACAAACTAATGATCGGACAGCTGTCAAATTTATACACGCATCTTTTGAGGGTTAGGGCTAACTAAAAAAACAGATGGATATAGTACTAGTAGTGCCATCTATGTGTCAGGCCGGGGACTTTTCAATTGACCTGTTAATATATAATAAACATATTTACTCCAATATGCCGTTTAATATAATGTTTGCCTCGTAATAATAATAAATATCGGGCGTCTAACGTTAATTATTAATTAATTTAAGTTAGTTTTCTTTTGGTAATCTACGTCGACCGAATAACAACAGGTTTTTGTATTTTTAATTGCGTTGAAAGCTTGATCCCACGGCTAAAGCAATTCTTGAGCCTTCTGCAAAATGCGGTCGCGGAAATTAATTCAAAGTCATATCCTGTTTTTAAATTTTCATTACATTCTCCTTAGCCGATTTTTGATGTTTTGTTGTCGTAAATGATATACAAATTCTTAAGTTTTTTTGTAGGTACCTGAAATAATTTTCTATTTTCAGTTATATAGATGAAGTTATATAAATTATTTTAATGGATTCTCATTTTTAACCAGAAATCTCATTAATTTATCATTTTCTCATTTTAAAAATGCCTATGGAATAAACATTTCAATTTTCTTCCATCTTTTTGTAATCATAGACATCTGTTTCAGTTTAAATTATTTACGTATGCTCTATTAATAAATGTTTTTTTACAAGGTAAGCGTCAATTCACATGCATTCCTAGAAATGTAACATGTTCTGCTAGAGTATTATTAGTATTTACACATTCGCCTTGATACGCCATATTAGAGTCACAAATGAAGTTTGCTGAGGTGAAGTTGTAGGTTGCTTCGGCTGATATTGGATCATTGTTAGTTTATAAAATTTCCATATCGTCAGCAAATATTGTCACAGTAATATTTTTTGCGATCGGTAGGTTAGCTGTATATAGGAGGCATAACAATGGACAAAGAACATTGCCTTAGAGAGCACTTGAATAAATTGGATGTAGTTCAATGTATTTGTCATTCTGTTTCATAGTAGAATATCTATCTGTGGTTTATGCCATACCTTATGGAAAGCTTCAGATATATCGTGAAATTACCAATCTGTTAATCTGTTCTATAGTTCCGAGTTTGTTAAGGAAGCAAAATTAATAATTAGGAATAATATTTATTTATTTTATGATTATTTTACGCTTTTATATTATATTTATTTATATTATCTTTTAACTATTTACCCTAACTTCTGGTTAAATCATTCAATGATATTTAATAGTTGTTTTATATCTCATTATATTGAATATAATATTTCAGCAGACTTTAATATAAATACATGATAATTTAATATTAAAAATCCCGTAACGGTCTATTATATTGTTAATTAATTCGGTTTAAAAGTATAAAGGGAATAAAAGAGATGTAATTACGGGTTTCCGGATGAGATATTAAACGTAATCGGTTCCAATTTTTACTGTTATATTTACGAAAAAACTTTATTACTCTTTGAACGAGTTTTAAATTGTTATATTACTATAATGACTACGAATACTATAATGAATATACCAATAACGAAATATTTAGGAGAAATGTTTAAAAAACTGCTTTTTTTAATCAGAACATGGACCAAATATTCTGAATTTATCCTACATATAGAAATAACATTATTTTACAGTATGTTCTGTTATTTTCGTTTTAATAGTAAATTTGTTTATAAACAAGTCTCATAAATAAAATAACCGAGAAATATGTTAAGTTTAAATATAATTACAATACAAGTGTTTTCATTAGGTTGTGATAATTGACGTGGATTTAAGACGGCACACTTGCGTAAATGATTTCTACCATTTGCAAATGGGCGTTTTGTTCTCACAAAACAAGAAATGTGGTTCATTACAATGGCAAATTTATCCCACTGAATTTGTATTTAATTAAGAATTATCAGTCAACAGCGTTTCTATAGGATAAAATACCCTTTAAAACGACGCGCGTAAATCAACATTGAATAATTTAATGGTTTTTGAGTTCCCATCTTGATGACAACACTGACGTTAGGTTTGAAAATATTTCGATAACAAAATGTATTGATATATTTTTTCGGTTTAAAATGAATGAACCATTTTTCTACATTAATGGTGGCTTTTGAATTGTGCATCAAAAATATGCTTTGTGGGTCATTTTCATACATGGCGTTGATAAAAGCAAATGATAATAGGAGAAAAGACTGCGTGTTTTGATGGGTTCAACTGGTTTTTCTTTCTTAGAATTCCTATGTCTGTTTTCTTCAATTTTGACGATTCCTAGATCATTGTGTATATGAATGACGACTTTTTTTCTTATCATGTATAGCTAAAAATACCAGTTGTTTTTAGTTGCTTAACCAGCGTGTCTTAAATTGGACTGTAAGACACTGAAACTAATACTCGCAGGCTTTGATACCTTCATGGATTTTTACAGTTTGGAAATAATATCTCTTTTATATTTTAGTAAAGTGACAATTAAAAATTTAAATTACAGCTTTGTAGGCCGGGATTGATCAAGCATGGTAAATACAGCCTCAGTGAAGTGACTGAAAGAAAGTTTATTCACATGATCATTCCAGCGCCGTCCTAACATTTCAATACTGATTTTATAGAACGAATTATAGTTTCCCTCAAAATAGGCCTCTCACCAATTGCTGTCCACTCAGATGATGATCGTTTTGATTCCAGAGTGAAGTCATGGTTCCATTGTCAGTATTGATGCAAAAATTGATGGTTTATTACGTTTGAAGATGGTTTTTGGTCAACAGTGAGCAAACAAGTCACCCACTTTGAATAGAGGTTTCTAATATTCAAATACTCATGCAATATAAAACCAACGCGTTCTTTTAGTATCTTTATTATATTAACTAACTCACGCAACTTCACTTTTCGATCATTCAAAACGATTTTGTGGATTTTTTTTCTGTTTTCCGTTGTTACCATTTCATTTGGACGCCCACTGCGTTCTGCAACATCTACGACCACGTATGAAGTCAGCAAACCTACGTTTTACTGTTGCTTCTGATGGAGCGGAGTCCTTCGTTGAACGGTATTTTTTCCCAAGAAGCAGTGTTCAATTAAAACACTAAATTGTTTTTGATCCATTGTTTTGAAAATAGCAAAAATAGTGTCACTCTTAGCATAATACCTAACCAACTTAATAAAACTCACCAAAAACACTAAATATAGCCGCGTATATATTTTAGGTTGATAATTAAACATTCTCTCCTAGAAAATACTATCGGTTGATGTTGATAATAATGATGATGATGATTATTACGGTAGTTACTTAAATAACAGATGGCTAAAATCTGTTTAAGTGATAGGGTAGAATAATAAAATTGTAAATACATATTGTTAAATAAACAAGGAGTATATATACCAAGATATTCGAATATCATTAGTATTGCTTCATCATATACTTAATATTAAAATCACCAGAACAATCTAATAGTATCTAGTAGCTATTAAGCATTTTTTGCCTTATAAATAATTTTTATAAAATATTTAGTATTGGAATTACAAATATGAACTATGTATAGTTGTGCTACAGTAGCTTTAGTAACATGTCAATTAAAATAAAAATTTTAGATACATTTTAACATTCTGTTAGATTGTTATCAATATGATGTAGTTTACTGTGAAATTGTCTGTTTTTTGTACCGCGTGCGAAATCTAAACGATGTGAAATAACGTTTCTCCCTTCATATGAAAAAAAGTAATTTCCAAATCTCAGCCAATTTTCTTTTCTGTTATTTCCCCGTGTATTCTTATATCTTATACCCTTCTCTCAAGAATATCAATCGATATTTCATTACATATATATTCTTTTAAAAGCTAATGTATTTATTTTACATTATATATATATATATATATATATATATATATATATATATATATAATGTAAGTATGTAGTATTAGAAAATTGGACAATTCTGTTTCTGTTGTATTGGTTCTTATTAAGACAAGGTTTGTATTAAAAAAATTAAAAAGTATTTTATGACCTAGTTATAATCACTATTATAATTGTGTATCCATATAATAAAATTGTAGATGTAGGAAATCGTTTGCCGTGTATTTGGTGTTGTGATTTAAAATGGAAGAACGAACATTTAGAAATATGTGTTAGTGGTAGTCAAGTTCCTATTATTGAAAAGTGCCCCGAACCGTTGAATTATATCCATATTCAATAGGATTTGCTCTCACAATATTTTCTATGCAGGATTCTTAAATATAACGCATGTTTTCAAATGATATCTCTCAGAATAAAAGAAATAAACACTTTAAACTCAAAGATTAATACTTAATTTGTGATGCGTTAGTCAAAATAGGCTATATACCATGCAAACATTGCTTTAAATGGTATTTTATGAAGTTTAACTATAAAGTTTATGGTTATCATATAGACATTAAAATGTGACTAAGAAAAGTGATCATTAAATTAGCGAAGAAATCATAGCACTAAAAATTACCTGTTTTGAGGAAATCGATGTGAAGAGAAGAATCTGAAGTTTAATGGATACGCTTATATTTATTCTAAACAAGTTTTTCATCCGTTAAATTGAGAAATTTTCAATCTATTGATTCTTTTAGCTTCGATTAAATTTTATGATGGTTACAAAAGAAAAAAGTTTCAAAAAAACTGTCGAAATAGGCGGAAACACTGACAAGAAAAAAGCTTTTCTCTTTGTGCGTATTTAAAAAAATCTAATTTTGCAAGGATAAAGGTCTGCGTTTGCTTCAATCTATTTCCGCATCGTTTCCAGAATAGGCTTTTGATGGCTGCCATTGTATTTAAAATTCATGACAACAATTAATTTTTAAGTAAGTATACAGCAATTATTTTGGTACTTTAGTTTTAATTTAGTTGTTTGTTGGATTAGTGCTTTTGTGAAGTGAAACGTGTTGTTTGTTTATTTATAATTATTTGGGATTGACTGCCAAAAAGCTTATAATTCAATATAAAATCAGTATGGTAATTATGTTTGTATAGGAAATGCGCGAGTTATAAAACATATCATGCTCTATAATGTTATATATTTTATAGATACTAGGACTGTGAATTAGTTTTCATGGTCTCTTCTAATATTAGATTTCATTTTATTTTATTTATAAAAATATTTTAGAGCAAAATCAGTCACAAAGTTAGGTTTTCAAAATATTTCAAGAAAACGTATTAGTAAAATAATAAATTTGTTGAAGAAGATAGATGAAACAAAGATAATGTAGATGGTTATTAATTACGGCTTATGGTTATGAAGAAACATTGTCATTACACACACGTTTGCCATCGTTTTCACTGACTTGTGACACGGTGCCATTGTCTTGGTGAAGCAGAACTTGAAATATGCCCATATAAATTAATATCGTGATAGTAATGATTAATGTTTTAATATTTTTTTTGTATGGTGATAAAATTTAATTAATACACTGAAGATAGTATTTAACGGCGTCCTATAACTTATTCATTAATATATTATGAAGGGAATACATTTTATTTTATATATTTATATATATATATATATATATATATATATATATATATATATATATATATATATATAGTAATGTCTAATTATTTATATGACTATATATTTTATATTTTGTTTGATTGAAAAATATTTTTATTAAATAACATTAAATTTAATTTTTCTACAATTTGTTGAGCGATATATAGTTATAAAAGATTCTTTAGTAAATAATGTTAATGGCATTCATTATCTATAAATCGTGTAAAACATAGCATGTTTTTGCACTGAACAATACACATCATAACAATAATCCAGACGTACACATAATAAACGCTAGACGTAAACAAAGACAGGCGTACAACTTCGTCAACCAATATTTGTTTCTAAAACTAGGGATACTTACTTTTCGAGATCGTTGTTATCAATGAAAGCTTGTCTTAGCCTTGCAATTGCTTGTTGTAGATTGATGAAATTGGGATTCTGTTCTTCAAATCCGATCGGTGAATAGTAGCCGGAATAACTGGAAGTAATTAAATTGGGTTAAATTAAAGCAATTGTTAATATAATAGAATGTTAGAGATTAATGCTTCTTAAAAAGATTTTTAATAATTATTATTCAATATATATATATATATATATATATATATATATATATATATATATATATATATATATATTCGGCATGTAAAATTTATTCTAGTTATTAAGAAGATAGATGTTCGTCAGGGACGTGGAGAAACTAAAGAAAAAGTAAATAATCGATAAGTTGAATTTTGAAAAATATCGATATTTGGGAAAAATATTGATATTTTCTTGATTTTTCTACTTATAATTTTTAATTGATTTCTATATAGTTCTAAAACTCCCCATAATGGCAGGTTGAAGACTAACAGTGTTTGGCACCATCATTCTAGTCATAGTGAGAACTTCATCATTGAGGATGTCGAGATATTCCTTTATAGTAATCCAGCCATTTATGTGAATAAAATGATCAGTTAAATGGTTCAATATTGTCGCCCATATTATTACGGAATCTTTCGTAAATTTCTGTTGCTATTCTTCATACATAGACCGAGAAGTCTGTAGGAAAATATGTACAAGATGATTATTCGGACCATACCACATACTTCTAATCATTCAGTATCTCGCAGTTCTTCTATAAATGTTACCTTTGTCGAGCTAAGTAAGTGCTGTGCCTTTTGCCACAACGGTATTACTTAAGTGAGTATTGATTTATGTCATAACATTTTTAAATGTTCGTCGGCCTCTGTCAATTAAGTTAGTGTTTTGTCCACTATTTATCTTCGCCGATGGTATTTTACCATGTTTCACGTATATTTTCAATGCCATGGACAAGACTGTCTGAAAAATACTGAAACATAACTTACAAGACTTGGCATGTAAACGTTACTTTATTTACATAGAAACAGTGATGCTACAAGTTGTACTATAATGCATGGTCTTCATATTATTTTGTTTATCCCCTGTATATAATTTTTTATTCTTATTTATGACAAGCAAAGTATTTATTATTAACTAACTCGAGAGTAGTCAAACCGATTTGATTTCTGAAAAAATGTTAGGGACTTAATAATATTACCAATGATTTGATATATCCTATATATTTTATGTAACAATCTATTAATACAATGAATGACCAATTCCTTAATTTTATGTCTCATAAAGTTTTATGAGCCCTTTAAATCTTATTTGCTATTAAATTTAATAAGTGGTCCAAATATTTTTTGATTTAGTTTTAGTATAATTCAATAATTATGGTCATTCTATTGGCAATGTTATAGTAACATGTAACAGTTTCATAACATGAAAGGCGTCTTTAATATGAAATAAAAGCGAAATAATTAGTTGATCAAACAAATAATTAGTTTAATAATGGGAAAATATAATTGGACGAAAGATGGTGAATTTACAGATCCTTAGCTGTCTCTTGCTATTAAATATAATAATAGGTGTAAATATTTTTTACTATTACCATTGTAGTAGTGAAAGGTGACAGATTTATAGTAATAACAGTATTTTAAATAGGAACTAACAGCGAAATAATTAGTTGAAAAATAACTATATTATTAACGGAAACATATAATTGAATAAAAGATGGTGAATTATTTTGCACATCTATTTATATCAAGTTCACAATTCAACAAGTATGATTATGAGACGTACATAACAGGATAAATGCATGAACTTTGCTCAGCTTGCTTTGGATTCGTTAAATGTTGTTTCTTTTTCATCAGTATATTATTTAACATTTTAGCCAATCAAAATACAACTATGATAAATTATATTTTATGAATTAAATTAAGTATAGCTCTATAATTATTCTAACACTTCTGTGATCATTAAAATTGTATATCTATTCTATATCTATATATATTTGGTTATCTTCATTTAACAAAATTAAATATAAACATTTGAGAATCTTACTTTCGTCATAGTTTTCAAGCAAATTTTATAATGATACGTCTTGCATAAAATATATATAAATATATAAAAGTTTATGCTATTAACTACATCATAATTAATTTACCTAATGAAAGAAATATATGGAAGTAAAGTTAGGCTCATACAGTCAATTTGAAATTTCTATATACTTATTTTATTTATAAAGAGAAGCTGTAAAACTTGCAATCAATTTTTACAAATATAAAAAAATGTTGACAATTTTGTATTTATACACAATATCACATGACAGTTAATTTATAATATCAGTTACCAATATTAATATTCATTTCACAATATTATAGAGAGGAAGACCTAAACATACATACTAGTTAGGGTTTATGAACAAATATTCAACAATTGGCTAGATTCACAGAATAACAGATGTAAATGAAAAGCCACTGGAGGTAAAAAAGTATATTCAGCTATAACCTTGAATGTACAAGCTTTCGATAAAATATAGCATGACGGCCTTGTTCATAAGTTACAGAATATTACTGAAACCACACACAGAACTATTAAAATCTTACCTTATTGCCAGAATATTTAGAGTCAAACAAAAGACCTAAAATAGGTAACAGCATGGTAATGTATTAAGGTTAACACTTCACTTATACTCTACACATGTGGTAACCACAAATCAAAATATCACAATGGCTACATTTGCTTACTGTCAAAGATAATAGCGAAGAAGCCACACAAAAATTACAACAGGCAGGTGACAATATAAATAAATGGACCCCCCTGAAGAATTAAAATTTACGAGAGTAAATCTGTGCATGTGTGGTTCACGTATAATGAGACCGCACAAGCATCTAGTCAACAGTAAATCATCAAACAATAAATAATAACATAATTCTATAGAACAACAATGAATCTTGATGTAAAACTTCGCCGAAAGGAATATGTAAAGAAGAAAAGGAAATAACTGGAGTGAAAATATAGGAAAATCTATTGGTTAATTGGAAGAAAATCAAATACTAATGGTACATAATAAATTGCCTTTATATAAGCAAGGGATTGAAACCTATATGGACATACGAAATTCTATTGTGGAAATGTTCCTCAAAAAGTAATATCAATACAATAACCTTGAGATCTATTGTAGGTGAATTACAGATACCGACTGTAACTCAGTTAATAAAGAAGAGGCATCAGGACAGACTCCATTTTCATGTCAATATCGAATTAGTACAACTCTTCGATAACACCGAAACAGGATATAGACTCAAAAGAATCAAAGCATATGATCTTGTGTAGTGTGGTATAGTGAGGTGGATCTAATAGAAAATCAGCAGTGTTAATATATAAACATTATTACACCACATTAGACTAGGCTAAGATTGGGTAACAATAGTTTAAAATTATTTTCATTCGTTCTAACAGGTCAATTGAGAAGTCCCTCACCTGACACATAGATGGGGCTACTAGAACTAAATCCATGTTTTTTAGCTAGCCCTAACCGTCAATAGTATATAGTATTTTGAGTGAAGTAATTTTTGTTAACGTGAAAAAAATGGATAAAAACGAATTTCACGTGTTGATAAAATATTGCATTTTGTCAACAATACTGTCCGAAGAAAATCAACCATTAAGGATCGGTATGCTAAATTAAGACGTGGGGAAATGAGCACCGAAGACGGTGAACGTAGTGGACGTCCAAAAGAGGTTGTTACTGACGAAAACATTTAAGAAATCCACAGAATGAGTTTGAATGACCTTATATTGAAATTTAATGAAATAGCAGACACTATAAAGATATCAAATGAACGTGTACATCATATCATTCACGAATATTTGGGTATGAGAAAGCTCTGTGCAAAGTGGGTGTCGCGCGAGCTCACGTTTGACCAAAAGCATCTACGAGTTGATGATTCGGAGCAGTGTTTAAAGAGCATCAAGCGTAATAAACCCGAGTTTTTGCGTCGATAGGTGACAATAGATAAAACATGGTTCCATCATTTCACTCCGAAGTCCAATTGACAGTCATCCGAGTGGACAGCACACGATGAACCCGCTTCAAATCGTGGGAAAACTCCATGGTAAAAATCCATGAATTGGGCTTCGAATTGCTTCCTCATCCACCGTATTCTCTAGATCTGGCTCCCAGTGATTATTTCCTGTTCTCAGATCTCACAATAATGTTCGCTGGGAAGAAATGTTCGTCGAATGAAGAGGTGATCACCGAAACTGAGTTCTATTTTGAAGCAAAGGACAAATCGTACTACATAAATGGTATCGAAAGGGTGGAGGGTCGCTATAATCAGTGTATCACCCTTGAAAAGAATTTTGTTGAATAAAAAAATTAATTTTTCCAAAGAAATGTGTGGTATTTACAGTTTGAATAAAATGCTAAACGTTATAACACTCTATATAACTTACAAATATTCCTTAATCTTAATGAATGATTATTTTTGTTTTGCTTTTGGTACTTTATATTAAGTTTTTTTTCTCGAAGCACATGTTTCACATCCGGTACGCAAGAGATCACTTCAGACGTATACCTTTCCATGTCGCACAACCGTAAAAGATAACGAACAAAGCGATTAATTATAATTTTCTTGGATCCTCTCGTCTGCGTTAGAAGTTCGCTCAAACACATTTCTGTTTCCCATGTAACGGCGGAAATTCTTCTAGTAAATTATATCAAGGTGCAGTTATTAAGCTGGTGAAAATTGAGAGAAAATTCGTTAAACGACTTCATTAAAAATTAATTTTCCTTTTTTTACCTTCCCTTTTTTCGGGATATGGGCGCGAACCCTTTCCCCCGCGCTCGTTTCCCCGTCTTACCGCGTGAAAAATCTAGTGGTCGAAAATTAAAATTCTTCCTTTCGCTTTTAACAATTTTTCTTACAGTTGATAGATCTTTAAATCGTCGACGTAATTGAATTTTTGCGGAATAATTGTCGAATTTAATGCTTGGTCATCAATATATGTATATCTATTCTATTCAAAGTTTATTTATATACGTCAAAACATTGCAATGTTACCGCATCAACTCTGAGGTTTAGTTCAGTTTGGCTTTGACATACAACAAAGTTCTAATCTAAATAAAATAATTAAACAAAAATACTGTTTTCAAATATAATTTATTTTAACATTGTAGTGTATTTAATAACCACACTTAATTATACAGCCAGAATATTTTATAAAAAAACAGTATAAAAATAAAAATTTATTAGGTTTTGTTGGTCATAATATTTATTAATAATTAAATGCAGATATATTGTGTTTCATCCAGGGAATAAGAATGGATTTATTCGTGGTACAGAATTAGTGTTTTCCTCCAAACCCAATGGCGACTACCATGGAGAAATGAACCAAAACATGTATTTGTTATGGTGGAATCGTGAGGCTATTATTTTGGACTCCAACAATAGCATCAAGAAAGGCTGTAATGAACGAATGGCTTTCAAAACATGAACTGAGTTTTGAAGAGACTAAAAGTTGAAGTATTTCAAATTGTTATTAGGTATAAATGAAATATTTCATTGGGTTTTTGCAATTTACTTTTTTTAGAAATAAGCCCGAAAAAAGGTATGGGGGTAGCAAAGAATTATTATGATAGACATGCTGATCGAGAAGGATATTCCATGAATAACTGTTTGGATGTGTAGAAGGAAGCATTGACGACCATAACACCTTCGGTTTGGATGAACTCAATAAGACACAGATGTAGTAATTATTAAAAGGTGGATCGTGAACATGTTTTAGGCAGATTGGAAATTAACAGTTTAGTGATTGACCTGGACAGGCCATGTGATAAGGCTGAAAATTCCTAACACAGAGTGATGAGAGTGGAAACAACTAAAGGTATGCACATAATTAATAGAATATAGCTGTAGAAAATAGTATTATAGGGCGTGAAAGATTTGTATGTACAAATATGTTTGTAATTGTTCAGAGTTAATCATGAGCATTAGGTTAGAATGAGGACGAAATGATATTGCAAGATCATTATGTAGTTTACCACGAGATTGAATCATCTAGGGACATTAGTCTCGGTATCAATGAGATATTGCATACATATATAACTATGCAGAAGATTTCTTCAAGTTGGTTACCGAATAATTTAATAAAAGACAATGCCAAATCCGATAAATGTAATTCACGCGAGAAACACTTCGGAGGAAATGGTCACCTGGTTGAATAACTGGACATGTGACAAAGGTGCTGGTTGCACACAATGGCACAGAATCATTTGTTTACCAGAAGTGCTTTGTGAAATACGAAAATTGAAGCTGTATCGAAAACTCATTTTTCATATGACAATGCAAGCTCTCATACATTAGCGGAATCAATAAGCTATTTGACTGGTCATCCACCATACAAGCCTGATTTGGCAAAAATATTACGAAGATACTGGAAGATTGATCCATTGGAAGATTGATCCTATTCACGCCAGAAACCAAGACTGAATGTCTTCTGGGATAATTTCTAAGTTGGTCACTAGCCAGTCGGTACGCTTAATGCTGGTAGGCTTAAAACCGTGGTTCGGAGCCAACGTTAAACGGTAGGTCCAGTCCAGATAAACCCTCGTTAGTTAAAGGAGAATTGAAAGTATATATATATATATATATATATATATATATATATATATATATATATATATATATATATATATATATATATATATATAAAAGAGTAAGAGTTTTTGGCCTTCAGTTTGAAGGCCAAAAACATTTTGAAGGCGAGGATTTGAAACCGTTTGAGTCGAACAATGACAGGAAATGGTCTTAATAGGAACAACAATGCTATTCTTCAGCACGATAAGGCTTAATAGTATAAAAAACCAGTGAAAACATATGCAAACCATGAAATATTGAAATGGGAAGTGCAACCCCACCCGCCGTATGCTTCATACCTTACTCCTTCTGATTACTATTTGCCTTGAGATATGAGTCGGGACCTGTCTGAAATTCACTATGACTGCTTTATTTCCTATAAACTTACCAAAAACAGGATGATTCATGGATAACCTCAAAAGATTCATCGTTCTTTCGAGGTAAAGGTATCAGAAATTAACGGCTATCGATGGACAGTACTTTTAATAAAATATATTGTACCGGATTTGGCAATAGAGCCTCAAATAAAGAAAACTAAATTATAGGCAAAATATATTCAATTTAACACCTATTAGATGTTCTTTATTTCCTTAAATTTTATAAAATTGTTCGAAGTCAGTTTGTCAATATATCAGGTATTAATATAATATCCATTAATAATAAAATTAACAATACAATTAACAGACCATTTTTATATATAAAAATAATGTGTACTTAACACATACAAAATTAATTTTTAAGCATTTTTGTGGTTATTAAAACCACTATAACTCCAGCATCTATTAATTGAAATGTCATGGAATATTGATAAGAATCCCGGACGTTTTTTATCGATATTTTATGTCTTGATATTCGCATTTCTGTTTTGAGGGAATTTGAATTATAGTATATTTCTGCACGTGTGCTTGCAGGGTAATCGATTCGCCGTTGTTTAGATGGTAAATTGTTAATGAAGTTTCCGTCCTTCGCTTTCAAACTCCGTCGCAATATATCGTTCTATTGGTTCCGCATTCCTGCTATCCATCAAGAAGATAAGTGAAAGTGAAAAATAGAGCAAAGAAAAAACAGAATCCAATATATTTATAAAATCAACTTATTGTTAGCCATTATTAATATAAATTATAAATAATTTACCAAATCTGGAGAGAATATTCATTTGAGTAATACTGTTTCTACATAAACACTGCGGCGAAAGTTTCACGAAGTCAACATTCATGGAAGAGCTGTGATTGTGAAACTATTTGTAAGGGAAGCCAATGTTAAGCTGAGAAAAAGTGGTGAAACAATCACAAAACCTGGATATTTGGTGATTGGAAGAATACGGTATCGTCATTGTTTCCTACAAACAGTCAGGTTTATGTATGAAGATATCAATAGAAATCTGCAAAGAAATTTGCAAGCATGATTGATTTCATAATGATTTGGGCGGCAACATCGTAGCATTCAGCTAGACCTCTAATTCACATCACTGGTTTGGATTTCACTTTTAATGATATTTTAATTTTTACTGTGAGTTCAAACGTTCTAAGATGATAATGCAGCCATACACACGGCCAAAAAGGTTCAGTTTTTGTTTTAGAAGCACCAAGAGCTCTGGTTCGCACAATCACCAAACCTCAACATAATTGGGTTATTATGAAGAGTTTTAGAGCAGAGACTGAGGAGTAGATTTCCATCTTGTTAACATCATGAAAGCAATCTTGGTTTTGGTACAACAATAAGTGGTAGATAAGCAGACAATATTATAAAATACGCTTATTGTTTAAATAACGTATGGGCTTTTAAATAGATGAGAATATCCACACTGATTTAAGATTAAAATGAAACTAACATCATCATTTGTTATGCATAAGTATGTTTTAAAAATCTTTCATTTAACTGATAATCAGATAGATTAATAAGTAATGTGAGTGAGGAATCTAAAATACCTAAACTTTTCAACAGTTTCATATGAAAATCCAATGAAGATATATAGCAATGAAATCAAACTGAATAGTGTGTGTATCTCAGAGAGACAATGCACTTTGGCCGTTTTGACTTATTCAGCATCTACTTAACAGTAGATGCCACTGTGACCACTGGGGTCAATCAAATCAAATTCATTTAATTCATTATTTATCATGATTTTTATATTCTTAGGTTTATACTTCTGTTGTGCATTTTTTTCACTTGATTGTAAATGAGAAAAACGGGAAAATTTACAACCACTGTATTTAAAGGAACTCAACTTAGAAATAACAAACAATACTATAATAGACAAACAATAGGATATAATGAATGGTTAAGTACGACAATCTGTAGCCTGTCAAGGAGGAGGGGGTTTAATTCACCGACAATCGACAAAGAGGTTATTGTTATTGTTGGGGAAAAAATAATTGAGGTGATGTAAAAGTTAGCCGCGTAATGTAGAATATCTAATGAGGCAGTGAACTTACGTTATCTAAATATTTAATGTATTGCCTGCTGCGATTTGTAAATTCGATTTAGAATCAGGTAATAATTTCTTTCTCATTTTATTACAATTAAAAAGAGATACAACGCTCTCTGATATGTTCACAAATGTCCGCAAATTTCAGTAAAATTCATTAGAGTAGTAAACATTTTTGCTGTTAAATATTAATTAATATTTAACAGCTTTTATTGAAAGTATTTTTTAGGGTCTTGCAGCTACACTGATTATTAGTATGGGCACGATTATTAAAATATCTTAAAAAAGAAAAATATAAAGTTGGATTCATCGAACAGAAACGGCCCTAATGCGAACCGGGTGACAAATCAAGATCAGCTTGATATTTGCTCCATCAGTGATCATATATGAAATTTTTAAAAACAGTGAGTAGTTTTTTTCAATATTAACATAATTTTTTAAGAGGATGCTGTCTGGAGAGTATCTATAGAGAGCTTTGAGCTATGAGATATCGTCTTTGAGGAATGTAGCACATCTTCATACACTGTTAGGACTTAAATAGTCCAAAGATAACCCACGAAGTGGTTTAATGGAACTTTCAGACATTGCTTTTAAAATAATACACTTTCTTAACAGGATATAATAAAACAAAGGAAGATTTATTATTTCAATTTGTGTATTTAGATGAGACATGGATATTTCAGAATGGGATCGATATATACAATCGTCACTGGGGTCAATGCTCTATCTACACTTGTGATATATCACGAATGGAGAATATTACGATGGCTGCATTTGCTGATGATACTGCGATTATAGCTGTCGGAGACAATAGCGAAGAAGCCTCACGAAAATTGCAACAGGCAAATGACACAAGCTTGGAAAATAAAAATTAACGAAAGTAAATCTGTGCATGTGCAATGCATCATGATCATGATGAATCTTGATGCAAAACTTCACTGGAAGGAACATATAAAGCAAAAAAGAAAAGAACTGGAATTGGCATATTGGAAAATGTATTGGCTAATTGGAAAAAAAACCCAATTAACAGTACATAATAAATTGCTATTATATAAGCAAATACATACGGATTTCAATTATGGGGATGTTCTGCAAAGAGTAACATAAACAAAATAAATTTTTTTAGAACAAAGTTCTGAGAGGTATTGTGCGCGCATCCAAATACTATAGGACTGATTACCTACATCGAGATACCCACAGTCAGTAAACTAATCAAGAGAATTGCAAAGGGGCACGAGGAAAGACTCCATTCTCGTGAGAATATTGAGGTATTGCAGCTTTTGGATGCCACCAGAACAGGACACCGACTCAAAAGGATCAAACCATCTGAACTTGTGTAGTGAGGTGCATATAATAAAAAAATTCAGCAGTGACATGCATAAACATTATTTCACTGTCGACTGAGATAGGACAGATGGGTCTTCCTAGTTATATACCTAGGTTAGTGGGAAACGACTAGTAACAATCTAATAACTAAATAATAAAAAAATACATATTAGATGTACTGTAACGTTAAAATAAATTATATTTAATAAAATGTGTAAGAATTGAATATACAAATAAATATTCGAATTCGGAGTCTATTCGTATGAGACACTTATTGAGATCTCAGTTATTTAAAGCATATTTTGACAATTAATTCCTTTAAATTTCATTAATATAAGTCTTAATTTTTTTAAAAATCATGTTTGAATTAACTACAAAGGCATTTAAAATTCACGATAACCTTAATAGTGTCCGAGTATTCCTAGAATGTCGGTATTCAACGTAAAACTCCGAACACGCCGGTTCTGATTACGTCGAACCATGCTTTATACTTTTTAAAAGCCTTTTGTTTTTCCCATTTAAATAACGTAGATCTCGTTCGTGAAATTAAGCCAGTTTGAACGTTACCTTGCCGGGTATGCAGCTGCGAATGTGGACGCTATTTCGAAAACTACGAGAACAGATAAGACCATAATCAAAAGCGAACTTCCAGTGTTGCTGCTTGATGTTGTGGACTTCATTTTTCCTGAAACAAAACAGAACGTTCTCTTTCATAACATTACGGCGAATTTCTGACGGGGTTATTTTAGGGATTTATTTATTTTCTAGGGGACGAGGGTTGGATGGGGAAGCGGGGGGAATAATTTGAAGCGGGAGGCGATTATTTCGTTGAAGGAAATTAATGGAGTCGGAGTTATTGTTGTAAGTAAAATAGATAAGACGTATTACATTATGTTATTCTGGATGTACAAGTAAGATTCCGTCTTCGTTGTACGTGATTTTATTCGTTATATGCTGCTGTATTTGGCAGGTGTAGGGTGATTTTTAGAAAATGTGGTAGAAAATGTTCTCATTACTGAAAAAAAAGGGAATTTCATTGAGCCTGATATTCAGTTTTTGCTTTTTTATCCTTTAAAGCAGTTAACGTTAAAGCAATGATGAGTACAAAAGAGGCAAAGTTGCTTGGATATCATTTAAAATCATAGGGGTTATGTTTTAAGGCACTATGATGTGAATAATCGCTAATATAATAAACAGGTTCGACACCTTAAGTTGTCTGAAAAGCAAGAAAAACTTATGCTAGATTTCAGCACAGAGAAAATGAAAAGGCAATATAAGCAAATAACCAATATTTGAGCGAAATGGTATTGAATTGACAATAATCATATAAAAGTCGATTTCACCATCTAAATTACATGATGTTTCAAAAAATATATTTAAGAGCTTTTTATTTTTTTTAAATTACTATGATGGTTAATTTTAAGATAAGGATAAAGTTGAAGGTATGAACATGAAATGAAACACAATTTGGTATATATATATATATATATATATATATATATATATATATATTTAAATAAATAAAATAAGAGCTTATACTATTTCTAAAAGTATAATTTAATTTTTATATAACGCTTTTACAGTATTAGTCATTTCATTGTAATCCTACCTAAGAAGACAGTAAATCATATGATAACAATTAATAATACAGAGTGTCTTTCTTTTTATGAAATTTGGATATTATGTATATATTAGTTATGTCAGATATGTTAATAGAGCCGAGTAAAGTAAGAAATATAGAGGATGTACAAATAAAACAAGTAAATTAATTTAAGAATCTGGGTAACGAATTGAAAGAACCACGAACTTATACTTTGCTATCAATAGTAAATTCGTTAATAAAAGGTGATACCAAGAAGAACTAAAAAGGAAATATACAAAACAATCCACAAGCCAAGCCTAATAATTGGTTGCGAAACGTAGGTCTTGTCAAAGGGAGATAAGAGTAAGATAGAATCATCAGGAAACAAGAAACTCAGAAGTGTCAAGTGTGTAATAAAGATAAACAGGATGAGAAGCAAAGAAATAACAAAATATCTCAATATTACAAAGATATGGAAAGCAAGGGCGACAAGTAGAAGAATCAAAGGGCAAACCTTCGATGAATGTATCAAAGAAATACTTTAGAAAACTAAGCAAAGGCAGACAAAAATGGATACAGCTTATATATGGAGCAAGATACAATTGATATTAAATACAACATCCTACCCCACTATGTGGAAGCAATTTTTTGAATTATATATGTTGATACAAATAAAATAATATTTCTTTTGAGCTTTTTTAACTCAAACTTGTTTTTATAACTGACTGTATATATAGTATAAAGTGAGTATATAGTATATTAAAAATTATTCATAATATATAATAAAATGAAATTCTAATAAAACAATATTTAAACGAAACGAAAAACATTACAAGTCCCAATTTCAAAAATTATACATGCACATATTAAACGATATAAAGTTTTAACATATTTTTTCGAAAATTTCTTCAGACAATTACAACACGGACCATATTGCGTACCATATTTAAATTTGTGCCGAGTTAAAAAAATCTTGGGGATATTTGTGGAGCCGACTTTTATTAAACATTCCGGACGTACTTTCGATATGGAGTAACGTGTTTCGTTTCAAATGTTCTGAACGGAATTGAAACTTGAAAACTAATTTGTCTTAGTCATTCAATGGTAAGATATATTAGAAAGTGTTATAATGATTTAAATTACTTAAGCAGCTATGGTCTGTATATTCAAAATTAGAACATATAAATTTTTTTATCAACGAGGGTTTATCTGGAATGTACCTACAGTTTAAAGTCTGCTCCGAGCCACGGTTCTCGACATTAAGGCTACCGACTGACCAGTGACCAACTTAGAAATCATTTAGAAGACACTGAGACTTAGAGACATCCGGTCTTACCCAGCCTGGTTTCTGGCGTGTCTGGGATAATTTTTCTTGACGGATTTTGCACTCTTGCCTAGGGTTATCACAAATTTTAAACGATCACAGTCCTGTCGCCTTTACCACTGCATCATTCAAGCCGGCTTAGAACATTTTGTTCTAGTAAATTATAGTTACGGTATTGTTTAGTTATATGATATTGTACAGTTATATTGTTGTTTTCTTAATTTTACCAAAAAACAAACAAAGTAGATTTTAGCAACATCACTACATAGTATAAAACAAAGTCGACTTTTCTGTCCCTATATCCCTATGTGCGCTTAAATCTTTAAAACTACGCAACGGATTTTGATGCGGTTTTTTTCAATAGATAGAGTGATTCAAGAGGAAGGTTTATATGTATAATACATGCATAATATACTAAGGCAACATTGCTAATTTTTGAGGTTTCTAACGTGATGTCGTAAATTAACCTATTTTTTTAGGCTTATTTAGCAATTAGCAAAAACGCTGCCTAACCTTACGAGTTAGATCAAATTAATGTACTACAGTATTGTACACCATAAAAAGGTCTACAAAAAAGTCCGCGATGGTATATGTTTATCTTTTAGGGATAACCCACATTAAACATTTTTATTGTTTACTTTTTACGTGAGAAAATGGCTTATTTACGAAGCTATTTTAAGCAATACGGCATTAATCCTTATCGAATTAAGTACCTTAAATACAGTGTGCAATTAATATAGATCAATATGGTTCCTTACAGCATGTAAATTAAACAAATATTTTCGGAGATATTACAAATTTAAAATTTGCGTTTAAAAATGTGTAATGTAATAAAAATTGTATGAATTTAGATATTCCAAAGATAGCAGGAAATCTTCATAGTAAGTATAGGGGAAGAGGAATTGTTTTACTCCAAATTTAATGCGTGCAGGCCAAGGGCAGTAATGAATGAACCAAAAATACTGGATCGATTTTAATCATGTTTTCATTGAGTGACATAGGCATATATATTTTATGCCCGTGCAAAGTCGGAGCGGGTCGCTATGTTTTTATATACAACGTTCATATTTTTTCTGTAGTGTATTTAATTTAGTATCAGCATTGCACCTGTGCGAAGCCGGGGCGGGTCGCTAGTATAACTATAAATGTAACTCAAGCATTGCAATGCAGAAACACTGAATTGAAATTGTGTTCAAATATCCATCCAGTCTTCAAAAGTTTAATACTGTGAAAGAAATACATTCTATAGAGAATCATAAAATCATATTCTCGTTTTTCCATAATGAATTAAAATCAAAAAATGTTAGAAATTATTAGGTGCTTGTATGTACTTTTATCAAAAATATCTATTGATTAAAATGCGAAGTATGAATTTAAATAAATATTAAACGATGAACCCTAACTCTCGAAAATTGGATGCTTTTGACATATCTCTATCTTACAAAGTCTAGGTTTCAATGATTTAAAATTGGAGATATAGATGTCAATGACAAAGGGTGACCAAAGATAGTGAATTGTAAGATTTACTGGATGGTGGAAAACCCACTATAACTTTCAAAGAACTTTCAGAAAGCTTTTTGATTCTGATATGAATAAACTTTTTCTAGAAGTTTTAAAACATCTTAATCTAAATAATATACGTATTGATTGAAAATGAAATTTCGTATTGTTTCAGCATCGCGGTCTACTTCCTTGTTAGGCAAAATAATAAGTCTTCAGTGATGTATTTTGGGTGGCGATGAAAGATTAATCTACCATCACAATTTCGGGCGCAAAAAGTTATGGGTTAGTCAAAGAGAACCATTCACATTGAGATAGAAAAGGACCATTTATGGCCATACAGTTTTTATGTTTATATGGTGGTATCAAAAACGAGTAGTTAATGAAACTTGAAATGAAAAATAATTGAATTATAATTTATATAATTACAATATTATAATATTTTGATATTAATGCTTTAATAGACAGTTATTTTAGTTTGGAGCAACTGTAATATCTTAAAGTTAGTATGGAAGTTAAAAAACATTGCAGTATTTACATGAACCTAAAAAGAGGGAAAATAAAATTAATTTTACAAAAAAAAATTTGTCTTATCAAATTCAGTTATTTTAAATTTTATGTAGTAACCAGAAATATGGTCCAAGTTTCTAATGTTATGTCAGAGTCAACTTTTATCTTTTGTTGATATAATGATTTCAGATGATAGGAAATAATTTTTATTCTTAATGGCAATTAAATATCATACATATTATATATTCTTAGAAGTGGCTATTAACCCCCAAACTTATTTTAAGTAATATTGATATTCAATATTTTACTACCGATAATTGTAAAGATATTGGATGAAATCCCTATTAGCAAATGTTGACCGTTTAATTGAAACATAATCTAGACAAATACCCGGACGTAAAGTAATTCGGATTATGACGTGACTGAGCCCTAAAACAAATTTTATTGATCACTGTTAGATAAAATTAAATACTCTCTACATTCCTTGTTCCGTTAATAGGAAGGCTCACGAATAAAAAGCAATATATCTTTTAAGTATTCTCGGAGGAATTTTGTGACAATAAAATGTTGTTTATATTATTTATATTATTATTAGTGCTATTATTTATACAATAGATTTGTTACATTATATTTATATAAGTTTTTAGTGTATTTTTTTATTATGAAAATTAATTTATTAAAATTCATATTTAACTATATGTCAAATTTGAACTTTGAACGAAACTGGCAAAGGGCATGTTGTCGATCCGATAAGGTAAGCATAAGTAGTCGGATGAGGCCAGGTCTGAATAGTACGACCGGTGCTATAAAGCTTCCCATTTGTTTTTTTTTGGTTGGCTTTGTTATATGATTACTACCTCTTTCAGCTTATTGTGGGTGTTTTTAGATCAATGCACAGTCCAAATTGATTAAACTGTGTGATACAACTTTCCAAACATAAATAAGATTACGTGTTCTGAATTCCTTAATCCACTGTTAAAAATATTGTCTCTTAATATAGTTATCTAACACGTCATGACCCTTAGAAATAGTGTAAAAACTATTTACGCTTAAAAACTGTTTTACTCTACAATAACAGCCGATATCCCTCCATACTTATTGCATATTCAGTAATTTTATAAGATATGTATGAACTTTAAAAGTTGTTGCTATACCACTTGGACAAAAAAGATATTTTACGAAATATTGTTCTTTTCTCTTTTGGAGGGACAATAGGGGCAAAAACACTATAAAGTTAAATATTGGGAAAAAATAACTGATTTTGTTTGTGGTAAATCAAACGTAATTATACTAAATTAATAGAAAGAGCAATGAATTCGATAAAAATATAATCGCGAAAGAGTTAGCGGCTGGATTATCTCTAAGGAAAACAATTTTTGGATTGTTAGGCAATTCTAAAGCATAAAATGCCGAGTTTTTTTGCCAAGAAAAATACATTTCTTGCATTATCATTTCGAATTTCCCTCTTAATCTTGGAATGGTGAGTGACGAACAAGGTGAACGCTTAGATAACCAGGCTATAAAATAGGTACAAGAGCGCTATCAATCAAGATGGAATGCTAAAATTTTAGCAGATTACTGCTGGTTTATAATAAAAGAGTATTCTGTCGTTCACAAGAAGAACAGACAATATTTCGTCATTTTCTTTCAAAATATATGGCTCATTTTTTCTATTGTCCACTTAAACCTGAAGTATTTTTATTCATTGCCTATTTTGTTAATATATATTACTATGTTTTTGTATAAAATTAATAACATATATAAATAAATATGATTTAAATTTTTCATACTGTCTTTATCTATTTTTAGTAGTTTAATTTATCATAATTTTAAAATGGTATGTTTTTAAAAGTTTTTGTGTACAGCAGGGAGAATTTGACAAAAATGTTGATTTATGTGATGTTATAGAATACAAAATATTGATATACAGTGTAATTTGTTGTCGCTAGTGATCATTATTAATTGTTTCACCAAGTTTCAATGACTGATACCATTATTCGATGCACAAAGGACTCCCTTTTGTACCTTTGGAGTAGCATTTCACAGACGATTTTTCAATTTTCTGATTAGTTTCTGATATTTTCGGCCTTTGGAGCATACTCATAGTAAGGCTCAACCAGTAACCGATGAGCTTTAACGGCTTTTCTCTTTTAAGAAATAAAAAAAGTAACGTTGACGTTCTTAGGTTGATGTTAATGTTCTGTTACAAAAACTGCGAGGAAATAACCACTACACATGTGGCGAGATGAAATATGTCAGTCTATAGATTGGTTAGCTTTAAATGTAATCTAGAGGGTTCCGTTGGCCCAGTGGTCAAGGCGACAGGGCGGTCCTCCTACATTTGCAATAGTCGCGGGTTCCAATCCTGTTGGGGCTCATGCCATATGAATTCATCGATATAAACTTTATGTTGGTGATTGTAACTGAAAGTGTCTTTAGGTACTAGTGAAAAATCCGACCAGGAATAACCATCCCAGTAACGCCAGTAAGCAGGCTGGGTAAGACCGGATGTCTTCTGGTATGAACTCTTTTTTGGTTACTGGCCATCCGGTAGGTTTAATGCCGAGGACCGTGGTTTGGTGTACCCGTTAAATTGTCTGGCCAGATTAACTCTAGTTGGTAAAAAGGAGATTTTAAAATATTAAAAAAAATCTAACTTTATATTAGAGAAATATTTGATTTGGCTACTGAATTAGTACCGTATTATAAAAATATTTCATCATTAATAAATAAACGAACCGCTAATCAACAATATAATGCGTCCAAAAGTTTAAAAAAATTCTCAAAATAAATAGAAGTGTTTGATAAAATGACAATAGTCTGGTTATATCTCGTAATATGTATTATTAATTTAATATTGAACTGACTGTTATGAAATATTTTCCAATATCCGTTAAATTGTGCTGCAGTATAAGTATCGAGGGTATTGATTTAATAAAATCCTATATATTAATTTTTCAGCCTATAATTCATTTTGTTTTTGTTTAACAGCGGCAATATTTTATAAACTTGACCATAAATTGCAAGTATGTATATAAATATTATAAGCAGCTTCCAATATCGTTTTTATTTAATGTAATAAAAGATATAATAGAAGATGTGGTCTGATAGATAACCTAAGATAAAAATGACGATATAGATTTGAAATAAATCATATGTTATAATTATATGATCTATTATAAAACATGGTGCTTTTTAAATATTCTTTATTCTGAGTTTGTTTCGAATATTTTCAAAATTATTTTAAAAATATATGTATTATTTATATAATCTTTTAATATGTTCAGTTCAAAAGGGATTATTAATAGTTAGGTGATTAAAATTCATCGAATTCATTGTAATTACATCGTTGTACCTGATTCGGATACTGGTTTGTGTATGTGGAAGGAAATAATGGGAATGTTTGTATAGGAAGTTCAACCTATAGATACAAAAAAGTGGCTGCAGGTCATTGAAAAAACTATGTGAACTATGGCAGAAGTTGTGATTAATAATGATGGTGATGATCAATAGCTTCGAAACCAATATTACACATCAATCAGTTACTAAGTTCTTTACTAAAACAAATTATATTTCATCCAAACTGTTGATCACTAAATTACACGAATAGCTTGTCCCTATTCTACCATACACGCCATATATTACGATCAGAACCAATTCATTTAAAACCCCCTCCAGAATATAATTAGTTTTTAATTAATTGAACAATGAAGACCAAGAATATTAATTCGAATTCAATCAAGCGTACACAACGAACCATCTAGATTAACAATCAATCATATTTCAAGACGGTAAATTCATAGATTCTCCGACTGGAACTCTATTCCAATTAATTCAAACAATCGATAAAAACAATCGCGCGGAACGAATAAAATAAAACCACTTTATAATCGTACGTATTCCTCTCTTAACCGAAGTCGTTAAATTATTACAATGTAACGTAAATTGTATACATTATTTTGCTATTTATTAAGTTATAAATATAAGGATTAGCATATATTTATATACTGATAATAATAATAAAATAAATAATTAAATTAGTAATAATGTTGATAAATGTATCATTATTTTCGACTGACTGTGATATTGTTTAAGTTAAAATATCTGTTATTTATTGTTTTCATACTACATTAGTTAGGCCCATAAATTAGTTTTAAAGGAATTTTATTAATTGAAGCTTTATAATGAAAAATCGGAACCTTTCAGGCAATTTACAGGTTCCTTATCGAAGGAACCATCTGTATTTAGAGAATCTAGATCCACGAAGCATATCAATCGATTTTTTTGGTATCTTCAAAAGTAATGAAGCCTCGCTCAGATAGGTGACAGTGCGATTCATATGCCGCAACAAGTGGTAGTTAAAAGGAGCAAGGTCTGGAGAAAAAGCCGTGTACTCTTACCAATTTCCACTTTCATGTTTATATATATGTTTTCACAGGTTTTGCAATATATGAACAACAATGTTGTATCATTTTTTGTATTTTGATAAATATATTTCTATGAGATGCAATGAAATCTTAAGTAGATTCTTTTAAAGAAAGACGACTATAAAATATTGAATGTTGTTAGGAAAGCTACTACATAAGATATTTAATAAATATTCGCATCAAGAAGGTGATACAATGTTAATAACGATAGTACTTTTTTAACAGTTAATGTCAAATGTTGTTTGTAGATAATATAAGGCTGTGAGCGAGTTGAAGGGAATTAATATATTTCGATGTCATTTCTTATTAGCAATCTATATAGCTCCTTAATAATTCCTGTGTTTTATTACATCTTTTTCACTTTTGTGTGATAACTGACTGGGAAATATATGATAATCATTTAAAATTATTGCTTTAAAATATCATTAATGGTCAAATAAACCAGTATGTTGGTTCTTGATGTAATGCTGCTTGAACTTCAACTAATTCGAAATCTAGAAAGTTTGTTGGATGCTCGGTAATGTGCATGTTATGTGTAGCGCTGCTCAGACAGGCGACAACACGATTCATATGTCGCAATAAGTAGTAGTCGAAGGAGCAAGGTCTGGAGAAAAAGGCGTGTATTGTTACCAATTTCCACTTTCATTCTTATAAGTATGCTTTAATCGGTTTTGCAACATGTGTTCGAACGTATTTTGATAAATATATTTTTAGGAGATATAGTAGAACTTTAAGTAGATTCTTTTATAAAAAGAGGAGATAAAGTCATTAGCTTTTACTTGTTCATAAGCCGATCTCACCAAATACAGAGCATTAGCTTGGGGCCACGGATATCGGCTTTGTCGTTGATGTTGATGCATCACCAGGTGGTCCCCATAATACTTGTTTGCTCCGGTAATAAAACGATGCAAAATACTTTTTCCGATTTTGCCATTGATGCAACATTTCGAACTGGAGTTCCTTGTTGTTTCGATTAAAAAGGCATAAATATCCAAGCTTTCGTTCTTCAAGAGATTGGAAATGGTTTCTTGTTTCACTGCCAACAATTCTGCATATTCTTCTCATGGTCATCAACAAGTGACATGTTGATAGCGATGGAGCATAGTTGCCATAAACTTCCCACGACATTTAATGAGCTTAAGCTGTCTTCTACTTGAATTGAAAAGGTTTAACTCCCGCAAAATTTACTTAGTGCATATTCAGATATTTTTAATGCACTGACAAAATGTTTCTTTCACTCTTTGATGGAACATATACTGTAAAGTGTAACCTGTTAGTGAGGAATTTTTGAATGCTAGGTATATATATTATTTTTTAGGAGTATCTTTCTAAACCCTTTTATATTTTTTAAACCGTTCCGCTATTCAGTTAACATCTTATTTAATGCTAATTTTAGACGATTTCCTCTACATCTTGTATAGTTGCTATGATTTTCTCGTATATCTTCATTCAGTTGTGCATAATCAAATAATCCCTCTATAATTATTACGGGACCTTGAATATCTCTTTTTTATATCAGAACAATAAGTGCTATTTGCTTAACCTTAAAAGGATATCTTCCTCTTTCCATTCCCTATTGTAAATTTCTGTTAATAATTCAGCAATATTATTGTCAAAATTGCCGGTACTGCCTTATCTTCATTAAGTGCTTAGCTAAGTGTTTTCCAAGCATATCTCCTTTGTTCTCTTTTTTTGGTAATGTTCTAGGTTGGACTATTGACTCTAATATTGTAGTATGAGAGGTAAGTTTATAAGATTCATAGTCTAAAACCAATCCATTATAGTTGTTGTGAATTTATCGTCATCTAATAATAAATTAAATAATTATTCTTTAATTTAAAATTGTGTTAATTGTTAGATTAATTGATATTGATAGTGTATTTCTTAGTTAGAAGTACTACTAAATGACAAATTGGATTAACAGTTTTGTTAAAAACAGGTAGACTTAAACATAAATTGTCTTTATTTTAAAGCCTTGGCGTTAGAATGAATGTCGGGAATTTTAACTTATCTGACATTAATCACTAAAGCTTATTTTGTATCTTAATCAACTTATAATCCGACTTATTTTACGTTCGGCTATTTGTTCAGATCATCTTTAATTTAAATAGTCAGCATTTTATTGTCGAATCTCGTATTACACCATTGTAAATATCCATAAACCCACCTCAAGTTTGAAAATGAATGATTCTTAGATTTACAATATTTGAAAAATTTAAAACTTAGAAAAGTACACAGGGATGTATATGGCATATATGTTTGTATTTATTTATTTATTTATTTATTTATATAGTATGGACCTATTGGCCTCCGGGACTATTTAAGATCTGTTTAGAGATATATAATTTGCAGCACATTTATATCAGTTAAAGTACACAATGTTATTACAACCATAGAATGCAAAGAACAATATAAATACATGGTGGGAATATAAAAAGTAGTTAAATGTGTAGGATAAAGAGTATATATGACAGTGATAAGGATACATGATACGAACTTGCATAATAGTACATAGATGCATACTATTACATTTCTAATAATAGTACGGTTACGGTTAGAAAATTAATCAGCTTGTCCAGGTTCTCCAGCCTAAGACATTGGTTCATCGTCTCTCCCAGTTTAACCAACCGTCCTTGCGAGTTGTATCTTCGGTATTCTATTAGTATGTGTTTGATAGATAGTAACGAACCACATTCGACGCACAGTGGTGTACTTCTTCTCTTAATGAGAAAATGAAGGGACAGTTTGCAGTGACTAATTCTGAAACGCGAGAATAAGCTTAAGTTGCGGCTGCTGATGTTAGTGGTGTTAAGCCCTGATAATACTCTTTTTTCACCTCCCAAAGCTTGTTGTTTCCTATTAGATCCCATCTGAGTTGGTCTACATATCTAAAGATTCTAGTAGAATGGTGCTTCATATCTCCACTCCAGAACAGGAAACTTTCCATAAGTGATCCCTCTCTCTTCTTGGCTAAGTAATCCGCTCTTTCATATTCAGTCATTCAAGAGTGAAAAGGGACCCACTGAAGGTGATAGTTTTGCCGCTCGTTTGTAATTTAGGGGTTAGTTCACGGATAAGCGAGTGGAGTGACTTTAAGGAGCTCATTAAATTGGAGCGATAACTAATAATTTGTCTTGCAGATCTTGTACTGAGATTAGTAGCACATACATGGCAAACAGTTCAGCCGTCAATACACTCGATGGAACGGCGAGACTGAAGTAATAAAACAAATTGGCCAAGCCCTAGGAGTTCTTGCTTCTCTAAGTTGATGCGTGGAAAATACAGATTATATCTTCTAGCAAGTTATTTTGTATGACTTCGAGATACTTTTACATATTACAATTGTTTACAATTGTTACTAGTTGCATTTCGATATTGTATTAGAAATTAAGTCATTCGTTTAACAGAATCAGGACATAGGTGAGGAAAAAATTCAGAGACGCAAATTACAGTGGCTTATTTTATAATCACTGTATGAAATATTCATGAATTCCTCACACAATTCTGTTGCCAAATCAATTATCTTTTGTTGACTGACTGAGACTACAGCCTGAGTATATTGAAGTCTCAAGGAGTTCTATTTATAAATTCAAATGACGGGAGGACTTCCATGCAAAGAAATTTGTAGGTCAATTGGGAATGTCCTAACCGCAGAACGGTGAATTGAACTACCCAAAGTATTGTGGTGGCTAAAAACAATCAAACATTCCTGGGAGCGGATTTCGAGGAAGTGTCTCCAGACTATGTTGGAAAACAAAACATATTTTTAATGCTTTCGTTATTACCACTGGTGCTTTTGAAGCTACCCCCATATATATATGTATAAACATTTATATTTGTGTATTCGAATACATAAAGTAATAAAATAAATGAGGACATTTACATACATTTCATTTTAAACACACCAACAGTACGTTCGGTATCCCTCAGGACATTCAGGTAGTGAAAAGTTTATTACATGGTCGTGCGTACATTTTTGAATTCCCGGTAGAGGGACTGTTTAAGTTCATAATGTATGGAGGAAGGAAGTCGTCTTTTAATGTCATCGTCTTCAGAAAGTCATAAAATAAATAGATTTATAAGAGATACAGTGGAATTTTAAATAGAATCGTTTAGTAAAAAAAAGACAACTGTAAAAAAAATAATGTTGTTAGAAAAGCTACAGCCTAATATAATTAATAAAGTTACACACCAAGAAATTTATAAAATTTTAATGACAATAATACTTAAATAATAAGTATTTTACAGTTAATAAGTAATAAGGACAATTACAAATGTTAAAGAATCACAAACAGAAATTTACGATTATGCCCCAGCAGTATTCGAACTAGCGACTATCGCAATAGTTAGGAGACCGTCGTTCTATCCTATCGCCTTTACCACTGCGCCAACCGCCGGCATAATACTTTTTTAATAGAGTCACTGTCAAAAATGTGTGAAATTTATTTCAATGTCATTTACTATTTTCAATCTATATAGCCCCTTAATAATGTCTATATTTTTTACGTCATTTTCAGTTTTGTATCATTATTGACTGAGAAATATATGATAATCATTTTAAATAATTGCTTTAATTTGTTTTTGATAGTCAAATAAACCAGTTTGTTGGTTCTTCTCGTAATGCTGCTTGAATTTGCTGCTTGAGACCTACAAAGTTTGCTGTAAGTTAAGTATTGTGCCTGTTATTGTAATTAATATTAATGTTTTATATAATACCACCTATATTGGTATAATTATTCAGCTTTAATTATAAATTTTAATTCATTTTAACTTAACATTTTTTTAATTTTTCTATTAATTAGACTTATTACACTTAAACAACTATATGAGAATATATCTGGATTTTCAAAATAATTAATAAATATAAAGAAAAACTGAGAAGAACCAAATAAATAGGGATACTGTGTCGTTCCCTATTTATCAATGAAATTCTAGTATAAAAATAGGATTACAAATTAAAATTAAGAGTTCAAACCGTGGTATATTACGTTCTACTGTTAAATTTTATCAGATCAACGTTTCTCTATATAAAATAACAGTCCCAATTAAGCTATTCTTAAGTTATTCATTGCATTTATTGCTTTGGGTCTAGGTTTGAAGACATATACTACCAAAGATCATCAAACACCTTTAAAAATGTAAGGTGATGTTGCTTTATCATATCCCAAATATTGGCTTTGGTTTCTATAAATTACAAGTGGTAATTTGATGATGTCAATGATAAATAACCGGCCTGAAGTACCAAAGCAGATTGAAAACAATGAATTGTAAGTCTTGTTGGCTAAAACCAAGTCCCAATTCTCGAGGAATTTTCAGACAGATTATTAATAATTTATTAATAAATTGTTTTCCAATTCTTAATTATTTTGAACCGTTTTAATTTTCAATGGGAAGTTATGCTATAACCACCATACTCACTAGACATAAAACCCTCTCATTATCATTTATTCAGATTGAAGCGTCGTCGCTTGTCTGATACACTATAAACCAATCTAATTTTTTCGCCATGGTATCGCCATGTTACCAGAAATATGGGAAAAGGTTGTAGAAAATGGTGGAAATTATTTGATTAATATATATTGTTATATCATCTTTTCTCAGTCATTTTCAAGTAAATAAAAATGATCAAAATACATGAAAGCGCTCAATAAATAGGACGTTTAGGCTCAGAGAAAATATAGGATCCAGAAAAATACTAAGGAAATATAATCTTACTGGGATGCAAAATCATTTTGTTCGTTGATTATTATAAGTATGATAATGGAAAAGTAAGTGAAGTTTTTATGGGGATAGAGGAAGACTTGAAAATACTATTACTAACATCTGTGTAATAAAATGTGAATTCATCTTATTAGCTTATTGCACAAATATAAGTTTTTATTAGTTTATTAGTTTATTAAAACATTAAACAAGATCAGAATATCTTCTTTCTTTCTAATGTATTTCAAACCGTCTAATATTTTTCCTAGACTTATTATATGTACCCAAAAATAAGTGAAGGAATAACAAGCTTTCCAAAGCGTTATCTTTTTAACTGAAGGTCTAACACACCATAAATGGAAAGAGCGCGGAATAATGAAGAAAATAACCAAAAGAAATTCAAACGCAGACGCCAGATCTTTACCGTTGAAAATTTGAAATTAAAATTTAAAGCCAATATTACTTACGCTTTGTCGATATTCTATCCTGCGAAATTTACTCCAACGTGGAGAAATTGAAATAGGATGGATGTTACCTTAATGTAAATGGAACTGTTAACCGCGTATATACAATATATGTACGTAGAAGCAAAGCAGGAATGCATCCTTCGCGGCCACAAAGGGCTTCCTACATGTCATTCCTGCCTTTGAGGTGATATATACCTTAAATATTGTAATAGAAAATCGAAAATATTCTATTCACTTACTTAATATAAGAAATTTTTTATAATTCGGCCAATGTAACAGCGAACCATCATCACGACATCGAATTTATTGCCAATTGCAGTTTGTAAATTTGTTTCAAAACCAGATAGTACTTCATTTTATTCCAGTTAAAAAAGTATACGAGAACAATGCTGTCTGATGCGTCGGGTCATGTAACCGAATCAGCCTCTAAAATTCGTCTGGTTGTCAGATGTTTACAAAAATCTTGGATATGCGAAGTTTAGCTCAGTTTCGCTTCAATTATTGTGTTGTGTAGACGTCCAAATTTATATGAATTAGCTCCAAACGTTTCAATATCTTAAAGACAATATTCGTCACGAAACTGAAGAAATTCAGCCTCAGATGTTGCAGGATGTCATGAAAAATACCTAAAAAAGCCGAAGCTGCATAGCAAATCGCGGTCACCCTTTAGCCGATATAATTTTACAATCGTAATGAAAAAAAAATAAAGACAATAATAATACTTAGTTTTCCTTTGCGCAAAGCTATAAGGACTCAAAATGGTAACTGGACTTTTACCACACGTTGTAGTATTGATATGTCGAAATTGATGAAGCATGGTTGCTACAGGGTGGGAAATATATTAGCTGAAAGCGACATTCTTATTATCTGGTTACTCTTGAAAAACCCTTTAACAATTTAGAAATTATATTACAACATATTAGTTGTTGTTGTTAAAAATTGTTGAAGTATGAGCTTTATTAATAATATTAGAGAAGCTATTACCTCCTGAAAACTACCTATCTGATTAGGAATAATGACATTATCATAATATAATACTAAACATTCATTCAAAACATATATTATTCATTCCTCCACAGTTGACTGTCGGGTAGATTATCTACTTTTCAACTAATATTTTGCCGTTGATGTCGCAGGACTCGTCACAGGTTCAATATCGGCAACTGTAATCTCTTTATTATAAAAATCTACATTTTTTAGGAATTAACATTTATCCAAAAGATTAACCTCGCCACAGAAGTAAGTGAGAAATTCGATAAATTTTCATGGGACAAAAATATTCAAGGTATTTAGATTAAACCATTCTTTTGAATCAAACTGACATAATTAGAATGTTTAGAAGTGTAATTTCAGTAGTATCAACAAAAATAAATCAATAAATGGACCATCCTATCTGCAATAATTTTTTAACCATTTTCTTCAAACCTTTGTGGTTTATTACATTATCTGCTACATTAAATCCAACATTATTCCAGCATGCTATTTAAACTAATTTAAACCTCTAGAACAAATTGTTGTTCAGCTGAGTCCTATATACTGGTTTGTAGTCAAAATTAATTTTCCTATCATTTGTTGCGTTTACGGAAATGCATTTGTACTGTAGGGAAACTTCTGTTTAACATTTTAGTGTTATAGTCATGCTTGGTAATATATTAAATGCGATATGGATGTTATGTAGTGTAAATCTAATTAGGCTTTTAGATAACTGTTTATTAAGTAAATTGTTTTCATATCATACATACGTTACAAACATGTAATATCACATATTGATTTTTAAATTCCTTGTATAGTTTGTGTATGTGAATAGATATTATTACGAATATTATATAACTACATATGTGAGAAAGTTATCTACGTTTTTAGGGATGAATATAATATATTCAAATAAACATATTACATGAATGTGAGTAAATTATCAAACTTTGCTCGTTCGTCATTAATTTGTAGATATTTTCATTTCATCATTTCTTATATATGTCATTTCTTATTTTTAATCTATATAGCCCCTTAATAATTTCTATGTTTTTTACGTCATTTTCAGTTTTGTGTCATTATTGACTGAGAAATATATGATAATCATTTTAAATCATTGCTTTAATTTGTTTTTGATAGTCAAATAAACCAGTTTGTTGGTTCTTCTCGTAATGCTGCTTGAATTTGCTGCTTGAGACCTACAAAGTTTGCTGTAAGTTAAGTAATGTGCCTGTTATTGTAATTAATATTAATATTTCATGTAATACCACCTATATTGGTATAATTATAAATATAATGTGAGGCAAACATATTTTAATTATTCAGCTTTAATTATAAATTTTTATTCATTTTAACTTAACATTTTTTAATTTTTCTATTAATTAGACTTATTATACTTAAACAACTATGTGAGAATATATCTGACTTTTCAAAATCATTGAAAAATATAAAGAAAAACTGAGAAGAACCAAATAAACAGGGATACTGTGTCGTTCCCTAATTATCAATGAAATTCTAGTATAAAAATTTTTGGAGACTTTTTAGAGATGAATATAAGATATTCTAATAAACATATTACATGAATGTGAATAAATTATCAAACTTTGCTCGTTCATCATTAATTTGTAGATATTTTCATTAATAAACGTTTTTTTTTATAAATATATTTGACATAAATGTATGTATGTAAATGTTTATATGCAATAATATCAATAATATATATATATATATATATATATATATATATATATATATATATATATATATATATATATATATATATATATATATATATATATATATATAGCAGTATGATGTTCCTACGAATATTTTCAATATATTTTTAGTAAGATAATTTTAAAAATTCTAAAGTATAGTTTTAATTGATTTTAATCTCACTTAATTATATCTTAAATTGAATGATTTGAAACAGTTGTTAGTAGAAGAAAGTGTAAAGTTTAGTTAGGAACCCTTGATTTTTGGTATTTTAGACTAATTGATATGATTTAATTTTCAAAAATGATAATAATTTTCTTCCAAACAACTTTTTTGAAAATATTGTGAAAATTTAGTGTTACTTGATCAGTTGTTCTTCATTCATTGATATATATCTCATCATATATGCTTTAAATATATAAATGAAATTTTGTTCAGTAGTTAAATATTTGATTGAAATTTAATATAATGTATGTGACTTTGGTTATCATATTATAGACACCCATATTTTATAACCAGTATTTTTATGTTAAATTATTTAAAGAGAAAATTAACTTAATTATTTTTAAAACATCAACAATTATATTTATATATTTTAAACGCGAAAATTCGGATTCTCATTTATAGTGTTTGTTTAAGAATTATGCGATTCTGAATTTGTTTATTCTTTGCTCAAATGGTTGCCTACATTATCATATTGAACATTACAATTTCGATCATTGCAAATATTTCCGAAATATAATTTATCAATTTAGAGCATGCACTGTTATATATTAATCTATTAAATAAATATACCAATTCATAATTGCTAAAACTGTGTTTCATTTATAATCGTATTTCTTAGTCGAGTTACATCCGAATATACAAAAATATATTGAATTGTGTGGGTAATTAGTTGTTTTTTAAATACATTTTAGGTCTTGTTGCAAGTGATACTTTGTCTTTGTAAAATTATTGAACAAAACCAGGAGTTTCACTGAATAATACCAATTTCATTACATGTTTAACTATGTTTTTATGTTTGCTAAACTTTAATTTACATTTTTGTTTTATTACAAATATTATTATTCTCTATATCTACTTGAAAGAGTGCTTATTATCGCGAGTACATTTTTAAAACAAATTACACAAAAAGGAACATGACATTTTTGATAAAAAATATGAATCCTATGGATGTTATTTTTAATGATGAATTTGTGACAGGAACCTTATTATTTCTGAAAAAAATTCTGTCTATGACGAATCATGCTTTTCTTAAAATCAAATGAGATAAAGACGATGCATATTGGAAGGAAGCCTTACCATTGACAAAAATATTACATAGATTTAAAATTACACTAAATTACATAAGAAAATTAAAAGAACGAGTAATTCTAGTTAGATTAAATAAAGTTATATAGTTTAGTGATACATTTCGATCTTTTATTCACACGGTGGACACATGGTATTAAAGTAAGTTAAAACTACTGGGATAATCATATCTACTGGCATTATTCAAACGGTTAATGTCAGATAATCGATCAGAGCCTCATCGAATCATAGTTGGAATGAATCGATACAAAAGCTTCTAGGGATATTTTCCACATTTTTTTACTGAAAATTCATTCAGGTAGAAAATATATATGTTCAATCGTAACCACTCTTGTCGTTATTTCTGTCGGTTTAAAATGTTCACCTATGGCTTGTTATATTTGTCGATGATATCGCACTACTAGCTAAAGGTAATAGTATTGAGATGACTGTAAATAACGAAGTTCATGATATTACTGAGTCAACTAAGAAATGGCAAATACAATAAAATACTACGAAGTCTACATATGTGGATTTGACATACAAAAGACCTACCAAAGATAAATAATTCTGGAGTAATTATGTATACAAACATGGTTAAATACTTGGGTATGATACAGAACACCAAGATCAAGTGGAGAGAACATGTTCAAAAGTTCATGTTGGACGACAATCCGAATTCAAACTCCATAATAAACTATTATTCTACAAACAAATTATGAAGCCAGTGTGGATATATGGTGTGCAATTATGGAGCTTACAAATAAATACAATGTTAATATTTTAGAAGTTATTCGCAGCATTGTTAATGCCCCATGGTATATTGGACACAAAGATATCCACTAAGATCTTACAGGTCAATTGAAATGTCTCCGGACTACCATAATAAAACACATTTTTTTTGGCAAAATTGATTTTTTTTATTCAAAATAATTCCCTTCAAGGGAGATACATTGATTATAACGACCCTCCAACTCTTCGATACCATTTTTGTAGTACGATTAGTCCTTTGCTTCAAAATAGGCCTCAGCTTCGGCAATCACCTCTTTATTCGACGAAAATTTATTCCCAGCGAGCATTATTTTGAAATCTGAGAACAGGTAATAGTCGCTGGGGGCCATATTTGGTGAATAAGGTGGATGAGGAAGCAATTTGAAGCCCAATTCGTGGATTTTTGGCAAGGTGCATTATTTTGACTTGGTGAATCAGCACTTTGTTTTTCTTCAAATGCGGCCGTTTTTCGGGGATTTCGTCTTTCAAACGGTCCAATGGCGCTATGTAATAGTCGCTGTTCATGGTCCTTTCTTTTTGAAGGTAGTCAATGAAAATTATCTTATGCGCATCCCAAAATACAGACGCCATAACCTTGCCAGCCAACTGTTGCGTTTTCCCACTTTTTGGAGCGGGTTCATCGTGTGCAGTACATTCTGATGACTGTCCATTGGACTTCGGAGTGAAATGATGGAGTCATGTTTCATCCATTGTCACATATCGACGCAAAAACTCGGGTTTATTACGTTTAATCATCTTCAAACACTTCTCCGAATCATCAACTCGTCGTTGTTTTTGGTCAAAAGTGTATGTTGCACAGAGCTTTCTCATACCCTAATACTCGTGAATGATATGATGTACACGTTCATTTGATATCTTTAGAGTGTCTACTATTTCATTCGATTTCAATTTACGGTCATTCAACATCACTTTGTGGATTTTTTAAATGTTTTCATCGGTGACAACCTCCTTTGGGCGTCCACTGCGTTCAACATCTTCGGTGCTCATTTCACCACTTCTAAACTTAGCATACCAATCCTTGACGGTTGATTTTCCCGGGGTCCGAAAACTTGGCATCAAGCCAATAATCATCAATCAATCAACTGTATTTTTCCCCTTAAAAAAACATATTTTATCAATACGCGAATTTTCTGTTTATCCATTTTTTTCACGATAAAAAAGTTGCTTCACTCAAAATGCTATAATTCACAAACTAATAATTAAACACGCATCTTTTGAGGGTTAGGGCTAACTAAAAAACATATGGATTTAATTCTAGTTGTGCCATCTATGGGTCAAGCCAGGGACTTTTCAATTGACCTATTAAAGGTACCAACGGTCAGCGAAGAAATTGAACGGTTTGTAATAAACATAGCGAGAGATTGTATCAGCAAATATAAAAAGCAAAACTACTGCTTGTCAAAAGCAACCACAGACTTGGGCTTTAAGAGCAATATAAATAAAAAATATTAGAAAGCTTTGAAAAAAATCCTATGGCTTCTTGAACTAATACTTGATGTAGCACACTAAGGCTAACTAAAATATAGCGAGAAATTAATTTAAAACCAGGTAAATTAATATACGACCTGAAGTAGGAGCAGAGAAAGGTCTACATTTATATTGATATCAAAACAATGCACCATCTTGTGATACTGGAGTCTGAAAATGAACGAGTCATAAAAATAAGAATCAGAAGTAAATTAAAAACATGGATACCGTTGGTGAATTTTATTTTTCATCTTTTTATTCGTTCTATGTAGGTGAGTATAGTTATCACAAATAAATTACACGTTAAAACTAATTGTCAGTAATAATGTTACAAAAATAACTTTACCTTAAATGTCAAAAGAAATTTATTAAAGGCCTATTGTAGAAATGTTTATTATTTCTAGTTTCATAGAGAGCATTAGATACAGTTCCATGGACAAATTAAACCTAAAGTATCCATACGGCGGGAATTTTGGTAATATTTACGCATACAGCAATGAAAATTATTTCACATTACTGGCTCGACGAGCGCAAATTTGATTTGTCGATCGGAAGAACCCGCGCCACTATACGAATCAATGCCTCTAAATCAATGTTAATATTTGTCTATAAGGCTGACCCAAATCTGCTTGCTCAGTAACCGACTTATTTGGAAATACGTGAGCCATTACGGCCCTCTCGCCGTTAGTTAAAATTATATTTGCGTGACACTCTATTAATCGTGACTTCAATAAGACCGTATAGCTTCTTGTATTATTACGCAAAAGTAAATATTTCAAGTGCATTTTGATAATATTAAATTAATAGCCGCAAAATGGTCCATATGCTGATTTGATTTTGACGCCTGTGTCTGTTTTTTACTGCGAAAAAAGCTAAGATTCTGAAATTCGTGCATGTTAAGGTTGTTTATACCTCTATTTCTTTTTATCAGAATATTAATTGTAAAATAGTGAGTTTATTTGGAATATTTCTTCTCCATTTATTGGTTAGCCATTTTATGAACTGTCAACTGAAAACGGCTATCGACTGTTTAGTAATTAACTACTTTTTACTATCGACTGGTTCAGTCGCTATTTTCCGATCGACTTTTTAATCGACTTCCAAAAAGGAGGAGGTTCTATGATCTGCCATTTATGGACCGATTTTCAAAATTCTTATCTTTTACGAAAGAGTGCACTTCCGAGGTGGTCCCATTGGAACCAAGTGAGAATCTGTTAGGGAAAGGGCGGGAAATCGTCGAAAGTCTCAATGTTTAAGAGATATAAAAAGTTTTTTATCAAAAATAATCAGATATTTGTATATAATGTTATTGCTGAACAGATGTGATGGAAAATCGGAAGTCCTTCAGTGAAAAGCTATTGTTTGCTTTTTAAGCATTAACTATATCATATGGGAAGTTGTAGGAATATTTTAATACACCATATATATACCATTTAAGCATAAGCATAAAATACCATATAATACTATATAGCATATAAGACCTAGTAACTATTATTTTACTATAGCTGCTCGTTTAGTAAACATATATGTTGACTTGAATTAATACATATACCACTGAATAAAAATAAAACAGCATATAGTAAATAATTAACATTAATTAAAAATCTGAAAAGAAAAATCCACATTACGTATTTCCATTAACATTCCTATTTAAATATTTGCAGAGAAAGGCCTAGGACATGTTCAGAAAGGTGTAGAGGCCATTCATGAAAATTGTTTGAATTTAATTAGAAAGCATTCCCTACTACTCTTCTCTATATTATTCTAATAGAATTTAATTATACTCTTTACAAGTACCATCTTAATGCTCAAGAATTAAGTTGAAGTGTTAAATATAATTTATATTATATTATTATCATTATACCGGATGAAAAATAGTAATTTTATGCATATTTATATTTTATATAATTTTATATTCTATAAATTAATTAAATATATATCGTAACTTCATATATTTTTATTACTAGAACATATTTACTAGCCAAGTACATCACCAAACAATTTAGATCTGAGTAACCGGTAATTTAGGTTAAAGTTAGATTCGTAATTCTCCAAGTTCACATTCCGTACTATTTACGAAACGGATTTATTATAGTAAGGCCATGGAAACCATCTGCAATATAAAGGACGATGTTAAGCTTGCATTTAGTTTGCTTTTCTCCCAAATCCAAAGAGCAATTAAATCGAGCTAAATTACTTAGTAAAGATAAAACCTGATTGATACCAAGTATATTAACAAAATGTTAAATAAATTCCTTTAAAAATATTATAGGAAAATGACATTAAATCACACAATAGACATTACAGTCTCAATTATATATTGTAGAATAAAAGTTTTAAAATATACACTTTTTAAAATATTCGTATAATTATATATACTTATTTTAATTATACTGTTAAATTTAATTATGATAATTAATTAACAATGATATTATTGATATGTTAAAATCGGCAAATAAAATAAAAGAAATAGTTTGACTGAACGTATAATAGTATAAAGTTAAAAAGTTATTATTATTTTTAATACCGGTTTAATTGCACCCTATTTAAATACAATGAAAGTTATAGAATATTTTATTATTAAGTATATTAGTTATTAGTTGAAATTTGAATCAATACAGCGACAGGACGGTCCACCTATTGTTGCGATAGTCGCTGGTTAGAATCCTGCTGGAGCGTGGATGCACTTTACGTGTGTGATTGTCATTGTAAATGCCACTATATGCAATAATAGAAAATTCGACAAGGAATAACTATCCCAGTTACGCCAGTAATCAGACTGAGTAAGACCGGATATTTTCTGGGATAGCCCTTAAGTTGATCACCGACCTACTACCAATTAATAACTTTCTAGTCGGTACGAGCAACAAATTATATTATTATTTTTGTATCGTTTAGGCTCAGCACCGACTTCAAACTCTTCTGAATGCTCTAACCTTTAAACCGTAGTAGCAGTTGCTTGCAATATTCCTACAACTTCCCATATGATATAGTTAATGCTTAAAAAGCAAACAATAGCTTTTCACTGAAGGACTTCGGATTTTCCATCACATCTGCTCAGCAATAACATTATATACAAATATCTGATTATTTTTGATGAAAAACTTTTTACATCCCTTAAACATTGAGACTTTCGACGATTTCACGCCCTTTCCCTAACAGATTCTCACTTGGTTCCAATGGGACCACCTCGGAAGTGCACTCTTTCGTAAAAGATAAGAATTTTGAAAATCGGTCCATAAATGGCGGAGAAATCGGCGAACATACAAAAAAAAATTATGCACTCGATCATAGAACCTCCTCCTTTTTGGAAGTCGATTAAAAAGTCGATCGGAAAATAGCGACTGAACCAGTCGATAGTAAAAAGTAGTCAATTACTAAACAGTCGATAGCCGTTTTCAGTTGACAGTTCATAAAATGGCTAACCAATAAATGAAGAAGAAATTTTCCAAATAAACTCACTATTTTACAATTAATATTCTGATAAAAAGAAATAGAGGTATAAACAACCTTAATATGCGCGAATTTTATTAGAAATCTTAGTTTTTTCGCAGTCAAAAACAGACACAGGCGTCAAAATCAAATCAGCATATGGACCATTTTACGACTATTAATTTAATATTATCAAAATGCAGTTGAAATATTTACTTTTGCGTAATAATACAGGAAGCTATACGGTCTTATTGAAGTCACGATTAATAGAGTGTCACGCAAATATAATTTTAACTAACGGCCAGAGAGCCGTAATGGCTCGCGTATTTCCAAATAAGTCGGTTACTGAGCAAGCAGATTTGGGTCAGCCTTACAGACAAATATTAACATTGATTTAGAGGCATTGATTCGTATTGTGGCGCGGGTTCTTCCGATCGACAAATCAAATTTGCGCTCGTCGAGCCAGTAATGTGAAATAATTTTCATTGCTGTATGCGTAAATATTACCAAAATTCCCGCCGTATGGATATTGTAGGTTTAATTTGTCCATGGAACTGTATCTAATGCTCTCTATGAAACTAGAAATAATAAACATTTCTACAACAGGCCTTTAATCAATTCCTTTTGACATTTAAGGTAAAGTTATGTTTGTAACATTATTACTGATATAAACAATTAGCTCTAATGTGTAATTTATTTGTGATAACATACTCACCTACATAGAACGAATAAAAAGATGAAAAATAAAATTCACCAACGGTATCCATGTCTTTAATTTACTTCTGATTCTTATTTTTATGACTCGTTCATTTTCAGACTCCAGTATCACAAGATGGTGCATTGTTTTGATATCAATATAAATGTAGACCTTTCTCTGCTCCTACTTCAGGTCGTATATTAATTTACCTGGTTTTAAATTAATTTCTCGCTATATTTTAGTTAGCCTTAGTGTGCTACATCAAGTATTAGTTCTAGAAGCTATAGGATTTTTTTCAAAGCTTTCTAATATTTTTTATTTATATTGCTCTTAAAGCCCAAATCTGTGGTTGCTCTTGTCAAGCAGTATTTTTGCTTTTTATATTTGCTAATACAATCTCTCGTTATGTTTACTGCAAATCGTTTAATTTCTTCGCTGACCGTTGGTACCTTTAATAGGTCAATTGAAAAGTCCCTGGCTTGACCCATAGATGGCGCAACTACAATTAAATCCATATGTTTTTTAGTTAGCCCTAACCCTCAAAATATGCGTGTTTAATTATTAGTTTGTGAATTATAGCATTTTGAGTGAAGCTTTTGTTATTGTGAAAAAAATGGATAAATAAAAATTTCGCCTATTGATAAAATATGTTTGTTGACGGGAAAAAATTCAGTTGCAGCAAAAACTTGGCTTGATGCCAAGTTTTCGGACTCCGGGAAAATCAACCGTCAAGGATTGGTATGCTAAGTTTAGAAGTGGTGAAATGAGCACCGAAGACGGTGAACGCAGTGGACGCCCAAAAGAGGTTGTTACCGACGAAAACACTTAAAAAATCCACAAACTGATTTTGAATGACCCTAAATTGAAATAGCAGACACTCTAAAGATATCAACTGAACGTATACATCATATCATTCGCGAATATTTGGGTATGAGAAAGCTCTGCGCAACGTGCACTTTTGACCAAAAATAACGACGAGTTGATGATTCGGAGCACACCTTTCTGAAATATTTAAATAGGAATGTTAGTTGAAATACGTAATGTGGATTTTTCTTTTCAGAAATTTTAATTGATGTTAATTATTTACTATATGCTGTTTTATTTTTATTCAGTGGTATATGTATTAATTAAAGTCAACAAATATGTTTACTAAACGAGCAGCTGTAGTAAAATAATAGTTACTAGGTATTATATGCTATATAGTATTATATGGTATTTTATGCTTATGCTTAAATGGTGTATATATATGCTGTATAATATACCAAACCTGCTGAGATTCATGAAAACAGTAATAATTATAATTTTGAATGTAATAGTAGAAATTTCGATTGAAGATGAAGACTTTTTCTTAGGTAATAGTTCACGAAGATTTAAAATAATAATTATTGTTAGCAATAAGTATAAATTTATATATAAATATCTACTTATGGGGCTTTTCAATTAATATGGGTAGATGTTTAAATGACCAATTTTAACTATCTTCATTGGTTAAACTATATTTATCAATCGTTGACTGTTGAAGCACTAACAACATTTAAGGAGATTAATCAAATATTAATTTAAATGAAATAATATAAATATAATATATATATTATATATATTATATATATATTATATATATTATATATATATTATATAATATATAATATATATAATATATATATATATATGTATATATATATATATATATATATATATATATATATATATATATATATATATATATTAAGTGACACATTTAGGTACAATAAACGAAAAAAACTGAAAATAATTCGTCTATAAAAAGATGCCCACCCTCGGGGACCCTCCTACGTTACTTACTTCAATTGACTTTTATCAGGCATCAGGATATTTTAGAATAACATCTCTGAAAAATACATCAGGAATTCCATATGTAACCGAGGTTTATTCCGACGATTTTTATTTTATCAGTGCCGAAACTAAATTTTCCTAAAGGAGGCAAATGCTCCTGAATGCGCAATTGAGGATCCTCTTAGGCCGGGCAAATCCGGCTGAAATTGGAATTGGGGAATGTTACAGAGGAGGTCGCGTGCATTGGTGTCAAATTGGCAATTTTTGATATTTTTGTCAGCGTCAATAAAGGGCTTAAAATAAGCTAGTTTAATAAAATTCCGCGATAACTTTGTTTTAAAATATTATGAACAAAATACGTACATAGTTATAGAGATAGTTTATACTTAATAGACAGTGAGTAAAATAGAGCATAATGTGAATAGATAAAATAATTAGCTATCTCATGCTAGACTTGGAGACATGGAATAAATATAAATGGAAGTGGTCAGAAGTTGTAATTGTAATATAATTTTAGAAGTCATATATTGTTGTCTAGTTCAAGGATGTAAAGGAAATAAAAGAGTTTGGACACGTATCTTGGTGTAAATATATAGTAGTTCATGAGGGAAATCGAGCTCAGATATCAATGTGTCAAAATGTCATGAGTCGATTTGGGATGACCATAAATATATATCATTAAACAGCCTTTAAATTTCTTATGATATAATATTGGTGATATTTTATTCTGATATGAATTTTATTCAAAAATTATGAAGTTTTTCATGACGATTTTATTGAATAATTGATCTGATGTGAGTTAAAGTAGAATTATCAATCCAGCATCATATTTTTTTAATTAATTTCTTAGAACTTCAACAATAAGAGAGTGGACAATAAGTATTATTATATAATTTCGGTTATACAGTATAACTATACTTACATGTAGAGGATCGCTCCACTAAGTGATCTGTTGTACAAACTTACAATCTAAATCATATTCTAGAGAGTATTCTAACGTACTCTAAATTCTATCTTAACTTATTGATCTAACGCAACATATTCAAAAGTTTAATTATATTTTTTCTGGAAAAAATCACAACAAAAGAAAATTCAAAAAGGCAACAAAAAGCTGAAAGAGCTAACAAATAACGAACAAAATCAAGGAATGCAGAACTACTTAGAAAACTTAACGCCAACCGATACAACGGAATATCCTCACCGGAAAGTAACAAAAAAGATTAAAACACCTCATCAACACCCATTAACATTGACAATACTACCTGGGCTAGGAATAATAAAGGTAAAGGGAAAGTTTTCTGTAAATATAATAAAATAACATAGTTGAGTTTCTTAACAATCCGTTCCAAATGGATCTGCCACATGAGAAATTTACTGTTAAAGAAAATGTTGTGAAAATTTGTGTTAAAGAAATCAATACCAAAAAAGCTCCCGGTTTTGACCTAATTACTGGAAATATCTTAAAATAGCTCTTAGAAAAGTACATCAAATTTAAACGATTCATATTTAATGCCGTGCTAAGACTTAATTACTTTTCTAGCACTTGGAAAGTGGCTCAAGTCATTATTCTGATTCTTCTGATTCTCAAACCTGGGAAAAAATCAGAAGACGTCTGCTCTTATCGTCCTACAAGCCTGTTACCTGTGATCTCTAAACTTTTTGAAAAACTATAAATTAAGAGAGAAATATTATTCCAGACCATGAATTTGGCTTCCGTAATAAACACAGATCAACAGGTCAAATACATAGATTATTCAACCAAATCAATAAACACTTAACCGTTAAAAAATATTGCCTCGATGCATTTCCCGATATATCAGGCCTTCGACAAGATGTGGCACACTGGACTGCATGTTAAATTGAAAAAGCTTTTGCTCCATACGTACTTTCAACTGCTGAAATCATAGCTCACATAGAGATATTTTATTTTCAAACAGGGTGACGAAACACTGACCTACAGTCAATATATTCGGGTGTTCCGCAGGGCAGTGTCCTTGACCCATTTTTATATCTATTTTATACAGCTGACATACCGACTTCAAGAAATACTACTGTTGCAACATATGCTGACGATACAGCGGTTTTATCATCACACGCGTATCCAATATCAGCCACAAAAAACTTCCAACTTCATCTTAAAAATTGTGGAATTTTTCTTGAAAACGTGACGTATCATATCAAATGAGACAAAATCTGCCCATATGACATTCACCCTTTGCAGAAGAACATGTTCCTCAGTAAAATTGAATAATCATGAACTTCCGCAAGAAGACAACGTTAAATATCTGACAATGCATTTTGATCGACGTTTGACAAGCAAAGAGCATATAGTGATAAAACGCAAACAGCTTGGGCTTAAACTAAACCAAATGTATTTGCTGATGGGGCGTAAATATAAATTGGAATTGAATCACTTGGTCCTATGGTATTGAACTGTGAGGTCAACTAGCAAATCTAACATAACTATCCTCCAGAGGTTCCAGAATAAAGTGTTGTGAGTCATATTACGTCTCTAACAAACTGATATAGAGCGATATCCCCTTAGAACTCATAACGAATGTGATTTTACAGTTGAAATCAATCAAATGAGCGACGAGCTACTTTATGTGCGAACTCATAGAGAGTAGCTGGAAATTAAGAGGATATGCAACGAGTAGACATCACATTACACAATAAAATTGAGCGTAGGCGCAATATTTCTGTGTTTCAGGAATAAGAACCATTCCACTAGGATCTAAAAAGATATTATAGTGCGAACAAATCAGTTATAATGTGCGAAATGACAACCATTCATCAATATTTTAAGAAAGTAAAATACAGTGATGAATCTATTGGGTGATATTGTATCGGTGGAAAAAATTGTCACAATTGGTCCCACCATCAGATCTAATACGCGCCATCGTTTTCGGGGAGGAAATAATCCTAACCACTTCTTGGACAACATTAAACTATATGATAGTTGATTCCAAATAACGCCCCTTGCCGCAACACATATTGTACAGTACTACTTCAAGACCACTTTCAAGATGTTATATACTATAAAAGTTATTTGATTTAAATAAGAGAGGTCAGATTTAATTAACCGACAATCGACAAAGTCTGTCGACAAAAACTGTTGTTATTGTTAAGGAATATTTACAAGATATATGTAGGTGATACGAATTTCCTCGGGTTATCTAGTAACACATACATATATTATAATTTTTAAGTCAATTAATCTTTATTTCTGAACGTTCATTTATAACTAACTTCAAAGAAGTAAGCTTCAGAAGTAAGTAATATAAGTATCTATAAAAGATATCAGGAATTTAACAAAGATTGTTTCTATTTCTATAATCACTTTAACAAAACCAAATTATACTCTAATGTTAACTGAGGTCAAGTAATTTTAGTTAAATAGCTTAGAGCAACTAAATCTTTACTATATCGATATACAGTAAAATGTCCGCACATGTTTGGTTAAGATTAGTCTGCAGCATGGGTCAGAGCTCCTGTTTATAGCCTGTAACTGTCTAGGGGTGTTGATAGTCGGATTTAATTTATCGCAAAATTAATTGCGGAGGATGGCCCAGTCGTGTCTCCATAGTTGAATTATTTTTGGTCGGTTCTAATATAACTGGAAGCATGTTTGTCGCACTTTCTACATAACATAGACCAATAAACAGGAAACTTTGAGCAATAAATTTGGATTAGATGTAGTATAGACCACAAAATTTACTTAACAGTAAATATCTTATAAAAATAAGATAATAAAAAAAATATTTCATCGGGACATACTACATTCCTCCAGTCATCAAGTGTCTAGGTTGATAAAAATAGGGGCACTCCATATATATTTTTAGAGTAACCAATAAATGATTATTTATTATGAACTAGTCTTGAGGAATGTTTGTGTGTCGAATTTTCCAGATAAATTAACAAAAGAAAAAGATTTTACAGGTGCAAGCAAATTCTTTAGAAATGTTAAAACGTCACTTCAGACACTTCTGATCACATTTCAGATAGAAGTACGAAAAACTTCGATTTATTGGGAATAAAGATTTATTATTGACAAAAATATTTTAAAATATTTAATGATTTTTTTCATTCGCAATTTTATTATTCAATTTATTTCATTTCATAATAGATCAATGTATGATTTACGTTTATATATATATACATATATATATACATATATATATATATATATATATATATATATATATATATATAAACTGTGTTCGCTGTGTTAAAATAAATTCATATATTCGGTATGGGAAACTCTCTCTGAGGTGTTCAACGCTTCATTTTTTCTGTTATTATCAGCCAATATGACTTTTACATCATAATACAATTAAAATAAGAATAAAATAAAAATTAAAATATCTCCAAAACTCTTCTTCAAATGAGAATAAATAAATAAATACTGTAATTTTTTGTTTCATAATTGATCGATCTATGATACCCCTTTTGTAAACATTTTTTTCATACGTCAATATAAATAAATAATGATATGTTAAATATTATATTTAGTGTTCATGTTAATTACAGATTATATTTTTATGGTAAGCGAAAAGAAACTGACTTAAAAAACTGTAACTTTGCCCGCTTTACTTTCTTTATATTCGTAGGAATCTTTTATATTCCGTTTGGAAAATTGACTTTGAGATTTTGCTGTAATTTACCGAACGAAAAACACACAAAATTTCGCAAAATCAACACGCGGTATAAAATTGATATAATTTCCTGGCATATTTAGAATTTAAATGTTTTTCCAACAATGTCGAAATGAGACAAAAATTGTAATTGTTGAGAAAGTTTTGTTCTAAATATACTGACTGTTATATTCGAAGAAAATATTATTCAACAGAAATGGCAGTATTTCTAAAAATAGATATTGAAAGTCAAAATGTAAATTATATGTGTAATGTAATGTAATATATGTATATATATATATGGTAGTTATTTATATTATTAAGAGAATTAATTAAAAATAATTGACACACAAATTATATTTACACTTTAATTAACTTTTAAACTTTTTTCCACTTTAACTAGTTCTTAAGTTCCTTTAATATATTGACATTGAAACAATAGAGATATCCTTATGAAGTTGTTAACGTTTAACATCAGTGAGTGTTAAAAATGTTATCGAGCTTTTGCACAAAATTATGCAAAGATTTAGCTTTTTGCGTAAATTATTCATTGTTATTTATTAGGTTCGATGCCCATACCCCTGCGAATTCCAGCAAAGTTACTTAAGGAGACTAAATAGGTTATATAATACATCAGCTCATTTGAAATTCAAAACAAGCTGCTACTGGCTTTGCTTATAATATAGTCAAGCATTTTATTTGTTATTAAGATATTATTCATGATTTATTTGGGATATAGCGGTTACGCATAATAAGTATAATGACTGATATACTATATAAAGTCTACAAAATTAATTGGTTCGAATTTTTATAAGTATCATGTTTTATGATTAAATTTCAACAAAATATTTTAAATATAAGTATGTTTTGATGAACGGCTATCAAAAATTCAGAAAAATGGATACAATAGTTTTATTAATGATATTTGACATTTGGAAAACAATGGACAATAAGTAATTTGGTACTCTGATTTGACGTGGTAATTTTTATTGTAAAATATTCATTGAAATAACATCCACATATTTGAACAACTTATTATTGGTTTTCTTTGATATAACTTTAATATAATAGCATTATCTTGACAATGCGACAGATGGCGTTCTTCTGTCGTATTATCAAGATAATTTATGAGTCGAATTCACTCAGTGCTTCCTAATGCTTATGCCACTCCAACAGCATTTTTCATGGTCAAGTATTTAGCTTCAATTAATTATGAACAATTGTGTAATGGGCTTTTAGAGAGTACTACATTATTGAATTAGCATTGCTAAAGGTATGTAATGTTAAAATAATCTATTATATTAATTAAATTAAGAATTTTATCACATGGACTTCGCTTCAAAAAAGGAGAATGAGAACTGCATAAAATAAAAGTGAAGATATCCCCAAAATTAAATTGTAATAAAAAAATGCATTACAATTATTTAGTTTCATAATAGATCGATGTGTGATAACCATTTTTTTATATTTCAAAACAATTTAAATTAAATTATATTTCAAGATGTTTATTTAAAGTTTTTTTATACGCTTGAATTTTTGTAAAATTATCGGCGACCTATGCATTAAGACTTTTGCAACTGTAGAGTAAAATAGAGTAAAACTGATTTATACTCTAAAGTAAATAAAAAATATATCAATTGTTGTACTGAGTACCATTTTTAATTTTGAATTATAATTTTAAGCCTTAATATTTAAACTTATTTAAATAACTAAAACAAGCTTTACTTCCTTTGGGTTCATAGGAACCTTTCATATTCTATTTAAATAACAAATTTCGATATTTTACTAAAATTTACTGCAGGAAAAAAGTTAATGATAAATTAAACGTTAATATAACTTGGTATTAGTTCAAAGTTATATGACTCTGAAATGGTCACACTCTATGTCTTATCACATTTTCAAGTTAATTCAGTCCGGTCAAGCCAAAATCAAATATAGAATAAGCATAAATGCAATCAAATTATGCGAGAAATTTATGACATGTGTCCTGGCTATGACATATGATAATAAAACCTCAAATTCACAGAAAATAAACGGTGGAAATTGTATTCTACACCCACCAATAGGAAATAATGTTAACTTTATCGTATACTAAGAGTAAAATTAAGAGTTCTTATCACGTAATAATTTACCTTAACCAAAACAAGTTATCAGCGGTTGGAAGGTACTTTAAACAACACCTTTCGAGAGTAAAATCATCTTGGGATTATATATCAAGGGACGGGTATTCAGTCGGCAGTTTCCAATTTACAAAACAAATTTCCTTTTGTCACGAATTATGCATTCTTATTTAATCCCTTCGTCAAAGGTGGTGAAGTTTCCTTTAAACTGTTTCTATACCGACTAATTTGGTATTCAGAGAGAATGCTGCTCTTGTGTTAAAGTATCCCTGAACAGTTTTATTAATGCTATATTTATTCGATATATTCGACTTTTTGGACTTTTTGTGAATCGAGGTATTTCTGATCACTACATTGTTTAAAAGAAAATATTTGATAATAGTTTACTAGATTTTTCAATAGACTTTCTTCTCCAAAAAGAAAAATATGATATTTTGTTTTCCTAAGCGAATTTATTGAAAAACATTACAAAGACCAATCAATAATATTTGTGCCGATTTGGCCGATGACCCTTTGTTAGTTTAATGATAAAATCATAATTTCATCACTGTAAAAAATTATTCTCACAAGTCTCCCCTTAAGTATATTTTACGCAATTAAAAAGCACGAAGGGACCGGAAAAATCGGTGATCGAATGGGGCAAGATCTGGGCTATAGGGTGGACTAATCAAAATATTTTTAAATCAATTTTTGCATGGTCACTAATTATGTGTATGGACTAGGATTATACTGATGAAAGAAAATGCCTCGTTATTAATCAATACTGATTGTTTCTAATTTTCTTCTATAGCAATAATTTTTGGCAGTCTCATGTTTGATCAGGTTATAATGAATAAATCCGTTTCAGTCTCGCCAAAAAATTGAAAAATGATCTATTTTTCATCGACACTGATTCATTCCAGCTACTATTTAGACAGAAAATCGCACCATTATAATTTTCACTGTACATTAATGAAAATCCGAAGCATCAAGCTTCCTTTGGTATATGGATGGTGTATGGTTTTATGGTTGTCAAAATTCGGCCAGAACTAGGCCTTCTTGACAATTTCAAGTAATTTTGATAATGAAGGCTGTTTTTCTTTTCACTTTTAGAAAGTAAAAACGCAACATATGGTTAAAATTACTTTTTACAATCTTTATTTTCAAATAAAAATTACTTTGGATACCTAAATCTCTTTAACATATATTATAAGGGCTGTTAGAATGTTTTCCTCTATAATCTATTAAGTTTATTAATATTTTATGTTTACAATTTAAATCTAATTCACTATTATTATATTAAATTCGTCTGTAGTTTAACATAGCTAATCTTCCATTGTCAACATAATATCTTTATAATATTCTAATTGTAACTAATTCTAACTTTTAAGTAAAAATCCCTGATTACGTCAAATTTAAAACTTCATTAGAATCAACAAGTCAGATACGTTTGTTTATAAATGGGAGATAAACATCAACAAAACAACATTTCATAAAAATTAAAATTGATTAACAGTAAACATTATATTTAAAATCTTTGAGTCATATGACTGACTCCAAACCTGATAGATCACGTTTCTATAACTAAAATTAAATCTTTGTATTTTAAAAATGATTTATAACAGAGAGTTTGAAAAATTGAATTTTTTTTCGAAGTATTAATCACCATCGCTGTCGAAAACCAATTAGTAAAACGTTGTTGTTCTTTCATTTTCTAAACCCTTCACTCGGCAGAAAAGCAAAGCTGCAGTTAAGAAAATTGAGATGAAAAGAAACTCGGTTGGAAATGCATCTAAATTAAAGTTTAAATAAGTGGCATATAGTTTATCTTTCAGTTTAAGTGTTTACAACTAAAAGAGGTTTAAAGTTTTGCTTTGTTTCAGGTTTCTTCTGTTGCTTTTGTAATTACCTATCAGTCCTTATAGAAAAGAGTGTATTTACAAAGGATCTGATTACGAAGTTTGATTAACTTTTAAACGTAAAGTACTAACGTCAAATTTCGAAACTAAACTTTTTAAAATATAAACAGATCGTTTTTCTTATTAATTCTTATAATTAGTGAGAAAGGTTTAAAGATGAAAATATATATTAAAAAAGATATATAAATATGTGATATTTGCTACTTAATTATAACTATTGATAGCGTTTGAAATTAGTTCGGGCTATAAAATTTATTCAACTAGAAAGAAAAGAGTTACCATATTGTTTAATATAAAATATAAGGAATTTTTTGAGAGATTGGTTGGCACAATGGTCAATGCGATGATATGGTCTTTCTAGTGTTGCTATAGTCGCGGGTGCAACTCCTGTTTGGACGTGGTTCTAACTTTATGTTTATGATTATTTATAACTATGGTTGTCCACAAGGTAAGATCGGAAAACCTGAGGAGGAAAATTGCATTAGAAAAAAGATCTTCTCGAATTATCTTTGTGCTAGTTACTCGCCAATCGGTAGGTTTAAAGCCGATTATCGTAGTCCGGATCCCACGTTAAGTAGTAGGGTACAGTCGAGATAAGCACTAGCTTGGTAATTCTTGGATTGTACCAGCGAGATCAATAACCAACTGATCCAGCGTTTCCAAAAACAATGCACTAAAAAACAATTTAACAGAGTCATCATTTGGGACCTTCGAATTGTTACTGCTGATTAAACCTCCATCGCTCAAAAACAAAGTTTACTCAACCATGTGAACTTTCGAAGCTATCCAGCTTCACTACAAGACAAACCTTGTATGAATACTCAAGAGTATGAAGCCGCATTAGTTAATGATATAGTGCTAGCGTAAATCAGAGTATTTTTCAGCTTAATACATGTTCACTTTAGTATATATAAGTTGCTAGAACACAAAACGAACTAAGTCCTTCTTGACCTTTTAATTCTTTACTTAGTGTAAATATCTCGTATTAATTTAAGTTATTAAAATTAAAATTAAAGGGATTAAATGAACTGTAATGGTTATATTTTGATATAATTATAAAAAAAAGTGAAATAATATCGGCTAACAATTAGGTCTTGAATTGTACAAACTTAGCTCTTAATCATTGCCATATTAATTTGTATTTTATCAACTAGAAATATCACTTGAGCTTTATTAATAGTTTGCGTTATTATATTAACATTAAATGGTTGAAACTATGGACCAAAAATCTTTCTTTTCTATTACAGCAATGTTCCTTCTATAACCTTCTTCTTTTGATTGAGAAATGAACTATTAACATTTCATAAGCACTCTATTATTTTAATTTAACTACTTCAGACTTCGAATACTGGTAACTGAGCAATAAATGTCATGGGTTCAAAGGTGATTAACTTCAAAGGGACTAATACATTTAGTAAAACAAATAACATTGACAATATGCTTAATTAAAGTAGGAGTTTGAGAAATAATCAGATACACTATATTATCCAATTCAACCTGAAAATTACAAATTATATCTTCATATTTAAGTTACAATACTTATTTCGAATAGTTATACTTCACATATTTAAATGCTCAAAAATTTGTAATATATCAGGCCCATAAATTAATTTTAACGGATTCACAACAGATGATGTTACTGTGTATTAAATCGCATCGGGTATACTTGTAAATAACATCAGGTTGAAGTCTCACTGACAAGTTTCATTATTCATATTATCGTATCATATCATATTCGCGGAAAGTTTTACTTGGCAACCAAGCTTCATTGATTTCCACATGTCAATACTGATTTTAACGTTTTAAACATGGCGATTTTAAAACCGAAGTCAAAGAACGTTCTGAACAGGCAAAATTTGAAGACATTAGTAGATGAAATCATCAATGGGAATTGTTGTCGATTGCAATTGAAGCATTTTAACCTAGTATGGTGTGAAAAAATGACAGGAATAGGAACAAAGACACAACAATTTTATTCTTCAGCATGATAACACTAGACCACATCTTTTAAAACATGCATGGAAACATTTAAATGAGAAGTGCTACTCCACCGGCTGTATTCTCCAGACATCCTGATTACTGCTTGTTCCGACAGATGAGTTGTGACCTGCTTGAGCAGCATTTGACTTCTTATGAAGATACCAAAACGTGGGTCGATTCGTGGATACCTAATTTTTTCGACCTGGACCCAATAAATTGCCTAAAAGATGGAGAAAAGTAGCGGCTATCGATGGATAATACTTTGAATGAAATGCACGTACCGATTTTTCACAATAAGAAGCTTAAAGCTAGTGATGGGAACTATCGACTGTTTACTAATTGAGTACTTTTTACTATCGACTGTTTTTTTGGTTCGACTGATTTTAATATTTTTTAGCAATGATTTTTAGCCTTCTGGCTTTATCGTCCTAGCCGCGACCTTGACAAAAATGTACCCAATTTATGCTTACATAGATTTATATGTAATATATATTAAATAATAGTATATTGCGTTATATGTAGCAGCATTTTGAAACGATATTTTTCAAAATTGTTAATGAAATAGGATAAAAATATTAAAATTGTTAATAATAAATAGTAAAATACTTTTAACTATTTTCGTCGCAATAATAGGTAATATTTCGATTATTCTCCCGATTTTTGTTAACAAATATTTCCGTTCGATAATCAATAAAGCATTTACTTTATTTAAGTTCTCTTTTATTATCTATATTTGTTATAGTACATTATTTGAAAATAGGTATTAACATATTAAAATACGATAAAACCTTTATGGAGTATTATTCCATTCTACAGAAAAATTCCATTACTTTTTACAGATCCAAAGAACATTCAAATATAAAAGTAATTTTACTTCTTTTAAAATGAAATTATTAATTGCATGTTAATAGTATTCAGTAATTATTTTTTTTGCTTTTCTTTTTCAACGTTAGTACGTGAAGGAATATGTACATCTCTGTCTCGCTTATACCACCGTCGGAAAATATAAGCACATGTAAAATTAACTTCTCCAAGCAATTATCTCCGCCCTTTTCTCTCTCACAATTTATACAGGAAAGAGTTACAGTACATCTTTGTCTGATATCACTAACTGGACAAAACAGTCGAACCGTTCATTCGTCGCTAGTTTTTTGACTATCGACTCTTTCGATTGTTTTTAGTTCCCAACGTTGCTTAAAAGCTTTTTTTACTAATATAGGCCTAATATAATCATTTGCATAAACAATTCGTTTTTTATATTAGTATACATTATTTTATTTAATATAAAAAATATAGATCTGAATTATATTCGTACCTCAAACTAATATTATTATCTAAAAGCCTCACTATATATCAGAGAAATGCAAATTCGTCACGATATATTAATGGATCTGAAGATAATCACATAAAACTACCGCATAACACATCTAATGGTTTCTTAATACTGGGAAACGTATCTGGAAAGAGCGCCGGTACGTTGCAGTGACAAACAAGCACAAAATTACAAGTGTTATCTCGAATCGAAGTTTTTAAATCGAGTTTGGAAAACGTGCGGCTAAAAGTTGCCAAACTATATAAAACACCCTTTCGAAACATAATACTATAATTATTTTTCTATATTAGGAAGGAGGCTGGGGAAAAAAACGTGTTAAAAAAGTTGAAGGTGTCCGATATAGTAATCGAAAACTTATGGTTTCTTTGGATAGTTAATAATAGAAAGAGAAATGTATACTTTTTTATCTTTGGTATAGAATGTGTTGGCTACGTGTGTTGTAGATAGTTACTGATACTTTATATAAGATAGATTAATTACTAAATAATATAATTGAATATCACGTATTTTTTTAGATTATATTTTTTTTTACTATCCCTCTCTATCATTTTTCTATTAACTAAATAAATATACGACTGATCTGCCCATCACAAAAATAACTACTGTGGCAACATACGCAGACGACACAGCAATCTTAGCATCCCATGAAAATCCAGTTACAGCATCAATAAACCTACAAATCCACCTGGAGCAAATACAATTATGGTTGAAGACATGGCGCATTAAAGCCAATGAAATAATATCCACGCATGTAACGTTTACCCTGCGTAGAAGAACATGTCCACCAGTGCATATTAATCATCATCAGCTCCCCCAAGCAGAGCATGTTAAGTATCTTGGTATGCACTTAGATCGACGCCTAACCTGCAAGAAACACATACTCTCTAAACGGAAACAACTTGGACTTAAATTGTATAAAATGTATTGGCTCATCGGGCGCAAATCCAAGTTATCATTAGATAACAAGGTATTGCTGTATGAGTCTATACTCAAGCCTATTTGGTCATACTGAATCCAACTATGGGGTAACGCTAGCAAATCTAATATATCCATCATTTAACGGTTCTAAAATAGGGTGTTGCGTGCCTTTGTTGATGCTCCGTACTATATTTCAAATAAATTTATACAACGCGATATTCCTCTAGAACCTATAACGAGTGTAATTCAACGTGTTTGTGTGAAGCACTTCGAAAGAGTGTCGGTGCATTCCAATGCACTCGCTAATCAGCTAAATATGCGACATGATAGTGAAGTGCTTAGACTAAAACATTTAACACCACCTGATCTGATTACTGGACATATGTAGACTTTAGAATAAGACTAATTAATTAAGATAATATTTTATACAGAAGATTGTTTAATGAAGTGATTTTCTACATGCCATGTATATATAATATAGACATAAGAAATACTTATTGCCAATAGGGAGATTGTGAATTTAGATTGTGGAATTACGAAGAGTAATAAAAAAAATGATGATGATAAGACAAGTTCTGATTGATATATGGTAATAAATATTAGGTCTCTTTTTTATAAAATAATGTTAATAAATATATTATTAAGTAACTACAGTTATTTTAAGCATGATATCCTAACAATTAAATTTAATTGTTTGCAACACTTCTCTTTTTTAATCTATATAGATGTATTCGTTACTTTTATCAGTTGTTTTGAAGAAATCTGCTGCTGAAGCACATTAAACACTTTTAGATGTTTTATCACTGATTCATTTGTTTTGACAATGACATAGAAAGCTGTAGAAAATAAAAAAAAGTTCGAAGGCAATGAACTGCAAGAGTTATTGGACGAGAACTCACCTTAGACTCTCAAAAATGATCAAACGACATTTCCCTTGATAAGTCAACTGGATAGATAAAAAAAAGACAAAGCTCTCCGTGGAGTACTGGGACTAGCGATGAAAGCGATAAAAGGACCAGCTGTGGCGATTAACAGACAGACACAACATTTTTGAAGCCTTGAATGGGAAGTCCTAAGACACCTAGAGTACTTGCCAGACATAGTGTTTCTTGATTATCACTTTTTTGATGATTGGTTTTCTGTTAAACTAACATCGTTCTTTCGATTCGGTATCACCAAATTTCCAGAAAGGTGTGATAAAATATAGAAAAAAATATTTGAATTAACTTATATTGTGCCAACTTTTTTAATAATATTATATCTTAGTTATTATTTTAAATAATAATCGAACGAATGTGTTGTTACTTTATAGAATTATATAACAATATAGTAATTAAATGATGTTAATGGAAGTATTAGGCTTTATTTCTAAGCTGTTACAAAACAAGAAATAGCAAAATCAAATATTTACATTGCTTGGGGTTTAATCCTAGACCTACAACGGCTGAAGGACGAAAATGAAGACAGGTGGTTATTTGTTTTCTAAACTTTATTGCGTTAACGCGCTTCTGGTGTATTATTCGTGTTGGTCTCTACCATCTTAATCGTTAACCATTTAGTGTTGTATCGCAATACTAATACTAAGAAAACTAATTTTATTAAATAGATTATTAGTATATACAACAACTTATTTAAATAATTAATATTGCTTTCTCACTGATTTTGTTTCTTGGTAAAAAAAATGTAGATTTATATATTTTACATATCTTTGTATCTTAAATTATTATATTTTAGAGTTTCCTTATTACCAAATAGGGTTATCTGAACTGGACCTACTGCTTAACGTGGGCTCCGAACCACGGTCCTCGGATTTAAACCTACCGACTGGCGAGTGATCAACTTTGAGATGATTATAGGCTATTGAGGATATTGAAGCTTCTTGAATTAACGGTAATCTACGTTATAACCATTTATAATTATAGCCTATCCAACAAAAGATCCAATTACACGTTATCAAAATTTACGAAGTTTATGAAGAACGTCGCAATGTTGCTGCAACAAATTAGACTTTTGGTTTACAATATTTGCTGGTTTATAATCTTTAGTTATTATCACTAAAGTTTTGAAGAATTTTATAGACAAACAGAAATCTGATTTCATAGGTTGATTCGACGCTGCAAAATTAATAATAAGCAACAAGAATTTCAATCAATGGTCAATAAGTGAGCTATTAGTAAAATCAATTTTCAGCTCAACAAGGCAAAACTGGCTCAACAAACCGCTGGAAAATATCAATAATTGCGCTATAGGTAACATAATTTTAGTATCCACTCAAATTCAAGTTGATATTATAACATTACAACGGAGAATCAAAGTTTCAATGAAATGAAGTTTCATTCATTGAAGAAGAATATACGGAGTATAGAAAGCAGAGTAATGGTATTTAGTAAATACTCTCTAACCATTAATGATATTTATTTAGCTCCAGCCTTTTATTCTTTTAGGCAATAATAAGGTTTTCTTGGTATACTATAATGTAGCTAGATCATCTAAGTTAATTAGTTAATTTCTATAGCATAGAAAAATAAATCTGATTACAACAAAATCTTTTACAGTATTAATACAGTTTATAATAAAATTCATACATAGATTTTTATTTTGTCCTTCTATATGTTTTTTAATTACTTGTCTCTATAGTACTTTAATTTTACAAAATAGTAGATGCAATAGCATTATATAAATTATATCGATTTACCTAAAAAAAAACAAATACAATAATACCATAGTTTTGTTGAAATTTAAAACTATAGATAAAAAGTAACCTAATACAGTGATGTCAGGATATAGCAAAATCAATTGAGTATATTTCAATCATTAAAAAGAATTATGCTCCTAATTTCAGATTAATGGCATCCAGGAATATAAGCTACAAACCACAAATATTGTAAAATAAATAAATATAAAGTCGAGTTCATTAAAATACAACATTCCAGAAAAAATAAAATTTATATAAAAATAAGTACATAATATTATTCACAATAAAATTAAGATTTTTAACTTTACCTTGTCTAATAATATCTATATTTTTTCATATGAATGTTTTTTGTAGGTTATTGATATTTTTCCTTCTCTTTTACTTAATAGAGCATATCGAATAGTATTACACTATCGAATATTCCGTTTTATGCTTCTATTCACAAAAAAAAACGATGTTTTCAATTACGATAGAACGTGTTGCTAAAATTACACGGGAGATAAAATAAAAATTCGTTTTTTTCTGGATTATATTGTAATTATTGTTCCACATCAGGAGCTGGGTAGGAATGTGATAGAGCTAAAAAAAGACCGTTAATAATTGAGCAAGCCGTAAATTTGACACGAAAATAGCAAGTTTATTACGTTCAACTGGAACTGAAATAAAATTGACAAGTTTATATTTTTCATGATCTCATCAACTATTATGAGGAAATAATGAAGAGCAGAAATTATCAGTAATCATATTGGAAAAATATAACAAAACATTAAAAAAATCCCAATCCATAGCTTTTGACAACAGCTACCTCTCTGTAATGTTTGTATGAATACCATAACTAAACATCTTTAATAGTAAAATCAAAAAGCTAAAAATTTATTTTTATTATCGGTGGTAATGAAAAATATGTAGTGTGCTAAATTATGTCGTGGACTGTCGCTATTGATGTAAAATCGCAATAAAATGATTTTCAACAAGAACATTCGAAAATATCTTAAAAGTCCATGAAAAACTGCAGGCAAACGTATTCCCCGGATAACAACCCTTTAAACAATAGTTTTTTTCAGAAAATAATTTTAATTAAAATTTACTCTCTAGGACAAAGTTGTGATTTTCCAGCCAGTCTGTTTTTAGGACGTCCCAAAAAACAAGAAATATATCATAGTTAATTTTGGATGATATTTTGAATAATATAAATCGTACAAGTTTATATAAAGCTTCGAAAAATATTCTCAAGAACTTATTTCCACACTTCCTAGAAAATTCATTAAATTAATTTTTTTTATTATTTAATTTATATATTGTTTCTAATCGTTTCCATCTAACCTACAATTTGTCTTTATGATAACTTAAATCTAGGTATGTAACTAAGAGGACTCATCGGCCCTGTCTCAGTCTCTGGTGAAATGATGTGTATATATGTTACTGCTAAATTTTTTTAATATGTGCACCTCACTACACAACACTACACAAGATCAGATGGTCTGATTCTTTTGAGTCTGTGTCCTGTTCTGGTGGTATCTAATAGTTGCAATATTTCATTATTCGTGTGAGAATGGAGTCTTTCCTCATGCCCCTTGCAATTCTCTTGATTAATTGACTGACTGTGGATATCTGAAGGTTTCGATGTAGGTAATCAGTCCTATAGTATTTGGTTGCAGGACATCCCATAATTGAACTCCGTATGTCCATATAGGTTTCAATATTTGCTTATATAATGGCAATTTATTATGTCCTGATAACTGTGATTTTCTTCCAATTAACTAGCACATTTCCTATATTTCAATTCCAGTTATTTTCTTTTCTTCTTTATATGTTACTTCCAGCGAAGTTTTGCATCGAGATTCATTCCGAGATATTTAGCGTTGCTATATGGAATGATAGCATTATTTAATGTTATGGGTGCATGTACGGTCTGTTTATAGGTGAACTGCACATGTACAGATTTACGTTCATTAATTCTTATTTTCCAAGCTTGTGTCCAATTATTTATATTGTCAAATGACAATATAATAGCAGGCAAGTGCCTGTTGTAATTTTCGTGAGGCTTCTTCATTATTGTCTCCGACAGCTATAATCGCAGTATCATCAGCAAATGTAACCATCGTAATATTTTCCGTTTGTGGTATATCACAAGTGTAGAGTAAATAAAGCATTGGTCCCAATCTACTTCCTTGTGGTACACCTGCTTTAGATTCTTTTATTGTAGAGTAAGCTTCTTCTTGTGTGACTCTAAATATTCTTGTTGTAATGTATGATTTTAATAATTCATAAAATAAGGCCTTCATGCTAAATCTTATCGAAAGCTTGTACTACATCTAAAAATATAGCTGAGCATACTTTTTGACTTTCGTAGGCTTTTTCAATAACATCTGTTATTATGTGGACCTGGTCAATTGTTGAATGCTTGTTAATAAACCCAAACTGGTGTGTTGGTATTAGGTTTTTTCTCTCTATAATTGGTTTTATTCTTTTCAAGAGAAGTTTTTGAAAAACCTTAGATATTACTGGCAGCAGTGATATAGGACTATAGGATTTTATTTCGTTTGGTAACTTCCCAGGTTTTGGCAACATTATAATTTCCGCCATCTTCCAAATGTCTGGGACATGTTTTAATCTAAATGTTGTATTAATCCAGTTGGTGGATTTTATAATTCTCTTTTTTGGTAGATTTTGCAGTAATTCTCCTGTTATAAACTCGTAGCCTGGTGATTTTCTGGGGTTAATGTCAGTTTTAATAACTTTGGTTAACTCTTTCGGCGTGACTAATTCAATCATCGAATTTTCAGCTTCTATGTCCGGCAAATTATGTTCAATATTAGTTTCGTTTGGTTTGAAAGCTTTTTCTAGATATTCAGCAAATGCTTCTGAATTTTGGTGATTGTCACGTGCCCAATTCCCACATAGGTCTCTTATAGGTGGACTGTGTAGACATGAGAGCTTTAGATATTTTGTGGCTTTCCAGAGTGAGTAATCAGTTTCTTTATCATTTGTTAAATTTCTCAGATAGTGATTTATGGTTTTGTTTTTAATTTCCAATATTTCTCTTTTTAGTCTTTGGGTTATATTATTCAAACTATTTTTATTTTCAGGTGTTCTGTTTTGTTGCCATTTTTTCGTAATTTACGTTTTTCAGCTACCATTTCTTTCACTTCCTTTGGATAATTAATTCCTTTAGTTATACTCTTAATTTCTGGAGTATTACTCCAAGCAGCCTGTTGAATATCTACTACGAATTTTTCTGCTTCAAAATTTAATTGTTCAGTTGTCTTAAGGGGTACATTTAGTTGAATTCGTTTGTTCAATTCTTCAACAAATCCTTCCCAGTCTATTCTCTTGTTTGTTAACGTTGGGTTTCTTTCTTTTCGAATTATATTTCATAAGTCACCTCCAATTATAAATTTTTCTCCAAGGTTACTTAGGATATCAAGTAATTTTTCTTTTTTTTATTGTATCTTGGAGAACAATAAATTGCTGCTATTGTAACCTTATATCTGCTTGATTTAATAGTTACTGCTGTTACCTGATTTCCTGCTATACTGAGCTCGGGTTCTTGATGGTGGGAAATATTCTTTTTTATTATTATTGCACTTCCTCCTCTTGCGATGTTAGCTGGATGTATGGTATTAAATTAAATAAACTAAAAAATGTGTTTCCCTTCCATTTATGCACAACCGTAAGAGGATTTACACTTTAAAATAATCTTAATGCGTCTCAACACACACTATGTATGTTAATAATATATAGAGTTTGTCCCAAAGAATAAAATATTCAAATTTGATCCGTAGAACACAGGCAAAATATCCTGCAGCCATTTATAAGGGTTACAATACTTCGGTGCGTGTATCTGGAATTAACAGCTTAAGGCGGTCTCAGCTTAGTGGTGACCACATTATTCTAAGAGAAAAATATGAGGTTTAGAACGATGAGGTTTTCTTAAAATTACAAAAATTCTATTTAATACTAATAATAATGAGGAGACAACCATATAATCATATACAGATATACTATCCCCGAATTTTTGGAACTATTAAATTCGATTAAGAATACTTTGACAACACAAAATTATATTCGACATTTTTTACAAGTTAACACGTTGAATGCCACGGCAGTTCTCAGAAATCTAGCCTAAAATGGCAATTTGACTGAATCATTCTAGTCCATAGTTATCATCAAAAAGTATCTTACAAATAGCAAAAAGGTCGTACGAATTATCTCGTAGTTGGATTCTGTAACAGAAATATTTTCGCGGAAGAAAATGCTGAATTATCAGATAGAGGCCTTATTTTATTGCCTTTTCTCCTTTTTGGATTAATTTATTGCATTACAAGTGGCAGCAAAAAACCAAACTAAAATATATGCTGCGCAAGAAATTTAAAAAAAAAGCATAAAAAATCTGAAAAAATTGGCAAGACGTCTATGCTGCAGAGATGAAACTTTTTATTATACTTTTGTTGCAAATGGAGACTTTTGTCTCCTACATATGAGTCGAAATCGATTCCAGTTGTTACTTTTATTTGGCTGATAACTCAATACAATTTACCGACAGATACAACGTGAGACCTATTTATTTCAATAATACTATGAGTCAAAAATATGTACCAGATTAAAAAAGCTTGTGTTGACGAATCCATTATGCTATAGCGGGGAGGATTCCTTTTCAACAAATACATACAAAATAAAAAGCACAAATATGATATCAAACTGTATGAACTATGTGAGTCTTTTACTGATGTTTTACATTTACTTTGAGGATCTCGATAAAGGATACACAGTTAACATGGATAATTTTTATAATTCTATTCCTTGCTGCGAGAAAATAAAAAAGGAAACCACAAAGATTTAATGACTAGTAAACTGAAAAAAGAGAATGCATTTGGCAGAAAAATGGCTAAATTAATTTACACTTAACATACTGTGAGAACTTGTATTAGTAACATATCATTTATATCAATATAAATATAACCTTTATTCTGTTACGAGAGAAACATGGTTAAATTAATAAATTGAGGTCTAATTTCGACTACACGGAGATCACTAGTATCCATCAATATAGTAAGTCAAACAAGAAGATGCTTACTTGACAATGAGATCAGAACACAATAAAATAGTTCTTTGGGGTTATATAATATATCACAAATATATAACATTAGTATATTTACTTTTGCTGATGACAAAAAGAAGCAACTATAAAACTACAAACAGCAAACAAGTGAACCTAAATATAAACAGTAAAATCATCCCATACAGGAATTACACCAAGTATCTTGGGTTTAAACTTATTGAACTATAGAATAGAATAGAATACTATGCCTGTCATCTAAATTTAATGAACTCTGTAGATTAAAAATAATCGAAAAGTTTGGACGTATTATATTTTTCTAACAGGAGTTAGGATAACATTATATATACAATAATTCAAGCCGGCTTGGTGGCGTAGAACTTGAAACGACAGGACGGTCTTCATACCGTTGCGATTGTCGCGTGTTCGAATCCTGGTGGGACATGGATGTACTTTATGTTTGTGATTGTAACTATAAATGTCTTTATAAGCAACAGTGGAAAATCCTACAAGGAATGACCGTAATAGTAACGCCAGTAATAAGACTGGGTAAGGCCGGATATCATCAGAGACTGTCTCTAAGTTGATCACTCTCCAGTCGGTAGGCTTAATGCCGAGGACCGTAGTGGACCGAGGTCTAGTCCAGATAAACTCTCGTTGGTAAAAAGGAAACTAATATATATATATATATATATATATATATATATATATATAAACAATAATTCAACTAGTCTATTCCAATATTTATAAAAAAATATTCCAAATTTTTACAAAGAATTGAATAACGTTTTATTTTATTTAATAAATTAAAAATCATGATTCTCATACTTTTGTTTATTAAAATGTATTCAATGTATCTGACATTAATTCCATGCATTTTTATTAAATATAAATTTATAATGTTATGTATCAGATAAAGCGGTAGATTAGTTTAGGGTGTAATTAAGTGTATACGCTTAGCAGGGTTCAAAAAGATTCACAGTAGATAGGTCCAATAAATTCAACGCTAACGATGTGCTAATTACAAGAAATTCTAAAAGTTTCCATAAATTTTATCTAACACTAGCATTAGGGAAGAAAAATGTATCTACAATTAATTTCCCACTTGCTACAACAAATATTTTTACTCCACAAGGAAAATGTCGTAAAGTAGAAAAATATAGAGCACGTAACAGAATTAGTATTCATTAAAATTGAGATTCATTCAAGAAAGTTCCCGATCCGTGTACTGTAAGTTACGAACTTGTAAGCATTAATAAAATATTGATATCAGGAATAGGTAAATGACTATAGAAAATGTAAATCTAATACGTATCCTTTTGGTATTCAGTGTAGGTATCTTGCGATAATAGGGACAAAAGGATTATAGGTTAAACTAGATTATTTTATCTATTAGTAAAACAAATACGTAGACATTCATGTGCTGCTGTTGTACAGGAATAGTTAGCATAACAAAATTAACAAAACCTTAATAATTGTCAAGGTGGTAATAACAAAATTTGTATAATCCACATCATAACTATATCAAAGAAATTAGTTACAGTAGTCCTCATTAAGTATTAGATCCACATAAATAAGTAATCCATATTTTGAAATGTATCTGAATGATTTAAAAAATCATTGAAGAAGAATCAGAATATTGTAATGACTTAGAAATATGAGAAAAAAAATAGTTTCGATTGGTTATTAAAGATATATCTGGAAAGATACTGGCAGATACCAACGCTGAAGTTTGAAGCAATAGATGTAAGCAAAAGATTGTTGAGTTTGAGTAAAGACAGACTTTTTTATAAAAAGCATGTTCAAGAAACAACGAGCAGGGCACAGACTTAAAAGAATGAAACCATCTGACCATCTGTAGTGTTGTGTAATGTAATATAATAAAGAAATACAGCAGTGACATGTATAAACACTATTTCATCAGAGACTGAGATAGGGCCGATGGGTCCTCCAAGTTATATACCTAGGTTTAAGTTATCATAAAGACAAATCGTAAGTTATTCGGAAACGACTAGTAACAACGTAATAATTAAATAATGATAAAAAAAAGAAACAACGGTAATTTTTATGTTTTAGAAAGAATTGTTTTTATTTAAAAACAATAAAACAGCGTACTCGAACGTAGTTGAAGGCACCACTCGATGAAACCATCAACAGGTATCACTATCGACTAGAATTGATGCGTTTGCATCGAATATTGTGCGAAAAATGACCGGAATACGAAAGAAGAAAGAACAATGTTTGAGCATGACAATGCTCGTACATATGTTGCAAAACCTGTGAAAATAGACTTGGAAATATTAAAATGGGAAGTGCCCAACTGTATCCAACCTTTCTCCTTCTGATTACTATTTGTTCCTAAGCAGCGATTTACTTCTTATAAAGATACCAAAAATGGATCAACTCGTGGACAGCCAGAAGAGATACATCGTTTTTTCGAGATGGAATCTGCAAATTGCCTGAAAGATGGGAAAAAGTTCCTTAAAATTTATTTATATGCCTAATACATATAGTATATTATATGAAAAAGAAATAGTTATAATTATCGTCATTTTTTTTTCCAAATTCATCCTAAACTAATGTTAAATCTCTTATCTGAACTCCACAAATATGAAAAAAAGTATAATTTAACCAGTTTTATCACACACTTAATATATTTGAATGGAATCATCGGTAAAACCAGTTGGAATTGAAGATAAATCCACGAAAATCTCTTTTTTTTATGATTGTTATCGGGGTCGAAGCCAGCAGAATACGTATGTCGTCGCTGATATGTATATAAAGATATTCAATAAACGTTCGGATGTTTGCATGCTGAAGATAAGTCCTCCTATAGGAAGGAAATTTGCTATTTTTAGGTTAAGATTGTAAATTGGTTTCGTTAGAGTGAACATCTGCGGAAAATGTAATTTTTATTAAATTTAACCCAGATATTGATACGAGATCTCTCAACATGCAGATTAGATGCTATTGAAAATGAATTTATGGCTAATAATTTTAACCCTCATCATATTTTACGGTTAAAAATGTTTTTTTTTCAATAAGCTTCTTTTAAAATATGCAGTTGTAGGTAATGAAATGATAAAAAATATTATTCTGTATTATTAAATTTACTGGTACTACTTTATGTAAAGCACAAAACCAAAAGTGTAAAAGTATTTTATTATATTTTTAATGATTATATTGATATGAAAGTAATTTAAAATTTAGTTTTTCAACAAAATTGATATTTTAGAATAAATTAACAGAACTAAATACCTTATGAAATCAGGGAAAAGCCAGACATTCAAGAAAATTATATAAAATAATTGAATGAATATTCATTAATGTCGATTACTTTGCAAAAAACAGGTATGAAATAGAAAACAACCGAAGAACATTAAGTAACAAATTTAAATATTTATTCCCCTTTTTACCAACTGAATTGATAACCTGTTATTGGATTGAATTTACTACTTAATGTTTACTACTAGTGATCATTTTAGAGACCATCCCAGAAGACATCCGGTCTTACACAGCCTGGTTATGCTGGCGTAGTTAGAATCGTTTTTCCTTGTCGGGTTTTACACAGTTTCTTCGAGATATTTTTGATTATAATCACAAACATAAAGTACATCGATGCTCTGCGTTATTCGAACCCTTGACGATCATAGCAGTAGGGGGGCAGTTCTATTATCTAATTCAAACTTATAGTTACATTTCCTAATGTTATATGTTTTAAATAAAATTAGTTAAATGTTAATAAGTTTAAAGGAAAAGTAGTTAATATTTATATCTTCAAAAAAGTATCTTCCCTTCTGAGTAATGCTGGGCTTTGTTATTGAAGTAATTGACTAACACATGAGGACTGTTTTTTATATTTTGAGATTTTTCTGAACTAGTGATCTAAACTAAACTAAACTGTCATTTTCAAATTGAGACGAAGAATATAATAAAATATGATATAAAGTTTAAGCTGGACTAAAATTTTGTGTTTGTTTTTAGTTTTTTTTAAATCAAACCAAAAATAACTGACGCACCAAAATCAAGGGATCATTATTAAAATTCAACATTAGTAAACCTAAATAAATAAAACAAGTTTTTCATAAAAACAAGGAATATTTTCTTCGATGTACCACCAACGAAAATGACGTAAAATTTCAAATAAAACCAAAAAAAAAGACTTATTAAATCACTAGAATAACAGGAAGACCAATTATGTCTGCGAAAAAGTGGATTCTATTGACGTTTAAATAAAGTGAATTATTTCTGATTGATAACCTTTGACCACTTTTCTGTTAATACCGGCACTCTAAAACTACTGGAAAATCTTTATGCTGAATCAACCAGCCCTTATTAAAGTCAGCTTCCCTTCTTCAGTAAATAAATGTAAGGTTTAAGTTAAGTTTGGTCTAGCCGTACTGTGAAGGAATAGTGGATAATTAAATTATTTGTTTCACCAGGTTCGAACAGCTTATCATATGAAACCCAAGAAGAAAGAAGGCCTTTAAAAATGTAAAAAATGAATATTTTTTCTGGAAATCTCCATTTTAAGAAGCTTGATAATTTCTTGACTGAATGAAATAGTGACGTTATATTTCATCTAGAATGTTACATGGACAGTAATCTTTCAAGGGCCCTGTAGTGGCTATCGCTATAAATATGAGACTTAAGAAAAATCAAAATAACCATTACATCCGGTCTTACACAGCCTGGCTACTGGTATAACTCGAATGATTACTCCTTGTCGGATTTTGCACTGTTTCCTCGAGATATTTTTGATACGAGACATCACAAACATAAAGTAAATCCATGCCCTGCGGTAGTCGAACCCGCGACGGTCATAGCAGTAGGAGGGCAGTCTTAGGGCTATCATCTTATTCAACCCTATAGCTAGACTTGCTAGTTTTACATATTTTAAATAAAATTAGGTAAATACTAATAATTTTTAAGGAAAAATAATTAATGTAGTTTTCTCTTAGTTATTAACTTACATACGAGGAATCTTTTATATATTTTGGGATTTTTCTGAACTAGTCATCCAAAATAAACTAAACTGTCATCTTCATATTGAGATAAAGGATATAATAAAACATGTTATAAAGTTTAAGCTGGACTACAATTTTGTGTGTCTTTTTAGTTGTTTGAAATTAAACTAAAAACAATTAGTGCACCAAAACTCAGGCATCATTATTACAATTCAACATTAGTAACCCTAATTAACTAAAACAAGTTTTTGATGTGCCATCACAGAAAATGTCATAAAATTCCGAATAAAGACGATAAAAATGTTTGAGTTAATAAATTTCCAGAATAACAGGAAGGCCAATTATGTCTGGGAAAAATAATTTCCATTTTTGTTAATGTTTTTCAGGGCGAGTTATTCTTGACCCCTTTGACCATTTGTCTATCAACGCCGTCACTGTAAAACTTCTGGAAATTGTTTGGCCTGAACCAACCAGCTTCTTTTGAAGTCAGCTTCTCTTCTTCAGTAAATACATGTTAGGGTTATGTTTGGATTTTGATCATTTTGTATCGCTATTCAATAAATCACCTGTTAGACCTTTCTCAGAGTAGGTCAGTTCTGAAAGTTGTGTTCTAAGAATGTGCAGTAGTACTGAATTATCACTTAGTTTATATTGCCATATGTAGGACCTTTATTACCGTACTTATTACAAATACGTTAAATATAAGTGAACTTTTACTATATAGAATATTATACTTACCACTACATGTTTAAATATGTTTACTCAGTCTCTGACAATTCATTAGAATAAGTTGACTTACCTGAAATAAAAATAAAAATTGAAATTAAAAATACAAAACTACTTTTATGTATCTAAAGAAAATTGGGATAATGATTATGTACCAATTTAAATACATAGTGCTTACCAAGCAATTTCGGATGAAGCTTAATGAAAAGCCTCCGTGCTTAACTTACTAGTTCGAAAACTTTTGGGTAACTCATAAATTAGTTGACCGATATATTTAGTTTTACACTGATAGGGAATTTAGTAATTAAAAAATAATAAATTAAAACTTCCGGTCTTTATTTTGGTGGGTTAATTTATGCCGCTTACGCGAATTAGACCGAAGAGCTTTTCTACAACAACGTCGGTGTGTAGTCATTTAACATTTGAAAATAATTAAAGTTTGACAGTTTAAAATTTCCAAACTTTTAGCGGGTGCATTTTTGGAAAAAAATAGTTAAAGATTAATGATTCGTTTAACTTTGTGGACACACATATTGTCAGATATTAATTGTTGAAATTAATTTAGAGTACTTAGTATCATATTGTCCTATACAGGAGATTAAATTTGTTTTCATTATTATATGTTTAATATTTGTTTGGAATGACTCATCGTTTACCATTACAAAATACCATTTGATATAAATAAAAACAATTTATTATAACAGTGAATCTATATTTTTGGCCCTAGTAAATATATTAATCAAACTAATTGGTTAAACAAAGTATTAGTCTGCTCTAATTTATAATTTTACTCCAGATGCTTTTTATAAATTAAAAAAAAAAGACAAAATAATATATCTAAAATATTTTCGAAAGTTTCAGATCAGTCGAAGTACGAATCTAGATGTTCTAAAATCTCTCTCGAAGACAATCTAGGATCCGAAGTAGGAATGTAGACTGATTGATTTTTTTAAAACTACTTTTGAAATTTGTTAAATATTTCCTTAAAATAGAATCAATTAGAAAATCATCAAAACAAAATATATATTACCAAACTCGGCAAATGTATACAGCTTGCAAAGTTCTCATACAGTAATGCAATTTGTTTGACCTTCTGTATGACATGTGACACTATCTCGATGAAACCAAATTAGACCAATTTAGATGGAAAAAATTGTTTATAATGTCGCGATATCAAGGACCAATAATAATCATTGGATGATTGGCATCATTTTCGAAGAGCTAAGTCCCAGTGTAGCATCTTGTCCAAAATTCACACCAAACAATAACAAGATGTGAATGGATTTAATTTTGTAAAATGTTTCTGTACTTCAAAGGTGACTATTTCAATTATAGCGAAACTATATTAGTTTTTAAGCTACGAAAATGCGTCGTTTTTTTATATAATGGTCCGTTTTTACGAAGCCTGGTGGTTACTAAGCGACTTGATAAGTAATTAAATTGCTTTTACTGTATTTATGTTACCTTAGCAATTGTTTGATCTTTTTTGTTTGACTTTTTCTCTTATTGTTTCTGCAAACCTTTTGCTATAACTTATTTCATTGAAGTTTCGCCCAATGATAATTTCACTATATTCTCGATAGATGAAAACTAATATTTTAGTTAAAAAGGATATACTAGTTAAGTAGTTGATAAAGATTTAATCAATTTACAGTAAATCCATACAACCCAAAAATATAAAAAGAATTTTACACAATTCAAAATAAAACTGTTCATTACAACTTAATAGATTAGGCATAGTAGAACCGAATATAATTAGGCAAATATATTTCTCCTTTTTGTTTCCTGAAATTTGTATGAGATGGAATACGTACATCTCGGACATTATTGAGGAGGTTGTGAATAAAAACTTGTATTATATTATATCATTGTTACCTAAAGTATTGAAACATATTTGGGATGATTATTCCATTCATTTTATTATAACCTCAAAATAAACTAAAAATATAAAATTAATTTTATACCATCCCTAACCAATTTATATTTATTTAAAATGATATGTAGCGCAAAGATGGACACAGTGATCTTCGTCTATATATTTAAGTTACAAATTAAAAAAATATATTCGAGGACTGCGTTCAATTGATTTTTTTTTGTCAGTTATAGAAAAGTGTTCGATTTATTAGAGAGTAGAGTATGAAAATGCGTCGTTTTTTTATTTAATGGTCCGTTTTTACGAAGCCTGGTGGTTACTAAGCGACTTGATAAGTAATTAAATTGCTTTTACTGTATTTATGTTACCTTAGCAACTGTTTGATCTCTTTTTTGTTTGACTTTTTCTCTTATTTTTTGTGCAAACCTTTTACTATAACTTCTTTCATTGAAGTTTCGCCGAATGATAATTTCACTATACTCTCGATAGATGAAAACTATTATTTTATTTAAAAAGGATATAGTAGTTAAGTAGTTGATAAAGATTTAATCAATTTACAGTAAATCCATACAACCCAAAAATATAAAAAGAATTTTACACAATTCAAAATAAAACTGTTCATTCGGTTCAACCTAATAGATTAGGCATAGTAGAACCGAATATAATTAGGCAATTATATTTCTCCTTTTTGTTTCCTGAAATTTGTACGAGATGGAATACGTACATCTCGGACATTATTGAGGAGTTTGTGAATAAAACTTGTATTATATTATATCATTGTTACCTAAAATATTGAAATATACTTGGGATGATTATTCCATTCATTTTGTTATAACCTCAAAATAAACTAAAAATATATAATTAATTTTATACTGTCCGTAACCAATTTATATTTATTTAAAATGATATGTAGCGCAAAGAGGGACACAATGATCTTCGTCTATATACTTAAAAATATATACAAATTAAAAAAATATATTCGAGGACTGCATTCAATTGATTTTTTTATCAGTTATAGAAAAATGTGTTCGATTTATTAGAGAGTCTATGAACGGTTTTACAACTTCAATAAAAATCAATTTATATTTTTATCGGATTTGCATTTTATTTGAACTGCGGTGTTCGAAATACTTTAAAAATACTATTTTTACTGCAATAGCCTAGGCTCACCAGTAAATTATCAAAACGGATTATTGGATTTTGACAGCTTATACCGTAGTACTCGTTAATATAAATCGTATTTTTTTGCCATACCAGCACTATATGGAAATTGTTTTGATTTTTACATCTATAATTTCATCGATCCCTGTTCGGGTATTAAATTAAAAATGGCTTTGTATTTTCTATTGTTTTTTTAGATCGCTAATATTAGATAAACCTGTTGATGGAAAAATATTGTGTGTATATAATAAAATTGGTTATTGAATTAAGAAGCAGTAAATACCAGAGGTTTTGTTCAATTAAATTTTTATTGGTAAAATAAAGTAAAATAAAATATAAATGAAATGTATATAATTAAATGGAGACATTAGAGAAAGCATATATTTTAAGTTCTAATATATCTGCGATAAAAACAGTGGCAACATTTTAAGAAATGACAAGAGCTCTACATTTTTTTTTCCTGAAGTAACACTGATAAGGCTATTGTCCATGTATGTTATTCGCATCAAATGCGGAATTTCTGTGTTCTGCTACTTCTTTTCTTTTCGCATTTGTACGCTCTCACATGTACTTGGAAACAATATCCTTAACTCAACCACCTTATTCTTCAAATTGGACAACCTCTATCATACCAATTACTTTAAGAGATAAATATTTTTTCGATATTAATATCATACATCTTTGCAGAAGCGTAGACGAGACACAGTCGAAAGAATCGAAAATCTATTTTTCAGTATAGAAACTTGCATAATAATAGCCTACTAAATACTTTAATTTTAGCTCTTTATGAAATATAATATACTATATACATATATATATATATATATATATATATATATATATATATATATATATATATCAGTATATTACTGATTTCATTTCGACGAACTATCTACATTTTAGAGGAAAAAGTGTAAAATCAAATTTAATCATATTTTATATATCATGAATTTTGCATAAAAGCAAAATACATGATTTATTCATCCAAATGCTTGTTGTTTCTGCCAGATTCCTTCAACAACTACTGAGATAACTCCATTCGAAAATAATTTTTGCAATAATCAACAAAATCTGAGCAACCTTACATTCAACAAAAGTAAAAGTATAGTACAGCTTAACAAATATCACACTGACAGGTGTGTTGTTACAAGAATATAACAGTAATCTCTTAGAAACTATTCAAAAGACCAAAGAGACAAATATAGAGAGAAAACTGTTATCTAACAAAATCAAATGTATTTTTATCAGCTTATTGTATGTCAGAACTAAATAAGCTTCGCATATTCAACAGATATAACGAAAAAATATGTTTACCTCAATAATAAGACACGTTTCACTTCAATTTTAACATTGCGTGACGTAATTTAAGGAAGTCAAAGTACTAACAAGCAAGACGAAGATTACATAACTTTATATAGCTACTGGTAGCCATAAACTTAACAGAAATAAAGCTAAATAGAAAAGTTTTTATACCTAAAATAAGTTATATATATATATATATATATATATATATATATATATATATATATATATATATTAAATTAATTGAATCATTGAATTAATTGAATATTGGAGCCTAAACATTTTCGAATATCGAATATATTGTGTGCTGAATGCCTAAGTAAAAGAAGAAATTTTAATTGTTGTTGAAGACATACTAAAATTAAAAGTCATTATAATGTTTATGTTGTCGTAATATAAATATTAAATATGATTAAATATAAATACTAAATGTCTCATGGTAAAGATTATGAACATTTAATTAAATTAGTATAATTAATTCTTAAACTGCAAAAATTGTCTGTATCCAACTTTTGGTTTTCATAAAGATGGATACAACATTTGCTTTATGCTAACGTTATTACTAATATGTTACTGAGAACTTAATACTAATGGACCTTAGTAGAAATATTATAGAAAATTAGTTATACCTTAAACATTTCCTCAAAAATTGCTTAAAGGTCACAAAATACATGGACCTAGTAATACAAAGAAAATCAAAAACCATTATTTAATACAGTTATTACGCAATTGTAATTCATAATGGCTTTGATATTGAATAAATTAATTTACATAATTCGTTCTTAAAATGGCAATTTTTAATTATATTTACAGAACCAAGAAAAAAGTTTGTAAGCAATAAATTTACATTTTTTTGCATTTAAAACGACTTTTTCTAAATCAAATATTTCATAAATTTCATAAATCAAATCCATCTTAATTGGTGTCTTGTGTAACTTCAAACGTTTTTCTTTCTCATTAGTTCTCTATGATGTTTGTAAATATATTAGATGTATGAAAAAGTAATCCACATGTTTACAATTGAAAAATTAAACACTATAAATTTCCTATAAATAATTTCTATTCGACCAAATCAAAGAAATATTGGGTGGGGCAAAAGTCCCGCCACCATTTATATTTGACACGAAGATCATATTAATTAGTCTCAGTTCTCAGTTTTGTTTTAACCACTGTGTTGTGTAAACGTCCAAATTTTATTATGAATAAAAGTACGCCACAAGAACGAGCAGAAATAGTGACAATATTTATCGAAAATAATCGTTCCATTATTGCCACCCAGCGGAAATTGCGTCAATGGTAGCGGGAGTTTTGCCCCACTCTTTATATAAAATAATAACATTTTGCAACATTCTAAAAAATCAAAATGGCAATTTAAAACCAACTTCAGTTTTGACCTGATCACAAAATTGAAACAACGCAAAGACAAAAATTTTTAAAAATGCATGAAGAAATATTTGCATTACGTAGCGAACATAATTATTTTGAACTCTAAAATAGATTTGTCAACAATTTGCTTTATTTAAATTATTTAGAACTATCATAGTTACATTAGTTTTTCATCAATAGCCAATACTTATTTTAATTAATATGTTTTATTAGTTAGTTTACTTAAATTAATTGTTGCTTTTCCCAGTATCGGATTTAACATTATCTTATAGCTTTTAATCACAAAAAATAAGAACAAATTTAGCGACACAGATTAAAATCGTTAACTATTAAGTGATTTAGTGAAGAATATTTGGAGTCCTGAGACACCAACCGCACAGCATTGGTTAAGAAATGGACAGTCCCCAAAAGCGCTGACTTTAGACCCATGATGATTTTTTAGGTCATCAGAATAATCTATAGGGCAGTAGAGGCATTTTCAATGTTTTCATAACAACGTTTAAATTATATCATCACTATTCACAAAATACATTTCTATTTTTATATTTTCAATCGAATTTCGAACTTTCAAGGTATATAGTCCTGTTATACCTAGTACTAGCCAATTCTAGCGTATGATCTAGAAGGCAAGTAAAAAATGCTTCATTGCTCTATAGTTGAAAGATATGCCAGCTAAAATATTGGAAGATGTGAAAACCGCTTTTAAGTTTCATCCGATGCCTTCTAGGGAGCTTCCCAAAGTTGCCAGAAATGGGACCTACTATAAGAAATTTTCTATAGTTATCTAAACTAAATCGTTTGAAACAATCTAGAAACCTTGGACATATGTTTTTGAAATTTAATTCTGAGTCAAATTAAAAAATAATCTCAAATAAAATACGGTTCCGATCTGTTTTATTTAAAAAAAATACGGATTAAGTCCATTTCTGTAAAGTATATTTAGAGCTACATAGTTACGTATTTCGATGGTTTGTTACCTGGAACACATGTGGTCTAGTAAAATAAATCCACTTCCCTATCCTGTCGGGTATCTCATTGGGGCGCCAATTAAATTCGCTAAAATCCCATTATCTCTGCGAAATAATTGTATGTTATCAAGAGCGATATATTTCTTAGACGCTTTCTTATATTGTTCTGAATATAAAGTATGGACAATCTGTTGCTTCCTTGAGGTTATTAATACAACAAATAAAAAAAAGTCTTGAGGAAGCTCATTTCTATTTTGGAAGATTTATATCAAGCAAAGCAAGAGAAATAGTAACATGGTAACTAATTTTTTATAGTTCACTCTAACAGGTCTGTTGAAAAGTTTCCGGTTTGACACATAGATGGTGCTACTATAATTAAATCAATATGTCTTCTAGTTAGCACTAACTCTCAAAAGACGCGTGTATAAATTTTACTGCTGTCGGATCAAATATGGCTCCATCATTTCACTTCGAAGTTCAATCGGTAATCAGCCGAATGGATTCCACACAATGAACCCGATCCAAAGCGTGAGAAAACGCAACAGTCGGCTGTACTTTGGAATGCGCAGGAAATAATTTTCATTAAATTCCTTGAAAAAGGAAGGACCATCAACTATTACATAGCGTTATTGGACCGCTTGAAGGACGAAATCGCCGAAAACGGCTGCATTTGAAGAAAAAGAAACTGCTGCTTCTCCAAGACACCGTGTAACAAGTCAGGGAAAACGATGGCAAAAATCCATGAGTTTGGCTTTGAGTTGCTTCCTCATCCACAGTACACTCCAGATATGGCTCCCAGCGAATATTTCCTGTTCTCAGATCTCAAAGGAATGCTCGCTGGGAAAAAAAACTTTCGTCAAATGAAAGGGTGATCGCCGAAACTGTGGCCTATTTTAAAGCAAAGGACAAATCGTACTACAAAAATGTTATCGGAAATGTGGAGGGTCGCTAAAATCAGTGTGTCAGCCTTGAAGGGAATTATGTTGAATAAAAAAACTAATTTGGACAAAAAATATGTTTTACTATGGTAGGCCGGGGACTTTTTAGTTGGCCTGTTACTATAGAACCAGCAACAGATTTTGTATGAACCATACTAGAATAAGAGCTTCGATAAACACAACAAAATGTTAGCAAACTTAAACTTTTAACAGGCTACAAATAATGTCTTGTACCATTAATATTATTATAAAATATAATTATTCTCTATCTAACGTGTTTCTATATAATAATTTTTATTCTACATTATATGTTACGTTATTTATCCAAAAATATATCAAGCTAATTTTTATGACACAATAAGAAATGTTTTGATGTCGCATACTTATGAGGAAAATAAGCATTGTATCCAGCGTAACTAAAAGAAAAAATAATAGTTTGTCCTTTTTGCCTTTTCACCCTTGTAATATCTCGAACAAAAGTTTAATTTAAAACCTACAAAAGTCTCGAATTTCAATGGAAAAAAATCAAAAGCGTCATTCCGAACGCCATCAAAAGCTGCCAGATAGCAATGCTGTCGCAAAGACAATTTAAGAGTCTCCCGTCTAACCTTACCAATATTATTTCGACACCCGTTCAGTACTTGTTTGGTGTTTAGGGTGTTTGAAAATATATACAATGAAGTCGACAATGGAATTTATTTAAGGAAAGAGAATTTATAAATAGCTTTTATTATATAGAAGTTGAGTTTTTTAAATATACGTTATTGAAACTATATTGGTAAAGAAAATATAACGATTATTTATAGCAAATAATTTCAGTTCAGTGCAGCTATTTGCTGCCACATTTGGTGGATTATCGATTATTTGATGATAATATTCACCAATCACAAAAAATTAAGTTGGATGATTCCGACATTTTTCTACATGAAATTACAAAACAGCTGTCATCTTAGTGTTATTAAATTTTTCATTGTGTATACATGCTACTCACGGAACGCCCAAAATAGCAAGAAATATTCTTCAGAAGCCTATGAAATAAGGAAAGTCCCGATAACCAAGAATTTTCGGAGACAGTGAATTGCAAGACTGACAACTTTTTTATTAATTAAAACCCGTCATCCTCTTGGACTTTTTAGGGTCGCTGTTACATATTTGGTAGTATATATAATTTAATAATAACATTTGTAAAATAAGTGTAACTACATAAAGGGAATCAATGCTACAGTATGTTAGTACCTATAATTTCAGGTAACATATATAACTAGAAATGTATAATAAGAATAAATAGTTTTTCGATTCGAACACATTGCAATAGTATTACATGATATAAAGAATCCTTGTTTTCGCTTCATGTGGGTAATAACATTTAGCTCACTTATTTTATCTCAGTGAATATATTTCCCTGTGAATCGTAGTGTAGTCGTAGTTATGAATATTTCCTGCATGTCAGTATATGCTTGACTGTGGTTTTTGAGCTGCATAACTTTTACAGCCATGTTAGTAATTGATGAACCAACTATTCCCAGATGTTTAATGAGATGGGAGAGATATTAAGGAGATAATTTTTCGACCACGCGAATGGATTGTAAATAGTGTTACGAACCGCTTCCACATCATTTCATCTTAGTCAGATAAAAACCAGAGTTTTCTAAAGTATATTATAACTTGATCAGCTACAAAAATTTCAAGTAAAAGAATACATAGGTTACATCATACTTCAGTTGGAATATTTATGGCTATAAAGTCTTGGTGTATATATGGGGCAGTCAGCAAGGTGCTGTATTACAAGCTGCTAAAATATAATATAACTATGAAACTATGAAACTAGCAGAGGTGATGAAATTGTTATCCTAATATGCTGGACTTGGCGATATACAAGGCCTCTCAGGAGTTCAAAATTCATTCAATTAATATTTTCGCCTATTATCTCAAGCGTTTCATAGGTAAATATTATTTCACTATTAAAGAAAAATCATAATATGAGTGTTATTTTCTAGAATGTTAAGGTTCAAATAAAATTACTTTTCAAGGTCTCTGCTCTAAAGCCGAAACGTTTTTGGAAAACAAATTTCGGTCCTACTTGATGAAATTCCTAATTGTAATTTTAATAGTGAGTCTGTCATTCAAATCTACATCGATAATTAAATTGAAATACATAATATGTCATATCTGGGACTATTTTCCTTAACCTACATCTGCAAGTACAAATTCTCTTTTGTCAAAGGAAATTGATGTCAAACTAAACTTACACCAATATACTTAAAATTACTCACTTGACCATAAATCAGTCCCGGATCGCATTCTAAGTCTGTCTATTTTGTTGTCCAAACACACTTACAGTACGTAATATTTTATTTCAGTAGTTCTTGGTGGCCATTCTTTATCAAATGACAATATTCAATAACTATATTTACTGAAATGTGAACTTCTTTTGAAATGTTACAAAAATGTATCACAAGCAATAAACTAAGATACCGAAGCATTTAGTGTTCTAAAAAAGCAAAAAATCATCCAATACAACACATTTTCCTATCGCAAGCTGGTTTAATAACTGTATCAAAATGGAGCACTCGACCAGAAATGTGTTCCGGATAGGTTTTGTTACCACTGTTCGATGTAAAAGCGGATTTAGAAACCATAAACGAGCGAATTGAACGAACTGATCCGACGTTTTCATTTTCCAAGTTATTAATATTTGCATTTTATCCCGCAAACTTCACGTGTTTAACGTTGTTTTATTGCTGTATAAAGTTGGATTAAAGATATTAGTTTGCGCGCAGTTAAAATCGCTCCAAGTCAAGATATAATGCAGAAAAATGTAACAATCATCCTAAAAAATAATTTATATATATATATATATATATATATATATATATATATATATATATATATATATATATATAAGTGTGAAATGTGCTTCTGAAAATATCAGCAAAAATTTATATGGAAGTAATAAAAGAGAAGGACTTACTTTACATACGAAATATTGCTTGTAACTTAGTTACCAAACATTGCCTTTTCCAACTATCATATTTCTAATCAATACCACATAATTTTATTTTTATTAAAATAAACAAAAAGAGACATTTTTCTGATACGAAATTTATATGTTGTTAGAGAATGACTAAGTGTAGAATGATGTAATATTTTCTTATTTTCAATATTGATGTCGACAGAGGGGGTCCTTCCTTTATCCATCACGTATCAAATGTCTCTCTTGTTTTTCCAATAATTAACATAATATATTTGTTCTAGTGACTGTTATTACTGTTATATTTGCTTATTATATTTTTTAAGTTTAAATGACTTAAAATATGAACGAACTAACTCTGGACTAAGCAATATCTCTGACATGACTCTGTCATACTTGGCTCATAATAGTTCTTTCTCAAATGATTAATCCAGTATCTCCATCAATGATGCCTGCATTGACTTCAACATTTATTTAAGTGTTTACGAAAAGTACAGGTTTTTCACATTTAATAAATATATAGTTATTTTATGAAATATCAACACTTTAGTGAATTATAATCCAACTTCATGGACATTAAGTTCCATAGACATCAATTTGACTAACACTTTGAAGTCTTCGAATCATTTTTTTTATTTTATAGATTGATATTATTCCAACAAATCCATAAACAAACCACACACTAGATGAAAAATAGTTCAAATCATCAAACTATTCGTTGATGCAGAAGAAAAAAAGTGACAGTTTGTTGCTATAAGTTTTACAGAAGTTAGTGTAGTTATAGAACAAAAAATAATAACTTAAACGTATCTGAAGAACTGAGGATGGAAAGAGATCCAAGAGATGGTCCACCGTATTGTGAAAATAAAAACATTTCAATTACAATATATTTTTAAGATCAGCTCGTAAACATAAAGTTTTAACTGAACTAAAAAGATAGCATCAGCTGTAAACACGTACTACGAAGCAAGTTATAACAGTATTTAAAAAATATGTTATATTACACCTTTCCCTAATATTCGAAATTCAATGAACATTTTCTGTTGATGGTTATTTTTATAACCGTTGAGGAACGAAATATAAAAATACAAATTTCCTTACGCTCGCGTTTAAAAGTACACCAGCGTTAAATGTCAAGATGCTAAGTGATGCCGACGAAAATATTTAGAAAACAAAATTGTAGAGAACGGTTTTTTCGAAGCACTTAATACTTAATACTAATAAGCTTTTAGTACAAAGTTTAATGAATCTTTAACAGAAATTTGTGAAACAAATATCTGATACTCATTGAAAACTAAATCTTATATTCGACAATACTATAAATTGTAAAAAAGTTATCGAAACGGATTCTTCATCAAAGCAAAAATAATCTCTTAAAAGTTATTTCTTAACATTATCCTTATTTCCCTTTCTAAGCTTATGTTCAATATCAGTTAGGCAATAGATATGAAATATTTAAATATGTCTAAAGAAAAACATGAAGACCATTTTGTTCTTGTGTATCGCGTAACGGTGGATATAAAAATATTCATCTAAAAATTTACTGACTAACTTTATCAAAATTTCTAACATGAATTGTTAAGATTTATTTTAAACTCATTTTTATGTATTTATTTTCTGTTGAGGGTTTAAGAGATGTTGGGTTTTTATGAAGTATAATATTGTATGTTTCAATCAAAGTTTATAATATAGGTTGTTAAAGAAAAGTTATTATTATATCATATTTTTACACTTAATTAAATGTGAAACTAGGCTAGTTATCTTTAGATGTTGTTTTATTTTTTTATTTTTTTTAAATATATTTTAAATTCTCCTTTTACCAACTATAGGTTTATCTGGACTGGACCTACTATTTAACGTGGGCTCCGAATCACTGTCCTCAGCGTTAAGCCTACCGACTGGCGAGTGACCAACTAGAAATCATTCCAGAAGACATTCCAGCCAGGTTACTGGGGTGGTTGGTATTATATTCCTTGTCGGATTTCACATTCTTGCCTATGACAATCACAAATGTTAAACAATCATAACACAACAAAAAAAACGTAACATCATAACACAAACATAAATAACACAACCATGACCCAGCAGGATTCGAACCCCGCGGCTATCGCAACAGTAGGAGGACCGTCCTATCGCCTTTACCACTGCGCTACCAAGCCGGCGCAGTTCTTGTTGAATGGAATGGAGGAAATAAATATTTTTCTTATTATTTATTATAAATATATAAATATATTTATATGTTTTTATTTTCTTATCGTATTTTTAACACGGCAGATAATCTGTAGAAAAATAAATCTGCAATACTTGAGGAAATTTGAAATGATTCAGATGAATTATGTCATGTAATTTTTCTTGTAAATATTGCATGGCTATTTGACAGTATTCCAACAGGAATTTTCTGAAATTTTGTTTGTCTGAATTATAAATTGAAATATAAGCATACGGAATTGGGAAAATACATTGGAAAAATAATTTATTCGTAGAAAACGAATGTATATATCATATGAACGTCATTTAAAAATTAGTTTTTAACCCCATTTACTGTTTTTCCATTACTCTTATTTAATTTGTAGAAGTTAAATTATCTCTGTATATGTTTATTATTATGTTAAGCTGTTATTATCCAAATGCATTCACTATTGTACTCCCAATATTTCTGTCATAAAATTGAAAATTTTATTTGGGGAAATTAATTTGTTTGATAGTATACATGTTATAAGCGAAAAATAAACTAGTATAATAGAAAATTCATACCGATAAGTTAAAATACAATATTTAAGAAACCCAAAACAATTATTATGCCCAATAATATATTGTATTAGCAATTTAATTTTAACAAAGTATAGGAAAATAAAAATATTTATTGTGTGAACACCCAAGCATTCATCGTAGAAGAATTTAATCATTAACTATATTAGAGTCAAGAGAATATAATGAATATAATTGAGAATAAAACTGAGTACTAAATTATCTAACAGAATTAGTTTTATTATCAATATCATCGCTGATATATTAAAAGTTATGTGTCTAACAATATATAATGCTCAGTAACATGTTTCCAAATTATTTGCTACTATTTTCTCCAATAATCATCAAATATGTATGAAAAATTATCATCAAATGGTATGAAAATACCCAAAATATAGCACCACAAACTTGCTAAACAGTACAAGTTAATAATATTATCTTCCCCCTATTTTTATAAACTGATTAATTGCTTCCAAATGTAATACGAAGTCTGCTTTTGGCGTACATTATGATTATTATCAATTATTCAGGTGTTAAAACAAAATTTTTGTCCAGTTTTTAAAATCGTATTTAAACGTCCTCATTTCATTATTCATAATTATATTTGTCGAGTTTATCTTTGCCATATTTCGTCATTTCCATTATTCTCTGTCATTATACGGACTAACGAATTAGCTTTAATATGCTCCTTTTACACAAATCAGTATAAATGTCTCTAATATTAAGATATATGATCAATTTTCATGTTGCAGATAATTTTATATTCAAGCAATCACAGTGTTTGAATTAAATTAAACAACAACTTCATCAGAACTAATTTTTTTTTAATATTATAACTTGTTTTTGTGTCTCATGAAGAAGGACATTCTTGTGATGAAAGAAAATGTTTTGCCAAGCGTGGAGTAAGCTAACTTCAAATCAAAACCAACCAAAAATACATTAATATAATTATTTTAAATTTGCTTAATACTTTACTATTACTATAATTCAAAAATAATAAAAAATATGATCAATTGGATACTAAATAGACCACCTCTGGTATACCTATGAAGCAATTAAAACGATATGCTACACCAAAAGGAAAAATAAATGGGAACATATTCGAAATCGCTTGATACATAATTTAAAATGAAAGCAACGCGGTTACAGATTAATCTGATTTTATCAGGTACAGTTATTTATTGAATCCCACTGGCGTAATATTGAAAACATATCCGAAGTGATTTTATTTAATATTTCGAAATTTATGTTAATTGGAATGTAGCTGATTAAAATATGTGTCAATACATATTATTTGATGGAGGTTATTTTGAGATATTGTTAAAATATTCCAGAAATTAAGTAGCGGTTCTCTATATATATGATGAGTGGTTTCCTATCATTCAAAAGTTTTTGAGGAACTATATGCATCAAGAGCCTTAACATAATAATTGAAAAGGGAATTATTATTCCAGAATATCAGTTTGGGCTTCGTAATAAGCACTAATCCAGTAAACTAAATAAATACATGCATAAATGCTAAAATATATTGTTTGGATATATCACAAACTTTTAATAAAACATGACATATAGGGCTACAGGTTAAACTTCAGGTACAGGTTAAAAAACTTCTTTCTTATCCGAACTTTCAGCTACTGGAAGATTATCTTACAAATAGACACTTTATTACAAAACAAGATGATGATAACACTGATCTACCATCAGTATATTCAGAAATTTCACAGGGAAGTATTGCCCGTATACTACCGATCAGCTGAACATAAAAATCACTACTGTAGCAACATACGCTGAAGACAAGCTAATCATAGTCTAAGATAGAGCAAGTACCTATAAAAAAGTAAAAAACCACTTGTATACAATTAATTTAATAATTAAAATTATTATATTAATTAAGTTATTTATTATTGTTATAAATTCATAGAAAGAGAAAAACTAATACCAACACACCAGTTTGGGTATATTAACAAGCATTCAACTATTGACCAGGCTCACAGAATAACAGATGTTATTGAGAAAGCTTACGAAATTAAAAGTATGCTCAGGCATATTCTTAGCACAAGCCTTCGATAAGGTTTGGCATGAAGGCCTTATTCATAAACTACAGAAAATGTTACCAACACAACACACCGAACTACTAAAATCGTACGTTACAGCCAGAATGGTTAGAGTTAAACAAGGAGAACATTACTCTACAATAAAAGAAGCTAAAGCAGGTGTACTACAAGGAAGTGTACTGGGGCCAATGCTTTATCTTCCCTATACTTGTGATATACTATAAATGAAGAAGATTACGATGGCTACATCTGCTGATGATATCGCGATTGACATGTGACAATATAAATAATTGACTACAATCAGGCCGTACAAGCACCTGTAACATTAAATAATACTATCAGTCCATATAGCAACAACGCTAAATATCTCAGAATGAATCTTGATGCAAGACTTCACTGGAAGGAACATATAAAGAAAAAATGTATTGGCTAATTGAAAGAAAATCACAATTATTAGTACATATTAAATTGCTATTATATAAGCAGATACTGAAACCTAAATGGACATACAAATTCTTCAGAATAAATTGCACAAATACTACAGAACTGACTACCTACATCGTGACCTTCAGATGCCCACAGTCAGTCAAGAAATCAAGAGAATTGCAAGGGGGCATGAGGAAAGACTCCATTCTCATGAGAACATTAAAGTATTGCAACTTTTGGATAAACCATCTGATCTCGTGTATTGAGGTGCATATAAAAAAAGATAGCAGTGACATGTATAAACATTATTTCAAAAACTGAGATAGGGCCGATGTGTCCTCCTAGTTATATACCTAAATTTAAGATATCATGAAGACAAATTGTGGGTTAGTCGAAAACGACTATTAACAATGTAATAATTAAATAATAATAATAATAATAATAATAAAATTGTTATAAATGCATTAATACAGTCGTAGATCATAGGAAAATGCTAATACATTATTTAAAAATTTGATTACAACGTTGCAGATTTTATGAAATATTAATTCCGTAATATCAGGCTTATCCAGGAACATTATAATTTTAAATTAATAAAGTGGAAATATCCAGAAAACTGCTATGTTAAATAAATTTTCCGAAAAATTTGCAATACGGCCTCGCCATCTTCAACAAACAATGAACTTTGTAATAAGGTAATGAATATATTAAGATCTGAAAATGTTGTTTGACGTTCCATAACAAAATATGATTTATAGGTACATACTTAGTTTCCCCAATGTCCTCTTTTTCCGAACCGACTTCAAAAAATAAATAAGGAACTCACTAAAATATAAAATATAATCAAACTTACGACTTTTAACACAGTTAAAATCAGTTTGAAATCAGTACCGTGCTCAAATAGTTATATTAAATTAGATTTATTTTGTTCGTGTTTAATTTTGTGTGACACAAAATTATATTATTATTATGATCACAATTTTAACATCAAATAATTATCGACTCCAAGTATATGAAATGTAAAATATAAAAAAATTGTTCTCAAAGTTATAAGAGTCGACGATTAAGATTCTTTGATATTTGATGTGCCTAGTTTTCTAAAGAAGAAAGAAAGACGATAAAGCCAGCTTAAATGACGCATTTTTTAAATGGGAAGAAAAGTAAAAGTATTCTCAACCTCTTATCTATCAAGCCCACGTTCCTATAGGGCACCCATTCCAATTTATACTTTTGTACTCTTAAGTAGAAAGTAAATCCTTTAAAGAATAGACACTTTAAAATATTTATAGACCTTCTAGATTAGACATATTGCAATTTCATACTCGAATGGTCACGAAAGACGAAAAATATAAAATGTAATATAGAAAGGATTGAATTATATGTTAAAATTATCAATTTTTATTTCATGCCAAGGTTGCCAATCATTGTTGCTTTTGGTTTTTTATCGCATATGTATCACTTATGATTTATACAAATATTAAGTTAAAATCGATATAGATAGTCTTAATATGATTCTACATAACTACATTCAATACTTTTGTTGCTTGACTGGAAGAAAACTCTGCTGAAGCTTAATAAACACTTTTAGGTTGTTCTGCTGAAGCTATTTCGTCTCCTCCCAATTGCAAAGCTTTTGGTTTGATTTAAATGATTCAAAAGTGGAAATTTTTATGTCAGTGACAAAGAGCAGAAGAAATTTTAGAAAATGTTGCAGTTGATGAATTAACTGTTTCCAACGCTATGGGAAAGATCTGGAAGGAGGGAAAATGGCTACCACACAAATTGATTGAAAACTGAACTCACTGTTTCATTGCTTGTCATGTAAAAGTTAAGACTTTGTGAGCTGTATTGTGTCTGACGATGAATAATGGATCTACTATAACAATTTCAGGCCCAAAAATATATAGATTAATTTAGGGAAGTAACTTTCATTCATTGAACTAAATTAGTTGCTGATTCTTACGAATATTGATAATTGTTGCGTTCAGTTAAAAAACAAGATAACAATATTATTATTCTTTCGGCTTAGAATAATATATGTAAGTCTAATTTCAACTTTTATAACAGATTTCTGAAACGAAATTCACTTTCGTATACAAAGAACAGGGTTTACAGCACGTTTTAGCTCACAGTTGTGTTTAATATCTTCTAGATAAACTCAAATATCATCCAGAACGACATACAAAAACATCATAATTATTATTCTTATTCCATTGTTTGTTAATGCGACTTATTCTAATTCAATTTAATAAAAAAACGATATATTAAAAATACGTCATATTCTACTCTAGACTAATAAATGATGTTCTGTAATTTATTGATCAACGTAGTACATATTGATAAAATTATTTTTGATAATTCCTTCTTCACTACATATAAACAAGTCCAATACCAAAATAACACCCTCCAATTAAGGGACTCTTAAAGATGGAACCAAAAGGCACGAAAATGTGTTGACAAATAAGCAGAGGTATTAGAATTTTTGGTTTCTTTTTATTCTGATGTAGCAAACATGTCTTTCACATCGACAGTCTAGACAATCGGAATGTCTATCTCAACAATGTAAAACTAGTCGGAATTTTTAATAAGGTAACACGGCAACAAAATGAGAAGTCATGTTAGAAATGGTGACACGACAAAGAAGGAAGGAACTGACGATATCTCGTGTTTATGTGATATAATATATACAGGGTGAGTTATAAAGAAATAAATCTATGAAACGCGCTAAATTATAAGTAGAAAGAAAGTCACAATCACCAATAATCAGGGACCCTAATGTTTTAAAAAAATATACTACTTTTTTTGACCTATATTAAAAAATAATAGCTGTATTTTCAAACATTCTTGTAAAGAATACAACATACTCAAATTCAATAGATTGAAATGTTTACATTAAAGAACCTGATATAAGATTTAATTTATAAATATTTTACTAAAATATTATAAAATATATTTAAAAGATTAATACATAAACATATTTGTAACAAAATAATAACTTAGTATCACCTATGAAATGATTGTTTCTGTTTTACGTAATTTCCTTTTCTTTAGAAACAAGCCTGAATATACATTGTACTCTGCTTTGGACAGACAGGAAAAGAAATTGATAGAGAGTAGAGTAGTTAACAACATTCGATGTAAAACACACAGTGCTTGTGGTAGTGAAAGAGAGGGAATGAAACTTTTTTATAGTGGGTTTTTGGTCAAATGCTGATAATTACCAACACAGAGTGATAAGAGCAGAAATAATTAAAGATGAGTGAATGAATGAATTAATATAGTGCTACTGTACAAAATCATATTGTAAAACGTGAAATATTCTTATGCATTTATATTTCTGTAATTGTTTAGAATATACATGAGCATTAGGTTAGAATTTATGAGGCAATAATTAATACAAACCGTTTTACAGATATAGCAAATGCATTGGGGATAATGTAGTGATTAAATCTAATTGTATAAGGAAAATATACACAGACAGTAACAGAAGAAACTCTGACCAAATTCAGAGTTATCAAACTGATTTAATATAGAAACACGGGAGCAAGAACTAGACGTTAAAAGATAAATATGCTCTCCAATGAAATACAAATACATTAGTTGGATATAATGTTGCTAAATAGGTAGAAAATAACACTAGATAAAAAATACCCATAGAACTCTAAGTTACATAGAATAGATATGGAAAAGAATTCAATATAAATATAATAAACAACTATACAATAATCCATTGTGACAGTTTAATTAACTGTAGTTTAAGTCCTTCAATATTATATCCATTAAATGTACTATAATCTTAAAGCAAGCTATATTTTAAAACGTTATTCTTTTGTTTTATCAGAGTCAAAATAAACGATATATTAAATAGATTCTGCAATGTTGTATTAAAATTTCGCTTTATAATCTTGAGCTTACACATTAAATCTTTTAAGGGCTTCTAGGGACTATTGAACGATACAAATATATAAAAATTTAATATATAATCTACCAGAGTGTTCAATAACTAGTTATATTTTATATTATCTGCCATTATGTAATGGAGAATAACCCTAGAGTGGTAATTTCATGGATATTGTCAAATCTAAAATAGAGTATAATTTTTACTGATGGTTTAATTTTAGTTACATTTTCTAATTAATTTTGTTCCAGTACTATATAGTATACGATCAGATACTCACTGAGGTAAATATATATTGATAAACGTAATTTAGTGTCTCAGCTGGACTATAATTTGTTCTTTCCATCAATTACTCATTTAAAAAAATGTGTGTTTTGTTAATCTTACTAAATTTCATTAAATATTCATAACCATATCTAATAAATAAATAAGAATTTCACATAACTATATAAATAAGAAATAATAAACATAATTAGATATAGATTATCGTAATGTTACACATAATACATTATACATCTTGTATTTCGTGTAACTTAGTTATAATCTGCCTTAATTGTCTAGGAGTTCATGCAATATTTTCATAATTGAGTACTATTAAAAATTTAATCATTATTAAATAATATTTTTAAAATATGTCTAGACTGATTCCGTATTTACATTTATATAAATTTTGTGCAATAATGTGAGATTTATTTGATTTTGGCAAAATACCAAACGGGAATCCTTTCCAGTGCAATAAATTCAAAGTATTAGAAATTAGAATGGGGAATGATTAGATATAAGGTTTTCAGTCAATTGCGGTGATATTTACTCAAGCGTTTTTCCCGTCCCCTCAAAGCATAAAAGCTACCTTAAATGGTAATAATTCTCGAATACGTTATAAAAGGACCATGCGACTGAACAATGATGCTATCTATTCTAGTGGCGTAGCTATATGATAAACGCAGTAAAAATGAAAGGCGTACAAATTCAGCATGTTGTATTATGTTCCATTTTTAGTAAAATTGCGAATAAAATCCTCTGACATCTGGCATATGAATACAATTTTCTAGGTATTTTGTATCATGAGATTTAGTTAGATATTTTCGTAATTTTTCAGATTTGTTGTTACAGGAGAATCCTTATATATACTAAACTTTTAAATTATATATTATCAAATTCAAAAAGTTGCAGGAATTATTAGTTTTATTATCATGTAAACGTAAGTACAAAGTACGAACGTAAATACAAAGTTATAAAGAAATTCTGCCAAATAATTTGGCAAGCTTACAAACTTTACAGGAAAATAGTTGCATAAAGTTAGACGCTCTCCACATTTGTGTGATTTGATTTCTTGATATTCGATGAAATTTAGTAGGGCAATAGGAGTACGCTTCCACCAGGATCCTAAAGTGGTAAAAGACACATGATGATAAAATTCTACTAGTCATTAATAAAGATTATTCTAAAAAAAATATCACTGATGAGCTTGTGAAAAGTGTTTCTCTAAAATATAACATAAGTTTTACTAGATGTTCTCTGTTAACTTCTATATATAATAACTGAACACTAAAAGTAAATTATTAATAATCATTTTAAATACATTTTTGATATATAAGAATATATAATTATTATTAATTTCTCCTACTTATATTGTTTTTCAGTATAACATAAAAATAAATATTAAAAAAACAACATTCTAACACCATTCACAGTTCACAAAAACCATCGTTAATCGGTAATTAATAGTGTGGTGCTATTTATTTTTTCTACTGTATACGCTTTGAATGAGTTGATGAAATCGATTTCTAAATAGACGTACAAATTCAGCATGTTGTATTATGTTTCATTTTGAGTAAAATTGCGAATACAATCCTCTGACATCTGGCATATGAATACAATTTTCTAGGTATTTTGTATCATGAGATTTAGTTAGATATTTTCGAAATTTTTCAGAATTGTTATTACAGGAGAATCCGTATATGTACTAAAACTCTAAATTCTTCATGATCAAATTCAAAAAATTGCAGGAATTATTAGTTTTATTATCATATTATCGTAATTTAAAATTTAACATTGTATTAGAAATCTGTAAATACACTGTTATAAAGAAATACTGCCAAATAAATTTGCAATCTTACATACTTCACAGGAAAATATTTACATAAAGTTAGACACTCTCCACAGTTATCTGATTTGATTTCATGAGATTGTATGAAATTAAGTAGAGGAATTAGAGAGCGCTTCCACCAGGATCCTAAAGTGGTACAAGACACAAGAACATAAAATTCTACTGGTCATTAATAAAGATTATTCTCAAAAAAATATCACTGATAAGCTTGAAAAAAGGGTTTCCTTAAAATATAACATAAATTTTACTAGATGTTCTCTGTTAACATCTATATATAATAACTGAACACTAAAAGAAAATTATTAATAATCATTCTAAATACATTTTTGATATATAAGAATATATAATTATTATTAATTTCTCTTACTTATATTGTTTTTCAGTACAACATGAAAATAAATATTAAATAAACAACATTCTAAAACCATTCAGAGTTCACATAAACCATTGTTAATCGGTAATTAATAGTGTGGTTCTATTTATTTTTTCTACTGTATACGTTTTGAATGAGTTGATGAAATCGATTTCTAAATAGACGTACAAATTCAGCATGTTGTATTATGTTTCATTTTGAGTAAAATTGCAAATAAAATCCTCTGACATCTGGCATATGAACACAATATTCTAGGTATTTTTTATCATGAGATTTAGTTACATATTTTTTGCAATTTTGCAGATTAGTTGTTACAGGAGAATCCTTTATATGTACTAAAATTTTAAATTCTTCATAATAAAATTCAAGAAGTTGCAGAAATTATTAGTTTTATTATCATATTATCGTAATTTAAAATCTAACATTTTACTCGAAGACTGTAAATAAAAAGTTATAAAGAAATTCTGCCAAATAATTTGGCAAGCTTACAAACTTTACAGGAAAATAGTTGCATAAAGTTAGAAACTCTTCACAGTTATCTGATTTGGTTTCTTGAGATTCGATGAAATTAAGTAGGACAATAGGAGAGTGTTTCCACCAGGATCCAAAAGTGGTAAAAGGCACATGATGATAAAATTCTAGTGGTCATTAAGAAAGATTATTCTCAAAAAAATATCACTGATAAGTTTGTGAAAAGTGTTTCGCTAAGAATATATAATTATTATTAATTTCTCCTACTTATATTGTTTTTCAGTATAACATAAAAATAAATATTAAAAAAAAACAACATTCTAAAACCATTCACAGTTCACACAAACCATCGTTAATCGGTAATTAATAGTGTGGTGCTATTTATTTTTTCTACTGTATACGCTTTGAATGAGTTGATGAAATCGATTTCTAAATAGACGTACAAATTCAGCATGTTGTATTATGTTTCATTTTGAGTAAAATTGCGAATAAAATCCTCTGACATCTGGCATATGAATACAATATTCTAGGTATTTTGTATCATGAGATTTAGCTAGATATTTTCGTTATTTTTCAGATTTGTTGTTACAGGAGAATCCTTATATGTACTAAACTTTTAAATTATATATTATCAAATTCAAAAAGTTGCAGGAATTATTAGTTTTATTATCATATAAACGTAAGTACAAAGTACGAACGTAAATACAAAGTTATAAAGAAATTCTGCCAAATAATTTGGCAAGCTTAGATACTTTACAGGAAAATAGTTGCATAAAGTTAGACACTCTCCACAGTTATCTGATTTGATTTCTTGAGATTCGATGAAATTAAGTAGAACAATAGGAGAGTGTTTCCACCAGGATCCAAAAGTGGTAAAAGGCACATGATGATAAAATTCTAGTGGTCATTAAGAAAGATTATTCTCAAAAAAATATCACTGATAAGTTTGTGAAAAGTGTTTCGCTAAGAATATATAATTATTATTAATTTCTCCTACTTATATTGTTTTTCAGTATAACATAAAAATAAATATTAAAAAAAACAACATTCTAAAACCATTCACAGTTCACACAAACCATCGTTAATCGGTAATTAATAGTGTGGTGCTATTTATTTTTTCTACTGTATACGCTTTGAATGAGTTGATGAAATCGATTTCTAAATAGACGTACAAATTCAGCATGTTGTATTATGTTTCATTTTGAGTAAAATTGCGAATAAAATCCTCTGACATCTGGCATATGAATACAATATTCTAGGTATTTTGTATCATGAGATTTAGCTAGATATTTTCGTTATTTTTCAGATTTGTTGTTACAGGAGAATCCTTATATGTACTAAACTTTTAAATTATATATTATCAAATTCAAAAAGTTGCAGGAATTATTAGTTTTATTATCATATAAACGTAAGTACAAAGTACGAACGTAAATACAAAGTTATAAAGAAATTCTGCCAAATAATTTGGCAAGCTTACATACTTTACAGGAAAATAGTTGCATAAAGTTAGACACTCTCCACAGTTATCTGATTTGATTTCATGAGATTGTATGAAATTAAGTAGAGGAATTGGAGAGCGCTTCCACCAGGATCCTAAAGTGGTACAAGACACAACAACATAAAATTCTACTGGTCATTAATAAAGATTATTCTCGAAAAAATATCACTGATAAGCTTGAAAAAAGTGTTTCCCTAAAATATAACTTAAATTTTACTAGATGTTCTCTGTTAACTTCTATATATAATAACTGAACTAAACTAAAAGAAAATTATTAATAATCATTCTAAATACATTTTTGATATATAAGAATATATAATTATTATTAATTTCTCTTACTTATATTGTTTTTCAGTATAACATGAAAATAAATATTAAAAAACAACATTCTAACACCATTCACAGTTCACACAAACCATCGTTAATCGGTAATTAATAGTGTGGTGCTATTTATTTTTTCTACTGTATACGCTTTGAATGAGTTGATGAAATCGATTTCTAAATAGACGTACAAATTCAGCATGTTGTATTATGTTTCATTTTGAGTAAAATTGCGAATAAAATCCTCTGACATCTGGCATATGAATACAATATTCTAGGTATTTTGTATCATGAGATTTAGCTAGATATTTTCGTTATTTTTCAGAATTGTTATTACAGGAGAATCCGTATATGTACTAAAACTTTAAATTCTTCATGATCAAGTTCAAAAAGTTGCAGAAATTATTAGTTTTATTATCATATTATCGTAAATTAAAATCTAACATTGTACTCGAAAACTGTAATTCTGTCAAATAATTTGGCAAGCTTACAAATTTTACAGGAAAATAGTTGCATAAAGTTAGACTCTCTCCACAGTTATTTGATTTGATTTCTTGAGATTCGATGAAATTAAGTAGAACAATAGGAGAGCGCTTCCACCAGGATCCTAAAGTTGTAATAGACACATGATGATAAAATTCTACTCGTCATTAATAAAGATTATTCTCAAGAAAATATCACTGATAAGCTTGTAAAAAGTTATCTTCGATGTATAATAACTGAACACTAAAAGAAAATTATTAATAATTATATTAAATACATTTTTGATATATAACAATATATAATTATTATTAATTTCACTTATTTATATTGTTTTTTAGTATAACATGAAAATAAATATTAAAAAAACAACATTCTAAAACCATTCACAGTTCACACAAACCATTGTTAATCGGTAATTAATATAAATCCTCGTATTCCTCATATTAGAGAATAATTGTTAACAAAAATGTATTAATCTTAATGAGGAATATATTGGAAGCCTTTTTAACAAATAACTATAGTCGATAGATAACTGTTCTTGTTGAAACAAAAAGGAAAAACCCGGAAGCCAAACCTAATTTTTACATTATTAATTATCCCTTGGAGGGAAAAGTTTTTCTGGATGTTTGTCGACAACAAGCTCTGCAGAATATTGGAAAATATAACTTTAATATTATGAATTTTATTTAAAATTGTAATATATTAGATAGTGTATCGATGGTCTTCTTAAAATATTTTAGGGTCTCCTTTTTACCTACAAGTGTTTATGGACTGGACCTACTGCTCATTATGGGCTCTGAACCATGGACCTCGTTATAAATGTCAGTAACTAACTTAGACATTATCCAAGAAGACATTCGGTCTTACACAGCCCGGTTAGCATAGGTTAAGATTTAGTTTATTATTAAGTTTCTTGTCGCAGTTTGAACTCTTGCCTTATGGACAATAACAATCATACCCCAACAGGAATGCTTTCGGTGTTGAAAGACTTTCTTCTTTATTATTTTAAAATTTTAGCGCATAGTTGTAATAGCAAAAATAATTGCTATATATGAAACTAAAAAAACTTCTACGCTAAACTGTTACGTACAGCAACTTAACAGTAGATTATTTTGTAAGTCTCCTGAGAGAAAAACTTAGACATATTCCATTGTAGTGCACTTGCAAGGTGTGAGACTTACAAATTTCTGAAAATTGCATTTCTTGCACGGTACGGAATACGCAAACGGCATTGACTTTCAGATAGCGGTGGAAATATTTTAAAATCCTCCACTACTTTTATTCAAATAATCTCTTCGCATTTCGAGACATCTCAATCGGACGGAAAAAATGAGTATTGAATTATGGAACGATTTTATTTTACTTCTACGTTAAAAAAAAATTGAAAATAGTTGAGACCAATAAATATATTCTTAAATTTGGATATTCCTCATTGAAAAACTTTTGTTGTTCTCAATTTAAATTAATTCAGTCAGTCAAGTTATCCTAAGCAATGTCAAGTAAGTCATATATCATAGAGACAGAGACTATAAATTTTGGTGAACATTGGTTGCACCAATATTAAACCACCTTCCGGAATGGGAGTCACTAGAAAACAACTCCCTCAGACAGTGCACTTCACATAAATTCCTGGGTGTATATTTCAACTGGTGGCAGTGCTTTCACCCTTATTTTCTATATGCTTTCTCTGTACTTCAAATACAGTAAATAATAGGACCCATTTATGCAAAAATCTCTTACGAAGAGAGCATGGTCTTCACCATGATACTAAACACTTTTTAGTCCGTTTGATCTTGGCTGATATCAACACTATATTCAGTGATAGAGATATTGAGGCTTCTAGTTTTCCTTTTTCGCAGTAGAGAAGCCTTATGGCTTGAGAACTTATGAGAATCCGATTGGACCAAGTGCTCTTTAGAATGGTTAGTTTGAAATAATTTATTTGTAAATGTATGCTGTTAAGTCTGACACCGCTGTATAGTTGAGGAACTAATTCAAACATGCAGATTGCAATGGTCTATTGCAATCTATTTCTCATCAATTTTTTGGATGCAAAGTTAACGGCTTCAAAAAAAAAACATGGTGCAATCAAAGGAAGCGGTTGATATATAGGAATTATGAAATTTCATACATTGCAATTACAGTGCAATTCACATAAATTCTTGGATATATATTCGAACTCGTGGCACTGGTGCTGGCACCCTTATTTTCCATCTTCTTTCTCTACTTCAAATATAGTAAATAATAGGATCTATTTATGCGGTAATCTCTTATAAAGATGCATGGTCTTCAATATGATACTACAGACTTTTTGGTTCGTGTGGTCTTGGCTGATGTTAACACTATATTCAGTGATAGAGATATTGAGGCTTCTGGTATTCCTTTTTCGCAGTACAGAGCTTTATAGCCTGAGAACTTATGAGAATTCGGTTGGATCAAGTACACTAAAATCTTGTTCTTAGAATGGTTACTTTGTACTAATTTAGCTGCATAGTTTAGGAACTAATCCAGACATGCAGATTGCGATAGTCTGTCGAATGAAAATTATTCAACCAATTTCCCATCAACTTTTTGGATGGAAAGTAAACGGGTTCAAAAAAGACATGGTGCAAGATCACAGAAAGCGGTTGATATATAAGTATAATGAAATTTAGTGAAAAAGAATTATGTCTTGTGGCAGCAACTCTGACTACGGATTGATGATGATGATGATGATGATGACGATGTATATATTAATACTATCCATGCACTACACCTAAAATTTATTGAGTTATGTGTTATATCTTACAGACAGACAGAGACTACTGGGCAAGGAAGAATAGATTATTCTTCTCCTCTGGTAAATCATCTAGTGTTCGCTTCTGCATAAAAAGAAACTGTTCTCGAATTAACGCGCTATCACTAGAAAGCAACTCCATGAGACAGTACATATCACATAAACCTGGGTGTATATTTCGACTCGACTGACTTCCTTATTAAATACTTGAACGATATATGACTAGAGCATATTGGAATGCCATGTTCGCTTTTACTCGCTTCAGTTGAGGAGCCCACAAAGCCTCGCTTTTAAGGATATATGAAGTAGTCATGTTGACTAGCCAGTGCGTTATATTGGCTGCCCCTCCACATATAAATAAACTAAACATGGTTCACCAAGCAGCACATAGAATGGCCCTGGGGGCTTTCTACACTAGCCTCAAGACGTCAGCTTATGGAAATTCAAGCCAGTATGGGCTTTTTTTCCAACAAATATTAACATCAATTTGTCCAGAGACCAACAGAAAGATTTTTATCATAAGTTTCATGTAGTCTTTTATCGCCTTTCTCTGTAATTTCCAACTGTGTAAACATTCTCGGCGATAGAAAACCCCCCTGTCAACTATCACCTGTAATTGTCGATCTCTCCATGATGAATCTTCCCAAGATAAATTATAACTTCCACAGTATTGAACCCCTCTTTAACTATATTAAAATAGAAAAACTTCGCGAACATATTTTTATATGTACGGATGAATCCAAGAGCAATAATTATGTAGGAGCTGCTTTTACATCAGCGTTATCGGAAAACGACTTCCAACTTCCCTCTTCATTGGGCATATTAAAAGCTGAACTACTAACCATCTACAAAGCTCTAAAGTTTGTACAGAATATCAGAACTCCCATTTACAGAAGCAGTGGTAAAACTTTTACCTTTATAAAATGTATACTAGAATCTAGGGCAGTAAAAGAGCAGATTTTCTATTGGGGAAAAAAGAAGAAACTTTACTGGAAAACATCATTTTTTTAATATCAATTTGAAATCATTTGCTGAAAAATTATGGCAGGTAAAGAAAGAATTCTACTAGGGCCCTAATACTGTCAATATTGGCAGACATAAACTGTCTATATTTACACGTCAAAATATGTAACACTATCACTAAAACCACTTCTTTTATGAGGGATATGTGAACTGAAATCAAAAAGTCAAAAATACCAAAAAATATACCAATATAACTTTAATCTTGAAAAATCCTGGAAAAAATCTAAAAATACAACTATTAAATTAAAAACATATTACTTTAATATCAATAATATTAAGTAACAACATTTTTATATACCGTATGCCTCATACAAATTCTATATAATGGACTTTAAGTTTTACAGAGTACTTTATAAAAACTGATATATCCTAAATTTACCATCTTCTAAGCAGTTAATTTAAAACGTAAAATGTTAAACAAAACTATAAAGATTCACTATTCTCTCCATATAACTTAAATTATACTAAATAAACTTTATTTTGAACCATGGTACATATAGTATTCTTATATAACAAAATAATAAATATGGCGTAATACATTTAAATATTATTGAGTTTAAATGTGATTCTTTTCATCAATAATTTCGTGATTAAAAACATCTACTGCTGCAATAATCGCGGGCTTGGATCCTGCTAGAGCATGGTTCTAAAGTTATATTTACGATTGTTTATAAATGTGAGCCACAGATCAAGAATACAAAATCCGACAAAAAAATTCATCCCAGTCATATTAGTAACCACCAGGATACGCCCGGATAACTTATAATCTCTAAGTTGGTTACTTGCTACTACATTAAACAGTAGGTCCAGTACAGGTAAACCCTAGTTGGTAAAAAGGAGCCTAAAATATAAAAATAGTATTATATTTTACAAAAAAAATTATTTTTTAAACTTTAAAAAAAAATTTAAATTTATTTATTAAAACTAGTATACTACTAACAGTTAACTTTAATCTGACTTAACCTACTCACAAATAACTACAACTAATATATTTTACACTGAATCACTTAGTGTTTAAACATTTAAAATATCAGAAGGTTTTCTTTTCGTTTGAGACGTATTTATTATTTTTACCTTATAAGTTTTGCTAGTTTATAATTTATTTTTTATTTATAATTCATATTTAAAATTTTAGTTTTTTTACATTTTATATATATTTTTTATATATATTTAAAACTCTTCTTGTACCATCTAAGGGTTTATCTGGAGTGAACCTACAGTTTAACGTGGGCTCCGAACCACGGTCCTCGGCGTTGAACCTACGGATTGCGAGTGACCAACTTTAGAAATCATCGCAGAAGATATCGGTCTTGCCCACCCTAGTTACTGGCGTGACTGGGATCATTTTCCTTGTCAGATTTTACATTATTGCTTAGGACATTCACAAACTATCGCAACAGTAAGAGGACCGTCCTGTCGCCTATACCACTACGCCACCAAGTCGGCATTTTATATATTGTATTTGATATACTTGCTTACTTATATTTTGTTCGATTGTTTGTAAATACTGTAAACAACTATTCTGTAAAACTGATAATATACCTAAATAGCCTAAGAGGCTGATGGATTGTTAACCAATAAATAAATTAATTAAGTGAAAAATAAAGTAGATACGCATATTTTTATTTCTAGAATTAGCTTACTATAAGGAAAACCGAGCTGCAGAAATGGTTATACTTTAAGCAACTTAATTTACAAATTTTATATAAATTCGATTATCCCTTTTCCCTATAAACAATAACTGAACTAAACAAATTTGTAAAAGACCAGCGTTTGCTAACTTTCTCTATTACATTTATTTATTCATTTTTGTGATAACTGTTTGCTGAATCAGCTTCATGCATTTTTAAAAACACGGAGGGTTCGCTTTCGAACGATATTTGCCTTGTAAACATGAGTGTGTATATACTCGAGTGTTTCATATATTGGACAATACGTTTTACTATATCATAACCTATATAGTTGTGAGTATCAGGATGTGCCAGGCATTGTTTTATATTTCGATCTATTATTAGACATTTTTTTACCATTTCTATAAGAAAAAATATCCTTGAGATAACTGCTATTTAAAAAAAGTTAGATAAGAAATTTCGGATGAAAATGCACGAGGATACTATAGCAATAGCTTTGGTCTAATGATTCTGGAAGTGTAAGTCTGTTTTTAAAGGTAAATTCCAAAAGGAATGATACTAAATCATTAAATATATTTCACGTATAAAGACAATTACTTTCTTGCCTTTTAAAGCCTATTTTTATATTTTGTCCCCTTTTTACTAGCTAGGGTTTATATGACCAGACCGGACCTACTACTTAATATGGGATTCAAACCTAGTTATAGTTTTATATTCTTGCTCTGTAGATAATCACATTTATAATCAATTATAAACATAAATTTACAACCAGGTCCTAGAAGATATTTTAATATTAAAATTATTAATACTTAAAAATAATCACAATTAAAACCAATAATATAAAAATATACTAAGCTTTATTTATTATTATACTATATAAGATTACCTAAAGTCCCATGGTACAAAATAATGAAAGAAAAAACAAGCTAATATAGTATAATTTAAGTTATACGGAGAGAATAGTGACATTCTTAAACTTTGCAACAAGATCTTTATAGTTTCATTTAACACTTTACGTTCTAAATTAACTGCTTAGACGATGGTAAATATAGGATATTTCAGTTTTCACAAAATACTGAGTAAAACTTAAGGATATTATCCATTAAATAGAACTTACATGAGATATACGGTATAATAAAAATGTTATTACTTAATATTATTAATATTAAAGTAATTTTTATTTATCTCAGGACCTAAAGCTATTTTAGTATATTTACTCACTATAATTTCATTTTATTAAAAAACATTAATTGGCGCTTTTTGAATCCAGTCACTTAATATACAGGTTGAAATTCTTTGATCATCTTCTACTAAACAAAAATTCGACCAACGTTTGACATCTTCATGAATAAATTTCTGACACCTGTGAAATAGCCTAATTCTTTGATACACCAAAACATTTCTTCCAATCCAATTTCTCCATATTCTTTAAACATAATCATTGTAAACTTCAACTAGATTTCTATACACTTTCTCTATAATTCAAATACTAAATACTAGGACCTAATTATGCAAACAGTTTTTACAAAGAAACATGGTCTTCAATATGACGCTACAAACTTCTTCGTCCGTCTAATCTTGACTGAAAACACAAAATTCAATGACAGAGATATTAAGGCTTCGAGTATTTCTCTTTCGCTTTACTGAGCCTTACGGCTTAAAAATGTATGAAGAGAAACACAAAGTATCTCAAAGATATCCAGTTGGATCAAAAAAAGGAGTTCTAAGACTTGGAGTCGATAGAAGAAGAAATGAAGAATCCATGCATAGTTGAGAAACAAACCCAGAGATGCATATTGCAATTATTTGGATATATCTATAGACTGAAAGGTGAATGAATTCCTCATAAGTTTCGTAAGGAAATCAACTTTTAGAGTACAATGTGAACGGCGGAAAAAATACAATGTTTAAGATAAAAAAAAAACGATTAATATAGGAATGATTGGATGAAATTTGGTGAACAACATTCGTGCCCTGCGCCTTGTGCAACAACCAAAATCGGCTATAGGTTGATCATGGTGACTATAAACAGAGTAAGAGTACCATCTATTTATTAAACTAAAAACATTGAATCATATGTTATATATCCTAAATAAAAGAATATTAGTCACTATTCTTACTTGAAAGAAACTAAAAATATCTAAAACACTGAATATTTTTATATCACCGAATTATTTTCTATTAATATCTATCTGGAACCCAATATCATAGCCCATTTTATATTTTAATAACATTCAGTCTCTAAGTTCTCCATCAAGAATATGAAAGTAATTAAAACTTTAATAGTAATAGTATCTTGTTATTGAAAAAAAAATCAATTCAATTTAATTCCTTGTTGGACTATAAAACAACGGATAAAGATAATTAAGTTTTTGTAATATCCCTGGAATATGGAATATTTAGCGCCAAGAGATATTAAGGCAGAAATAATATCTATTTTTGCAGTTTTTAGTACGTATTTGTTAATATTTGCAGATATAGAGATGTTTATTCTTTATTACATCTAAAAATGAATTTTTGAGCATAATTAATCTAGCGAAATTAAAAAAACACCTTTATAATCCAACATATAACTTCACTATTATAGAAAATATTATGAAAAGAATAATTATAAAATTCAAATAAAACGATATTTCACATATTAAAACTCCATTTTTACATTTAGTTTAGTTTTATTATATAATATATAAGTTTAAATAACAATTTTTTGCCAAACTTTAAAAGTTACTAATAAACAAAAGAACCAACGAAGTATCATTAAAAATAATTCTCTTTGATTAAAAAAATAAGCTAATAATGTTTATTAATGTAAAAACAAATGATTTGCTGAAGCTGAAATATATTGAAGGTTAGAACTTATAACGAAAACTGTTATTAATAAAATTAAAAAGCAATACTACAATTGTCTTATTACCACGTTATAATTGTTACTATTACCTTTTCCATTTTCACCTATTATTATCAACTATCAATTTGTTAATGTTTTAGCCGAGTCGACCAATGAACTGTAAATTTTGTACAGTTTGTTTATAAACTATTCAGTAATTCTTTAATATACTTAATTTTCCAGTAATGAAATTTGCATTTAGACTTGGTAGTACACTTTATTTGGTAAACAGCTTCAACAGTATTTATATAGATCGTTGAAAATACTAATGCATATCGCAACTCAACACCAATGATGCATCAAGTTAACTTGTTGAAAATTCCGTCTGGCTTATAGAAATGAAAGAAAAGGAACAAATTGTTAATAGTAAGGTATAGGAACAGAAAATATTATTACGAATAATAATTATTGGAGTATTTTAAAGATTGATATATAATATATTGTAATTTTAAAATCATTGGGATACCAAAATTTGATAAATTCATTGTTGTGGTTTAAATTGAAACCAAAAATACCATCTGCGTTTTTAGTACTCTAATAGCCAATATTCTAGTACTCTGAAGCCTTACTAGAAAGAGCATATCAGAAGCAGCAGAGATGTGGAAAATCGGTAAAAGCACCACAGGGTGTCTATTTATATTAGGTGTTACCATGAATAGAAATTGTTGATTCAAGCAGAGTAAAATTTAAAATGTTACTTACACTAACTAATTAAAATTACATCACACAGTCTCCAATATCTATTCAAGAGACAATTTTTATCACTGTTCATTTAATAGAATCTTTTACGGGCCTTTATTTAAGGCCTGTCTGTTAAAGACAACATATAACAAAGAACGATGGCCTCCGTTTTAATAGAATGAGGGCTATCTGAAGAATATCGATGATATAAAAGTGAATATTTTTTCAGAAATAGTGAGTAAAATTATTAATAGATTGTTTAGGATACAAAAACTTAAAAATTTGTTGTAATTATATAGTAATAGTTGATTGCTGCACAATTGTAACATAATAAAATATATAAAAATATTAAAACATTGGTTCAAGCAAAATAGTCCGGGAAGTTAGAGCATAATCAACAATTTTTGGGTAATTTCCTTAACCATAGATAGTTTAATAAGATATTAGGAAAAAATTGGCATGCTCTCCAATTTCTATTCAATAGACAATTATTATCACTGTTCATTTAATAGAATCTTTTACGGGCCTTTATTTAAGGCCTGTCTGTTAAAGACAACATATAACAAAGAACGATGGCCTCCGTTTTAATAGAATGAGGGCTATCTGAAGAATACCGATGATATAAAAGTGAATATTTTTTCAGAAATAGTGAGTAAAATTATTAATAGATTGTTTAGGATACAAAAACTTAAAAATTTGTTGTAATTATATAGCAATAGTTGATCACTACACAATAGTAACATCATAAAATATATAAAAATACAAAAAATTTAGTTCAAGCAAAATAGTCCGGGAAGTTAGAGCATAATCAACAATTTTTAGGTAATTTCCTTAACCATAGATAGTTTAATAAGATATTAGGAAAAAATTGGCATGCTCTCCAATTTTTATTCAACAGAAAATTATTATCACTGTTCATTTAATAGAATCTTTTACGGGCCTTTATTTAAGGCCTGTCTGTTAAAGACAACATATAACAAAGAACGATGGCCTCCGTTTTAATAGAATGAGGGCTATCTGAAGAATATCGATGATATAAAAGTTAATATTTTTTCAGCAATAGTGAGTAAAGTTATTAATAGATTGTTTAGGATACAAAAACTTAAAAATTGGTTGTAATTATATAGTAATAGCTGATTGCTACACAATTGTAACATAATAAAATATATAAAAATATAAAAAAATTGGTTTAAGCAAAATAGTCCGGGAAGTTAGAGAATAATCAACAGTTTTTGGGTAATTTCCTTAACCATACATAGTTTAATAAGATATTAAGCAAAAATTGGCATGCTCGACATCCGATTAAGCGAGACGTGAGACTAAAATAGTAAAATTCTTAATTTCAAATTTAAATCTGATAATAATTGCCACGAGAAGAATTGTGGAAACGTGATCGGATTTTATATGACATGCGAATTTTACGGAGAATAATGAATGAGGCTGTTACAGCAGTCATTTTTAGTCAGGGCTAAATGTGTTTAAACGATTTGTTCTTTTTTTTAAGTGTATAAATAAGATTTGGCCTATTTTTATAATCAGTAAGAAACGTTTGTTTTTATAGCGTATATAAAAAGTACCAGCACAAACATTAATACACCAATAACAATTAATTATTCCATATAACAGTAACGTTGAGAATCTCTTAATGGATAAATCTTGATGCAAAACTTTGCTGGAAGCAACATAAAACAAAAGGAAAACTAGAGTTCAAATATAGGATAATGTAATGGTTAATAGAAATAAAATAACAATTATCAGTGTATAATAAATTGCTATTATACAAGTAATTATTGAAATCTATGTGGACATGCGCAATCAAATTATGAGGACGTTCCACGAAAAATACTATAAGTACATTTCAAACTTTCCAGAACACAGCCCAGAGCACTGTAGGTGCACCCAGATACTTCAAGACTCATTATTTACACCAGGACCTTCAGATACCAAGTATCACCAAGAAAATCAAAAGAATCATAAGGAAAACTCTTGGATATTACCAGAACATGACACGTACAGAAAAGAGTCAAACCACTTTATCTTGTGTAGTGTAGTTTTGTGAGGAAATATAAACATTATTACATCAAAGACTAAGAGCCAATGGGTCTTCCTAGATATAAACACAAATTTAATTTATTATAAAGACAAATTAGATTAGAAATAATGTAATAAACAAATAATAAATAAATGTATTCACCTCTATATTCTGCATTGTAATTGTAGTATGTGTCTAGTTTGTTTAAATTATTAAAATCAACCAGACTGTCGAAAATTTATCCCAATTTTCAAAAAAGAAACCAATTAATATATAATAGCATCTCATTCCAGCTCACCAATTTAGATATATAAATAAAAACTGAAAAAAATTTAAAAGTATGCATTTCTAGATCTCACCAAGTCTCTCACCAAACCAATGAGATTTCCAGATTCTCATATCTTAAATATCAGATCTGATTATGTTTGCGCTTGTGCAGATATTATACTTTACTTACCACAAGTAACAAAAATTTTAAATAGATCAAGAATTGGCGAATAAAATTAAAGACTACATATATGAATTTCTCTTCCAAAAGATAGATTCACTGCCAGTAAAGTACTTGGATATGACACAGTAATACAAGCTCAAGTGGAAGGAGAAAGGAATATTGTACGATTCTCAAAAAAGGTGGTGATTTAAAAAGGTATTATTAGATATGCAGTTAAAGAACAATATTAATTAGAATACTAAGATTCTTATAATATTTCTTTAAAGATCATTAAAAATTTAATGCATTCAATGTTTAAAATAATATTTCACAAACATGAGGATTAGAAATAAATATTTTACGTTCAATAAAAGAAAATGTCGCCAGTTTAGTAACGTAATTTTTTCTGAATTATAATATGCCAATATCTACATAGAATGCTTCAATGGATAGCTAGCCTAATTCGCTAGATATTGGTTCTTGCTAAAGTGGCAGTAGACTATTACTATACTTGAAAAGATCCTCAAAAAATTTCAAGTAATGTTTCCATTTCGGTATCTTCAATTTATTAAAAATGTTGACTTATAAGCTTGTCATTAACAAGTATTGTCAAAAAAGATGAATCACATTTGAAGAAGAACAATATAACAACGTACACTTAATATTTCCTCTAGTTATTGAAGGGTTTTCGCGTCGAAATATGAGTAAGCTCCACCGTAGCATTACGCATAAACTACGAGTTTTTTTAAATTCGCCTAAGTATTACGTCGTTGTCGTAGTTTCTTTATACAATATAAACACGTAGACGGCTTTTATTTTACCGTTCGTTTTTCGATATACGTAAAAATATCCTTCTGTGGAAAATCCACCTGCTTGTAATATGTCTCTCACGTAATAGCTAGGCTTTCGTGCTTTCTTTTACTTCTGCTTTGATTTTTGTTATGTATCAGTGATCATCGTATCCTTTACGCAAATAAAAGTCATATGGGTAAGGCTTTATGGGTAAGATAATATATTACTTACTTGTCATTTTTAAATGGTAAGTCGATACATAACTAGGTCTTCGATAAGTTCGAAGAGCGTCATCAATTTCTCAACAATAGGAAATATAAATTTAATTTTAATATACAACTAAACTCTATAAATAATGGGAACCATTAACAATGAAATTATGAAAAATCACTGTTGGCAAAATTTGGATTAACCATCAAGATACTGATTAAAAACAAGCGCTTAAAGATTGTTTTAAGCCTAATTATAGAGACATATTTTTTTATATAAAATTATGTTATTTTGAATCACTTTCATCCAAAAAAATGAAATAAAAAAGACTTTTATTTAAACAAAAATGATGAACAGTCACTATTGATAGATGTTTCTGAATATAAACAAGATGTTATATGCCTTATAGTACATACAAAATTTATTCATATAATTATTTTATTCTTTAAAAATTATTAAAAGGGTCTTAGTTGACAAAAAAAATGGTTCAGCTAGATAACGCTAGTAAATCAGTAAATTAAATGAATTGGTTTCAGACTATTTGCTAGATTTAACTCACTTTGACTGTTAACTCTTCTCTCACCACAAATAATGATTTTTTGGAAAACAATTTTCATGGAACGTAATCGCTAACGCAGAGGGGTTTGCAAACCTTTCGGAAAATCATTAAAGTGATTGGAATAAATAGGAGGATTATATAAATAAATAGATGTATTGATGTTGAAGAAAATTATAGTGAAAAATTACGCTATTCTTATAACTACACACTCTTTTTTATATTGAACAACCCAGTTCATACCAAAATAGTTCCAAAAATATTTTTTAAACATTTTCTCAAAATAAATGGCATGTTATTATAATGTCTGGATAAACAAATATATACATTTCCAGTTGGTTTAGATTTTTGTTGATAAAACCATTGATACAAGCTCTAAAGTTTTTTAGTTTACAATAAAATTTAAAAATGCGTAAACAATTAATTTCGGAATATACAGAAATTTATTAAATAATTGAATAGATTTCCTGATGAAAAAGTTCATTATATTGTAATAAAATATAGTTTGTGTTATTACGTTATATTGTGTTTGAAATTTGAATAGAAATATATAAGTCTTCCTGAAAATGCGTCTTTTGGAGTTACATCTCTGAAAAATCTCTGAAATTCCCTTAATAGCAAATTATTAGAAGCTTAAGCTACGAAAGTAGAAAAGAATCAATTTTTATAATGGTGGCCTAAAAGAGAAAAATCTAAACATGCTTAACTTTTTATAACCCCAGGACATCTCTAAAAGATACCAAAGAAAAACTCGAGAAAGCTTTACAGAGGACTTAAAATTTAAGCAACTATATTATTTTAACTTATAGTTGAATTATATTCCTAACAATATCCTCTATCGAAAAAAAAAATTATTTTTAATTTCTCAAGAAAGGACCACTCTTCAGTCAAAATTTCCAGAACCTATTTTTACCCTCAAATATTTCAAGCACGAAAAAAGGACATCCTCTAAAGTAAAGCCGTTTTTTTAATAAACGTACAACTTTATCGAATTTTATCTTACGGAAAAATATTTTTCGGTCTGTATTTTTTTATGTCGTGTTCTTAAATCCATTTGATACATTACGTATATGACAATATTTCTAAGTATTTCCATAATATGTCTAATGTGAAATTGTAGAGGACTAAATCGAAGTATAGCGAGGAATTATTTATTTTTACTCTCTGTATTTTGTCGTGATTTGACGAAATATTAAATGTTTTAACAAAGTAACTTTTTTGAAAAACCATTTAACACTTATCACAATGAATCATATAAACTTGAAGTATATAATTCTTCAAAATAACGTTGCTGTTTGAAGTTATATCTATTTTGGAATGTAGTTTTATAATATGTTATATAATATATAGTTAAGACTCAAAAAAAGACTTTTAACTGGGATTTATGGTTATTTATTCAAAGAAAAAAATATTAAAATTTCCTAATATAATTGACAGTTCAGATCAGTCTTAGTAAGAATATTATAAAATGCTGTACATCTGTAAGAGTACAAAAAAAAGAAGATATAGTTCGTGTTCATCAAACGTTATGAAAATCAAGTAAACACTGGTGGGTTAATATATATTTTGAATATATACACAAATACATAAGTAAATTAATGGACATTTGAATGAAATCAAGTATATTGATTTATAAACCGTGAAATTTTTTATATATGATGAAACTACAGAAAAACATTCATAAAAAGATTATTTCATTATTAATAATGTAGTTATTTTTATGCTGTTATCTATACTATATAATTACTATATTGAAACATTACATAAATAGAAAAGAATATGTTACAAATACAAATAAAATATCCAACATAATGCAATAAGGGTATTATTATATAACGAGATACCTTAGAAAAAAAAATGCTTCTAAAATAATTAATAAATCTAGCAAATGTATAGTAAAATATTTCAACGTAAGATAAGCTTGAAAGTATTCAGATGGGAGATAAATAATTTCAATTATAATTATTAGATGTCACTTTTAAGAGCCTAGTTCAGTACTTATTATCTGATAGGTACATTTAATAAATTATTAAGGATACATTAGAAATTTTATGAGGGGTATAAGCAATAAAACAAAAAAAAATGACAGTAAGATAGGTGAGTTTTTAGATAAAATAATCAGTCTAAATAGAAAAATACACGAAAGTTAAAAAAAGAAGTAGTTAACCAATTTTGTTTGATGCAAGTTGTTGAAACTAAAGCAGAGATAACGGAAATATGTATCTTTATTACGGAAAGTACTATCATGGAACTAGACTTAACTGTGTATATTTAAGGCTCTTTTAAATATACACTGCCAACTCTGGATTTTTGAAGATTATTTTCCACTTGTGTTACATTTGCCATTCATTTGTTATTGTCGGTGTATTATGGTAATAATAATGATGGGAATAAATGAACAAGTTGTCTATCTTTTTTCAACTGTTATTTTTAACAACTATTACAACAATTATATGTTCATTATTTTTAAAAATTCAGAAAGAGATAAAATTTGGCGAATTTTATAACTTGTCTATGCTTTTTACTTTGATACGAAAGAATTATGTATACCAAATTTCAAATAACTCGATTCAGTAGCACTTAAGATATCCTATCAATCGTCTCGAAAATGATACCTTCGAGAAAAGTCCATTTAGAGTTTTCCGAAAATAACTTGGATTTTGAAAAATGTTCTGAAGACTTTATTTTAAAAGGATTAAGCTCGAATACCCTCTCAATATAATACCAATTAAGATTTACTCGACAAATATTGAATATATTATTATACTCCATCAATTCAAACACCAAGAACTAACTAGGCTATATTAATTTGACAATAGACCACTAACAGCACTGGTATAAAAGAACAAGATTTGCTCTTATAATACTTACGATAAAATAACAATGCAGTTAAACAATATTATCATTTAAACCCCTATTATTTTGAATAAAATAATTTTGTGTACTATAGCACGAAACAGTATGTATTTTGTATGCTGTATGTTGTGTTTTGATAGTCCGCATTGCGTTTGAAATTATATTTTACGGTTAACTCTTCAGCACTAGACGTAAACTGTACATATGTTAAACCGCAGCTGAAACTGTTTACAACAACAACAACATTACGACCAGTATATCATCACATATAATATCACAACAGCAGTAGGAATGTATGCAATCCTATATCTAATTTTTACATCTTTAATTTTCTAGAATTAGAAATTCTATTATATGGGTATATATAGATTGAATACAGTCTTAAATTTCAAATAATTTTCTAATAACTATAGTTATATTTTCAAGCCCTTCACACATTTTTTTCTGTTCATAAAAACTTTAAGAACTTGATTAAATTAATAAAATATTCACGAGGTATCATGTATATAGAAACAGTTTGAATAAAAGGTTAACAATTTATAACTAAATAACAATTGATAAGTTAAGGTCTCGGTTAAAACTATCTTCGTTTAAAATATTTTGAAAATTAAATTATTTAATAACTTTTATACATATTTATTATACTCCATTTTCTGTACCTAGAAATTACAATAAAATTTAGATGCTATTGAAATATTTAGCATTAATCCTACTTATTTCATTGGATATTAAAATTACTTGGAATTGATTGAAGACAACTGATCAAATATATTATACTTTATATTGTTCAATTGATATGGTGACTTATAAGAAACACATTATAAAAAAATCATATTCCATACAAAAAAGAATTCAAATCATAATTTAATAGAGCATGATGGCTCAGTTCTACATAAAACTTCTGAACTGATAGACGTAACGGTTTTAATATATAATTCTGTAACAGATTTTATATACTAAAGCTTGTTACTATATTCGTTCTAGAGCTAATGATTATTTTCAATACTTTAAAATATGCTAAGCTTTATTAATTTTGCGGAATTAGTAATTCATAATTTATATTATAATAATAAAATCAAAGATATGATATGTAATATATATTAAAATGGAGTAAAGATATATATTAAAAATGGTATAAAGTGAATGCAACTGATCAAACTATAATACATTCAATTTATATTTGATATATAAAGACATACGATAAGAGGTCGTTTTATTAAATAAGACAAACTTGTAAGAAAAATTTGTAAGAGTTGGTTCAACAATCGTAAGAAAAATACTTCCCGGAAAGAACTCAAAGAGCAGTGAGTATAATTGATTTTTGATTAAAAAATATCTTACCCTGCTTTCGATTTTAATGCTTACGCAATCCGTTTAAGCCTTTTTAAATAACCTTGCTCCAAGGGTTTCTTAAAAAGGAAGACGATTTTTTATATATAATATGTATTTATAGAAAACAGAAAAAATATTCAAAAAGTTATTTTTAGGTTGAATTTTTGCTTACAAACATACAATCTTATAACAAATAACCTTCTAACATATCTAATATAAATTCTAAATAAGAGTAACCCGATCTTAAAACAATACCTGGTAAAATCTGCATGTCATTATAACTATTATTTTACAACAGTAAATTTAGTAAAATTGTGTTAACTAAATATTAATATTTGTTAAGAAAAAATATTGCTGAACTAGAAAACCATTATGGAGGTTATACACTAAGGAAATGGTTATACCAAAGCTTAAACATGTCCAAACAAACATCGTTGAAGCCAATCAATAAAAATCAAAAAATATTTCGAAAATTTCTTTTTTTCGGTGTCTAATAATGATGCATACATAATAGCTACACTATTATATATATAAATTAGAAGAACAGTCAACTGAATGGATGACTCTTTGCTGACATAGTTCATATCGTGAGATAATACTACTACATCACTCATGAAAATAACTATGCTCATAAATATAAAATATTCTAAATAAAACAACTAACTTCGTAAATTAAAAGACTTAATTATTTCAACAATACTAATCATAATTTGTAGTCATCAAATGTACTGAAAAAAAAACTGAATATGTGCCAAATATCCTTTTTTATTTAGAATTATCGAAAAATTCTTAGTAGAAAACTGTTAGCGTTAGCAAACTTTTTATACACATTTTGTTCGTTAATTAAAAAAAGGAAATATGAATAAAAATTTAACGCTTATAACCCATTATATATTTCAGTTAAATACCAAATAAACCTCAATATCACCACGTTAGAAGCAAAAATGTCGAATAAAGCAGGTACTTGTTGCTGTATATAAAAGTAACGTAAAGAGCTCTAAAGAAATTCAATTCGTTTTTCAAATTTAATAGATGTATATACCATAAAGAGGAGAATATTTAGATATTGCTTGAGTAATTTTATTTAAATGCAGCAGCACAGTACGTAATAATGATAATGTTATATATACAAAATACCAGAAAATGTTATTAACAAATATTGTGGGAGCAATCAAATGTATTTCAATATAATTGTGAATATCATTATATTTTTCTCTGAAGACTAGTAATGAGCTAATGAATTATAAATATAAATTGCCTTCGAAAATTATTATCTAGCGTAATGGTTTTAATTCATAATTCTTTAACAGTTAATATAAGCGAAAAATTTTTTAATTTATTCATCCTAGATATCTATAAAATTGAGCTTTATAAATTTTTCAGTATTTTGTTTTAATAATTTACATAATCTATTTTAATAATAAAATCCAAAATGTGTTACAATAACTTTTATTTAAACAGGACACTAAATTAAATAGAATACGTTTATAGGAGAATAAGTTATAAATTATATTTAAAAGTTAACTAGGATTATTTTAAAACAATATGAAAATTAAATTATTTAAGAACTTTTATACATTTTTATTATACTCCATTTTCTGTACCTAGAAATTACAATAATATTTAGACGCTATTGAAATATTTAGCATTAATTTTACTTATTTTATTGTATATTAAAATTACTTGGAATAGATTGAGGACAACTGATCAAACATATTGTACTTTATATTGTTCAGTTGATGTGGTGGTATAAAAGAAACACATTATAAAAAAATTCAATGTTTAAAACAAACAAAAATTCGACGCATAATTTAGTAAAGTATGATAAACGATTTCTATATAAAACATCTCAACTGATAGACGTAACTGTTTTAAAATATATTTCTATAACAGATTTTTTATACGAAAGTTTTTTACTTTATTCGTACTAGAAAATTCATGTTTATTTTCAATACCTTAAAATCCGCTAAGCTTTACTTATTTTGCAAAGTTTTTAATTAATAATTTATACAACCAAGTAAATTTTTATAATAGAACCAAATATCTGGTAATATTACTTTTATTTAAATAGGAAATACCGTTAATTATAAATTATTCTTATGTCAACTCGGAATCTTCAGTTCAAAAAATTAAAAATTTGAAAATTAAATTATTTAAATATATCTATATAATTTATTATACTCTAAAATAATGATAATGAAATATCTAGCATTAAATTTACTTATTTCATTGTATGTTAAAATTGGTGTAGATTTAAGACAACTTATCAAACTATTATACATTGTACAATTTATATGGTGATGTAGTAAAGACTTGAAAAATATCTCAAAGTTTCATACAAAAAAATCCGACGCACAATTTAATAGAGTATGATACACGAGTTCTACAAAAAACATCGTAACTTACCGATGTTGTGCTATGGGCTCGCTGAAGCTTGCCGTACACCTGTTGGCACTGGGGGATCGTAATGCAGTGGAGAAGAGCACAGTACAGAGCGTGAACAGCGTCGTCTACGACTTTATAACTGCGAGCGTCGGGACGCGGAGGACCGCCTCTTACCCAATCGGAATGGAGGATTTGATTTTAGGCTTAATAATAGGTTATTGTAACACCTTGGTGCACCTACGTATCATTTCCAACGCATTACTTTAAACTATTACTTTTACCGCATATAGCTTAATTAAATAAAGCAAGTGTTTTGGTAGCAGCTAATTTTTAATAATAATATCGTAACAATTAAGTTCATTTCACTATATTTTTGAAGATCCAAAAAAATTGTTATGATTCCTAATTCGACAAAGTTTATTTGTTTAAAATACATGCCAAAAATGACAGAAGAAGAAATAAATGCGCTTAATTTATTGACAGAACGATATTTTTGGATATATATTTCTACACCACAATTTGTAAACTTGTACATTGGACGCCAATTCTTCTATATATCTACACAAACCATAAACTGCTATCAAATGTCTGTTAATATTGTTGAAAGGTCCACAAAACTAGTAGTGTTTTGTTAATACCTATATTTTTTTTATGAAAATTTTGTATCAAGTTTGTTCATATATAATAATATGGTAGATATACAATATCAGATATTGTATATCCAACATAACTACTTGCAAATAATATAAACAAATTAATCAAATCAAATAAAATAAGTAAGGATACGTAAACCAAGTTTCTATATTTTTGAAAAGGCAATAAATCTCTTAAAATTGTTATCGTTCATAATTCGACAGGATAAGATTCGAAATTCCATATTCGAAAATTCGATAAGTTAAGCAAGGTTTGCTTGTCAACCCAAGAATGTCACAAAAACATAAATTACTCTAGTTTCACTAACAGGACAATATTTCTATACCACAATTTGTAAACAAACCGGAAACTTGTATCAAATATCCGTTAATCTTACCGTAAGCTCCACAAATTCAGTCATAATTTTTTCTAGTTACCACTTTAATGAAATGAAATATTATTTATTTAATTGACATAAGTTTCTTCAAATATAGTATACTTTGAATAATTTAATGCAATTTTAGAAATGTTATTCAGTTTCCCTTATATCAAATAGGATTTATATATACATGAGATATACAAACAAATTTTAATTATATAATGCCCTAAAAATAATATAATGCATAAACCAATATGTCACAAAAACTGGAATAAATATCTCGGAATATATCTCGATGGTAGGCTAAACTCGAAACATCATGTTGGATAAAAATCAGAGTAGATTGGACTCAAAATCAAGCAACTGTAGTGATTAGTTGGAAGATACTCTCAACCTAAACTCTCTTGAACAAAAATCAAAGAGACTGGTTTACCAGCCTAGGGGATACAAATATGGGATTGCACTAAGACAGCTGCTGGACAACACGCAGGAAATCAGAAGATTAAAGCTAATCAAACCACACGAACTTCTTTAGTGTGTTACTGTATTCCTAAGTTAAGCTTAATTTATTTTAATTTGGGAAACACATACTGATGTATTAATCTCGTAGTTGCCTTGCTTGAATAATAATGCAAGTACAGCAGAACAGTAGTAATAAATTTATTTGTAAATTAAAATTGTACTAAGCATATCTAATGTAAGATAAGCAGAAAAAACTAGACAATGCCTAAAGCAAATATCAATTTACCCATTCGCTTAACCATGTCGGAATTTGAGAGAATAAGTAATTTTGTATAATGTTAAATAAAATTTAGCCGACTTGATGGCGCAGTGGTAAAGGTGACAGGACGACCCGCCTACAATTGCGATAGTCGCGGGTTCAAATCTTGTTGGGGCATGGCCGTAAATTTATGTTTATGATTGTTTAATATTTGTGATTGTCCTAGGCAAGAGTGTAAAATCCGACAAGGAAAATGATCAGAGCCATGTCACTAACCAGGCTGGGTAAGACCGGATGTCCTCTGGGATGATTTCTAAGTTGGTCATTCGCCAGTCGGTAGGCTTAATGCCGAGGACCGCGGTTCGGAGCCCACGTTAAACTGTAGGTCCAGTCCAGATAGATCCATCCCTAGTTGCTAAAAGGAAACTTATATAAAAAAAATATATAAAAAAATAATAAAATAAAATTTAAAAGTCACAATTTGTTAATTTTATTTTTTGTCAATTTTTTAAATTGATGAAAATATATACTTAAATATATTTTAACTTATGTTAACATTTCTTTTGCGCTTGGCAAGAGACTAGTCTATTATTGGTATAAGTTCAAATCTCTTCACATGTTAGACTTGGCGTGTATCGTTTGGATTGTTCAATGGATTGAAATTTGGTGATTACAATCAAAAGATATTTATTGTAACTTATGTCAATGGGCGAACAGCCTCTATTGATTTTTTATTGTTTTTTCTTATTTTGGTTTAATCAGTAGATTGGATTGGACAGTAAGACAAGAATTACCAAAAGAGAATTACCAGAAAAGTCGAAATGTTGCTGTTATTTTTTTATAAATATCAAAAATTGTGTTTGAAAGTATGTTTCTTTATTAAAACACACCTTATTGGTTAAGGTTCAATTACTTTTATGAGAAACAGTTAGATCAAAAGAGAAACATGCCGGCTTGGTGGCGCAGTGGTAAAGGCGACAGGATGTTCCTCCTACTCTTGCGATAGCCTCTGATTCGAATCCTGCTGGGGCATAGTTGTAAGTTTGTTTGTGATTGTTTAATATTTGTGATTGTCCTAGGCAATTGTGTAAAATCCGACAAGTAAAATGAGCCCAGTCACGCCAGTAACCAGGCTGGGTAAGACCGGATGTCTTCTCGAATGATTTCTAAAGTTGATCACCTGCCTGTCGGTAAGCTAATCCGAGAACCGTGGTTTGGAGCCTACGTTAAATTGTAGGTCCAGTCCAGGTAAACCCCTAGTTAGTAAAAGGAGACTTTAATATATATATATATATATATATATATATATATATATATATATATATATATATCTATATATATATATATATATATATATATATATATATATATATATATATATATATATATATATCTATATATATATATATATATATATATATATATATATATATATATATATATATATATATATAGATAGAGACATACCCTACTGGTCCCTATTCATTTTAAATAAAAGCTGTAACATCTAAGATATATAATAAGTAGCTATTTACGCTACGTAACGTTTTCCCATTTTTTAAGGAAAAAATGTACAAAATGTTATTAGTGTTTTCATAAAGTATCACTAAAAGACTTTATAAAAAATAACATTAAATATATTATCCATAACCCTACTAATTTGTTTTACTCTTAAAAATCACATATCCGGTCAAAATTAGACCAACTATATTTCAAACCCGTTTACGCAGTTTAAACTTCTACTAATTATAAGCAAACGATATTGATTAAAATATTTGTAAAAACGACGACGTTATCCTACAGGTAAGGACGTATTCATCAAGGGAGGCCTGCCATTAAACCGTGGCATTAGTAACGACGTCGGTTTTTAATCTTTCCCGTAAACGCAAAACAGAACTTGCCAAGCTTCGGATTATTCACCCGCTAATAGAGAACGTGATCCGGATCCAGATCAATATAAGACAGGTTAGTTTCAGCCTGCCGATAAATTCTGCCTAGTTTAAGAAAAACGACACATTTGGACAGCTGGCTTTACAGTTACTTATATAGACAAACAGTATTATTTAGTATCTTACGTAAGTCTTACCAAAATAGTTTTATCAATATACCAATAATGTTTATATTTAAAGTTTTTTTAAAGAATACTCAATCTATTCATAATTGATAAAAAATTATTTGCTTGTTAAGTGTATTAGGTAATTCCATGTATTTTCACCATATCTGTCAATGAAATTGCTAAGTATCAACGGATCAAACATGGAATATTCATGGAAGTGCACAAAATATCGTTATCATTACTATATTCATGACACATACGTGTTTCGGTCTTACGGCGTTATTTTAGATACGGTTGTCGCCTGAGGAAAGATTGAATCTGTTTTGCGACAAAACAAAAGGCTTAATCAACAAATTTTAGGATATGAGCTTTCTGCCAGAGTAAGTAAGTTCACACACAGATACAAGATGTTATTATATACTTAATAAATCTTTTTAATTTATAATGTTTGGTTACCAAGAATTTCTATTAGATGGAGTTACTTTTATTTATATATAAGAGTTTAGATACTTGTTATAAACAAAAGGGTGAGTGGATATTCAGCACTATCATTATATAAAAATAATTTTCTTTGCCAGCAAGTCTTGAAACCAGGACTTGTGGTGTTCAGTTTCACAGTTGTACCAGCCAAAGCAATAGAAATTTTATATTATATAGTTATATATTGTTGTTAGTCAATGATACCTTCATTATCAGTCTGCATAAGGACCTGAAGGTAGAAACTGTCGACAACATAAAGGAGTATGCCCAAAGACATGAATAGAGTTTCTATCTACCCATCAATGTTGAAGTTCTCCAGCTCCTAGATAATGATGACTTAATCAAAAGATTAAAGGGAGTAAAACCATTTGATCTAGTTCAGTGAATTTATTAGTAAGCCTCAGTGCCCATTAAAACCAGTGACATAGATGTTATGTCCAAAATGTTTAGTGTAGAATAAGTTTTTGTAATTTTAACATTTGATTCTCTTTAATGTTAAAAAATACCTTTCGACCTCTAATGTTGTCATAATATATTTCTAATAATGATAATGATGTTTCTAATAATTGTCTAGTCTTCTTCTATGTGTCTCCTAGACTGTTTGCTATTAAAAATATTAATAGAGATAATGTAACATTTAATTTTTAATTCTTCAATTTTATCCATACAAGTTCGAAAGGCGCCCTGGAGATCTTTCTACTCACAATATTGGTAACTATCGTAAAACACATTTTTTTGGCAATTTTTTTTTATTCAACATAATTCCCTTCAAGGCTGATACACTGATTATAGCGACCCTCCAACTTTTCGATACCATTTCTGTAGTACGATTTGTCCGTTGCCGCAAAATAGGCATCAGTTTCGGCGAGCACCTCTTCATTCGAATTATTCCATGCGCATCCCAAAATACGGACGCCATAACCTTGCCCTGCCTTGCCCACTGTTGCGTTTTCCCACGCCTTGGAGCTGGTTTATCCACTCGGATGACTATCGATTGGACTTCAGAGTGAAATGATCGAATGGAGCCATGTTTCATCCATTGTCACATATCGATGCAAAAACTCGGGTTTATTACGCTGGATCATCTTTAAACACTGCTCCGAATCATCAACTCAGCGTTGTTTTTGGTCAAAACTGGGCTCGCGCGGCACCCACTTTGCACAGAGCATTCTCATACCCAAATATTCGTGAATGATGTAATGGACACATTCAGTGGATATCTTTAGAGTGTTTGCTATTTCATTAAATTTCAACTAACGGTCATCTAAAATCATTTTGTGGATTTTTAAAATGTTTTCGTCGCTAACAACCTCTTTTTAGCGTCCACCGCGTTCACCGTCTTCGGTGCTCATTTCACCACGTCTAAACTTAGCAAACCAATCCTTGATGGTTGATTTTCCTGGAGTAGTGTCCGGAAACTCGGCATCAAGCCAGGTTTTTTCTTCAACTGTATTTTTTCCTTCAAAGATCAATATTTTACACGCGAAATTCCGTTTTATCCATTTTTTTCACAATAACAACATTTGCTTCACCCAAAATGCTATAATTCACAAACTAATGATTCGACAGCTGTCAAATTTATTTAACAACGTATTTGTCTAAAAAATATATGGATTTAATTCTAGTAGCGCCATCTATGCGTCAAGCTGGGGACTTTCCAATTGATCTGTTTACAATTATTTTACTAAGTGTTTCTACATCACATTTTGCAGAAATTAAGCAGTTCCAAAAACGTTCAATTGGCTCATCATTGCGAATATATCCAAAAATAACTACCAGTTGAAAATTTGCAGCAACATCAGTTGTTTGGTCCACCATGAGCGCCAAAAATGAAGAATTATTAATTTCTTCAATTATTTTTTCATGGCAAACTTCAAGCATGCACTGTAACAGATCGTTCTCTATTTCTTTGGAGGTGGCTTTATATACTGAAGCATTCGTTAGTTGCTTACTTAGAGTTGCATCTAGTTCAGCCGAAAAAATTCGAAAAGATGAAAAATTCAGCGAAATATCCACTTAAATATCGACGTTGCTTTAGATCGTTTAGGATGAACATGATGGAAGCGGAGTGCTGCGCGGGTGTGTGAGTGAGCTCGCAGAGCTCGTTCGTGTGGCCCAGATAAATAATAGCGATAGGGATAGCGTGAGTCGGTAGCCAACTGACGGTAGGTTATTCCACTGGTCCACGTTACTTCCGTGGCTCTCACTTCCATTGCTGTTGTTTTATCATTTATTACAACAAGTATTCGCGAATGTTAAGTGGGATTTGCTTTTTGGTTCCTCTGCAGCAGCAGCACTGCAACCCTTAAGCAGCAGCCGCCACTGCGCCTGATTCAATTTATTAAATCCATCCATTTCAGTAATATCAAAAATATATCCATAAATCGCACTAATATTATTTAATTTAAGACAACAACAGGTAAAACAAAAGCAGGCATAATTCTTCAGAAGCGACAAAACCCGTAAAATATATTTACATTATTAATAGTTCTGCTTGTTCGCGAAAATATCGCGCGAAGTGGTTAAAACAACAGTTTCATTAACGTAAACGCTTTTAACTGATTGAAATTTCATAGTTTATTGTGCAAAATCAAAATTTAATTTGGTTAAATGGTAAATTTAATTCAATTAATGATATGAGCAGCAAACAGTTGAGACCGAAAAAATGTACTAAACCACCAAATAGAGCAAGTGATGTTTTGCTCTAAAATACATTAAGCACCAGAATTTTAATATCTAACGTGCTTTAACATTAACGTTTAGATATATATATTTTATGTATGTTGGCCGCTTTTTCCCTCAAGTGTGGACCGATTTTCAGAATTATTCTTTTACTCGAAAGAGTACACTTCCGAGATGACCCTACTGGAACCAAGTTAGGATCTGATGGTGGAATCCAGGTAAATAGAAGGAAACCTTCAAATTTCAAAAGCATGTACAAAGTTTTCACATATTTTTTGACTGAAACTGAAAAACTGAAGCGACGCAAAATCGGAAGTAGTTCAGTGTAATAGCCATTCGGCTTACTTTTTAAGCACTAACCACTATATCATATTAGACGTCGTAGATATGTTGCTTCAACTTTGAGGTAAGTACGAGAAATTAGATTTGTTTTATTCGTAATTTAATTTTGTGTATGTGTTTCAATTTTATATACTTTTTGTATAGTTTGGGCTTGGCACCGACTTCCAACTGATCAGTTGGTAGTAGTTAAAATAATATTGTAAATAAATAAATTAAGGTAGGTATAAAGCTAAATTGTGTGTACATAATAGAATACGTATTTTATATACGTGTAGGAGTTAGTTTAAATAATGTTTTTGTTTATTTTTATTTAGTTTTAACAATGATTATTATGTACATATTTTATTCCAAACCGTTTTTTTGTGTTAAAAATCTAAATTTGATTATTTATTACTTTTTAGTGAGTTCGTTATTTATTTTTTGAAGTCGGTTCATTTTTTTGCTAAAAACATTTACTATCAACATCTATATAACTAATCCAATCTATCTGTTGCAACATAATTACGTTAATTTATATTCGAGAATATTGCTTAAATTTTTTACTTTACAGTCCATGTAAATTTTAACTTTTTTCTACTTTATTGTTTAGGACTTTTAGGATTTAACTGGTTTTTGTAATATTTGTGACATGGGAAAATAATGATTACTTGAGAGAATATAAAATATAGTATTGTATCGAATTTCTGGTGAAGTTAGGCCTACATAAGGCACCGAGGAAACAGAAAACACGTGTCTAGCAAAAAAGGTGTCTCATCGGCTCGTTGTCGAGTGTTCCGGATCATGAGGTTTCAGGTACCGAGGCTAGACGAATCATATCAGAAGTTAGACCTGGGAGAGGGTCCTTTATGGTGACTATAACCATAAACTTCAAGAAGGACCGAGATCGTCGATTTCTCGAACATTCCTTAAGAGTCGATAACGCACCTATTCTATCGGCGTTAGAAGTTCCTAGCTGGAAAAGGGTTTCTTGAACCAACTTTCTCAATCACCACCAAGACCCGGAGGAAGAAGCTTGAGCGACAAAACAGTTAGTAACAAGTTAAATATTAAGAATGGAATTAGTATCAAGAATTCAAGTCAACAATCAAGAAAAGTAGAATTTTTATATGACGTGTTTATAAACATCAGTTGAATCCGATGACGGAATCAATATTAGCTAAACCATATAGACGATTTAGTAAGTCATCTCCATCTAATTCATAATTCTTAAAACATTACGTATCCACTTAACACCTTCAATTGTTTATATTAATATATCATTTAAATAAACAAACTCGTCTTTGTGCATTAATTTACGAAAAAAAGACAGAAAATAAATGTTATTATTTACATTAAATTATATAATCTCCTTAAAAATTCACATCTTGATCTATGGAATATAAAGCTCAAAAATATGTACAGTGTACTCAAACCAAAGATCAAACCAATTATTTCTTGCCTATAATCTGGTCATTTTATTACTTTAAAAGGGCATTTTATATTAAATAAAAATTGGTTCCATCATTCTGGTAACGTGGCGATACCGTAACTAAAGAGCAATGTTTAATAGCGATCGAATCACCAAAACATTTTCACACTCCTTTGGTACTTTGAAACCATAAGTATATCCAAACATATAGCAGCATATCCATGCTACTGAACAAGTACAACTTAGAAAGCACTATGTATGGCGAGAACGCTGGGTGCGACAAAGCTGTCCATTCGTGTTACACCAGTGTATCAACTGTGAAACGTTACTCGCTATTTCTGGTCATTTTTGCAATAAGATCTGGTTGATTATTGGTAAGAGTTTAATTCCAATTTGACAGCTCGTAATACTGTATATCTTGGTACTATTTCTATATATGCTTTATGACGGCCATGAATATTCTGTTCCGGTGTCAATGTGAATAACTGTCCCAGATTAGCTTGTAGCATTTTGTATATGGATTTATCATACGGGTACTAATCACAAATACATCATCAGTCACTATACAGAGACCAGACATAGATACAGAAAACCCCCTTTCCATGCCAGACAAATTTAAAATCAATTCGTGTAGTAGCCACTTTCTTTCGTTTAGGATATTTTCTGGGAACAGCTATTTCATCAAGTGTTAAATAGTCTGAAAGTTCTATGAGAGTTTCACCTGAATTTTCGTCAAATAATTCTTTCAATTTATTATCCAGGCCCTTCCACTTTAAAATCATTGTAACTAAAACCGACAATTGAAATATGGCAGAGCAGAATCACCATAAATTTTAGCAGCCGATTTCTTTAAATATAAAAAGTAATGAATGTCAAGAATATAATTTTGACGCTTCCATGATTAGTACCTGTATAAGACAAATTACTCAATAATACTAAATGAAAAAATGTTACTTTACGTAAAGAAGTCTCAAAACCATTGAAGTTAGATTGTTAGAAGTTGCTACTAATAGTTATCCCGCATCAAAATATATACAGGAATCTTCTCACATAATTGTACATGTTGGACGCTCCAGAACAAATATATTATTTCTCAATTTTAAATAAACTTATATTATAAAAGAATAAGGATTTTTGATATTATTTAGAATATTAATACAATAAAGGAAGTGTCAAAATATTATAAACCCACTCATTCTCTGTTATTTTTGGATGTTGTTTTGTCCAATTATATTACTAATTCAGGTACAGTATTCCTCCACCACGGCTTGTGTAACATACTAATATAATTTAGAAATTCTCCCCATTTTCGGTAATTAAACTATTTCGAAGAGGTGTAAAGTAAAGTACAACTTTAATTATAACCTCGGTGTCAATCTTGGAATGTATTAACCGAGGCATATTTCATCCATGCCTCAACAATCAGTTGATAAACCTTTCGAATTGTTGAATCAAATGTTTCATAATGGTTTTTTAAGACATACACAAAACATAGAGAAATATTTAATAGAGCCATTCATTGATGAAGCTTTTGAAATGATTTAGAAGCCAAAGGCTAGTCTAGAGGTGAAAATCTCTTAGATTTTTTCCACTTAATTTTGACCTAATGGTAGAAAATTAAACCTTATGGAAAGCAACACGGGATAATGAATGATGAACGATGATAAACTTAGAAATACATTTTCAACATATAAAAAAAGCTTTCTTTATTGATGATACATTTTGAAATAATTTGGCAGTAAAACTTTTTAATATCGAAAACAAGTTTAGAATTCATTAAATAAAAAATCAAGCTAATAAAAATGTAAATACCAATTAATCGGCCAATTATTTCGTTAAATATCGTTATTGGAAACATATTTACATTGGCAATAAAATGTTTGGGATTCGTGGTAAACAGTCTATTATGTCCAGAAGATTAAATCAAGTACTAAAATTAAGCTAGCATATCCCCTGATCGATTACTCCCTCATAATTCACCCCTTTAACTACATATTTGATTCCGTAAGACCAACCTATTTATAAGTTTGCTTATGTTTACAATCTATAAACACAAAATTAAATAACATTAATTTATTTACAGCTATATAATAATTATTATATTATTTTTTCGTCATTATTGCAAGTTAATAAAATATGTCATGATAAAATACGTCTTAATATATTTTTTTATTAATTACATCTTACTGTTCTGTTGTACTTGCACTAATACTTAACAAGCAAGGCGAGTGCCGGATTAATATATCAGTATGTTTTTCCCAAATATGAATTTTAAAGTCTCTTTTTTACCATCTAGGGGTTTATCTGGACTGGACCTACGGTTTAACGTGGGCTCCGAACGACGGTCCTCGGCATTAAGCCCACCGACTGCCGAGTGACCAACTTAGAAATCATCCTAGAAGACATCCGGTCTTACCCAGCCTGGTTGCTGGCGTGACTGGGATCTTTTCCTTGTCGAATTATGCACTCTTCACTTTGGACAATCACAAATATTAAACAGTCACAAATATAAATTAACGACCATGTCCCAGCAGGATTCAGTAGGTGGACCGTCCTGCCGCCTTTACCACTGCACCAACCAAGCCAGATTATCAATCTAATTACAAGCAATTATAACGCATATCTTAATTTTATATACACGACCTTGGTAACATTACCATTCTTGTCTAGATGGTGTAATATTCTACATCAGAATGGAAATAATAGATCTTTAAACATAAACCAATAAATATATTTTATATTTTATGACGGTCTTCTATGACCTTCCTGTAATTTATCACAGTCCTTAGATTTTGAAAAAATATATCGACTTTATGCCGGTAAAAAAAACACTTTTGAAACTCCTATTGTGATAGTCGTGGGTTTGCATTCTGCTGGAGAATTGTTGTAAATTTATGTTTGTATTTGTTAATTGTGAAGCATTTTGAGTGAAGCAATATTTGTTATTCTGATAAAAATGAACAAAAAGGAATTTCGCGTGTTGATAAAATATTGCTTTTTGAATGCAAAAAATACAGTTGTAGCAAAAACTTGGCTTAGTGCCGAGTTTCCAGACACTGCCCCAGGAAAATCAACCATCAAGGATTGGTATGCTAAGTTTAGACGTGATGAAATGAGCACCGAAGATGGTGTACGCAATGGACGTCCAAAAGAGGCTGTTACCGGCGAAAACATAAAAAAATCCACAAAATAATTTTAAATGGTCGTAAAATGAAACTGAATGAAATATCACTCACTCTAAAGATATCAACTGAACGTGTACATTATATCATTCACGAAAATTTGGGTATAAGAAAGCTCTGTTCAAAGTGGATGCTGCGCGAGCGCACTGAATATGACTTCGAATTGCTTCCTCATCCACCGTATTCTCCTGATCTGGCCACCAGCGACTATTTCATATTCTCATATCTCAAACGAATGCTCGATGGGAAAAAATTTTTGTCGAATGAACAGGTGATCGACGAAACTGAGGCCTATTTTGAAGCAAAGGACAAATCGTAGTACAAAAATGGTATCGAAAAGTTGGAAGGTCGCTATAATCAGTGTATCATCATTGAAGGGAATTATGTTGAATAAGAAAACTAAATTTGAAAAACAATGTGTATTACTGTGGTAGGCCGGGGACTTTTCAATTGAACTATTATGATATATTATTTCTTATATCCTAATTTATATTAATGAAATTGCTTTGAAATTTAATGAAAAAATAACAAAATTATATTGTTCTAATTATAAATTTATGTTTACTAGAAAAGGCATAACAAAATTTAAAAAAATAAGGGACACAAACATTTTACAATCTTACAGGTTGTTTTCAGTTGAAAGTTGCCATCTACGCGTTCTATGCTTATGTTAATTTGAATCGTTTTTATAAAAAAACAGATACCATGAGAGTAAAACATTCCGTCAATCTCATTTGTCTACAATATAATCTGATTTAAAATAATAAATATATATTTAAATTGTTATATATAAAAAATATTTAATATAGGCAGAAAAATGAGTAAATACTAAATTATCCATGACCGTTTATTACATTATAACAAATATTAGATAATCTATTAAAAATAAACTGTCTCTATATCAAACGGCGAGCAAATATTTGCGATATCCGCTACTGTCACATTCTGATTTCAAAACAGAACCGCAAATCACAATTTGTTGTACGCCATATGCATTATTAATTATTTAGAAGTAGACGATAAATACTCGAGATTCGAACCCCCTACGATAATATCTTATTTATCGAATATTTCATTAATTATATCCTCAAACTAGGCATAATCAGGCCGTAATTGATTATTGCCTGGTTCGCTGTGACATCGCACTTCGATGTCGTTATACCTCCTTTTACCTCTTTAAATTACCGGAATATTGTTGGCGAGCTCTCGTTGATATATGCCGCACTATCGCGAAATTACCTGTTGCTAATTACTTCGGTTAGAATCGGACTTAATTAACATACAGAAATTACTATTTATTTATGGTTTACAAATATGTCAATCTTTAAACGATATTTGGTAATTATCTATTAAATTATTTATTAAACATAAATTTGGAAAGAAATAATTTGGTTTTGGTTTTGGTTGAAACAAGTCTATACATAGAACTAAAAAGTTGAATATCATCAAATTATTTTTAAAAAAATGACATAACAGATTGAAGCAACTGAAAGAGGATATCAATTTGGTTTCAGAGGAAAACACTCAACTATTGACCAAATTCATAGTATTAGGGATTAGTAATCGAAAATATCATATAAAAAAGAACAGTTTGTTCTCTTTCAAAGGCCACTGGGAAGCAGCAATAAAGTTCCAGACATCAGTAAAGAAAATTCAGTTTAAATAAAATTTTAAGCTGTTCACATCAATTTTACAAATAAGAGAAATTAATATATCCCTAACTGAATAAGTAATATCCATATGCATCAAAATATTAAGAAATGTCATTGGTTATGAAACTACGTTTGAAATATCGTGTAAGGAAGAAGAAATAACATATTTAGAATAAAGTATTGGCTATTTATAAAAAAATCTGTCCTGTCTACGATTTAAAAAAATACTGGCCCATATACACTGATGGAATTGGACCAAAAAGAGCAACCTAAATATAATTCAACAAGTTCACGACAAATACAAATATGTCAACCTTCAAATGATATTTGGTAATTATATGTTAAATTATTTATAAAACATTAAATTTGGAGAACAACAATTTGGTTTTGGTTTTGTTTGAAAAAAGTGCAAAAATAGTACCAAAAAGGTGAATATCATCAAATTATTCAAAAAAAAATTTGACATAAACTGAAAGAGAATATCTATTTGGCTTCGGAGAAAAACACTCAACTATAGACCAAATTCATAGTAATAGGGATTCGTAATCTAAAATATCAAATAAAAAATAGCAATTCGTTCTCTTTCAAAGTCCACTTGGAAGCAGCAATAAAATTCAGTTTAAATCAAATTAAATCTGTTCACATCAATTTTACAAATAAGAGATATTAATATATCCCTAAATGATCCCAGTCACGCCAGTAACCAGGCTGCGTAAGACCGGATGTCTTCTGGGAAGTTGATCACTAGCTAATCAATGCCGAGGACCGTGGTTCGGAGCCTACGTTAAATAGTAGGACCAGTCTAGATAAACCCATAGTTGGTAAAATGAGACTTTAAAACATGTAACAAATAAGACTACTGGATAAAATTTTGTACAAAAAAAAAACACTAAATTATTTTAACTTAATTTAGTAACGCCACAAAATTCAGTATATAAAACTCGTGACCATTTATCAACAATCAGTGCTTGTAATAAAAATAAACTAAACTGCTAAACATTCTGATAAATTTCTCCGATTATACCGTGTTTTTCGTTTATAATAACGGACAAACCCGTACGTATTTTCCTCAGAATAGCTCTATTTTAAAAGGGTAGTGTTCTATTTCTTTAATCTTATTGTTGCTTGGAGACTTCTGTTCACTGTTTGAAATGGTCCAATACGAAAGCATAATAGTTATGTATGCATATGCATTCTCTTTCATTTCCTTAATTTAATTATTTAATTCATTTAATTCTACTCATCGCTCTCTTTTCCGTCATGTATATATTAACAGGTCAATTGAAAAGTCCCCGGCCTACCATAGTTGGCAAAATTAGTTTTTTTTATTCAACATACTTCCTTTCAAGGATGATACACTGATTATAGCGACCGTCCAACTTTTCGATGCCATTTTTGTAGTACGATTTGTCCTTTGCTTCAAAATAAGCCTCAGTTTCGGCGATCACCTCTTCATTCGACGAAAATTTCTTCCCAGCGAGCATTCTTTTGAGATCTGAGAACAGGAAATAGCCGCTGGAGGCCAGATCTGGAGAATATAGTAGATGAGGAAGCAATTTGAAGCCCAATTCATGGATTCTTGCCATCGTTTTCACTGACTTGTGGCACGGTGCATTGTCTTGGTGAAGCAGCACTTCACAACAGACGCCACAACCTTGCCAGCCGACTGTTGCGTTTTCCCAGGCTTTGGAGCGGATTCATCATGTCCAGTCCACTCGGATCACTGTTTATTGGGCTTCGGAGTGAAATGATGGAGCCACGTTTCATCCATCGTCACCTGTCGACACAAAAACTCGGGTTTATTACGCTTGATCATCTTCAAACACTGCTCCAAATCATCAACTCGTCGTAGTTTTTGGTCAAAAATGAGCTCGCGCGACATCAACGTCATTAACGTTATCAACACGCGAAATTCCTTTTTATCCTTTTTTTTTCACAATAACAAAAGTTTCTTAACTCAATATGCTATAATTCACAAACGAATGATCCGACAGCTTTGCAAATTTATACACCCATCTTCTGAGGGTTAGTGCTAACTAAAAAATATATGAATTTAATTCTAGTAGCGCCATCTATGTGTCAGGCCGGGGATATCTAAGATATCCCTTTTGCTCTACTTCTAGTTACACGACCTGAATTGCATTGCTTTGAATTTTCTGCTAGTTGAACAGCACAAGACATGATTCCTATTCGTCGTAGGTCCAGTTGGCGTTGATGGTTGTCGAATTGGCTTTAATATAATAATGTTATTAATAATGTATTACTTGTGAAAATATGGACAGTTGGTTTGTCTACTTTCATCCGCATAAAATTACCATTTTTATGAAATTAAGAATATGTTTTGTTTATATTTGTTTTTTTATTATTCAAATAGAGTATACAGTAAAATTTTAAAGAAATATTATATTTAATCTAAACTTCTAACATTTGTTATTTCAAATATCGACATTTCCAGCTAAGGATATTTCCGGATTTTCAATATACACGAAAATATGCTTTCTATCAATAAAATTCTACCGCATTAGTATTACAACCAAGTATTTCAACTTGCCATCGTATTGGATATTAGTAGAGATATAAGGGCCATTTTTTCCATCTTGTAGAATTTGTTTTCCCCTTTATAAAAAGAGATTTTATTTTATCTATCGCGGTTTCAAAAAAAATCAAAACAGATTTGCTTGAAAGAGACAAAAATATTGGTAATTCTAAGAAGGGTATAAGGAACAGTCACCATGTGAAAAGCAATATTTTTTATACATTTTCTTTCGAATAATTGTATAATATATTTGATTTAAGTTTATTGAACCCTACTAAAAGCTAGAAAATATATAGTTCATTCATTCAAATTTTATTTTTGCATATATATATATATATATATATATATATATATATATATCTTCAATTAAAGGTTGGATCGGTGGTTATAATGTTGCGAAATATCAACCAACCGCGTCTTTGCAACAGTACACGGTTAGCGATAAAAAAAATTACTAAACAATGTGATAGAAGAAACTATACTCAAAGGAAAGTATAAAGGAGAAGATGTTCTCATACCGCGCATCCCAATGATTCCGACTGATGTGCCATTTGAGTTTAAACGACTACAGTTTCCAGTGCGGCTTGCTTTTGCTATGACTATAAACAAGTCCCAGGGGCAATCATTAAGTGTTTGTGGTATTAATCTAGAAAACCCATGCTTCTCACATGGTCAATTGTATGTTGCCTGTTCCCGTGTTGGAAAACCATCAGATTTGTTTATCTATGCGCCATGTAATCAAACAAAAAACATCGTATACCACAAAGCACTACAATGATAATAATAATAATTATGATTCACATGATTAACAATAAAGCGATTACTTACTTTTCAATCCTTATATATGTTTTATTTAATTATTTTTTATTCACAACGCCCTATCACCAGGGTGATGGTTCTGTTCAGGAGAATTTTTTAAAATACGTAGGTACAAAAACTGCCACATTACAAATCTTTTTGACAGGACGAAGTCTGTTGGGTCAGCTAGTATATATATATATAAATATATATATATATATATAATATATATATATATATATATATGTATAATATAAATATATATATATATATATATATATATATATATATAATATATATATATATATATATATATATATAATATAATATATATATTTATATTATATATATATATATATATATATATATAATATATATATATATATATTGTTTTGAGTTTTTAATCTTACAAAATACATTTAGTTTATTCTTAATTTATAAACGTAATGTATTTCTGTATTTCTATTATTCTGATGTATTTGTAGCAATACATAAGCAGGGTGAATGTAGGATACATAAATAGATCAGTTTGTAATTCTCAAACTAAAATTAATTTCCACTACTTAAGCTAAAGTAAATATTATTATTAATAAGAGTAAAAGAGTATTTTATTATTATTATTATTATTATTATTATATATGATTATGTTATAAATATTTAGTTATATGTATGTAATCCCTGTACTATACATTTCCATGAAATTCAGATTTTCATGTGTATAAATTCAATCGAATGAGATAGCATATTAAGCATGATCAATAAATTAATAAAAATCACTCAAAAGAGTGTTATAGAGTCTAAATACAACTGTGATAGTTTGCTTTTTATGTTTTCATTTTTTTGTTTAGACGAAAGCGTAGGATGGACATTTGGAATCGCTGCTCGAACAGACTTCTCAACCAACAGCAGCGTACTGTTCAATATTCTTCATTAAATCTTGTCAAACTTAGCGATATTTTTTTATTAATTATCTCTTACATTAAATATGCTTAGTACAATCTTAATTTCTGGCCACTGTTCTGTTATACTTGCATTAATAGACAAGAAAGGCGAGTAAGGGATTAATACTTCATCATGTATTTTCCTACTATTTAAGTTAATGTTAAGAATACTTAATAACTATAATATACACTGTGTAAGTTTGCGTGGTTTACATTGGTCCATGGGGGTTCTATCCATGTTGTTATTACTGTAATATCTTCAGATGATTGCTGTTATTTTGATGTTATTAAGAATATACCGCTTAGTTGTGGAAGTGTGGTTAGCTGTCCAAGACAATTCATGATTTTTTTTACTTGAAATTCTTGTTGTAGATATACTTTTCGTTGCCGGTCAAAATACGTCACAGAAAACTTAAGTTGTACAGTGAACTATAATGATTTGCAAATAGTAATAATGACAAAACTACTAATATATATAAATTAATACCCCTTAAATTTGTTTAATAGTATAATAGATAAGTTAACCAGAAAGAACTTTATTACTTTAAACTATGCTTACGCATTTTCAAAAGTTGTGTTTCCATATTTTCGTTTCATTTTTTGTCAATTATTTGATGATATCGAATAATCCCCTTATAAATCCATTAATAACGACATCAATAAAAAAATATAGCTGAAATGTTATATTAGGTCGGACGAGTTTCCCAAAATAAAACGTAATTGTCACGTTGTGATTGACATATTTGTTTCTATATCGATTTCTTCTGATTGCCTGTAATGTTATATAACATTCTGTATAGTACAGTGTGTTCATTGATAAAAATAATTAAAACAAACTGAAACAAACCCAATTATAAAAAAGATCTTATTTATGCAAATGATGAAATTGGATTTTTTTATTTATTAAAGTATTATTACTAGTCGTCACCGACTAACTTACCATGTTTCTGTAGAGTAAAGATTATGTATTTATCTAGGGAGACTCATTAGTCCTTACTTAGTCTGTAATATTACAGTCACAAACATTAGTAACTAGTTAGTGTACTTCATTGTACAACTACACAAGGGTCACACAGTTTAGTTCCCTTGAGTCTGATAATTTAAATCTTCCAAATAACCTAACTCTGCCTTGCAGCACCCATGCTTGTTTGTGTTTATTTCACTTCTTCTGATTCAACTCTAAATATCCTGGCTGAGATGTAGGAGTTTAAGAGTTTAACGTGTTGCTTCGGCAACATTTTATAGAGTTTATAAATAAGTTCTTTATGCCAAACTTTATCAAGGGCTTCTTCTACGTCCAAGAATATAGCTGAGTAAACTTTTTTCTCTTCATAAACCTTTTAAATAATGTAATTTAAATTCAATTTTGAATGTTTGCTCATACATTTTTTTAGACATTAAATATGTTTAGATATATATATATCATTAAAAAGTGAATGATTTTATCACATACTTCTATGGTGAAAATGACTTTTTGACAAAGAAACGCAGTTAGCAGATCCAAGACATAGATGAAGTATAGAAAATAATTTGAAAAATTAGAAAAGTAACATTTTCAGTAACAACTATACTGGTTAGTCGGAAGATACTTTAAACTTGACTTAAAATCAAACAAATTGGTTTATTAGTTAACTATAAAACCAATTAGAATATATAGGGTGTAAATATGAAGTTGCGCTAAAACATAAAATCTAAATCATGAAACTGTTGCTTTGTTGAAATATTTAATGAAGAATATTGGACATCTGGATATTGGTTGAGAAGTATGTTCGAGCACCGATTCCAAATGTCCATCTTAGGCTTTGATCTAATCAAAAATATGAAAACATAAGGAGCAAGTTATGACAGTTGCCTTTGGACTTTACAAGACCCTTTTATGTATCCCTTCTGAATGAAAATAGGCTTCGTCAATAAAGATTACCTTACTTAGTCAACATCGCATAGGAGAAACTTTTAACATTCCCTTGTTTTTCTTATGATCCTTTTCCCTTAAAGCTTGCACCAGTTAAATTTTGAAAATAATTTTTCTATCTATATTATATGGATCCAAGTTTCTAATCTATTTATATTCGTATCGTTTTTTCATGGTTGAATATGCTGGTTCTTCAATTATGCTTGCTTCTGCGGCATCTTTCCATTTTGGTATCTTTTGATGGCTCTACATATTAGCTTATAGATTTTTATTCGTTTATTTGATGTTAAAATTTTTTTCATTTAAAAAAACTGTACTTTTCTAACCAATTGAGAAATCGAAGGCTATATCAAGCCTAATATGTTATCTCATTATTGGATTGAATTTGTACATTTCTAAATATCTGAATTATGATAATATCTAGTAGAGGGATTACATACCTATAACAAAATATTTCTTACATAATCATATATAATAATAATAATAATATAATATTTACTATTGCTAACAGGGGGCAAAAGTCCCGCTACCCTTTTGATTGCACGCCATCTTGGTTCTGAAAACATTCTTGAAACTGATCTGAAAATGTTCCCGTACAAAATTCAATTAGTCCAAAAATTGCTACCAAGAGATCCTGATTAACAAGTTGAGTACAGTAGTGCAATCCTAAGGCTGTCTGGTGAAACTGAAGATTTTTCGTCTAAATTGACAATGAATGAATTGAATAAATAGAACAGTGGATTTTGGGGAACACAGAATACTCAATTAATTCATGAAACATCATTGCATCCACTAAACATAACTGTATCGTGTGGTATTCATGCTGGAAACATCATTGGTCCCTATTTTTTTGAAAATGACCAAGGTGTTGCAGTTACTGATACTGCTCAATAGTACCAAGACATGATTCGAAATTTTCTTGTACCTGAAATGGAAGAGCAAAGACTAGAGGACATAGTTTCAGCAAGATGGGACCACAGCACACACAGCTCGTTCAACAATTCAATTATTGAATGACATTTTTTCACGAATACTAATTTCGCGATGTTGCGATTTAGCATGGCTTGTCAGATCTCCGATTTTAACAGCACCAGACTTATTCTTATGGTGTTTTTTAAAATCAAAAGTTTATGTGAATAGGCCCAAACCATTCAAAATCTTAAACAAAATATTCGTGACGAAACTGAAGAATTTCAGCCTTAGATGTTGCTTAAATGGCTGAAATGCCTTAAACAGAGCCGAAAGTTTCATAGCACCATTCAGCCGATATAAATTTTCATTCATAACGAAAAAAATGTTATGACCAAATAAACTTTTTATGAAAAACAAACTTAGTTTTTTTTTTCTTTGAGCAAAGTTAAAGGCAATCAAAATCGTGGCGGGACCTTTGGCCCACGTTGTATAACTAAATTTTTCTTATATAATCAACTTATGACTACTAATAGCTGGATGCTTACGTAGTATTTCGACTTATTTCAAGTAACTTTTTTACCTACAGAAATCTAATGATTACTACTCCGACTTCAATCGCGTTTTCACTCAAAATTAATCTATTAAATTCGTAAATTTAAATGATGATCATTTTATTTTTCATCGTCTGTCGGATGATCATCACCATTAAGTAAAATATTCAAAAAAACAGAGAAATCTACGTTAAATGTTCATAGACCCTATGGCGATTTTAGATCTTAAAAAAATGATAATATATATGAAATACCTGAAATTTGAAATTAAATTTTATTATTAAAGAAAAACGTTTGCCGATGTTATCGGCCTCGGCTAATAATTCTTAGCAATATACTTGGCGTTTCAGAATTATGCCGCGTATTTACTAAAACCCCTTCGCCATTGTTTTTCATTTTTATTGCCCAACACCTTCTCGAAGAAAATTAAAATTTGCTTTGTAAATTGGCAATTAACTAGACTGAATTTTGTTTTCTAAAGTCACTTATTACTTGTTATATTATTTATTTTTATTGTGCCGCATAAATTCAATTTACATTGTTGATTATATTATAGTTTATGATTTTTAACATTTAGGATTGTATAAAATTTTAGATGGGAATGGCGTTTTTAATTTTATTTGACAAGATTTAGTGCTGTTGGCTAGATTTTAATTTTTTATCCTATTTTTTCTAATATAATATTTTTACTGATCAGGGTGCTCTTGCAGTATTTTGAAAGACATAAGCTGTTTATATTATTTACACATTTGATTGTAACTAAGAGATTACCTGGAATAAAAATTAAATATAATATGTATGTACACCATCATTTCATAATACTCCAATTTTGAGTAAAATTTTGGGTATACTTAATGAACCTCCAATACACATTATAAATATTTTATATATCTAGGTTTATATATTCTTGCCTATAAAAGATGGTTTCGTTTCTATTTCATATATATATGTGATATTATTTGATTGCATTTATGTTTAACCCCATAAAAATATAATGTTGTGTATTTCAAATTTATTTACCGATTAAATTTTCTTGTATTCGTCAAAAACGGATAGTTTCATTAAAATTGTGAAACAATATTTAGTTGAGAAATAATTTAATTTATGCGATTTTATGACCAGAAACTCAGAACATTTCACAGAACACTGAAACATTTATATCGATAACAACAATTGAATTTCGCATATCGGGCGTAAAGCATTACCACAAATCATTTTTACAGCTAACTAATCAAAGACTCAATTTATGTTATTACTAAAACATATTTTTTAAGATTAGAAGTTATTGCGGACAATTTAGGGTCAATTGATTGCACAATAATGGCAACAACGGTTCCCAATTTGTAAATTTCCAAAAATTATGTTTTCCAATTACTTGACACCACGACGTCAAGTATATTAAATGTATATAAAAAATTTTGAATAAAGAAATTTCAGCCAGTATGCAACCCCTTAATTATGGCGATAAATCATGATTATTATTATGATGACGATAACTGTTAGGGTAGATGCAATTTATAGGATTGGCTCACTACATAGGTGGCATAAAATTTGATTTTGGCAAGGAAACAACGCGTATATGACAATTTATTGAGTTGATATCAATCCCACTAATACTCCGATGATATGCAAACGAAGGCTATTAGGAAACCGTAGTATAGCAAGAGGATTTTTAGAATACTTTTGAACTATACCATGACATGAAAACAATTTATTGCATTTCATTACTTCCTTGCTAATTCTGCATGAAGATTATCCTTTCAAATAAGTAAAAGTTTTTAATAAAAAAAAGTTGAAAAATATCATTCATTATGAAGATTTATTTTTCCAAATATTAGAAACTCCGAAAAAGATTTTCTATTGAACATTTCTATGAGGTGCTGGACATGAACATAAATATGAATTCTGATAATTTTTTCACTTTATAGAGGCATTTATTGAGAAATGCTGCTACAACATATATTAATCAAAATTCCCATATTTTTGAAAACATAGCGAAAACAAACATGCTGCATCGACTACAACAAGTGACACACGGAAGGCACTACATCTGATGAATATGCTGATTAGGGGTATCGACGTCGAGAAAAAGTCAATATATCGATATATAAAGAAATACCGAAATCGATATATCGGAGAAAAAAATTTAATTTACAATTAAGTACCGAAATACTCTAAATCTTTAAAATTAAGTACGAAAAGACCCTAAACCTTTAAAATAAGTACCAATTTTAACGGTTTATTAAAAGTATTTTTAAGACTTATTAAATATTTTTTACAATGTTTAAGAAATATATTTGATTTTTTTTAAATATCGATATATCCGACCAATATCAAAAGAATATCGGTCAAAAATACCGACATTTTTCGGCATCCCTACGCTGGATACTGCGAAACTTGCTTATGCGCCTGTTGCTTATTATAGCTAATCTTTTTTGCAAGAATACGTTATACAAATTGTTTAATAGACAATAGACAATACCCTTGACATTTTCTACTTGATACAGTCGTAGAAGATCTTGTAACAATGAAAGCATGGTATATATATATATATATATATATATATATATATATATATATATATATATATATATAAAGCCCACGATTTGAATACGACGAAGCAGAATCCACATGAGTTCCTGGAAGTGTTTGATGGGCTTTGGCAGGAGATTTCAAACCGCAATAATACTAAATGCAAAAATATTATAAAATAATAGCAGGAAATAGTAGAGAAATGTTAAAACCACTCGTTTTAACAGTTAGACTCGGCTATTCAATAATTGTTTACATTAATACTTTCCACGTGATATGATATATATTACAAATTCAGCAATATATATCGCTGATCAAAATACATGATATTACTAAATATTTATTGACAATATTCAGCCTTTTACATTCTTCATTACAGTTGTTTAACAAATAATCGATAAGTTGATTAATTACGACAGAACAACATATTTATTAAATGATCTCTTGCCGTGTTGGTTGGCGCAGTGTTCAAGGTGACAGGTCGGTTCTCCTACTCTTGCGATAGTCACGAGTTCGAATCCTGCTGTGGTATAATTCCTTTGTGGTGAATTTTGAGTTGGTCACTCGCCAATCGGTAGGCTTAATGACGAACAAAATAATAGAATTTTTACGCATTTACTTCAATCAACGAATTGGCAGCCGTTTAAATATTTTTCCATGTATAATGAGAACTAATATTATCATTACTAAATTAATATTTATAGATATTTACAAGTGTTATTTCAATATCATTATGGAAACAAATACAACAGATGTTCTACATCCCCTACAACTGTAAAAATAAATAACGAATAAGCAGGAGATGCAAAGATTTTTACCCATTATTATTTCAACATTCAGATTCGGAGATATCTTCAGTGAATGCATAACACTAAGATTTCAGCAACTTCGATCCCTTTTTGACGAGACAGCTGTTACAATAAAATTGAGTTAGAATTTCATGTACTTTTTTCCAAGCCAATTCCGTCTCTCCGACAACAGAGTATTTTCCAGATTGTCAATAAAAGGTTTAAATAAGCACTGCGCATGATAAATTGTATAGTTTTACAGTTATTTACATAATATATAGTTCTTAATTGAAAAATATAAAACATAGAATAATATAATAGACTTAGAATGCTCTATTCTAAGTGAGGGCGTGCTAAACGTGTTTATTTACTACAAGGGGAAAGTAAAATATATTTATAATATAGGATGAAACTTGTTTAATTCATTACATCTTACATAAGAAATGCTTAGTTCAATCTTAATTTACAAATTAATTTATTACTACTGTTTTGTTGTACTTACCTTAGATAAAAATAAAACCAAACAACTTAAGCTGAAGCTAAGAATACAATTGTAGGCTAGACAAGTTCGTGTGGTTTTAGTCGCTTCATTCTTCTGTTTTCCGGTGTGTTCCCCAAATAGCGGTATTGCTTCCAAGTTGCTGTGATTTAGAGGCCTTATTTTATGTTTTAAGGCAAAATATTAGATCACTTCGTATATCTATTTGATTTGTTGGTTGCGTAGTGATCTTGATCATTGCTAATTAATCACAGAACTTCCTTTTGTATGTGTTGAATTACTAGTTGGTTTGATGTTTTAGTGCAACCCCATATTTGTAAGCTATAGGTCCAAATTGGCTTTACAAACCAATCTTTTCGATTTTAGATCAAGTTGAGAGTATCTTCCGACTAACAAGTATAGTTGCTTGACTAATCCCTGCTTTTTTTCTAACATGATGTTTCCAATTTAACGTACCGACGAGATGTATTACAAGGTATTTAGCTGATTCTGCTTGAGAAATCGGACATCCGTCAAGTGATATAATTAGCTCTTTGTCATTTCACCGGAACGCAAAATTACCATGGACAGATTTGGAGCTACTAATCTGTATTTTCCAGTCTGTAGTCAATTTGTAGCTCTTGTTGACCGCTATTTGTATTGTCATGATAATTGTGTCGTCGGCAAATGTTCCAAGTGTTGTTTCTTTTGTTGTTTGGCTATCAGCAGTATAGAGTAGATATAGCAGTGGTCCAAGATATGGAACTGTAGCCGAAATAGGTTTAACTGTTGAGACGTGATACATTTGGAATAGTGATATTGGTTCCAAATAGCAACCATCTTCATTCTGAACAATTTTTGTTACTACAAGTGATGTCATTTGGAAGAATAATATTTACGAGTTGTACGCAAAAACAATTTCGGTTGAGATGTGGCTCCAGTTAATAGTGATTTTAAATGGTTCTGGTGGCATATTTAATAATAGAATAACTTTCAACTTTTCTTATTCTTCTGTAGTTCTAATTAACCTTGCGAGGTTGAATGAATATTAGTTGTGAAGTGTGTTTAAAATATAAGAAGATTTAGAAATTAAAAACTATTAACTTACTTTAAAAAATACATTATTTAACAGAAAGAATAGGTAACAAGAACAGGTGGAAATCATCCTGAAGTCTATTTTTAGATATTTCACTCGTAACATCATTCAAAGCAGATAGAAAGATCACAGCCCTCAGATCACGGTGCATTCAATAGCCAATGCAATACTAGTAGTATAATATAACATACATTAGTGTTATAGAATTTAAATTCAATTTACCTTAAGTTGAATCTGTCGACGACACATCATGTTCTACCCTTAATATTATAAATAATATAATAACATAATATAATATTTAATTTTATTCTACAGATAGCAACGGCTATTATTGTGGCGTTTGCCACAATAATATATATATATAAAGATATACACCGAGTAGCATATGGCAAATAATCACAAAGCGTATATAATCATTTTTTGTTTCCTTTAACATTTTACTTTTAACTCCCATACTGTTTTGATTTAAAACGAGACTTAATTATGTTGGATAGTCCACATATTTAACAAAGTGTCACCAACAAAGGCGAGCCAAAAGTTATTTGACAATAATCCCAGGTATTTCGAAAGAAAAGGTCAGAAGGCATGAAATGTTATTAAGAGAACGGTTAAGTGCTGCAAAAACCAGCGTTCGGAAGTTAATGACCACCTAGTATGGAACCTACAATTATATTTATAGTACAACAGATGAGAAAATCGAAATTTAAATATATTGGGTGATTACTAAATCATAATGTTATTAATTGTATTTTGTGTTTATTGGTATGACTTTTCTGTCGGTTTTATACTAGTAGTTTTGCTAAATTTACAGTTCAAATGCTGACAGTCGAATGTTTAAAAGCTTCTTGTTATGTGAATGGTTATAACGTAGCCTATTTTTTTTATTTGAAGATTTATTGTAAGAAATCGGTACAAATTATTTTAAAAAGTGTGAGGCAGGGTATGACAGGATATGTCGGACAAAGTAGTAATGGGAAGGAGCAAGGTCTGGAGAATAAAACATCGCCGATTTAACAACGTGTATCGAGCGTTTTTATGCTGAAGAATAACATTATTGGGTCTTTGCTCATATTCCGAGCATATTTCTCGGAGTGCTCGACTGAAACGCATCAATTGTAATCGATAGCGATTCCTATTTATGATTTAATCTAATAATTCCTTCAAACCTTCGTTTTCACATTTTCTTATCTGTCCAGAACACTGTATGTCTTCGGTGTCAAAATCACCACTTTTAAAATACCGATCCAATATTTACATGTTGAAATAAATGGAAGATGATTGCCATAAGCTTCATACTGCATTCGTTAGCATTCAACTTTATTTTATTGTTAAACAGAATGACGAATACACTCATCCACGCCCAATATATTCTAGTGCTCTGTAGGGCAATGTCCTTAGTCCATTGTTAGATCTATTGTATACAGCTGACCTACCGATAACAAAAAAACACCACTGTTTCAACATATGTTGACAATACAGCGGTCACACGAAATCATCATCACACGAAGATCCACATCTGATCCACATCAAATATATTCTAGTGTTCTGTAGGGCAGTGTCCTTGGTCCATTATTATATCTATTGTAAACAGCTGACCTACCGACCACAAAAAACACCATCATATATTAACAATACAGCGGTTGTATCGTCACACGAAGATCAAATATCAGCAAAAAGAAGCCTCCAACTTTACAAAGTCGAATTGTGATTGAAAACATGGCATAACAAAGCAACTGAGACAAAATCTACTCATGTGATATTCACCATTTGTAGAAGGACCCACAGTATAAATGAATAATTGTGAACTCCCGCAAATAGACATGTTAAATATTTGGTAATGCATTTTGATCGACGCTTAACATGGAAAACATATAGTGACAAAGCGCAAACAGCTTGGTTTTAAACTAAATCTAATGTATTGGCTGATGAGGTATACATCTAATTTATCCTAAGATAACAAGGTTTTGCTGTATAAGTCAATACTTAGGCCCATTTGGATACATGATGTTAAACTGTGGGGTACTATTAGCAAATCTAACATAGTTATCTTACAGAATTTCCAGAAGTATTACATGCAATCGTCGATGCTCCATATTACGCCTCCAACAAACTAATTCAACGCGATATCACCTTGAATTTCGAACCTTGTTTGAACCCATAACGAATGTGATTCGAAGTGTTAATGAAAAGTACTTTGACAGTTAATCGTGCACGATGACAATGAAATGCGTAGGCTCAAAGGCATTCTACCATACGATCTGTTTAATAGGCACATATAGTGAGATATAATAATCTCTAGAATAAGTTAAAATAGTCTCTGTAATAAGATTTAGATTGTAAGTTTTGTCGACATGGCTCCATTATTTCACTCCAAAGTTCAATCGACAGTCATCCGAGTGGACTGCACACGATGACCCCGTTCCAAAGCGTGGGAAAACGAAACAGTCGGCTGGCAAGTTTATGGCGTCTGTATTTTGAGATGCGCATGGAATAATTTTCATTAACTACTTTGAAAAAGCAAGGACCATCAACAGCGACTATTACATAGCGTTATTGGACCCTTTGAAGGACAAAAACCCTGAATAACGGCCGTATTTGAAGAAAAGGAAAGTGCTGCTTTACGAAGACAATGCACTGTGTCACAAGTCAGTGAAAACGATAGCAAAACTACGTGAAATTGGCTTCGAATTGTTTACTCATTCACCGTATTCTCCAGATCTGGCTCACAGCGACTATTTCCTGTTCTCAAATCTCAAAAGAATACTCGCTGGGAAGAAATTTTTGTCGAGGTGATCGCCGAAACTCAGGCCTATTTTGAAGCAAAGGACAAATCGTACTACAAAAATGATACCGAAAAGTTGGAGGGTCGCTATAATCAGTGTATCTCCCTTGAAGGGAGTGATTATGAAGTTAAGACATTTTTTGCTCGTCGATATATTGATATTTCTCTTCGCGGCCTATATCCCTACCAAGTATAAGTCGTCAGTAACTCATCGGGACCTTCTTCCCTCCAAAGCTGGCCCATTCCCGAAGAACAATCGGTTCCTCAACGGTCACAGCAACAGGAATCCTGTATCTCGGAGTAACACGGACATTTTGCCGTTAAGACTTTTTAATCTATCGAAACCTGACCATATGGGATTCGAACTAAAAACCTACCGTATGAAATTTATTCGATCGCGAATATCCAAAGGCTAATTTCGAAACAAATTAACTCGCTATCGCCCGTGTCTCATAACTCAGCCGGATCTCAGTTGTGTGACACATCGGAATTAATCTATAGAGACCTATTTATTCGATAAATTATCGTTTCAATCCCTAGCAAATGCGGACGGAGAATTAGAACAGTTTTCAACAATGTGATTATATAGGAAAGCCGCTCTGGTCATCTAAATTTGTCGAGAGTGACGGAGAGAGCCGGTGAAATAACGTTATATCCGAATAAAAAAAAGTTAATTATAATTATTTAGAACTTGTTGGTTTTAATTAATTAAACAGCTGCTTCTTATTAAATTCGTAACGTAATGAAATTAATGATTTGGATTATTAATTAATGGACATTTAATTGACCTTTTTGGTTATCTGAAACAAAATACAAAACAGTTTCTGAATTTGTAACAATGTTCTAATAGACTATCTCGAACTGAACAAAATACACGCTTTCCTTTATTCTATCTCGCGTGTATATAAAATACGAAATAGCTGGCTCGGTGGTGCAGAGGTTAAGACGACAAGACGGTCTGTGATGCTGGGGCATGGATGTACTTTATGTTTGTGATTGTAATTATAAATGTCTTTATATACTAGAATAGTCTAGAACTAGAATAGTCTTTATAGAATAACTATACCAGTCATACCAGGATAAGACCGGACGTCTTTTGATCTCTAAGTTGGTCATTAACTAGTCGGTAGGTTAAATGTGCCTAGAAGCCTACTTTATACTGTAGGTTCAGTCCAGATAAACCCTCATTGGTAAAAAGGTGACATTAAAATATATTTTAAAAAAAAAATTATTCATAATTATATATAATAGTTATAATTATATTGGGTTTTTTTTAACATTTTATTTTTAACTTCCATACAGTTTTGATTTAAAGCGAGCCGAAAGTTATTTGACAACAATCCCAGGTATTTCGAAAGAAAAGGTATGAAATGTTATTAAGAGAACGGTTAAATGCTGCAAAAGCCAGTGCTCCGAAGTTAATGACCTCTTAGTATGGAACCAACAATTTAATTTATGTTATGCAACAGTTGACAAAATCGAAATTTAAATATGTATAGGTGATTATTAGTTAATATTTTTTTCTTACTTAACAGGTCAATTGAAAAGTCCCCGGCATACCACATTGTTTAGCAAAATTAGTTTTTTTAATCAACACAATTCCCTTCAAGGGTGCTACATTGGTTATAGCGACTCTCCAACTCTTCGATAACATTCTTATAATACGATTTGTCCTTTCCTTCAAAAAGGGCCTCAATTTCGGCGATCGCCTCTTTATTCGACGAAAATTTCTTCCCAGCGAGCATTCTTTAGGGATCTGAGAACAGGAAATAGTCGCTGGGGGGAAGATCTGGAGAATACAATGGATGAGGAAGCAATTCGAATCCCAATTCATGGATTTTTGCTATCGTTTTTACTGACTTGTGATACGGTGCATTGTCTTGCTGAATGAGCACTTTCTTTTTCTTCAAATGGGGCCGTTTTCCGGCGATTTTGTCCTTCAAACGATCCAATAACACTATGTAATAGTCGCTGTTGATGGTCCTTCCTCTTTTAAGGTAGTCAATGAAAATAATTGAATGCGCATCCCAAAATACAGGCGCCATAACCTTTCCAGCCGACTGTTTTCCCACGCTTTGGAACGTGTTCATCATGTGTAGTCCACTCCTATGACTGTCGATTGGACTTTGGAGTGAAATGTGGAACCATGTTTTATCTATTGTCACATATCGACGCAAAATCTCGGGTTTATTACGCTTGATCATCTTCAAATACTGCTCCTAATTATCAACTCGTCGTTGTTTTTGGTCAAAAGTAAGCTCGCACGGCACCCACTTTGCACAGAGCTTTCTCATACCCAAAAATTCGTGAATGATATGATGTACAATTTCAATTTACAGTCTTTCAAATTCATTTTGTGGATTTTTTTATGTTTTCGTCGGTAACAACCTCTTCTGGGCGTCCACTGCGTTCACCATCTTCGGTGCTCATTTCACCACGTCTAAACTTAGCATACCAATCCTTGATGGTTGATTTTCCTCGGGCAGTATCCGGAAACACGGCATCAAGCCTTTGCATCAAGTTTGTTCTTCAACTGTATTTCTTCCTTTCAAAAATCGATATTTTTCTCAACACGCGAAATTCTTTTTTATCCACTTTTTTCACAATAACAAAAGTTGCTTCACTCAAAATGCTATAATTCACAAACTAATGATCTGACAGCTGACTGATTTATACACGCATTTTTTGAGTGTTAGGTCTAACTAAAAAACATGTAGACTTAAATATAGTAGCGCCATCTATGTGTCAGGTCGGGGACTTTTTAATTGACCTGTTATTACAATGACTATAATGTACATATTTTATTTTAAACCCTTTTTTTGTGTTAAAAGTTTGATTATTTTTTTCTTTTTATGTGTGTTCCTTATTTATTTTATGAAGTCGCTTCAGTTTTTTTGTTAATATATTATATTATTTAAAATTCAAAATACAGCCTAGTACAATCAGGTGTTATGTTATGTAAACAGTATAGAACTAATCCAGTCAGCATTTTAATCGTTAAAATAAGAATGTCATTTCATGAACACTGCATTTTTAAATGTACTATCAGACCAACATGTAGGGGAATGAAAAATTCAATATATTCAAAATATTCATATTGTATTTAATATTATTCATACTGTAATATTACAAATAGTAAGCTATGCCTAACGAGTTTCATAACAATTAATACATTCTTCATTATCCTATTTTGGCAACATAATAAATCCCCTTGTAGTAATATGTCATTCGATTTCAATCACAACGAACGAATAGCCACCGATGGAATTCAAATGTATCGGAAACAATTGTTAAAAACGAGAATTGAATTTACCACTACATTGAAGAATTCTATGATATTTTCGTGTAACAATTCTAGGTCAGGGGGTGTTGGATATAACAGGATGAAAAATGAAACAATAACTGAAACAAAATGAGATTTTTATTTGGTAAAATCGTCGAGAATCCCATCCGATATTCGGTAAACTTCGGTAGATTCCGCCTGATTTTACGACGTTTAATCACTTATAATCTGAACAAACATATGTGGACATTCCATCTAGGTGCTTGTCCATTCAATTTTAATTTTAATTTTGTGAATTCGATTCAATTGCACGCCATATTTATTATAGTTTAGATACAGTTGCCCCTGCGAAAGTAAAACTACAGATAAATATAACTCGAAGTCCTCTGTGTGATTATGTCTTGATCAAAATCGTAGCTCGTTGATCATATAGTCAATCGACAACATTAAAAGTGAACAGCAAACGTTGAAGTGTGGCTCGCTTGAGGATTTTCAAGGTTGGGGCTTCTATTATGGTAAAAATATTACTATTTCTAAGTTTGAGAGCAATCGAGGAGGAATTCATACACTACATATAAAAATATAATTGCGACCAAACTAGCTGCAATATTCTAAAGGATGCTATATTGGATGAGATACGAGCCAATTTAAGTAAAGACTTTTAGAAAAGACTAAATTTATTGACTCGTGAATATTTATATAATCTTCAGAAAGCAAACTAAATGAATTCCACAGGTACAAAGCATAAAAGTGACGCTACAAGTCTTGAAGCGTGGATAAATGTGGTCAAAAATACAGGATGTGTGTTGAATAACGCACAATCTTAGTTTCTGGGTACCTACTTTACTTTAAATTAAAAAGATTTTTTGTTAATCATAATAAATGACGGAAAATATGAAATGTTAAAGGAATATAGCCTTACTTGCTCCTTACTCGTTACTAGGAATGCACCTTACTCTTATTAAATGCAATGCTGTTTTTGTATATCGAAGATATTTGATGAGGAAACAGTGAAGCTATTTTTTAGTACCTATATTATCCTCAAATGTACATATAATTTTCAGGAACTGGCAACGTTGCAAATTCAAATCATTGTGAACACGCGGGGATTCTCTAGAACTAACCTCTTGTTATTTTTTATAAAAACTTTATAAATTAACTAATAGAAACTGTATATAACCTCATGTTAGAACTGTCATTATGGTGTATTTTGCATAAGTAATACATTTTTTTTTAATTTTTAATTAATTGTAATTTTTTACAAATTACAATTACATTTCAACGAGTCTTAGCTCTTTTGATATATTTTCACAACAATTGGTACGTTCTTCATTAACATGCATTGGTAAAATAACAATATTTATACTAATTTGTCATTTAATTTTAATAACAACGAAAGAACAGCCACCGATAGAATTCAAGTATATAAATAATAAATAATAAACAATCGCAAAAAAAGATTATTATTAATTTACCACCACATAGAAGAATTTCATGCTATTTTCGCGTAATAATTCTAGGTCAGGCGTGTTGGACTTGAGAGGATGAAAAATAAAACAGTAACTCAAACAAAATAAGTTATTTATTTGGTAAAAGATATTCTGTATTTCTCATCAAATTCATAATAAAATTAGTAATAGAAGCTGTACATAACATCAGTTATGGGTTAATATAATTCTTACATGACATTGGTAACTACACCAAATAACATTTTATTAAAATATATACTAATTTAGGCAACCATTCATATCATAAAATAAAACATAAAGATAAAAATAGGGTGTCAAAAAATATATAAAAATATAAAATATATAATAATAATATAAAAAAATAATAAAATATAAAACTATAAAGCATCTAACCGGTTCCTCAAACAGTATCTAGCTGATCAATTTCAATCTGAAAAAAAATAAATTAAAAAATATTTATAAATATATTTCAACAAAGTACAATTTAGTTCATGTATTTCTTTTCCGTCCTAATATTTAACTGGGGATTATCCTTTATTAATTATTATTTTATTATTTATTAATAAAAATTAAGTTTATTTAATTTTATTCCCAATTTATAGTTCTTAAAACTGGCGTAATACTTCAAATTATTGATCTATAACTTGAATATATTACCCCCTGTAAAGTTTCACATGTTATATTACCAAAGTGATCACATAACATCTTTTTTAACAACAGATATCATATGCTAATGTCATTTAAGCTGCCTTATCATTCCAGTTCCATTCTCCTTTGTGCCATTTTCCATATAGTAATTCATATTTCAAGGTCGAGTTTAAAACGAAAATTATTATGTTTAAGTTGATGCTATACAACAACAGTGGTTTATCTCAAGTTTAAAATTAACAGATAAAAGTAAAATCAAAAAAGCATTTGTCACAAACACAAGTAACTGTGAATTTTCAATCTATTTAAGGAATAAAACCTAAAAAATTACTATTATAGAAATTCCATTGACGTCATCCGAACCTTCATAATTGTCTAAACAAAATTCTAATTAAGTTGTAAATACATTTGTCTACAGTAAATAATGATATGTTTATTTAGCGCCCTTGAACCCCAAGGAAATTCAAAATTAAATGGGTCTACTCATCACCAGCGTGTTTTAAGAACATAAATAAATTGTTTATTCTAAAACCTGGAGCTATATATTTTACAACAATGAAATAAGAGCCAAATTCCCTTCCAATATAATATAAATGTTTTAAATACACTTAAATAAAAACAAGTTACTGTAAGGTTTTATTTTTCGGCGGTCCTAGCACGTTCGCCATTATGGCAACATGGTTTTTTTAATAAAAAAAGGAATCTACATTTTATGTTCTTATTTAGAATTGATTTTCTGTAATAATTACTGCATCTCAAGAAATTATTAAATAATTGAGCCCAATTTTGATTTCACTGAATAAAGTTGAAGCTCAATAGTAAATGAATAATGTTTCCCATATTTTTTATTATTTGAAATCTTACGTCAATTTTCTTAAAATGATTTCAGGAAACTTTAAGAGTTTTAAACACAATTTAGATATTTTTTAAATAAATACAGTGTCTGTTCTAATTTTTATTTGAAATAATTTCAAGTTGTTGACACCATTTTATAATTATGACTAAAATATGGTAATCTTTACGTTATTCTTTGAAATAGCGAACGAATATCCATAAAAACTTGGTATATGTAACAAATGTTTAAATATCTACATTAAATTAATTTTCAATTTTGTAGTTAACAATCGAGTTTTTCTTTATTTAAAAACATCACGAAATATTTATACCTATCCTCATATAAATCAATCATTATAAAATTATAAATATATTAGAGCTATAGTCATATAAAACTATGTATTTTCCATTAATTAAAATTTAATATACAAAAATATATTAGACAGAAAAAAAAACTTCATTTCATTGTTTTTTCCACCATAATTTCTCTGTGGCCATAATAAAAATGTAAATCATTAAAAGCTCAGTTTTGATTAAGTCAGTTCAACCTATTAATACTCGAAACCATCTTAATTAAAAAGTGGTGCTTGAGGAACCTTAATTTAATCAGAAAGTAAACTGTTATATATCAATTTGGATGTGAAACAAAGAACAAAGTGATATCTTCCAGGATTCGGTGCATTTTTATATTAACGGAGCAAAAATCTGACTATCATTAAACTTTTTTCAAGTTCATAAAGTAGACGTGGCTTACTAGATGTATCTAATGCTTCATTTAGAGTATGACATGAATATTTAACAGGTAGATGTAATTAAGTCAGGGAAGGATAAAAAATAAATATGATGATATTGGTATATAAATAAATATTAATATACATTACTGTAATTTTTATCTATTTAATAAAATTATTGTAATAATGTTTTCTTGTATTACTTTTGTACACTCCGGATAATTACTGCAATTTAACGAGAGTGGATTTCACCTTAGTGCAGCAGCATTAAATTGAAATGTTCACTCATTCATGCTGCTAATCTGGTTACTATTAGCAAATGCGTCACAGGACATATAAGTATAATTGATTACACTTGATTTTAACAACGATAAATATGTTGATAGTTCATTAATTTGCTGTTTAATTGAACTTTTCAGTTTCTTTATTTCTTTTCAACCCTAAAATGTGTAAAACCGGCTCTATATATATAAACATCCAGCTTTTACAGAGCATTGCATTATTACAAGTTATTTTTATTTAGATTATTGCAGTCTATTTATTATGTTTGATTTTTTAAATTTGCCATTTAGCCAAGCATTAATGACAACGAAATAGAAGTGTTTACACAGTTTACAAAGTAAAATGTTCAGAGAAAAATAGTTTAGGTGTCTATAAACATATATATTTATACATTTTTTACACTAATTTCTGCTTATTGGCAATAAACTTTATATACAGCTGTATAAAAAAAGATTATATATATCTATAAATGCTACTTATCCATGGTACATAATTTAAAAAAAGACATATATATATATATATATATATATATATATATATATATATATATATATATATATATATATATATATATATGTATATATATACTTTTAAATAAATCGATTTTTTTATACTTATGACTTGAAATCTAAGCATGTATAAAGAACAAACAAAACTTTTTTCAAAAATTATAGTAATTTTTCAAAGGAGATAGTTTATTCTCGCTGCGCAAATTCTGACTAGGTAATTTTTCCATGTTATGGTTGTGTGGGAACTCTGGATGCCACCAATCCAGGATTCTAACTTTTACCACGGGTTCTAAAACTGCGTAGATTTGCGACGAACAAATACCAGAACGAAAACCTAATTGGAGTTTATGATATCGATACTGGTTATCAACAGAGGGCACTAATGCGGCTGAGGCTAATGTCAAACCTATGAACAATGAGCAAATAGTTAAAAGAACTACCACAAAAATCATTTTTAATATTCTTGCAGCAATTTTTATTTGTATTGTCATATAACATACTAAAGAAAAGTAGAACATACCTAAAACAGGTGGGATAACATTACCACGAAGACAAGTAACCTCCAAGGCACGACAATTGTTATCTGGATTTATAGTAATGTCATCTAAAATTCTTAATATATCTTGAATTTCTAAATCATTTACCGTTGTATCATAACACAAACTATCAACAACTTTTCGCCTCATTTTAAAGTAATAACGCTTTTCAATGTTAAACAATAAACAACATTCGCACTTGATTAATGATTTTATGCATGGGTGTTGTTCTTCATATCTAACTGCTGGTTTTAGTCGATCCACAAAAGGTTTGTATGTGAAATATAATGCCCTTATAACATTAGTTCTGAGACCATATTTTCTAACCATAAATTCAGGCTGCAGATATGTTGGTACATTAGGAACAAATTTATAATAGCGCCGATACAATAAAAACCAAAATCTAGGGGTTAATGTAACTTCATAAGATGTTCTACAAATAGCTGCAAATCTACCGACATCCTCTGGGCGTATGTATTCTGACAACTTAAACCACATATCAATGGGATAATTAACACCATCAGTACCATTTTCATTCTTGCTACTGTTACTAAAATGGGTTTTTCTTCCTAATTGCTTCATTTTTTTTCTGACATATGAAAAAGTTCCATCTACATTTTTTTCTAAATCTCCATCAAATTCTTCAAGTTCCTTCTCATCCCAACTTTTTTCAACTTCTTGTTTTAAAACAACAACAACATTGTTGGTTGATTTTTTCAGTCTATTATTTGGTACTGACGAATTAGCGAAATCATTTAAAGTTACATCTAAAATAATAATAATGATACACATTATATATAGACATAAATATTAATTGCGCAATATTAGGTTTCAGATTATGCAAATAGTGTTTACCTGCTAGGCCCCCCTTAGGGGGTTTCTTTTTTCCAGATTTTTTCGGCGGCATGGCAAATATATACCAATTGTTCCTGAATTTACTGTAGAGTCTGTTCTCGACATAAATAAACCTATATAATATTACTTATATATAAAAGCTGTTGAACAGCTATAACTATTACTATCACCTGTCATCGTGAACTGATAATCAGCTGTTCCGTGTTTGGTGTATGTCCAAATATATGTTGCCTAGTTACACGGAGGCTAAATATATTTTAAACATTAATTGCTTTCTTGTTTGGTATTAATATATACAATGTTAATTGAACTACAGCAATATTTCTACTCTGAATTGGTATGATAATATAGAAGTTGTTAGTATATGTTATCAAAAAAACCTTTTAAATTAAATCTTTTCAAATATATTTCAGCGCCATCTATTGGACATTCTCTAAAATCAAGTTATATTATTACAGAAAGCGACTTTACCGATTTAAATGGGCTTGTTTGACATGGATTTTAATATGGCTGTCAAGCTGGGCAAGTTTATGTATCTTGTGTATGTAAGTAGAAGATAGGGGGATGGAATTTAAAGGTGTGTCGTAGTAAATAAGTGAAAATAATGTTTATATTTGTAAATAAACAATTAATGACAACGTTTTTATGTGACTATGAAACCCGGTTTCAGTGTTTACGGCCGTGGTTTAGTTAGAAAACCTGTCGGACAGTTAACCTAAGGGGTTAGGGACTACTTTAGCACCATTTTCGGTAAATTGTGTATTGATAATACAACAAAATGTGGAATATGATGTGTGATGTGATGCCGACAATTTCGGAGGACAGCATCAGCCAGAGAAGTTCACAGTTCTCTGGTGAAGATGCGAATTTTGAACAATTAATGGTTTCAATGCTGGACGAAAGAGATAAATTAATGGACAGTTTGCGGGAGACCCAGGAGAGGTTGGGGGAAACGGAATTAAAATTAGCGGAAGTAGAAAAGGAACGAGATTCACTCCAAAGGCAAATCGCTGCAAATTTACCACAGGTAAGGCACTGACAGGCGCGTGTTCAACGGCGCTATCGGCCGATGTTACTTTTGTACTTGGAGCTTTATTGATTCTTTTACCAAAACATTTTATGCCATGCTATAACAGGTAATTATTTAGGAACTATTTGGCGTGTATCTATGGTTGTCTATTATTTAAGTTTTTTAAGTATTTTAACTAAATGTACATGGTAAAACTCCGCCCTCACGACGTTTCATTGGGTTGCAGTCCAGTCACTTCTATTCATTTCAGTTGTCAAATTGCGTTTCCTAGGTTACCGTCATAATTCTCTATTCCCTAAGAAGGGAGCGGGATATTTGAGATATATTTTCGATTTAAATGGCATTTTATTTAATCTCAAATTATGAGGTATTTTTGTCGAATTGATAATTATTGACGTGATGATATTATTACCTAGAAAATTAAGGGCACTGAAATTGCAGGAAGACTGGTTATGAGCTAATAACTCAGACAAAACAATATTAGATTATTTATTATAATAGTTTATATAAATCAGATTATTAACAAACTCGAAGAATGTTATATAGTTTGGCATAATTATGGTTTGTTTATATTTTAGTTCCTTTTTGTAATGATATTACAAGACCACATTGTAATCTCATGGTCATGTATTGACAATCATTAGTGTTTTATACAGCATACACATTTTTACTGGATTTAAGTAAAGGAGATTCCAAGAAGAGTATTGGTGATAATAGTGCTACCAGTTAAAACATATTAATTAAGACATAAAATAATGAATGTCAAAGCTTTCTGATATGTAGGTTATCGAAATCAAGTAATGATTTTTTACTATTGATTATATTGTTGCATATTTTCTTTAAAACCTACTATATATTTAACGTTAAAACCATATCGTTATAACTTTAATGTAAAAATCACACCAGAATAATTTAAAAATTCTTTGTAGACAGTGTTTATGGCTGAGCAATTTTATGTTCTTTTTTATACTCATTCTTCTCATTATAGTAGCATTCGAAACACTGTCTGCAAAGATAATTAAAACGCTTTCCTGATTAAAAGTTAACACAAACAATTGAAATGACTCATTAAGCTATTGGTTGCTTTAGTTCATTCTCCTCTTGTTCGAATCATTATTTGACATAATTTAAATCAATTGTAATTTTTTTTGTTAGCGCTTTGGTATTAATTAGTCCTAAATTCAATTAACCTATTAACCAATTAGAACGTCATTGTATACTTAAATTTTGTGTTTGAATTCTAAGTGATCTAACAGAGAATTACCAATATATTTCCAAGTATGTCGAAGGATAGGATGTCGAGTATAAAACACGAATCCTATCTTCTTGTCAAGCGGTCTCGCGCTTGGAACAATATAAATTTAATGAGGTAACATCTGTCTTTTACGATGCCTTTCCTAATCATTTGTGGGCGATAAATTGGATCAGTGATGCCATTGTCGATTTTCACAAAATTATATTTGGATTGGGTCATGTCGTTATTTTGGGAGCTTGGTGGTTTTTTTCCTGATTGTTTTATTTACATTGGTTATCACAACATTTCCTGTGTAAATGTTTGTATTATGACACTACAATTTTTATATATCTATTTTTTTAATAAATATATACCTTAACTTATCTTTCATATTTATAAGTTATATTTAAATTATGTGTAACACTGCAAATACTGATCATGTGTTTTCTAGTTCATATTCTAAAATTTATTCTAAAATTCGTGTTTGTTTGGAACTTAGTCCTAGTTAATCTGTTATTTTTTGAGCTATAATGCAACTGAAAATCAATGTACACTCTTATATCTTTACTTCTAGGAATCCATTACACTTTGATTACTATGTGGTCAAGTCCAACTGTAAGATAACTAGTAACTGTTTTGATAGTATTGTGCATTATGTGAGCTACAGTGAGCTTCATTCACAGAGAATTGGTGTATTTTTCTTCATATATGTAAGGAAGTACAATGATGTTCTGTATTTCCTGTTTCTGTTTCTCAAACTACTCTCAAAAACCTAATTTTATAGGTTGTATTTTTTCATGCAGTGATGGAATCAAATATTGACTGAACTGAACTCCATCTAAACATTTTTGATATGGAGAATCTTTCGTCGGTTTTTTGTTATCATTGGTCCAGTCCTGATTTTTGTTATATTAGTATATCATTATATTTTATTGGAAGGATGTAAGGAACCACAAAAAAAGTACAGAAAAATGGGAACTATGTTAACAATTAGTACATTGTTTTGGTATGACGTTTGAATGAAGGAATTATCGAACGAGTCCAAAACGAGTATAGTACAAAAATACTAAAGCAAAGTTGTTTTTCGTGTTTTTGAAAGCTTACTTATGTTTTCTATACTGTTATTGAGATATTGAAAATTATTTCGCTCCATATTTATTAAACCATTGGGTTCATTTTTAATAGATTGATATTTAAGGTTTTTTAAAGAAAGCGAATTCATCTATTATCATCATTATACTATAAGTTTCCGGTCTAATTAATACAATGAAATTTGGTTCGAAAATTAGCGCTCTCCATAAATAATGTGGCTGCTAACGGTTTATATCAGTAGCATTAGTTGCAAAAACTATGATAATTTATCCTCCTTTGATTACTGTGACGAAATGTATTTGATTATATTATTATTATAGGATTATTTAAAGTAGGTAAATACTTGTTTTAAATGTTATGTACACTATTTGGTTATTATGGAAAATGTGGGTTATTTCATTAATGTTTCATTGATTAATATGTAGTAGGGTAATGTGTCGATTAAATGCAAGAAAACAGTGCCCATAAAAATTTTCATTTAAGTAGGCCAAGGATGCATTATTGATGTCCAAGTTATATGATCCAGGGCATCTGGCACACATTTTTGACATAATCTCTTCGTTGCAGTCTGGGTTGCAGTTGGGATGTTTAGTATGGTTTGTTATGGCATGATCTTTATTATGTTAAGAACAATTATTGTGGTTTAAAGAGTTTTGTTAAATTAATTTTTATCAGTTTTAATATATATATTTCGGGCTTTGACTATTTGGTGGACAGTTGTCGCATGTGGGAACAATTTTCAGTACTATTAGTTGGTAGACGAAAAAAAGCAAATGTTTAAAAGCTGTGAAATCTAACTGATACCATTCGATCTATTAAGTAAGGGGTTTTAGAATTTACAAACTAATGTTTCGAAGCAATTTTGAGTCGAATTTTTATATCGAATTGTAAACCGTGATGAAAAGTTTAAAATATTCCCACCAAATTGCAAATGAGGAAGTTGACAAATTGAAATTGAATGGTATTCAATTTTTTCAATGCTTAACTCATTTATTACCTGAAAGATAGAATTAAATGTATAATTTATACATACAGGGTAGCCGTCATTAAAACTAATAGGCATATATATGTCTAAAGCACATTTAATGGTTTTAACGAGTCCTATCCGTTCCACGTTCCTTTCAACAAATTGCATTATTCTATTTAAATATTCGAGAAAAAAGGAAATGCAAATTAACAAGCAAATAAATAACAACAGTGGAATATTCTATTATCAGAGTATTTAAATATCAGTTGTATATGAGTTATGTTACAAATATATGCGGTTGTCGTTATATTGCGGTTTTATCAGCGTTAATTGATATATAAAATGGATCTGGGTATTGTTTTATATTTTGATATTGAAATGGTAATAATGGAATTGTTTTTTTAATGTATTTCAAAGACTGGATTGGAGGGTTATGTTGGTTTTAAGAATATCAGTCGATTGTGACTTGTTCGTTTAGATCGGTGACCTCCAAATTCATTTGGGGAAACTTAGATATAGGTCGTATTAGATCGCCATTCAATAGGTATAACAGGCATAGAATAGCAAAATATAAAATATAGTTATTTTTTAAGTAAAATAATAGTTTTTGTGTTTTAAACTGGCCCAGGTTATAAGGCTGTTTCCTTTTGAGCGTGTTATTCAATTATTCAATTAACCGGGATCAAATTAATTATCAAGAAGAGAAGACAGCTAGACGTTGGATTGGCAATCGTCCTGCAGCTACTTGAAGCAGCCCTTGGTGTAGTTAAGTGGAGTTGAACATAAATTTTCCACATTTGCTACGTTAAATTAATCACCAATCAGAAGTCCTACGAAACATTGACGCCATTTACCGTATCCTAACCATCAGTTCCCATTAAAATCTTTGAACTTCTTAGGCGCTTTTCTACTTGAAGTGGGTGAGTCTTCCGAGCATACTAACCATGAAATGTGGTAGAATACTGAAGAATGTTCAATAAAAATACAAAATATATACAAAAATATAAAATAAAAAGTTGATAACAACTATAACACAAAAAAGGGTTTAAGTTATATACATTTGATGATGGAAGTTTGATTTTTTAAGCTTTTAGCAGTTATACGGAACGAAAAAATGGTATTCGGTATTGTATAAAATTACCTTGTAATATTCGGGTAAATAAAATGCGTAAATTGTAATTTTGAAGTATATTTAATCATGTTTAGATATGTTTTAACATATTAAGTTTTACTATGAATTCTTAAACTAAATCTCCGCTTAGTTTCTTCTACTTTACTTGACTTGAACGACAACATTTGGGTTCATACACCATCTGTACATCAGTATTGTTCGAAACGTTTGCCACTGTAAAATTAATTAACATTTCAGTATAACGACAATTTACATTTTCAGAAGTAATTTCAACTAATAGGCAATAGTAATGCTTCTTGCTAAACTTTTATTTTTATAATATATAGAAATAACAGGTCAATTGAAAAGTCCCGGCCTGCCACCTAGACGGCGCTACTAGAATTAAATCCATATGTTTTTAGTTAGCCCTAGCCCTCAAAAGAGGCGTGTATAAATTTGACAGTTGTCGGATCATTAGTTTGTGAATTATAGCATTTGAAGAAAAAGAAAGTGCTGCTTCACCAAGACAATACACTGTGTTAGAAGTCAGTGAAAACGATGGTAAAAATTCATGAATTGGGCTTCGAATTGCTTCCCCATGCACCATATTCTCCAGATCTGGCCCCCAGCGACTATTTTCTGTTCTCAGATCTCAAAAGAATGCTCGCTGGGAAGAAAGAAAGTTCGAATGAAGAGGTGATCGCCGAAACCGAGGCCTATTTTGAAGAAAAGGACGAATCGTACTATAAAAATGGTATCGAAAAGTTGGAGGGTCGCTATAATCACGCTTGAAGGGAATTATGTTGAATAAAAAAACTAATTTTGCAAAAAAAATGTGTTTTACTATGGTAGGCCAGGGACTTTTCAATTGACCTGTTATATTTATTATAATAAGCTATTTATACCAATATTAATAATAATCACATATAAACTGCAGGATAACGAACTTAAAAGAAAATTTAGCAGTTGTAGTTTTAAATTATGAATATTTTTCTGCCTCGGAACGAAAGTACACATCTTGTATTTAGTTTTTACCGAGGTATAATGGCTTTAGGGATCCTCACACCATCGATACACATTAGAATGTCTAATTATAACACAAAATTATTCAAATAACGCATAAATACGAGCTGTAACCTCTCAACCTTCAAAATCCATTTTTCTGCAGAAATAATTTTTATTCGGGGTAAAGTAAATACGTAGAATTGTTATTAAAGTAGTTTTAATAGTTAGTTTTATTAGTTTAGTAGTTAAATTGTTATTAAAGTAGTTGAAACATTCAATCTTTGAAAAAATTCCCGACATAAGCATTACAGTTTAGGGTGCAAGGCTACCAAAGGCGGGCTGTTGTTAACTAACATAGTCTGGTGGAATTTGAACAGTAGTTCAAGGTGAACGATCACCAAAGGCGAATTGCAGTAGTTCAGCTTCTCATACGTTGACTGTTGGAATTTGGAGCCACCAAAACTTGGGAATTTATTCCACACAGGTTACAACACAACAAAACTATTTTTTAGGACTATAAGCTGCAAAGATATTTCTCTAGGAGCGAGGTGCTATATCGCGCAATTGCTATCACTGGCCACGGTCTGCGCTGTATTCGAAGAATCGCGATCACGTGTCAGAGCCAGGTGTTTAAGACTGAGTAGTGAAACGAGTGAAATGTCTACAAATAGACAATAAATCTATAGAGGCCGATAGTAGTTGGGAGATAACGAATGCTGGTTTTGATAATAAAATTTTATCATTTAGATATTCGGCATCTGTGAATGAATAATAAACCGCAGATTAAACAGACGCCGCCTAAACAACATGGCGGCCACATGTTGTTAACAAACCAATATAACATTTCAATAACATCCACAAAGAATGCTACAGGTAGCGGTGACCGTAGTTTGGATTGCAGTTTTTATTTACTAAAATAACAAAATTGTTATTCGAAACTGTTCTTCGATAGAAGGCATTACTATGAACTACAGGGGACAGACAGAATAATATGAACACCATTCAATAGAGTACATCTTTTTGCATATTGGCAAGGCTTCTTCCGTGCAAATAATTATCTTAATTGATGACGTCAAAATGACAACGACATATATGAAACGACAAATATAATTTATTTTAACATTGTAGTATACCTAATGCATATATTATCAAAGGACTTAAATTACAATTGATTATACAGTCATAATGGTTTATAGGTTAGGGTTGTGTTTTATTATATTTACATTTAACTCTTTTCCACATCGACTGTGAGATAGAGTTCTAGGCTCTTTTTTTATGTAGTTGTATCTATCCTGGAGGCCTAATCTACCGAACTAACAATTGTATTTATCTTCTACGTTTAGTTCTTGTTTCCTTCAGTACAGTGTTTCCTTGTAAAGTAATTTTGATATCACTATTATTTTTATTTTATTTAGATATTTTTATTTAGTTATTACAACGATTATTATGTACATATTTGGTTTTAAAAGGTTTTTCTTGTGTGCTAAAAATCTAAGTTTGATTTTTTTTCTTTCTAGTGAGTTCCTTATTTATTTCATTGAAGTCGGTTCAATTTTTTTGTTAAAAATATTATATTTTTCTCTTTTTAGTGTTAGATATGTACTCATTAAATTATGCAGTTATTTTATTAAGAATTACATTAGGTAGGTCAAGTAAAGGTGCTGCCCGTATGAGGAAAAATAGGAATAAAGCATCAATGATTGAAAATAAAGAATGCTTCAGGCCACGACGTCCGCTACCTAGTCTAGGTGATTTGACAAATGTTCTAATCGAACTAGAACAACATAAAGTTGTTGCCTCCGCTGGGAATCAAACCCGCGACCTCCGCGTGTGAACTAAACGCTCTAACCATTACACCATAGAAGCAGTTGCCTGCAACGTTTCTACGACTTCTCATATGAATATATGAATATATATATATATTGTGAATATAAATTTAAACAAATATATACAGCCAAACATAGATCCTCCTCCTTTTTTGAAGTTGGTTAAATAGTATGGAAAAGATATACGTGAAGGTGCATGTGGTAGCTAACATCCAAAAATTATCAAAAGGTAGTTTTTTATACAAAAAACTGAGCAGGTGTTAAGTTGGTTTTCAAATGAGTAATGCCTTTGCTCATATTGGACTAAAAACAACAATGCGTTGACCATTGGATAACAAAGAGAATCCTTTATGTCAGCATGTGTAGCGGATCAAATACCCTGGGGATCTAATACTCTGGTCAAGTCTATCCAAAGCAACCAAAAGCAAATTATTTTTTTTAGTTAGACTGATTTATTTATTGGCAAGAATTCGGCTGAGCACCCTTTTGTTATCTCGGTATTAAGTTTCTTGATGAGTTATTTGTAGGTTCTACATTTTCACTGATTATCTTTAATGTATTATTATTAAATATAGAGTATAGATACCTTAAAGTTTTTTCTTTAATCAATTACCAATTATGTGATTTTACGATGTGTTATCGATATTTTAGGAAACTGACAAAGTGAAAATAGACACTAACATTTAAAATTGGTGTTTCTATTTTAGATTTCCCAGAACGTTGCTCTTGGTCGGTATTATATTTGGCGAAGATATTTCGAGTAAAGACACATTAACTTAAATTACATCTCGCCTATAATTAGAAGAACCATTAAAAAACAATTATAGAATTTTTAATCGATCGTATCTTGTAAAAATAACCTGCTCGAATCCCAATTGTTCACCTACCATAGTCTGTCGTTTCCCCTCGAATCATTTTTAATGAAAAACAACTGAACATTGCTGAAGAACAATTTGATGAGAATGGGCCACGGGAATTAGGCAAATTACTGCAAAAGGGTTCAGAAGAGAAAGACTCTAGTATTTCAGGGACAAAAAGAATGGCGTCGGAATAACGAGTGGTATAAAGGAAGGTAGTTCTTTACGGAAGGCTTTATGAATAACGGATAATCGTTGTTCACGTTGAGGGTCTTTTTTAATATGCTGATATCTAACACGTAGGGAGTGGGGAGACATATGTGTATCTACTTTAGTGTAAAAAAAGAGTTTTTAGTTTATTCAGTCTGAAGGTTTCTCAATTTTTTTTTTAGAAAACAGTTTGATTTACAAATGTAAAATGTATGTGCCTTTTTAATTACCAGGGCAAATGAAAAGTCCCGGGCCCACCATATTAAAACACATTTTTTTGGCAACATTATTTTTTTATTCAACTTAATTCCCTTCAAGGGTGATACACTGATTATAGAACCCTGATTATACCCTCCAACTTTTCGATACCATTTTTGTCGTACGATTTTCCGTTTGCTTCAAAATAGGCCTCAGTTTCGGCTATCACCTCTTCATTCGACGAAAATTTCTTCCCAGCGAGCATTCTTTTGAGATCTGAGAACAGGAAATAGTCGCTGGGGACCAAATCTGGAGATTACGGTGGGTAGGTGAGAACTTGTAACACGGTGCATTGTCTTGGTGAAGCAGCACTTTCTTTTTATTCAAATGCGGTCGTTTTTCGGCGATTTCGTCTTTCAAACGGTCCAATAACGCTGTTGATGGTTCTTCCTTTTTCAATGTAGTCAATCGAAATTATTCCATGCGCATTCCAAAATGCAGACGCCATTGTCTTGCCAGCCGACTGTTGCGTTTTTCCGTGCTTTGGAGCGGGTTCATCATGTGCAGTCGACTCGAATGACTGTCGATTGGACTTACTCGGAGTGAAATGATGGAGCCATGTTTCATCCATTGTCACATATCGATGCAAAAACTCGGGTTTATTATGCTTTATCATCTTCAAATAAGTTCGGGAATATTATTGATGTTATTGCTATTATTGGAGCATGGATTTACACCAAAACCTTCTGGTTCCAGCTGCCATAGAGCAAATTAAGAGATTCGCAACAATATATGAGGAAAGAGTTCTTGTTCTGCGACATTGAATTAGGATTCAGATTCATGGAAACCAAACCGCATGCTTTGAGTAGTTTTATAGTGAACGGTAAAAAACTGAACAGTTCTTCTGACTCTTATTGTATTTTATTAGATACTAAGTAGGCCAATGGGTCTTCTTAGATAAGTATCTAATTTTAAGTCCGTCCGTAGAGAAACTTGTAAGTTAATCGGCAACGACTAGTAATAATAAATTTATTAAACAACTTGCTATTGTAAATCGCCATCAGATCCAGTTAGAGCTAAATGCTTGGGATCTGTAATGCTGTAGAAGAAGGCTGAATCTACTGTTGAAGTAAAGAGCAATTTCGGCCAAACTGCAGGAGCTTCTGCTTCTTTAAGATTGCGTGTGTGGAAGAGAGGAAATACAACAATCAAGACTAAAATCTCGCTCTTCCGATCCAGTGTAAACACATTGTTCACTGACCTTCATTCGGGTAATATTAACGTGAAAGATGAACCACCATCTTCAGCATTTCAATACTATAAGAACATTGAACATTATTAGCCTAGGCCTTGGCTAACCACAAACCTGTTTTGAACCATTTACTCATAGCTGGTATAAAAACAAGCTCGGTATATATGTTCGATGTATAGTTGAGTTAAAAAAAAACATTATATACCGAATGAGCATTTAAAATTTGCTGCAGAAACGCGATTAAAACGTGACAAGATTAGGTCCATCAAGAGGAAACTCGCTGGGAAAGTTTGAAACACGCTCCGTAAAACTTCGACGTACTGTTTTTTGACTATCTCTTATTCTGATCTCTGTAGATGTTCTCAATGGAGTTAAGCTTCTAAAGAAACCTCTTATAACAATAGAGATAATAGAGCATATTTGGTATTGTAGGAATGTTCGTTTGTTGTGGGTTGCTGACTTTGTTTGTTCGAACATTCACTACTATTTCGTCGAAGGAATTTGCACGAGAACAGAAAACATTTATCGATTTTAAACGTGTTTGTTTTTGTGTTGTAGACTACATGTGGTCGATGGGAGGGTGAACGGGATATTAGGTTAGGTTAAGAATATGCGTAAGTGATACAGGAAAGGAATGCAACAGTAAAGGACTCGTGTGTCGTGTGAGGACCCTCGCTGTATCGTCAGTATATGTTGCAAGAGTAGTGTTGTCTGAGGTTAGAAGGTCAGCTGTATACAATAGATATAACAATGGTCCAAGAACACTGCCCTGCGGAACACCCGAATATTTTGGGTGTAGGTCATTGTATTCATCACACTGTTTGGAACAAAGTTTTACAATTACCTATACATATCATGGAGGACATGACCTCCAAATAAAATGGATGTACGAAGTGATCCATGATTTCGTCCTAAAACGTGGAAGGTTGCTCAATCACAGCAATGGGGAAGCAATACAGCTACTGGACAAACGTAGCAAATCAGAGTATTGAAGCGCGTTAAACTACACGAACTTGTTTAGTGTATAAGTGCTTTCTTCACTTTTACTTAAATAGTTGGTTTCATTTTAATTTGGAAAATCCATCCTGATGTTTTAATCCCATACTCGCCTTACTTTTATATTAATGCAAGTACAACAGAACAATAGTAATAAATCAATTTGTAAATTAAGATTGTACTAAGCATATCTAACGTAAAATGTAATTGGCCACCCACTGTACATATAACATCAATGCTAACTAAAGAAATTTTAGATCTAACACAAGATATATTATACCATCAGCAGTTCGGTTAGGTGCCGTCATTTATAGGCCCTTGAATAATGATTCAATTTTCGGGGCACTTTTTTTTTCCTTTTGAATACTGGCGCGTTTGTGTTTCGGCACAAAGCGTCCCGCACAAATTTGCCTAATTTTTGCGTTCCCTCAAAGCAAGAGCTTCGGCTGCAAATTGTTCCCGGCAACATCCTGTTAATTTCCATTTCTGTGATTTTAAACATTTTCGAATAACGAATGCTAATACATACAGTGCGATTATGCCATGAATAAAAAATGTTATAGTCATATAAATATCGTATCAAAATGTATATTTTCGAGGTTATTTGTTAATATATCATCCTTAAAATGATCAATTTTATTGAGTTGTTCCATAATTTATAAGCCATGAATAAAATCAGGTAAGAATGAAGTAGGATGTATTGAAAGTTATGTAGATAACTCCATGCCATAGAAGTTGATTGGTTTTATAAATTAATAACTATATCTAAAAGTATTTTTAACAAAGATATTGAACCGACTTCAAAAAATAAATAAGGAACTCACTAAAAGGTAAAAAATAATCAAACTTAGATTTTTAAGACAAAAAAAAGTTTTAAAATAAATTATGTACATTATAATCGTTGTATTAACTAAATAAAAATAAACAAAAACCTTATTTAACCTATCTACTACACGTATTATATATTCTACTATATATACACAATTTAGCTTAATACCTACCTAAACTATTTATGTGTTTACAATATTATTGTAACTACTACCAGCTAATCACTTTGAAGTCGGTGCCGAGCAACTAATTAGATTTGTTTTGTTCGTAATTTATTTTTTTTGTAAATGTTACAAAATTATATTGTTATTTTTCTATTAGTCGGTTAATTTTCTCTTCTTAGTGTTATATATTTACTCACTAAATTACGCAGTTATTTTATTAAGTGTTATAATGGGTAGACCAAGTAACGCGCAGCCTGTGTGGAGGACTTCAGGTCCCGGGGCCCGTTACCTAGCCCAAGAGATTTGAGAATTGTTCTAACCAAACTAAAACTACAAAGAGTTGTTGTCTCTGCCGGGAATCGAACCAGCGACCTCCGCGTGTGAGCTGAATGCTCTAATCATGATACCGTAGAGGCAGTTGCGTAAAATATTTTCACTGCTTCTCATGTGATATGTGACATACAAGAAAATTCTAATCTAAATAAAATAATTGAACAAAAATGTTATCAAATATAATTTATTTTAATATTATATCTAAAAACTACTGTTATTAATAGGTTAGAGTTATCGCCTCTTATCACTGTTGCTTTCAGGAATTTTGCATACGTCTGACAACCGGACGACTTTGACAGGCTCATTCGTGTACGTCTTCGAACTAATCAGACAGTATTGCGTCTCTTTTTAACTAGAATAAAATGAGAAGGAAAATTATTGGCTGATTCTATAACTAATTTACAAATAGCTTCAGGCAAGACATTAAGCATCTTGATGACGTAGGTACAAAAAAACTTCAAACAGACTATATAAGTCCAAGTAGGCATTATTAAGTATGTATAGCTAATTTTTTGGTCTGATTTGATCATGTTTTTGTATAATATGCAAATAAAAAAATATCAAACATCATTATGTTGTAACCAGACTCCTTATATCAAATATTTCCTCTTTATAATTCAAGGCAATTTACTTCCTTTGGTATGGATCGAAAATATTCTTCTCTGATTGATAATTCTAGAAATATCCAGAATGTGGTGAGTAAATCAAGTGAACTATGTTCCCCCTTTTAACGTCGCGAAGCAATCAATACTAATCTAAACATCCCAAAGTGTGCGCCTAAGGGGTTATGTTAAAAATATATACCAGATGTGCCGGATCTTGCGGCCGGCCATCAATAAAGCGTCCTTGACCTACTAAATAGAGAGGTTATACTTTGGATATACAGACTCTAAGGCTGCTCCAGAAAATATGAATTTGCTTCTGTTATGAGTTCAGATTTCTTGAATTCACTAACCATTTATGGTTCTTTGTTGTAAGTTACTTAAAGTTGCTCTAGTATTGTTTTGTTTTCATATAAGAGGCTATTCAGTCAAACTTAAAAAGTATAAAAAAATATTGTTATTCATTTTTTACCAGATATTTACAAAAAAAAACATTTTAATATAAAATAATAATCGTTGTAATAAGTTTGATTATTTTTTAAAATTTAGTGAGCTTTTTATTTATTTTCTGAAGTCGGTTCAATTATTTTGTTAAAAATATTTTTAACAACGTGGTTTCATTGCTTACCAGGCAAGAAAAGAATACTTTATTCTATCTTTTATAGCGCATTGCGTTTAAGAGAGCTATCTACAACAATACCTAAGATTTGCTTTGCATATGGTGGGATCAGTAAGGTGTTGTGTGTTACGAGCTACTAAAATCGAAGGAAACTGCTACCGCATATATCTAGCGATGCCAATCTAATAAATTAAACATCTTGTTTCAAAAAAGGCCAGCAATATCCAGTAACAAACACTTCTTACATTACAAGTTCCTCTTACGCTCGACAGATCGAAGCAGACATATTGAGAGGAAACTTCTGCCGAATCCAGCATACTCACCAAATCTAGCGTCTTCTGATTCTTCAAATCAATGCATTATGGCTTGGTTGGGAGATGGCTTCGAAATGCTGAAAAAGTGCAAGTAAAAATAGATCAATGATTGTAACAACATTGTAACATATCGTCAGAAAGTTGGGAAAGTGGTGGAATATATTTTGATTAATATTTATTGTACCAACTTTTCTCAATAAATGCCTTTTTAAAGTGTCGATGCAAATTAACTTGTTTCAGTTGGTAATACGCTGATATCAGTTTAGAACCTTTGTACTTAATTGAATGTCTTATCTTTAGTGATAATTCTCTGTGCTGTAGACATATTTTCCTCAAATAATTAGTCATTTATATACAATTTAATGGATTAGTAATTCTATAAATTTTTATTTAAAATACTTATTACTTATGAAATATATATAGAATTTTGATAATGATAAGCGAACAATCACATAGTGACTAACTATCAGCTGAGTATTTTAGAATCAATGAATAATCTTTTTTATCAAATAGAATATTCAGAATACAATTTTTTTCATCGGTTTTTCACTCAACTCAAATGTTTTAATATCTATATTGGTTAAGCAACTACATTAATTTCGATAACATCAAATGGTATTGGTTTTACTTGACCCATCTGCATTTTTCAGCCACGGTACGAGGAGTTCTTATAAAATAGCTGGATGAATTACTTTCATTAATATTTGCGAATTCGTTCCTGCGGTATTTTATCATGTTTTTATATGGATTAAGTAATAAATAAAGCTTACGAAATAACTAAACAAGTACCTTCATTATCTAATCTTTAATTTATCAATTATTATTTATTGATATTATCAGTTTTTCACGAGGGTCTTTACACTTTTTAAGAATACCCATGGTTTTTCACGTTTTGTTTTATCCAGGCAATGATTGATAACATCAATAAGCCTCGATTCCATTTATAGTTAATAATTAATTTGAGATTTATTTATATTCGAAAGAAAGAGAAGAAGCCTATCTTCTCGGCGTAATTTGAATTATACAATATATTACTCAAGGTATTAACTATTTTATCTGTTTATTACTAACAGTATCAACAAAAAGCTACCCATTACAGCATATTCTCCAGATTTAGCTCTCTATCTCTATTTTCTGTCTTCAGATCTGAAGAAATGGCTGAATTTTAAGATATTTTGGTCGAATGAAGATCAGTGAAAAATACTGAACTAAATTTGTTGTGTTAGAAAGTTATTATGTTGAAAAAAGAAAGACTTTCGATAAAAAAGTAACGGACTTATCAAACTGCCGCGTTATTGTAGTTTGTATAAGTTTCTATAAAATGCACTTGATTTTTTATTTTGGTATAATTGGATTTTTTGTTTATCTGTAATACCAATCTGTTATTGTAACGACAGGTCAATTGAAAATTACCAAGCCCGACAATAGATGGCGCTACTATAGTTAAATCCATATGTTTTTTACTTAACCCTAACCCTCAAAAGATGCGTGTATAAATTTGACAGCCGTCGGACCACTAGTTTGTGAATTATAGCATTTTGAGTGAAGCAACTTTTATTATTGTGAAAAAAATGAATAAAAAAGAATTTTGCGTGTTGATACAATATTGCTTTTTGAAAGAAAAAAATACAGTTGAGAACAAAACTTGGCTTGATGCCGTGTTTCGGGACACTGCCCCAGGAAAATCAACCATCAAGGATTGGTATGCTAAGTTTAGACGTGGTGAAATAAGCACCGAAGACGGTGAACGCAGTGGATGCCCAAAAGAGGTTGTTACCGACGAAAACATTAAAAAAATCCACATAATGATTTTGAATTACCGTACATTGAAATCGAATGAAATAGCAGACACTCTAAAGATGAACGTGTACATCATATCATTCACGAATATTTGGGTATGAGAAAGCTCTGTGCAAAGTGGGTGCCGCGCGAGCTCACTTTTGACCACAAAGAACGACGAGTTGATGATTCGGAGCAGTGTTTGAAGATGATCAAGTGTAATAAATCCGTGTTTTTACGTCGATATGTGACAATGGATGAAACATGGCTCCATCATTTCACTCCGAAGTCCAATCGACAGTCATCCGAGTGGACTGCACACGATGTACCCGCTCCAAAGCGTAACAGTCGGCTGGGAAGGTTATGGCGTCTGTATTTTGGGATGTGCATGGAGTAATTTTCATTGACTACTTTGAAAAAGGAAGGACCATCAACAGCGGCTATTACATAGCGTTATTGGACCGTTTCACCTTGCTTCAGCCATACACCCATTGGCTGCTTTACCAAGACAATGCAATGTGTCACAAGTCAGTGAAAACGATGGTAAAATTCCATGAATTGGGTTTCGAATGGCTTCCTCATCCACCGTATTCTCCAGATCTGCTCCCCAGCGACTATTTCATGTTCTCAGATCTCAAAAGAATGCTCGCTGCAAAGACATTTTCGTCGAATGAAGAGGTGATCGCCGAAACTGAGGCCTATTTTGAATTACTACAAAAATGGTATCGAAAAGTTGGAATAATGTCAAATAAAGAAAACTAATTTTGCCAAAAAAATGTGTTTTACTTTGATAGGCCGGGGACTTTTCAATTGACCTGTTATTTAAGTACTTTTTTTGGCGATAATGAGAAGTTAAGTGATAACACTACAGATATTCTAGCTTTGTTTTAATATATAGTTTTTTTTTAGATATCCTCTGTTCCAAAAATATGATTTTTCATATTATGGCTATAACTAAGTTAAAAAATTTGGTTTTCCCTAATCATTTTAATTGTTATTTAAATACTAGTTTAATTATTTTCAAAGCTAATAAAATCAGGACTTGATGATGATGGACTAACAACATTTTCATTGTTACCGTTTTAAATATTATTCTGTTGTATATCGAAAATAGACTGTTCCGTAGTTTGTTTTGTTCGCTGAACATAATAAGAGAATAGAATTGTTATTTCAATTCGTTCTAATACACATGTGGGATTAGGAAAACACTTGATGTGAATGTTAAATGTAAATTAGTGTTTTATATGCACAGTTATTTTTAACCGAGATCCAAGAATGTTAGAAAAAGTTATATAAAATGACCTTTTTTATATTTTCTAAGGTTGTTAACGTTGTGCGGTTTTATGCAATGTCAGCCACCAATACTTTTGGTATTTTTTAGCAGTCGATTTGTTTAGTTTCTAGCATTTAAATATTCTATTTTGGTCTATGATCCATTTTTATCTTATGTTTAGGCAGGAATACCCAGCTAATAGATTTTTTTAAAATAATACCGGATACTTGGCTGGTTTTGGTAGGACATTTTGAGGTTTCTATGTTGTTTCGTTGCAAGGTCGCCTAATCGCATTTCTGGTTGTATAACTATTCGATAGTGATTTTGTTTCTGATCATTAATTCAAATTTTTCGATTTATTACACTGTATTTTGAATCAGATATTAATCGTAGGTCTCCAATAGTCCTTTTTTATATCTTGGAAAAAATACGGGTTCAATTATACACATATTTAAGATAGCAAAGCAGAAATATCTCAAGGAATCATGCTAAAGCATATCTTGTACTTAATCTTGTCCACATATAAAATAACCACATAATTTATGTACGTCAAAAATTAAAGGGATAATCCCAAAAAAGCGCTATTTAAAACTCAATAATGTATACTAATTAATTGGTGAACAATCAACAATGGCGGTCATCGACGTTTGTAGATCAAATCCTAATAATAGTAGAGACAAAGAAAAAAAGAAATTGATAATGACACATACAGCAACTTTAGCCCTATGTATATAGTTGTCCATCCTGACAAAAATTGTTAGTCTGTAATTGGTGGTCCATCACTGAATACAAACTTGTGAAACTGAAACAAATTTGTTGTTGTCAGCTTCATAAGCAGCTGGTAGAATTTCTGGGAGATCACTTTGTCCCCTCGAATTAGGACAGAAGCCTGCTGTTTTGGTTGTACAGCCTCCAAAAGTGGATTGCAGTAGCTTAGTTAAGTAGTAGCTCAGCCGTGTAATATCGGATTTTGGAGCTACAAGAACTACCAATCGAAGCAAAGCATAGAATCTTATACCATGGAAATTTGTCTAAAAATAGTGTAGTTTAGAAGATGAACCAAGATGGTCGAAGGTATAATCGATAGTTACAAATTAATTATATTAACTGAAAGCTGTCCAGATGGCACAAGGACCAGTTCTTGATCTCTGCTTGATCGCTATGCTGAGAGCCAGAAAGGCATTTGATTGGTTCATTTAGTGTCTATGGTACGTTTCGACTATTTAAACATTATGAACACTTATTTAACTTAATAATAGCAAACATAGACTTGTTAATAAATGGCCTATAGAGAACCACAAAGTGTAATGAATGATGTCTTGCTGATGAGGCAAGACTCCTTGATTTTCTCATTTAAAAGAAAGTCTTGGCGGGTGTACATATGGAATTCAATAAGGACATGTTTAATGGTAAAACGGAGAAGTTTAAGAGTCTGAGGGTGCTCTTTGGAGTGAAAGGAGACGACTCGTGAATGAGTCTTGTATGAACTAACGTCAGTTTAATCAGAATAAATTCCATGATTTTGTCATTTATATACTCAAAAACAGTTTTCCATTTGGTATTATTGACTTTTCAGTGTATACATACACTTGTATACACGTTACTACTGTACGAAAACAATAATTATGATATCAGTACCTATTTAAGATAAGTCTTTAAAAGCAACATACTTTACTGTATCTAATAACTCTCCCTAATATTATCTCTAATAATTTGGCCACATATCGTAAATAAAAATGTTTCGTGACGTCCAATATCTGTATGTCATCACTTTGAATATAGTACTTGTTTGTATCGCTATGCTGAGAGCCAGAAAGGCATTTGATTGGTTCATTTAGTGTCTATGGTACGTTTCGACTATTTAAACATTATGAACGCTTATTTAACTTAATAATAGCAAACATAGACTATAAATTGCATAAATAGGAGTACAGCCCCTAATAATTTGGCCACCTACTGTATGTTAAATAATTATTCACTGATCTTTAGGTTAAGACCTTAATACAAATATAATCTTTATACATTTTTTATTTGAATTTAACAGCGATATTCTATCAGGAATTTTGATTTATCCGAGTCGGTTTAAGCAAACATGCCATGTTACAATTTTAACCGCAACTGCTGTTTTTTTTTGTGTAGATTAAAATTGTTGCTCGTCCGTGGATAGTTTAACGGCGCTCATATAATCTTGAGTAAACAAATAGACGCGTTCTACTTTTCCTTCCCACTTAATCGAAATAACCTAATTTTAGCTAATTGCAGTTTGAAATATTTGCCCCAAGAGCTCGTCTAACCGTTTCTCGTTCGAATCCCGCTCGGATTTCGCGTGCGAAAGCCGCAGAATAAGAAACGGATCGTCTGACGGTCGTCGGCCATCTATTATCCGTCGGGGAAACTATCGAGCATTGTGTTCGGTTTCTAGGACGCTCCGTTAGATGGCGGTAAAGATACCGATTTTTGATCGGTGGTTGTAGTTCTATATCGGCATAAGATGGGGGGATATATCTTGTTTTATATACAGTGGGTGGCCAGATTATTAGGGACATTATCGAGATTGTTTAATTAATTTGTCTAATCTTTGATTAATTTTAATTATTTTGTCTAGTTTAATTAAATTTCTGTAACAAATTATTAGTTGGGGGTCCCTTATATATTTTGTGTCCTACTATATATACGACTGTGTATACTGTCCCTAATAATTTGCTACCTACTGTATATAAAAAATGAATTTCCGTTTGTGTCTTTCTAAAACTCGAGAACGGCTGGACCGATTTGGCTAATTTTGATTTTGAAGTATTTGAAGTCCAGGAAAGGCCCAAAGAGAATTACAGATGTGTTTATACATTTACAAAGTATGTTTTACCATGCTAAATCACTACAAATTGTTACTCTATTCTTGGTATGTGTATTTTTGTGTTACATTGTGAACCAACTTCGAAAAAGGAGGAGGTTCTATGATCGAGTGCATAATTTTTTTTTGTATGTTCGCCGATTTCTCCGTCACTTATGGACGGATTTTAAAAATTCGTTTTTTATACGCAAGAGTGCACTTCCGAGGTGGTCCCATTGGAACCAAGTTCGGATCTGATGGGGGGAAAGAGGGAAATAGAGGGAAACAACGCTCAAATTTATAAGACACGTACAAAGTTTTCACCCATTTTTTTATCTTATCAATTATTGCTGTACAATGTCATTGCTGAGCTTATGTGACGGAAAATCGGAAGTCGTTTAGTGCAAAAGCCATTCAGTTTGATTTTTAAGCATTAACTGAAGCCTATGTAACCTCGTAGAAATATTGCAGACAATTGCCTCTATGGTGTAGTTGCTGAAGCCTTTAGCTGCCAATCGGAGATCGCGGGTTCGATTCCCGGCGCGGAAAACAATTTCTTGTTATTATAGTTTAGTTAAAACATCTGTCAAATCACCTAGACTAGTCATGTCAAATCACCTAGACCCCGGGGCCTGAAGCGTTTCTTACTTTCAATCACTGTTTCTGTAACCCTATTTTTGCCCATACGGGCTGCACCTTTACTTGGCCTACCCTTTGCAATATTTAATAAAATAACTGGGCAATTTATTGAGGAAAGATCTAACATTAAGAAGAGAAAAATAAAATATTTTTAACAAAAAAATTGAACCGACTTCAAAAAATAAATGTGGAGCTCACTATAACTTAAAGAATAATCAAACTTAAATTTTTAACACAAAAAAAAAACATTTCAAAATACATTATGTACATACTAGTCGTTGACATCTAATAACTAAATAAAAATAATCAAAAACCTTATTTAACCCATCTACTACACGTATTTTATATTCTACTATATACACACGATTTAGCTTAATACCTACCTAAACCTATTTATGTATTTACAATATTATTTTAACTAGTACCATCTGATCATTTTGAATTCGGTACCGAGTCCAAGCAATACAAAAATAATAATATAATTTTGTTACATATACAAAAAATTAAATTACCAACAAAACAAATCTAATTTAATATAACTGTTTGGGTTGGCCATTAAGCCTAAGGTAGGTATTAAGCTAAATTGTGTGTATATAGTAGAATATAAAATACGTGTAGTAGGTAGGTTAAATAAGTTTTCTGTTTATTTTTTATTTACTTATTACGACGATTATTATGTACATAATTTATTTTAAAACATTTTTTTGTGTTAAAAATCTAAGTTTAATTAGTTTTTACCTTTTAGTGAGTTTCTTATTTATTTCTTATCCTCCATAAAACTACCATAGGATAAGATGGATAGAAAACAAAGCAGATAACTAGGTGTAATTAAAATCATTTAACTTCATCAAGTAATGAGCATACAGTAATCTTCACCGATTGGATACTCTTGTGCATTCTCAAATATTTTCAAATTTACTGTATCCCTTTCTATTATTTCAGTGTCTAGTACCTATGCGTGGCTATTTTTGAGAGTAGTAGTTACTCTATTTAGTAATAATGTACATTATAAAAGCTTTGAAATGAATAAGGTAAAATATGAATTTACCCGACATTCAACGAACAGGAATAGGTTATATGTCATTGGCTGGATATCTAGAGAAATTAATGTATGCTGGCTGGATTACGCCGTAATAATTTCGATTTCGACATGATTAACGGTAGTTGTTAAGTAGATTGTGCGAACTTCTTCAGGAAGGAGTTCGTGATTAATTTATTTTTGACGTCTGCCTGCAATAAATTAATAACGACATCCCTTATTCGTAATTAGTAAGACTAATTAACTTTTTCCTTCATTTTATGAGAAAACTTTTTTGTCCTTTTTCTGATTTTATTCGAGTTCGGCGGTGAGATTTATTTGATAATGGAGACAAATATTTAGTTTATGTTATATTAGGTTCTTGCACGTGTTCTGGTTTTATTTTCACTTTAAGTTGGCATTTATTGGGAAAAATAATGTATTAACAAAAATATTTTTCTTAATTTTTTCCCCATCTTTCTGACATCACGTAATATATCAGAATATTGCTGCGAACCAAATGACACATACTGTATAATTGTTACTCTTGGCTTAGGTTAAGTAGTTCAATTTTATTTTAATTTGGGAATTGCACATTGATTAATATCGTGTACTCTCCTTGCTTATGTTTTAGTGCAAGTACAACAGAACAGTTGTAATAATTTAATTTGTAAATTAAGATTGTATTGATAATAATTGTATCGAAAGAACCATTTCCGCACTAGCTAATACGCTATATACGGTAGAAGTTGCCATCGAACCGCAATAGTGTTTTTTTTCACAGCCATTCATGGTTATGCAGGAGGATAGTTTTGGATAGTCTTTTTTGCATTAATACGTTGCTCAATTTGTTCAATTGGTAAGCTACATGGTAAGCTGTTATTTTATGTAGAGAAATCTACATAACCATGTCCAAACCACCGAATATAATATACCGAATATTTGTTTGCATTGATACCATTTTTAAATCAAAATACATATAAGTATATAATTCTTGCTGAGTAATGAAAACTCTATTATTTATAATTTAAATATGAGGGAGATATTTTATGTACCAACCAGATTAAAGACTTTCAACTGATGGAATTCGATATATATATATATATATATATATATATATATATATATATATATATATGGAAGAGCAGAATGGTCAAATAAACTAGGAATAACATGTGATCTAAATACTATAATAAACAAATGGGGAAGCGTCCAAGGGTCAAGAATAGGGAATATCCCTTTATTTATCGCTTAGTAGAAAAGACTCTATAAATTTACTGTATCCCTGCCTATCGTTTCAGTATCTAGTACCCACGCGTTGCTATTTATGAGAGTAGTAAGTGGTATTTTTTGTTGATTTTATGTTTACATTATTCCTGGATTTGGTTATATAATTATTTATTTGTTAACAGGGAAATTTAGCAACAGACAATACGCGTGTAAAATATGAATTATTGGAAGAATATTGTAATTTAGTAACATTAATTTGGTAGATATGTAACGAGCAAAAATTTATTTTTGTCAAATAATATGAAAACATTAAGTAATATGAACAAGTCTCGGTAAGCGCGATATGCGAAAAGGAGTGCCGAGTAGGATGATACTATAAATGAAAAATATGTTTAAATTTATATCATTGTCAGTGCCTTGAAAATAATATCAAACCCAAAGTTCTCACAAAATTAAGGAAGCTTTAAAGGTGATATATAGCTTTAGAGCTTATTTTTATAAAGTATATAATGTCGAATGCGGATATAATGTATTATTAGGATTTTAGAGAACACAAATGAATGTTCCTTAGGACGTCTATTTAGTCGTCTTAGTCTATTTACGGTTTTTTTTTGTACATACGTCATCAAGATGTTTAATGTATTGCCGCTGCAATATGTAAATTCGTTTCATAATCGGACAATATAATATTCATAATCCTTCTAATTTTATTTTAGTTAAAGGGCAACGAACGCGTAAACTAATGAGTTTGTCAAAGTCGTCCGGTTGTCAGAGGTGTGCAATATTCTTGAGACCAATAGTGATAAGAGGTTATAACTCTAACCTATAAACTATTGTGGCTGGATAATTAACAGTTGTTTTTTGATGTACTATAATGTTCAGTTATTTTATTTGGATTAAAATTTTGTTGTATGTCAAAGCCAAACTGAACTAAAACTCAGAGTTGGTGGGACAATATTGCGACGCTTTGACGTCACAAATTTAAATGACGTATGTACAAAATAACTTTGAATAGACTTTACTTAGATAAGTAATTCTATGGTGATTAATGAAAGATCAGATGATTTTAACTCGTTGATTGGAAGAACTGTTATGGAGTTACTCTGTTATAGGTTTGGTTTACAAGCACAATTATATATAAAATTCATTAATTATGTTTAATGTATAAAATTCATTAATTAAAGTTTAAATTATATCAAATTGATTGACGAACAGTTAGCCAAGTATGGAAAATAAATTTCTTCTCAGAATTATATTTTTTGAAATATAAATAATCAAATAAAATTTCGTTTTCGAAAAAACTCAACTGAAAAAAATAAAACGATTCTTTGTTTTCTTAATCTTAACATGCCCATTCCATTAAATGTGGTCCCTTGGATTTGTATGGCAATAAAGGTCATATCGATTTTGATGGAAACACACTACGTTCGTATGAAGGAAGGAGAATAATTCCGTCCGATATATTAATTTCAATATGTCAGGTTCGCCTTTTTTTCCATGCGAAACTCGTTGTACGAGGTAATGGAAATATTTTATAGCGGCCATTAGAAATATGGGCTCAAAAATACAATTTTTCTCTGGCACGGAGTCATTCCAGCTTGTTAGGAAGGGTGAAAAAGGCATGTTATATTCGCCATTAATTTTAATCATTCTGTAAGAAGTTATACTGATAAAATGGGTCTTATACGTCCGCAGAAAATAACCCAAAGAAGATTGATGTAGATTTGTTTTGTGTTTTCCTTGATGTCTTTCTGGCTAAAAAGGCGGAGATTGGCTTTTGCGAATGTATTCGGTTGGGTTTCCTTCTTATTCTTTTTCTTCGTTATCCATTAGGATCATACGTGGGGAGGTAAAACAAAAATGTCGTTCTTTTTTTAGTCTTGTAACTGTTTCAACCTTTTTAAGATTTAACTATGTATACATATAGGTATTTCAATACTTCACATAAGATAAAAATTAATAATCACATGGAGAATTCTCTTGACTTCCAATTGTACCGGAAAATCATTACCGGTTTTTTTTTCGGAAAAAACTAAATGATTTTCAATAAAATGGAAAATGTATTTGTTCAAACTGTTTGTTCTTCGATCAAAACTATTCATCGAACCTTTTTCTAACTTCTTCGAAATCGGCGAGGTGCTGCTCTGCAAGCGCGTGTCCCATTAATGCGAAAAGTTCATGGGGGTTGAAGATTGTGTCCAATTATTTATATTGTCACTTGCCTGTTGTAATTTTCGTGAGGCTTCTTCACTATTGTCTCCGATAGCTATAATCGCAGTATCATCAGCAAATGTAGCCATCGTAATATTCTCCTTTTGTGGTATCACAAGTGTAAAGTAGATATATCATTGGCTCCAGTACACCTCCTTGTGATAGACCTACTTTAGCTTTTTTTATTGTAGAGTAAGCTTCTTCTTGTTTGACTCTAAACATTCTGGTTGTAATGTACGATTTGAATAGTTCGGTGTGTTGTTTTGGTAACATTTTCTGTATTTCATAGTTTTTGAACAAAGCCTCTATGCCAAACCTTATCGAAGGCTTGTGCTACATCTAAAAATATATCCGAACATACTCTTTTACTTTCGTAGGCTTTCTCAACAACATCTGTTGTTCTACTTGGTCAATTGTTGAGTGCTTATTAATAAACCCAAACTGGTGTGTTGGTATTAGGTTTTTCTCTCTATGATAGGTTTTATTCTTTTCAACAGAGGTTGTTCAAAAACCTTTGATATTACTGGTAACAGGCCTATAGACTTTTATTTCGTTTGGTGACTTCCCAGGTTGGTGGAATCATTATAATTTCCGCCATCTTCCAAATGTCTGGGACATGTTTTAATCTAAATGCTGTATGGTTCAAATTGATCATTTGTTGTCGCTAGCGATTACCAGTAACTGTTTCTTCAGATTTCAACAGTTTATAACACACCATGCCACTCTGGTCCCATCAAACATAGAGCATTGTCTTTTGGGCGAAACGGCCTGGTCTTGTAGTTTGTCGACCAGCTTTGCCAGGTGATAATCATGCTTTTTTTGCACTTAGGGTTTCCAAAAATTAATCCACTTTTAATCACCCGTCAGTATTCGAAGCAGAAATGACTTCCGATCATACATTTTAAACAGCATTTCATGTAGGATTTTTCGATTTTCCATTTCCTCATTCAGTCATTCAATTAATGTGTCATCCATCTTCCCACCTCTTGGATATTCCTCATTGCTCGCAATGGGTCGCTAATCGTTTCTTGTGTCAGTAGAATAAAATGACATATGAGTGAAATCATAACATTGTATACAACCTAGCGTCATCTGTTAGAAAAACCGGTAATGACTTTACGGTACACCTGGTATATCATGGTTGTGGAAACTTCTCATTCAATATTTGTAATTTTTAATGAGCCTTTGAAAACAGTTGGGCTGTGTTATCATGAAGCATAACATCATTAATTTCAATTTAATTTCAAAGTTTATACTGAACTGTATGAAAGTTATTCATCAGGTATTATGCAATGTATATGTAATGTAAAATATATGATGCATGGGGGAAGTTCTTCGTTTGGTTCACTGGTGGTGTTCTTGATTTGCAACATAGTACAATATACTTTTGTGGGCGATACTAGGACGCAGCAATAATCAGTTTGAATGAGACCTCTGCGCACAGAAATCAATAGCAAAATATAGCTACCCGATTATCTTATATCATTAAATTATTTAAAGATACATAGGAAACTCTTAGAACTTTTTAATTATTATGTCTTTTTATAGTGTGTAATATATCTGCACTGTATTAGTCGTTGACTGAATTAAAAAGTGTGTTGATTGGCATATTATTTTCTTCTTTACTAGATTAACCTTTATTGACTATGAATTATTTTAGTCTCATTTAGGTTTAGATACATTCACTATAAATGTTTTTTTCCTAAACCAAATTATAGTTCAGAGTAATGATGTTTACCTGATCGTAAACCTTTGGCCGAAACTTTTAAAGTCCTGATTTCTGGCGATGTATTTGAAATTCGTTCGAGGAGTCGATGGAACATTTTCAAGTCAGAAGGTCTTGAACCTGCAAAATAAATATTATATTAGTATATAATTAGTTTTACGTGCTTAGTATTTGTTCCATCTATCTAATTAAGATAAAAATTATATATATATATATATATATATATATATATATATATATATAAGAATATAATTCATCATTTCCAAAATGGATTAATTCTTTAAGTATAGTTTTTGTTAATTTCTGTGTGTTTTTGGTTTAATGTTTAATGTTTTGGTTAATGTTTTTAGATGCCTCTTTGTAGAAAATTATATATTATTATAAAATAGACTATTATTCAAGAAGGTAACTAGGTATTCAATAGGTAACTGGAAATACAAATAGGAAACAACTACCACAGATTGTAGAGTGTGGTAGAGCCAACATTTAATCCACAATTGCCCACATCACTGTATCTCAGTTAATAGCAGTAATTGGAGACAGAGGAAATATTGTACAATATCAGTTTCAAGTAAAACTGCTTTAATACAAACACAATTTGTGCTCATTAAAAAAATGTTGAGGAATTTTAAAATGATTTTTAGATTAATGAGTCAATACCTGATTTTTCTTTTCTCCATTGTTTGTTTTGTCGAAACGAGCTTCATCAAAACCCGTGCCAGGTAATCTTTTGAAGGACAATGTTAGTATAGAGTTAGTTTCCATAACAAAATTTTTTTTTTTTTTTTTTTTTTTTTTTTTATTACTCTTCGTGAGTCCACAATCTGCCCTATTGGCAATAAGTATTTCTTCTGTTTATATTATATATACATGGCATGTAGAAAATCACTTCAATAAGCAATCTTCTGTATAAAATATTATCTTAATTAATTAGTCTTATTCTAATGCTTATTCTAAACTCTACATATGTCCAGTAATCAGATCAGGTGGTGTTAAACGTTTTAGTCTACGCACTTCACTATCACGTCGCATATTTAGCTGATTAGCGAGTACATTGGGATGCACTGACACTCTTTCGAAGTACTTCACACAAACACGTTGGATTACACTCGTTATAGGTTCTAGAGGAATATCGCGTTGTATCACTTTATTTGAAATATAGTACGGAGCATCAACAATGGCACGCAACACCTTATTTTGGAACCGTTGAATGATGGATATATTAGATTTGCTAGCGGTACCCCATAGTTGAATTCCATATGTCCAAATGGGCTTGAGTATAGACTCATACAGCAATAACTTGTTATCTAATGATAACTTGGATTTGCGCCCAATGAGCCAATACATTTGATATAATTTTAGTCCTAGTTGTTTCCGTTTAGAGAGTATGTGCTTCTTCCAGGTTAGGCGTCGATCTAAGTGCATACCAAGATATTTAACATGCTCTGCTTGGGGGAGTTGACGATGATTGATATTTACTGGTGGACATGTTCTTCTACGCAGGGTAAACGTTATATGCGTGGATTTTGATTCATTGGCTTTAATGCGCCATGTCTTCAACCATAATTGTATTTGATCCAGGTGGGTTTGTAGGTTTATTGATGCTGTGACTGGATCTTCATGGGATGCTAAGATTGCTGTATCGTCTGCATATGTTGCCACAGTAGTTATTTTTGTGGTGGGCAGATCAGCCGTATACAGAAGATACAGTACTGGACCCAGTACACTACCTTGCGGAACTCCTGAATATATGGGATTTAATTCGGTATGTTCATCGCCTTGATTTACAATAAAATGTCTGTCAGTGAGATACGATTTTAATAGCTGATAGTCCGGATGAGGAAGAAGTTTCTTTAGTTTAACCTGCAAGCCCGTATGCCATACTTTGTCAAAAGCCTGAGATATGTCTAGGAAAGCAGCCGAACAATATCTTTTGGCATTTAGGTCAGCGTTTATTTGGTTTACAAGTCTATGCACTTGTTCTATAGTCCCATGCTTATTGCGAAAGCCAAACTGATGTTCTGGAATAATTTTTCTTTTTTCTATTATATAGTTTAGTCTTTTTATGTATAATTTCTCGAAAACTTTCGAGATTATTGGTAATAAACTTATAGGTCGGTAGGAGGTCACATCTTCTGGTATTTTTCCTGGTTTAAGTATCATTAATATTTTAGCTACTTTAAAGATACTAGGGAAATAATTAATTCGTAGCATAGCATTAAATATATATGTTAATAGTTTTATAGCCTTTTCTGATAGTTCTTTTAAAATTTTGCCAGTAATTAAGTCATAACCAGGAGCTTTTTTAATATTAATCTCTCTCATTATTGTATGTTTAACTTTTTTGACCGTTAATTTCTCGTGCGGTAAATCCATTTGAAATGGCGAATCTAGAAAGCTAGTAATTTTATTTTCGTCATCTTTATGTAGCTGAGACTGGAAAGGTTTAAAAACATTTTTTAAGTGTTTTGAGAAAATGTCGGCCTTCTCTTTATTGCTTCTCGCCCAATTATTTTCGCTTGTTTTAATAGGTGGGTTATGCTGCTGGGATCTCCTAAGCTTTTTTGTTGCTTTCCACAACGAATAGTCTGTAGCCTCAGTTGATGTCAAGTTTTCTAGGTATTCTTGAATGCCTTGGTTTTGTTCAATTTGAATTAGATCTCTCAGCTCTTTTATGGCCCTATTAAATTTTCTTTTATTCTCTTCAGTCCTTTGCTGTTGCCAATTTCGTCGTAACTTTCTTTTTTCTGCTATCTTTTTCTGTATTGTACATGATATATGTGTATTTTTTCTTGGAAATGTTTCACTGTTGGGAGTCGCGGAATATGCTGCCTCCTGTATATTTTTTGTAAGATTTATTGCTGCTATTTCTATATCCATTTCAGTTTGTAACGGTAAGTTTAGAGAGATATTTTGGTCTAAGTTTTCTCTAAATGAGGGCCAGTTAGTTCTATTATTGCACAGAGAAGGGGGTTTATCTTTGATGGTAATTTTTGAAGAAATTGTTACTATTATTGGTGAATGATCAGAAGACAGGTCGAAACATGATTCTGCCTGACACTTTTTTGGATCAATATTTTTTGTAATACAGAAATCTATTGTATCTGGTTTTTTATTTCTGTCTGAAGGCCAATATGTTGGTTCACCAGTAGAGATATGTTGTAAGTTATCTTTCCTTATGGCTTTGAGCAATTCTCTACCTTTTGAGGTTATTATTCTTGAACCCCACATTAAATGTTTTGCATTATAATCTCCTCCTGCTATAAATCTATTACCTAGCGTACTGAAGAATTCTTGAAATTGTTCTGCCTTGTTGTTATGTTTGGGTGGGCAATAAATCGCAGAAATTGTTAATGGTCCATGGGCTTCCTCTATGGTTATACTGGTGGCTTGCAGGTAGTCTTTGCGGAATTTTTCTTTTTCGAAATGCTTTATATCATCTCGAATTATTATGGCTGTACCTCCATGTGCTTTATCATCAGGGTGATTTGTATGATAAATCTTATATTTAGGAACTTTCAGATAATTCTTGTCCGTAAAGTGTGTTTCGGAAACCATCATAATGTCAATATTTTGTTCATTTACGAACATTTTTAGTTCCCTGGCGTGTTGTTGGAGCCCATTGGCATTCCAGACGGCGATTTTGTAGCTATTGGTTTCAGGCATTAGGCAAGTTTGCTTACGACGGTTGTGAGTAGACCAAGCATCGTACTCATTTGATCCATTAGTTTGGCCATCATATTTTCTAATTTTGAGATGTTGCTAGTTTCAGTAGGTTGAGATATTGTCTCTCGTTTTTGTGCTGAACCATTTTCAACTATTTGGGCATAAGTTATGTCTGGTTGACTTGTTCTGGTGGGTAGTGGTAGATTGGTAGTAGTGGATTGTTTTTGTTGATGCCTTTTTTCCCTTAAGGCAGGATAGAGTTTCTGCTGTAGTTGCTTGTGAACTGCACAACCCTTGTAGTTCGCTGGATGATTTCCGTTACAGTTAACACATTTCACTTTTTCATCGCGAACTTTACGAGTACAATCTCCTGTCTTATGTTCTCCTGCACATTTTACGCATCTATATGATTTGCGACAGTAAGTCTTTGTGTGCCCGTGCGCTTGACACCTTGTGCATTGTGGTATAATTCTTTTTATATGTGGTGGTTCGCATTTAATAATATTATTTTCCAATTTGGTGATTTCATACACCGCCTTATTATTTCCATTAGGTTTTATGTCTATATAAAACATAGGCAGAGGTTTTTTTGTCGTGTGATGTCGTATATTGTGAATATTTACGACCTCGTGGCCTTTTTCAGCTAGTGCTACCTTGATGGTGTTAAAGTCCGTCCCGTGATGTAATCCTTTTAATACGAATTTAAATGTTCTCTCGGATTTTGGCCTGAATGTATGGTATTGGGTGTTTCTTTCATCTAATTCTTTTATAAGAACTTTAAAGTGATCCGCTTCGAACAATTGGATTTTAATTGTTTCATAGCTCACTGTTTTAATTGTGTAGTTCGTAGTAATGGTTTTCAATAAGTCATGGATATTTTTTATTATTCCTACCTTATAGACTGTTATTGGTGGTGGTTTGGGAACAACTTTTTCAGGGCTTGGTTGTATGTTCTCTTCAATTTCTTCCGACAGGTTGCTAAAACTGTTTTTTGTCTCTATCGGTTTCTGCAACCAATAGTCACTGATTCTTGTTTGTTTCCTCGCGATTTCTTCTTCTGGACTTCTCAATCGTTTTTTGTTAATGACTGTAGTCCATTCTGATGGTGGAGTTTGCGTTATTGCTGTTTGTTCTAATCTTATATCAAAGTGTGCAGGTGATTTGGTTGAATCGCTATGGTTTGCCATTTTTTAATATTTTAATATTTTATTTAATTTACTTCCAGATGATAAAAAAAAATAAAATAAATACATTGTTTATTTCACGCACTTCATTTTTCACTTACATTATTTTAGCACTAGTTTTTTACTATAAATACTATAAATGAATTTCAAAAGGACTATTATAAAATAAGATGAAATAATTTTAAACACTAATAAAAATGAGATGCAGTCCTTTTGTCTGGTCACGTAAACACGTATTCACTACACTTTAGGTCCACACATAACAAAAATCGAAAGAACTTCATTACCCATCCACTAATGTAGCTAAAATTAGAGTCGCCCAACAAAGTTCATATATGTAGTGTTGTGTGATTTTATATATGTAGATAAGCCGATATTACATTTTGGTTGTGAAAGAACTAAAATCAAACCGCATAATCGAGTACTATAATATTATAATAGCCCGCATTATAGGGGCATATTGAAGGAAAACCGTTGAATTCAATTGTATTTGTGTTATCATTAAAATATCATCAACGCTGAATTACACATACAAATCCTTTCAATAAGTTAAATTTATTCGTTATCACTGATATCAAATAACACACTATCAGTATTATTAAATCATTAAAATAATAGATTGTTCCAATTACTATGTTGGCAATAGATATATGAACTATTTTTAATTGGATTTAACCATGGACCAGTATCTTGTCATTTATAAAACTGTTCCAATCTCCAATATATATCACAATAATTTATTATGCGAATTCAAATAATGTTTTCGCATATAATTTAAGTTTTTATGGTCTATGTTTATCCTTCTTGGAAGCTTATTTAAGATGCGTCCTTCTCATTCATCCTACATTATTCAATTATCGTTTCCTATCAAGCTGGCTGAACTATAGCTTCAATAAGTTCATAGTTAAGTTTAATAGTTCAAATGTTTTAGTATGCGGTGACATAGATGGTGAAACATTGTTTAATATTCTGCTTTGTGCTTTTAGTGGGACCTTAGTGGGTTAGATCATATTCCATTCGCTTTATTCTCTGGTTAACAGCAACTAATTTTTTGCTAAGATTGCTGTTCTGAACATATGGATTTCTGGAAGGATATTTTAAATATCGCATTCGGTGTAGAATTCAAATACTGTTAGAAAAATGAGAGAAATATATTTAGTGGCTAGGTAACGATGTTTTAATATTTTTTGTTTTTTCTCAAGTTTGTCAGGAATTCTTCCACCTCTTCAAAACATCAGAGCCAAATGAATTTATAACTACATCTTTGAATTTGTTCGTCTACTGTACAGTGACTGCCACATGTTAAACGAATGACTTTATTTCTTAAACTATCTCGGAGAGAAATATGTAGAATTTATAGATTAAAGAAAACCTTAAGCATTGCATTCGAAAGACTCCAAGCTTTAGAGTTTAGGGTAAATGATGTGGCTCGGTGAATGGAGGTAAAACAAAATAAAACAGTGGTGTTTACATAATGTGACCGTTATTTATTGGCAATATAAAAAAAATGTGAAAATACAAATAATAAAACGGATGGCAGCGGAGTTACCTGAAGACGAGGCTTGGGCAGTCGATGGTGGCACGTCTTAACCAAACGAGGGTTGAGCACTGAATGAATGAAATACCCTTCAATAATATCCCAGATAAACGTCTCGGGGTTGCCGCCAGCTATTCGTTGTCGGGTTCCAGTTGGCACCCCGCCCGTGTTCAACATCTGGGATTATATTTCTGGGTATTTTGTAGACCGTTATTCCACGATGTAAAATTCGACATGCTCAAGGTCGCTACAAGAGGATAGAGGAAAGAGGTGGATTTTAGTGTTGATTTTATAATAATGAATAGTATCAATATCATGCTTAGACTAATATGTTCGTCAAAATATTACTGATAAAATATAAAATGGTGTTAATTAGCGCCGGGAACAATCGACTGAAAACGGCTATCGATCGTTTAGTAATTAACTACTTTCTACTACCGACTGTTTCAGTAGCTATTTTTGGTCCGACTAGTTTCATTTGACTGTTTTTAACGTTCTGGCTTTGACATCTTTACCTCTACCTTGAGTGTTTCATTTTATGCTTATATGTAAATAAAGGTTTTATCTTTTGTTTGTAACATGATTCTAAATAGCATGTACATTGATCTAGCAGCGTTTACGAACTCTGTTTTACAATATTATTTATTAATGTAATGGGGTATAAAGAACAAGATTTTGACTGATAAATAGTAAAATAATTTTGACTGTATTTATGTTATCTTGGCAACTATTGTATCTTTTTTTGATTGACTTTTTCGATTTTCTCGATCTCTCGATGTTTGTTCAAGTTTTTTGAATGTTAAAACTTCTCTCATTGAAGATTCAACGATTGATAATCTTCAAATATTCTTGATTAACGATAATTAAAATTATTTTCTTTAAAATAGGTGTTAAAATTAAATAGTTGATAAAGATTGATTGAGAAAATACGATTCAAATATTAAAGGGTCATTACTCCATTTCTCTTTACAATAAAATCGATTATATAATATTTTTTTTATTAATCTCTTAAAACGTCAACAATCTGCTCGTGAGCAATAAATATTATTATATGATTTCCCTTATACAGTATAACTATACTGACACGTAGAAGATCGCTTGAGTAAGTGTTCTGTTGTACAAATTTATAATCGAAATCTTATTCTAGATACTATTCTAACTTATTTTAAAGTCTGTCCTAACTAAAGATTATTTTAAATCTCACTTTATGTGTCTATTAATCAGTTCATATGTTAGTTTGCGTTTGAGCCTACGCACTTCACTGTCATCGCGCACATTTGACTGTTCACTGAACACTTTGAATCACACTCGTTATGGGTTCTAAGGGGATATTGCGCTGAATCAGTTTGTTGGACACGTAATATAAGACATCGACGATGACTCGCAACACTTTACTCTGGAACCTCTGGAAGATATCTATGTTATGTTTGATAGTAGTATCCCACAGTTCAATACCATAGGTCCAAATGGGTCTAAGTATGGACTCATACAGCAAAATCTTGTTATCCAATGATAATTTAGATTTACCCCCTATCAGCCAATACATTTGGTTTAGTTTAACTGTGTGCGTTTTGTCACTATATGTTTTTCCATGTCAAACGTCCATCAGAATGAATTTCCAGATATCTAACGTTTTCTTGTGGAAGTTTATGACTATTCAATAGTAGATTTTGTCTCATTTGTTTTGATACGCCACGTTTTCAATCACAATTCGACTTTGTTAAGATGAATTTGGAGGTTTCTTGTGGCTGATATTGGATTCTCGTGTGATAATTAAACCGCTGTATCATCGGCATATATTGCAACAGTACTGTTTACATAGAAAGAGTACTTACTATTTTCAGTCACTAGTTCGCTTTTTTGCGACTTTGTTTTCAAGCCAATAGTTTCCAACGTTAGTTTTAATATAATATTATGAGGAATATAAAAATTTAACACTCTCTGTATTATAAAAAAACATCTCACTACTTCCTTAACTTGGTTATTGGATAATTTTTATAACTCTATACTCTTTTGGAAATATGATCAAAATTAATGATTGAATATTAATTAATATTCATCCTAAATGGTTGTTAATGGTTGTGAATACCGCACAATCCCGCCGTCTAATAAAGTAAAATATTGTCAGGCCCGTTTACTCTTCGTTATCTGTTCGCAAAACGCTTTAGCAGTTAAAACGAGGCAACCATTAAAATCTGTAAAACTTCCCGTTCTCGTGGTTTTATAATTGTTTTTATTATCCCTTTTCGGAGTCCCTTTACAGCCTTATGACCCTTTAAAATTAGTACTTCTGACATTAGCGTTGTTATCAGCATGCTCTGGTCGATCGTAGATGTCGCCTGACTCTGTTATAACTTAGTTTAAGATTTAAAAAATATATAGAATATTTAGCATTCATTATTTAAAATAACGAACTATTTAAATATAGTAGATGCCCGATAACGTTTGGTTTGGTATATGACCGGTGGACATAAGCAACAACAATACATGACATGTAAAAGATCGCGCGGCACCTAGTTTGCGCAGAACTTTCTCATACCCAAATATTCGTGAATGATATGATATACAGGTTCAGTTGATATCTTTAGAGTGTCTGCTATTTCATTCGATTTCAATTTACGGTTATTCAAAATCATTTTGTCGATGTTTTAAATGTTTTCGTCGGTAACAACCTCTTTTCGGCGTCCACTGCGTTCACCGTCTTCGGTGCTCATTTTACCCCGTCTAAACTTAGCATACCAATCCTTGATGGTTGATTTTCCTAAGGCAGTGTCCGGAAACTCGGCATCAAGCCAAGTTTTTGCTTCAACTGTATTTTTCTCTTTAAAAAGTAATATTTTATCAACACGCGAAATTCCTTTTTATCCATTTATTTCACAATAGCAAAAGTTGCTTCACTCAAATTGCTATAATTCACAAACTAATGATCCGACAGCTGTCAAAATTTATACACGCATCTTTTGAGAGTTAGGGCTAACTAAAAGCATATGGATTTAATTCTAGTAGCGCCATCTATGTGTTAGGCCGAGGACTTTTCAATTGATCTCTTAATTATATCACTTTACGGATTCTGGATTCCTCAAGCAGAATCAGCTAAATACATCGGATTATATCACGATGGTAGGTTAAATTGGAAACATCATGTAAGATAAAAAGCAGAGCAGATTAGATTCAAAATCAAGCAACTATACTAGTTAGTCGTAAGATACTCTCAGCTTGGTCTAAAATCAAGAAGATTGGTTTATCAGTCAATCATAAAGCCAATTTGGACTTAATCCAACGCTCCCAAAAGAAAGTTCTACGAAGAGCTGCACGAGGACCTCAAAATCAAATGTATATACGAACTAATTCGAGATTTCGCCTTGAAACCTGAGATAAGGTTTCTAAGGCACAGCAAGGTGGTAGCAATACAGCTACTGGACAACACGCAGGGAATCAGAATATTCGAGCGAGCCAAAGCACACGAACTTGTTTTTGTCGTTGTTTTTTTGGTTTTTTTTTTGTGAACAGTTGGTTTGAATTCGTTCACATTAACGAGCGTCTATCATCAGCACATAGTCATCGTCTTGCACCTATATCACTTTTCATCGCCTGACTGTATAAGATTGTTACAAAAGAACAGATAAGAAGATTATATTTGTTACAAACATTTTACAAAGAATCAATTAGCACTTTCAGATACGAAATAGCAGCCATATCCACTTTGCCACAATTGCCAATCAAAATGTAAAACAGCGCGTTAGAACGGCAGCTTCAAAAACTTTCCTATCGAAGGGCCCAGCACTCGACGTTCACTTTATATACCTTTAGTGCATAGAGCCGAAATGAAATCTACGAGAGCCTTTATTATCATAACAACAGTACGAGTTTCGGAGATTATAATAAAATCTAGTTAAATAGAATCGGATTGATATTTAATTCCATATATGATATATTTGAGATTTCCAGTAAGGATTCGTAGATTAGAAAGCATGAAAAAGTTTTAACAAGTCGTTATAATTAGCACAGTATAAAAATGGACGAGAGAAAAAGTCATCTATGCATCTAACACAAAAATGGAAAAACTTATTTGTCATATTTCCAGCTATGAGTAATTTATTAATGAAAATGGCTTTATAGTTTCATAGAATTCTCCATGATGATCAATACTTTTGCAGGCGCTTTAACAAGTCTTTCTACATAGAATAAAAAAACTTAGAAGCGCATCTCCTATGTTAAAATTGGTTCTAAGTTACGCTCAGAGTGAGCCCCTGCGAGGGCGTTTACGCATGCGCCGTATGACAGTTAGTTACGGCGGGAAATGTAAAAATGTATAGTAAAAAATTTTAGCGGGAAATTAAAAAAAATTCTTTTAATTTTACTGGGAAAATAAAAAATAAATATATTTAAATATATTTTATTGAGATATTACAATTACATTAATTTTCCTTGACCATAAAGACATTGATATGATCACAGAGATATCTCCACTACCCAAAACACGTAATCCACTGATATTATCTTCTCTCTAATATTTAAAACAAACATTAAAATAAGATAATATAACTATTAATGGTTCTGTTGTATTATTTTTTAGAATCAGCTAAATTAATCTCAATTGAGGTAGATTTTATCAAATATGACAACTGCAGTTCGGTCTATACAGTCAAGTTTCTGAACTAACGACCAAAATTAGAGGTTACTACTCCAGTAGCAAAAAGGGACCTTCTTCTATAAGGCAAGCAGAATATCTTCGTTAACAGTTTATATCCTCTGCCATTGCATTTCAATAAGGATAAAGCCATTAGTTTTTAATCCAACCTGAAACGAAACTGATGGGACAGGCTGAGTTATCTGTAAGTGAACATATAAATTTCAAGTTAGAACCTCCATTCTCTAATAATAAACATAATTTTTTTATTATATACTTACTTCTGGGTCTTGTTGGGGTAGAATAATCTCATATATATCTGTCAGCTTCAAAAAACTTATGTGATTTAATATTGCCATTGGTGGCATATGTTCCTTGTCTTGTAGTAAAGGTAAAGAATCTCAATAAATATTAGTTAATTATTTCAATGCAATAAATCATTATTATTTAACAAATTACTTAATATTTAAATTACTAGTAGGAATTACATCTTGTTTCAGCCATGGCTTTCCACATTTTGGTCTATAGTCTTCATCTTAAAAATTATTACAAACTTTCCTGGACCTACATAGGAGATCATAAGAGATTCCCTTAAGGTTTTCTTTTTATTACAGTAATAAATTAAAATACACAGAATAATCTAAAGTAATTGTCAAATATATATAAAAACCGAAAAACTTGACGTAAATAAACAATACAAATTATATCACCTGAAAATGGCCGTTAACTGCTTAGGTTAGAATTATTAATACCGAGGCCGAACGAGAGAGAAACACACATATAGCTGTTTTTACATAGCATTTTTCATTTACATTTGGCCGTGTAACGGGGATTCCGAAAAGCTTAAACGTGGGACCTGATTTATCCATATAACTTTCACTTCTAGATTTCCTTATTCTATGTCTTTTTTATAACACTTCCACTCTGATTGAACTATATCCAAAACATAGTTTTTAACAATGACTTATGTGCTTCATCTTCTCTAATATAATAGCCACTATTATATATACATATATATATATATATATATATATATATATATATATATATATATATATATATATATATAATAGTGGCAAACATACCTTTATATAGTTTTCGTTAATAATTGTGAGCGAGCAAGACAAGACGGATGGCATGTAAACCCTTAGGGCTTTAGATTTGACATATTGGCCCAGGTTCCATGAAGGCCACATGTCAAGCAGTGACAGATTAAAAGCATTTTCTTAACAGACTCTATCGATATTATATTGTTTTTTCTCTATATCCGCTGGCCCATTAAAACTTGATTGTTCTTAAAAGTAATAGAATTTTAATAAAAGTATGTTATTCATTTGGCAAATTTCAGTAATTTATCAATTATTTTTTTAATAACATTGAAATGTATCTGACTGGAAGCCTATTCTGGAGAAAATACTTATTTATAAAATATATTAGTTTAAACAGCTGATTTTTCTGCAGAAAAAGAACATTTTGTAACTTTTCGTTTCAGTAACTTTTCTGGTTACTTTCATTATTATCTCATATGCTATATTGACCAGACATTATTTCTTCTAATATTTACTATTTGCTGAATGGTAATCTCTTAATTTGTCTGCGTATCGCATTCATCTTAATTTAATTGCTGCCATATAGAAAAATGTGATTCTGCAATATCGTAATATTTTAGTGTTTTTTAATTTTATATACATACATATGTATATATACATATATTATATTTGTTATTATACATTTTTTAGAGTACAAACATTGCAACGAATCATGATAACTTTTGTTTTCATTGACTCAAAAGGCTTTGAAGAAGGTTGTAACACTTGGAAATATGTATAGACTACGAATGAGATTATTTCAAAATACGTATTAAAACAATGTTCAATGTCAAATTACGTTTTTTTTAAATTCTGCTTACAAGGCTCATAACATTGCTATTATACAAAAAAATACTGGTTACGTTTGTAGTTTTGAGCCTCACGAAATGTGCAATTGTTGGTATAAACTTTTTAGAGGTGGTGAAGTTAGTTTTGTTTTTAGGGTGTAATTGCTAGCTATGCTGCACGAAGGCTCAATTTTATTACTACAAGAGCGTTCAGCTAAAATATGGCTTTTATTGATTATCTGGTAAAAGGACTTTTTTGTTAAATTGTAACCATTATATTATTCTTAAAATTCTCAAAGGAGATAAATTGCGAGCAGATTATACGTATAGAGTAGAGCCAAAACAGCCCTTCTCTGTATTTGGTGGACCACGAAGGGTATGATTTGATATGAACTTCCGGAAATGGTCAATCGAAACGAATTTAACCAGAGGACGAGGCCATTTCCTGGTAAATAAAGCAAAGAGAAAATCATACTGTTGCATGATAATACTCGATTTCATTGAGCTAATGCAACATGTTCAACAGACCTGACCCCCTTCGACTTGTTCTTGTAAAAGTATACCTTAGTGGAAAAGTGCTGTTTGATGTTCGACTATAGAAAGTTTATAAGAATAAATGGAAAATATTGCCAATTTATCATACATCTAGTGTAAACATTCTTGTCCATAACAAATGACTTTTTAATTGAATTAATTCGTCTTGTTTAGATATATTTCGGTTCTTTTTTATTCCCTCGTAGAGAACATGAAGTAATTTAGGATACTCAGGTTCTCTGACAGACAAAATGACTCACGCATCAGAAATAGCAAAACAGCGCAGACAGACTTTTACGGTCGTTTTAATTTCAGATATAATACACCTCCCCTTACGTGCCCGACGTTGCGTTCGAATAATTTCTATTTGCAAACATCGCATTCAAACAAGTTAATTTCGCCTTTGTCGCTGAATAATGCATCCGCCTATCCGGGGTTAGTTCGAATGGTGTTTAGCGAATTTTAATAGAGCCGTTCTAACGCGCGCTCTCTGTCAGATGGTCTTTTAAACGGGACGTCTGACGGTCTCGATATTAAACAACCTTCAACGACTATTATCCAACACTTATATCGTGTTTCGTGAAGTAATTATCATTACTGTAGTATACGTCTGTTCAATAAAATAGTGAACTCACGTCATCCGATCGCATGACGTCAAAACGTCGCAATGTTACCGCATCGACTCTGAGTTTTAGTTTAATTTGACATTCAGAAAATTTTAATCTAAATAAAATAATTATGCAAAAATACTGTTATCAAATATAGGGCGGGGCAGAAATGCCGCTACCGTTTATTATTATTATGGGACATTGTGTTGTGTAGACGTCCAATTTTTATTAACGATAAATATACGCCACCAGAACAATCGGAAATAGTGACAATATTTATTGAAAATAATCGTTTCATTATTGCCACTCAGCGGAGATTGCGTCACTGGACTTTTGCCCCACCTGCCCTATAATTTATTTTAGCATTATAGTAGATCTAATGCATATTTAGGGTTGTATTTCATTATATTTACATTGAACTCTTTTACATACGACCTATGAGTTAGTGGCGTTTTTTATGTAGTGGTATCCCCCAATCCACATAATTAACAATTGTATATCCAAGTAATATATTTTACTTTCATTAGAGAGCATATTTACGTTTTACACTTAGTCCTTCTTTCTTTCTTTGGATACAGTGTTTCCTAATAAAGTCATTTTGATATTTCTGTATTTTTCCTTATTTTGTTCCGTTGTTACCTCTATACATCTTGGTAAAACTAGATTTAATCACTGTATTATCCTTAATGCATTTACCATATCTGCAAAACAATTAATATTATTTCCCTTATCACACATTTTAACCAAGTGCACATGTATATTCTGCACAATTGTACACTTATCTGTGCACATAAATCTATTACGTAACACCAACTTGTTTCTTTTCGTATTTTGTCTTAATGTTATTTTTATTATAATCTTGCCACGAGTGACCAATAAACCAGTCCGACTCTGAAATATACATGTCACATCTAAATACACAAATTGAAATAAGTCTTCTTTGATTTTGTTATAAGCTGTTAAAAATTGTATTCCTTTAAAAGCAATGTCTGTAGGTTTCCTCTACAAGAATTGAATTAAATTATGTTGATATTAAAAAAAACCACTCACTGTTTTTATACATTTCATATATTTAATATGTGATAGAGCTAACATCAAGTTGATCTTTATTTCTTACCCGCTTCTTATGATGACGGTTTCTTTACGGTGAATCCAACATTATATTTGTTATTTTTTCAGATAGTTCAGTGATAGATGTAATATTCAGTGCGGCGGCAACACGCTAATAAATATTTTCCATAGAAACCGCAGCAACTTAAAATTTAACTGTGCTATAGTTTTGTCCTATCGTAAAAGCGACACGATTTTACGCTGAACCTGTAACTAAACAATAGCTGCCTCTTTGTAATGTTTACATGGCTGCCTTGACTAATAGTCTTCAATCGTTCGCTTTTCGTCTAGATTCAAAAGCATAGAGGTAGACTGAGTTATATAGACACGAAACAGGGTACGAAATCCTTTTAGTCGCCATTATAAGAAAATGTTGTTTTTCCATGCATGAATTACATCTTTTTTATAGACGATAAGCTATCTGGCAGTTAAAATTCGGGCAATCTCTAACGAGTTTCGTAACAAATTACCTGGAACAACTGTATAACACATAAATCGTTCTGTCGTTCTCTGTGGGCGATGTTCGAATTTTGATATCGAATGATATGAATGGCTCCCGGGAATATTTTCGTATTCCATTTATGTTGAAAATTACTCTTTCGTGGCGCGGAGATTTCGATTTGCCCGTATGACTGACGCTTGTTCCGAACGTTTTAGTTATTTGAATAAATTCTAACGGAATGACCGTCGAATATGTATCGCCGGATATTAATAATTTATTTATTCGTCGTTTCAATATGTCGCGGTGAAAAATTGCGCCGATTCGATCGGATTTTGATTTTACGAGATAATAAAAAGGAGTTGGACGGTCGTCATTTTAATACTTTTAGTCTACCTCCACGGTTTTTATACCTTACAGTATCAGTATTTTTGGAGAGGATTGTATTTTCAGGTACTCTTACATATGACCAGAACTGGACAAAATACATGATTTGCTTCAATTATAAAATATCTTTAACAACAAATTGAACCGACTTCACAAAATAAATAAGGAACTCAGTCTCATAATCACAGTTAGATTTTTAACACAAAGGATAAACGTTTGAAAACAAAATATGTATATCATAACAGTAGTAACGTCACAAATTTATATTTATTTATCTATTGTTTGGCTGGACACTGACTTCAAAGCGATTAGTTGGTAGTAGTTAAAATAATATTGTAAATAGATAAATAGGTTTAGGTAGGTATTAAGCTAAATTGTGTGTATATAGTAGAATATAAAATACGTGTAGTAGATACGTGAAATAAGGTTTTTGTTTATCTTTATTTAGTTATCACAACGATTATGACATACAGATTTTGTTTTAAAACGTTTTTTTTGTTAAAAATCTATGTTTTGATTATTTTTTGCTTTTTAGTAAGTTTTTTTGGAGGAATGAAGTCGGTTCAATTTTTTTGTTATAAATATTTTATTTTTTATGACTCTTTTATATTTTTTCTTCTTTTCTGTATTTCCTCTTTCATTGGTGATCTAAGCTCTGGATTTTTTATTTTTGTTTTGTCTCGAATGTTTCTATAACATGCATAATATAACCTTTGTGGCTTGTTTCCCAGAATTTTTATCTAGCTTAGATTACAATTTAATTAAAACACAACGTTTTACTAATACCTTATGCACTTATTTTGCATTGTTTGCTGTTAATTTGTTCTATTAGATAAGAAATACACAAAAAAAGTACTAAAATACCCCAGCGGCAGCTAAATTGTTTACGATTGGATTACACACTGTACATTTTTGTGAGTTCCTTATTAATTTTTGTATAGTTCAGTTTTTTTGTTAAAAATATTTTATTTTTCATGCCTTTCATATTTTTTCTTCTTTTCTGTATTTCCTCTTTCATTGGTGATCTAAGCCCAGGATTTTTTATTTTTGTTTTGTCTCGAATGTTTCTATAACATGCGTAATATAAGTACCTTTGTGGCTTGTTTCCCATAATTTTTATCTAGCTTAGATTACAATTTAATTAAAACATAACGTTTTAATAATACCCTATGCACTTAATTTGCATTGTTTCCTGTTAATTTGTTCTATTAGATAAGAAATACACAAAAAAAGTACAAAAATACTCCAGCGGCAGCTAAATTGTTTACGATTGGATTACACACTGTACATTTTTGTGAGTTCCTTATTAATTTTTGTATAGTTCAGTTTTTTTGTTGAAAATATTTTATTTTTCATGTCTCTCATATTTTTCTTCTTTTCTATATTTCCTCTTTCATTGGTGATCTAAGTTCCGGATTTTTTATTTTTGTTTTGTCTTGAATGTTCCTATAACATGCATAACATAAGTACCTTTGTGGCTTGTTTCCCAGAATTTTTATCTAGCTTAGATTACAATTTAATTAAAACATAACGTTTTCCTAATACCCTATGCACTTATTTTGCATTGTTTCCTGTTAATTTGTTCTATTAGATAAGTTGTTTACGATTGGATTACACACTGTACATTTTTGTGAGTTCCTTATTAATTTTTGTATAGTTCAGTTTTTTTGTTAAAAATATTTTATTTTTCATGTCTCTCATATTTTTCTTCTTTTCTGTATTTCCTCTTTCATTGGTGATCTAAGTTCCGGATTTTTTATTTTTGTTTTGTCTTGAATGTTCCTATAACATGCATAATATAAGTACCTTTGTGGCTTGTTTCCCAGAATTTTTATCTAGCTTAGATTACAATTTAATTAAAACATAACGTTTTAATAATACCCTATGCACTTATTTTGCATTGTTTCCTGTTAATTTGTTCTATTAGATAAGAAATACACAAAAAAAGTACAAAAATACCCCAGCGGCAGCTAAATTGTTTACGATTGGATTACACACTGTACATTTTTGTGAGTTCCTTATTAATTTTTGTATAGTTCAGTTTTTTTGTTAAAAATATTTTATTTTTCATATCTCTCATATTTTTCTTCTTTTCTGTATTTCCTCTTTCATTGGTGATCTAAGTTCCGGATTTTTTATTTTTGTTTTGTCTTGAATGTTCCTATAACATGCATAATATAAGTACCTTTGTGGCTTGTTTCCCAGAATTTTTATCTAGCTTAGATTACAATTTAATTAAAACACAACGTTTTACTAATACCTTATGCACTTATTTTGCATTGTTTGATGTTAATTTGTTCTATTAGATGAGGAATACACAAAAAAAGTATAAAAGTACACCAGCGGCAGCTAAATTGTTTACGATTGGATTACACACTGTACCTTTTAGTGAGTTCCTTATTAATTTTTGTATGGTTCAGTTTTTTGTTAAAAATATTTTTTTTCTCTATTTAGTTTAGATATTTACTCAATAAACTACTCAGTTATTTTGTTAAGTATTACAATGGGTAGGCCAAGTAAAGACGCAGCCCGTATGAGGACGAAAATAGTGATAAAGAAACAATGATTGAAAATAAGGAATGCTTCAGGCATCGGTGTCTGTTACCTAGTCTAGGTGATTTGACAAATGTTCTAATCAAACTAGAAGAACAAAAAGTTGTTGCCTCCATCGCGAATTGAACCCGCGACCTCCGTATGTGATCTGAACGCTCTACCCATTACACCATAGAAACAGTTGCCCGTGTTATTGCTACGCCTTTTCATATGATATGGTTAGTACTTAAAAAGCAAACCGAATGGCTTTTACACTGAACTACTTCCGATTTTTCGTCACATCAGTTCAGTGATAACATGATACATAAATAGATAAAAAATATGTGAAAACTTTGTACATGCCTTTGAAATTTGAGGTTTTCTCTCGATATCCTCCTTCCTCCCATCTGATCTAGACTTGGTTCTAATGAGACTACCTCGGAAGTGCACACTTTCGAATAAAAAAAGAATTTTGAAAATCGGTTCATAATTGACGGAAAAATCGGCGAACATAGAACTTCCTCCTTTTTTGAAGTCAGTTAAAAATACAAACTATAAAAATATCAATATTTATTTTCAGAAAATATCGATATTTTTTCAAACTACATTAAATATAATTCTTAATAAACTTTTAAAAATTGTACTTACTTATAAATTGGTCCACCAAAAATATATCTATATATTTTTTAAAATATCGAAATATCGAAATATCGACATTTTTTCGGTGGCCAACATCGCTACTTTCAAATCAATCAGATCATCTAATGGATCTAATAATTTTGCAACTGTTACCCTAGCATTTCTTATTAGAGTATTTATTTTTAGGAAATTGTTTAAAGACCTTATTGGCCATATTACTGTTGATTCCAGCGTTTCTTCGGAAGCGATGAGCCCACATTTTTATTCTGTCATCATCTTATAAGTAATACCTGCCAAAATATTATAACCTTAAAGTAATTGTTCATACAGTAATAGTAGCACATACTTGTACAAACAATTTAAAAATTCAACTTCTTCAGTTCTTGCTCTCGTAAAGTACACATCCATTGGCTGCATAAATTAGGTTTCACGTGTTTCATTAATTTGTTTTCTTCTTTTCTGTATTTCTTCTTTGGTTTGTGCCCAAAGTTGCAGATTTTAGTTTTTGTTTTACCTTGAATGTTCTTTATAACATACCATGCTGTGAAAAACATTTAATAAATTCAAATTATTTTATCTTCAACCAACCATACCCCTATATAACATATTTGCTATATAACATATATTTACAGCAGATTTATGTGGAGATCCAGTAATTACATAGCTAGTTCCTTCAGCTACAGTAACTTGTGACATTCGGGACACTGTTAATTTCCTTTATGTGTCTCGATAGCTCTAACTATGCCTGAAGCGTAAATATCTATCTGATTCCGAAACAGATATGCCTCGTCTTTTGTGCGCTGTGTTGCTTGCTTGATAAATTTGAAATTGTACCTGAAACCATTCTGTTGACTGTTAATTAGGTCCCAGTTAGTGTCTCTAGTTGTAGTACAAGGAAAATATCGAAGGGATATGAATTATAACGGTTGTTTATTTCCTTAATATTACAGATGTTTCGAGTAAACAGACATTTATGTACATTAAACGACTATTTTCTAATCGATTTTCCATTAGAAGTGCAGTGGAGTTCAAGTTAATGTATAGTTGATAACCGCGCAACTTTTTTAACGATAAATCTTTTTTACTGTTCAAATGAATTGTTGATCTTTTGGAATCTCGATTTTATTAGAAGTTTTAAACGTGATGTTTGGGAATATTAAATATTGATCATGAATGTTTCGGTAAGAGGGATGCTATTTATTTGTCATCAATATGTTTAATGTATTGCCTGACGCAATTTGTGAATTCGTTTTAGAATCAGACAATATGTTCCTTCTCATTTCTTATATTTCTTGAAAGCAATACTACTGTATAATTAACGGTACTTTAGATGTACGGTAATGTTAAAATAAATTATATTTGAGAACATTTTTGTTTAATTATTTTATTTAGATTAGAATTTTATTGTATGTCAAAGCCAAACTGAACTAAAACTCACAGTTTGACGTCACAAATTTCGGTGAAGCATATGCCAATAAACTGTGAATTGACTATATATTTTTAGTCTAATAATGAAAAGACAGTAATGTATTACTTTATGAATATATTGTATAAAGTAATAATGAAAATAGTTTTATGTTTCGACGTATTCTCTATGGTGATCAATAATTTTTGTCTAATTACCTAATTTAACTCTTAAATTCGATGATTCTTATGTTTATCTACATAAAATAACGCTTTTTGGATTTGGTAGTTTTTAGTATTATACTGTTATTCACTCTCTATAGACGTCAGTTATGGAATGCTCAAGGTAGAACTTTCTATTTTCATTAATGTTGCTGTTTAATTTGAAAAAATCAGCTGCCGAAGCCCATGAGTATCGTTGGTTTTCTTTTTGACCGTTAAAAGTGGTGATTTTTGATGTCAATGTCAAATAACGGCCTGGATGACCAAGAAGCTCGAAAACGATGAACTGCAATACTTATTCGGTAATAACGCAGTTATCCAACTAGCAAAACACTTTCCGGCTATTTGAATGAAATATCCGAAAGGATGGAAAATAACTACCACACGAATTGGCTGAAAATGCTATTTTGAATTGTTGCCATATTATCAATCAAAAAGAGGAATTTTCTGTAGTGTATTGTGACAGGTGCTAAAAGAGGATCTTTTACAATAATTTCAAGCGCAAACATTCATGGGTCCCCCATGGTATAGCCCATAACTTCTTGCTGTACATATGGTGGTATAAACAAGGTATACACTATACCTACTACGCGTTGCTAAAGGACATATTGTTAATTGCAGGTGGCAAAAGCAAGGTGAAGAACATACTGTTGCAGCTCGAATAGGAAGTTTTGCTACATCCGCCGTATTTTCTTCTGATTACTATTTGTTAAAACCGATGCAGCTTAGTTTGGGTGGCATACGCTTTAGGCACTCCGAAGAATTTGATGAAATGAATTTGTGGATCACTGCCAAACCAACATTGTGCTCGACATTTATCGCCGTGTAGGGTAAAAGAGCTAATATCCATTGTACCATTTTTTCCAGAATATGTGCTGCATGATAATTTGTATTAGCGTGGTATGAATTAACACTAACATTTCTTAACTTGCTATCTTAATTCGTTTTTCTGTCACCAAAAAAAATTCAACATTTTAAAATATCTAATAATATTGGTTGTTTTAGTTGTTATAAAACAAAACAAATAATAAAGTAGTACGGCATTTGCTAATCACAATTACAGACTATTAAAGAACGTGTTGCCTTTTATTTTTAATAGATAATAACTTTCTTTTATTTTTTTTTTGTTGATAACAAATCTGAAAAATTAGATTAAATGAGTGCCGCCGCCGCCAGTTTACATTTTGGATTAAGCTTCGATCCGCCATGTCAATTTTTAATTTGCTTTAACGGATTTATTCGGCTGTCGGGATACGCGCCATTAAAGTTTTAAGCTGTTTTGCGTTCAGTTGACATTTCGGAAAGGTCATGTTTCCGAAGCAAATTAAATTTTTCAAGCCACTATTCCCCCAAGGATTTATATATAGCATATAAGACTTCTGAATTAGTTTTGGGGGCATTTTTCGTCTAATTAAGGCTTTGTATTGTGAAAAATTGTGAATATACTGAGGTAGAATATACCGGGTAGAATAAAAATTATTTGAATGAATTTGAAATAATTTTGATACTTACATACTAGTGCGTTGGTGTTGGTGTCCCAAGACTTTGTTCTAGCCTCAGACAATGTTAGTATTCTATATTATTTTTCTGTCTGTTATCTTGATTTTTTTATTATTCTCCTAGAACGTCAACAATCTGCCCGTGGGCAATAAATATTATTATATGATTTCCTTTATATAATCTATCCTGTTTGTACTGTACAACTTATAATCTAAATCTTATTCTGGACACTCTTCTAAGTTATTTTAAAGTCTATCCTAACTTATTCTAAAAAGTATTCTACCTTATTCTAGGCAGTCTTAAATCTCGAATAAAATTTGACAGCTATCGGATCATTAGTTTGTGAATTATAGCATTTTGAGTGAAGCAATTTTTGTTGTTGTGAAAAAAATGGATAAAAAACCGAGTTTCCGGACACTACCTCGGGAAAATCAATCGTCAAGGCTAAGTTTAGACGTGGTGAAATGAGCACAGAGGACGGTGAACGCAGTGGAGACCCAAAAGAGGTTCTTACCGACGAAAACATTTAAAAAACCGACAAAATGATTTTGAATGACCGTAAATTGAAACTGAATGAAATAGCAGAAATTCTAAAGATATCAACTGAACGTATACATCATATCTTTCACAAATATTTGGGTATGAGAAAGCTCTGTGCAATGTGGGTGCCGCGCGAGCTCACTTTTGACCAAAAACAACAACGAGTTGATGCTTCGGAGCAGTGTTTGAAGATAATCAAGCGTAATAAACCCGAGTTTTTGCGTCGATATGTGACAGTGGATGAAACATGGCTCCATCATTTCACTACGAAGTCCAATCGACAGTCATCCGAGTGAACTGCATACGATGAACCCTTTTCAAAGCCTGGGAAAAGGCAACAGTCGGCTGGCAAGGTTATGGCGTCTGTATTTTGGGATGCCCATCGAATAATTTTCATTGACTACCTTGAAGAAGGAAGGACCATCAACAGCTACTATTACATAGCGCTACTGGACCATTTGAAGGACGAAATCGCTGAAAACGGCCTCATTTGAAGAAAAAGATAGTACTGCTTCACCAAGACAATGCACCGTGTCACATGTCACACATGGATTGGGCTTCGAATTGCTTCCTCATCCACCGTATTCTCCAGATCTGGCCCCCAGCGGCTATTTCCTGTTCTCGGATCTAAAATGAATGCTCACTGGGAAGAAATTTTTGTTGAATGAAGAGGTGATCGCCGAAACTGAGACCTATTTTGAAGCAAGGCACAAATAGTACTATAAAGAAGGTATCGAAAAGTTAGAGGGTCGCTATAATCAGTGTATCACCCTTGAAGGGAATTATGTTGAATTAAAAAAAAATTGCCAAAAAATGTGTTTTACTATGGTAGGCCGGGGACTTTTCAATTGACCTGTTATTTTAATATACCAACTAGGGATGACACCCCTTTAAAGAAACTTCCTAAACATACCATCTTACCAAAAGTGGATGTTTTTTGTCATGTTTTTTACATTATTCATTAAACAAAATCTGTGTAATACCTCCGTATCCATCTCGGACATCACGTTAAACAAATAGCTGAACAGATCAAACTCAAAATAAATAAATAAAAACACGATCATAAAACATGATGGTTACTAAGTCACAGCAGACAATTCGTAAAAAAATCACTTTGTTACTATTAACTCTAGTTTAAGATAGCTATGAATTTATTATTGAAGAAGATTATCAAACATGGAAAACCATACAAAAAGTTAAATTTACATCTTTATTATTATTAAGTTAATTATGTTAAAGGAATTAGCGCAATTAAAATTATTAATTAATACCAGTTTCTGATATTGACTACTCCATCAGTAACTCAAAATTATGGCAAACAATTGCAGAAAATGGAAATGGTTCAAAAAATTGATGTCACGCTAAAATATTCCTTTAAATAAAATAACATTTTAAAAGTTCAAATATAAATTAGTAAGATACAGTTTCCGTAAAAAAATAGTGGAAACCTATATTGTGAAGATGGTTATTTATCGACATAATTATGCGAAATAAAAAAAAACATAACTGCCTATAAATTCAATCGATCTTTGCGTTATTCAACTTGTTATACGTGACACAAAGAAGCTTTCGAATCGTTTGAAAGCCCTTCGAGATTATCAAAAGAGGTTAGCATGAATACAGAGAAAAATCAATAATACCTTCGCTTAAAAATAACAACGATAAGTTTACTGGATATATTTACGTAAAACGATGTTAAATTAAAATTTTAAAATATTTTATGGTTCACTAACAGTAAACTATGTTAATTAAAACAGTTCGAAAACGAAATGTACGTACATATAACACATTCACAATCTTTCATAAAAATATAACTTAAATACATTTCGTGTACCAATATTCTAGCAAATATATAATCAAACAACGAAACATTCGAGTCCAACTTATTTTTTTTTATTTGAGAATAATTTCATCAGTATGGAGTGATATGAACCAAACTACTTAACTATAAGACATGTTTGTTTTCTGAAATCAGTCAAGAACATTTTTACGCCATTTTTTTTTATTTATTAATCTCCTAGAGCATCAACCATCTGCCCGTGGGCAATAAGTATTATATGATTTCAGTTATATAATATAACTACCCTGACATGTAGTACATCATTCAGTAAGTGATCTACTGTACAACTAATCTAAATATTATTCTAGATCCTATTCTAACTTATTTTAAAGTCTATCCTAACATATTCTAAATACTCTAGCTTATTCTAGAGATTATTAAATCTCACTCTATGTGTCTATTAATTAGTTCGTATGGTAGTTTGCATTTGAACCTACGCACTTCACTGTCATCGCACGCATTTAACTGTTTGGCGAGTGACTTGGGATGCACTAATAGTCTTTCAGAGTACTTCGCACTAACATACAGAATCACACTCGGTATGGATTCTATGGGGATATCGCTCTGAATCGGTTTGTTGGACACGTAATATGGGGCGTTGACGATGACTCGCAACGACTTTATTCTGGAACCTCTGGAAGATACCTATATTTGATTTGATGGTAGTACCCCACATTTCAATACCATAGGGCCAAATTGGCCTATAAGTATTGACTTATACAACAAAACCTTGTTATCTGATGATAATTTAGATTTACGCCCGATCAGCCAGTACATTTGGTTTAGTTTAACCCCAAGCTGTTTGCGTTTTGTCACTATGTGTTTTTCCATGTCAAGCGTCGATTGAAATGCATTTCGAGTTATTTAACATTGTCTGCTTGTGGAAGTTAATGATTATTCAGTTTTACTAAGGGACATGTTTTTCTACAAAGGCTGAATGTCACATGGGTAGATTTAGTCTCATTTGCTTTGATATGCCACGTTTTCAACCACAATTCGACTTTGTTAAGATGAATTTGGAGGTTTCTTGTGGCTGATATTGGATCCTCGTGTGATGATAAAACCGCTGTATCGTCAGCGTATGTTGCAACAGTAGTGTTCCTTGAGGTCGGTAGGTCAGCTGTATGCAATAGATATAACAATGGGCCAAGAACACTGCCCTGCGGCAAACCTGAATATATTGGTTGTGGGTCTCTGTATTCGTCACCCTGTTTGCCAATAAAATGTTTGTCTGAGGTACGATTTCTGCAGTTACAAGTGCGTGTAGTGGTTTTCTCCAGAGAAGCCTCTAAGGAATTCGTTCCTCCTTCATGCAACAGACATCTCCCAGCCTTAGCAATTTACGTCTCTGTATCTGTTCGTCAATTGAGTCCTGATTATAGCATCTTAAAACAACTGTCAGATTATAACGGTGTCCGAGTTTCGATGTCATACAGAGGAACTGGTAATATGAGAGTTCCAAAGAGCTGGATTTTAGTCTTGCCAGTGATATTTCCTCTCATTCACACGTACAATCTCAAGGAAACAAGATCTTCTCCAGCTTGGTCTATTCGACTTATTATTTGAGCAGTGTCTACTGCTTTCTTCTTCTGAATTACTGATTTTAAGTAATTGAATGACTGCTGTTGCGTCAATAGGAGGCCACACTATGTATCTACAATATAATTTGAATCATGAAGAATGCCAACAATTGTATCAACGAGTATAGTACAATAATCAGCGAACAAGAACTTTGTTCATTATATTGAACACTATTCCTTTTTTAAAATACTTTTCACATAACTGCATTCACTACTGAGTTGAAATCAGTGCTGGCCAAGGAGAAACCACATATCTTATATACATTCGCGAATCGATACAAATCCTTTCTGCTCTTGACGGTTTGTTCTGTGTCTTCAGAGATCTTTGTTGTATAATTTTCATCATACTTTTCAGATAATTCATAGGATTGAAATTTATCAATTATAATCTATAACTATCTCTAACTAGGGTTGACTAGCTGTTGTGTTGATGTTTTTCAGCTGTAAAAAGCTTGAGTGAAAGTGTTCATCTCTTTTAAAAATTGATACACAAGTGGGCAAATACAAAATATAAATGTAATAATACAAAATACAACTTTATCTGGGTTTGTAATATTTAAAATCTACTTGTAATTGCAGTAATGTACTAATGCCTGGATGATACTTCGGTGCAAAAGTTCATATTGCTGAATAAATATGGCATCTGTTCTTCATGTATCTACTCAGATGTTTTTATTGATGGATTAGTGCATCCTGAATTTCTCACAAGATGCGTTGACTTTCTGCATCACATTTTCATCACAATTCACTTTCAATTAAACAGAAAAATTTAGTCGTAAATAATGCTTCTGTAGACAAATAATGGACTTTTTTTGGGTTATTGTTTTTTTAAAAGTTTTTCCTAATAATTTTTTTTTCTTTTGTTTTCTTATTTTTTTCTTCGGCTTCTGCTTACAACTCAACATAATATTATATGTTACATAATTCTAGATTTAGTTTGAAGTATGTCTATCTATATCTTCAGTAGGAAACTTGCTCGCTTGACGGTGTTTTTTGTTTGATTGATTTTTTTACGAAATTTCATTCTCATCTTCACGTTATTGTATGAAGTTTAGTTGTAAATTAGTTTGTTTTTCCGTAGCTTCTTTATTTTTTGGCCTAAAAGGCCCAAGAAGCTATTTTATCTTTTTTGTTTATTGTAATTATTTCCTCCGTAGTCATTGAACATGTTAAATCGCAGGTTTCCTTTACTATGTCGGACAAATAGTTGAAACCGTCAAATATATTGTATGAATGGATTTCAAAAGGAACTTTTTTCACTTATGGTAGCCAGCAATATTAATTTTATGTTGTATAACATGTCTTTTGTCGGCAAATTATTTCTACAATAACCAACAGCCAAAAATAGTGGTGTTATATCCTCAGCAATGGCGAAGATATTACGATGTTTTAAGACTCACTAGTACAAGAAATCGAACAATAGTATTACCACAATACCAAACAACATAATGCAATGTGCCTTACGTAGAATTATACCGATATTATTGTTATAACTGTCAATTGTCAATTTTTTAAATTGAATCTTATCTTTACGTTTTTTCCCTAAAAAGTTGGTTTTCTTTTATGGCGATTTATATCATTACATAGCCATGTTTACCGTAAAAGCTGCATATTTTAGACGTGCTCAAAAATGAAATATGACGTCTGGGGTTTTTCGTTGCATTTGACCTCCCGAGTTGAATGACACCATCTGGTCGTTGTTTTATATTCAAATGGCGTCGACATCCAGCAAACATAAACAAGCGTAAGTTCGTTAAAAATACTATGTTATTAGATACATTATATAGGTCCTTAAAATGTTTTTATAAACTATCTGATATTTAAATATAAATTAAATATGACATATATAATGTCCGTTATCAAATTTTATTGCTTTGTTATTTGCAAAGGGTCGGTAGTTGTGGGTAGTCAGATCTGGAGAGTATGCTAACTAGTAACCATTGTTTTCATGGACTTACTATACGCTGTACTGCCTTGTTGAAATACCACATTTTTAGTTTGTATGGGCGGAATTTACTTCTAAATTTATTCAACCCTTTTAAATGATCCAAAGTTTCTTGATCCAGGCACATTCTTCTACCTAAAATAAATTAGGAGTAGAACCAATATTGACCATTTTGTATTTACTTTAAAATTGTACTTATTGAGAAATATCTATTTGTCTTTTTGGATCTTTTCCATCGCATTTGAACATTTGCAGCTTGACAGCTTGAGCTGCGTTTCGTCCAGTAAGTCATTGACTTGTCATTGGGTATACGGAGGCTTAGCATTAACATAAGTTTCCAAAAGCGTTTCATGGGCTTCGGCAGTAGATTTTGTTAAATTTGTTCAATCAAAAGTTTCGGCCTTCACTTATTAGCGTCTGTATAATAAATAACTTAATAATACTAAACTGAAAAGTTATTTTACGTAAGGAAATGTGAAAACCACATAATTTAATAGTTACTAGAATTAATTTATTCTACTGAAAAGTGATAGATGCTAATCTAAATAGTACAACATTACATAGAATTGGAACTAAAGTTCAGGTATTCTTTTATACAGTCTGGCTTCTCTATACTTACTCCAGACGAGATTGAGACAATGGGGAACAGATACAATTTGAAGAAGTAGTAATGGTCATTGATGTCTATCAACATTTTTTCCGACAAGAAAAATATATTTTATATCGAAGCATGTCTATCAAAGGAAGGATAACAATGATATAATTTACAATAGAACTTATGATATCAATCTAGATATTATTTGCAATCCTCACACATTGTCAAGTCATTTTAAGCAGTACCAATAAACTTTATATCAATGTATATATTTAATATGAGTTGATCTTGTGTTAAAACCTCTTGTTGTCGCAGTTGTCAAGTTAATAAGGTTTGTAGTGACGTCGAATTCGATTGACAAGCTTTGAGTGTTAATTGATGGATTGGTTTTGAGGATTTCGAACCAAATCATCGTCTATGCGCGCTAAATTGATGCAGAGAATCCGAAGGTACATTTAGTTAACGTTGAACTTCAGGAGACATATGCAAACATCATTCCAGGATTAATGGATATTTAATGAAGCATAATTATAACAGTCAGGGGAAAAATAAGATATGGTAATTAATATACAATTAACAGAAATGCGAATACACGAAAATTATCTTAATGATGTTATCAGTTAAAACTGCATGAATAATTAATTACGTTAAATTAATTTATGTTGTTTCCCGAATTAATTTTTTTACACAATCTTCATAGCGTTATACATGTTTTGAATTGAACTCTGAATTTAATCAGTGCATAATAAAGAAATGTAGCTACAGTTATGTTGGCACAATAAATATTGCAGTACTTAAAATAAATAAATAATTTTACTTTCAGGCCACGAATCTTGAGTTATCCTTGGAGTTTATTCTTGATATGTTGCTAATTTTTTAGAACACATAATATTCCTGCAGTATGGAATGTGTGCTGATCTTAATAATGTAGCGAGATGCTGCATTCGTACAATAAGGGACAAGTCCTGCAGTGTTAGTTTACATAAAAGCACAATATTTACAGAAACAGCTTGATTTTTGGAGATCTTGAAATGTTCTTTAAAAAACAAGCAAGCAAGAAATTTAAAGTAATATGCGCTATAAATAAATATATTCAAATAAAACGCCCAAATCAAGCAACCAGGAATAGCTGTAACATTGGTGGCACAAAATATATAAACAAAAAAAACAAAAACAAAAAAACAAAACAGCGGGTAGCCAGATGGGCTAAGAGTTTAAACCGCCAACAATAACATACTGGCATCGAATCTTGCTGGGGCTAGAGATTTTTTGAAGGTTTATAAAATAAAGCGCATTATTCGTTAAAAATTAATTGAATGAATTGTTTTTTATATTTGACATATATTAAAATTGAAAGTGAGTGATTAAAACATTATTAAACGAAGTTATTTAAGTTTAAGCAGTGTTTTGTTTTAACTACTTTCAGTTATTCCCGTACTGTTGGAATTATTACAGAGTTATGACAAGTTTTTCACGTAAAGTTAATTAACTAAATTATTTAATTAAATAAAGAAAACATTAATGTACCCACTTTATTAGAAGGTATATACAGCTATATATATATATATATATATATATATATATATATATATATATATATATATATATATATATATATATATATATATATATATATATATATATATATATATAGCTATATGAAAGAAAAACCTGACATATGTGAAAATTTCATCCCAACATAGATTAACACAATTCTAGTATAACAAGACTCGTCCGTTTTCTTTGCTTACAAAATATTTAGATTTTCGAAATTCGTTCTTGGTTTAATTTTATGTCTTTTATGTACCGTGAAGGAAAAGAAAAATAGAAAAATTGTTCTTGTTTAAGGTCTGTCTAATTGATATGGCTCTGGAGACAGTACAATTATATACTAATCGTACTAAAGGTAATTCTGAAGGTTGTTGAGATTTTTGTGTAAATTTTTGCGCTATTGATTTGTGATTAATTTCAGATTTCATTAGTAAATATATTCTTAACAAAGCATTTGGAATTTTAATTTGGCCACGTGGGACATAAGACAAAGTAAAAATACATAAATAAATAAATATAAGCCATATAAGACAAATCGAAGACGAGCTATTTATTCTTTTAATCAACCTGGTGTATTTATTGTTTTAGTAATATATATTTTAGGTGGGAAACATGGATAAAAGTTAAGGTCTATGTCAATAAATTAAGAAAACAATAGAAATATGCTAGATTTTAGAGCTAATTACATAATTTGCATACAGGAAACCCATAGGATAAAAATAAATATCATGACACTTATATTTGATGCTCTGAAGTTGTTTACACTCATTAAAACTATTGATTATTGCAACGTAATGGAAATTATATTTAATTAAGTGCAATTTAAAAAAAATTAGTGGGTGTTAGTTCTTAAGATAGTTTGCATATATTTTAATATGTTTTAATATACAGACATTTATTATTTTAATTTATGTTATGTACCAAGTACATTTCTGATCCTATATTAAAAAACAACATGTTATTTTTAAATTAGTCATTTTATTCTATTATAGAGAAACATGATTAATTTAATACATTGTGATCGAATTTCGACCACAGTGCGATCACTAGCAATAGTAGTTACTAACATTTCACAAATCCCGAAATATAAAAGACACCCCTCGTATATATATCGTGCAAATGGCATCGCGGCGCTCTGAATAAACCAATTTTCAATCCCCGATAAACTGTATTATGGCCCATCGTGGATAAAATTCGGTTTGCGATCAAATTTGATTGTTTCAGTCGGGCGGGAGGTTGATGTTTTTAAATTATTTCGAAAACTTCCGCGCCAAATCCTCCGACGAGGCCCCTTTCTTTGAGATAAACTTTTTTTAAGCAGATTTCGCAATGAAACGAAAACTAATTTGGCCCTGTCACTTTGATGTGAAAATAAAATTAGGCGTTGCGGGGATCTACGAGAATATAATATATAACGGAAGAAAAAATGGTGTAGGGCCGGAAGTTTTTACCCCCCGTAACGAGAGACTGTATTAGGTTTTTTTTCTTGGGGACAGCTGTTGATTTAGATATCCGTCATTTGGTTTTAAATAACTAACAGATTTCGTACTCTATCATAAGGAAAGTACGAGGGATGTTGAAATATTAAAAGAATTATACAAATCATACACGTTAGGGCAGAAATTGATCACCTCGTTCATAAGCTAGAGAAAATATTACCGAAACAACATACTGAACTATTAAAATATTATTTTACTGCCAGAAAATTTAGAATCAAACAAGAGGAATCTTACTCTACAATAAAAAAAAAGACTAAAGCAGGTATACCACAAAGAAGTGTATTGGGCCAATTCTTTACCTATTTTACACCTGTGATACCACAAATGGAAAATATCACGATGGCTACATTTGGTGATGATACTGCGATTCTTGCTGTAGGAGTATTGGAGAAAACAATTACGATAGTGTAGTTATAATATAAATAATTGGACTGAAAATGGTCTGGAAAATAAAAATTAACCAAAGCAAATCTCCACATGTGTTGTTGACCTACAATGAGACGTTCCATATAGCAACAACGCTAAGTATGTCAGAATGAACCTTCGTTGGAAAGAACATGTTAAAAAGAGAATGAAGTAACTGAAGTTGAAATATGGGAGACTGCATTGGTTAATTGCTAAAGCAGTTAATGAAGTGATTGCCAAAAAAGTTTGTTAAGATAGCAAAAGTATTTGTTACTTAATAAAAAATTAATAAATAAATAAAGTATTGTAGTAAAATGTTATCCTAGAAAAAAATGGACATTTCTGTTATCTGTTACGCATTTGACGTCCTTCTATAATTTTGAAGATATTCGAGGAAGTTAACCGGTAGTTGATGTTCACTGGTTCTAAACTGTTAAGAAATCTATCTTATGTTTATACGAGCTTTATTTATTTTAATAGCTTATGTATGTTTTTATATACCTATTAGATTACGATATAATTATAACATTTGAAGCGTTGTAATTTGTCTTACTGCTTTTGGCATATAAATAATAAAAATATATTGAAAAATTGTTTACAAATTTAGTATCATATTTTACTGCTAAAAATGAGACAATTTAAACATGGTAAAATGAACAAAATACGAACCACCTCAATAAATGCAGTAGAAGGTATTCATAAAGTGAACTTCATGTATTTTTCATATTCGAGAAGAAAGACTGTTTCATTTTATATATTTTTATGTTATTCGTTTAAATAAACAAACTCTTCTTTGTGCATTATTTTGCGCAAAGAAGAGAGAAAATAAATTGTATTTAACAACTCATTATTTCTAATATTTTGCTTCTATTATTGGAATCAAACTGGCGAATTTGGCCAATACCAATTTATATTATTTTAACTATTTTATATTTCAAATAACAGGTCAATTGAAAAGTCCCCGGCCTGACACATAGATTGCGCTACTAGAATTAAATCCATATGTCTTAGCCCTAACCCTCAAAAGATGCGTGTATAAATTTGACAGCTGTCGGATCATCAGTTTGTGAATTATAGCATTTTGAGTGAAATAACTTTTGTTATTTTGAAAAAAATGGATGAAAAGGAATTTCGCGTGTTGATAAAATATTGCTTTTTGAAGGGAAAAAATACAGTTGAAGCAAAAACTTGGCTTGATGCCGAGTTTCCGGACAGTGCCCCAAGAAAATCAACCTTCAAGGATTGGTATGCTAAGTTTAGACGTGGCGAAATGAGCACCGAAGACGGTGAACGCAGTGGACGCCCAAAAGAGGTTGTTACCGACGAAAACATTAAAAAATCCACAAAATGATTTTGAATTACCGTAATTGAAACTGAATGAAATAGTAGACACGCTAATGATATCAACTGAACGTGTACATCATATCATTCACGAATGTTTAGGTATGAAAAAGATCTGTACAAAGTGATATGTGACAATGGATGAAACATGGCTCCATCATTCCATTCCGAAGTCCAATCGACAGTCATGCGAGTGTACTGCACACGATGAACCCGCTCCAAAGCATTGGAAAACGCAACAGTCGGCTGGCAAGGTTATGGCGTGTGTATTTTGGAATGCGCATGTAATAATTTTCATTGACTACCTTGAAAAAGGAATGATCATAAACAGCGACTACTATATAGCGTTATTGGGCCGTTTGAATGACGAAATCGCCGAAAAACGGCAGCATCTGAAGAAAAAGGAAGTGCTGCTTCACCAACACCGTGTCAAAAATCCATGAATTGGACTTGTTTCCTCATCCAGCGTATTCTCCAGATCTAACCCCTAACGACTATTCCCTGTTCTCAGATCTCAAAGAATGCTCGCTGGGAAGAAATTTTGGTCGAATGAGAGGTGATCGCCGAAACTGAGGCCTATTTTGAAGCAAAGGAGAAATCGTACTACAAAAATGGTATCGAAAAGTTGGAGGGTCGCTATAATCAGTGTATCACCCTTGAAGGGAGTTATGTTGAATAAAAAAACAATTTTGCCAAAAAAATGTGTTTTACTATGGTAGTCCGGGGACTTTTCAATTGACCTGTTATGGACATTAAAAATTAAAAATGAATTATCAAAGTACGCGCTTACTAGGAAAAGCCAACGCATTTGGCACTGCCATTTCAACGAAAAAATCAACGTTAATTCGACTCCCGTTCGAATTCACACATTTTTTAGCCCCTGAGTTGTACGGATTATCCAATTCAGACACCCCAAACTAAAAAACGATCGTTTTATAAAGATTGGCCCATCCTCCGCTACCAGTCACCACACTCCAACACAGAAAGTTCGTTAGTCACCTCTTCGACGTCACTCCAGACTGGCGATTCTTTTTTCTCGCGTTCGCAATTCGGCCGAGGGCGTAGGAAAAATGAAAAGTCCGAGGAAAATTTTTGACGGGAAAAACGAGCCCTTTGAACCTTGGGGAGGGGAAAAAGCCGGGGAGCCGGGGTGCAACGTGCCGACGGTATCTGGGGTAATGTAGTAGATAACAAGATTTATGAAAGAGCAAAAGGCTGGGCGAAATCACGAACGAAAGATACGTGGGGCCAAACAGACAATTAGGGACATGTGTTCGGTGGGTTTTAATTGACATGTTCGTTCAATGGTTCGCGTTAAAATAATGACGGCGGCTCTCGCGCTTTCAACCGAAAGGGAATAATAATAAGCCTTAATAATTGTGTTGTTTCAGTCGTGAACACATTGTCGAAACATTTTTTTGGCATAGGTTTTGTAAGAGAAAGAAAATGACGAGGTAGATTTTAGTGCTGCAACTGTTCAATCATGCAAAGGCACACTGTATTTGTTAGCAAACATCATTTTTTATTTACAGTTCAATATAATAAAGTTACTATTAATGATTAAAGGGCATATAAATCTTCATACATGTCCCATTTTTTTATTATCCTAGGGGTTATTAAGTATTTTTTGAAGTGATATGATAATTATTATTTATTACTAAGTTAGTTATTTTATTATTATAGTTAATAACGTTAACTATATTTACCAGTGATCCTCTATTGTTGAAATAGAGTCGACCACTATAAATTTCATCATGTTTCTCTTATAATAGAGTAAAATGAATAACTTTAAATTAATATGGTAATTATGTGAAACTTGTTTTAGCAATATTTTCAATGTAAGATGAGAATGCATTTGATATATATGTTAATATTAATTACAGTAAGAAATGTCTCTATATTAAAATACATGCAAATTATCAATTTTCAAGTTTCAATAATCATGGAAGTATTAATATTTTAAATTACTACACCATCATACAACATTATAACAAAGTATCATAAGTAAAATAATTTTCAGAACTGTAACAACTTTAGAGCATCAAATATATAAGTGTAAGAGGTCAATTGAAAAGTCCCCGGCCTGACACATAGATGGCGCTACTAGGATAAAATCCATATATTTTTTAGTTATCCCTAACACTCAAAAGACGCTTGTATAAATTTCACAGCTGTCGGATTATTAGTTTGTGAATTATAGCATTTTGAGTGAAGCCAATTGGTATTGTGAAAAAAATGGATAAAAAAAAATTTCGCGTGTTGATAAAATATTGTTTTTTGAAGGAAAAAAATACGGTTGAAGCAAAAACTTGGTTTGATGCCGAGTTTCCGGAGACTTTCCCAGGAAAATCATCCATCAAGGATTGGTTTTCTAAGTTTAGACGTGGTGAAATGAGCACCGAGGACGGTGAACGCAGTAGACGCCCAAGAGGGGTTGTTACCGACGAAAACATTTAAAAGATCCACAAAATTATTTTGAATGACCGTAAATTGAAATTGAAATTGAATGAAATAGCAGACACTTTAAATATATCAGTTGATCGTGTACATCATATCATTCACGAATATTTGGGTATGAGAAAGGTCTGTGCAAAGTGGGTGCCAGCTCACTTTTAACCAAAGACAACGACGAGTTGATGATTCTGAGCAGTGTTTGAAGATAATCAAGCGTAATAAACCCGAGTGTTTGCGTCGATATGTGACAATGTATGAAACATGGCTCCATCATTTCACCCCGAAGTCCAATCGACAGTCATCCGAGTGGACTGCACACGAACAACCCGCTCCAAAGCGCGGGAAAACAGGGCGGCCGGCTGGCAAGATTATGGTGTATGTATTTTGGGATGCGCATGGAATAATTTTCATTCACTACCTTGAAAAAGGAAGGACCATCAACAGCTACTATTATATGGCGTTATTGGACCGTTTGAAGAAAAAGAAAGTGCTACTTCATCAAGACAATGCACCGTGTCACAAGTCAGTGAAAACGATGGTAAAAATCCATGAATTGGGCTTCGAATTGCTTCCTCATCCACCGTATTCTCGAGAGCTGGCCCCCAGCAACCATTTCCTGTTTTCAGATCTCAAAAGAATGCTCGCTGTGAAGAAATTTTCGTCGAATGAAGAGGTGATCGCCGAAACTAACTGTTACATGCCTTTTATTTGCTTTTATGTTATAAATATGGATTGATAAAAATGAAGTTTATCTATTAAAACAGAAAATATATGAATCAAAACAAACTTGTAATTGATATTTGACTTTAGCAAGTATATTAAAATAACGAACACAATTATGTAGTTTATTTTTTACAATTAGTTCTTATATTAAAAATAAATATATTCACAATCATTAAACTTAATTCTATAATGTAAATAATCCAAATATTTGATACGTTCAAATAATGAAATGACAAATAATCATATATCTTATGAATACTTATAATCTTCACAGATTTACCGTTTATATCCAAGAACAAAATCCATTTTGCAGAATTAAACAAAAATCGTTCACTAAAAACAATCGAATGTTTATATATTCCATATATGAACACATCTCTATATTGTACGTATCGTCAAACTTCATACCGCCAAAAGATATAAAATTCAGCATGTGCAGTAAAGAATAGATCAGGTAACTGTCTTTAGCATTATTCGTAAAAAGGTCATATTTTAGAGAGAATTATTACCGGTTTTATGAACCATTTCGTTTATTAGAATTCGGACGATGTTTTTAATGTGATTTTGATATACGTCATTTCAGTTTCCGGCCTTAAAAGTTTCGGATCGAATATTTTTCATGTGTAGTTTTATGACCTTAAATGATTTGCAACATTTAATGTTTTAGAAAGCAATTTTTGTGAGCTTCGATCGTATAGTTTTAAATTGATACATTAAAATACGGTTGCCATATTTTGGGAAATTTCAACGTACGCGACAAGGAAACTTCAGAAGTTAAAAACGCTATTTTTCTGGTTTATTTTACAAGTATTTTCGGTCTAGTTCTGGTCTGCTAGCTTTGTAAAGTTTGTCGTGCTATTTATTTATCATAAATATTGGTGTGGTAATTTAAAATAATTAAAATGAAATAATTTAAGCGATTGTATATCTAGGTGCATTAACAAGGTAATCTACAATAATTTCAAAGAACTGGCAATTATTTATTACTAGGGGAATTAAATAATTAAGAGCCTTTTACTAGTCCGGAGGTCAGTTTTTGAAGGACACATAAAGTATTTTACCACTCGTTTTTCATGGATATGTAAAGTATTTCAAAATAAAGGTAATTAAAAAAATCAAATAAGTTATGAGTTCTACAATAAAATCGTCGTATTATGTACATCGAATGTGTCTACACTATTTCGAAAATAGAAACAGTGTTATGATAGATATTAAAATAGTTATAAATTTTCCTCTAGGCTTAAAATATAACTAATTTATATCGTTCACTTTCAATGTTCTGAAAGTTTGATTTAAAATTTGAGGTTAGGTTAGTTTATTGTTGGTTATTATTCTTGGATTGGAAATGTATATATGTTTAAATGCATTGTTATTGTAGCTTACAAGAGCTCAGATATAGGTTAAAAATACTGTATTACTGTATATCTGGGGAGGAAGTTTTTTTTTATAGAACTACACAACTGTAACTATTATACTAAACTTTGTACTGTATTGTACACTAAACTGTGATTATTATTTTTATTATATTTTATTGTATTTTATTTGAGCTAAATTTGCATTGTAGTAGTTGCATATTTTAATATCTCATAAAATATGATTATATATAAAAATATGATGATATTAGTTGAAAAAGTTTTGATGTGCTTATAAACGGTAAAGTTACCAAACACATCACCCAGAACTATCTTGTTTTAATATCCAACTTGCTGTTCTATGCGTTTTTGCTATTGTATCAACATCTGTGCGTTGTGGAACTATTGGAAAACTTCTGTGTCTAATTAATTTTCCCATTGTATTGTATAAATGTTAAAACTTTAAGTTATTTTTGTGATATCATTTATTTTATTGTGTTTTTTTCACGGTATAGTTTATATCCAGTTGCAGTTACTACTCTTTTATATATTTCCAGATGTATTTGAATCCACTAGAAATAAAACTATACCGCGTCCTTCTGCAGTTATGACATTGATCCGATTGTTATTTCAATCGGAAGGGGCAGTATTTGGTGAATACGGATGGCATTGACTTATTTATTGAAGGTTTCGAACTAAGTTTTCGTGTATGTTAAAACCCAATTTCAAACAATAGCATTGGTTTTAAGTTCAAATTCTCTTTATCTTGGATTCTAAGCCTTTGAAAATATTATCTTATTTCTGATGAACTTCCATCAGCATTATAAGAACATATAGTTTTTTCTGTTCTTTCACAACGTCTCGACAAAATCTCATCGACCGTCTTCAGGTCTTGCTTCCTGAAGGTTATATCGGATGTTTTTCAGTATACTGTCTAAGTAGGTCACGTGGGAGTTATAGTTTAATACAGAGGAAACCCTAGTTATAAAAGATGAGACCCTACATTTTTTTTATAACAAAAAAAAAAAAGAAAAAAATCTCTGCAGAAATCAACCTAACGTGAAACAATTGTTATCCCTGAATTTTCTTGCAAAATTTAAACGACAAAAAAAGAGCTTTCTTCATATTTTATTCAGTGCCACTAATAACAACACTAATTATTTTCCTTTTTTTTATGTAGAGAAAGAGGGAGAATTATGTCGTCTGAAGTGAAAACTCCCACGAAAGATTAATAAAGGTTAAAAGGTCATAAAAGTATGGCTAACCTTTAACGCCCCATCAAACTCACGTTCTGAGCGGGAAGGTCAGAAATTTTATTTTAAACCGTATTATTACCATTTTGTTATTAAGGCAACTTAAGGAGGCGAATTTAATACGCTAATGACTATGCTAATTTTAGAGTTAATTAAGAAAATCTGAGTTTAAATACGTTAAGCATATAGGCAAGATATGTTACTAATTTGTTCTTTTTTATATTTCAGGTACGACTTCATTTATTGTTATGCTTTAAGACATCTTTACCAGAAATGGTTTATGTTTAGGTATGTATGTATCAGTTTATACTACATTTTCTGTAATACACTACATTGTACAGTAAATCCGACGCCATTTTATTATATCATCTTTCATAAAATTCCAATGATTAAAAATGTTAAAAACGGCAAACTCGAATCGCTTTATTTATATCGCTATAGATAAGGCTTGAACTGGGGGGGTGTTTGAACCGAGAAAAGTATCGATATTTCGATATATTGTTTTCTTACATATTTTAAAGTCTCCTTTTACCAACTATGGGTTCATCTGGACAGGACCTACTATTTAACGTGGGCTCCGAACCACGGTGAGCAGCTCAAAAGACATCCGGTCTTACCCAGCCTGGTCACTGACGTAACTGGAATCATTTTCCTTGTTTGATTTTACACTCTTTACTAGGACAATCAAATATTAAACAATCACAACATAAATTTATCAAATGATGATTTTATACCACGATAACGCGCCGTCTCATAAAGCAAAACTGGTCAAGAAAACGTTGAAAGCACTTGGATGGGATCCCCTCCGCCGTACTCTCCAAATCTTGCCCCGTCAAGTATCAAGTATCAACTTTTCGCATCAATGAGACACGCACTTGCAGAACAGCACTTCGCCAATTTCAAGGAAGTTAGAAATGGCATAGGAAATGTCTCGTTGAATGCTTTTACTCAAAGAACAAAAAGTATTTTAGGGATGGTATCCATACATTTTCTGAAATATGAGCAAGATATATAGAGTAAAATGGCCAATTTTCTTGAAAATTGTGTAGTTTTTTCCGAAAAAAACTGGTATAATCATACTAATGTTTATCTATTGGATTTTTTCTCTCTATTTGTTTTGATCTTTTTAACAGGATATTTTCTCATTATAAATTGTACTTAAACAATTGATGGGTAAACATTGGTATATTTTATGTCTTTTTTTTCTTTTAAAGATTCTTTTTATCATTCTTTCGAACGCCATCTTTTATGTTATAACGAGATATTACGTCTAATTTTATGAGTCGTTCACTTTGTTAGGCGACGTTTAATATTTTTTAGATCGTATTTTTAACGTGGTTTCCATAAAATTATTTTAATGGATGGTCTTAAAACCTCCCCGGACAGGAGATTTATCCGCCTCGCAATCGGGTCGTTTGTATGCGACGCGAATAAAACGGTTTAAAGTTCGCGTTTTTTTCCTTGGAGCAGTGCATGCATTACCGAAACGAACATCCGCAAATTCGAAATTGTTCGGGCTTGTTTTTTCGGCCTGTGGGTTTTATTTCTTGATCAATTGTCACAACAGTTAGGGGATATTCCTTCTTTCTGCGGATCAGCTGAACTTCCTACAATAACTTGGAATTGGTTCTTCGGAAATTAAAATATGAGCACCAGAGTTGGCAGGTGTGCCGCGATTTTAAAATGTGTATTTTTAAATATCTTTTTTAAAAGTCTTTTTTTTTACCAATAAGGGTTCATCTGGGCTGGATCTTTCTCATATTCATTGCCTTTTTAATTTAATGTGAAAATGAAGGTTTAAAAAACAGAGCCGATGGTACAAAATCTCCTTAGCTAAAGGGAAATAAAACTATTATTGACCAATGGAATATCTGTCTGTGTGTTTACCACTAAAATTTCTGAATTACAAAAAGGATTTTAATAATCTCATCAACAACGATCGCCAATAATACAAACACCAATTCGCTACAGCTCATAATATACAAAATATTTTTGGTCTCGCTAGATACGCACACTTTTCAAGCATTAATATTTGACATTAGTATTGATGTTGAGGTTGATGGCAACTATTGACCAGGTGCACCGTATTATTTCCTCTACCTATTGTAGCAAAATACGCATCTTTGTACTTCTAACCAGAGGTTAAAATGAACCATTGATAAGAACGACTAACAAACTAACACTATCAACTAATTTACATAAGTGATATAAAATGAAATTGATAAAAAAACCGCAAAATTGAAGAGTAATTATTTTAGAAATACACTTTAATAATTGATAAGGGTTATTGTATTGGGTGGTTATCTGACAACATGGCGAGACAGTGTCAGTTAAAGGACGATGTTGGTTTGGCAGCGATCCACAGAAAAACCGACCCTTTACTCGATGGCCAAAATAGTATTTTAAAGTAATTATTCCTTTAAAATCAGTTATAATGTATAGTTATATATCCGAATGTATTGAAAAAGTCATTACTCGAAGCGTTTTTTACAATAACAGCCCCTTTCAGATCGTTTACGAAGCATTCTTCTAGCACCATGTCATCTAATTCAAACAGTTTTTACGAACTTTGTATTCTTCGGATTCATAAATACAGGATATTATTCATTTTGTGATATATTTTCTAATTATAAAAAAGGTATTTGAGCATTTAAATGTGCAGAAAGCACCCAGTATAATTGCCACGTTAAATCACTTGAAAATCATGAAAAATCACTGAAACTGGAAGTAAAATTTAAGATTGAATTTGAGGTCAAGTTAAGCTTTTCCAGCGTCTTTCAGCTGTAATTATTTGACAAAAATGTAGCTAAACGCTTAAAGTATCTTATGACACCGAGGCCTTCATATACTGACTGCATGTTTCTCCGACAATACGCTGTATCTACCTGTTTGTCCCTTGTTTTTTGTGTTTATAGGATAGACCAAAATGAGTTAACCGTCCAGGCAGCTTAAAGTTGAAAAACATTTTCCAAGAAACATTGGTGATTCCACATAATTTCATATAATGTTGATATTGACGAAGCAATTTGTAAAATTGGCTTGAAGGTTTCCAAACCTTTCATAAGCAAAGGTGACGTATTCTCAAACACATGGGTAGATTACGATAAAAACCATAACTATAAACTAATCGTCATAATAATGTTAAAAGCATTTCAATGATTAGGTTGCATTGTCATTTATTTCACTCTACGGTTTATCCAAACTATTTTGTGTTTTTGAAAATAACTACCGCTTTTGCATTACCAGTGCTTATACGATTTTTGATTTATTTCAATTCAAATTAGTCAGTAGTTGTTGATTTAACTGGCAGAGATTCTCGCTAGCTTTTTTCAGACCACTTTTGTTTGTAACAGCATTTTTCCGCATCAGTAAATCAATCAAGTTTTGAAAGCAGCTGTCTATCTACTGCAGTTGAAAAAACTAAACGACATATTTATGCAAAAAAAACAGGCTAACAGGCTTAAAGTCAGCGTTTTGCATGACAATACTACTACATACTACAATACTACATGACTGACTACACGTTGCAAGACGCGAGGCAATTCCAACGCACTTACCATATATTGCACCTTTTGATTACCGCCAGTGCATATTTAAAAATTTATTGGTAATAGAGTAAGGTTGGTCAGTCTCTTTTGAGACATGGAATAACAAAATATTTTTATCAACTATTGATGTTAGTAAACTGAGTCAAACTTGTTGCTGCGAGTACTAACTACACATTGTTGGTTCAGCTACCAATTACTTATTTTTAATAGCACACATCAAGAACAAAATTACGACAAATAATAAACGATTAGTAGGTTTGCTTAATTTGAAATCCCGAAATATAAAAATCAAGCCTTTTCTTATAAATTTACTGTTATAAAATAAGATATACTTTTCAACAGTTATCGTGAAAGAAGTCAAACAACAAAACCTATAAATTGGCTAGAAAGTTTCTTGAAATTCGTCTTCTTATAATTCGAGGATTACAAAATGTAAGAACTGCTAACTATGCGAATATTGTAATTATTGAAACGGTTTCATTAAAACATTCCGTCCGAAATGTAAATTGCGCTTGGCAAAAAACAAGTTTGTGGTTTACAACGGACCAATTTAAATTTGAATAAAGAAAAAGACGCCACAAGTCCTCTTCGTCAAAGCAAATCGCAATATCTCATTAAATTCTATATTTTCTTTGTTGAATATGCTTTATTTTTTCCTAATTATATTAATTTAAAATAACAAAGCCAGGCGATATTTGAAAAAGTAACTATTAGAAAAATTGTGTTAATATAAATGCTGGGTATGTGAGTTAACAGATCAATTAAAAAGTCCCCCGCCTGACACATAGATGGCGCTACTAGAATTAAATCCATATGTTTTTCCGCAAAGATGCTCAAAAGATGCGTGTATAAGTTTGACAGCTGTCAGATCGTTAGTGGAGTGGAGTGGATGAGTGGAGCAACCTTTGTTATTGTGAAAAAAAAAATGGATAAAAAGGAATTTCGCGTGTTGACAAAATATTGCTTTTTGAAGGGAAAAATACAGTTGAAGCAAAAACTTGGCTTGATGCCGAGTTTTCGGACACTACTTTAGAAAAATAAACCATTAAGGATTGGTTTGCTAAGTATAGATGTGGTGAAATGAGCACCGAAAACGGTGAACGCAGTGGACGTCCAAAAGAGGTTGTTGCCGACGAAAGCATTGAAATTGAGTTAAATAGCAGACACTCTAAAGATATCAACTGAACGTGTACATCATATAATTCACGAATATTTTGGTATAGAGAGAGCTCTGTGCAAAGTGGGTACCGCGCGAGTTCACTTTTGACCAATAACAACAGCAATTAATGATTCGGAGCAGTGTTTCAACCGTGGCTCCATCATTTCACCCCGAAGTCCAATCGACAGTTATCCGAGTGGACTGCACACGATGAACTCTCCCCAAAGTGTGGGAAAACGCAACAGTCGGCTGGCAAGGTTATGGCGTCTGTATTTTGGGATGCGCATGGAATAATTTTCATTGACTACCTTGAAAAAGGAAGGACCATCAACAGCGACTATTATATAGCGTTATTGGACCGTTTCAAGGACGAAATCGCCGAAAACGGCCTGATTTGAAGAAATAAAGTGCTGCTTCACCAAGACAACGTACCGTGTCACAAGTCAGGGAAAACGATGGCAAAAATTCATAAATTGTGCTTCGAATTGCTTCCTCATCCGCCGTATTCTCCAGGTTTGGCCCCCAGCAACTATTTCCTGTTTTCAGATCTCAAAATAAGGCTCGCTGGAAAGAAATTTTCGTCGAATTAAGAGGTGATCGCCGAAACTGATGCCTATTTTGAAGCAAAGGACAAATCGTACTACAAAAATGGTATCTGGTATAGTTTTAGGGTCACTATAATCCGTGTATCACCCTTGAAGGGAATTATGTTGAATTAAAAAACAAATCATTTTGCCAGAAAAATGTGCTTTACTATGGTAGGACGGGGACTTTTCAATTGACCTGTTAAAATGGATCAAATTATGACTTTGATATGGTCTCGCATAATTTCAAATAATTCTACGTCAATGTATTTTATATAGGGATTGGTTTAGCTCAAAATATAAGAAATTCTCTGGCAGATATTGCCTTATTTGCTTTTTATGGGCACCATAAATAAGTGTGTCAATAAAGCTCTTTATTTTTTCGACGTTTATTCTTAGCGAAAAGGGGGGATTCGTGATATATTCTGATACAAGGAACTGATTTTTTCATGTCTAGTTGTGATTTGGCGGAACAGTGTCAGCGGAAAATATTGCTGAGAATGTCATATCATCGAAATAAGCAAAATTATAAGGATGGAAAATACGAAGAACGAATAAATCAGTAAAATATTATTTTTATATTATTAAGTTAACATAAAAAAAATTAATATATTATTTGCCGACTAATTTACAATTCGTCTCTATAGTGACTTAAAACTTGGTACTTATCAAGAAAACTCCATTATCCCTTACTTAGTTTCTAATAAAGCAAAAGTTAATAGCACTTTTCATCTACACAAAATCAAATTATTTGGTTCTCTTATTAACAAGGGAGTGGTATCTGTTCTCATATTTGGATACGAATCTCTTAATGTCCTGTGTGACAGACGCAATCCCAAAGTTTGGGTGTAATTAATTGTTCCTGTAGTATCTGGGAGTATCTATGTTACTTTTGAGGACTTTTTGCTGAAATAATTCTATTATGTTGATATGACTGGTCGCAGAGCATCCTCTTGCCTGAATTCCATAGATCCATATAGGTTTTAGTACAGCAGTTACTTATGATTTACCAATAATTTAGATTTTCTTTTATATAACCATTTCATAGTATTATTTGTATTTTGATTCCAGTTTTTTCTTTTCTTTTTTCCATCTAAGTGTGGCGTCATGATTCATCCTGAAGTACTATGAGCATTATTACTGCATGAGATAATAGTATATATATCGTATTTATTGCTATATGAACAATTTGTTGCTTTTTTCTGGTTTATTCTTCGCTTTTGCTTCCAATAACAAGTGTAGTGTTGCAGTCGGCCTTGGGGTACGCCTGCTTTCGTTTCTTTCATTGTTGAGTAACGTGCTTCTTGTTGAATTCTAAGCATTCTGGTTGAGATGCAGCAGATAAGAGTTCAATGTATTGCTTCTGTAGCCGGCTTCTTTAGCGCAGCGGTTAATGCTACAGAACGGTCCTCCTAGTGTTGCGATAGTCGCTGGTTCGAATCCTGGTGGGGTATTGATATACGTTATGTTGATGATTGTAATTGTAAATGGTTTTATATGCAACAGTAATCAAGCTGCGTAAGACTGGGTGTCTTTTGGGATGGTTTCTAAGTTGCTTACTGGGCGGTCGGTAGGCTTAATGCCGAGGACCATGCTTCAAAACCTACGTTAACCTGTAACTCTAGACCAGATAAACAGAGTTTATGTCGAGCTTTAAGGCTTACGCGACGTCCAAGTATATAACTGAGCAAACTTTATTATCCTTGGCATTAGTAGGCATTTTCAATAATGTCTGTGATTCTAAGTACCTCGTCAATTATTAAATGTTTGTTCATAAAACCAAGCTGATATGCAGGTGTGAGATTTTTTCTACCTATGTTTGGTTTTATCTTGTTTAACAAAAATGTTTCAAATATTTCGGATATTACAAAAGTAATGAATATGGATATTACGATTCTGAGCGTTTCTTTATTAGCGCCTGTATATTTACTGAATAATTGAGTGATACTAAATGGAATACTATTACTGAATGTAGGGAAATATGAAATCTATTATATGTTATTGTTAAGTTATGTTATTTAACACTTATTTACATTGATACTCGTCGTTTTCACTTATAGATATGGGTGACCAAAATATACGCAAGTACCCAATAGTTTAAATCAATTCAACACTATTGTGCCAAAGAAAAGATTAACATTGATCTTGGTGTTAATATTATATGCTTTAATTATAATTATTATTTAGAGTACAATTTTAGAAGTTCTCCACACTCCAAATATACTGTGGCATTATTTTTATTTTTATGTTATAAGTCAAATGATAGTAGGTTTCTTAAAATTTATATATTTTAGGACTTAGCCCCTAGAGTATCCTTAATTTATAAAATAAAATAACAAAAACACTTACTCATGTTATCCATATTGCCTTAAATTTGTAGCATAAACACCTGCTTAAATTTACATCACTAGCAGTTCTCTAATTCTCGGACATTTTTTAAGGTTACCAGAAATCGTATTAGCACTTAACAATCATTTCACCTTTCTCTTCGGTGGCCACTACACGACTCACGTGCATAATCAAGTTCGATTTCGGGTATTACGAAATTCCTTCTTTTTTTATTATGTAAGTCTCGTGCGCTCGACTTAAAAACGAGATAGGCTTGGGTAATTGTGTTTTTATGTCGAAAAAATGTCTTCGGGCCAGTCCCAGACCCCCTAAACTACTGTTTGATGGATATTTAAATTTCAGTCGTTGTGATCGACCTTTTTGGACTGCTAATGTTTTAGTTGGAATAGATGAAAATGAATGATACTTATTTTTTAGTCTTTAGATAAGTTGTCTAAAAATAAGTGAATTATTTTACATATTTCACCATAAAGCCTTTTGAAAACTCACGCTCCTAATATCTATTATTTATTTTTCTAATTTATAATTATTAAAGTTTTTGCGTACACTTGGTATATAGAAAGCAATAAATATGGTTTCTAGTCGAATGTTTATATGACATACTTAAAATGCACTGTATTACCACGCCCAGTAGTTTCAAGGTGTAGAGTGTTAATTCTAACATTTGTGTGTTCTAAATTGATTTAGTCAATTGGAATGTGCGGTGACTATATACAGGGGGCGTAGCTCAGATGGTAGAGCGCTCGCTTAGCATGCGAGAGGTACCGGGATCGATACCCGGCGCCTCCAACTTTTGTTTTTTTTTATAATTTAGTTTCTTTAATGTATTTACTCCTTTCTTTTTATTGTTTATATTGTAGTTGTTTAATATGGTATCAGGGGGCGTAGCTCAGATGGTAGAGCGCTCGCTTAGCATGCGAGAGGTACCGGGATCGATACCCGGCGCCTCCAGTTTTTTTTTTATTGTTTCTCAGTAATTTTGCTGGTTAATTGTTACTTTCACTTGTTCGCTTCAGATATTTTGTTCGTTTCTGTATTAGGGGGCGTAGCTCAGATGGTAGAGCGCTCGCTTAGCATGCGAGAGGTACCGGGATCGATACCCGGCGCCTCCAGTTTTTTTTTATTGTTTCTCAGTAATTTTGCTGGTTAATTGTTACTTTAACTTGTTCGCTTCAGATATTTTGCTCGTTTCTGTATCAGGGGGCGTAGCTCAGATGGTAGAGCGCTCGCTTAGCATGCGAGAGGTACCGGGATCGATACCCGGCGCCTCCAGTTTTTTTTAAAATTGTTTCTCAGTAATTTTGCTGGTTAATTGTTACTTTCACTTGTTCGCTTGAGATATGTTGTTCGTTTCTGTATCAGGGGGCGTAGCTCAGATGGTAGAGCGCTCGCTTAGCATGCGAGAGGTACCGGGATCGACACCCGGCGCCTCCAGTTTTCTTTATTGTTTCTCAGTAATTTTGCTGGTTAATTGATACTTTCACTTGTTTGCTTCAGGTGTTTTGATCGTTTCTGCACCAGGGGGCGTAGTTTAGATAGTAGGGCGCTTGTTTAGCATGCGAGAGGTACCGGGATCAATACCGAGCGCCTCCATGTCTTCAGTTGTTCCATAACACTAATTTTACACACTGAACATTTTAATAGCTTTTATTATTTAAATTAATTTCTATATTCTTAGGTTTTCCATTGAACATTCGTGATAATATATTAACTTTGTGCTCTTTATAGGGAAATCTATTAGGAGCCAAAGAAATACATAATTATGATTTAGATACGTAATTATTTAGGTCTAGACCCTCCATCATATATTTTATTGAACCCGTCTTTAGCTGCGTATTATAGTCCCGTGAGAGTAAAAGCCCTTAATTGGTCTTAATCTTAATGATTAGGTCTGACCTCAGAGGGTCGGGCCGACGGCGTCTTATCTCCAGCCGTAACGGCCTTTGTAATAGGCTGGATTATGTTTTATCGGCCACCAGCTGGATTGAGATATGATTTTTGGTGATCCTACAAGCGTCTGCCTCAATTGGTTTTAATTATTATTAACTGTGTGTAATATAGCATGTTGTTTCCTTGGGATAAAATTTACATCGTTTTTCTTTTAGTTTAGTTTTATTAACAAACTCTTTTCTTATTATTTAGTTTTAATATTAGGCCTATAAATTAGTTTTAAAGATTTATTTACTTGAAGCTTTATTGTGAAATACATTGTGCTTTATTCAAAGTATTGTCCATTGATTTCCACTAACGATTTCGCATATTTCAGCCAATTTACGAAATCTGTCTCGAAATAACGATGCGCCTTTTGTGGCTATCAATAAATCCTGCTCAAGCAGGTCACCAGCAATAGTCGGAAAAAGTAGTGATCAGAAGAAGCAAGATATGGAGAATGCGGCTGGAGTGGTAGCACTTCCCGTTTGTACGGTTCTGTCATGCTGAAATATTATATAGTTGTGTCTTAGCTGATATTCCACTCGTTTTCCGGGTAATATTCGGTTCAAATACACCAATTGTAGCCTATGGCGATTCCCCTTGATGGTTTCATTGAGTCCTCGTCAGTTTTTTTGATTGGCCATTAATGAAGTGAATTGTTGAAATCGATGGAGCATCCATGAGCTTGACAAGGCATTTTTTGACGTTTCTTCGCTTTCTTCGCAGAGGTAGAAAAGTTCTACTGTTTTACTTTTTAAAAAAATGTAAAACGCTTTTTCAACGCTCTGAAAAAACTTTTTGTCCACACGTCCACTTAATGACTCATACTGAAAAGTGAAGCTTCACCATGAATTCGGTTACAAATGTACCCGATACGATTTAATATATAGTAATGCCTTTAAACTTCGCATTTAAACTTCTTGGAGTTTAAACTAACGACGCTGGATTACACTGTGAGATTTGAGGACGACATTGGGTATGTTTAATTTTATTTAAGGATATTTTTACGGAAATGGGAAACTCTACTGATTATAATAATTTTCCTGGTTTGGAAATTACTTTTCTAGGGTTTTGTGAGCACTCTGAATAGACATGACTGATATTATATAAGTTTTGATGTATGTAGGGATCAGAATTAACTTTATGTTTAGTTAAAAGTTTTTACTAGACGGTAGAGAAGCAGACGATTTTTAGATTTTTAGATACATTATATATGTTCTGATTCAATCGATTCAACGATTTTGTAATACGAACGAAGGCTTAGATTGTAAATACTTTCATTCTTGTCTTTAAATTATACTCAAATTTGTTTGTTCAATTGCTGAAACCGTACCTCACAGACAGACATTTTATTGTCAAATAGGGTGACGAATACACTGACCTACACTCCCAATATATTCTGGTGTTACGCAGGGCAGTGTTCTTGGCCCATTGTTATATCTTATGTATACAGCTGACCTATCGACCTCAAGAAACACTACTGTTGCAACATATGCTGACAATACAGCGGTTTTGTCATCACACGAGGGTCCAATATCAGCCACAAGAAACCTCCAAGTTCATCTTAACAAAGTCAAATTGTGGTTGAAAGCGTGACGTATCAAAGCAAATGAGCCAAAATCTACCCATGTGACATTCACCCTTTGTAGAAGAACATGTCCTTCAGTAAAATTGAATAATCATGAACTTCCGCATGCAGACAATGTTAAATATCTGGGAATACATTTTGATCGACGTCTGACTTGGAAAAAACATATAGTGACAAAACGCAAACAGCTTGGGCGTAAACTAAACCAAATGTATTGGCTGATAGGGCGTAAATCTAAATTATCATTATATAATAAGGTTTTGCTGTATAAGTCCATATTTAAGCCCATTTGGTCCGATGGTATTGAAATGTGGGGTACTACCATCAAATCAAATATAGGTATCTTCCAGAGATTCCAGAATAAAGTGTAGCGAGTCATCGTCAATACCCCATATTACGTGTCCAATAAACTGATTCAGAGCGATATCCCCATAGAATCCATACCGAGTGTGATTCTGTATGTTAGTGCGAAGTACTCTGAAAGATTATTAATATCTCAAATGCAAACTACCATACGAACTAATTAATAGATACATAGAGTGAGATTTAATAATCTCTAGAATAAGCTAGAGTATTTAGAATAAGTTAGGATAGACTTTAAAATAAGGTAGAATAGGATCTAGAATAATATTTAGATTAGTTGTACAGTACATCACTTACTGAATGATGTACTACACGTCAGGGTAGTTATATTATATAACTGAAATCATATAATAATACTTATTGCCCACGGGCAGATTGTTGATGTTCTAGGAGATTAATAAATAAAAAAAAATGGCGTAAAAATTGTCTGATTTCAGAAAACAAACATGTCTTAAAGTTAAGTAGTTTGGTTCATATCACTCCATACTGATGAAATTATTCTCAAATAAAAAAAATAAGTTGGACTCGAATGTTTCGTTGTTTGATTATATATTTGCTAGAATATTGGTACATGAAATGTATTTAAGTTATATTTTTATGAAAGATTGTGAATGGGTTATATGTAGGTACATTTCGTTTTCGAACTATTTTAATTAACATAGTTTACTGTTAGTGAACCATAAAATATTTAAAAATTTTAATTTAACATCGTTTTACGTAAATATATCCAGTAAACTTATCGTTGTTATTTTTAAGCGAAGGTATTATTGATTTTTCTCTGGATTCATGCTAACCTCTTTTGATAATCTCGAAGGGCTTTCAAACGATTCGAAAGCTTCTTTGATGTGTCACGTATAACAAGTTGAATAACGCAAAGATCGATTGAATTTATAGGCAGTTATGTTTTTTTTTCGCATAATTATGTCGATAAATAACCATCTTCACAATATAGGTTTCCACTATTTTTTTTACGGAAACTGTTTTTTAAAATTTAAACTTTTAAACTTTTCTAAAAACTTTTAAAATTTAATTTTATTTAAAGGAATATTTTAGCGTGACATCAATTTTTTGAACCATTTCCATTTTCTGCAATTGTTTGCCACAATTTTGAGTTACTGATGGAGTAGTCAATATCAGAAACTGGTATTAATTAATAATTTTAATTGCGCTAATTCCTCTAACATAATTAACTTAATAATAATAAAGATCTAAATTTAACTTTTTGTATGGTTTTCCATGTTTGATAATCTTCTTCCATAATAAATTCATAGCTATCTTAAACTAGAGTTAATAGTAACAAAGTGATTTTTTTACGAATTGTCTGCTGTGACTTAGTAACCATCATGTTTTATGATGGTTAGGGGTGTCATCCCTAGTTGGGAGATTAAAATAACAGGTCAATTGAAAAGTCCCCGTCCTACCATAGTAAAACACATTTTTTTGGCAATTTTTTTTTAATTCAACATAATTCCCTTCAAGGGTGATACACTGATTATAGCGACCCTCCAACTTTTCGATACCTTTTTTATAGTATTTTTTGTCCCTTGCTTCAAAATAGGTCTCAGTTTCGGCGATCACCTCTTCATTCAACGAAAATTTCTTCCCAGTGAGCATTCATTTTAGATCTGAGAACAGGAAATAGTCGCTGGGGGCCAGATCTGGAGAATACTGTGGATGGGGAAGCAATTCGAAGCCCTATTCATGTGTGATATGTGACACGGTGCATTGTCTTTGTGAAGCGGTATTGTCTTTTTCTTCAAATGCGGCCATTTTCAGCGATTTCGTCCTTCCCTTTTCAAGGTAGTCAATGAAAATTATTCCATGCGCATTCCAAAATACAGACTCCATAACCTTGCCAGCGGACTGTTGCGTTTTCCCACGCTTGGGAACGGGTTCATTGTATGCAGTTCACTCGGATGACTGTCGATTGGACTTCGCAGTGAAATGATACGTTGTCACATATCAACGCAAAAACTCGGGTTATCTTCAAACACTGCTCCGAAGCATCAACTCGTCGTTGTTTTTGGTCAAAAGTGAGCTCGCGCGGCACCCACTTTGCACAGAGCTTTCTCATACCCAAATATTTGTGAAAGATATATACGTTCAGTTGATATCTTTAGAATGTCTGCTATTTCATTCAATTTCAATTTACGGTCATTCAAAATCATTTTGTGGATTTTTGAGATGTTTTCGTCGGTAACAGCCTCTTTTGGGTGTCCACTGCTTTCACCGTCTTCGATGCTCATTTCACCACGTCTAAACTTAGCCTTGATGGTTGATTTTCTCGAGGTAGTGCCCGGAAACTCGGTATAAAACCAAGTTTCATATTTTGTCAACACATTTTTTTCACAACAACAAAAATTGCTTCACTCAAAGTGCTATAATCCACAAGCTAATGATCCGACAGCTGTCAGATTTATAGACGCATCTTTTGAGGATTAGCGATAACTAATAAACATATGGATTTAATTCTAGTAGCGCCATCTATGTGTCAGGTCGGGGACTTTTTAATTGACCTGTTGTGACAAAAATTACATAAAAGAATTTTACTATTTGATTTAAATTTAAACTGATAAAATGGCGTTTTATTAGATACGCTCAATGATTATCATTAACACAGTAAGACATTTTTATTTAATAATATAATTTTAATTTTATTTAGTATATTTATCAATGTGCTGTGTAGAACTATCTAAAGGTATACCTGTATTACTTTTTCTGTTACTTCCAAGGGTTTGTAAATTTATCTTATTGTTAGTAGGCAATACATTATTAAGCTTTTTGGCAGGTATCCATTTTTCTTGTCCGTCCACTATTCTGTATACTTTAATACATCTGCCATTTCAACAATAGACCCACGTAACACATTGTCGTTATAACTGTTGTATCTCAAATGTCTCGAATTCCTTCCCTTTTATAAATTCGACTTAATTCAAAACTTTTGGTGCGTTTTTTGTCATCTCACAGAAGCTTTATTCTATACAAATAACAAGTTTTTGTTTTATTGATTTCTTATTCCACATTTTGGAACAGTATTGTCGTTTGTTGTATATTGTTTTCATTTTATGAATTAACATATTTGTAAAGAAATAATCTTTTTAACAAGTATATGCTAATAACAACGAATTGCTTCGTTTTTGAGGTTTAGACATTTAATTGTCTATCACGAAAATATTTTTGTGCAAATGTAATCTGTTAAAATCAATTTTTTATATCTAAACAAATAAGTCGTATATACTTACCAAACATAATTGAAAGTGTGAGTCAGTTTAAAATTATATTAAAAGTGTTTTTATTATTACAACTTAACAACATTTGAGGAAACGTAACCGGTCTTGATAAGTGAACAGATTTTTAGCGTTGGATACTTTGTCAACAAAATGTTTCTGTATTTATTTTAAAATATGTTCTTCCTACAAAATTGCTGTTCTTTTCAGCAGTGGCTTCATGGGACGGAATTCATTCTTTTTTGTGATATTTTTGCATGGCATAGCAGTAATGAAAATGTTTAAAAGATCGTTTTAATGGAAGGACACTCTATTCATTATTTGTTAATAGTAGATATGTGTTGATCAGTTTGTTTGGGTCCAAAACGCATTTAATTTTAATGCAATGTGAGTTATATGACGACTACCACTTTCTTCAAACCTTTCAGTCACTTTTCAAATTATATTTATTAGTTTTTTAATCCGGTCGAAATTAGGAAGTAATTCTGAAATTATTGGAAAGAAGTGAACCTCAGTCATCTATATCCAACGAATATAGCGTTATAATGCACAAAATAGTTATATTATCTATGCTCTTAAAACAAGCTTTTGGTCAACCATAACTACATTTATTGTAGAATATCCATTTCCCGTTTCCGATTTCCATTGACAATCCGAAGCTAAAAACCTTATGATTTGTATGTAATAATTTGTATCTTCATCAATTATTTTTGGTGCTTTTTGATTATGTCTACTAATGTTTGCAATTCTTTGTCTTCAAATTTTTTTGGCTGTTCGAGGTACTTCCTTTGCCTTCGTCATGAAAAATCGTCACTTTTGAACAGTTGAGATCAAACTCAACACCTGGGATATATTTATACTGCTTCACAATAAACCTTGAACTATCCTTGAGCCGCTATATTCATAAGTATTATTTTATTAGGAACTTGTTATGATTTCCGATCATTTTTACACTCACAATGACATTTATTGTGGAAAATTAGTGAACTTTGAGAGTTTAAGCTGAGTTTTCGTCTTCAAACTTCTTTGGCCTTTCAGGCCGTTCTTTGTCATTGACATAAATATCACTACTTCAGAACATTTGAAACCAAAACCGAGAATTGGGATGATTGAGAAGCATCATCAGAAGTTTCTAAAAGAGTTTGATGGGCTTTGGCAACAGATGTCGAAAATACAATTATGTCGTCCCATGATTTCTTAACCGCTAATAGTTTATTACTACTAAATGGAACTGTTATTTTATATTTAACATCAAAACTATCAAATCTAATAGTTAAATTAAGCCGTTATAATATTTGTTTACATTAATATTTCCCATTTTTGCAAATAGCATGCATGCAAATAGCAATTTTGCAACATGCAACAAATAGAGTACATACAATTAATGGGAAGAATTTATTATATATATATATATATATATATATATATATATATATATATATATATACATATATATATATATGGTTTCTATTTTAATATATGCATAAGTATATTATTTCGAAGCACATGTAGCACATGTACTAAAAAATAGTTTCTGTAATTTTTATTTAGCACAATAATCTATTGTCTATGGTCCTGCTTTAGATGTTACTTAAATTACACCAATTGTTTTCGTAGAATCTCCTTCGATCTAGCAGAATCCGAACGGTTTTAGGAGCGTTCGAATAATATTGTTCAAAGCAAAAGGAAAGGTTACGAAAAGCCGTTAATTGGTTTTAATCGTGATGATTAAGTTTGACCTTTGAGATTTGGGGTGACGCCGCCGTATTTTCGTCGAGGATTGGTTTCGTGTTGGGGTGAATTGTGTTTTATCGGGCGCTGCTTGGATTAAGATAGCATTTTGATGGTTTCACAAGCTGTTAACACAGTTTTGGCAAGCTACTTAACAATGCTGCCGTACAATAATGATAGAACACGAACGAGTATTAAGAAATAAAAATCAGTTGGGGGTTGGAAACTTATTGTATACAATATAGTATTTGTAGAGATATAACACTGTGTTTTTTTTTCTATAACATTAAATGAAACCGTTTTTTTTTGTCAAATTTTACGTGCTAAACACAAAAACTTAAACGGGCTTTTTAAGACACGTACCATTTTAAAGTTATAATAAATTAAATTACTATAAATGAATAGAGACAGTATGTAATATTAAATATTAAAATTTTATATGAAATATGAAATCACATTTAATAAATTAACAGGGCAATTGAAAAGGTGGGTGATGCACTGATTATAGCGACCCTCTAGCTTTTCGATACCATTTTTGTAGTACGATTTGTCCTTTGCTTCAGAATAGGCCTCAGTTTCGGCGATCACCTCTTCATTCGACGATATTTTTTTCCCAGCGAGCATTCTTTTCAGATCTGAGAACAGGAAATAGTCGCTGGGGGCCAGATCTGGAGAATACGGTGGATGAGGAAGCAATTCGAAGCCCAATTCATGGATTTTTGCGATCGGTTTCACTGACTAGTGACACGGTATATTGTCTTGGTGAAGCAGCACTTTCTTTTTCTTCAAATGCGACCATTTTTCGGCGATTTCGTCCTTGAAGCGGTCCAATAACGCTATGTAACAGTCGCTGTTGATAGTCGTCTTCCTTTTTCAAGGTAGTCAATGAAAATTATTCCATGCGCATCCCAAAATCCAGACGTCATGGCAGGGGCCAGCCGAATGTTGCGTTTTCCCATGCTTTGAACGCCAACGCGGATTCATCGAGTGCAGTCTACTCTTATGACTGTTGATTGGACTTCGGAGTGAAATGAAGGAGCCATGTTTCATCCATTTTCACATGTCGACGGAAAAACTCGGGTTTATTACGCTTGATCATCTTCAAACACTTCTGCGAATCATCAACTCGTAATTATTTTTGGTCAAAAGTGACCTCGCGCGACACTCACTTTGCACAGAGCTTTCTCATACCCAAATATTCCTGAATAATATGATGTACACGTTCATTGGATATCTTTAGAGTGTCTGCTATTTCATTCTGTTTCAATTTACGGTCATTCAAAATCAATTTGTGGATTTTTTTATGTTTTCGCCGATAACAACCTCTTTTGGGCGTCCACTGCGTTCACCTTCTTCGGTGCTTATTTCACCACGTCCAAACTTAGCATACCAATCCTTGATAGTTGATTTTCCTGGGGCAGTGTCCGGAATCTCGGCATCAAGCCAAGTTTTTGCCAACTGTATTTTTCCCTTCAAAAATAAATATTTTATCAACACGCGAAATTCCTTTATCCATTTTTTTCTCAATAACAAAAGTTGCTTCACTGTCACTTCACTTTTTGACAGCTGTCAATTTTATACACGCATCTTTTGAGGGTTAGGGCTAACTAAAAACATGGATTTCATTCTAGTAACACCATCTATTTGTCAGGGAACTTTTGAATTAACCTGTTTTTAATTTTATAAACAGAAATAGTAATATGTATAAATAGGCAATGAAAAGGGCTCAGGTCTAAGCGGTCACTAGAAAATGAAATTAAATGACGTAATATTAACTTAGGTTGTGCATATTATGATTTCGTTATTATTATTTCGTGCGCCTTGTCTATTATTTGTTGTACTTTGTGTTTTTCTATAATTATTATAGCTGCTTTTATCTACTTTTTAGGTATTGGAACGAAAAGTTATATGTGCTATTCCTGTGGGGTTCGTTTTATCCACACTCGGTTGTAAATTTACAATTATTATTCGGTAACCTTCTGACCCATGTGTAATAGTTGTGGCAACATTGGATGTTTTAAATTTTAGTTAGAAAGTATTGCAATGGATGACATATACCGACTTATTTGATAGCGAAATCATTTAAGATAAATATATTGCCATAGTGAGAACCATACTGAGCGCTGCGTTCGCTGACACACAAACGAACACCTGAAGTTAATAACGAATGTAACAAATAAATGAAACAATACAGAAAGAAATAATAAAGGTTGGAGATGAAGTGATCGATCCCGGTACCTCTCGCATGCTAAGCGAGCGCTATACCATCTGAGCTACGCACCCTGATACAGAAACGAACAACATATCTGAAGCGAACAAGTGAAAGTAACAATTAACCAGCAAAATTACTGAGAAACAATAAAAAAAAAACTGGAGGCGCCGGGTATCGATCCCGGTACCTCTCGCATGCTAAGCGAGCGCTCTACCATCTGAGCTACGCCCCCTGATACAGAAACGAACAACATATCTGAAGCGAACAAGTAAAAGTAACAATTAACCAGCAAAATTACTGAGAAACAATAAAAAAAAACTGGAGGCGCCGGGTATCGATCCCGGTACCTCTCGCATGCTAAGCGAGCTCTCTACCATCTGAGTTACGCCCCCTGATATAGAAACGAACAAAATATCTGAAGCGAACAAGTAAAAGTAACAATTAACCAGCAAAATTACTGAGAAACAATAAAAAAACTGGAGGCGCCGGGTATCGATCCCGGTACCTCTCGCATGCTAAGCGAGCGCTCTACCATCTGAGCTACGCCCCCTAATACAGAAACGAACAAAATATCTGAAGCGAACAAGTGAAAGTAACAATTAACCAGCAAAATTACTGAGAAACAATAAAGAAAAAACTGGAGGCGCCGGGTATCGATCCCGGTACCTCTCGCATGCTAAGCGAGCGCTCTACCATCTGAGCTACGCCCCCTGATACAGAAACGAACAACATATCTGAAGCGAACAAGTAAAAGTAACAATTAACCAGCAAAATTACTGAGAAACAAAAAAAACTGGAGGCGCCGGGTATCGATCCCGGTACCTCTCGCATGCTAAGCGAGCGCTCTACCATCTGAGCTACGCCCCCTGATACAGAAACGAACAACATATCTGAAGCGAACAAGTAAAAGTAACAATTAACCAGCAAAATTACTGAGAAACAATAAAGAAAACTGGAGGCGCCGGGTATCGATCCCGGTACCTCTCGCATGCTAAGCGAGCGCTCTACCATCTGAGCTACGCCCCCTAATACAGAAACGAACAACATATGTGAAGCGAACAAGTGAAAGTAACAATTAACCAGCAAAATTATTATGAGGTGTAACAACAAAAAGTTGGAGGCGGCGGGTATAGATTCCGGTACCTCTCGCATGCTAAGCGAGCGCTCTACCATCTGAGCTACGCCCCCTGATACAGAAACGAACAACATATCTGAAGCGAACAAGTAAAAGTAACAATTAACCAGCAAAATTACTGAGAAACAATAAAAAAAACTGGAGGCGCCGGGTATCGATCCCGGTACCTCTCGCATGCTAAGCGAGCGCTCTACCATCTGAGCTACGCCCCCTGATACAGAAACGAACAACATATCTGAAGCGAACAAGTAAAAGTAACAATTAACCAGCAAAATTACTGAGAAACAATAAAAAAAAACTGGAGGCGCCGGGTATCGATCCCGGTACCTCTCGCATGCTAAGCGAGCGCTCTACCATCTGAGCTACGCCCCCTGATACAGAAACGAACAACATATCTGAAGCGAACAAGTAAAAGTAACAATTAACCAGCAAAATTACTGAGAAACAATAAAAAAAAACTGGAGGCGCCGGGTATCGATCCCGGTACCTCTCGCATGCTAAGCGAGCGCTCTACCATCTGAGCTACGCCCCCTGATACAGAAACGAACAACATATCTGAAGCGAACAAGTAAAAGTAACAATTAACCAGCAAAATTACTGAGAAACAATAAAAAAAACTGGAGGCGCCGGGTATCGATCCCGGTACCTCTCGCATGCTAAGCGAGCGCTCTACCATCTGAGCTACGCCCCCTGATACAGTAACGAACAAAATATCTGAAGCGAACAAGTAAAAGTAACAATTAACCAGCAAAATTACTGAGAAACAATAAAAAAAACTGGAGGCGCCGGGTATCGATCCCGGTACCTCTCGCATGCTAAGCGAGCGCTCTACCATCTGAGCTACGCCCCCTGATACAGTAACGAACAAAATATCTGAAGCGAACAAGTAAAAGTAACAATTAACCAGCAAAATTACTGAGAAACAATAAAAAAAACTGGAGGCGCCGGGTATCGATCCCGGTACCTCTCGCATGCTAAGCGAGAGCTCTACCATCTGAGCTACGCCCCCTGATACAGAAACGAACAACATATCTGAAGCGAACAAGTAAAAGTAACAATTAACCAGCAAAATTACTGAGAAACAATAAAAAAAACTGGAGGCGCCGGGTATCGATCCCGGTACCTCTCGCATGCTAAGCGAGCGCTCTACCATCTGAGCTACGCCCCCTGATACAGAAACGAACAACATATCTCAAGCGAACAAGTGAAAGTAACAATTAACCAGCAAAATTACTGAGAAACAATAAAAAAAAAACTGGAGGCGCCGGGTATCGATCCCGGTACCTCTCGCATGCTAAGCGAGCGCTCTACCATCTGAGCTACGCCCCCTGATACAGAAACGAACTACATATCTGAAGCGAACAAGTAAAAGTAACAATTAACCAGCAAAATTACTGAGAAACAATAAAAAAAACTGGAGGCGCCGGGTATCGATCCCGGTACCTCTCGCATGCTAAGCGAGCGCTCTACCATCTGAGCTACGCCCCCTGATACAGTAACGAACAAAATATCTGAAGCGAACAAGTAAAAGTAACAATTAACCAGCAAAATTACTGAGAAACAATAAAAAAAACTGGAGGCGCCGGGTATCGATCCCGGTACCTCTCGCATGCTAAGCGAGCGCTCTACCATCTGAGCTACGCCCCCTGATACAGAAACGAACAACGTATCTGAAGTGAACAAGCGAAAGTAACAATTAACCAGCAAAATTACTGAGAAACAATAAAAAAAACTGGAGGCGCCGGGTATCGATCCCGGTACCTCTCGCATGCTAAGCGAGCGCTCTACCATCTGAGCTACGCCCCCTGATACAGAAACGAACAACATATCTGAAGCGAACAAGTAAAAGTAACAATTAACCAGCAAAATTACTGAGAAACAATAAAAAAACTGGAGGCGCCGGGTATCGATCCCGGTACCTCTCGCATGCTAAGCGAGCGCTCTACCATCTGAGCTACGCCCCCTAATACAGAAACGAACAACATATGTGAAGCGAACAAGTGAAAGTAACAATTAACCAGCAAAATTATTATGTGGTGTAACAACAAAAAGTTGGAGGCGGCGGGTATCGATCCTGGTACCTTTCGCGTGTTAAGCTCCTTTGGATTGTATATTTCAGTGCGTTTGAATTCACGGAATAATAGTATCTAAGAATACGAAGTTATTTGAGTAATAAAGTTACCCTTAGTAATAGTACCTAACTATTAAAGCATTAAAGACTGGACAATTATAGAACTTACCTATCTTTTTATGTTTTATTTACCTATTTTAAATATTTAATAATTGTAATACAGTTACTTGAGCCTGTGTGTAACTGTGAAGTTATATATAACCGTATACAGACATTTATAGGCGTAGAGTACATGTACAATTATATATAATAAACGCTAACGTGAAGTATCTCTGAAATTCATGTTTTGACATACACGTTTCTACCAATTTGCATAAAACACAATTAGGTATAAATATACGGGACATGGGCTATAAGCGATATCGCACTAAACTTCGTTTATAAAGCGAATTAGCTTCAACAGTTTAGTATGATGCACTCTGCATTTACTCTATAATGTGATATGGTAGATAGGTTATCATTATATTAATAATATTGTTATTTTTATGTTTGTTGTTATCAACAAATTATGTTGAACAAATATTATAGATTTCTCATAAAAATATATTATAATTTATCGTATAATGTGACACCACTTTTGCATTATATTATTTATTTAGTATAGCTATTATTATATATAATAATTTATTTAGTGGTCAAACCTATGTTTAAGTTTTACCTATGAACTGATATTTCCATCACCACATTATTTATTTTATATTTTTGAACATTGCTTTTCATTGAGATATATCACAAAATAGCGTCGTTTTTATATGGACTTGTATATGAGCAGTTTAATTGTATCAGTTGCTTGGTTCTGGTTTTTATCCTTAAGAAGCATTTTTTGAGCAAAATTTATATATTAATGAAAATATTTTCTTTGATTTTATACAATTATTCCCATCTGTCTGGCAACATAGTGATACTGTATTGAGAGAATGATGGTGGTTTGATTTTGAGAGTTCCATCATGAGCGGTATACGCTGAATAGCTCAATAATACTAAATTGAAAACAGTTATTTTATATGGATAAATGTCGAAACCATCGAATTTAATATTTATATTAGGTTATTTAATATTTTGATATTTTTCACTAGTGTTGGGGACTATCGACTAAAATCGACTGTTTAGTAATTGACTACTTTTTACTATCGACTGTTTCAGTCACTATTTTTGGTCCGACTGATTGTACTACTTTTTACCAATGACTGTTTCGACTGATTTTGTTACTATTTACTATCGACTGTTTCAGTCATGTACTTTTAGTTATATTTTTGGTTCTACTAGTTTCATTCGACTGATTTTTTATGTTCTTGCTCTGTCGTTCCAGCATCGACCTTGACAAAAATATGCCGAACTTAGGCTTATATAGATTTATATGTAATCTGTTAACTGTTTTTATGGCAATAATAGGTAATATTTCGATTACTCTCTCGATTTTTGTGTAATAATATTATCACAGTATAATAATATGATAAATATTATCACATATAAAATTAACTGCTCCAAGCAATTATGTCCGTCCCCTCCTCTCTCACAATTTATACAGGAAAGGCTTCATATATCTTCGTGTGACATCACGAATTGCAAAGAAACTGCCGAATCGTCTATTTGACTGAAAATAGCAATTACTATTTTCAGTCGCTAGTTTTTTGACTATCGACCTTTTTACGACTATCGACTGTTTGCAGTGGATAGTTCCCAACCCTACTTTTCACCAATATATATCGCTTATCAAAATGCATGTAACAGGTAAGTTTAATATACTTTGATTTATTTTCATTCACTTCAAAACTCCATGTTTCTTATCTTTTATAGTGTTTTGCTTATTCGTTATTTTCTGTAATATAAGTATTCTTTCATTTGCAAAATTTGATCATGGTGGATTTCCCTATTATGTTATATTATTTATGTGGTCATTTGTTTTACAATACATCTACTTTCATACAATTCTAACCTATAAATTAATTGTAGTTTTAAGTTCTTAGATAATATATGCATCAGATGTACTATAGTGTTAAAATAAATTATGTTACATAACATTTTTGTTTGATTATGTTATTTAGATTAGAATTTCGTTATTTGTCAGAGCCAATATGTACTAAAACTCAGAGTTGATGCGGCAACATTGCGACATTTTGGCGGGTCACTTGTGTCACTACTGTAGATATATAAAAAATATTCAAACATTAAAAATGTTAGGGAAATTCTTAAGAACTCATATTCCTCTAAAACATATCTAGTCTTCTTATTTATTGACAATTCTGTACTCCAAAGAGTTATATTCATGGTTAATATAAACTTTGATAGAATATTTTTTACGAATGAAGGGTAAACATACTTCAAATTCTTTTGAGACAAAAGAGTTACGTCTAGATAAAAATACGATTCACTATACGGTTATCTATATGTTTTATGGACAATAAAGGGCAAAATTCCAGCAAGAGTTTTTATCGTAGAGGAGATAATAAAAATTTTTGTGGGCCATTATTCGTTCGATCACCTGAGAAGATATGCGACGTTATATTTGGTGGCTTTCCAAACGAGATATAAACCAAATAATACAAAACAATCATAATTATATTATTCATTTCAATTTAAATGCGAAAATATATTGAATAGCTTTGTAATGGTTAACAAACATTTCAACAATTTCAATAAAAACATTTATTGATCATATTGTACGTCCCTTAACAACTTGTTAGTTGCTGGGTTGGTGCGGTGGTCAAGGTGCTAGGACATTGTTAAAATCTATGTTTATTATTGTCCTTAAGTCAAAAGTACAAAATCCGACAAGGAAAACGATCCCAGTCACACCAGTAACCAGGCTGGGTAAGACCGGATATATTCTGGGATGATCTCCAAGTTAACCACTCGCCAGTTGATATGTTAAACAGTAGGTCCGTCCAGATAAACCCTAGTTGATATAAAGGAGATTCTAAAATATGTTTTTATTAGTCTCTTAGAACGTCATCAATCTGCCCGTGGCCAATAAGTATTATTGTATGAGTTCCGTTATATAATATAACCATCCTAACATGTAGAAGGTCATTTCAGTAAGTGATCTGCTGTACAACTTATAATCTAAATCTTATTCTAGATACTATTCTAACTTATTTTAAAGTCTATCCTAACTTATTCTAAAGATTATTTTAACTTATTCTGGAGATTATTAAATATCACTCTGTGTCTATTAATCAGTTCGCTTGGTAGTTTGCGTTTGAGCCTAAGCACTTCACTCTCATCGCACACATTCAACTGTTTGGCGAGTATTCTAAAATATAAGAAAAAAATTGTCTTCTTGAATTGTTGTAGCTTAAATATAATTATAAGAGTTGTTTAACACAATTTTTGTTTGCACAATATTAATTTACTTACTGCTATTTTACACTATAAGTTTATATAAGATACACCATAAGTCTTCAATATCGTGCAAAAACAAATATGTTTTACCAAATATTAGATTTGACACATGCGTACTATTTCGTTTAACTTATTTGGTAATTTTTAGAGAATTTTTGTATGTATTTCAGTTAATATCTAGCATTTTCTCTTATTCCAGTGACTATAACTATTATAGAACTAGGATTGCAAATCAGTTTCTATAATTTTCACAAAATATCTATATTATTTTTTAATTATTATATTAGGAATACAAAGATTCATGTTAAAAAGAGTGATTTTACGTGAACTTTGACTGCAGTTTTACTAAAGTCAAAGATTTCGTAGTAGTTACCTGCTCCATTTACCAGACCTTCCTCCATCTGACTGTAATTGGTTTGTATAAATAACTAGTCGCTTTTGGATTATTTTAGAAGATATGTTGGCTTTCCGACAAAATTCCGGCATTTTTAAAATCAAACCAAGAATTTTTCAAGGTTCTAATAATTAATTTTTTAGCTTTTGTATTGTAATGATTCTTCTGTTCGTTATGTTTAAGTTAAAGTATTCTATGGTGAATTTATTCATATATATTTCAGACACTAATCAATAATACATGTGCAATTTTAATATATGACATGTTGTTTCTGGTAAAACCATAATAATGTATAACTGCAGTGTAGAACATAACACTCAGTGTAGACCTTCTGAAAATTCTTGGTGATTATCTTAACTAAACGAATTTTACTTAGGTCTCCCTTATATACAGTTTTAGAGCATTAACAAATTTATGCAGTCCCTTTCAACAACGCTTTTCATATTGATCATAATTGATCGTTTTTTCTTTTAATTGCTTATGTCACTCCCCTTGTTGGCCGCATAGCCGCCGAGGAGCAACTAGTACCATTTTAATTCTTGCTAATTCTACTAAGTGCACAGCAAAATATTATTAAAAATTTTTCATCGTCACTGAGCACCTACTTCGTGAATGGGTCGATTAGTGTTGCGGTTTAGCAATGAATCATACGTGGAAATTCGGCCCATGAAGTTTTTCTGATCTGAGCTTCACCTGAGGCCTGTACGTCCAGGTTCTTTTTGTGTCCAGCCTATTTATATGGCTCCAAACGGTTTTTTGTAATGTTTAGCGCTGCGCAATAGAAACATTGTTTATTTCACGACAGAGTTCGACCATTTTTATGATATTATCCAAACTTCATCAGACTATCTCAGCTTTCCAGAGTGTGGTGCATCTATATATGCTCCACGATAAACTTTAGCATACTGTAGGTTTTTCATTTTAACATTTAAGAACATTAATTTTTTCGGTTCTTGGTGCTATAATTTGTACAGAGACAGTTTTTTTTTACTCGTCGATTATCTAGAATAGAATTTCCGCTAGAACGGTGCGACAAAACTATAGCACATCTTTCGCTAATTGGTTAAGATAATATCAGATGATTGGAAGTCGCACATAGTCGGGTGGTGTAAGTGCTATAGCCTTTTACACCATCCGAATGATAATCCTCAAGTAATCAGTTACCACACGTAGAAAGAAATGTTTAAAGAATGCTACGTTAATGTACATAAAGACTGAAATACGTAATTGTGCATCAAAAATACAAGTGTTACAACTTTAAAGTTTCACCATATGCCGTTACGTTCGTATACTACTAGCACGTTATTTCCCATGTGCTTATCTCCGGCCACCAATATCAATAAAAAACGAAACACGTAGGGCTGTGAGGTAACCGTTGCAGTTCGTATTCTTTTTCTTTGAAAAGCATAAAGTGCATTTTTGATCAATGCTAAGTGATGAAATTATATAAAGTCCATCATTTCTTAAGTATAACATCAAGTATGACATCGGTTTATTTGGTTTGGAAGTATGGTTTGTTTATTTCTTATATTAATATAAAATATTTCACAAAAACACTATAGATATCTGACAATAGCAGCGCCAGAGCTTATTTTAAAATGTAATCACTAAGAGCGTTTCAACGGCATTTCATATTTTTCAAGGAGAGAAAAGTAAATATAAATCTGATCGTTTACGTCAGAGGCATAGATATTTCGGTTTGTGTTTCTATCGCGAGAGAGCTTTTGTATGTTTCCCGCTTTATTTGTTAACTTTAGTTGAAATTCTTTATACTGTTATCGAAAAAAGTGGAATTGTCACGTCATTTTGAAAATATTTTCTATAAACAGTTCACTTTTTGCCTATAGTAAAATAAAAAATTCAACGATCTCCAATCAGCTTATACGCCTACTCAAATCCCTCACAACGATGGATCAAATAGTGATGCGGTTGTTGATACGGCTGGTCTAGGTCTCTTCACTTCCTTAGCATTCAGCCTCTCAAAACATACTACAGTTTTCACTGCTGAGCTGGTTTGCCATTTGGAAATCTATGGAATTTGACTCTTGAAAGAAGATCGATGTGAATGCGTGATCTTGTATAGGTTCCTCTTGCTGATTGGGGGCCATTGAATCATATTCAGGTGACTATTCATAAATCATAAAAACATTTTCAAGAACTTACCACACTACGAAAGATAATTTCATTTGCCTGGATTCTCAACTATAAAGGATTAAGGGAAATGGGTCTCATGGCCCAAGAACACTATTTCAACTAGCCAACTAGATCTCACTAGGTTATCCTTAACCGATTTATTCTAGGACATTACAAATTCACTCACTCCTGTTTGAACACTTTTGATATTGAGAACCGAATTTGATTTCCATTATCACACTTCTTCGCTTCGGAAAACCTATCCAAGCTTTTTACCTTATACACATTTTTGTAATATCTCTATCATTTGTAAATTCGTTACAGAATTAGACAATATGTTTTTCTCATTTTATTCTAGTTAAAAAGAGACAAAGCTGTCTGATTAGTTCGAACGCGTAAACGAATGAGTCTGTCAAAGTCGTCTTAACTTAAACTCTAACCTATAAACTATTGTGTCTGTATAATTAACTAGTTATTAGATGTACTATAATGTTAAAATAAATTATATTTGTTAACCTTTTTGTTTAATTATTTTATTTAGATTGGAATTTTGTAGTATGTCAAAGCCAAACTGAACTAAAATTCAGAGTTGATCACAAATCTCACATCTTACAAATCATCTCACAAATTTAGATGACTCTCGGTTTCCACTCGGTTATACACATAAAACAAGGAAGTTAGATTTCTTTTAATTATTAGATTATTCCGGGCAGTGAAGAAATTAGAAAAGAACAACCGACTTTCTTCTACTACGCAAAAGTCGATTTTTACACTCTTGCCTAGGACAATCACAAATATTAATCAATCATAAACATAAATTTACGACTATGCTCCAGCAGGATTCGAACCGGCGGCTATTGTAACAGTAGGAGGACCGTCCTGTTGCCTTTACCACTGTGCCACCAAGCCGGCTATTTAAATGTTGCATATCGGGTTTTATTAGAAGATATTTTCTGATACCACTAAAAATAGGTAACGTTGTCGACTTACGATTGTTAGAGTAGGCAAATTATTTTTCATTGTCTGTCAAAATAGGATGTAAAACTGTTTTTTTTTTAAATTTATAATGTATCCATTTATTTCCCTTAAGATTCGCTCTCATGACTCTTCTTAACGATTTATAAATATCTTAAATCAGTATAAATATATTGTAAACTATGTAAATTCGGGTATTCGTGTAATAGTAATTTAAAGCAACTTATAGCAAGCAATTTAAACTTTCATAATAAATGTTCATCATAACATTACGTGTTACGACCTCCACGATGACTCTAGGCAACCGCATATTCACTCACCATTTTCCGGTGTATTGTAGCCTTATCCTTTTTTTCCTGTTCACCTTCTCGTGGACTTTATGTGAACTCCATCTACAACAAAAATAAATAGTATTTATCACCTCAAACATTATCTACAAGACGGTCTGTATCCGCAATACAAAATACAATAACACGATCTATAATACATATTTTACTTCGTTTGAAGCTGATTAATTACTTTAAGATATAGTATTATAACAGTTCATTACTTTATATTTGTTAGTTTAATACTCATTAATTCAGAATTCTTATCGATATAAATGTTACCCATCATTCTAAATATAAAACTTGTGTATTTATCGAGCAAAATATCCAGACTTGTTTCTATTACATTAAGTGGTGATTTATTTTAGTTGTTCTCGGAATACACATTTTAACTTTGTTTAGGATGCACTTCTACAAATTTAAGTTCATGACTAACGTTACAGAAGTTACAAGCGTTCATGGAAACATTGGAGAAAATACAGTTACACTAAACAGTATAAATGAGATAAGTTTTCTAATGTTTCCCGGGTTTAAAAATCTGTTTAAGCAATTAGACAAGATTTGACATGATTAAAAATTGAATTAAGGAGAAATCTTCTTTGAAATAGTTTACATTGCATGTATTTTGATCAGTGATATTTATTGGTGAAAAAGCGCAGTAACAATGTAAACAGCTGTTAAATAATGTTCTTGATGTTGAATCACTAATATTTTTTATTTTGTTTCAGGTACACACATACTGGTCAAACTGGATCAGGTAGATATTGAATATAGATTATATCTTGTAAAATGATCTACTTTGCATTTTAATTTATTATCAGATTTCTCCTCTAAATAACTATTAAATTACATAGATTGCACTGCTTATTAGTAAAGTTATATTAATATTGTAAATTAAAAGTTTAAGGTATTTGTATTTATTGTAAATGTATTTTTGGATATCGTTCTACGACTACTAGAACCACAAGTTATTTGTAAAAATGATTTTATGTTGTGCTATTAATGGGTCTGTAAGAGCGTTATATAAATAGTGTATGTTATTTTTCACAATCTATGTATTTCTGTGTTTTAGTTGAAACTTATAGGGACTATCAAAAATAATATTGAGGTATTTAAACTACTCAATCTAAAAAACTTGTATGGTTGTTGTTAAATCTAATTCACATTCTGTGAGACACATAGTAAAATAGTGTCGACTGGCCATTGAACTTAATATCAGTGATATGCATTTTAAGTATTTATTTTTAACCGTAAACAGATAACATACAAAACATCGAATACAAAAAAATTACGTACTATTATTTCAAACGTATTTTCATAAATGCATATATATGTTGAAGAATTATAGTATTGTAACATTTGACTAGATACCAGTTGTTTATGAGAACATGTTTTCAGCTGACATATAAATACAAATATAAATATATATATTTTTGAAAGTACGCAACAAAATTTCAATTGCTTGGCACCAAATGACATCAATAATTTTTAAAAATATCCCCAATATATTTTTGTAGCAAATTCGAAATATTCTAATAGACTGTTGCGTTTTCTTTCGCATCGTGTGCAGTCCACGCGGATGACTGTCGATTGGATTTCGGAGTGAAATGATGGAGCCATGTTTCATCCATTATCACATATCGACACAAAAACGCAAAATCTCGGGTTTATTACGCTTGATCATCTTCAAACATTACCGCGAATCATCAACTCGTCGTTGTTTTTGGTCAAAAGTGAGCTCGCGCGGCACCCACTTTGCATAGAGCTTTCTCATACCCAAATATTCGTGAATGATATGATGTACACGTTCAGTTGATATCTTTAGAGTGTCTGCTATTTCACTCAAATTCAATTTACGGTCATTAAAAATCATTTTGTGGATTTTTTAAATGTTTTCGTCGGTAAGAACCTCTTTTTGGGCGCTTAGTTAGCCTAAACGTCTAAACTTAGCTTACGTATTGTACGTATTGTTCAATTACATTTCGAGACGGAATCGATCAAGATCGATGCTTCTTTTGACGCTATACACGAATCGACCCATGTTTTTAGATCTTTATAAGAAGTGGAGCAATACTCAGACAGGTCACGATTCATATGTCGGAACAAGTAATAATCAGATGGTGACAGGTCTGAAGAATACGACATACGACAATACGGTGGGGTAATACTTTCCATTTTAATGTTTCCCAGTATATTTTCATCGACTGTCGTCCTGAAGAATAACATTGTTGTGCCTTTGCTCGTATTTCACCCTTTTTTGGTGCAGTAGCCTAAACGCATCAGTTGTAGTCGATAACTATTTCCATTGATTAATGCCTCCAAATCTTCGTCTTCAAATGTTGTTGGCTCTCCAGAACGCTGACCAGTATTCACCTATTGAAATCGAAAAGCATAGTTGTCATAAGTTTCGCACCGAATTCCCTGAGCTTCAGCCGCCTTTTTGAACAAATTGAAGTTAAAAAGTAGAACTTCCCGCAAACTCGATTTACTCGGCACAAATTCAGATGTTTTCAACGCACTGAAAACATTTTATGTTCATTTCGACGAAGTGACATACACTTAAAGGCTACAATCAAGCATTGGGGTTTCAACATGAAACTTGGTTAAAAATATACCCAATGCGTCATAGTACAATACTTTTTAATTGATTTATAGGCTATACTTTGACCAAGACAGCATTATTTTAATATCTACTATCAAATCAAGACAGTGAAACAGCAATTTTCTTCTCCTAGGTTTGTCCCAGACTGATATAATAATAAACTTGGATTACTTTGTAGGTTTTTGAACGAAATGAATAGAAATATTCGTAAATATACTTAATTTTCAATAATGATGACGAATTAATAGACACATTGGTTCAGTATCCAGCTTATTCGTCGAATTTAGCCCTTTCTGACTTTCCAATATCTCAAAAACTTCTCTCTGGGAATCAATTTTTATCAAACCGAGATATTACAACTATAAATCCGTCTTTTCTTTGCCTTTTCGCGTAATTATTGAACATATCGTCGTTCCGTTGCTGTTGTCCGTTTTGCACTTTACGTCTGCGAAGGTCTTCAGGGCACGTGCGCCGGCACGCGTTCGCGGACGCGGTAGCGTCGCGACGCTCATACCAGGCAAGTCTACTGAAACCGACGACTGCGAGCGGACGCATGACGTCTCTTTGTTATCGGAAAAGTCGACGTATATTGCGCGAACACCGCGAGTGGAAATGATAATGTGCGAACGCTTTGCGAATCTCTTGATCTAAAGTTATGTCCGATGTTTTTTACGACACGCAGCTCAGGTCCCTTGACCGACCTGTGAAAGTCTAGTGTTAACCATTGTCTCCAAGTTATCAAAATGTAATGTGCGTTATTTGTTTCATATCATATTTATGCGGGTTCAGTTAATTTGTGAATTGTTGTTATTCCATTGGTATACAATCTGATTAATCACTTAAGTGTTAGTATATTTTTTTGTCATTTTTGTTACCTACCTATAATGACTATGAAAATTTTACATCCAAAAGTCATTAGTACCAGATTCTGTTAAATATTTTTATGTAAACTTTCGTAACTATATTTATAATACAAGTTCATAATAATTCAAAATACATCTTAATATTTAAAGGTAAAATGTGGCTGTTTTTTAAATAAATTTTAGAATAATTTATGAGCACTATGACATTTTTATAGCAACAAAGTCATTAGTACAAGATTCTATTAAATATTTGTATAATATTTATAACACAAGTTCATAATAGTTCAAAATACACCTCAATAGCTAAGAGTATAACTAATTATTTAGAGTAACTAATAATAACTATAAACATTTTCTATCAACAAAGTCATTGGTACAAGATTTCATTAAATGTTTTTATGCAGACTTTCGTAACGTAACAAGTTTATAATAATTCAAAATATGTGCCAATATCTAAAAGTAAAATATGGCTATTTTTTAAATAATTTTTAGAATAGCTTATCATCACTATAAACATTTTACATCAACAAAGTCATTGGTACAAGGTTGTATTAAATATGTTTATGCACACCTTAGTGACTATATTTATAATAAAATTTTACTGTTTTTTAAATAATATTTAGAAAATCATTTACTAAGTCTCTAATATTTTTTTAATAGAGTTTAATTGTACCGAGATAATTATTCTAGGCATTGACAAAAATTTATTTTCAACGCCTATTTTTTCCTTCTATTTCAAAAATATAAGTTACGTTAACTATTAGTTGTTTACAGGATATATTAGCCATATTTTATACCATTATTCCATTTTCGTTAATTAGTAGTTTGATTTTAACTTCAATATTTATGTATCGATGAAAATGTTCTTATTGACTAGTATCTAGTATATTGTCAGAATTTGTTGATGCAATTACTTTTTGATCATCTCAACAATTGAATAATAAAACTTATAACTGATAAGTAATATATACTTTCGTTTCTTGTATATTTTCGTAAATAAGGAGAATTTTTTTTTAATTTTTCAACAAATGTATTAAGTGATTTAGAAAAATATATTCGAAATATTTCAGAAAATTTTTGAGTGCCAAACAATTGCATTTTTATTGTTTATTTTCAGAAATATATATTTTTATATTTATATTTACGTATCAAATAAAACGTTCTTTTATTAATAATTGGTATCCGAGACAGATACTGCATTTTGGAAAAAGAACTGAAGGTTCTATTTTTATTGGATTTTTAGTGTTTAGTAGGTTTTTAGACATTTTTGTTAACAACTTGTAATCTCTAGGAAAACAGAAAGCATTGTTCTTGTCGTGAGATAAATCATCACAACGAAATTTTATTAAATATTTTTTATGCAGCTTATCATAACTATAGGTTTTAATAATACAAGTTTATAATAATTTAAAATATATCTTCCAAATATCTAAGAGTAGCTAAATAAAAAAAAGGTTTTTTTTTAAATAATTTCCTGAATAAAATTACTTACTAAATCTGTAATAATTAAATTTTTATGTGTACATTATATTCAGTTTAATTGAATATTGAATGAATTATTATTGCTTATTGACTTTTTTAGGTAAACTTGTAATTTAGTAACAAGAGTTTTATATCAGTTGCAGAATATATTGGCCATATTTTAGATAATTATCAAATATTTTCATTAACATATATTTAACAATGTTATTAATTTATATTTTCAAAATTATATATTATGTAATTAAAAATCCTTATCAGTTGCAATTATTATTAACTAGTATCTAGCTAAATATTTTCAGTGTTTTCTGGAGTATTTTTTTATCATCACAAAAATTAAATAATAATACTTTAACTAAAAAATAATATATACTTCCTATTTCTGTCTATTTTTGAGAAGTTTTAAGGTTCCATTTTTATTGTAGCAACAGGAATAATATAGTGTTTTGTAAGTAATTATTTTTAGTATCTTGTATATATTTTTTTATATAAAAAGAAGTTGTAGAAGCACGAAAACATTTTGATGATATTGTTTCACGGCTAGCCACTATTTTTTCTCATGTTTCTCGTAGTGTTTGAATTCTGCGGAAAATTGTACGTATCATTATTTTTGAAGTGTCTAAATGAATATACGTGTTTGCTTTTGTTTCCCATAGAGCATACATCTCAACAAATATGTTTGGTTCAACTGTATATAGTGGTGATTACTAAATTCTCCACAAATACACAATTTACTGAATATATCACAATTATTTGATATAAATTGGATGGATATTTATGTTTTATTTGTTGATTTATTAAAATTAGCAGTGGAATTAAATAATGAGACTAATACATATTTATGTCTGATTCGTATGCAGCAGAGTGCTGAAAATCCTTAAAATTAATTTTAAAAAGTATAAATAACGAATTATTCGATAATTCCAATATTTGGTTTGTATTTAACTATGAATAATTTTTTTCAAACAGTTTTCTCTTCGTAACTCTTTCTTAGTTATTTTTAGTTTAGCCGTGTATATGCTTAACTTATTTGATGTATTATATAATTTATTCCTTCAATTGTATTTATGGCTTCAATTGTCGCATTTTAGCTTCCAAAAAGAGAAATTGCTACAAGGTTGTACCCAATTTTTATAGTGATTCATGTGTCTATCTACGACTTATTTTTACATAATACTTAATTACTTTTACTTAGTTACTGTTTTTTAGTTTCGGTTAATTCATTGATTGAAGAGGCAGAAGGTCGCCCAGAACGAAACTTCCTTGGTTTCATTAGAAAGTCCATTTTTAAGAAATACAGTGTGAATGTCACTGAATCGAAGTTATTTGTTAAAGAACAGACTTACTAGAAAATACTGAATAAGTGAAGCGAGATTATTCAGTAAAACTAACTAACTAACTGACAACGAATATCGATCGCAGTTTGAATTTGATGATCCATAATAATAATAATTTGATATAAGGACTATATGTTGACGTTTTACTCATGTTTTTTTCTAAAGTTTAGTAAAGCATTTGTAATTTAGTAAGAACAAGTAAGAAACTAAAGACCACTGGCCAATAAGTATTATCACATCGCAAATATATTTGTGAAGGTTTTTAAAAGAAATTTGCGGCATTATTGTTAAATATTGTGCTCATTTTTATTTATTATATTGTTGCCCGTTGATTAGAACCAATGATAGTTGAATGCAGTGGGACAAAATATTTCATTTAAGCGTTTCCATTTTTAGTATCTTTTAAATGTTTGTTTCGACATCTTCAGAGTAAAATATAGTTTTAAATGATAGAGGAAAAAGTATTTTCAACATATATCCATTTGTGCTATCTTGTATACTTTACTTATCGTAGAAACAAATAAACAACCTGGCAATAGTTTTCTTCATACCCTGTATAAAATTAATTAAAATATATTGACAAAATAATATTTGATTAAAATGTTGCTCGGTATAATATTAGATATTAAGATAAATATTTATTAGGTTCGAAGTATATATATTTATTATCGGAATTCTGTGTTTGTTTTGGTAAGAGTTGAACGTTTGCCAAACTGTTTCCTTGACATAGAGAAATTACCTCGCAAAGCTTTCGCGTGATCCAAGCCGATCACACGGCCAACAGCTTTTGCACTGAAATTAACACGTCTTTTTTAGTCAATAAAGTGACGATGGCGGCACATTGATTTCGATACAGTGGACCACTAGAGCGGTATTGATTTTCCTCCACATTTAAATGGAAGGTATCGTTTTATTCGGTGATTTTCGGGTATAAATTTACCTCCAATATCCGATAATAACTTTTTTATTAATTAGTCGATGTAGAACCAATGAAAACTACGTTGTAAGTTTAGAAATCTTCAAGTATTTGTACGCCTTGGGGAACATTGCTTTTCTATAAATATTTTATAGTTCTATAGCTGTTAATAATAGAAATTATGCAGATTTTTTTTTATTTAGAATTTTAAATTTTGGTACAATGTTGTGATGTAAGAAAAACATATATACTATATACATATAGTATTGGTCACCACATTCACAATTCTTACTCCAAGATTAAAATTGTTCAAATAAAATAAATCGTGTATGGTTTCATTCTTATACAAAAATACAAGTTCTTTCTCACTAATTATTCTACTTGATTGAAACATGAACAAACTTCTTCGAGTTATCGTAATATATCCGGACATTTTTCTTTACGAGTAATGTAAACTATAAAATATTTAGTTTAGCTCGGTAGTCGATAGCAGTGGAATATTACGGAATCTATTTCGCTGCCTTTTCAATTTATTTCAATCGATATAAAATTCATTCGTTAGTCATTTTTACTGTAAATTCAAAGTCTTCTAAATGACCTTCTAAAACTTTTGAAACTACTGGAACTACTAGCAATCAGTGTGTCCCAGCTACGAATTTATTCAAATAAAGGCTATGCCGTTTATTAATATTATTTCTTATAACCTTTAATATCTTTAATATATAATTTTTTCTATATATATACAACACAATACGATATATACATATGTATATATATATATATATATATATATATATATATATATATATATATATATATATATATATATATATATATATTTATAACAGCTTTATTAGATACGCTTAGTACAATCTTAATTTACAAGCAAGACGAGTGTGAGAAAATACATCAATATGTATTCTTCAATATATATATATATATATATATATATATATATATATATATATATATATATATATATACTTACACATAATACATAATTTATACATTACCTTTAACATATAATTTTTATAGATGTCTTTTTATATTGTTTAATATATTGTTTTAATATATGATGTGTTTTTGGTGTGAGAAAATACATCAATATGTATTCTTCAATATATATATATATATATATATATATATATATATATATATATATATATATATATATATATACACATATATATATACTTTTTATTCTAGACACATAATACATAATTTATACATTACCTTTAACATATAATTTTTATAGATGTTTTTCGTATTTCATAATGATAATATATTTGGACAATTTTCTGAGCCGTAAATGTTAAAGGACAATGGAAGATAACGAATCTCAAAGGAATATTTTATTTTATTGGATTACTTGCGTATATTGTATATACGACTTTCTCTATATTAAACAGTGACGTAAAAGTTCCTACGAAAACACTGTCAGGATAATAAAACAGACAGAAACGCACCAACGTATATGTTTTTTGATTATTTTTATTGATTTAGTAGTATTGTCAACTACTGGAGTCATATATTTTTGAAGGAGATTATTTAGTCTCGTGTGAAGTGGCATTCTCAACACTTTTGCCGACGACACAGTTATTATAGCAAAAGATATATCTCTGCCTATAGCTGTAGAAAAAGCTTAAATATCAGCCAACAAGACCTACAAATGGACTACGAACTGGAAACTACAGACTAATAGCTCCAAATCTGTTGATTTTGGGTTGCGGCGAAATGGCAAATAGCAAATTATATCACTTGACGCATGTCCGATTCCTCAACTAGAAGCAGAAAAGCAGCTAAATACCTTAACGTCCCTCTTAATAGTGGGTTAAATTGGAAACATCACGTTAGGTAAAAGGCAGATCACATCAGACTCAAAGACACTCTTAACTTGTTTTAAAATCAAATAAATTAGTTTATCACTTAACTATGAAGCCAATTTGGCCCTATGAGGTGTAAATATGGGTTTGCCGTAAACCATGAAACAAACTAGTAATCTAACCCTTCCAAAACAATGTACTACGATTAATTACCAATGCTTATCGCTACCTGACCAACCAAGAGCCGCACGATGATCTCGAAATAATATGTATTTACGAAGTGATCCAAGATTTTGCCTTAAAATATCAAGTAAACTTACTAAGTCACGTCAACGTGGGAGCTATATAACTACTAAACCAAATCACACGATCTTATATATTGTAGTGTTACTCTTTACTTTTAGCAGTTTAAGCCGGCTTGGCGGCGTAGTGGTAAAGGCGATAGTACGGTCCTCCTACTGTAGCGATAGTCGCGGTTCGAATCCTGCTGGGGCATGGTCGTAATATCTATGTTCGTGATTGTTTAATATACTGCGCAATAGTAAAAAATGATCCCAGTCACGCCAGTAACTAGGCTGGGTAACGCCGGATGTCTTCTGGGATGGTTTCTACAGTTGGTCACTCACCAATCGGTAGAGTTAATGCCGAGTATCGTGGTTCAGAGCCCACGTTAATCTGTAGGTCCAGTCACTAAAAAATCCAAGAGGTCGGCGTGACTAAAATCAACATAATATATTTTAAGCAGTTTAATCTTATTTTAATTTGGACAATACATAATAATACTAATGTATTTATCCCGTAATCGCTTTGCTTATGTATTGATATTAGTACAATAGCACAGTGGTAATAAATTAATATTGTATTAAACATATCTAATGTAAAATTCAATTAATTAGATGAATGTTTTGTGAGAATTATTGGGCACAATAAAATATTTTACTGTGAGCGCAATCTTTCGTAAAATAAGTTGTGCTACGAATTAATTACGACGCCTAATAAATGCCAGTTTTTCTTCAACATAACTGTTGAATACTGACATTATTTCAATTTATGAAATAACCAGAATAAGTATAACGGACATTTTCCTTCTTGGAATTTGTATTGGGCCCTGTCAGCTTATGTTTCAAGACCTTTTATTATTATACTTTAACACTAATTGGTTAATTCCCCTACCTCCTTCTCTATATTCTCCTTAGACTGTTTCCGAGATGAATTCTCTGAAGTTAAATGATTTTCTTTATGTCTTTTAACGGTGGAAATGTTTGTGGAGGGTACTGTAGATTATAGGATGAGAGATAATAGTGGATAATATCTAGAAGGTCTACGAGCTTTTACGGCGGTTAATATTTAATACGAACATTTTCTTATGGATGCTCCTGAGGAAATGAGTGGATTGAGATGATTATTTTGTATTATGAATGAGGGCTGTATAAGGATTTTACCTGATTTTTTTTCTGAAAGTTCTGTTAGTTTTCGTGTTATTTTAATTAACGGCCTGTGGGCCCAAAAACCCGAAATGGCAAATAAAGATATCCGAATAGCAATTTTGGAATGCTAATGGAATCCAGCAACATCACGATACCCTACAAGTATTCCTAGATATGCAAAAAATAGATATTTGCCTAAACCCATTTACCAAAACAATCCTTTATAAAATTTAGAGAATATACATTCTCTCATACCGTACATTCAGCTAACACCGCAAGAGGAGGAAGTGCAATAATAATAAAAAAGAACATTTCCCACCATCAAGAACCCGGGCTCAGTACGGCAGGAAATCAGGTAACAGCAGTAACTATTAAATCAAGCAGATACAAGGTTACAATAGCCGCAATTTATTGTCTTCCAAGATACAATCAAAAAAAGGAAAATTATTTGAATGTCCTAAGCAACCTGGGAGAAAAATTTATAATTGGAGGTGATTTTAATGCAAAAAATACAAGATAGGGATCCAGAATGACAACAACTAAAGGCAATGAACTGCATTAAGCAGCTACTGAACTAAGATGTAGTTACACGTCAACTGGAAATCCAACTTATTGGCCTACATAACATCCAACTATATAAAAGTCGATGAAAATTTTGAGCTAAGTTCAGATCATACGCCAGTGATTCTGAGGTTGAGCGAAAATATAATAAGAAAAGAAAGAAACCCAACATTAACAAACAAGAGATCAGACTGGGAAGGATTTGCTGAAGAATTGAACAAACGAATTCAACTAAATGTACCCCTCAAGACAACTGAACAATTAAATCTTGAAGTAGAAACATTCGTAGTAGATCTTCAACAAGGTGCTTGGAATAATACTTCAGAAATTAAGAGTACAACTAAAGGAATTAATTATCCGTATAAAAACGTAAATTACGAAAAAAATGGCAACAAAACAGAACACCTGAAAATAAAAATAGTTTAAACAATATAACCCAAAGACTGAAAAGAGAAATACTGGAAATAAAAAACAAAACCATAAATGACTATCTCAGAAATTTAACAGATGATAAAGAAACTGATTACTCACTCTGGAAAGCCACAAAATATCTAAAGCGCTCATGTCTACACAGTCCACCCATAAGAGACCTATGTGGGAATTGGGCACGTGACAATCATCAAAAAGCAGAAGCATTTGCTGAATATCTAGAAAAAATTTTCAAACCGAACGAAACTAATATTGAACATAATTTGCCGGACATAGAAGCTGAAAATTCGATGATTGAATTAGTCACGCCCAAAGAGTTAACCAAAGTTATTAAAACTGACATTAGCCCCAGGAAATCACCAGGCTACGATTTATTAACAGGAGAATTACTGCAAAAACTACTAAAAAAGGGAATTATAAAACTCACCAACTTGATCAATACAGCATTTAGATTAAAACATGTCCCAGGCATTTGGAAGATGGCGGAAATTATAATGATCCCAAAACCTGGGAAGTCACCGAACGAAATAAAATCTTGTAGACCTATATCACTGCTGCCAGTAATATCTAAGGTTAGCTGACTCACTCAGCAATTTAATTTTTCATCATTCAAAACGATATTGTGGATTTTTTTGATGTTTTTTGATGTTACCACCTAATTCGAACCTAGACTACGTTCTACATCATCGGTGTCTCTACGACCAAGTTTGAAGTCAAGAAACCAACGTTTTATTGTTTTTTCTGACTCTATGATGGATTATATACGCTAATACAAGTTTTTCTTGCGTTTTAAATGAATTGTCATCCAACATGATTTCCAACTCTTCTACGCTTATAGTTTACTACTACGTCTTTAGGGTAAATTCTTCTTCCTTAAACTTTTTTGTTCATTCAGAGCAGATTTTCTTTGCCAATAAACTTTACCGTATGCTTCTCAAGCAATGAGTACGTCAAATAAGCTTTCATTTTCTTTAAATTAATAGTTCCTGTAAATAACTCAATTTTGCTCTATAATTCAATATTATGTTGTTGTTTGAGGATATGTAGTACTGACAGTTGTAGCGAACCCCTTCAGTATTGTCGTGTTCTCATATTCTTTTTTAACCTGTTTTTTTTTTCACGTTCCTATTAATATTATCAATTTCAAATCCTGAAATATAAAATTCATCCCTCGTATATCATAATGGTAACATGTTTTGGCGATTTTATAAATAACACTTAATAACAGTTAAAGCACAGTGGATATAATCAACTTCGAAGGAATATTTCATCGGATTGTTTGTGTATCTTCTGTTTTTTTCTCGTTTCTTGATCTTGGCTTTTAAATAAATTTCCCACTGAATTTTTTATGTTTTGAATCGAGACGCGATTGTGATTTGTGGCATCTACGGTATTGTTTTATTTATTCTCTCACAGAATGTTAAACTAAACTGAAGATGTGGGTGGTTATTCGATATATTCAGCACATTCGCCATGAAATGATTAATTAGTATAATCAGAATCAGAATTATTATTCGTTTTATTTTAGAAGGTGATTCGATCTGGCTATTTTGTAATATGAACTTGTTTACCTTATTATGTATTACTAGTTGGTATTATTTGATCGCCACGCCTTTTTTAATGTAATGGTGAAAAGGAATGTGATTTTAATCGTTGGGTGTCTGTAAAGTATGCCAGTTGACTCGTTCGATTGCTAATAAATTATTTTTGTAGAACAGGGGGCGTAGCTCAGATGGTAGAGCGCTCGCTTAGCATGCGAGAGGTACCGGGATCGATACCCGGCGCCTCCAACTTTTTTTCATTGACCCCCACATTCATTTATCATAATTTTTATGTACTTTCACTAGTTGGTTTCAGGTATTTTGTGTGTTTCTGTATCAGGGGGCGTAGCTCAGATGGTAGAGCGCTCGCTTAGCATGCGAGAGGTACCGGGATCGATACCCGGCACCTCCAATATTTTTTTATTGTCCCCGATTCTTTGTTTTCTTAATTTTTTAGTACTTTCACTAGTTGGTTTCAGGTATTTTATGTGTTTCTGTATCAGGGGGCGTAGCTCAGATGGTAGAGCGCTCGCTTAGCATGCGAGAGGTACCGGGATCGATACCCGGCGCCTCCAATATTTTTTTATTGTCCCCGATTCTTTGTTTTCTTAATTTTTTTGGTACTTTCACTAGTTGGTTTCAGGTATTTTATGTGTTTCTGTATCAGGGGGAGTAGCTCAGATGGTAGAGCGCTCGCTTAGCATGCGAGAGGTACCGGGATCGATACCCGGCACCTCCAATATTTTTTTATTGTCCCCGATTCTTTGTTTTCTTAATTTTTTAGTACTTTCACTAGTTGGTTTCAGGTATTTTATGTGTTTCTGTATCAGGGGGCGTAGCTCAGATGGTAGAGCGCTCGCTTAGCATGCGAGAGGTACCGGGATCGATACCCGGCGCCTCCAATATTTTTTTATTGTCCCCGATTCTTTGTTTTCTTAATTTTTTGGTACTTTCACTAGTTGGTTTCAGGTATTTTATGTGTTTCTGTATCAGGGGGCGTAGCTCAGATGGTAGAGCGCTCGCTTAGCATGCGAGAGGTACCGGGATCGATACCCGGCGCCTCCAATATTTTTTTATTGTCCCCGATTCTTTGTTTTCTTAATTTTTTGGTACTTTCACTAGTTGGTTTCAGGTATTTTATGTGTTTCTGTATCAGGGGGCGTAGCTCAGATGGTAGAGCGCTCGCTTAGCATGCGAGAGGTACCGGGATCGATACCCGGCGCCTCCAATATTTTTTTATTGTCCCCGATTCTTTGTTTTCTTAATTTTTCGGTATTTTCACTAGTTGGTTTCAGGTATTTTCTGTGTTTCTGTATCGGGGGCGTAGCTCAGATGGTAGAGCGCTCGCTTAGCATGCGAGAGGTACCGGGATCGATACCCGGCGCCTCCAACTTTTTTTCATTGAGCCCGATTCTATTTTTCTTAATTTTTCGGTATTTTCACTAGTTGGTTTCAGGTATTTTGTGTGTTTCTGTATCGGGGGCGTAGCTCAGATGGTAGAGCGCTCGCTTAGCATGCGAGAGGTACCGGGATCGATACCCGGCGCCTCCAACTTTTTTTCATTGAGCCCGATTCTATTTTTCTTAATTTTTCGGTATTTTCACTAGTTGGTTTCAGGTATTTTCTGTGTTTCTGTATCGGGGGCGTAGCTCAGATGGTAGAGCGCTCGCTTAGCATGCGAGAGGTACCGGGATCGATACCCGGCGCCTCCAATATTTTTTTACGTTTTCAGGTTTTGTAAACCACTTTTCAAACTAATCTCTCCATCAGCATGTGTAAAATATCGTGACAGGATATATGGAAATTTATTTCAAAATTTGAAATTGATGGTGTTTCGATGGATCTACCTAATTATTTTATGGTAGAATGTTTCCAAACATCCTAAGTAAATAATATCAGCAAACAAACGATATCAGTCCTCATCTTTTGATCAGACTAAATTCAAGAAATGATAGATGTCAAATTATGGACGAATTTGAACGTGTTTTGTTTAGTATGTGTTAATCTATTTCCTTTTGAGAACTATTCTGTTGTTTGAAGGTTTGTCAAATTTAGTGCCGGAAATATGGAAATATGTTCCAAATAGTCACATTATTAAAATATGTTATAAAATGATACTACGCTCAGTAAAAGTTTCAACCTTTGGTCTTTTCATCCAACAATCATTAAACCTAACCTTAGGATACCTTTAATTGAGAAGTCTATTGGTTTACCAGGTATTGGCCTTTGTTTGACACAGCTTAGAAGTAACTGTTTTTGGATGTAGAGTATCGTTGTTTTTTTGCGAGAGATGCTTTGAAGAAGACCTGATTAGAAAATATATACTGTCTTTTAAATTTTGGAAACAGTTGAATTAAATTTCCGAAACGATGCTCTTGCAGTGATCAGTCAAAGTGATCAGTCAAATCAAGCGAATTGAGTGAATAATGAAAATATCATGAAAAGTCAATACTACTCGCTATGGTTGATGGTTTGTAGTACTTTATTTAAATAACGTCCATTATTATCTCAATTAACATTTTTCTACTTCAGGGAATTCGTAATTAATGATACAGCGATATATGGATATAATTTATACATATTTTACGTTCTTCAACAAATTTTAGAACTTATACACCCAAAAATTCGCAGAATTAATTCACAGTATTTATATGTTGTGTTTTTTTTTAAATAAACATTGTGAGAGTCACTTCAAACGATACTCTTTATTCTTTACACTGCTGAATACGTCTAAGGGACGACGTGATTTGATTGAAGCTTTTGTAGGATTTGAAAGAATGGAACGAAATTACAAAGGGACTGGCTCTTTCGCCGAAAAACTTTCTTCCCTAGGAGACAATTTTAAGCGCGTCCAAGTAGTGGATGTGTGTGTTATGTGTTATTTTGATGTTTCCGATTGAACCGAGTCCTGCCTGGTCGAAAAGGAATGTTCTATTGAGGACGTCCTTTGGTTTTCTTAAAAGCACCTACGCATTTTTGGGACGAGAATTTACATATGTATTTGAAGTTAAGTTTGGTGGAATTTCTTTTATATTAGGCCGCGGAATTTTGTCTCTACTACTTTTAGAATGATGTTTTAGTGAAATATAGTTTAGTATAAATGGGGGACTTATAAATACGAATTGATGTAATTCCCCTGAAAATGTAACAGGGGGCGTAGCTCAGATGGTAGAGCGCTCGCTTAGCATGCGAGAGGTACCGGGATCGATACCCGGCGCCTCCAACTTTTTTTTATCACCCCCCCATATTATTTTTATATATTTTTATTTAGTTACTTAATCTTATAGCACATATTTATAGATTATTACAGTAAAATGTTTGAATTATCCACTACTAGCGACCCGCCCCGGCTTCGCACGGGTGCAATGCTGATACTAAATTAAATACACTACAGAAAAAATATGAACGTTGTATATATAAAAACATAGCGGCCCGCTCCGACTTTGCACGGGCATAAAATATATATGCCTATGTCACTCAATGAAAACATGATTAAAATCGATCCAGTATTTTTGGTTCATTCATTACTGCCCTTGGCCTGCACGCATTAAATTTGGAGTAAAACAATTCCTCTTCCCCTATACTTACTATGAAGATTTCCTGCTATCTTTGGAATATCTAAATTCATACAATTTTTATTACATTACACATTTTTAAACGCAAATTTTAAATTTGTAATATCTCCGAAAATATTTGTTTAATTTACATGCTGTAAGGAACCATATTGATCTATATTAATTGCACACTGTATTTAAGGTACTTAATTCGATAAGGATTAATGCCGTATTGCTTAAAATAGCTTCGTAAATAAGCCATTTTCTCACGTAAAAAGTAAACAATAAAAATGGTTAATGTGGGTTATCCCTAAAAGATAAACATATACCATCGCGGACTTTTTTGTAGACCTTTTTATGGTGTACAATACTGTAGTACATTAATTTGATCTAACTCGTAGGGTTAGGCAGCGTTTTTGCTAATTGCTAAATAAGCCTAAAAAAATAGGTTAATTTACGACATCACATTAGAAACCTCTAAAATTAGCAATGTTGCCTTAGTACATTATGCATGTATTATACATATAAACCTTCCTCTTGAATCACTCTATCTATTGAAAGAAAACCGCACCAAAATCCGTTGCGTAGTTTTAAAGATTTAAGCGCACATAGGGATATAGGGACAGAAAAGGCGACTTTGTTTTATACTATGTAGTGATAGTGATATATAAAATATATTTACATTCTTTACAATTGGTAAAGTTATCCAAATGTTAAAAGACTTTAGTTTGGTAGCCCGAATATTTTTTGTTCATAAAAAGTACTTTGTGAATTATTTAATACTATTTTGAAATTTTAAAAATAATTATATTTAATGTATCAAAAAGGTATGCCGAAAAATTATCGATAATTTTGTCCGATATATCTATATCTTTGTTTTAATTAATGATATTTAATTAAAAATATTTCTTAAACATTTGAAAAACCTTTTAATTATTTTTATTGGAAATGCACTTCATATTGGTATTTAATTTTAAGGGTTTATTAAAAATATCACAACTTTTTAAAATGTTTAGGGAATATAGATATTTTTTTTGCTCTGCTTCCACGTTGCTATGATTTAGCAACCTTATTTCATATTTCAAGGCTAAATCTTGGATCACTTCATATACCCATTTGACTTCGAGGTCATCGCGTTAGCTTTTTGTTGGTTACGTGCGATGAGTATTGGTAATTAATCGTAGAACTTCATTTGTTCCTATGTCCTATATAGAGACCTATGTCCAAATAGGGATTAGGGAAGAAATATATCGATATTTTACATATGTTTTTGAAATTAATTCTTTGTCTGTATTAATCTAAAATAATTTTATTAATATATTTATGTTTTAACTAGGGAATATTAGGTTTCCAAGATTAAAAGTCATATTTTGGAAGAGCCTCTATTTTGACGTAATGAATGTGTAGTATTTTGTTTACATTTTAATCGAACATTTGTAAAATATAACTGTAAACAATTTCCCGAAGTCCTTAAATGCGGTGCAAGGAAAATGGTCCCAGTCACGCCAGTAAGCGGGCTGGGTTAGACCGGATGTTTTCTGGGATGATTTCTAAGCCCACGTTAAACTGTAGTTCCAGTCCTGGTAAACCCATAGTTTGTTAAAATATATTAAAAAAATATAAGTTTTGTTTCATAGCCTTTCAATTTTGTTCGTCAATTGATGGGGTACATTGTTTTAATTGAATGGAATGTTTTCAGCTATATTCCTAGACGTGGCCCCAGCGTTTTATAGAATACAAATTGGCTAACAAAATACCTAGTCATGTGAATGTGAATTGTTACAATAGGCAAATTTGATAATGATACAGTACTACTAGCTACAAAACTACGAGTAAAATTAGATATTACGAAGTCTACACACGTGGATTTCAACTACAGAAAATCAGATTACCAGCGAGTGAGAATTGGTTCTAGAGTAATTCCGCACACAACAAAATAATTGGACATAACACTAGATTCCAAGCTTCGTATGAGGCCCAAAATATTGTGGTCATTGCGTGGATAACAAACCGAATTATCACTTCACAACTAATTATCATAAACAAATTGCGAAGAAAAAATTTAAAAGAGAAATAAAGCTCTTCGCAGCAGTGTTTACGCCCCATGATATATGAGAAATTGACATCCATAAAGACCTAAGAGTACCAATGATCGGCGAAGAAATTAAACGGTTTACAAAAGAAAAAGAGAGATTACATGAACAGAAAAATGTCGAAGTACTACCGTTGCTCCACAACAGTGGACTTACCAGGATGTTGAAGAGAGACCCTTTGAGCTAGAATAGTTAAATTATATATGATAATTATACCGTGTTTTAAGCATTTAATGAATTCACCAGTGGGAGTATATCCAAATGCTAATTAAGTTTGGCTCTGAAGTTTTATATTTGGGCTTTAAGAATAATATTAATGAGAAATTGGTATATAATGAATAACTAGTGAAGTAGACGAGCACGTTGTGGTTTTTAAACAAATAAAAAATAGTATTTTCGTAAATTTTATATCGATAATATAAGAGAAGAAGTCGAGTCACTAATGCAAAAGAAAAATAACTAGAACAACCATAAATTTTAAACGTTCTTTTGTGATTTAATGACGTAATTGTTCTATACAAACCAAATTCAAGGTAATTTATATATAGTAATTGCATTTCCAACATTTAAGTTCAGAGAACTTCATCGGAACCAATCTACTTCGCGTCCATTATATCGACGTCTTCGTTTTCTTCGATCTCACGTTGTAAGTTCAAATTTCATTTTATGGCAAATGGTCTAGAATACAGTTTTGAAAGTACGATACGCGATACACTTATTGAGTTTCCGAACGGGCTTTTAAACTGTTGCATCATTGTGATCTGTCCTGCTCGATGAACTTATATCTTGCTACTCGAGACGCATTGTGTGTATTTTTTTTTTCTAAAATAAAAATTGAACCTTTCAACGTTTATTACTATATGAGTTTTTTAAATTGATATATTATTACTATTAGTTGCCGACATTAATTAGTTAGCCTACAATTTGTCTCTACACAGGTATTTATCTAGGAAGACTCATTAACCCTTGCTTAGTTGATTTAGAGTTGATTTTCTTTTATAACATTTGTAATCCTAAAGTATCGACGTAAATAATTTTTCCTATAGTATCTGGGTGCCGCAGAATATCCCCGTAACTATATTCTATTTGTCCATATAGGCTTTAGTATTTGCTTCTACTTTTCATTTTGATATGCCCCTTCCAACGATGTTCTGCGTCAAGATTCTTCCCAAAGTACTTGGCGGTATATGAATAGTTTGGGTGTAGGTGAACACAATATGCACTGATTTACTCTCGTTGATTTTTTATTATCCCTGTCTGGGTTTACTGATTTATATTATTGCTTGAGCGTTACAGTTTTCTGGTTGCATTTTCTATTGATGATATATATCACATGTATAGAGTATGTAAGAAGGCGGGACCCGAAACACCGCCTTGCTTTTATGCCTTTCATTGTTGAGTAAACTTCTTCTTGTTTAACTCTAAATATTCAGGGTGGGATGTAAGAGTTCAAGAGTTCACAGTATTACTTCGGTAACATTTTATGGAGTTTATTTGTCCCTTGTGCCAAATTTTAAGGAACATATGGGCTACATTTAAGAGTGACACAAGTTTTCGAAATCTAATTATTAGTTTTAATTATTTTTCACACAAATACCAGCTCCAGAAGTCTTTCAGTTGTCCAGAAATACGAAATTAGACTTAACGACGTTTCTCTGATCTCAAAGAATCAACCGTCTTTTCAATATTTTTGGTTCAGTATGACTGTTCTGTGACTAGTTCATGTGAGATTTAGTACCAAGAATAGAATGAAGAATAAGAATAGTCACCAGTGTCCTCCCTTATTTCTTTTAAAATGGCGCTACCATAACTGTGATTTGCTGAATGTACCATTTTTAGTGACTTAAATTAGTATATAGACTAAAAAACATGTTGTTTCGACAAGACAACAATTTTCGCAAAATAAAGTATACAACAATAGAAGTGTTCTAATACTTGTTAGTAAAAAATCCATAAAATTGAATTTCACTAATAAATCTAGTCATAAAAATCTAAATATAAATTTGTTTTTAGTTGGTTGATTGAATAGAGGTATTGGAATATCTATCAGCTGCTGGAATTAATTGATATGGATTTTTGAATTTTATTAGCCTTGATAATATTCATAATGTATGTCAGTATTCCCTTCCAATATTTGAATACATTGCTGTTATTAATATAAGGATTTATGGAAGGATATTCCTAAGAAATACTTCTATAGTCCGTCCATTTAAACAGTGAACTCACGTCTTGAAAATTTCTCGTAAAACATCGCAATGTTACTACACCAAATTCCAGTTTTACTTCGTTCTGGCTTTGGCATATAACACATTTCTAATCTAACAGAAGTAACGATTTCAATTAATATAATTTATTTTAACATTACAATACATCTAATGCGTATATTATCTTGTTACTGTTTGAAGTAAGTGGTTAGAGATGCAATCTGTTTCTGATTCTGACAACCAACCCAACGTTTTCCAGTTTATAAGTTGTAATTGTTATCCCTAATTTTAAAGAATTTTGCGGACCTCTGACAACCAGGCAAATTTTTGTAGGCTGATTCGATTACAGCCAAACCAAACAGATTGACAGCTTTGTATTTATTTTAGCTAGAATTCAATAAGAAGGAATCTATTATCTGAATTTATAGTGAATTTACGAATTGAGATAGGAAATACATTCGACATCGTTATGACGTGAGTTCACTGTTATTTTGAATAGACTATAGATGTGTTTTAGTGATTGGAAGAGGCGCTAGCACAAGTGCATGATATCTAGTGGGGATTTTTTCAGTATAACCTTAACATAGATGAAAAAATAAAATAATAATAATAATAATTATTATTGATTGAAATATTATAAACAACAATTTTATTCTGTATTATATAATCTACTTAATATTTAAATTAAGCTACTTTTATTAGGCGGTTTAGACAGAACGAAAAAAGAAAAACTTTATTAAAATTCGCAATGTTTACGTCTGTCTTCTAATGGTCGTATTTTTTTCAGAAGAGCGCCCGAAGATTCAATTAAAAACAGAACTCGACAATTTTAAAACACGCAACCGCAGATTGGGGCTTTTTAATTTATATGTAAATGTGCGTACGGGTAAAATAAAGCGTCCCGTTGTGGTTGATGATTTTTTTTTCAAGATATTTGCTTCGTTGTGTGAACGTTGTTAAAGATAGAATCGTAGACAACCGAATTTTATTTTCTATATTCGAATCGGTGATTCTTGTTTCGTAAATTCTAATTACCGGGTATATTTCAGCTTTTATGGCTTTATTTTTTTATTGTATTTGTGTATTTGGATCAGTAATACATATTGATGAATATGCGACGTCGACCTAAGAACGAAAGCGAGAACTTAATCTGTTATATTCGACGGTTTTTAACCGACTTCGAAAAAGGAGGAGGTTCTATATTCGACTGTATATATATTTTTAATGTATGTCAGCCGATTTCTCCCTCAGTTATGAACCGATTTTCAAAATTATTTTTTTATTCGAAAAAGGGCACTTTCGTGGTGGTCCCATTGGAATTATATTAGGATCGGTTGGGGGTAGGAGGTACCCTCAAATTTCGAAAACATGTACATATTTTTTTATCGAAAATAATCAGATATATATGTTATTGCTAAACTTAAACTAAGATGAAGTAACGGAATATCGGAAGTAGTTCAGTGTAAAAACCTAGTTTGCTTTTTAAGTACTAACCATATCATATGAGAAGGCGTAGAAATATAGTAGGCAACTGCTTCTACGGTGTAATGGTTAGAGCGTTCAGCTCATACGTGGGGGTCGCGGGTTTGATTCCCGACGGGGGCATCAACTTATTATTGTTCTAGTTCGGTTAGAACATTTGTCAAATCGCCTGGCTAGGTAGCGGACCGCGAGGCCTGAAGCGTTCAATAAATAAATAAGGAACTCACAAAAAAGTAAAAAATCGTCTTAATATAAAATATGTAAATAATAATTGTTGTAATAACTAAATAAAAGTCAACAAAAACATACAAAAGTTAACATATCTATTAGGCGTATTTTATATTCTACTATATACACGCCATTTAGCTTAATACCTAACTGAACCTATTTATCTATTTACAATATTATTTTGACTACTACCAACTGATCAGTATAAATATAAATAAAGTTGGGCCACGAAATTGCTATTGTTGTTAAGGCAGCGAAATAACAATAATTTTAAATCTATAGATCCGATTAACTGTTGAACTATTTACTAGAAACTGTAACTTTGTTAGGTGGTGTTAAGGTTGTGTAAAAATTGTTACACTACCGTTTGATTGAATAGGTTAGGTACTTCCGTATAGTTTAATTAACGGCATCTATTGATATCAATTTAAACAACTAAATTTGGTTATTTAACTACAAAGTTAACACCAAATCTAACTTTTAAATTCGATAGTTTTTTCTAGTTTTAAAATAACAGTTTTTGCATTTAGTATTATTGAGTCAACTAATTAAATGCAAGGTACTTGTTTTTTGATTACTACGTTGCCACATTTTTGCAAACGTATTGATTGATCATATAAAGCGGTGATTTTTAATAAAGACGATTTGCAAGACTTATTGAAATATTATTGAAAGAATGAGGGAAAATGCTATCTTACGAATTGACAGAGAATGTATTTTTTAACTGCTTGCTGACTTTGCTAACTGCTTAGTATCGCGCTTTCATTGCTCGCCAGCCAAAAAGAAAGATGCATGACGACACTAATAAAAGAGTTGTGAAGGATACGCTGTTGCAGTTTGACTACTTTATGCGCGCAACCAGCGTACTCGCCGGACATAGCGTCTTCAGATTATCACTTGTTCAGCTCGATGCAACAATGTGTTACCTCACGGTTTGCAAATGCTGGAAAAGAGCGAAATTGAGTCGACGATTTGATCGCTGTCACACCATTATAGTTTTTTCGTCACATCGTCATTTTGCAAGAAAGCTGGATTTGAAGTAGTAAAATACAATAGAACTTAAATAAAACCTACAAACTAAAAATGTACAATAATCATAAATGCTATATAAAAATTAAACATAATTTCATTTCTAATCATAGAAAACGAAAATTAATCCATGACATAAATAAAATTATCTGAATAAAATGACATAAATGCTTTATTTATTATTGAACAAAAATATTTTTTAACAAAAATCGAGAGAGTTATCGAAATATTATCTATTGTTACCATAAAAACAGTCAAGATATTTTACTATTTATCATTCCCAATTTTAATCTTTTTACCCTATTACATTAACAATCTTGAAAAATATCGTACCAAAATGCTATAATATTAATCACTACATAGTATAAAACAAAGTCGCCTTTTCTGTCCCTATATCCCTATGTGCGCTTAAATCTTTAAAACTACGCAACGAATTTTGATGCGGTTTTTTTCAATAGATAGAGTGATTCAAGAGGAAGGTTTATATGTATAATACATGCATAATATACTAAGGCAACATTGCTAATTTTAGAGGTTTCTAACGTGATGTCGTAAATTAACCTATTTTTTTAGGCTTATTTAGCAATTAGCAAAAACGCTGCCTAACCCTACGAGTTAGATCAAATTAATGTACTACAGTATTGTACACCATAAAAAGGTCTACAAAAAAGTCCGCGATGGTATATGTTTATCTTTTAGGGATAACCCACATTAACCATTTTTATTGTTTACTTTTTACGTGAGAAAATGGCTTATTTACGAAGCTATTTTAAGCAATACGGCATTAATCCTTATCGAATTAAGTACCTTAAATACAGTGTGCAATTAATATAGATCAATATGGTTCCTTACAGCATGTAAATTAAACAAATATTTTCGGAGATATTACAAAATTAAAATTTGCGTTTAAAAATGTGTATTGTAATAAAAATTGTATGAATTTAGATATTCCAAAGATAGCAGGAAATCTTCATAGTAAGTATAGGGGAAGAGGAATTGTTTTACTCCAAATTTAATGCGTGCAGGCCAAGGGCAGTAATGAATGAAACAAAAATACTGGATCGATTTTAATCATGTTTTCATTGAGTGACATAGGCATATATATTTTATGCCCGTGCAAAGTCGGAGCGGGCCGCTATGTTTTTATATACAACGTTCATATTTTTTCTGTAGTGTATTTAATTTAGTATCAGCATTGCACCCGTGCGAAGCCGGGGCGGGTCGCTATTAAATAATATATTCTTATTTTAACAAGCAAACTACCAAAAAAATCATAAACTACATATGTTACATATAATTCTATGCAAGCATAAATTGGATACATTTTTGTCTAGGTCGCAGCTAGGGCGACAGAGCCAAATTGTTAAAAATCAGTTGAATGAAACTAGTAGAACCAAACATAGTAACTAAAAGTACGACTGAAACAGTCACTGGTAAAAAGCAGTAAAACCAGTCGAACCAAAAATAGCGACTGAAACAGTCGATAGTTCCCAACGCCACTAATAATATATCACTTATGATTGAACTAGGCATGTTGAATTTAATCAATTTTATATTATGTATAGTTTTTAAAATAACAAAACATTGAGTTACGTTACACTCAAATATTTATACTGTAGTCTTTGAACACATTTTTATTACTTTATAAGCGATTAGGTTCTGATATTGCTTCCGCCAGAAGTTAATAATAAAACGGCTGTATATTTATAAACCCACCTAAAGATAAAACATCGATTTCGTTCCACTCTATTCCAATAATATTTAAATTAAATATCTTCCGGAGTCTGGCTAACGAAAAATTTCGGCTCCCAACATGAATCCACCTAGACCCAATTTGCATTTTATCAGAAAGTGAGTGCAGTATTGAGTCTTGAATAATGCAGGAGGATTATTTTTTGCCGCCGTTCATTTTTACTACAATGGCGTATTAAATTATTTATGGCTTACTTATCCTTTCGTTATGCGGCATAGTTATAAAGCTTAATTATTGTGTTCGCCAAGTTAATTTAATATGGTCCGAATGATATTAATTTTGTTTTTGCTTTCAGCTGGTTGTTAATTTTGGTTTTATTATTTAATTAGCGATATGCATATTTATGGTTGTTTGCGTTTATTTGGAAAATACCTTTTCCCTAACCTAATATATTTTCTAATCACTTATGGATGCTATTTTAAGAACTAATATATCATCACTACATAGTATAAAACAAAGTCGCCTTTTCTGTCCCTATATCCCTATGTGCGCTTAAATCTTTAAAACTACGCTACGGATTTTGATGCGGTTTTTATTAATGGATAGAGTGATTCAAGAGGAAGATTTATATGTATAATACATGCATAATATACTAAGGCAACATTGCTAATTTTAGAGGTTTCTAACGTGATGTCGTAAATTAACCTATTTTTTAGGCTTATTTAGCAATTAGCAAAAACGCTGCCTAACCCTACGAGTTAGATCAAATTAATGTACTACAGTATTGTACACCATAAAAAGGTCTACAAAAAAGTCCGCGATGGTATATGTTTATCTTTTAGGGATAACCCACATTAACCATTTTTATTGTTTACTTTTTACGTGAAAAAATGGCTTATTTACGAAGCTATTTTAAGCAATACGGCATTAATCCTTATCGAATTAAGTACCTTAAATACAGTGTGCAATTAATATAGATCAATATGGTTCCTTACAGCATGTAAATTAAACAAATATTTTCGGAGATATTACAAATTTAAAATTTGCGTTTAAAAATGTGTAATGTAATAAAAATTGTATGAATTTAGATATTCCAAAGATAGCAGGAAATCTTCATAGTAAGTATAGGGGAAGAGGAATTGTTTTACTCCAAATTTAATGCGTGCAGGCCAAGGGCAGTAATGAATGAACCAAAAATACTGGATCGATTTTAATCATGTTTTCATTGAGTGACATAGGCATATATATTTTATGCCCGTGCAAAGTCGGAGCGGGCCGCTATGTTTTTATATACGACGTTCATATTTTTTCTGTAGTGTATTTAATTTAGTATCAGCATTGCACCCGTGCGAAGGCGGGGCGGGTCGCTTGTTCAACATATAAACTATTTTTTTACTATATTATATTAATATCAATTATAAAAAGTCATTGTTGATATCTAATGGAGTAATGTAAAACATTTGATTTTACTTGCTGGTGACACAATATCAAGTAGAATAGGTAAATTTTCAAAATGGTTTTTTGCCATAGTCATCTCAATCCTGAACTTTTTCTGCTGTTTACTTGGAGGCATTATAATCAAAGCATTTTTACCAAGAGAAAATAAATGTCATAAAATATAGTCTATTCAAAGTTTTTTTGTAAATACGTCATCAAGATGTTTAATGTATTGCCTGCCGCAATTTGTAAATTCGTTTCAGAATCAGTTAATATTGCATTAATTTCATTAAACCTAAAATAAGTAAAAACCAATAAAAAGTTATGTATTTTTTTAAGGATATTTAGATTTTATGGTATTTGATCCGTGGAACTACTTAATATATATTATAGACAAATATTGCATGTTATTTCTTAAAAGAATATGAGTTATCTAACATGTTCATCTTCTTCACAATTTTCTCCGGGAGAATGATGTGAAAAGATTTCTCGAACATACTAAGTGAAGGATGTACGTTTCTACCTCCATGACCTCTAATAGATCCAACAAAATTATTGAATACTGATTGATCTAAACATTAAAGTATTACATAAGTATTACAAATATTTTAGGAATATTTTACAATTAAAAATAGTATTTATTACTACTAATTATCCAGTTATCTTAATTATTACCTTCTTGCAAGACTTCTTTATATGGAGATCTCACAGCATACGAACAACTTGGTAGATTAATTGAATTTTATTACCACTAATATCTTCAGTAGGTTTTGATTTTCTGTAAACAAACAATATATAAACAGGCATCTAGTAGACAGATAATTTTATATGTACCTGATAAAAACAATGTTGGATATGCGTTTACCCTAATATCTGGTCGTGAAGAAAGGGTAATTCTAAATTCTTCACTAAAATGTCCGTAACAGACACGATGACGTTGATATATTTGCATTGTGATTTATCCAGGTAATTTACTACAATTTACTTGATCAACCCATTTTTGGAAAAGAGCGAGATCATTCTTACATATATATATATATATATATATACATATATATATATTTAAGTCTCGTTTTACCAACTAAGGGTTTATCTGGACTGGGCCTAAAGTTTAACGTGGGTTCCGAACCACGGTCCTCAGCATTAAGCCTACTAAACTTTAAAAATCATCTCAGAAGACATCCTTATCGACTGCGATAAATTTCCTTGTCGGATTTTACACTCTTGCCTAGAATATTAACAAATTTTAAACAATAACAAACTTAAATTTACGACAATGCCCTAGCAGGATTCGAAACCGCGGCTATCGCAACAGTAGTAGGACCGTCCTGTTGCCTTTACCACTGCGCCACCAGGCCGGCAATAAAAGATTTGGTGTGGACACATTTGGATATATAAATATATATACATATATATATATATATATATATATATATATATATATATATATATATATATATATATATATATATATATATATATATATATATATGGAATATAGAGGATTTGAAATTTGTATTAAAATAACAGATTTTATTCTGATGGTAAGCCACAAAAATTCATATGTGCTCAATCTCAACAATTGACCAGGTCCACAGAATAACAGATGTTATTAAAAAAGCCTACGAAAGTAAAAAAGTATGCTCAACTATATTTTTACATGTAGCACAAGCTTTCGATAAGGTTTGGCATGAAGGCCTTTTTCATAAACTACAGAAAATGCTACCAAAACAACACCACCGAACTATTAATATCATACATTACAACCAGAATGTTTAGAGTCAAACAAGAAGAAGCTTACTCTACAATAAAAGAAGCTAAAGCCGGTGTACCACAAGGAAGTGTACTGGGACCAATGCTTTATCTACTCTACACTTGTGATATACCACAAACGGAAAATATTACGATGGCTACATTTGCTGATGATACTGCGATTATAGCTGTCGGAAACAATAGTGAAGAAGCCTCACGAAAATTACAACAGGCAAGTGACAATATAAATAATTGGACACAAGCTTGGTAAATAAGAATTAATGAAAGTAAATCTGTACATGGGCAGTTCACCCATAAACAGACCGTACAAGCACCCATAACATTAAATAATACTATCATTCCATATAGCAACAACGCTATATATCTCGGAATATATCTCTATGCAAAACTTCGCTGGAAGATATAAAGAAGAAAAGAAAATAACTGGAATTGAAATATAGGAAAATATACTGGCTAATTGGAAGAAAATCACAATTATCAGTACATAATAAATTGCTATTATGTAAGCAAATATTGAAACCTATATGGACATACGGAGTTCAATTATGGGGATGTTCTTCAAAGAGTAACATAAATAAAATACAAATTTTTCAGAACAAAGTCCTGAGAGGTATTGTGAATGCACCCAAATGCTATAGGACTGATTATCTACATCGAGACCTTCAGATACTCTTAGTCAGTCAAGAGATCAAAAGAATTGCAAGGGGGCATGAGGAAAGACCCTATTCTCACACGAATATTGAAATATTACAACTATTAGATACCACCAGAACAGGACACAGACTCAAAAGAATCAAACCATCTGATCTTGTGTAGTGTTGTGTAGTGAGGTGCATATATTAAAAAATTCAGCAGTGACATGTATAAACATTATTTCACCAGAGACTGAGGTAGGGCCGATGGGTCCTCCTAGTTATATACCTAGATTTAAGTTATCATAAAAACAAATTGTAAGTTAGACAGATGCGACTAGTAACAATATATTAATTAAATAATAATTTTAAAAAATGTGTGCCCAATTTGCTTAATGCTAGTTATTTTTTAAAACCCTCCCAAATATTTTCGCCATTTTCTCAGTTTACCGCGCTCTCAGTTTACACACTCCCAAAGAATGTATCGCAGTTCGAAAACGTTATCCGCTCGCCGAGTATTTTCAAGTTGCGGCCCTGAATCGAAACAGAATATTCCGAATTAAAGCCGCATTCGTGCCGCCATTTAAACTTTGGCGAAAAACCAAGACGGATTCCTCGCCTCGGAAAAAAGCTCTAATTCCTCCGGCTGCCGCCACGAAACTTAATACGGATAGGAGATATATTAATGGAAGTTTGTCGGACGCAATTTTTTCCCCTAGACTAAATCTTTCGGTGCAGACTAAACCGGTACGGCCAAATCGAAAGTTGGACACTTGGTGGAGATCCGGGGTGATATATTGGGGCGGTCGGGTCGGAAGAAAAACGGGACAATAAAAACGTAACAGGATACAGTGGATAGACGAACGTTAGCTTTCATGAAATTCTTTTACCCAGAATTTGCCGTCTTTTTATTCATGGATGAGTTGCTTAAGTACGGATCATTCTTGGACACAATTTTGATATGTTTGGATTAATGAGCTGTGAGATTTTTGAGGTATTTTGTATAGTGTTGCAATGTTGAGCCTGGAGATAATTAATTAAAGAAATAGTGTCAGAATTGGAAAAACCATGAATTTGCACTTATCTGCTAACAGGTTTGGGCAGTACTTGAAATTAAAATGCAAATACATGTTTGGTATTTGTTGAAGCCAGTAACACTAACATTGGTATATATGGTCTATTCAAATCAGTAGTGACACGCGTGACCTGTCAAAACGTCGCAATGTTGCCGCACCAACTCTTTTTTTTATAACATCTTTATTAGATACGCTTGGTACAATCTTAAATTATAATTAATTTATTACTACTTTTCCTATGTACTTGGGTTAATTAACAAGCAAGACGAGTGCGAGAAAATACATCAGTATTATTTATCAATTATTAACTTATAGCTATATTTTACACTAAATGTATACACTTTATATAAGTTCGTATGGTTTTGTTCGTTTCAATCTCCTGACATCCTGCGCCCTGTCCAGTAGTTGTATTACTTCCACGTTAGTATGATTTAGTAATCTTCTTTCGTGTTTCAAGGCGAAATCTTAGATAACTTCGCAAATTCATTTGATTTCCAGGTCATCGTTCAGTTACATAGTGATAGGCATTGATAATCAATCGAAGAACCTTGTTTTGACAGCATTGTATGACCAGTGGATTTAAAGTTTTAGTGCAACCCCATAGGTCCAAATTGGCTTTATAATTGTATTATATATCAACCTCTTTGATTTTAGATCAAGTTGAGAGTATCTCCCGACTAACCAGTGTTGTTTTTGTCTAAGGTGATGCTTCCAATTTAATCTACAGTTAATATGGATTCCAAGGTATTTAGCTGATTCTGCGTGAGGAATCGGGCATCCATTGTGTGATATAATTAAGTTTTTATTATTTCGCCTCAATGTAAAATTAACGTGGACAGATTTGAAGCTATTAAGTTGAATTTTCCAATCTTTCGTCCATTTGTAGATTTTGTTGACTGCCACTTGCACTTTTTCTATTGCCCTAGGCAGAGATATATCTTTTGCCATAATAATTGCGTCATCAGCAAAGGTTCCAAGAAATGTTTCTTTTGTTGCTGGAATGTCAGCATTGTAGTACAGATACAGGAGAGGTCCTAAGACGCTACGTTGTGGAACTCCAGACGAGATATTTTTAAATGTCGAGAACGCCATTTCGTGCGATACTCTAAATTTTCTTCCGAATAGATATGACTCCAGCAATTGACAATAGTTACGCGGTAACAATTTGCTCATCTTACAGATTTATCCCAAATGCCAAACCCGATCAAAAGCTTATAGGACATCCAGGAATATTGCAGGGCAGTATTTCTTTTCCTCAAACGCTCTTTCAATAGCCGTAGTTACTCTGTGCACTTGATCGATTGTTGAATGGTGATTTCGATAACCAAACTGGAAATCTGATATTGTTACCAAATGTTTAACACGTTTAAATATCAGTTTCTCAAATATCTTTGATATTGCAGGTAGTGGCGAAATAGGTCTGCAAGATTCGACTTGTTCTGCAGGTTTGTCAGGTTTTTTGAGCATAATTATTTGTGCCACTTTAAAGCATTCTGGGACATGCTTCAGCCTTAAACAGGCACTAAATATATATGTCAACATGATGATTGCTTTTCGTGGCAGTTCTTTCAATAATCCAGGTGAAATGTCATCTACACCAGGTGCCTTTTTAGGATTGAGGTTATCAATTTCAGTGGCAACTTCCAGTGGAGAAATTAAATTTAGATCTACATCTATCTACATCATTTATCATCTACATCGGGTTGATAAACAGGTATCCCCCGAAGGCCTAATCCACCTAAGTAACATTTGTATATCTGAGTAATGTATTTTACTTTCTTTACAGAGCCTATTTATGTTTTACGCTTAGTTCTTGTTTCCTTCGATGCAACGTTTCCTTGTATAGTCATTGTGATATTTTTATATTTCTCTTTAGTTTGTCCTATTACTACCTGTATACATTTGTTTTGATTAAACTACATTTAATCACTGCATAACAATTAGTATTATTTTTCTCCTCATACATTTTAACCAAATTCTCATAAAGCTTTTACACTCTATATTGCAATTTCCTACTTTTAAAGTATATTAATTGTATACTGCCCGTTGTTTCCTCTTTCATCCTCTGTCTTGGTAATTGTCAGCATTGAATCATAAACCAACATTCATAAAGTTTTATTCAATCACTGTCGCTCAACCTGAATGTCTATTGTAATAATTCTTTGCAATACCCCATATCAACTCAATTGCATTAAATGTGCAGTGATAGGGAGGAAGACGTAATATTCTGTGGTCATAACGTTCAGTAATCTGATCTACCATGTAGCTTTTCTCAGGCTTATTTCTAAAAAAGTAAATTACGTAAATTGCAAATTGAATTTTTGATATATATTTACCGAGTAACAATTTGAAATTGTTCATTCTTTAACATGGTTTCCTCGCAACTTATTTTATGTACTTTAAGCCATTCCTTAATTGCAGCCTTTGTTGATGCACTTGTTGGGATTTTCTCCAGCAGTATACTATATATATGGTAGATATGGTGCATTGTGCATAACAATAGCTCGTTGTTTCTCCAAGTTCTTTAAAAGCTGATTTTCAAACAACTGCAAAAACAAGTTATGGTTCATTTCTTCATGGTAGTCAGCCTTGGACTTAGAGGAAAACACTAATTCTGCACCAGTAATAAAATCATTCCAGTTTCCAGCATGAAGAACTATATGTCTGCAATGAATTACTAATAAATGTTATGACTAACAAAACGTAATCGATTGTTATTCCAACGTTTCCCTTTTTCCATCAGGATTTCCAACAGGATAAGAACTAAATAAATAAGAATACACCTTAGTAATTTTGTAGCGCTTTATGGTGTTATATTTATTTTTTTGCAACTCTGGACCTTATTATACCACTTTGGTTGTTGAGAACCACTTTCCAAAATGTAGAAAAGTAATTTAGTCAGAATGAGACAACAAATATATAACAAATTTTGATATTTTACCGGATATTACATCATATCCGGTTTTCTGAGTTTAGTCTCCTCCCATTATTATTTCTTTTTATTCGTTCACATATGTTTTATGAAACAGGAAATTTAGAAACTTAATAAGATTTAACTAAATAAAAGGGAATAACATGTAACATATTCTTTGATAATAAAAATACACTGATTGATTTTATGAGCATTCCTTCTTTTATCTTTTTAATATTCAATCAACAGACATTCTCATTATATTTTTGTTTATATTATATTTCAATATGTTGACTTATTTCTATCGGCATACAGATGACAAATTTGTCCATTAAAATTATACATTTTCGATTTTGACGCCATTTGGGAATATTTCCGTCCAACTAATCATCATAATTAGCACATTGAAATGTTAATATGGTGTATCACAAATTAAACAACGTAATAATTTGTTACGTACATGTTTTATCCATTAATTTAGCTCTGCAAAATTTAATTTTGTTTGGTCGCATATACCCAAAACCCTTTAGGGATTAGATTATAACAGTTTCAATTTTATGCATGAATAATTAGTTAGTCAATAAGTAGCTTATTCTTTCTTTAATAACAAAATCGGATCTATTGTCGTTTAAAAGTATTTTGTAAGAAAAAAAGTTAGTTGGAGGCGCCGGGTATCGATCCCGGTACCTCTCGCATGCTAAGCGAGCGCTCTACCATCTGAGCTACGCCCCCTGACAGTAAATCAATTCTTATATTTGATAAGAAACTGGTGAATGTTTTTTAAATGAGTTGAAACTAATGCAGATGTATAAATATACGAGTATAGCCTGGTTACCTTGAAAATTAATAAAGAGCTATATCAGTATGTTGTAATTAACATACGATAAGTACAATATTCAAAAATAATTTATATAGAGGATATTATAATATAATTGAATAAATGAACAAATAAGCCATTTATGAAAATGAAAATGTATTGAATTATTTGATAGATCATTAGAATAGATTCTAATTAAATTTAAATGTGCGCTTTCTTGTGTTATAACTAATTTTGTTATTTTGGATGTATAGATGGCATACGTTGTGACGTTGACATGGTCCGTTATTTACGGTATAAGTCACCATTATTCTTCTTAACATTTCTAGGTATCTGAAATTCTTCATAATACTTTTAATTTTTACAACCCGTGTTGCTTCATAGTGAGAGTAACACCCATAAATTACAAGGTTATCGCCTTTCTCGTTTAGAAACATTCTTTATTCCAACGACTTTACATATTTTAAATCATCATCCAACTACAACAGTTACTTTCACTGGTTATAATTTAATTATATTAGTTTAACTTCCCTGTTTTTGTTGAAATTACATTTTTTTAGTTGTTTGTCAGGTAATTTCTGCTCGTATGTCTTATAATTAATCTGGCATTGATGGGTTTCCTTTTATTTTTGCCCACAAAGTGGATTTCTTTAGGATAAATTGTTTTTCTAAACCTTCCAGATTTTTTTTATTGCAACTAGTAGAGTTCTCTAAAGTTCGAGAATTAATATTTGTTTGTAGTATTACTTTTAATTATTTTTACAATTTGCTCCATAAGACACAACACATACTATCAGATTTCTAAAAACTTAATGTAATAATAATATTATTTATGACGAAAATGCGAGTTTTTATGGGAAACCGGTTATATTTTCCTCATAAACTCAATGTGAATGTACAAAAAGGAATATGTGAATCAACAATAACTAATACATTTCAGTGTTTTTATTGTTTGCATTACAAAGTTATTACTGCTGATACAGATGGGGGTATATATATTTTTTATTACTCTTAGTAGTTCCACAATCTGTACTGATGTTAATAAGTATTTGTTATGTTTATATTACATCACTTCATTAAGTGATCCCCTTTATAAACTACTATTTTAATTAATTAGTCTTATTCTAAAGACTATATATGTCCAATAATCAGATCGGATAGCGTTAGACGTTTTAGGGGCTGTGCACTTCACTCTCACTTCTCATATTTAGGTGATTAGCGAGTACATTGGGATGCACTGACACTCTTTCGAAGTACTTCACATAAACACGTTGAATTAAACTCGTTATTGGTTCCAGATGAATATCGCGTTGTATCACTTCATTTGAAACATCAGTATCGACAATGGCATGCAACTCTGTATTTTGGAACCATTGTATGATGGATATATTAGACTTCCTAGCGGTTCCCCACAGTTAGATTCCATATGACCAAACAGGCTTGAGTATAGATTTATACAGTAATATCATGTTATCTAATGATAACTTGGATTTGCGCCCGATAAGCCAATACATTTGGTAGAGTTTAAGTCCAAGTTGTTTCCATTTGGCGTGTATGTGCTTCTTCTAGGTTAGGCGTCGATCTAGTTGCACACCAAGATATTTAGCATTCTCTGCTTACGGAAGTTGATATTGTTGATATAGACTGGTGGAGCATCTACGGAGCGTAAAAGTTAGATGAGCGGATTTTGTTTCGTTGGCTTTTATACGCCATCTTTTCAGCCACATTTGTATTTGATTTAGATGTGTTTGTAGGTTAATTGATGCTATGGCTGGATTTTGTTGTTTCTGTTGTAGGTAGCTCGGCTGTGTACAGAAGATGTGTATTTGAAATGTGATTGTATCTCGCGTGTATTTGAAATACGAAATACAAAATATTTTTAGGTCGTGTATTTGAAATATGTAGTAACCTTCATTCGTTTATAATTGAAGTAAAGTCTCTGTTATAATTACATACTTTTTGCCACTTGATTGATGCTAAACATATTGCCTGATTAATTCTGATCAATCAACCTTATTTTATCAGATTTATACCATAATTCTAACTAAGTATATTACAATATATATTTAGTCTTATAATTTTTAAAATTATTGATTTTTTCAGGGTTAAAATATATATGATACGAAACAAATAATCACCTTAATGGGTTAATTAATGATTCAATGACATAAACAGTATTAATGACGTGCCACTACTAAACGTCCATTGCGTCATATCCGTCTGTTAAGTTACTAAGTCCGTCAGCATGTTCTTCTCCTTGAACAACAATCTAAACAATGCGAATATCGCGAAAAACGCTAACTTTAACGATAACGGTAATGGTAACGGCAACGGTAATAACGGAAACAATCCCTTCAATAATCCAGCGCTCAGTCCAGATACGAGTCACGTCGGTGGAAACAATGGCAACAATGGATACCGGTTGCTTTCCGCTCAAGGCATGGAGACGCTACAGGCGTTTCTCAGAGATCATGGCAACGAGTGCATCAAACAATTTGTTAAGGTAAAGTAAGATATCAGTAACTTTTTCTTCCCACTTTTTTATTCTAAGTTGTTTTATTTTTTAAAGTAGTTCATTATTGTGGTCCTTTGTGGAAATACTTAACATTAACAGATCAATTGAAAAGTCCCCGGCCTGACACATAGATGGCGCTACTAGAATTAAATCCATAACTCTTTTATTTAGCACTAACCCTCAAAATATGCGTGTATAAATTTGACAGCTGTCGGGTTATTAGTTTGTGAATTATAGCATTTTGAATGAAGCAACTTTTGTTATTGTGAAAAAAATGGATAAAAAGGAATTTCGCGTATTGATAAAATATTGCTTTTTCAAGGGATAAAATGCAGTTGGAGCAAAAACTTGGCTTGATACCGAGTTTCCGGCCACTGCCCCAGGAAAATCAACCATCAAGGATTGGTATGCTAAGTTTAGACGTGGTGAAATGAGCACTGAAGACGGCGAATGCAGTGGGCGCCCAAAAGAGGTTGTTACCGACGAAAACATTTAAAAAATCCACTAAGTGATTTTGAGTGACCGTAAATTGAAATTGAATGAAATAGCAAACACTCTAAAGATATCAACTAAACGTGTACATCATATCATTCACGAATATTTGGGTATGAGAAAGATCTGTGCAAAGTGGGTGCCGCGCGACCTAACTTTTGACCAAAAACAACGACGAGTTGATGATTCGAAGCAGTGTTTGAAGGTGATCAAGCTTAATAAACCCAAGTTTTTGTGTCGATATGTGACAATGGATGAAACATGGCTCCATCATTTCACTCCGAAGTTCAATCGAGAGTCATCCGAGTGGACTGCACACGATGAAACCGCTCTAAAGCGTAGGAAAGCTCAACAGTCGGTTGGCAAGGTTATGGCGTCCGTATTTTGGGATACGCATGGAATAATTTTAATTGACTACCTTGAAAAGGGAAGGACTCTTAATAGCGACTATTACATAGCGTTATTGGACCGTTAAAAAGAATGTGGTGCTTCACCAAGACAATGCACTGTATCACAAGTCAGTGAAAACGATTGCAAAAATTCATGAATTGGGCTTCGAATTGCTTCCTCTTCCACCGTATTCTCCAGATCTGGCCCCCAGCGACTATTTCCTGTTCTCAGATCTTAATAGAATGCTCGCCAGGAAGAAATCTTCGTGGAATGAAGAGGTAATCGTATTACAAAAATGATTTCGAAAAGTTGGAGGGTCGCTATAATCCTTGAATTATGTTGAATAAAAAAAAACTACCAAAAAAAAGTGTTTTACTATGGTAGGCCGGGCACTTTTCATTTGACCTGTTATTTAACTTTAGGGCGTTTAAAGTGTAAAATTTGATATGTTATTACTCCTGAAGTGATTGAATATAATAAATACACGCAACGATGTCATATGAGGATGGTCTGATAAGTAATTTTGGAGAGGTGGCGATTTATTTCTCAGCTTGTCCTCCCTTTAGCTTGATACACTTGACCCAGCGATCAAGCTTTCCAGTTAGTAAGGAGCAAAAAGTCGCACGGGGCCAGTTATGGAGGTGGCAGCAGGTCGTAGCCCAATTCGACCGTGGTGAGTGCGGAGGTGTGATCCGGTGCGTCGTCATGGTGGAAGAGCACTTCTTTCTTCGCCAAATGAGACCGTCTTTTTGCAATTCGGCGTCGAATCGGTCCAATAATTCGGCATAGTACAGAGCAGTGATGGTTTTTGCCTTCTTTAGGTAGTCGATATAAATCACTGATTTTTCCAATCGATAAGACAATGTCTCGACTATTCCCTGATCTATGGTGTGTAAATGGATCCATGTTTCGTCAACGGTCACGAAACGATGCAGATACTCTTGTCGTAGACGGTTTTCTCACTCCCAAAATTTCATGCATGATGTGACCCACGCGGTCTTTTGAGATGCCTACTGTCTCAACTATCTCACGCTCCTTTAATCGGCGGTCCAGCAGTTTTTTTGCGGATTTTTGTCATGTTATCGTCCGTGCTATCCGTTTTTGACGGTTGTCATCGAATTAGAAGAGTTGCCGTACACAGCATCATAGCGTCCTTTCAAACTTCTTCATTTTCGATAATTGAAGTATGCTAGCCATGAAGCTATGAAGTTGTTTGTCAAGTTGTACTGCCTTTTTCAACGCACATTTTTTAGAACATGTACATATTTTTTTCAGGTACTTATACAACAACCCTCATACTTGTTCTTTATGTTAAAAAAACTCTCCATAATTTATTTTATTTTCTTATTCTTTGTTAACTTTCTTTGTGCCTTCTTAGTGGTATAAGCTAATAAATCTCGGTGGACCCAATTATTGGGGTAATATTTAAAGCTGCTCTTGATATTGACATTCTTAATATAAAGTACACTTTTTGAGTTATTTATTATGTAGTTCATAAATTCTTTTCATTTAAAATGTTAATGATGTTGTACATAGATGTCACTTAACAGTTTCTATCCTTTATAATCCTTATTAATGTTAATGAAATTAATATTCTTTCAATATTCCAACTTTATATTTATATTAATATTCGGGCTTTATATGTGTATTTGTAACCGAACGCACAGTGTCGAATTTTTTTATTAGTTACATCTTACACTTAAAATGCTTATTACAATTAATTTATCTCCACTGGTATGTTGTGTTTGCATCATTCACAAACAGAGTGAGTACGGAATAAGTACAACAGTATGTATCTTCCAAATTAAAATAATTATACACTAAATAAGTTCGCATGGTTTCTGCTGTTTCCCTGTCGGTTTTTGTGATTTGGCATCCTTTTTTCTGACTCCATGTGTAAACCCAAAAAAAATCCCACCTATTTCGGTTAAGTAGTCTTAAGCCAAAATATTAATTATACGTATCTTAACCTATATACATTTGTTGAAGTAGATAAACCCTTTCATGCAACATAATTTGGTTCTATATACATTCGAGGGCTTTGTATATATATATATATATATATATATATATATATATATATATATATATATATATATATATATATATATATATAAATTAATAATATTGATTGTAATTAAGAAATTAATTAACAAACCGTAGGAACAAACAATCGCGTTGTAGAAATGAGCCATGTTGCCTTTGTTTGTCAGGCCCAACGAACCAATCAAAAACTTGGTCTAACTCTATATAATACTCTATGTTATATAAAATTGTAAATGCTGCAAGAGTAAAAGGAAAAGTCGAGTAGAGATAAGATTATTTGAAAAATAAGGTAAACCCCCAAATAGTTTCACGGTTCTTATAAAATAAAAGCAGATGAATAGAAAAATAGCATTATCATAGATAAAAACTTTCCAACTAGTTTCTTCGTCGTTTTTTTTTTGTCGAATCGGATACCCAACAACTGGTAATGTAACACGAAACGACGACAGCGACCCGAGAGGAGCTAAAACTCGAAATTCGTTTGCTAATTCCCGCAAAGATATCTCGACAATTGCATTAGCGCTTTCGACTGCGAACCTACACGGGCGCGCGGACCGGAGAAATCCGCGCGATTCGCAACTCCGCCGTCGCTCGGCGTCGTCGTGACGGTCGTGCAGAGAGCCCGCGTTTGCATTGTAAATTGCCACTTGAGTCCTGAACGGCGAGGATCCTAATTCAAATTTCGTCGACGGAGGCTATTTTATCCGGCGAAAATGCACCATACGTACATTTCAGAATAGAAATAATTCGATAAAAAATGACTGGGCGGGCTAACAAGTATCCTCCGCTCGCGATCTGTTGAATGATTCAACGGTTTTGGAGAAGCCCTGTTTACGTCGATTCTCGGCTTTTGCATAAAATTTACTCACCTCAATAATTAACTTGCATTAGTAATTACAATTGTTTTTTTATTAATCTCTTAGAACTTCAACAATCTGCCCCTGGACAATAAGTATTACTATATGATTTCCATTATACAATATAACTATACAGACATGTAAAAGATCGTTTCAGTAGGTGATCTGCTGTACAAACTTATAATTTAAATCGTATCCTAAACTCTATCCTAACTTATTCTAGAGGATGTACTAACTTATTCTAGATTATTATTATGTCACACTGTCAATTTGCGTTTGAGCCTACGCACTTCACTGTCATGGCGCACCTTTAACTGTTTGGCGAGTACCTTGTACACTAGCATTTCGAATCACACTCGTTAAGGGTTCCAAGGGTATATCGCGCTCCATTAGTTTATTGGAGGCGTAATATGGGGCATCGATGATGGCTCGCAACACTTTATTCTGGAACCTTTGAAAGCTAGTCATGTTTGATTTGCTAGCGGTAACCCAGTTCAATACCATAGGTACCAAAACCTTGTTATATAAGGATAATTTAGATTTACGCCCTATCAGCCAATACATTTGGTTTAGTTTAAGCCCATGCTGTTTGCGTTTTGTCACTATATGTTTTTTCCATGTCAAACGTCGATCAAAATGCATTCCCAGATATTTAATGTTGTCTGCTTGCGAGAGTTCATAATTATTTATTTTTACCGAGGGACAAGTTCTTCTACAAAAGGCGAATGTTGCATGGGTAGATTTTGCCTCATTTGCTTTGATACGCCATGTTTTCAACCACAATTCGACTTTGCTAAGATGAAAGTGGGAGGTTTCTTGTGGCTGATATTGGATCTTCGTGTGATGATAAAGCCGCGCTACCGTCAGTATATGTTGCAGCAGTAGTGTTCCTTGAGGTCGGTAGGTCAGCTGTATAAAATAGATAGGTCAGGTAAATAAAATATAACGGTACTGGCAGTTATAATAGTATAATAATGCGATAACAATAACGCGATAACAATGGTATGCGACATAATCGCGATATAATCTCAAATAAAGACGATGACAATGGTAGGCAATAAAATGATAGAGTAACCAGGATGGTTAGCAATAATCTTAGTCCATAGTAGTCAATAATTGACGGACAATCATTATAAAACAGGCAATAACGGCAATGATAAACTGTGCTAGGACGAAGTATGACATGTGCACTCGGTACCAAGGGAGAGTAACGCGCAACGTACCAACTTATACCCTAACACCAACAATAAAGGACGTGCAAAGAGATCAAGGGAAGTAAGGCGCGATATCTGCTGCCACTATGGTTAATAGGTCTCGCTAGGATTAAGCTAGATTCTCAGAATAAATAAATAAATATATGAACAGTACTGTTACTAGTGCATTCACTTCTCCAGCTCCAGCTATGATAGACGTGCAAAGCGTACAAGGGAGAAAGCTAAGTTAAGCTACGCACACGCTAGATACGCTGCAGAAACCACTTTCGGTAGCGTTTATTTATGCTTCAAGTTATCCATAGATCATAACTACGCATCAGTAACTTTAGCCACTTTGGACGTTACTTTCTGGATCGTTAAATAGTTATAATTTATATTTACAATTGCAACCATAAAACTATTATCTTTGATTTGTCATAATCTAATAATTATGGAGAATATACGACCATTTCGCCAGAAACCCAACCAGAAATAATAAAATAGAGTAGAATAAAATATATAACAATGGATGGATAAATAAATAAATAAATAAGTAAAGCATAATGAGAAATGAAAGCTAATAAATATAAAGTAATAATTAGAACATAATAAATCGAAATTTAGTAAATAATAAATGATAAATAAAAAGAGAAAACTGGAATACTCTGTGAACAAACTCACCGTTTGATGAAACTCAGCTTGGACGGCACAAAACAATAAAATAAACTGGACGATGAGGACGTAGTCGCGTCTTTAGAAATTGACTTTTATGAAGTTCCAACATCCCTAGGACGTGATCACATCTGGCAAATACGACCCCCGAAGAAAGATCAACACTGTTTCCATTCATGGAAATTATTTCTGTTAATAAGTATTCCCAAGGGTGACAAGTCATATAATTAAAAAAGAAGCGGCTATCCCTCCTAGTTCCTTTCCATTATCGTTCAAATCTAAAAAAAAAACAAAAAACATTGAACGACCCAAAAATTAAAAGCTCTAAAATATCGAACTACGAGATGGTACTTTTCAACGATTTATGATTTCCTTGAATGCTACATGTCTGGGTCTGTATTTTAGGAAAAAAAAAATCGATAAAATATAAACAAATAAAACTCGGTTTTAGACAATATGGTATAAACTACAAAACCATTTATATATCTATTTATTAATCGTTATAAATCTGATCATGAAAATCGTTAACATTTCCATCACACTTTTTATGCAGCAGTGGAAATTTACAATTTAAACACAAACTGTCCGTACGACGTTCCGTCAGGAGGAAAGGGATTTCGAGCCATTTCAGTGCGGGATTTCGTGGTCGAAAACGCTAATGCAATAGTCGGAGATATCTTTACAGGAATTAGCGGGTGAATTCCCAAGTTTTCTCTCGTGGCTCCCTTATTTCGGGTGCATTTAGTTGATGGTTTTCAATTAGAAAGTCTAAAAATGCGAACTGGATTTGGCCTGGATTGAGTACGAGCACGGAAATATCTGTTTCTTAAAAGTTTTATCTGCATTTCGGAAGATTTAAGTGGTTTGAAATATTCATTTGAATTATAATCATATAAACGGAGGTAGTGCTAGAAGTTTACTCTACTTAAAATAAAAGTAGAAACGGAAATAAAATATGTATCTCTTAAAAACATCAAAATGACACATTTTCCAAACATGTTTGTTTAAATAAATTATTGTATAGCAGTTAATATTGAAAAACTATTTCACAACTGGTGAGAGAAAAGAAGTTCATAATAATAACATATAAAATAATCATTAACAACATAAAAAATTAAGTTTACTAAAGGTAATAGAATACTATTTTTCAATATACTATTGTTCGGAACATATATCAAAGTTTAACAAATACTAGAAATGGTAATTCAAGAAAGGTTGAAACAATACAAAAAAATAACAAGCCAATAAGCATAACGTACCCAACAATCGTTTCTCCAACCTTTCTGATAATAAAGCTTATAAATGTGAAAGTGTTTAGAAAAGAAAAACTAGTAATTTACTTGAAAACATATTTTATGGAACTAAAATAAAAAGAAGAGGCCACTGGGTGATTGGCAACACAAAGCGACACTGAGGGTAAAAAAGATAATAATCATCCCGACGTCTATTTTTAGATATCGCACTCGTAACACTATTCAAAAGAGATTGCCCCTTATATCATAGTGCAGTCCGCAGGCAATGATGTATTTATCCCATTACACTTTCTATGCAATTTTATTTTTTGGTGCAGTTTTACAACTTAATATCTTCTTATACAGGCTGTGATTCTTCCATCCAAATCATCTTGTTTTAGTCAGATTTTCCACCCTATCTTTCCTACTTGGCTATTACGTCTGGAATAATTACAACACAGTTAACAAACATATCACCTTCGAAACAGTAAGCATGTTGCTAAAGTATAACCATACAGAAAATATAAATTCGCACCTGGCTAATATTATTCTGGTTTTTATCCTCGACGAATAAATTACTTGATGACTCCGTTCATGCATTTTGTAACCCCAAATAGAGATAATATTTTTAATTTAGGTTTCTATTGTGTTTTATTTCCTTGAGACTAGATATATATTCTGGAAACTTTTGGCTTTTTATAGCCATTATAAAATTATAAATGTTTGAAATCTTTTTGTAAATCTTCAAATATAATACTAAAGTTATTGAAACACAAGATTTGTATGCGATATTCTTACCATAATTGGTGAGAAAAAAGATGTTCATAATAATAACACATAAAATAATCATTAACAACATAAAAAATTAAGTTTACCAATGGTAATAGAATACTATTTTTCAATATACTATTGTTCGGAACATATATCAAAGTTTAACAAATACTAGAAATGGTATTCCAAGAAAGGTTGAAACAATACAATGCCAGTCCGATCTAGGCATAGAGCAATACCAACGTGTAAAAATAACAAGCCAATAAGCACAGCGTACCCAACAATCGTTTCTTCAACCTTTCTGATAATAAAGCTTATAAATGTGAAAGTGTTTAGAAAAGAAAAACCAGTAACTTACTATAAACATATTTTATAGAACTGAAATAGAAGGAAGAGGCCCCTGTTTGAATGGCTATACAAAGAGACACTGAGGGTAAAAACAGATAATAATCATCCCGACGTCTTTTTTTAGATATCTCACTCGTAAGACTATTCAAAACAGATGGCCCCTCATATCATAGTGCAGTCCGCAGGCAGTGATATATATCCCATTGCACTTTCTATGAAATTTAATTTTTTGGTTCAGTTTTACAACTTAATATCTTATACAGACTTTGATTCACACAGAGACTGAATAAATCTTCTGGTAACTTTTGGCTTTTTATAGCCATTATAAAATTATAAATGTTTGAAGTCTTTTTACAAATCTTCAAATATAATACTAAAGTTATAGAAACGCAAGATTTGTAAGCGATATTCTTACCATAAGTTGGGCTCATATCTAATCATATCAATCTTACTGGTATTTTCTTTCTCGTCATGTAGTATATATTATTAACATATATGGTACATATTATTTTATGGGCCTATACATTTTACTTAGTTTTATTAATATTTAAACTTCACTAATTACACGTTTTTTGTTTTAACTTATTTTTTTGACTATATATCTGCTCCTATCTTCACCGTTAGGTTTACGGATTATTTATAACTCGCCTGTTTTAATCCATATCCCTTTTTACCGAGTTATTTATTTAATTAGCCGGCCCGTCTCCATAAGCCTTTGAAAGGAGTTCTCCAAACATCTAATACACGCCCGCAAATGAGTTTCTGTTTCTGCTAGGACCTTCGCAAAGATTAATTACTTCCATGCAATTGAATAGGACCATTGTGGCCTAATGCACCTTCAAAAGGGGGGCGATGAAATTCGGGGTTTTTGAATGTCCGCCTCTATTTACTTGCCTCGTATACGGTTTAATTTTACGTAAAATTGCGAATTAGTTGTTGAGTTGGTGTCTGAATATTAATTTTGTTTCCCATACTGAATGGATTTATTACTAAACGTTATTATCTTATCCTAATGGGATTTTTTTCTGATTTATTTTTAAAAACTAATGTATAACTAATATTTAGATTTTTTCTGTCTTATCTTGGTAACTAATAAAAGCATCCAAGATGTTTTCCGCTGATTGAATTAGTATTGATACATTAGTAGCTATAGTCTATTCAGAGTATTTTGTACATACGTCATCAAGATGTTTAATGTATTGCCTGCCGCGATTTGTAAATTCAAATGAATAAGATAATTTTCCTTCTCATTTTATTCAAGTTAAAAAGAGACACAATGCTGTCTAATTAGTTCGACACGTAAACGAATGAGCCTGTCAAAGTCGTCCGGTTGTCAGACGTATACAAAATTCTTGAGAGCAATAATGATACGAGGCTCTAACTCTAACCTATAAACTGTTGTGCCTGTATGATTAACTGTAGTTTTGACATGTACTATATTGTTAAAATAAATTATGTTTGATAACTTTTTTGTTCAATTATTTTATTTAGATTAGAATGTTGTTGTATGTCAAAGCCAAACTGAACTAAAACTCAGAGTTGATGCGGCAACATTGCGACGTTTTAGTGTCACGAATTTATTTATAATGACGTATGTACAAAATAACTTTGAACAAACTAAATATACAGTATACTAATAAAAAGTATATTACTAACATCAGATTGTTTTCCTTTCAGCTGGGTAATAATATTTTACATTTTTATAAATCGATATGATTAGCAAATTGTCTTTTTGGCGTCATTCTCTTTTGATTTTTTGTAGCATCTAAGTGTCAGTTTTGATTCATTTAATTTTGCTATTTTTACGCCATATGTCATCTTTAACAAGGACAGATTGGAGTTTTTGGTGTTAATCTTCTTGCAATCTACTGATAATATTGCCATATCATCAGTAGTGGCTGCAGTTGTGCTTTATAATATTGTGATGATCTATCTGGTCCTGACACACTTCCCTGTGGCACGTCACACCATTATCAGTTTGAGATCAGTTTATGTTCCATTATATTTAACACAGAACAGTAGCTATCAAGAGCAGTTAGAAATACTAATAATTTATATAGTAGGCCTTTATTCTACACTCTGCTAAAAGTCTGAGCAACGCCGAAAATGACAAAATGAAAAGCATTGCAAAAAATGTAAAAAAAAATTATAAAAAGTGTATGTTTTCTAGATAAATCTCATTTACTCTAATTTGTAATTTTATCGGTAATTTAATTCACTTGGCCAATTATTGATTGAATTATTATTACCAATTATTTTATTGTTATTATTACCATTTATTAACAATTATTCCTCAGACCAAATTGGTGAGATGGTAACAACTTTCTTTTCTTGACAATTGGTTTAGAGCTTTCAAAAACAATTTCCAAGATGATGAGGGTATTTTAATTTATTTTTTTATATTTTTGAAGAATTGGGTGGCCGTATTAAAGAATTTTCTTGCCCAAGACTTTTTTAAATTTAATTCGTTATTATAACTTGATTAATTAAAGAAAGGATAATATTAAGGAAAAGTTCCCAGATAATGAATAGAATAGAATAGGCGTGTCATGTGCTTTTTAAATAAAAAAATCAATTTGAAATTAGAATTTCTTCTCTATTCACTTAAATTTATCCATTCCTATATCTTTGTGCGGATTACTATTTCTGGAATACCAGGGAGCACTGACCATTTTCTTTGCAATTTTATTTTGGAATAGCTGGATTACATGAATATTATTATTTTTGGCACATCTTTGCATCTCTATTCGGTTATAAATATAAGGGTTTAAATATTGACCTATACATAATAAGATATTTGTTACACATGGAGTGAACTTATTGAAATATAATTTTGTGGGATATTTACATTACAAGTAATTATAGAAAAAAAAAGTTATTCAATATCATAAGGAGAAATAGTCCCCTCAATGGTTTCCAAGGATGCTAAGATGCGAGGACGTTTGATATTTTGATACATTGAACTAAATTAAGAAGGTGAAGAATAACACTCTAAATAATTTGTTTTTTATTTTGCAAAACAAAATAGCGCAGTTTATGTAATGTTCTTATAAGTCGCTCTAAAAATACGAATAAATAAAACTAAAATGGAATTTTTCTAATAAATGTAAGTAATTTTACAGAGTAACGTTTGAGTGAGTTTGTTGAGTGATTTTGTTGATCAAGATGTATCCAATATAGAAGTAACGACAAATTGAGGCTTATTATAAAAAAATTTAAAAAAAAACAAAAACTACTGGTTATAGGAAAATAAAAATAGTGTAGGATAATTACAACTCTAAATACGAAAAATTTAGTTATCAATAAAAGGAAAATAAAATTCTTTCTTGTTGTAGTTTTTTCTTGTTGTAGATCTAGATTTCTGTTAATTAATAAATATAAAAATAGAACGCTATTTCTAATGAATCCATATGCATGCAAAGAGCACTTGATATTGTTTCTATATCAGGCGACAGTTTTAATGAAACCGTTTAATACTTTATTCATTTCAAAGTTCAAAGGGTGTGCTAAAATTAGCAATCAAGCTGACCGATATATTTCACCGACGGTCAATACAAAAAGCCTCATGTGCTATTTTTATTGAATAATATGTTTTTGTTTTTTTTTTGGTGTGATATCGGTTTTATTTTGCTTGTTTAAGTAAAAAGGTATGCTCAACTATATTCTTACATGTAGCCCAAATCTTTGATAAAGTATGACATGGTGGCCCTGTTCATGAGCTAAAGAAAATGTTACCAAAACATCACACTGAACTATTAAGAAGAATGGGCTTCTAACTGAACTCACTGAACATAGACTGCTGTTTACTACAGAATGACCATATAGCCTCAAAATACAAAGATAAATATCCTATCATAATTAAATTACGAAAGTCTAATATCAAATATCTGATTTCTTGTACATCAAATAGTTTGATGGGCTATACTTCACCAGGTTAAAACTAAGTGACACATATGTGGTTTTATATAAGTTTTTATAGCCTGGTGTGTGTGTTGTAGCAACAAAAATTTTAAACATTTCGAACTTACATACAGTGTATGAACCAAATGTGGCCGCTGAAGTCGAGTAAAGTAAAAGAAACTAAGCAGGGATCTAGTTTAAGAATTCATAGAACTTAATATGTTAAAGCATGTCTAAAGCAACACAGATTCTGTAAATGACTTGATCTGCCTTGTAAGGCTATTATTAAAATTAATTTCAAAATTACAATTTAGGCATTTTATTTACCTAAATATGATAAGGTAATTTGATACAATACAGACCCTCTAAAAATTCATGGTTAGTGTGTCTAGAATACTCAAGCACATCAATTCTATAGTTCTAGTATTATTTTTAATATTATTGTTTTACTTACGGTCACACAGTGACTATCGGCAAATCGATTCTGGGCAAATTTTCGTTATTTGCCGTGATAAATCCCAGTTCAATTCTTCCATTTATCTTTTCTCTCTGTGGGTTGCACAAAACCAATCTTTTAACAGTGATATATAAGATAAATAATGAAATAAAACCGAAGAACTCTTAAAAGTTAAAGTCAAATTGTGGAACGTAGAAATGTTGATTAGAAAACGGCCAGGTGACATCAGTGTTTCGTAGCGCTTCTGATAAATGTTTGTCTTAATATGTCGAATTTTGTGTTTTTATTTCTGGTAAAATCTTAGTAATTTCAGTTGTAATTTTAAAATAAACATATTTATAATAATCTCTATAATATATTATTATTAGTGTTGGGAACTATCGACTGAAATTGACTATCGACTGTTTAGTAATTGACTACTTTTTACTATACTACTACTTTTACTTACTATTTTTGGTTCTACTTGTTTCATTCGACTGATTTTTAACGTTCTGGCTCTGTCGTCCTAGTCGCAACGTTGACAAAAATGTACCCAATTTATGTTTACATAGATTTATATATATATATATATATATATATATATATATATATATATATATATATTTTTTTTTTTTTTTTTTGGTAGTTTGCTTGTATATAATAATATATTGTATATTAATATAGCAGCATATTGGAACGATATTTTTCAAGATTGTTAATGTAGTAGGGTAAAAGTATTATGACAATAATAGGTAATATTTTGATTACTCTCTCGAATTCATTCAGATCATTTTTAATTATGTCATGGATTAGTTTTTCTATGATCAGGTATATTTTTAATTTTTATATAGTATTTACGGTTATTGTACATCTTTAGTTTTTAGATTTTGTTTAGGTTCTATTGTATTGTCTATATTTATTATAGTATATTATTTAAAAATAGCAACTAACACATTAAAATACGATAAAAAAATTTGTGGAGTATTATTACATTTCATAGAAAAATTCCATTCCTTTTTACAGATCCACCAGAACATTCATATATAAAAGTAATTCTACTTCGTTTAAAATTAAATTATAAAATACGTGTTATGTATTATTATTATTATTATAGTATTTAGTAATTATTTTTCTCCTTTTCTTTTTTAAAGTTACCACGTGAAGGAATTTATGCATCTTCGTCTCGCTTATACTACCGTTGGAAGATATAAATATAAAAATACTGCCCCAAGCAATTATCTTCGTCCTTTCCTCTCTCACGATTTATACAGGAAAGGATTCGTACATCATCGTTTGACATCACGAATTGAAATAAACAGTCGAACCGTGTTGAAAATAATAATTACAATTTTCAATCGCTAGTTTTTTTAACTATCGACTCTTTTACGAGTATCGACTGTTTCGACTGTTTTCAGTCGATAGTTCCCAGCGCTAATTATTATTAAAAATCAATATTTTTATGATTCTTTATTTATCTAGCCCATTCGGTCCTATAATATTTGTAAGTCCACTCAATCGAATCTGGTTTAAAGAAAAATTCGCAGACTACCAGCTTAATTGAATTTCTATTCAAACGATATGCACCTAGTTTCTTTCGAATAATGGCAGTTTACCGGGTAATCGCTATAATACCGGGTGTTTTCCGCTAGATTGGTCTCGGGTGTTTTATGAGATGGAAAAAAGCCACGACGTGCTCTTCCTCGTGGATTCCGACGAAATATTCGGTCGCAGATATGCTGAAAAACCGAAATTTATGATGACGTATTGGGTCCGCCGAATATATTTTATAGGGTTAGTATATCGTAAATTTCGGAGTGATGAATTATATCTTCGGAAAAGCTTATATCCGAAGTGTTTACCATAAGATATAACAAATACGTTCATACGAGTTTTAGTATGATATTTTTAAATAAGGTCCACGCTAAACGGAGATTGTTGGAGGAAAATGTTGATGAAAAAATTAAAATGTAAAAATATTTCTGTTTTTTATTAAATGCATTTCACTACACTACACAAGATCAAATTGTTTGATTCTTTTGAGTCTGTGTCCTATTCTGGTGTTTTCCAAGAGTTGTAATACTTCGATATTGATATGAGAATGGAGTTTCTCCTCATGTCTCCTTGCGATTCTCTTGATTTCCTGAGTGACACTCGGTATCTGAACGTCTCGCTGTAAGTAATCAGTCCTGTAGTATCTGCACATGCAACGTTTCTCAGGACTTGTGTTCATATTACTTTTGGAAAATGTTGATGAAAAAATTAAAATGTAAAAATATTTCTGTTTTTTATTAAATGCATTTCACTACACTACACAAGATGAAATTGTTTGATTCTTTTGAGTCTGTGTCCTATTCTGGTGTTTTCCAAGAGTTGTAATACTTCGATATTGATATGAGAATGGAGTTTCTCCTCATGCCTTCTTGCGATTCTCTTGATTTCCTGAGTGACACTCGGTATCTGAACGTCTCGCTGTAAGTAATCAGTCCTGTAGTATCCACAAACCCACCTGGAGCAAATACAATTATGGCTGAAGACATGGCGCATTAAAGCCAATGAAACAAAATCCACGCATATAACGTTTACCCTGCGTAGAAGAACATGTCCACCCGTGAATATCAATCATCGTCAACTCCCCCAAGCAGAGTATGTTAAATATCTTGGTATGCACTTAAATCCACGCCTAACCTGGAAGAGGCACATACTCTCTAAACGGAAACAACTAGGACTAAAATTATATCAAATATATTGGCCCAGCGGGCACAAGTCCAAGTTATCATTAGATAACAAGGTATTGCTGTATTAGTCTATACTCAAGCCCATTTGGACATATGAAATCCAACTATGGGGTACCGCTAGCAAATCTAATATATCCATCATTTTCGGTTCCAAAAGAAGGTGTTGCGTGCCATTGTTGAAGCTCCGTACTATATTTCAAATAAAGTGATACAACGCGATATTCCTCTAGAACCTATAACGAGTGTAATTCAACGTGTTTGTGTGAAGTACTTCGAAAGAGTATTAGTGCATCCCAATGTACTCGGTAATCAGCTAAATATGCGACGTGATAGTGAAGTGCGTAGACTAAAACGTTTAACTCCACGTGATCTGATTACTGGACATATGTAGACTTTAAAATAAGACTAATTAATTAAGATAATATTTTATACAGAAGATTGCTTAATGAAGTGATTTTCTACATGCCATGTATATATAATATAGACAGAAGAGTAATAAAAAAAATAGTATATGAACATATATTTTCGTTGATTTTTATTTTCCAGGTTTGGGTCTAATTATTTATATTATCAAATATCTGTTTCGTGTTTTCAATTACTATTCAGTATCTTCGTGTGGCTTCTTTGCTGTTGTTTCCGACAGCAAGAATCGCAGTATCATCAGCTGTCGTGATATTTTCCATTTGTGTTATATCATCTGTATAAATTAAGTAAAGCATTGTCCCTAATACACTTCCTTGTGGTACACCTGCTTTAGTCTATTTTGTAGTAGAGTAGGCTTCCTCTTGCTTGACTCTAAACATTTGGGCTGTAATCTTAATTCATAGTTTTTATTCAAGTCTAATAGTTCAGTGTGTTATTTCGGTAAAATTTTCTATAGCTTATGAACAAGACCATCATACCATATCTTATCGAAAGCTTGTCCTACATATAATAGAATATGGCAGAACATACTTTTTTTTACTTTAATTGATAGATTATTGCGGGTTGCGTGCACATGGTTAGGTAAAATTTGTCTCGAGCTTACATAAGCTACAAATGAGGGAAGAAGAAGCTGTATGTAACTCTGTCCTGGGATATGTTTGTTTTTAGACTGAATGCACAGCCTTTTACATCGAACAAATGAAGAATTTATACAATTTCTTCTGCTTCTGTGTACGTAAATAATATAATTCGTTGGGGCTCTACACTATAATAAACAACTAAATAAGAATACGAATTACACGTCAAAATATTTTTTTCTTTAAGCTTTTTAAATTGGTTTTCAATTTTATTTTTGATTATTTGTGACCGAAATTATATATTGACATTATTCGGATCAACTTGGTTTATAAGCATAAAGTTTTTTAGTTAGTAGCAAAGAAAGAAGCCACCCAAGAAATATGTCTTGATTTAACTCTCTTGTTTATTCAAAATTCTTCCGCTTCTGGTCTTCTGGTTCTATTATTCATTCACTACATTTCCTTACCAATATCTCAAATTGTATGAACACGTAGAATTGTAGATTGCTTGAACATGGTTAGCTAAAACTTGACTCTAGTTTACATAAAAAGCAAATGAAGGAAGAAGAAACTGTATATAACTGTATCCTGGATTCCAATATATGTTTGTTTTTTTTAGACAGTGTTTGCAGACTTTTATGTTGAACAAATGATGAATTTATACTATATATATTTTCTTCGGCTTCCGTGTACGTAAATGATACGGCAAATCGTTGGTACTCAACACTATAATAAACTATTAAATAAGATTACGAATTACACGTGAAAAAATTTCTTTCTTTAAACTTTTTAAGTAGTTTTTCAATTTTGTTTTTGGTTATTTGTTACTGAAATTACATATAGACATCTTTTTGATCAACTTGGTTTATAAGCATAACATTTTTTAGTTAGTAGCGAAGAAAAAAGCAACACAAAAAATATGTCTTTTTTATTGTAAAATATGTCCTTAGGTAATTTGAGATTGACGGGCTAATTTTTGTTGTCTCTTGTTTTCGCCGAAATCTTTTAGGAATATTAGATATATTATGGCTACAACGTCTATTTTGTGGTTATTTTAATTTAAATTTATAGTCTTACTTTCTCGCGGTAATTTATTAAATGGCTTATTGTCGGCGTCTTTAGGAAATCGCTTGAACATTTTCTATATTTTGTCTTAAAGTATCTTGTCTGTATTAATTACGGATATCTTGTAATTAAAACCGAAAGCTCCTGCACTACATAGTTTAATAAAAACTGTTTTCTGGCACTGCGTTTCTGTTTCTGGTACTCTGTCTTGTTAATTGTTAGCATTGGGTCCGCAGCAAAAAAAGAGTCACTGTCATTTTCCACAATTCCACTATGGGTCAATGTCTTCTTCTGTCTGTCTGATGGAGCTTATCCAAACCGAAGGTATTGTTGTACACAATGCCTCTTTCCACAGGATATCGTTTTCAGGCTTGTTTCTTAAACTAAATGTAAAGTACGTAAAATACTAACATTTAATATATATTTAGCGAGTGAGCAAATGCCATGAGTTTTAATATATCTGCAGTGAATTATTAAAAAATATTAGGACTAACAAAACCTAACAAAACGTTATTATAACTTTTACCTTTCTCTCCATCAACTTTTGTACTTTTTACACTCCTTATGTTCCATTTTGAAATATCCAACAAATATTCATTAATTTTGTTATATGCATTTAAAAACCGTATCTTAAAATTCCATTAGATATTTACACCATTTAAATCTTGTGTTCCCTAAGAGCGTTTGAGGGGATGACTTACATCCCTCAAAGAGCTGCAGATCCCAACATTTCTTTATATAGCTGTCAGCAATTCTTTCATTTATGCTGCTTTTCGTTGTCGATGCACCGTGTTTTATCGCCGATGTTCGTCTCTCGCGTTCTTAGTTACGGTGGGCAATGCTCTTCCAGCTAGGAACTTCTCATAAAACACGTGTGTTTCGGAATTCTCGAAAATACCACGATTTCGGTCCTTCTTGATATTTATGGTTATAGGCGCCATAAGGAGTCCTCTACCAGGTCTAACTTCTGATACGTTTCGTCCAGCCTCGGTACATGAACCCCCATTATCCGAAACACTCGATAACGAGCCGATGGGGTATCCCTTTTGTTGGACACGTGTGTTCTGTCTACTCGGTGCCTTTCTTGGTTGGCATAGTTTATCCAGACATTCGAAACAATGCGATGTTATATTTAGTCTCATCATAATTATTTTCCCATGTCATAAATATTACGAAAATCGGTTAATGGTGTAATAAATTAAAACCCTAGACTATACAGCAGAAAAAATATTACATTTGACGTAAACTTAATTTACACGACTGACTTAAAAATAAATAATTATATAAATAAATAAAAATCCTCTTTTTTCAAAGAAAAAATAATGTTAAAATTAATAACTAAAGAAAATAATTTTAATTAATAGCAATTAGGATGAATTTCACTCTCAATATCCGCCTTCCACAACAATTTGTCGATTGCGGAAATGTTAAACGTTAAAGCAGCTTCATTCCATCACGTTGAACACTTAAATTATGAGCGGTCCGGAACTTTAAACATAGATCTAACGGCGAACGCGAATTCCACAGAGGTCGCAAAAAACTGCGAGCTTAATTATTGCCGCTTAAAACTAAAACTATTTGACCCAGATTTTGGTCCGCGCTCTAGTACCAGGCCGTTTTAAGCACGTGTGCATCATCGATGTTTAGATCATTTACACGAGGGTGAACACATAACAATATAACTTTGTTAAAGCTCATTTTATTATCATCAGCTTTATTTAACGCGTTACGATGTACCATGTGATAAAATTTCATAAATTTATTGAGACAACATTGGAAATTTATACTAGAAACAACATCTACACTTTTATTTTTATATTTATTAAGCATCAGAAGCGTTGGAAAACGGAGTAGGATATGCAATGTTGTTTGAAATATTTTGCTATTGCAGCGTCACTTACAAGTCCCAAATGTGAATCTAAATTATTTTAAAATGATGTTTATAAAAAGTTCTTCATATTACATTTTTTATATTATAGGGGACGAAAAATATTCGAAAATATTTTAACATGTGGTCTCCACAGTAATATCAGGTTAACTAGTGAATTCAAGATTACTCTGTTTATATCATATTCTTCGAATATACGTATAATTTTCAACTACTGGCAACCTTGCAAATTCAAATGCTTGTGCGCCTGTCAGGATTCTCCAGAATTAGACTCTTGCAATCTAAACCATCCAGAGATCCATTCAAACGCACACCAAAAATGTCATCAAAATCGGTCATATATATATATATATATATATATATATATATATATATATATATATATATACCCGGAGCAGATTTTTCCTTCCCATTTTAGTAATAAGCTTTACTCTAGTTAAAAAGTTGTGTTGTTAGTGGTCGGGACTGTTGTCATATGTCTGCAAAAATATTCAAGTCCTCTTTTAGCAATGCAATGCGTCAGAGAGGTATGTATTGCTAACAATTAACAAGAAAGAGTAAAAACACAGTACCATAAAACAGGTTTTTATTAAGCTATGTGCTGCGGGAGCTTTCGGTTATAATTAATACAGACAAGATATTTTAAATCAAAATATACAAAATGTTCAAGCGATTTCCTAAAAACGCCGACAATAAGTCCTTTAATAAATTACTGCCAGAAAGTAAGACTATAAATTTAAATTAAAATAGACGCCGTTGCCATTATATTTCTAATATTCCTAAAATATTTCGCCGAAAACAAGCGCCTACAAAAATTAGCCCGTCAATCTCCAATTACCTAAGGACATATTTTACAATAAAGAAGACATATTTTTTGTGTCGCTTTTTTCTTTGCTACAAACTAAAAAAAATGTTTGCTTATAAACCAAGTTGATCAGAATGATGTCTGTATATAATTTCAGTAACAAATAATCAAAAACAAAATTGAAAAACTACTTAAAAAGTTTAAAGAAAGTAATATTTTCACGTGTAATTCGTATACTTATTTAATTGTTTATTATAGTGTTGAGCACCAACGATTTACCGCATCATTTACGTACACGGAAGCGGAAGAAGATGTATAAATTCATTGTTCATTTGATTGATCATTTGTTCGACATAAAATTCTGCGAACACAGTCAAAAAAAAAACATATATTGGAACTCAGGATACAGTTATATACAGCTTCTTCTTCCTTCATTTGTTTCTTATGTAAGCTTGAGTCAAATTTTAGCTAACCATGTTCAAGCAATCTACAATTTCTGAGATATTGATAAGAAAATGTAGTGAATGAATAATAGAACCGGAAGACCGGAAGCGGGATTAATATAATATTTATTTCCCAAATTAAAATAAAACTTCCTTAAGAATATACTTCAATCTTCTGATTTCCTGCCTGTTCATTAGCTCTATTGCTTCCGCGTTGCTGTTATTTAGCAATCTTATTTCGTGTTTTAAGACGAAATCTTGGATCACTTCGTATATCCATTTGATTTCGAGGTCATTGTGCAGCTCTTCGTTGGTTACGTAGCGATAAGCATTGGTAGTTAATAGTAGAAATTTGTTTTGGCTCCATTAGGTTACTACTTGATTTGATGTTTAAGTGCAAGTTGAGAGTATCTTCCGACTAACCAGTATAGTCGCGCTATTTTCTGCTCTGTTTTTTATGTAATATGCTGTTCCTAATTTAACCTATCATCCAGATGGATGTCGAGGTATTTAGTTGATTTTGGTTTCTGAACTTCTTCATCGATCCGTTTTCGCACTTCAATATTTCGAAATCGTATTGCTATACTGTACCGATTATTAGTGGTAGGCAGCAAATGCTATGTTTGATCAGCGGCCTTTTAAGCCCATGAATATTCTGCTTCGGTGTCAGTTGGATTGCTCTCATGGAGTATATCATCCATTTTTTATCGCCAATGACAATACGTCCCAGAAATTGCTTTTTCCTAATAAACAATGAAGCTACGGCGTTGAACCAATTCAAAAGGGCATTTTCAGAGCTTTCCCCCCCTTTTGAGTATTTCCCATAACATGTAAACGTTTTAAGTCATCTAGACTGTTCTTTACCATTCACGTTAAAATCGCTAACACACCAATCGTTGAAACTACAAACCGACAATTGCGATATAACGGAGCAACATAAACATACACTTCTAAAATTGTCTAAATTGTAAACTAATAGTTTTTTTCTTTCGGCCATCATTGAAGCATATTTTCAAATAGACAACATTCGAACAGATAACCTAGAAACAAACGAAACACAAATACAAAACCACACGCTGTGGCCAACTAATCAAATCACGGGCCGGATCAATGATAAATCGTCGTTCGCATCTAGACAAAGCGGGGTCTATTACAGGAATACCAAATTCCATTCCAGTTATTCGATATCATTAATTACTTTTGTGTGCCTTTCGGACGATAACAAAACTCTGAGAAACCTCCAGCTTTTTTCATCCGGCCAGAAATGTAGCCGGAGGCTGACCGATAGACATCCTCCACAATAGCGATGAGAATAATTGCGTTTTTGTTCGATGGCGATCGTTTAACTTTTTTTTCTCTTCAAATATAGCTTTTAAACATTGCTCTGGGGCGACCTAGCATCAACACAAATCATGATATGTGATTGTTTTTACTAATTATTAGCATCAGTATATTTTAAGTACATTGTGTGACAATTTTTCTAATTCAAATAACATTACGTGTATTGAATTCCTTGTTTGATATGCGTTTTCACATCTGCCGGCTATACGATACGATATCGGTGGACGCGTAATCTCACCTAAACAAATGGAACCCTTTCACACTCGCCGATATGTCGGTATCGTGTCGTTGCCAGCACCAACATGTCGGCGGGCAGCGATCGGTCCACTCGTGTCGGCACCGATTTTTATTGTATACAGAGATCTTTTTAAGGTTAAAATAAGAAAATGTCTAGTTTTAAATATGATATTGTAACACTAATTGAATTAGTAGAATCAAAGTCTTCTATATGGAACAATACTAATGAAAATGATAAAAACAAAATACGGTGTCGTGTCGGTGCCGGTAGATGTGAAAACGACCATATGGTTGTATATGACGCCACGCCTTTAGTAATAATGTATATTTTTATTTCTACTTTCCTATGTGCTTGGATTAATTAACAAGCAAGACGAATGCGAGAAAATACATCAGTATGTATTCCTCAATTATAAAATTACAATTGTTTATTAATTATTAACTTATAGCTATAGTTTACACTAATAATACACACTAAATGTTCACACAAGTTCGTATGGTTTTGTTCGTTTCAGTCTCCTGACATCCTGTGCGCTGTCCAGCAGTTGTATTGCTTCCACGTTAGAATGATTTAGTAATCTTCTTTCGTGTTTCAAGGCGAAATCCTGCACAACTTCGCAAATCCATTTGATTTCCAGGTCATCGTGCAGTTCTTCATTGGTTACATAGCGATAGGCATTGGTAATCAATCGAAGAATCTTGTTTTGACAGCGCTGTATGACTAACTGATTTGAATTTTTAGTGCAACCCCATATTTACACCCCATAGGTCCAAATTGGCTTTATAATTGTATATAGATCAACCTCTTTGATTTTAGATCAAGTTGAGAGTATCTCCGACTAACCAGTATAGTTGTTTTATTTTGGTTCTAATGTCTCTTTGTCTAACGTGATGCTTCCAATTTAATCTACCGTCAAAATGGATTCCAAGGTATTTTGCTGATTCTGCTTGAGGAATCGGGCATCCATTGAGTGATATAATTAAGTTTTTATTATTTCGCCTTAATGCAAAATTATAATGTGTATAAACACTTAATATTTACACTTAAAAGCTGTATTACTCCACAATGGCACCCGATATCCTTCCACACCTATTACATATCCAGTAATTTTAAATGTAACTTATGAACACATGAGACTAATTTAGAATTAGAAAATTCGTTTTTTTTTTAACGACCCTCCAAACTTTTCGATACCATTTTTATATTACGATTTGTCTTTGCTTCAAAATAGGGCTCAGTTTCGGCGATTACCTCTTCATTCGACGAAAATTAAGCGACCGAGATCTTCCCAGCGAGCATTTTTTTGTAGATCTGAGAACAGGGAATAGTCGCTGTGGATGAGATCTGGAGATAAGGGTGGATGAGGAAGCAATTCGAAGCCCAATTCGAGGATTTTTGCCATCGTTTTCACAGACTTGTGATACGGTGCATTGTCTTGGTGAAACAGCACTTTCTTTTTCTTCAAATGCGGCTGTTTTTCGGCGATTTAGTCCTTCAAGGTCCAATAATGCTACGTAGAAGTAGCTGTTGGTGGTCCTTCCTTTTTCAAGGTAGTCATTGAAAGTTATTCTATGCGCACCCTAAAATGCAGACCCCATAACCTTGCCAGCCGACTGTTGCGTTTCCCCACCCTCTGGAGCGGGTTCACCGTGTGCAATCCACTCGGATGACTGTCGATTGGACTTCGGAGTAAAATGATGGAGCCATATTTTGTGGATTTTTTAATGTTTTCGTCGGTAACAACCTCGTCCTTAATTTTGGAATGGTGAATGGTGTCGAACAAGGTGAACGCTTTCACTAGGACATAAAACAGGTAGAAGAGCGTTATCAATGAAAATGGAATGCTAAAATGTTAGCACATTACTGCTGGTTTATAATGAAAGAGAGATAATTCTACTCTTCACCAGAGGAAACATTAATATTCGTAATTTTCTTTCAGAATATATTGCTAATTATTTCGATTGGCCACTTGGAAGTAATTGAAGAATTAATAACATACAACATCGTCAGTAACTAGTATTAGAAATAATAATTAAATATATTAAAACTTGTATAATAAAAATAAGATAAAAGCAATATGCTTTATGTTGCTTCGTCTATTGTAATATACCATAAAACTTTTTTATACCTGTAGGACCGAACAATACTAATCAGTTTATTTATCCCTGGACAAATGCCAAATGGATATATATTTTTTATTTCAGTTTTATATTGCGCCATAGAAAATACACTCGTTTGTCGTTTTGGAAAAAAGCTACACGGTGGGAAATATTTTAGTGAGGTTATAATAAAATGAAACATGTATCAATTTTCTCTTGTCAGTGTTATAGTATAAGTATCATTTTATACTATACTCTAAAGTTATTTGTTTGTATACGGTTTTTATATTTTATGTTGCGAGTTTAAAATATTACTCGACAACCAGTAGATGCTTTTGAATATCTCCATTATTATCTTTTATTGCCTAAATTTACCTTCTATTGTAAAATTGTACATGTTAGCGTATTAACGTCGTATTATAGGCGACTTTATTTTCGGTTCGGGCTTTCAGACATCAAGCTGTCACTGTAGAATGATGAAGGTTTAAGTAATATAGGGAAAAGGTAATATATCAGCTAAGGTATGCCGTTTTGGTTTTGTCTAAAGATTTTGATAAAGGTAAATATATTAGAAAATACGTAAGCACATTTAATGGGATATATATATATATATATATATATATATATATATATATATATATATATATGTAATGAGAAATAGACTAGCTGGTTATTGTTATTTTTTTAATTATTATTATTTATAATATTTTTTTATTATCGAATCATAAGGAATTTTTATCTGTTACAATTGATGCATCTGAATCGAGCTGTGTAAACATTTAGTTGTTATACAGTTAGATAATCTGTAACACAAAACAAACAAATATTTAATTAGTAAAGTAACCTAATTATTGAGTTTTTCAATGAACTTAAAATATTCTGTTTGTATTATTTGTATGAACTATATATTACACATCTGAATATTTAGTTATTACTTGTGTAAAGAAAAAACTAAAAATGTATAATATGACTAGAATGTTCAACACCTCAAGTGATGGAAAGTGATATCAGATGTTCAAATAAAAGTGATTTTTATTATTAGTTTTTTGGCAGAGCTGTATATGTTTAGAATATTATTTTTGTTCACCTGACACTTTTTTCAACACCTCCGAAGTTTCTCCGATTCTCTTCTCTTCCTTGTGTTGCTGACATCTGCGATTTAATTGTCATAGTTACGTATTATATATGTTCTTATTTCTTAAATCGTTATTTCAAACCAAAATCATCTGGAGACATATGGGTCACCTTTATTAATACTATACTTAGCATACTATACAAGAGCTTTAGTCAGTATAGATGTCCATGATGATGTGTCGTAACGGTTTAGATCAGCTGCAGGGTTTATTACGCTTGATCATCCTCAAACACTGCTCCGAATCGTCAGTTCGTCGTAGTTTTTGGTGAAAAGTGAGCTCGCGCGGCACCCACTTTGCACAGAGCTTTCTCATACCCGAATATTCGTGAATGATATAATGTACACGTTCACTTGGTATCTTTAGAGTGTTTGCTATTTCATTCAATTTAAATTTACGGTCATTAAAAATGATTTTATGGATTTTTTAATGTTTTCGTCAGTAACAACCTCTTTTGGGCGTCCACTGCGTTCACCGTCTTCGGTGCTCATTTCACCACCTCTAAACTTAGCATACCAATCCTTAATGGTGGATTTTCCTGGGACAGTGTCCGGAATCTCAGCGTCAATCCAAATATTTACTTCAACTGTATTTTGTCCCTTCAAAGAGCAATATTTCATCAACACGCAAAATTCCTTTTTATCCATTTTTTTCACAATAATAAAAGTTGCTTCAGTCTAAATGCTATAATTCACAAGCTAAAGATCCGACAGCAGTCAAATTTATACACGCATCTTTTGAGGGTTAGGGCTAACTAAAAAACATTAGATTCTAGTAGCGCCATCTGTGTGTCAGGCCGGGGACTTTTTCAATTGATTATTGTTATATGGTATTGTATTGAGCTCAAATAATTTAATATTGTAATCACTATAATAATTTCCATTTACATACTTTACACAAATATTTTAAATATTTAATAGGTTATTTTTGTTTCAGGTAAGCCTTTAGCAATACGGAATAACGAATTCATCAAACTACTAGGGTAAGGTTTTTGCGTCGGCGGTCGTTCATGTTGTTTAAACCGAATTAGCTATATTTCTGTTTATGGAGTTCGCGAACAATTTTAATCGAATTTTATTTCGTATAGTTGTTTCGGTTAGCGTAATAGCCCTACTTCGTTATGGAACATTGAAAGCATTTTAATGGTGTTGCACTACTGCCTATAAATATTTGGGTGGTTTGAATATTTTAATAAAATTTTATTTGCCTATAGAGTTATAATATTGACAAGCCATATTACTTTTTTATACTTTCCTGTATGTTTACCAGCTTTTAGTGTTATTGGTTATAAATTAACTTCTAATATATTTTTCATATATAATTAATTCAAACCAAGTATAATTCACATTATCGATATTTTTGCGTTAACGAGCGTCAATTAAGTGATTTAAATAATAAATGGTTCACTAAATTAATAGATTAATCCATATACGTATATTTACAACGTGGAGCAAAAGTCCCGCTATCATTTTAATTGCCTATAACTTTGCTCAAAGAAAAGCCAAGTAAGTTTGGTTTTCATAAAAAGTTTATTTGGTCTTTGCATTTTTTTTTGTTATGATTGAAAAATGATATCGGCTACGTGGTGAACGTGATTCTCCTTTTAATGTATTTTTCATGATATCCTGCAATATCTGAAGCTGAATTTCTTCAATTTCATGACGAATATTATCTTTAAGATGTTGAATCGGTTGGGGCTTAGTATCATAAACTTTCGATTTTAAAAAACCCCATAAGAAAAAGTCCGGTGCTGTTAAATCCGAAGATTTCAATAATTGAATTGTTGAACGAGCTGTGTGTGCTGTGGCCCCATCTTGCTGAAGCCTTGATGTAAACGATAAATTGTGGTTTTGCGATTCCCTGATTTCCGCTGAGTGGCAATAATGGAACGATAAATTATAATAGTTTCAATAAATTTTGTCACTATTTCTGCTCGTTCTTGTGGCGTATTATTTCCTTTTTGTAACATTTCCTTTGAAGCTCATGAAAATAAAGAAAACTTCAGTTTTATCTTTATCATTCCTAGCCCAGGTATTGTTACCAATTTCAATGGGTGGATTATATTGTTGAGGTTTTTTAATATGTTTTGTTACTTTCCATAGAGAATATTCCGTTGCATCAGTTGGCGCCTAGTTTTCTAAATATTTTTGAATTCCTTGATTTTATTCGTTATTTATTCACTCTTTCAGCTATTTTGTTGCCTTATGGAATTCTCTCTTGTTTTCTTATATTCTTATTTGTTGCCAGTTTTTTCGCTGTTTTCTTTTTTCAGCAATTTCTTTTTTAATTGTAGATGATATATAATTAAACCTTTGATATGTCGCGTTATTAGGATATCTCTTATATATTTTTCATACATTTTTTGCTGCTATTTCTGTGTCTCTCTCAGTCTTGAGAGGTAAATTTAGGGATATTAAACTGTCTAGTTTCTCTCTAAATTATGGCCAATTGGTTACGCAAAGAAGGTGATTTTGTTTTGTTGATAATATTTGAGTTGACTGTTATAATAACTGGTGAGTGATCAGATGATAGATAAAAACATTCAGCTTTTCACTTTTTGGTGTCAATATTTTTTGTAACACAAATATCTATAGTATCGGGATTATTCAATTAACGAATACTTTTTCTGTCTTAACATACTAACAAGTAACTACAATTAAGATATTTTCTACTGAATGACTTAACATTCAGACATTATTCGGATCAGATGGTTTTGTTTTTCATTTGAAACGTAGTACTATTGAACGAAAATATTATACACATTTCTGCTCGTTCTTGTGGCGTATTATTTCCTTTTTGTAACATTTCCTTTGAAGCTCATGAAAATCATTAATTGTATGTCCAGAAATCTTAGAATTTCTACAGTGACAGGAATTTTAATATGAAATATATTTTTCCACCAATTCATTATAAGATCCAGATATTTATATACAATGTACATTATTTATTTTCAAATTTGTCGCGTTCACATTCAAGCTTGAATAAACGCCATCGGAGCCAAATTCAACCCCGCACTAAAACTACATATTGCAGAAGGTAACTTTCAATCGGACTCCTTTTATGGCCTCATCTTTTATTTATTCATTTTTTATGGCTTTCTTTTTACGAGTGTTTACCTTGCTCTATCAACCCCTTAGTGGAAATAGGTGCAAATTGAATAAAGCGACTTTCCAATATTTCCATCTGGATGCAACCGAGTGTATATTCCCTTTATATTTGCTTTGCTTGATCTCTGGTCTAATGCGTGTGTGCGTCTGTATCAGCTGAGGGAATGTTAGGCTCGTTTAAAAAGCTTTCAACGTAAAATTTTCTTTTAAGAAAGTTGTTAATAAAATATGACTTTATTTAGGGCCTGTGAATGATTAATGGTTATCCAAATTGCTGTTTTCATATATTATATATGACGGACTATATTTCAGTTATATAACTTCAGTTATGAAGGGTTGTTTAATATATAACTTTCAGGTTTTATGATAAAGTCGGTTCAATTTTTGTGTTTTTTTAGGAAAAATATTTTTAGGTAATGAAATAAGCCGAAACCATCAAATTTAAGGACTTCGTATTTTCACCAATAAATAACGCTAATTCCGATATATCCATTCAGCTCGGTAATATAAAAATGTAAAACTCGATACAAATTCACGTTTTCAACAGAAATTTTCAACGCACTGAAAACATTTTTCTTCACATTTCGTCGAAATAAAACAGCCTGTTTGGCCAATAGCACTGTATATGTCTACAAACTGACAATGCTCCTTTGTCAATGTAATAGTTTTTGTAAATACACGTGACTAGCCACACAAATTTAATTCCCATCCTGCGGAACGTTATTATGCCATCAACTTTTCTGCGCGTCATCCAGAAATTATCTGTCCTAGAGGAAGGAAGCGGGTAGGTCAAATTAGGGTGACTTCCTGAACGGCCCCGCGTTCCCGAAAACCAGGGGGTGGCAAAGATGTGCCGTTTAGGGTTGCGAGACGTGTCGTAGTTTCCCGTTTTGTATTCACTATTTCGAAACTCGCTTGTGCAACTTTGGTGCTGAGGATAACATTGTTTCCGATATTTCTCTATAAATTGTTGGTCATTTGTTAACTGTAAATTTTACCGAAAATAGAAGCCGTTAAAATATAAGTCAATAAAACATTATATAAGTTGCTTTGTCGTAAACCCCTTTTTCGAATGTTTATTAATCTTGATACTACGGTAATATAAGATGTGTTTAGAATCATATGGAGAGTTTTCAATAATGTTAATTACGATCTGAGAAGTCACCACACGTCAACCAACTTTATTTGTGTATTTAATTTATTTTTTAAAACTATTGTTCAAGTTCTTAGAATTCAATATTCTGCCCATGGGCAATAATTATTATTATATAATTTCCGTTATAAAATATAACTATCCTGACATGTAGAAGATCGCTTCAGTAAGTGATCTGCTGTACAAACTTATAATCTAAATCTTATTCTAGAGATTATTATATCTCACTCTATTTATCTATTAATCAGTTTGAGCCTACGCACTTCACTGTTATCGCGCTGGATTTGGACGTAATAGAAATCGACGATGACTCCAAACACTTTATTCTGGGACCTCTGAAGGACAGCTATATTTAATTTGCTGGTAGCACCCCACAGTTCAATACCATTCGTCCAAATGGGCCTAAGTATTGACTTATACAGCAAAACCTTGTTAACCAAGAATAATTTAGATTTACGCCCTATCAGTCAATACATTTGATTTAGTTTAATTACAAACTGTTTGCGTTTTGTCACTATATGTTTTTTTTATGTTAAATGCCGATCAAAATGCATTTACTGATATTTAACGTTGTCTGCTTGCGGAAGTTCATGATTATTCAATTTTAGAATTCTGAGGGACATATTTTACAAATGGTGAATGTCCCGTGGGTATATTTTGTCTCATTTGCTTTGATACGCCATGTTTTCAACCACTATTCGACTTTGTTGAGACGAGCTTGGAGGTTTTTTGTGGCTGATATTTGATTCTCGTATCATGATAAAATCGCTGTATCATAGGCATATGTTGTAACAATAGTGTTTCTTGACATCGGTCGGTCAGCTGTATAGAATAGTTATAACAGTGGACCAAGAGCACTGCCCTGTAGAACATCTGAATTTATTGGATGTAGGTGTCTGTCTGTGAGGTATGATTTTAGCAGTTGAAAGTGCATATGGAGCAAAAGCTTTTCCAATTTAGCATGAAATCCAGGGTACCACACCTTCTCGAGGGCTTGAGATATGCAGCTGAGCAATATTTTTTATCATTTAGGTTTTTGTTAATTAAGTCTTAACATTGTATAAAATATAAACGTTATTAATTTAATGCGCTTTTCTGAGATCACTTTTAAGATTTTTCCAGTAATTAACTCAAAATCAGAAACTTTTTTTTCATTGATTTCTTTATGTATTGATTGTTTTACTTCCCGAACAGTAAATTAATCATGTGTCAGATCCATTTGAAACGGAGTGTTAAGAAAGTTAACTGTCATTTTCTTCTATTGCGGATATTTCAGACAGGTACGTATTAAATACGTTCTTTAAGTGTTTAAAGAAAACTTCAGTTTTATCTTTATCATTCCTAGCCCAGGTATTCTTACCAATTTCAATGGGTGGATTATATTGTTGAGGTTTTTTAATATTTTTTGGATTATCAGTTGGCGCTTGGTTTTCTAAATATTTTTGAATTCCTTGATTTTATTCGTTATTTATTCACTCTTTCAGCTCTTTTGTTGCCTTGTGGAATTCTCTCTTGTTTTCTTCTATTCTTATTTGTTGCCAGTTTTTTCGCTGTTTTCTTTTTTCAGCAATTTCTTTTTTAATTGTAGATGATATATAATTAAACCTTTGATATGTCGCGTTATTAGGATATCTCTTGTATATTTTTCATACATTTTTTGCTGCTATTTCTGTGTCTCTCTCAGTCTTGAGAGGTAAATTTAGGGATATTAAACTGTCTAGTTTCTCTTTAAATTATAGCCAATTGGTTACGCAAAGAAGGTGATTTTGTTTTGTTGATAATATTTGAGTTGACTGTTATAATAACTGGTGAGTGACCAGATGATAGATAAAAACATTCAGCTTTACACTTTTTGGTGTCAATATTTTTTGTAACACAAATATCTATAGTATCGGGATTATTCAATTAACGAATACTTTTTCTGTCTTAACATACTAACAAGTAACTACGATTAAGATATTTTCTACTGAATGACTTAACATTCAGACATTATTTGGATCAGATGGTTTTGTTTTTCATTTGAAACGTAATACTATTCAACCAAAATATTATACACATTTAGAAGCCTGGTCGCTTCCGTGTTGTCGTGGTTTTGAAGTCTTCTTTGAGATGGATCACATCACATCTTTAAAAATGTTCTGGTATGGTACGGCTCACGTACTGGAGGCATTATTAGTACCTATTTTTCCAAAAATGGAATATCATTAAAACTTCTTCCTCGATCACCAATTCGTCATTTAATAATTTTTTTAGTTTCAGAGTTCTGTTTTAATAATAACTAGCGACCCGCCCCGGCTTCGCACGGGTGCAATGCTGATACTAAATTAAATACACTACAGAAAAAATATGAACGTTATATATAAAAACATAGCGGCCCGCTCCGACTTTGCACGGGCATAAAATATATATGCCTGTGTCACTCAATGAAAACATGATTAAAATCGATCCAGTATTTTTGGTTCATTCATTACTGCCCTTGACCTGCACGCATTAAATTTGGAGTAAAACAACTCCTCTTCCGCTATACTTACTATGAAGATTTCCTGCTATCTTTGGAATATCTAAATTCATACAATTTTTATTACATTACACATTTTTAAACGCAAATTTTAAATTTGTAATATCTCCGAAAATATTTGTTTAATTTACATGCTGTAAGGAACCATATTGATCTATATTAATTGCACACTGTATTTAAGGTACTTAATTCGATAAGGATTAATGCCGTATTGCTTAAAATAGCTAACAATAAAAATGGTTAATGTGGGTTATCCCTAAAAGATAAACATATATCATCGCGGACTTTTTTGTAGACCTTTTTATGGTGTACAATACTGTAGTACATTAATTTGATCTAACTCGTAGGGTTAGGCAGCGTTTTTGCTAATTGCTAAATAAGCCTAAAAAATAGGTTAATTTACGACATCACGTTAGAAACCTCTAAAATTAGCAATGTTGCCTTAGTATATTATGCATGTATTATACATATAAACCTTCCTCTTGAATCACTCTATCTATTGAAAAAAACCGCATCAAAATCCGTTGCGTAGTTTTAAAGATTTAAGCGCACATAGGGATATAGGGACAGAAAAGGCGACTTTGTTTTATACTATGTAGTGATGATGAATTGATTATATTCAGGGTATGTTCCCAATAGCTACCTAGCTGGGGATTTTCTAAAAATACTGTAGAATAATAAGTTTGAAAGGTGCGGATGACTATTCGGACAAACAAAGTCGAAAAATTGACAATTTTGTGAGGTTGTTGATTATTGAACAATGTGTATGGGTTCTTCGGACATTTTATCCAGCAAATAAAATAAGATTAGTCCTACGTGTACATTACAAATCCCTTCGTATATGACGCTGTACCTAAATCAATTAATTTTGGCCATTGTCAATTGAAACTTTACATCGGCCACATGAGTATTTCATGACAAGATCACAATATTGATGCAGACGATCCTCAGAGACCGCACGCTGTTTTACATCGGTCAGTTCGGAAATATCTCTCAAAATATACAAACTAATTATACATACCGTTACGAAATATTGATTATATCTCGAATTGGCGAATCTTATAAATAATGAAATCTGTTAATATTTTACGTATTCCAGGTTGAATTTTAATTAGTCTAGACTAATAAATTAAAGCTGGAGTGGCAAATGTCGATAAGGTCTTTTCGAATTTATAATTTAAAAATATATTGTGGCTTTATGTCGTTAAAAATAATTCTTTATTATAATAAATTATTTTCTCTATTTGGATGTCTCTGTAGTGCGTTATGTTCCAGGGCAAAATTTAATTTTGCACGCATTTTAAGTAACTATGACACCAGTGTGCTATGATATGGTGCATTGTTCTTAACGATAACTGATGGTTCCTTCAGGTTCTTTAACAATTGATTTTCAAACCATAACAAAATCATGTTATTTCTCCATGGTAAACTTGGAGGAAAACACTAATTCTGCACCAGGTATGGAACCATACTTATTCCCTACATGAGTAACAATAAATCTACAATTAATTATTAATAAATATTATGACCAACAAAACCTAGTCAAACGCTATTGTAACTTTTTCCTTTTTCCATAAATTTTTGTTGTTTTTGCACTCTTTTTGTTACTTACCAAGGGTACCCCAATGAACCATTTTGAAATGTCCAAGTTTCATCGTTATACACAAGGTCAGATAATTTATTTTCCTTCATTTTATTGTACGCCTTTGAAAATTGAATTCTTTTTAAGGCAATGTCTGGAAGTTCCATTAGACCTTTTCGAGGGTTATCTTTACATTATCTTTATCTGTAAGGGTGTATGAGGGGATGTCTTACATCCCTCAAAAAGCTAGATGTCTCTAACTATTTTATGTATACTTTCCAGACTAACAGTTTTGTCTGAAATAAGTTTATTAAATTATGTTTATATCGATAAAGTAATTTGTGTACACACTGTTCTTATACATTTCTACATTTCGTATATTCGATCACGAATAGAGCAATAATTATAACTAGTATTTTGATAAAAAAACAATATATATATATATATATATATATATATATATATATATATATATATATATATATGTTATGTTAGAATTGCGTTCTTTAAAAAGTGACAATGAAGTAGATGGCTTAGAATAGCCATCTGACAATGAAGTAGTAGGCTTAGAATGCAACGAGTTCGAGCACATCAAACACAGCAACAGCGAGCACGACATAATGAAATTGAGCGATTCCGCAGACACACTGCTCCTGTGGTCCTGGAACGAGCTGCATTCCACTATAATGCGGCAATATATTATTGTGCCGACAAATCGGTAAAAATTGGGGAAATGACAATAATTTGTAAATATTGCAATGCGTTAAAATACAGTGCTGATTATGTTGTGCTGGAGACAAAGTAAAATTGCCACAATTGGTCCCACCACCAGATCCTTTACGCTCTTTAGTTTCTGCGATTTGAAATGATTCTAAATACTTTTTGGCCAATATTCAGAAATATAACAGCTGTTTCCAGATAACATAATTTAGCGCCACACATATTATATAGGACAATTTCATGCCCTCTTTCTAGATATACAATAACATTTTATCTTATTTACTATGTATCTTCGTATCTTTGTTACTTGTTGATGTACAATAAAGTATTACAAAATAATAATGTATTACAAAAAAATTATAATATTCAAGTTCGTATTAGTATATATATCAGAAATAATTATTGGACAAATCTTTAGAAATTGCAGATAGAAGGACACATTTATCACTTACTGGGGGCGCTGTTACCACTACCAGATTCAGATCATCAATTTTTACAAATTTATTTTATAGGCTATTCAGATGCGGAAGTTGATAAGCGTTGTGCTCATAATCCAACAGTGAAGAGAACCATTGTCCACGAATTAGAAATGTTTCTTCATCAGAACAACAATTTAGTAAACATGTTCAAAATAGCATTGGATGGGATGCCATCTGACAGCCATAATATTGTCATTCGAGCTGATCGAACACCTACCGGTGAACACACAAGGAGGTCTAATTCACCCACCATTGACAAAGTGGCTGTTCATTGAGGCAGTACGAAGTCTGCCGGGTCAGCTAGTATTAAATATATGAAATGTCGTAATTGCAAGTTCCACAATCAAGTATTTTTTAATGTACGTACCTGAACTTCTAAAAATACACAATATGTCATGGCCATAAATAACGAAACAATATGTATCGTGTCCCACCGCAAGACCGACGAAAAAACGGTCCCAGCATCATCTATTGGTCTCCCCACAAGCGCAAAATCGAAAAGAAGACGGTCTCGCCTCTGGAGATTCGGCAAACTTTTATGAGACCGAGCCGGCACGCTATAAAAACTTGTTAAAATCGAACCAATTAAACGGGGAGTTCCGTAACCGTAAAGCCGGATAGTCCGTCGGGATTAGGATCCGGCTGAGTAAGGATCAGAAAAATGTCTTAATTAAAATGGTCGTGGAAAGGCCGATGAATTTTGTTTAAACGGACTAAATCGCCGTAGTAATAAATCAGATAATTTTGCAGATCTGTTAAAAGAACGATTTTTTCAATAATATAGCATTAGCCTATAATTTAATTTTAAAGGATTTTTTTAAATTTTAAGATTTGATGTGGAGAATCCGAAAGAAAGTATTATCCACCGATAGTCGTTGCTATTTCCCATATTTCAAGATATATATGGCCTCCCTTTCGAAAGAATAATGTATGTTTTGACCCATTTTTTGTATCTTCATGACAAGTGAAGCTCAGACAGGTTCACCAATCATATGTCGGAAACAGTAGTAATTAGAAGGAACAAAATCTAGAGAATAGGACGGACGGGGTAATACAGAACTTGATGTTTATGCTCTATCAGGTGGGCTCCATGATATTTTTCTCTTTATGTTATCGTAATAGGTCCAGTTTTCATCACCATTGATAATACGATACAGGAAACCTTTCCTGTTCAAGCAGCATTTCACCCATTATCAAACGCCTTTCAATGTCTCCGGGCTGCAATTCATATGGCACAAAATGTCCAAGCTTTTAGATCATTTTCGGAACTGTTTCTTGTTGTATTTTTGTTTGTTTGAAATTGTTTCCAGTATTCATGCAACATGTTGATCCATGGAGCATGGTATAAGCTTCACACAGCATTCGATGAGCGGTAATATAATATTTTTTTGAAGTGATAGAGATTTCAATAATGTTCAATTTGATTTTTCTTCAAGTTGAAGTGAAGAAGTCAAAATATGCCATTATTTTATATAAATGCGGTTTACTGCAATTGTGTTTACTGTAACAATTTGTCAAAATTACACTGACTGAAAAGTGAAGCCTTCAACATGAAGTTGGTTACTGACATACCCAATGCGATGTAATAAACAGTAATACTATATAGCCTATATTTGTATAGTTTTTTGGTACATACGTGATTAACGTATTACCTGTTGCAATTTGTAAATTCGTTGTCGAATCAGACAATATTATTAACCTTGCTGATATAGTTCTAATACTGCTGAATTATATTCAGATTGCTCTTTTTGGCACCATCTCATATCCCGAATATCTTAAATCACTATGAGTTTAAAGATATACAGCAGTACTTGTCTGTTGACATGACAGGAATTCTTCTACTGTCTACATTCTTCTAAATTTAATACCCAGTTCTTATTTATTCTTCTTTACATTTTATGTCATGCTATTAATAAATAACACTTGGATGTTATTTATTCCAACTGGGATATGTTGACTTCTCTTATTTGTAAAATTGACTTGGGCGGATTTAGTCTCAATCAATCTGATTCATCCTTGGTCCTTAATCATACATCATTCATCCTAGGTCATTACTTGGTCTAATTATTAATTTAGTTATGATTTACTAATGATTCCATTACTTATATGTGAAAAACGGCCAAATTTTATCTCCGATAATATATATATATATATATATATATATATATATATATATATATATATATATATATATATATATATATATATATATATATATATATATATATTGGAGGGAAATAAGCAAAAATCATGAACATTATATAACAATTATTATACTATCTTTCGATTCATTGTAGAATACTTCAAATATAATATAATTCAATATAATTTTGTGACATGTACACAAAATTAAATTACGAACAAAACAAATCTAATTTGTTGCTTGACACTAGCTTCAAAGTAATCAGATGGTAGTAGTTACAATAATATTGTAAATAGCTAAATAGGTTTAGATAAGTATTAAGCTAGATTGCGTGTATATAGTAGAATATAAAATACATCTGTTACAACTAACGGTTAACTACGTTTTTTGTTTATTTTTATTTAGTTGTTATTATGTATTATTATGTACATATTTTAATTTAAAACGTTTTTTTTGTGTTAAAAATCTCAGCTTGATTATTTTTTACTTTTTAGTAAGTTAGTTTAAGTAAGTTTTACCAGAGACTATTTGGGAGGAAATGACAGCAAATATTTTAAAAATTACAAAACATCAATTACAATTTTATTGCAATATATTTTACATTTTTACGCTTACTTGTTAAAAAGTGTTGTTGTGTTTTAATATTGTTTTTTTCAGCACCGAATGCATTACTATATACATAATCTGCAACAGGGTTAGTACAAATTCTCACGTCATAGATTCAAAATAAATTTACATGTTTACACAATGTATCTTCCCTTGTGTACTCTAGACAATTACGCACATACCGATGCACACAAATCTTGCATACCCTTCAGTCTAGTGATTTACAGCTGACGAATATCAGTTCGTTTTAAGGAAATATGTAAATCCCGGACTTTTAGGAAAGTCAATTATCTAGAATTTATAGATGAAATAAAATTATTGAGCAGGCCTGTCTGTTGGAGTCCTTCGGTCGAAATTAATTTTAGAAATATCAATTTCTACAACATTTATAATCTCAAAATTTGCTTATTTAATGATGACGCCAGCATGTAAATGTTGAATCAATTTTAAACAATATTAAGTCAACAACAAAAATCGTTCTAGTTAAGTGACAAATCTCACATGACTATAAAACATTAACAAGTCCCGAAATCAAAATTTTAAATCCTGAGAAATACTAGTGAAAACTTACGATTGCGATTTAACCACACATAAGATTAGTTCAAATTGTATTGTCAATTGCTGAAGTTATTAATAAAATCGTAATGTTAGTTAATGCATCCCAGGGAACCGTGACAAAAAAAAGTTTCGCCAGATTTTTACAGTTATTCACCTTTAGTAACATAAAAACCGTAGCATAACTAAAAAATTACAATAACAGATTTCTAGTGAACTGGAATCTAAATTGTTGCATATTGCATTAATATTGAAAATGGTTTGATATAACCACTAATATCTACCGGAACTTTTTGAAATATTTTTTACGGAGCAGTGGTCAAAGTGACAGGACGGTCCTCTTACTTCTGCTATAGTCACGGGTTCGAATCCCGCAGGGCATGGTTGCACCTTAGGTTTGCGGTTATATTTTTTTGTAATTTTTTTTTTGTAAGGAATATAATTTTGTCAGCACAAGACTTAGTCATCTTAAGACTTTAGTCGTCTTTCTGAGTCCACGTTAAACAGTAAGTCTAGCTCAAATATACCCTAGCTGGTAAAAAGGAGACTTTAAAATATAATAAAAAACTTTTATATTGGAATGTCATATTAGGCGAAATAAAGTAATATATCAAAACACTACAAAAAAATAAAAATATTCGCACCATATTAAATATCACTGTCGCCCCTGAAACCCATAAATCCGTATTATTTTCAATTTATTCACAAAAAATAAAACATTGAAAAAGGTCGTGCGATTGCAAAATAATGCTGGGAATGTTTTCGCACTGAACGACATTATTGCAATCGTATCTGAAATTCTAGTTATGAAATATAGGTATATAATAATACGTGCTGATGCGTTTTAAATATTTATAAACCGATATAAATGAAAACAAACACATATACGTTAAACCTTTATTGGATATTTCGATATTAATGAAAAGTTAGTCTTATCAGTGCCATTATCCTTACTGTTAAGTTTCATATATATGTATTTCATTTATCTATTTTTTAAACATTATTTTTCACATTAATTGAAAGAAATCAATTGCCTAAGTCTATCAAACACTTGTAGAAGCTGAAGATGATGCAAGTTCGTCATGTCACAGGTTTTAGGTCTAATTTCAACAGTTTAAAAGTGATATTTTTGATGACATTGGCAAACAATCTTGGTCAACCAAAACAGTTTATACAGAACGCATTTTAGAAACAACTGAAATTGAGAAAAAGGTCAAAATTTAAAGAATTTTATTAACCAAAAGTTGAAAAACGCTTACGTTACCTGAAAGTAATCCGCAAAGAGGGAAAATAAATTGAAACCAAATAAATGGGGAATTATTGTCATCGTCCATGCTCTATATTTAATGGAAACATAAACATAAACAACTAGTAGTAACAGTGTACTACTAGTTGCTAGAACTCAATAAATCTATCGAATATTTGTGACTAGAATAAGCTTCGATAACATCTAAGATTAATTAAGCATTATTCAAATTTAGGCAATTTAAAAAATAATGGTTTGTTCATTTTTACATATACAAACACAATGTGTTTCTAATTTATATGCCTATGAAGATCGTATTAAAGCTTGCCTAGCTTCTATTTAATTTGCTAGTCTAGACTAATTAAAATTCAACTCCAAATACTTAAAGTAAATGTTAAGAGAATTCGTTTAGTTAAAACTTCAAGTTCATTAACCAGTTCGTAGTTGCATAGGTAATTTGTATGTTTAAATATATTAATTTAGATTAAAGTTTATCCGAATTTAATGGGTATATAATATTTTTTGTTTCTTATGTCATTTCAATTAGTATTGTCGATGAATGTTCAATTTACAAAAGTAGGCTTTCAATTAACAAATACTCAATAATTTTTATTTTGGGTTTTTTGTTACATCTTGATAATTGGTGCAAGTATCTGTCCATCGGCAATTTATCATGCTCGATACCAAATAGTATGCTCTGCTACGCACTTTACACGTCTTTAATTGCATTTTACACTTTGGCACGGCATCTAAAGTTATATTTTTGAACATATATGCATAAGTTATCATATATTTTATCCATATCGTGTTTTCTTCTTTAATATTAACTGCTATGAATAAAATTAACATTTCCTTTTAACGACATTTTCTCCTTTATCTTACCTACTGATCATTTTGAATTTATTTTCTTTGTTAAGTTGCGTTACTTTTGATTTTTTCTATGCTGGATATTTCTACGCGGACGAGCATCATTAATTATAACCAGCAACTGTCACGGCCAGTTCGTTTGCTTGCTGGTGTTACGATTCATTCATTCAAATTGGCGAATTGTTTTGTTGATGTTTGACACGCCCCAAAATAGCGGTACAATGAGGCGCATACTTTCCCTTTGTAAAAAATGTGTGCTCCATGAAATATGCATGAGAACAATACGATTTTTGTGTATGTTCCGGTGTAGTAACTACAACCAACATTAGGGAAAAAACTGTTCCTGTTGTAAACTATGGCGTCAGTTTATCAACATTAAAAATATCGTTTTGTTAACTATTAAAATTGGAATTTCAGTTTTCAACGATTAACAAATAGTATCATAGTACTTTGTATTTATTTTATTATTAACTAAATTAATTAAATTATTAACATTGTAACATTAACTTTACAATAACTTATATATGGGTATATATCTAGGAGTACCCTATCTTAGTCCCTGATGTAACAGTGTTTATGTGTTAACACTGTTGTTTTTCTATTAAATGCACATCACGGCACTATAAAACACAATATCAAGTGGTTTGTTTTTCTTTTGAGTATGTGTTCTAGTGTTATCCTAGCGACAGTTCGATGTTGACATGAGTCGAGTGACAGTAGGTATCTGAAAATCTGGATATAAGTAATCAGTCCTGTAGTTTTGGGTGTACCTACAATACTTCTCAGGATTTTGTTCTGAAGAACGTGTATATAACTGAACATACTCAAATTTTCTTTCGTTAATTTTTATTTTCCAGGTTTGGGTCCAAATTTTTATATTGTCTGTTGCAATTTTCATGTGGCTTATTTGTTGTTGTCTCTCAACAAGAATCGCAGTACCAACAGCAAATATAGCCATCAAGTTTTAGAGAACCTAGAGCTAAGCGACATTTTTATAGTGTTTTTTGAACTCTGATTAAAATACATGAATTATTGGTATTTATATCCGAATTTTCATTGTTCGGTGTTATTGTTAAATTAGATGAGGTTAGGTGTATCTCCTAGCTGACAGGCCAGAAATTCGGATCCCGCCCATGGATGTATATGTTTCATGGTTATTTCGGTATTCATGCTGGATAGGGCCAGATACTTAATTAATACCATACATTATTAATAGCAGGTCCGTCCTGTAAAATAAGTAAGAGGCTGACGGGACTATAAATTCGTAATTAAGAAAATAAGGAAGGTTTTATGTAGATGCACCAAACCCACATTATAAGCTTCCGTTGTCGTACAACCGTTTCAAATTTTATACATAAATATCTATAAACTTTCATAACTTTTTTCGGCCACTATACTAATATACAGCACAAGAATGAACTCAAGTGGTTGCCGAACGTATTGTCTATCGCAATTTGTAAAGTCGTTTTAATATTAGACAATATTTTCATTCTCATTTTACTCTAGTTGAAAAAAGATACAACCCTGTCTGATACATTCGATCATATAATCGAATCAGCCTACAAAATTCGCTACAACTACAAATTCAGTTGTCAAACGTTCGCTAAATTCTTGAAAACACTAGTAATGGTAATTACAGGTTATAAACCAGCAAGCGTTGTTTTGGCGCTTTGCTTGTTTTGAAAATTTTGAAAAATAAAATGTCTTCGTTTTATCACTCATCAGTTCTTCAATCAGTCACTTCGAACAATAATGAGTTAAATGTTAGATGAACAATAATGTTAAAATAAATTACACTTGACAACATTATTTTTGTTTCATTGTTTTATTAGGTTAGAGTTTTGTTATATATCAAAGTCAAAATCTATGCTATAAAACTCTACAGTTGATGGGACAACATTTTAACGTCATAAATTTCGATGACGTAAGTTCACTATTTTATTGGACAACTCTTACAGACAAGTAACAGAAAAAGAGCATGAAAGCATTGGCGACAATTTAAATTATTCAGTCAGTTTATTATAATTTATAGTTAATTTATAATTTTAACAAAGTTATGTAGCCTTTTAGTATATATATATTTAGTATATTATATATATATATATATATATATATATATAAATATATATATATATATATATATATATATATATATATATATGTGTGTGTATTCATTAGGCTGTCTGAGAGATATTTGAGAGGCTGTGTTGGTTTTTCGTCCAGTATGTTCTGCAGTAATTTATTCTATTCGGGCTGTTTAGTCTTCCAGACCATTCTACGCATTCGACAGCATCGCTTTTAGATAGATGAAAACAATCAACTGTGAACGATGAGGGAATATAAAAATAACAAAACACCAAACATTAATTTTTTTAATTTATTATAATTTATTTTAAGTAATGAATTATTTATATCGTTAATTCATTACATAATATTAAACTCTTAATGCTACAGCGTGAACAATATTTTTTGTTAGCATTTCTTTGTTTTGTTCTTCGGTTCTTTGGGCTCTTCTATTTCGAATGCTTCTGGATTAATTAACTGATCGTGCGAATTACACAAAATTAAATTAATGATTTTATTAGTTATTAATAATAATATTCAATAATATTATTTATTAATAAATAAATAATAAAGTTACTTGAGAATATATCCGATATGAGACTTACACTGAGATAGCAAAAATGTTTAAATAGTATGCTTGATGCATAAACACTAATAATAGCCGAAAACTCTAGAGGGAGTGAGAGAAGGCTTATTGTTAGGAGACCATCTTCGTTGTCATCTCTACTCCGTGCTGTTTACTGGGTGAGAAGTGACACCGGTAGACCCATGGAGGGGATAACTTACCAAGTGATAATAATTGATGTTATCGAGCGGGATAATCAATGATAAGATTATTAAAATGACTATTAAAAAGCAGTGGTTGGTGTTAGAAAAGTGATAATAATAAAAGAAATGTATCTAAAAAAAAATTACACTTAGGGGTTTGAAAAAGAGATAGTAGCCGATTCTCAGGCATACTGAATATGTATAAAAGACTGCAAAAACAATCGGTCCAGCCGTTTCGGAGGAGTATGGGAACAAACATTGTGAGATGACAATTTTATTAGTTTTATTATTTTATTAAGATTAAGAAGAATTAAGATTTTATTTTAAGATAAACCAACATATCGTTGATCTAATTTTATTGTTATTTATTGTTTTTTATTGTTTTGTATACGAAGTAGTTAAATAGCCCGGCATATGTTAAATGAATTTAATGTCACTGAAACAAACTAAACATTGTATGTTTTATGATATGATTCGTTGAATAAACACCTCTCGCCGTGGACGGAAACTTTCGGATCGTTTATTAGGCTCTCCGTACATATTGTTTTAGATCTCGGGCAGTTAAAATTGGAGGATTTCCGGGAACTATTCCTTGGAGTAAGACGTCCTAAAGTTGTAACATTTTGAAAACAATATTACACAAGTTCGGCTCGAAGTTATGTCCTGGAAAGATTCACGTTCTGTTTGTGCGGTCTCGGGATTTTGTTGTTCTTTTAGTTTCTGTCTTGTTGGATTTCGTCCCGATTTATTTATTTGCGGATAATTTTCGAACTTGAACGTTCGTCGAATTCGTATTAGGCATCCTCGGTTTCTTTACTGAAGATTATTTAGTTGTGTGCAGATTTTATTGCGATAAATTAAATATCTCGGTATTTTTCCGAGTATCACTAGTTGAAAGAACAATTCATCTCTAGAATTGAAATTGTAAGTTCCTTTGTTAGGTTAAAAAACGATGAATAACTAAGAGGGGTTTATTGGATATGAATGGATTTTAACTTTATAAACGTTGACGTCGTTTGATCGTCGCTGATCCCACGGTGCATGAGCTTCAAACTTAAGCTACTATAGAATAATCAAAAGGTTGATCAGTTTGAGGTCGGTCCCAGACAATACCTAAATAATTTTGTGACATATACACAAAATTAAATTAAGAACAGAACAAATCTAATTTGTTTCTCGTACCGCCTTCAGACTAATCAGTTTAGTTTCGCTTTAACCATTGTGTTGCGTCGACGTCCTACTTTTATTGTGAATAAATATACTCCACAAGAACGAGCAGAAATAGTGACAATATTTATTAAAAATAATCGTTCCATTATTGCCACTCAGTGGAAATTGCATCAAACATATCCTAATCGTCCAGTGTCTCACAAAACCACAATTTATCGTTTACATGCGAATTTTCGACAGTACGTCATGAGAGCAGACAAGCCTCGTTCTGGAAGACAACGGACGTCCGTAACGCTGAAAATGTGGCTCTGGTGCGCGATAGTGTTGCAGAGTCTCCAGTCTAATTCTGCACGCAGTTTAAGGTGCATTTTGATAACTGATTTGAAAATATTTCAGTTGCTATCGAGAGATCCTGATGAACGAGTTGAGTACAGTAATGCAATCCTAACGCTGTCTGGTGAAATTGAAGATTTTTTATCTATATTGATAATAAGCGATGAAGCCCATTTTCTTCTCAGTGGCTGCACAAATAAACAGAACAGTTGGTTTTAAGGAACACATAATCCTCAATCAATTCATGAAACATCATTGCATCCACTAAAAAAACTGTATGGTGTGATATTCATGCTGGAAACATTATTGGTCACTATTTTATTTTGTTGAAAATGACCAAGGTATTGGAGTTACTGTTACTGCTGAAAGATATCAAGACATCATTCGAATTGAAGAAGTTCAGCCACAAATGTTGTAAGATGTCATGAAAAATACCTTAAAAAGAGCCGAAAGTTGCATAGCGAATCGTGATCACCATTTAGTGGACATAATTTTTCAATCATAACGAAAATAAAAATCTAAAGACCAAATAAACTTTCTATGAAAACCTAACATGACTATCTCTTCTTTGAGCAAAGTTATAGGCAATCAAAATGGTGACGGGACTTTTTCCCCCATGTTGTCTAACGATTTTGTACATATTGATTGATTGTACATATTTTATTTTAAAACGTTTTTTGTGTTAAAAATCTAAGTTTGATTATTTTTTAGTTTTTAGTGAGTTCCTTATTTATTTTTTCAAGTCTGTTAATTTTATTATTTAAAATATTTAACACAATATCCGTATCACGTCTCTATACTGTAATATATTATTACTGTACGAGCGATTATATTGCCTTCATTCAATCCCAATTATTATAATTTCCTATATATACACACGAGCACTTTTCTTGTATTAATTATTCTGACACTATCACGGAATTACTATTGACCAAATTGAATGTTTATATTCAACTGTCATGTTTAGTGTTATTTGATCCCTAACTATTATACAATCGTTATTGTCACATATTACCAAAATTGAATTCAATTATTATAATTATAGTTATGTTGATACGATATATAGAGGCTTACTATAACCGATTTTGATTTATTTAAAGATTATGGGGAATATTAACGTAACCTACACTATTTATCTATATAATTTGATTTAACTTTTAGGTCTGGTTTTGGTTTAATTTTTTTTGTTGCAGGACCACACAGAAATATCAAGTTTTTTCATATTCGATGTTATTACCAATATGTATTAAATAATCTTTATTGATTTGTTAATAGATTTGCTTACCTGGAAACATCACAATTGTTATTAAAACCCTAACTATAAACAAATCGTCAAAAGTGAGTTTGGAAGACGTTAATGGATGGCAAGGTGAACGATTTCACCAGAATATTTAAGAGGCCCAAAAAAGGTACCAGCAAAAATGTATCTGAAACCGGGATGGGGAACCCTGTTTCGAATATCTAGTCGGGGAAACCCGCAGGAATATGCGAGTTGGACCGATTGTGTGGCGACTGATTGAACCAGCATCTTAACAGGAGATATTGTCATTGAAAGAGGAAGCCTGCTGGCCCGATTGATGAGCAGGAACGGCGGATTGACAATGCCTTAACCTTTCTGGAGCGACCTTTGAACTTGGGAATGCTTCTTCTGAAAAATGGCGGTCTGGGTTTCCTGTGGGTTGACTTGCAACCTCTAAAAATATATCCACTGGACCGTCGCATCGAGTGGTTTCTGAAGTCTGCCTTGGATATGCTACTATTGAGGATGCAAAAAGAATAGTGTCTTCCCACAAGTGAAAATGTAAAGGGCCTCACTGGATGTAATATATGTGATAGCTCGTTTAACATAGTTACCCAAATTTTTAAAAAACATGTCGTCCTATGACAATGAGTAAGTCATTTTCGGATTCAATACACCTATAAACAAAATGATTACGTCACAAAACCTAAACAGCTCTTAAAAATTTCGTTTGGAGATCTGTAAATTGGTTTATTCTGCCAAAACCTAAAAGTTTATTATTGGAAAGTGGTCCTACCAGATGCGCCTTCAAAATAGCAGCACCGACCATCATGTTACACTGCAACGCTCAACTAGACTTAACACTTTCGAATTACCGATTCAGATCAATTCAAAATGCTGAAATAATGCGAATATGGATCAACAATTGGATCGTTGCAAACTAGCATTACTCCTTTGACATATTTTGAACAGTATGATCGAAAAAATATGGAAAATGTTTAAAAAAGAGTTTGAATAATGCCAGCTATACTGGAAAATCATTACCGGTTTTTCTAACACATGTCTTTAGGCTTAAGTATTGAATCTTATGACTTGACACATATTATTTTATTCTACTGACATCAAGCTTCAAAGATATATGTTACACTTTGAAAAAGTAACATTGTCATCGTTTTATACTTTCTCACGATATCAAGTTTCGTGCTAGAAAATGTGCATTACTTTCCTCATTTAATCAAAAAAAAAGGCCCTGAAAGTCATCGTTTGCAGCCGTGTTTGTAGAAACTAACGGTGAACATTCTCTAATCTTAAAATCACGTGAGGAAACTCGAATTCAAAAGTCGTGAATTCGATGTGCAAGACAAAAAACGTTCTCGTCGTCCGAAAAAGTTTGAAGCATGCGAAACTGCAAGAGTTAGTAGATGAAGACCCAATCCGAACTCAAAAACAATTGGTAGAAGCCTTAAATGTGACCCAAGAAACGATTAGCGACCGATGACGAGCAGTGGGGAACATCTAAAATATGATAAATTAAATACTGCTTCAAAGGTATGACGTATGAATAGTGACGGGCATTGAAAAGTGAATTTATTTTGAAAACCCTAAGCGCAAAAACCACGGTCATCACCTGGCGAAGCCGTCCTATCTACTTCAACGCCAAAACGTTTCTCAAGGTCGCAAGACAACTATGTTTGGTGGAACCAGAGTGGCGTAGTGTATTACCAACTGTCAAAACCTGATGAAACAGTTGAGACTGACGATCAGTCCGACAACAAATGATCAATTTAAATCATGCATCTCATAAAGCAAATCTCGCCGTAATCTTCACACATTGCCCCTTTTGATTAACAACTTTTCGCATCAATGGGACGTCCGCTTCAGGAAGAAAATGACTCTATGAATGGTTTTGTTCAAAGGATCAAGAATTTTTTCAGGATATCATCCATCAGTTGCCTGAAAGATGGGCAAGACATATAGAATCAAGTGACCAATACTTTGAATAAGTATTTTTTTCCTATTTGTTGAAAATTATGCTTTTTTTTCGAGAAAAATACGATAATTACTTTCTTGTACATCTATCAGCAGATTGTTACAGAGTATTAAATGGTATCAGGAACATTTGTAACCAACTTCATGTAAAGCTTCAGTGACGGGGCTTCAATTCTGAGTATATATCATTTCGTCGAAGGGTGAACAAAAATATATTCGATGCGTTGAAAATATTTGAATTTGTACCGAGTAAATTTCATTTGCGAGAAGTTTTACTATTTTACTTCAAAACTAATTTATAGGCCTGATATATTCTACTAATTTTTCTCAATGAATGCTTTTTAGAAGTGAAAATATATCAAAATTCAACTAACGAAAAGATCATGTCGTAAAAACAAAAAAAACTAAACATATATATGGAAATACAATGTCTATAGTGGATAATTTGCATATACATTTCAAAAAAATCGTTAGACGCGAACGTGTAACATAAGCCTCTTAGCTACCGACCATTAAATAGTCATCCTAAAGACGTAGCACTATTAAAATAATTTTAGTATTCCGTCTAATGGAGATAAATGAGTGAGGATGAGTAAGCGAACTTACCTTCGGGGAGAATATGTCAAGATGCCGAGCTAAAATTGCCTGCGAGATATCTGAATAGTTGGTTTAGCGTATGTAAATATGTTATTTTCCTGTTGTGTTATAAGGTTAATTTTAGACAGATTTCATTTAATATTCGTCTTATCGCGCCATTTTCGCGCTGGATAACTTTTGTTCCCTCCCTGGAGCACGACAAGAATTTAATATTCTCAAAATAAAACATTATTTCAATAGTAATAAGTAACTTTCGCGATATAATAATTATTTTTGATACTTGATATGTAGATGTATTGGAGTACTGGATGGTACTGGAGATCTAGTATATAATTATACTAGAGGCATGTATTTCTTAACCAAGCACTAACCGAATATTACAAGGAATATTTGCGTTTGTTTGTACAACAAGAGTTAAATTTAGTATTGGAACTATCGACTGAAATCGACTATCGACTGTTTAGTAATTGACTACTTTTTACTATTCTGACTGTTTCAGTCGCTATTTTCGGTCCGACTGATTTTGTTACTATTTACTATGGACTGTTTCAATCGCGTGCTGTTAGTTACTATTTTTCGTTCTGCTAGTTCCACTGGACTGATTTTTAACGTTGTGGCCCTATCGTGACCTTGACAAAAATGTACCCAATTTATGCTTACATAAATTTATATGTAATATATATATATATATATATATATATATATATATATATATATATATATATATATATATATATATAGTTTTATGATTTTTTTGGTGGTTTGCTTGTAAATAACAATATATTGTATATTAATATTATAGCATTTTAGAACGATATTTTTCAAGTTTGTTAAAATAATAGAGTAATTTTTGGACATTGTTTCCTGACCCGGCCATTTGGGATTTATGTATGAAGAATCCCCCAAAAAAAAACGATCGAGATTGCCTGTTTACTACAGTCAAACATGGAGGAGGTTCCGTTATAATTTAGTCGATAATATTGTCAGAATTCAGCTGGTCCTCTCTTTCGCATAATTAGTCAGGTTACAGCGAATGAATATCATCCATCAATTGCCTGAAAGATGGGCAGGACATATAGAATCAAGTGACCAATACGACACTTGATATGTAGATACTTATTGGTATGGTTCTGGAGATCTAATATATAATTATACTAGAGATACGTATTTCTTAACCAAGCACTAACCGAATATTGCAAGTAAACTTGCATTTGTTTGTACAAGAGTTAAACTTGGTGTTGGAATTATCGACTGAAATCGACTATCGACTGTTTAGTAATTAACTACTTTTTACTATAGACTGTTTCAGTCGCTATTTTCGGTCCGACTGATTTTGTTACTATTTACTATCGACTGTTTCAATCGTGTACTGTTAGTTACTATTTTTCGTTCTACTAGTTCCACTGGACTGATTTTTAACGTTGTGGCTCTATCGTGGCCTGCTTACTACAGTCAAACATGGAGGAGGTTCCGTTATAATTTAGTCGATAATATTGTCAGAATTCAGCTGGTCCTCTCATTCACATAACTTGTCAGGTTACAGCGAATGAATATCTCGACATCGTCAGTAATGAAGTTGTTACTGACTAGCATATTGCTTTCAAATACTGCCATATTTCAAGGTGATGCTTCATGACAATATTAGCATCTTTCCTAGTCAGTACAATGGCCCGAGGTCAAAGTCATTTATGTCATTATGGGAGGTTTACAGTAGAGAATAAGAAGTAGAGTTTTAGTACAATAATGGAAACTATTCAGACACTGTATTCCGTGAAGATTTACAGCTATTTTAAAAGCAAATAGTGGCACAACTTCTTATTGATTCAGTATATATTCTGTATATGTTAACTGTTCATAATTTTATCCATCCCCTTGCTTCTTATTTAGGTAAATATTATATTTCAGAACAGTTATTTAGAACTTATTCACATTTTGGAGCGATTATGCCCATTATGCTTCCAAGACAACAGACATCTTGAAGTAAAAGCCTATTTAAAATTAACCAAAACAAAAAAAGAGAACATTTAAATTCGCCTCAGTAATTATTTCTTTGATCCGAAACATTTTTTCTTCGTTGCTCCCTCGGGAGAGTGGCGGTTTTTAATAGTAGGCCTGGACAACTAAATTAGGTTTTTCCTGCTGAAGCGATAATTTATGCGGCTTGTCCTGCCCTATCGGATGTTTCTCCAATTTCGTTCGTGTTTTATGTTGTTTTTTGGCTTCGGTTCTGTTCTAGCTGTTAATTTACTTTATTGTCTGCGGTTTTTTAAATGGTTCCATTATTATTTCCGGGGTTGGAACGAGGGTACTGATGTTTAATTAAACTGTACAGTAAAATAAAGCTGAAACAGTCGACTGTAATTGAATATATTCCGAAATATCTCATTTGTCAGTTTATTTGGCAGTTATTTTCTTTATATATTGAAAAGTTGGAAAGGGTTAAGCTTTGAAAATGTGCATAAACACTTTTTTTTATTTCTAAACTGTATTTCTTCCCTAAATAACTGTGGAATGATTGCCTATCCAACGCTAACCTCATCTTTTCTCCATATATCGCTGATATACAAATGTTTTATGTTAATGTTTTCTCAGCAGGTCGTCAAGTAAATAAGATCTATAGCCTTAAGTTTTCATCTTTGGTATATGCTTATAACGAGATTTACCCGAAAACCTGTTGATGTGAAAATATTTATTCACATATCAAATTTTACGACAACTCGCTCTATTCTAGGCAGATTTTTGCGTCAAAACAATAATATACATCAATAGTTTCGGAATAGCATAAGAACTTCAAAAATAAATATTACATTTCGCTTCAGTTTTTCTTAATGTTACTAAAATCGTTCCTATAGTAATTCTTTTATTGTTCCGAATTAACTTTAGAATAGTTTTCGAGGAGGATATATATGTCCTATAAGCGGATGGTGTTAAATGTTTTAGACTCACACACTCATTACAGACGTCACTGCAATATTCATTCAACAAACATTTTTGAGTTAGGAAGCTCTTGTTGCGTTTCTGTTGTCTCTTATTTTAGCAGATCTTTAAACTTTTGAAGCTTTTTCAAGCACATTTCAAAATGTTTGTACCAAAAAATAAGGGTTTCATGAGACAAAATGTCCCTACCAAAAATCCTGCTCCAAAAGCCCATTAATTACTATCAGAAACTTATAGTGACGTTGCTCTGTCATATCCAAATTGGTGATTTTGATATCAATGGCAAAGAGTGGTCAAGAGGACCAACATGTTCGAAAACAATCAATTTGAAAACTCGCTGGACGGCAACCTATCACAAACTCAGACTTCAAAAGGATTGGAAATAGCTACCACAAGATTTTCATTTCTTTTCAGACAAAAAGAATAGTTTTATGTGGCTTGTGATGAAAGATCCATCTACTACCATAATTTAAAGTGCAAAAACCTTCGGTTAATCCAGGAGAATGATACATATCGATATGCATATGGTGGGATCGTCATATGAACAAATTAAAATGATGTATTGTTGACGAAAATAGCAGCAGTAATGGGTGGAGTCATCCTGTTGACAACTATCGACCACACATTGCGAAAGCTGTGAAGGATATACTGTGAGAGCTTGAAAGGAAAGTTTTATCCTACATAGAGTCTTCTGATTACTACCTGTTCAGATTAATGCAGCATAGCTTGACTGGCACACGGTTTGGAAATGCTGAAGAACTGCTAAAAATTGATTGCTGGCAAACCAATATCACTCTATCAACACGGTATCGCCATACTGACTGCAAGATGGAAAACATTTATAGAAAACAGTGGAAACTATTTTAAACTCAGATAATATTCTTAGATGTGTTTCCTAAATTGGAAAGATGCGCAAAGAAAATATTTTAAATGTAATTTTAAGCTTGAAAAATATTACAGAAATAAACTCATACGCCCCATATCTTAGTCTCTTTAAATCTCCTATTTTTAATTAGGAAAACTTGAAACAAAAGAAAGCTTTCGCGAAAATAAAAAAACTACGATTCGACAAACAAGTGAACGTACAACCACAACAAAAGAAACCCCATTCGGATATATCAAGACAGGCCATATAAATTATCGTCTCGCGACGGAGGAGACCGGTCCTAGGGAAAAGGCGCTCCCGACTTACTCCTGCAATGTAATGGTCGCAAATGGACTCCGTTGCGAGAAGAAAAAGCGATCCGACAGTGTTCGGCCGAAGAGAAATCGATGTAAAAAAGAGGCAAGATGTTTTTAAATGTGCAATTAAAAGGACGCTAACGTAGCAATAAGAATTATTTATGGCCCGTGATGTTTACTAAATACCAATCTGCAAAATTTATTTTTATTTTATGGACGAAAAGGGTATAAATATTTTTTAATTATTCCAACGCATTTATAAAGAAAGACGCCTCTTTCTTGCATGTCAGATAGGTTTTATAAACAAACACTCAACATTTGACCGGAGGTTCTAAGAACGTCTCCTCAGGTGAATTCTTAAACGTAGCTCCAAGCCTTCGATATAGTTTGGCGTGGTTTGGTTTGGTCTTCCAAAAACTTCAAAAATAGTTACCGAATCAAAATACTGAACTTTTTACAAAGCTTATTCTAACATACAATAAAATATATAGTCTATTCAAATATATTTTGTACATACGTCATCTAAATTTAGGACGTCGAAACGTCGCAACGTTGCCGTATCTACTCTGAGTTTTAGTTCAGTTTGGCTTTGACATACAACAGAATTCTAGTTTAATTAAAATAATGAAACAAAAATGTTATCAAACATATATAGTTTGTTTTAGCATCTAATTCGTATATTATGGAAAGACTTAAAACTACAATTAAGAGTACAGGTATAATAGTTTGTAGGTTAGAGTTGTTTTATTATATTTACATTTTACTCTTTTCTACCCCACCCAAGAGTTAGAGTTCTAGGCGCGTTTTTTAATGTAGTGTATCCCCCTGGAGGCCTAACCACCTAATTAACAATTACATATCAAAGTAATGTATTTTACTTTTATTCGAGAGCATATTTTTTACCTTTTACTTGTACTTCTTGTTTCCTTCGATGTTGTGTTTACTTGTCAAGTCATCTTGATATCACTGTATTTTTTATTTCTTTTACTACTACCTGTGTACACCATTCTTGATAAAATTAATCACTGAATTCTGCCTAATGGATTAACCATATCTGCTAAATAGTTAGTATTCATCCTCTTCTCATACATTCTACCAGTTTCTATAGTTATACTCTATTAATTATGTGCATACCTTTAGTTATTTCCACTCTCATCATACTGTCTCAGGAATTTCCAGCCCTGAAGGTTTCCTTTAGTCACTGACACTTTCCGAGTCACTGTCCAAGTCAATCACTAAACTATTAATTTCTAATATATCTGAAACATGTTCGCGATAACACACCATTTATCAATTTATTTCTCTGTATGTCTTATCGGGTTCATCCAAACCGAAGGTGTTATGGTCGACAATGCTTCCTTCCACATATCGAAATAGTTCTTGATGGAATATCCTTCTTTGATACCCCCTATATCTACTCGATTGGATTGAATATGCAGTGATAAGTCGTAATACTATATGACCATATTGTTCAGCCATCTAATCTACTGTATATCTGTATATCTTTTCTCGGGTTTATTTCTAAAAAAAGTAAACTGCAAAAAAACGCAATGAAACATTTCATTTATATTTACCTAGTAACAATTTGAAATAATTCAGTTTTTAGCATATTATCTTAATTCATGTTTTGAAAGCCATTCCTTCGTTACAGCCTTTGTTGGTGCTATTTTTGTGATTTTTTCCACCAGTGTGCTATGATATGGTTCATTGTTCATAATAATTACTGATGGTTACTACAGGTTCTTTAACAATTGATTTTCAAACCATAACAAAAGTATATTATCATCAAGAATAGTGTAAGTTTCATCAAGATATAAAAAGTCAAATAATTTATCTGCCTTTGCCTTGGTTTTATTGTACGCCCTTATAATATATATAATAATAAAGAATATTTTAAAATTTCCAACATTGTTCAAAAGCAGCTTTCTGTTTCTTAGTATTAGTCTTATTATCACGGAAAACTAATAAAACATTCCACAACGTTATTTTTTGATAGAATAATTTTTTTTTAAGTTCATACTGTTCAACTGTTTCTTATTAAAATTTTATTATAGTCTCAGAATAGTTTCATACTATTAGAACAGAGTGTATTTAATTTGGAAAGAGATTTTTACTCTTTATTAAGTTACCTTTAACTTTTCGCTGTTCCGTTGTTTCGTAATTGACACACATTTAACTTTGAACGTGTCCAGTAACAAACTGACCCTGAACGTGTAAAACCTGAGAATGGGGTTGAATATGTTGTTCGGAACTTGTTGTTTCTCTATTTTATTTTTTTAGCATGTGGAAACCCAACATAATAACTATATATCCAATAAATAATCTAACTACTAGTTTAATAATTCTTATACAATTTTTGTTAAATACCTGAGTAGTCTTAAGAGTAACAAGGTTATCAAAGGAAGCAAAAAGATTAAGATAATTTTATGTTCCATATTATTTTTTTTTTTTTAGTTTTAACCAAAAGGCATTCTAACTTAATTAGTCCTGCTGAGCTTCTTTGCAGGTTTTCGACTGCTATTGATTCAGTAGCCGATAAAAATGTTCAGACTATTGGATTTTTTGCACGGTTTTATATAGATATTCATGTAGACCCAGTTTACTATTATTAGACAAAAGCTTTTTAGGAATCAAACCTGTTGTCGATGCGTTGATTGAGGTAGTGTGTACATCCGTTATTTGGTACTGATTCTTTAAGTGCTACGCGATTTTGATATTTTTTCAATGTATAGTGTTGCAACGTAATTATTATTTTATATAAGTTTTAGAAAATTGTTTAGTGTTAAGTTTAGGAATTATTATTATTATTATTTATTTATTTTTGTTACCGGGAATTCTTATTAGTATTTTTATTTCTTTGAACTTAGTAGTTCAAGGCGGGCAGGTATATTGCGACATAAATACATTTACATAAGTTTAAGAAAATTGTGTAGTCTTAATATCAGGAATTCTTATTAATATTATTATTATTATTATTGTTTTGAACCTAATGGTCCAAGGCGCGTACGTTGCGACGCATTTTTAATTATTAATAGTTGGAACAGTCGTGTAAAATTAAGTTTACGTAAGTTATAGAATTCTTTCGGTTGTATAGTTAACTGGTCTAATTTATAGACCTTTAACTGATGTTCCTAATATTTATGACATGGGAAAAGAATTATGGCCTGATACAAAAGATAACGTCGCATTGTATTGAACGTCTGGTGAAATTAAACAACCACAGAAGGTACCAAGTAAAGGGAACATATGTGTTCAACAAAGAGGATTCCCATCGGCTTGTTGTCGAGTTTTTCGGATAACGAGTGTTCAAGTTCCGAGGGTCGACGAAACGTGTCAGAAGACCTGATAGAAGACTCCTTATGGCAACTATAACCACAAATATCAAGAAGACCCGAAATCGTGGAATATTTGGAATTCCTCAAGAGTCCGAGCTTCAGCGATAAAACACTGTGCATCGACAATGAGAGGACAGAATTTACATCGACAATGAAGAAAGTATTTGCATCAACACCGAGGTGTTGAAATGAGAAGAAGATAGTATTGATGAGAATTGAGAAGAAGTATTAAGCATGAAGACAGCATTGGAGTAATATAGTTAGAAGAATTGAAAGGAGTAATGTTAACCGCATCCAAATAGAATTCCTGTCTGTAATATCCTGTATATATATATATATATATATATATATATATATATATATATATATATATATACAGGATATTACAGACAGGAATTCGATATATATATATATATATATATATATATATATATATATATATATATATGTATATATATCAAAAATGAGAGAAAATAAATTATAAAAAATAAATTTACAACCTTATTTTCTCTCCCACATTTCAACAAGTGGGTTATTTGGTTTTTGGAATGGCATCGTCAATTAATTTGTTTTTCTTTCCGATCGACTTCTACAATGTCTTGTCCAATGTCCCAGTGTTATATAACCATTCCGTCTCGTAATACATAATTTCCGATACCCACCAATACTAGGTTTGCTACTCAGGTTTCTATTTCTTCTTCATATCTCTCAAAATATTGTTCATATAAAGGAGTTCATCTGGTTTCAAGAATTAATGTCTTAAATTAACTATATGTTGATGAAATTACTTGCTGGTTTATATTAATCCTCTTCCACCTGGGTAAACTTTTTCTTTCTATTGCCCTTCTGAGATAGGGTATTTTTGTACTGGTTAAAAATATTCTTTGTAGCCTTTAGATGTCAGTTTTGATCCATTATACAATACCAACTGAATAGCTCAGAACAGAGTCCGCATATGTTTCAGTTGCTTTACGGGTGTTTTTACTGTGTTTTTAACGTCTTTTAAGATTCTATTACTTCCTATTGCTATTCTTTTTCGTAACAAGACGTCCTTCGTTTTATTCACTTAGAGCAATGGTAGACATTCATAATAGTAGTTTAATTGGGTTTTAATAGTTCGTAAAACATTACACCTGGCTGTGCTGCCAGCAAGACTTTATAGCATATTTTATAGCTTTATTGCATATTCTGCATCGGTGTCGATATGTATGCTTCTCTTAGGCTAATCTATGACTTGTTGTGCTTAGAATTGCCATGGTAAATCTTCTTTTCATCGCCAATCTTTGTGACAACAGACAACTCTCCTTTTTTTCATTCGAATTTGTTCGAAATTAATTTTCAGTCAATTTATAATATTTTTTTATTCAATTTCTAATAATTTTCAGTCAGCAGATAATTCATCAACTGCTAAGCTGTCCAGATAGTTTGAGCGGGATTTTCATCCGATAGCTCTGCGAAATCAGTATGTCATTGACAACAAAATCAGTACTGATAAATCGTTCTCCACCAAAACGGATCATTGATATATAACGAAATCTCATCATAATAAATTTACAAACGTAAAGGAATCTAAAGGTAGTGATTGCCGAAAATGTAATGTTAAGCCTTCCATGATTAGTAACAAATAGCTGAAAAGTTCCGGGCCTAACACATAGACAGCGCTAAATTTATTATATTAGCCGCTTTTGTAGTTAGTAATAACGTTCAAAAGAAATCTGGTAAATTTTCATGATCTACACATAAGTTTGTGAGTTATTGTGCTAAGAGTGACACTATTTTTGTTATTTTCAAAACGATGGATCAAAAACATTTTTGTGTTTTAATTTTACTCTGTTTCTTTACGGGAAAAATACCGTTCAACCGAAGCAATGGCTTGAAAAGGACTCCGCTCCCCAGAAATAACAATAAAACGTTGGTTTGCTGGCTTCAAGCATGGTCATAGAAACACCGATGATGCAGAACGTAGTGGATGTCCAAATGAGGTGGTAACATAGGAAAACATAAAAAAACACAAAATCGTTTTGAGTAATAATAGGAGCGATGCGTAAATTAGCTAACATCGTAAAGATATCAAAAGAGCCTATTGGTTTTATATTGCACGAAAATTTGACTATGAGAAACCTCTGTTCAAAGTAGGTGCTGCGGTTGTTCACTGTTGACCGAATACAAGAACGTGTTGATGATTCTGGGCCATGTTTAAACGTAACAAACCGGAATGCGCAGCAAACTGGTAACAGGCCTATTTTGAAGCAAAAAGTAAATCGTTGTACAAAAGTGGTATAAAGTGGTACACGCGGGACTTTTCAGTCCATATGTTATCTATTTACGCTGAATTACTCAACAATACTAAATTGAAAAATATTTAAGTATATTTCCCGCTATATAACCATTAATTGCATCTTCCATTCGTAACTACACCTGATATACTCAAACAAAAAAAGTAAACGATATACGAACTTCCAAAGTTGAAAAGCATCCAGTATAAGAATTCCTGATGGGAATACCGACGCTTAACTTTCGTAACAAATTTGCAAGAACACAAGTTCGTGTTTATGCGCGATATGTATATATAAAATATAGTATTTCACTGTCAGGTCTGTACATAAAAACATTTTTTTCTCGCAGAAGTCACGTAGAATACTTTAAGAAAATATGGATCGGCCATATAACGAAGGTTCACATAACTTTACGTAGCAGAAATTATAGTATAAATCCAGCAAAACCGTGCAAAATGTATGTTTACGGCTCTGTATCTTTATTGGTTTTCGGTTAAGCTTCAAAATTATCGGAGCTGAGCTTTATATATGTTATCTAATTTTTCTTATTTTGTTTCAGGTAATGCTCAGGTTTAACTTGTAATTCGTTGTTAGTTTTCCGGAGAGCCAGGTAAGTAAAAATCATCTATTCAGCGGTTACCTCTTATATTTCGGGATTATATGAAACTGGTGTTGTACTCTTTCAACTCATGTTTCTGGTTTAGATAAATATGATATTTTATGGCTACCGTCTAGGTGTTAGATGTCTAGAAAAAAATTATGCAATTTTATTGTTAAATATATTTTTCTTAAATATACTGTTATTTTTAATTAAGAGGGGGGAAATTTACCTTTCTTCGTTAAGTTTTATTATTTTGTGTACGTTTCGCAAAAAAAATCAGGGTATTTTCAGGGTTATATGATTTGATCTTCTTCCTAAGATCATAGCTGTTCAAATATTCTATTAGATGTTCGAGCTAAACTTTTTGTGCATACTGTGATACTCTTTTGGCAGCAGGTATGTTATATCTAATATGGTTAAACATATATACCAGAATATTTTCTTTCATAATCACCAGGCATCCTTTTAGACGACTCCCAGGAGTTACTTATCTAAAAGCGCCTGGGCGGAGAGAGCCGTTCTAAGATAAAATGCAGAAGGTATTATCAACAAGCCGTCATTCAGGCTTACAATTACTTAATAAAAACAGCTTTTTTCATTCACACTTTGTGAAATATAGGTTCCTAAAATGATTCCGTAGAAATTTCCTGATATTTTAAAGAGTTTAAAAGCCAAGGGATTGGATTTAATAGCAAATAACTTTTATCAGTTTTCACTGCACATCATTTACGTGCTTATTCATTTTTCCATCCTTTATATGTATATGTAGGTCTTCTCTCTGAGTATATATATATATATATATATATATATATAAACAGGGTATTTTCAGGGTTATGTGATTTGATCTTCTTCCTAAGATAATAGCTGTTCAAATATTCTATTAGATGTTCGAGCTAAACTTTTTGTGCATACTGTGATACTCTTTTGGCAGCAGGTATGTTATATCTAATATGGTTAAACATATATACCAGAATATTTTCTTTCATAATCACCAGGCATCCTTTTAGATGACTCCCAGAAGTTACTTATCTAAAAACGCCTGGGCGGAGAGAGCCGTTCTAAGATAAAATGCAGAAGGTATTATCAACAAGCCGTCATTCAGGCTTACAATTACTTAATAAAAACGGCTTTTTTCATTCACACTTTGTGAAATATAGGCTCCTAATGTGATTCCGTAGAAGTCTCCTGATATTTTAAAGAGTTTAAAAGCCAAGGGATTGGATTTAATAGCAAATAACTTTTATAAGTTTTCATTGCACATCATTTACGTGCTTATTCATTTTTCCATCCTTTATATGTATATGTAGATCTTCTCTCTGAGTATATATATATATATATATATATATATATATATATATCTGCATCATTTCAAATTTCAAATCATATCTTCAATATGCCAAAATCAAAGGCCTTCAATATCTGTTCAAGAAAAGACGCATTAATACTGTTCCTTCGTAATACTTGATGAATGATTTACTGAAATATCTTCAGATTATTATATATAGGGTGGAACAAAAGCCTTTTAGCAGATAAAGTGGCATTAAAAATAAACGTTACACATAAATCAATTATTATTTAAGGTATACTGGTTCGAATTAGTGCGTATTATATGTTTAATAAATTACGTTATATAAATTTAGTTGGCGTTATTATTGATTTTAGTAATTATTGATTGATTTTTTCTGAACTAATTAAAAAGAATTAGCAAACTAGCAAACAAACGTATATACCTTATCTTTTTTAATTTGATATGTCAAGAGACTTTCGTCCAATTATAATATTCACATAATTAAGAAAACATTTGCATCGTTGTAATGTATCTTTGTGTACTAAAATACTTAGTACTTTCTGGGCTTTTAAAATATATTACGTTCATTGCGAACCAGGTGTGTTTAACATTATTATCATAATTTTACTCGGAAATGGCCGTTAAGAAATCCAGACGCATTTTAACGGAAATACTTACTTTAATTTATGTGTATTCGACTGAAAAGCAAAGACATTATATTTAAAACTTCTATATATTCGAAATTATTCGCCATTAAATGTTGTTATTCTTTTGAATTTATCACGTTTTTACCTTCAGCGTAATCATTAAAATTTTAATTTTCCGTTATACTAAAATTTTATCGATACATTTCTGCCGGAATGTTATGAGGTAGGTTGTTATCGCTTTGAACGGTTTCAAGAGTTTTGCGGCATTCAATTGAGTATCGGTCTTAAATCAATTTTCACGTTATTACAGAGGGTCATAATTAATTAAGTTGATATATTAATTAGCTCGGTTTGCTTTTAGGAGCTCAAATATAGGGTTTTCGAGTATATGACAAACAGTGAAGTTTGGACCAAAATTTTAAGCTTGTTAAAAATTCTAAATAACAGGTCAATTGAAAAGTCCCCGGCCTATCATAGTAAAACACATTTTTTGGCAATTTTTTTTATTCAACATAATTCCCTTCAAGGGTGATACACTGATTATAGCGACCCTACAACTTTTTGATAGCATTTTTGTAGTACGATTTGTCCTTTGCTTCAAAATAGGCCTCAGTTTCGGTGATCACCTCTTCATTCGGCGAAAATTTCTTCCCAGCGAGCATTCTTTTAAGATCTGAAAACAGGAAATAGTTGTTGGTGGCCAGATCTGGAGAATACGGTGGATGAGGAAGAAATTCGAAGCCCAATTCATGGATTTTTGCCATCATTTTCATTGATTTGTGACACGGTGCATTGTCTTGGTGAAGCAGCAATTTCTTTTTCTTCAAATGCGGCTGTTTTTCAGCGATTTCGTTCTTCAAACGGTCCAATAACGCTATGTAATAGACGTTGTTGTTGGTCCTTCCTTTTTCAAGGTAGTCAATGACAATTATTCCACGCGCATCCCAAAATACAGACGCCATAAACTTGCCAGCCGATTGTTGCGTTTTCCCACGCTTTGGAGTGAGTTCATCTTCTGCAGTCCACTCGGAGGACTGGCGATTGGACTTCGGAGTGAAATGATGGAGCCATGTTTCATCCATTGTCACATATCGACGCAAAAACTCGGGTTTATCACGCTTGATCATCTTCAAACACTATTCCGAATCATCAATTCGTCGTTGTTTTAGTCAAAAGTGAGTTCGCGCGGCGCCCACTTTGCACAGAGCTTTCTCATACCCAAATATTCGTGAATGATATGATGTACACGTTGTAGTTGATATCTTTACAGTGTCTGCTATTTCATTTAATTTCAATTTACGACCATTCAAAATCATTTTGTGGATTTTTTTTATATTTTCGTTGGTAAGAACCTCTTTTGGGCGTCCACTGCATTCACCGTCTTCGGTGCCCATTTCATTACGTCTAAACTTAGCATACCAATCCTTGATAGTTATTTTCCTGGAGCAGTGTCCGGAAACTCGACATCAAACCAAATTTTTGGTTCAACTGTATTTTTTCCCTTCAAAAAGCAATATTTTATCAACCCGCGAAATTCCTTTTTATCCATTTTATCACAATAATAAAAGTTGCTTCACTGAAAATGCTATAATTCACAAACTATTGATCCGACAGTTGTCAAATTTATACACGCATCTTTTGAAGGTTAGGGATAACTAAAAAACATATGGATTTAATTCTAGTAGCGCCATATATGTATCAGGCCTGGGTCTTTTCAATTGACCTGTTAACTATATGATTCCAGTAGTCGACAGTAATTCCGTGGTAGCAACTTGATCATTTTGTAGATGAATCCGAAATGCCATACCCAGCCAAAGCTTGTGAAATGTCCAGGAATATTGCAGGGCAGTATTTATTTTATTCGAATACCATTTCAACAACCGCTATTACTCTCTACACTTGGTCGATTGTCGAGTGGTAATTTCGAAGTCCAAACTGGAAATCTGTTATTTCTCTAAAATGTTTAATACGTTTCAACAGCAGTTTCTCAAGTAATTTTGATATCGCAGGTATACGTCAGGTGTTCATTATATTGTCCGTTCCCTGTAACTGAACTTTTATCTATGATCAATTTCTGATCGTGCTCTTATACATCCATAATCTTACAAAATCACTACCTCAGTTGCGGAAAACTACAGACTATTCGGCTCCCAGATTCCCAGCGGCACTATTTCACCATCCGGTAAATTTTACGAGACAAAACACGCGAACGTTCGGTTTTATGCAAGTTATCCCTGAATGAAATATCAGAACCAGAAGCTACGCCCGCTGCAAAGTTCGCCGGCGGCTCCCGACTAAAATATCCGGACATTATATTGTTTCAAAAGTTGTTCCCAGCGTGGAACAAAGAAAGTGACCCGAATTGTTTTCCGCCCTCGTAATTTTCATTGTGCGGCTTCATAAAATTCGCAAAGTCGGCAACTGAGACCGCTGTTTATTAATCACCGTCGTCTAACGAATAATAATGGCGCGATTTATTATTCGCTTCAAAATCGATCGAAATACGATTAATAATACTTTCGAAGGTGATTTTTTTAACGGTTATTTTTTGCGTAAAACCTGTTGGACGATTTATTTGTATTTGTAAACTAAGGGTATTTTTCTCTGGTAAATGCACAAAACACAGAAATATAGAATGGGAACTTAAATGGGCACCCTTGTAACCATATTTTGCGCCTCCGAATGACTAGGGGTAATAAAATATTTTAGCAAAAAAATTGAACCCACTTCATGAAATAAATGAGGAACTCACTATAGAGTAAAAAATAATCAAACTTAGATTTTGAACACAAAATAAAACGTTTTAAAATTAAATATGTACATAATAATCGTTGTTATCGATCAAAAATGTTATCAGCAAATTAGATTAATTTTGTTCGTAATTTAATTTTGTGTATATGTCACAATATTATATTATTATTTTTGTATTGTTTGGGCTTGGCACCGTCTTCAGACTGATCAGTAGATAGTAGTTAAAATAAATTTGTACATACATGAATAGGTTTAGGTAGGTATTAAGCTAAATTGTGTGTATATATTAGAATATAAAATACATGTAGTAGATAGGTTTAGGGGTAGGTAGAATAAGGTTATTGTTTATTTTTATTTAGTAATTACAACAATTATTATCTACATATTTTATTTGAAAACATTTTTTTTTGTATCAAAAATGTAAGTTTGATTGTTTTTTACTTTTTAGTTACCTTTTTTACTTTTTACTTGTTTTGTTTATTTATTTTTTTAAGTCGGTTAAATTTTTTTGTTAAAAATATTTTATTTTTTATTTTTAGTATTAGATATTTACTCAATAAACTACACAGTTAGTTTATTAAGTATTACAATAGGTAGGCTAACTAAAGGCGCAGACCGTATTGAAAAAACGAACGCTTCAGGCCCCGGGGTCTGCTACCTAGTCTAGGTGATTTGACAAATGTTCTAATCAACCCGCGACCTCCGCATCTGAGTTGAGTGTAGAGCGCTCAACCATAAACCATTACACCATAAAAGCAGTTGCATGCGGATTTTCTACTACCTTTCATATTACATGGCTAGTGCTTAAAAAGCAAACTGAATGGCTTTTACACTGAACTACTTCCAATTTTCCGTCACATCAGTTCATCATACTGTAATAATATATATTATACTCAAATTATGCCCAAATATCTGATTATTTTAGATAAAAAATTTGTGAAAACTTGTCTTCATGTCTTTGAAATTTCAAGTTTTCCCTCGATGCATTCAAAGTACTTTGATCTAGTTAAAGAAAACTGAAAATAATTCAATATTCATATTTTATGAGGTATCCTTATCTGTATTTATTCATATCGCCTAGATTATATTCATAGCATATTCAAATTTATTGAATTATCCAAAGTACATATCACACAGCATTCATCATTCATTTTCAATACAGCAGAATATATTTATTACCCCTAATAATCGTAGGTAATTACAGGTAGCAAGAGATCATACTTCATAATTCAGCCTAAGCCTATCTTCTCATATTTTCCAATTCTGAGAAATCGAAAAGGTTATACTGCCTTTTTAAGAGCGCCCTTTTCATTTATATTACGACAATTATAGTAGATTATAATTATTCTGCACAATGCCTATACAGTATTGAATGTGTGTTGGTCCTACTGTATCATTCAGCTACATCTTACTTACTACCTTCAATCAATGTTTTCATATCAAGAAATATTGAAATATTTACGAAAAACGTCCTTTATTTATTAATAAAAAGGAATAATTGATGGTTCTTCATCATTAAAAGTTGAACTGCATCGCTGAGCATTTCTACCTCATATTTTAGCCCAGACAACACATATACAGGGTGGGGCAAAAGCCCCGCTACCATTTTGATTGCCTATAACTTTACCTATAACGTTTTCATAAAAAGTTTAGTCTTTTTCGTTATAATTTTTTTTTATTATGACCGAAAAATTATATCGGCTAAATGGCCACCGCTGCTGCAACACCATGTTTCCAGTATGAATACCACACCGTACAGTTGTTTAATGGATGCAACGATGTTTCATGAATTAATGGAGTATTCTGTGTTCCCCAAAACCGCCTGTTCTGTTTATTGACGTGGCCACTGAGAAGTAACTGGGCTTCATGGATCATTATTAATTTAGACGAAAAATCTTCAATTTCACCAGACAGCCCTAGGATTGCATTACTGTACTCAACTCGTTGAGGATCTATCGGTAGCAATTTTTGGACTAATTGAATTTTGTACGGGAACATTTTCAAATCAGTCTTGAAAATTAGCCAAACTGGGAACTACGTTTCCAAATTGATGTTTCTGAAGACTCTGCGATACTATCACGCATCAGAACCACATTTTCAGCGTTACGAGACGTCGGTTGTCGTCCAGAACGAGGCCTGTCTGCTGTCGTACCGTACGTATTTATTCCGTCGTATTTATTTATTTTTATTGTAAAAACGACGAACCACACATTTAACAATTCTCGAAATAAAGAGACTTATTAAATCACCCTTGTTAAATAGAGAAAAACGGTCGTAGTAGCGGCATACTCATCAAAATAGGTAGTAAATTAATCCATATCGTTACAAGCACCGTAAAATTCGCCGTGACACCAAATTAATTAATAAATTAGGGGAAAATATTATCATAAAAAGCCAATAAAATTTATGCGCCTACATGAAATGAATATTAAAGTGAGTTTGCCAACTAATTCCAATTAGGCCTTAATTAAATATCGCGATTTTAAAGCTGCACCGTCGGACGTGGATTTTTTCCGGATCGTCGTGTGCTGTGCGAGAACACGACAGCGCAGCAGCTAAAGCCGAAAAGAATAATGAATTTCGTTATTGCCGTTCAATGTTTCCGTGGCCATAACGTTTCTGTTTTGGACAGCGTTGATTAATAAAGAGCAGTTAGAGTTGCCAGTTTAGAGAATTTTATGAATCGTCCCAATGAAAATACAGCCGCAGGACATAACGGTGAACGACCGTTTTCCTGCCATAATAAAAATATACAACATGTACGTACCAGGCTGGTTTCATTAAAATGAAGGTGGTCTACTTCAACACTAGAGTATATAATAAGTTCGCGGAAAATAAACAAGAAGATATCTAGTCTGACTTGAGGAAAATACATGCAAGTGTGACACAGGGAAGTGTATTGGGGCCAATCCTTCATCGTTTGCACACTCGGGACTTGCCTACATACAGTGTAAATGTTGTCGCTACATTTGCAGGTGACACTCTACATACTACTATAAACAGCTAGTGTCGAAATACAATGCCGAACAAAAAAATAGCACATGAAATTATCCGCGGGGATGGCAGAGGTTGGTGAAACCGCGGTTGACGAACGATCCATTCATGTACGGACTAAAAGGAGAAGAGCATGTAATTTTGTTAGGATTATGGCTTGAATTTATTTGTCTATTCATTAAAGAAGAATCTGTGTACATACGTATGTAAATATAGAATTTATTTTCGCTTATATATTAGTTACTGATAAAAAAATATTAAAAAAAAACATCTATATTACTCAAGTCACTAAGTTATATATACTTAAAATACAAATGTAGAATAAATTAATTTTTTTAATTATCCATTTATTTTTATTTATTTAATGTCTTACTGGGCTTCTTTATACGGTAAACCCGCTAGAGTACTTCATTCAAGTAAAGAATCCAGATCCAAAACCAAATCCTGCAGTTGTTGAGCAGATGACAAAATCTTATTTACTTATTTATTTTGTCTAAAATTAAGACTAAAAACGCAGTTGATTTTTTCCAGCTAATTCTTGAGAAGTATCATCTTCATCATTTCATTCAGTAATTGTATTTCTTTCCAAAATTTCATCGAGTTCCTCTTCAGTGAGGTTATTGTCATTAGCAGCTAAAACTTCTTCAATACCTGTTGACCGAACATGTTCAAAACCTTCTCCATGTATTTGATGCATAACTTTTTTACATACTAACGTTTTTCAGTTGCCATCGATCAACAGACATCTGCAGCAACAATTAAATTTAGATGTGGTAGGTCGTAATACAACACACCTTGCTGACATCACCATATAATACTTGTGACTATTATGTCGATGAGAATGGCTGATCTAGACTAATCTATGAATTTTTGTGCTTAAAATTATTATAGTACATCCTCATTTCATTGCCAGTATACCACAGAAAGCTCTTTTTGCCTTACAAACAATAAAACTGCAATATTACTAGCTTCGTTATACGGTTTTAGTAAACCCTCTAGACTATTATTCAAGTAAAGAATCCAGATCCAAAACCAAATCCTGCAGTTGTTAAGCAGATGACAAAATCTTATTTACTTATTTATTTTGTTTAAAATTAAGACTAAAAACGCAGTTGATTTTGCAGTTAATTCTTGAGAAGTATCATCTTCATCATTTCATTCAGTACTTGTATTGCCTTCCAAAATTTCATCGACTTCTTCTTCAGTGAGTTTATTGTTATTAGCGGCTGAAACCTCTTCAACACCTGGTTACTGAAGATGTTCAAAACCTTCTCCATGTATCTGATGCATAACTTTTTTACATACCAACGTTTTTCAGTTGTCATCGATCAACAGACATCTGTAGCAATAATTAAATTTGGGTTTGGTAGGTCGTAATACAACACACCTTGCTGACATCACCATATAATACTTGTGACTATTATGTCGATGAGAATGGCTGATCTAGACTAATCTATGACTTTTTGTGCTTAAAATTCTTATAATACATCCTCATTTCATTGCCAGTATGCCACAGAAAGCCCTTTTTGCCTTACAAACAATAAAACTGCAATATTACTGGCCTCGTTATACGGTTTTAGTAAACCCTCTAGACTATTATTCAAGTAAATAATCCAGATCCAAAACCAAATCCTGCAGTTGTTGAGCAGATGACAAAATCTTATTTACTTATTTATTTTGTCTAAAGTTAAGACTAAAAACGCAGTTGATTTTCCAGTTAATTCTTGAGAAGTATCATCTTCATCATTTCATTCAGTATGTGTATTGCCTTCCAAAATTTCATCGAGTTCTTCTTCAGTGAGTTTATTGTTATTAGCGGCTGAAACTTCTTCAACACCTGTTTACTGAAGATGTTCAAAACCTTCTCCATGTATTTGATGCATAACTTTTTTACATACTAACGTTTTTCAGTTGTCATCGATCAACAGACATCTGCAGCAATAATTAAATTTGGGTTTGGTAGGTCGTAATACAACACACCTTGCTGACATCACCATATATCGATGAGAATGACTGACCTAGACTAATCTATGACTTTTTGTGCTTAAAATTATTATAGTACATCCTTATTTCATTGCCAGTATACCACAGAAAGCTCTTTTTGCCTTACCAACAATAAAATTGCAATATTGAAAAAATTAATATGTATGGTCGTTATTCCGCCTGGATAGGGGTCAATTTCGGTAATAACATCGGTTCTGTGTACGTATCTAACAATCCAATCAATAACCAAAGACCATGTTATTTGTACTGACGGTTCGAAATCTTCTACTAGAACTGGAACGGCAATTAGAACTAGGCACTTAGGCACTAGAACTTAATAAAGCGATAAAACAAATTCACACTCAATGTGTACTGCTTCTCCCATTCTATTTTATTAGCATTTGTTCTGTTAATGAGCAACAATAATAAGAGCAACATGGATAGGGCCTACAAATGTTAATGTGTTAGAGAGTCTACTGACTATTTAATCTAAATTGTAAGCTAAGTGAGCTTGTTGTAAGTTTGGTCGGTTACTAAAAATTATTTTCTATAGTTTGCGTTTTAATAATTTTTTAGACTGGGGATATGTTGTTGTCTTTTGAGATTAGTATGCGTTGCGAGCAAAGCAGTTTGTTATATTAATTGTTTATTGATCTAAAGATGAAGAAAATACTCAAAATGTAAATAGTTGCTATAATATTGGTTAGCAGATTTCACTTAGCAAGATGAAATATGATCAGAATCTGACTACAGAACTTGGATATATAATATATTGAATAAATGAATATATGGATATATAATTAAATAAGCGTCATGTTATGTGAATCTGTGGTAATAATTTGGAGCTTTGTCATATATATTATTATCAAATAAACCCGTTATACGTCACGCTGCGAAGTGAGTGTCTAGTGGTGCTTGTGTGACTGATAAAAGTGATTAATTAACATGCTATAGTTTATAGCGACTAGATATTCCCTAAGGGCACGAGGACTCATTTTGAAAATCTACCCCGCAATAGTTTTACGTATTTTCATTGCCGGAATAATTGTGTCGAAACATTCTAGAACTAAAATAAATATGTGTCATGTAGCTGTTTTGTGGCACTCGGCAGATACGTGAAAGAAGTTGTATTGATACATTCCTCAGTATGTTGTTTTCCCTGTAGAAATAATACATAGGTAAAAACTTTGAACATGTTGTATATTTTCGATTTTTTTTTATTATCACTAGTAATATATTGTTACTAGTCGTTTCGGTCTAACCTACAATTTGTCTTTATAATAACTTAATTCTAGGTATATAACTAGGAGGACCCATCGGCCCTATCTCAGTCCCTGGTGAAATAATGTTTATACATGTCACTGCTGATTTTTTTAATATATACACCTCACCACACAACACTACACAAGATCAGATGGTTTGATTCTTTTGAGTCTGTGTCCTGTTCTGGTGGTATCCAATAGTTGCAATATTTCAATATTCGTATGAGAATGGAGTGTTTCCTCATGCCCCCTTGCAGTTCTCTTGATTTTTTGACTGACTGTGGGTATCTGAAGGTCTCGATGTAGGTAATCAGTCCTATAGTATTTCGGTGCACCCATAATACCTCTCAGGACTTTGTTCTGAAAAATTTGTATTTGATTTATGTTACTCTTTGCAGAACATCCCCGTAATTGAACTCCGTATGTCCATAGAGGTTTTAGTATTTGCTTATATAATAGCAATTTATTATGTACTGTTAATTGTGATTTTCTTCCAATTAGCCAGTACATTTTCCTATGTTTCAATTCCAGTTCTTTTCTTTTTTATATGTTCCTTCCAGCGAAATTTTGCATCGAGATTCATTCCAAGATATTTAGCGTTGTTGCTATATGGAAAGATAGTGTTATTTAATGTTATTGGTGCTTGTACGGTCTGTTTATAGGTGAACTGCACATGTACAGATTTACTTTCATTAATTCTTATTTTCCAAGCTTGTGTCCAATTATTTATATAGTCACTTGCCTGTTGTAATTTTCGTGAGGCTTCTTCACTATTGTCTCCGACAGCTATAATCGCAGTATCATCAGCAAATGTAGCCATCGTAATATTTTCCATTTGTCGTATACCACAAGTGTAGAGTAGATAAAGCATTGGTGTCAGTACACTTCCTTGTGGTACACCTGCTTTAGCTTCTTTTATTGTAGAGTAAGCTTTTTCTTGTTTAACTCTAAACATTCTGGTTGTGATGTATGATTTTAATAGTTGGGATGTCTAGCATTTTCTGTAGTTTATGAACAAGGCCTTCATGACAAACCTTATCGAAGGCTTGTGCTACATCTAAAAATACATAGCATAATTTTTTACTTTCGTAGGCTTTTTCAATAACATCTGTTATTCTGTGGTGGACCTGGTCAATTGTTGACTATATATATATATATATATATATATATATATATATATATATTATTCTATAACCTATTTTCCTAACTATAACATTTCCTAGTTGAGTTGTGCAAGTCATCATTGCAAGTGCATGTCATTTCTTTTATATTTCTTCTCCACATTTGAGTGTACTTTTCTTCTCCCAGTTGTTCTTCTATTTGCTTGTCCTTTCAAGCTTCATATTGATAAGAAATTCTGTAAAGAAGTCGCTGGCTTTCTAGTTCTATTTTTGTCTTTATAGCTGAGAGAATTCTACTGATTAGCAGTTGTTTTTTTTTTTATTTAAATTTCCTGACTATTCTGCAAACGATTCCTTCTATAAGGTTGTTTTTATAAGCATGTATTTTGAATTACCCTCGTTTTTGTCGACGTTTTCTAGTTCACTTTGCCTTTTAGATCTTGGTATCAAAGTTTTTATCTCTAGTGATGCGACAGATGTTTGAAATAACTGTTTCTATGGATTAATTTTCTGGTTACTTATGGATTCTAAGAAATTCAAAGAAACAGAACGTATGCAAATGTTGTTTCTTTCAATTTTCATTGTAATTTATTTTACGAAACAAATAAAACTAGAGGGATCGTTGGTGGTATTCACGAGTTGAATTTCGAGTTAGGACAAGGTTTAAATAATCTATAGTTGATTAAAACGTGACCAAAATGTATTTTAATTGGTAACCACGTATAAGTACGTTACATTACAGGACTCACCGATTGAATTTCTAGTTAGATGTTCTTTGAATTAGTTAGATGTTGATTGAATTTCTAGTTAGATAAGTTCAGATAAACTAAACCAAACCAAAATGTATTTTAATTAGTAACCACGTATAAGTACGTTACGTTACAAGACATAGCTGGACATTGTTTTAAAAAATGTATAATTTAGTAAAATATAACGAGTTAAAAAGAATAAATATCTGAACTCTGATATTTTTGGAAAAGCTTTTAAATTGTCAGTAATATTGAAATCTCAGACGAGTTATGAATAAAAATATACTACTATAAATAAAATTCAAGGCATTTTTAATATATCGAGATATGAAAAATAAACAAGAATAGAATTGGATTTAAGGCATATCAACACTTAGAAGGGCCGACTTGGTTGGCGCAGTGGAAAAGGCGGCAGGACAGTCCACCTGCTGTTGAGATAATCGCTGGTTCGAATCTTGTCGGAGCATGGTCGTAAATTTATATTTGTACAATATATATCTAAAAATATAATAATATAAATAAAGTTCAAGGCATCACTCTTTAATATATCGAAATATGAAAAATAAACAAGAATAGAATTGGATTTAAAACACATTCAATACTTAGATCAAAAAATAAATCGAGTCTTTGAATTTAAATTTACTTTTATTTGCGAGTTAAATAAAATTCTCGTCGGAGTTAATGTGTTTTCAAGCACAAAACAAACACGAGTCCTTTTCAACGTCTAATATCATAATATTTTACGGTGGCAATACGAAATAATTTTACGTCCAAACTTTTGTTTTTAAAAATGTAACTTCATTAAATTCGCAACAGTGTAAGAAAAAGAAATTGCTTAACTCCGGCAAAAGGGAAATTGTACTTTGCTTTTTTTTTGTTCATTAAAACTTATTGTTTTAAGGAAAATAAGTCCTTTTAAATTGCTTCATCCGAATTGCTTTTCATCGAGGGACTGGATATAATAATGCGACAATATTCTTTAAAATGTTAATTAAGTTTGAATGAATGACAATAAGTCAATATAAATAATAAATTGGGATAATTAATTGCTAAACCCTCCTTTTTCAATAATTTTTCAAAGATTTAAATATTTTGTGTGCTTCTGCAAGTAAATACTGTAGGCGAGTCGAATTTTCCTATTCTATATTTCCAAGATTTTCCTTGTTTTATATAGCTGAACGTTGTCAAATTATATGCATTTCTGTCTGGTCTATCGTCAAAAAAGAACACGAAGTTATTCAATTAAATTTGACGTGACATGCCAATAAGTTTATACAGTTATTAATTATATACATCGGAACGGAATTGTTTGGTTCCGAACAAGGCTGATCAATATTGGAATCCATTATTCTTCAGAGGTATGATAGATGCTTTTTAAATAGGGGTAACATTTTGTATTCTGGGGTGGAGCTTTAATATTCCAGATTAGTCAGGGGGTTGTTTTTTCTCGTCCGGATTGATGGGCATTTTAAGGTTTGCTTTTAAAAGATTAAATTGTTATGTATGATGCTAAATGTAAGCGGAAACGTGGATTAAATTTTCGGATTTAATTGTAATTTATAGGGATTAAAACACAGAAATTAGCATATATTAATTTTTTGTATGGAACTAGTGGATATTTTTAAATTTTTTCAAGTAACAGATGTCATGTTGGAGGAAAATGACTATTGTTATTAGCAAAATGACTATTTACGTCCCTTATATTTTTCATAATCTAATTGATAATCTCCTTCAGTGAAATTGCTTTCATAGCCTTAATCAAGCTAAAACGTTCTCTTTCTGAAGTGTTACTTCTAGATTTACTATTGGGAACAATGTTATTCAAAACCATATTAGGTCACTACAGTCATTGGTCAATTTATAGTTGGTTTCCTGTTTTTCCAGCCAATTTCTTTGATTTTAGGTCAAATTGAGAGTATCTTCCGAATAACTAGTACTGTTGTTTGTCTTTGAATCTAATCTGCTCTGCTTTTTGTCTAACATGATGTTTTAAATTTACCTACCATCGAGATATATTCCGAGGTATTCGGCTGATTCTGCTTGAGGAATCGGGCAGCCATTAACGCAAAATTAGCATGGAGAAATTTGGAGCTATTAAGCTTATTTTCTAGTCACTAGTCCATTTCTAGATCTTGTTGACTGCACTTGTACTTTTTCTGCAGTCTTAGGCAGAGATATATTTTGCCATGATAACTGTGTTGTCAGAAAATCTTCCAAGAACTGTTTCTTTTGTTGTTGCGATATCGTCAGTATAGAGCAGATACATGCGTGGTCTCAACTCACTACACTGGAGAACTCCAGCCGAAATTTTCCCAGCAGATGGCGCGTTTTATAACCAAAACATTAATAATCTTGAAAATTAATGTATTCTCAACCCAATATATAAAAATGTAATTCTTAAGCGAAACATCTAATACGTAATTTTGTCAATATTTTCTTCATTTTATAGTCATTGTTGCTTAACATAGTGGATAATGCATAGGCATCTCAGCATTTTTTGAAATCAAAATCTCACCTCACACATAATTTAAGTCAACACCTAAGAAAACAGTCTAAAATTTTGCCTGCTAATTTAGTATACTTTCAACAACTTGTCTTCTCAATCGATTTTTAAATTATTAGCTTGTCATAACATAATGACTATAGAATAACTACAATTGCCAATTGTACGTTAGGGTGAAAACGCAGAGGTCTGAGTATACCAATTGATGGATGACCAATTCTTGAAGCAAAATTAGAGAAATTTGACAAAAATCTAAGCAGTAGAAGAGACTTAAAATTAAAAAAAGTGTACTGGGTAGTCGCAAGATACACCCACCTTGACCTAACTTCAAAAAGATTGATTGATCAGTCAATAATAACTTTTGGGGTGCAAATATGGTACCATCAAACCAATTAGTAATCTAACACTGCTTAAACAAATTTCTTCTATTACTTACCAGTTATTATAGCTTTAACACTAAAAAAGAACTGCGCTATGTCCTCGAAGTCAAGTGGATCTACGAAGTTTCCCAAGATTTCGCATAAGATATGAAGGAAGGTTGTTAATCACAGTAACTTTGAAGCTATTCAACTAGTGGATAACTTGAAATTTGAAGCAAAACTGACTGCTTGTGAATGACTTCAAATACAAAACATAAGTAGTAGTAAATTAATTTTTAAATTAATATCCCACTAAACGTAACAATAAAAGATTTAATGAAAATACATACGATCAATTAAAAAAAAGTTGGAGGCGCCGGGTATCGATCCCGGTACCTCTCGCATGCTAAGCGAGCGCTCTACCATCTGAGCTACGCCCCCCTCTGTAAGAGAGTATTTTTAATTCTAACTCGAATTTCCATAATCCTCAACTGTTCTACTTTTTATCTGTTATAATTTGTAGTCCGCCGCAAGCAGGTACGTTCACAATATTTCAACGTACGAGCCATGAATATTAATATCACGAAAAACTTTCTACCTGTACCAGATTAAGGAAATTAAATAAATTTATAGTCGCTGTTGGCAGATAGACAAAGTAAATCTTTAAATATTCACTTTATTCGATTATCTCTGGGTTAATACGCTGATTTATTCATTGCTATATATCAATGCAAAATTAGATATATCATAATATTTAGTTGCATTTGTTTCAGGATAAATTAGATCTGAGTTCATCCGTAACTAGTTCAAGTTACGATTAAATTTGTAGGAATGTTCGTCGGGTCGGTCGGTCGGTCGAAATGTGTGGCTGCCGCTGCGATCATTTATCAGAACACTCACTACTATCTTTGGAAGGAATTTGCACGGGAACTAAAAACACTGATTGAATCAAAGTTGTTTATTCTAACTTACGATTGATACATGTGGTCGATGGGAGAATGGACAGGATATTAGGTTAAGGTGAAGGAAGTACGGTAGCGCTGTGGAAGTGGTACTGTTACAGGGGGACGGTGATAAGAAAAGAGAGCGAGACGTCGTCGTGATGGTCTTTTATACCCTGGAACTTGCATGGTACCAATCCACCGGCGTTGCCAACCTTTGTAGTTGTTGATGGTGAATTGGTGGTGGCCTAAAGGGTCGTGGCGGTCGCCACATAACTCCCCTCCTAGTGGAACAGCCGTGGAACGTACCTATATGTGGTGCAAGTTCCGGAATGCACCCGCAATCACGCAAACAAACGCCCGGGGACTGCTGATGAGATGGGGATCCCAACCTGAGCGAGGAGTTTTACGGGATCAGCTGCCATCGGAGCTGTAGCAGGACGTCGTTCGTCTTGAGGCGTTTAGCTTTGTCTGAGGGTACCTGTAAATGTGTTACGTGTCCCGTTTCGTGATGCGAGGGTGCTCATGTGTTGCTGGTATACATGATGGGCTTCTGTGGTTTTCGTCCATCAGGCTAGTCTCGTGGGATGTCGTCGACCACGTGATGTTGATGAGTTCCGTTCCTCGTGCTATCCTTCCATGCACGTGTCAAGCACCTGTCGAGTGGCCTATGTTGAGTTGATTTACCTGTTAGGCACTTTGATCACGTCGGGGTCACCAATTGTAGGAATGTTCGTCGGGTCGGTCGGTCGGTCGAAATGTGTGGCTGCCGCTGCGATCATTTATCAGAACACTCACTACTATCTTTGGAAGGAATTTGCACGGGAACTAAAAACACTGATTGAATCAAAGTTGTTTATTCTAACTTACGATTGATACATGTGGTCGATGGGAGAATGGACAGGATATTAGGTTAAGGTGAAGGAAGTACGGTAGCGCTGTGGAAGTGGTACTGTTACAGGGGGACGGTGATAAGAAAAGAGAGCGAGACGTCGTCGTGATGGTCTTTTATACCCTGGAACTTGCATGGTACCAATCCACCGGCGTTACCAACCTTTGTAGTTGTTGATGGTGAATTGGTGGTGGCCTAAAGGGTCGTGGCGGTCGCCACAAATTAATATTTATTCAGCAATTGCTTACTACATTGTAAAATTATCGACAACTTATTCAAAGTAATTTGCAAAGCTCTACTATAGTCTCAAAAAAACTGTGTCTGGGGAGGGTGGTTCAAATATGATGGAGACAAACGCTGTAGATGGCGCGCATGTATGTTTCGAAGGTCGCGGCTTGAGTATGTGATAGCTGGGTCCCTTACCAACAGTGTGGCATAGTTTTTGTCGGGAGCGCATGTCTCATGCGCATTCGTTTTTTAGTATGGGAAGGCGTTAAATTTTTCTGCGTTTGCGAAATCAGTTCGACAGTGAGTGCCTGAGTAGGGCTGTCGTGTTTAAATGGTCTAAAGCATTCAAGGATGACGCGAAATCGTCGAGAATGAGCCGCATGATGGTCGACCGCGAACCAGCAACACCAGACAATATTCGCCGCGTAGAACAACTCATTTTGGAGGACCGTAGGATGAATGTTCGAGATATTTGGGCTGAACTCGGCATCAGTATTGGTAGTGTCCAGTCTATCATCCATGAACACCTTCACTATCGCAAAATAACGGCGCTATGGGTTCCTGAACTGTTGAACGAGCAAAAATTGACAACGCGGAGGGGGGCGATTTTTTAACGCGAATCGTCACTACAGATGAGACGTGGGTACACTATTACACTTGAAGACAACCAGGTCTGCTGGCAAAGTTCTGTGTACGGTGTTTTGGGACAGGTGCGGCGAGCTGTACGTCGATTTCCTACCAACCAACGTACCATGAATGCTACGTACTACTCTAACCTTCTGAAAACACATATCGCCGGAAACCGGCTTATCGCTCCATACGGAGGAGCATTCCAGCACGAAGTGCGATTCTTCTCCAGGATGACGCCCGCCCTCATACCGCGCGTCTCACGCTCGATACAATATCGGAATTAGGATGGGATGTACTGGAACGCCCCCTCCTCCTCCTACAGTCCGGATTTATTACCCTATGACTACCACATGTTTGTACCAAAGATTCAACACCGACGACGAGGTTGAGGAGTTCGTGCACACATGGCTGTCCGAGTTTCCCAAGGAATTCTTCGATACTGGCATCAAAAAACTTCCATAAAGATGGACAAAATACGTAACTAGTGAGGGGAAATACCTAGAAAAACTGTACATTTTTGTAAATTTTTTCAATAGTAAATAAACGTATTTGTCTCGGATCTTATTTGAACCATCCTCGTATATTATAGGTCATTAGGATTAATACTATTCTCAGTCCAGGGACCAAGTCACTAGATGTTTCCCCTAATCATATTACATGTGACATCCAAGGTTTTCAAGAAACTATACATCAACAGGCTTAAAATAATCACATTAGAAAGAAATATTATTCCAGATAAAAAATTTGGTTTTCGTAACAAATGCAATAAACAAGTTCACAGATTAATCAATCAAATAAATAAATACTTAAACGAAAGAAAGTATTACTCGGCTGAATTCCTGGTTATATATCAAACTTTTGATAAGGTATGGCACACTGGACTTCAAGTTAAATTGAAAAATCTTCTGCCCCATCCGCACTTTCAGCTACTAAAGTCATATCTCACAGATAGACATTTAATTCTGAAACAGGGTGGCGAATACACTGACCCACATCCAATATATTCAGGTATTGTGTCCTTGGCCTATTGTTATATATTCTGTATACAGCTGACATACATAACGATTCATTTGTGGTTGAAGACATCTGCTCACCTGATGACCCTGCGTAGAAGAACTGGTCCTCCGGTAAATCTTGAACAATCATGAACTCCCGCAAAGATAATGTTAAATATCTGCGAATACATCTGGATCGACGCTTAAATTGGAATATGTATTAATAGAGTGTAATCAATTTGGGATTCAACTGAACCAGATGTATTAGCTCATAGGGCGTAACTCCGAATCATCTTTGGATAATAAAATATTACTGTATAAAACTATGGTACTGACAAATCCCACATAGCTTTCATTCAGAGATTACAAAATAAAGTGCTACGTACCATCATTGACGTCCCATATTATGCCAGTAACAGTCAAAATAAAGTACTCTGAAACATTGTGAGTGCACTCGAAATACACTTTCCAAATAATGAAATGTGCACGATGTCAGTGAAGTGCGTAGATTGAAACGATTACTACCATCCGATCTCATTATTTGACCCATAAAATAGTTTCTTTAACAAGATACAATATTAAACAAATTAAGTATATTACTAGTGCATAAGCTTTTATAGTAGATCATTGATTCAAGCGATCTTATACGTGTCATTGTACAGCATAAGTGCCTTGAAATACTTATTGACCATTGGGCACATTGTGGAATTCTAAGAGAATACTAAATTAAAAAATGATTACTGCTGCAGTACTACTCTCCCACTGTACAATAGCCGTGGTTTTGAATCGCATTTTCACTGTCTGTAGACAAAATTGTCTCGACAATAAACAACAAATTCATTCACGCCAAAGCCAGTAACTGGACTTATTAATCGATATGTCACATTCTGTAAATGGGCGTTTTGCTTTCTCAAGCCATAAAACAGTGAGCCACTCCACCTGATATTATCTAAGTTCTAAAAAACAAAATTTGGAGGCGCCGGGTATCGATCCCGGTACCTCTCGCATGCTAAGCGAGCGCTCTACCATCTGAGCTACGCCCCCTGATACCATATTAAACAACTACAATATAATTCATAAAGAGAAAGGAGTAAATACATTAAAGAAACTAAATTAAAAAAAAGAACAAAAGTTGGAGGCGCCGGGTATCGATCCCGGTACCTCTCGCATGCTAAGCGAGCGCTCTACCATATGAGCTACGCCCCCTGATACCATATTAAACAACTACAATACAATCCATAAAGAGAAAGGAGTAAATACATTAAAGAAACTAAATTAAAAAAAAGAACAAAAGTTGGAGGCGCCGGGTATCGATCCCGGTACCTCTCGCATGCTAAGCGAGCGCTCTACCATATGAGCTACGCCCCCTGATACCATATTAAACAACTACAATACAATCCATAAAGAGAAAGGAGTAAATACATTAAAGAAACTAAATTTAAAAAAAATAAAAGTTGGAGGCGTCGGGTATCGATCCCGGTACCTCTCGCATGCTAAGCGAGCGCTCTACCATCTGAGCTACGCCCCCTGATATCATATTAAACAACTACAATATAATTCATAAAGAGAAAGGAGTAAATACATTAAAGAAACTAAATTAAAAAAAAAGAACAAAAGTTGGAGGCGCCGGGTATCGATCCCGGTACCTCTCGCATGCTAAGCGAGCGCTCTACCATATGAGCTACGCCCCCTGATACCATATTAAACAACTACAATACAAACCATAAAGAGAAAGGAGTAAATACATTAAAGAAACTAAATTAAAAAAAAACAAAAGTTGGAGGCGCCGGGTATCGATCCCGGTACCTCTCGCATGCTAAGCGAGCGCTCTACCATCTGAGCTACGCCCCCTGATGCCATATGAAATAACTACAATACAAACTATCAAGAGAAAGGAGTAAATACATTAAATAAACTAAGTTCTAAAAAACAAAAGTTGGAGGCGCCGGGTATCGATCCCGGTACCTCTCGCATGCTAAGCGAGCGCTCTACCATCTGAGCTACGCCCCCCTGACGAAGATTGTTTTTTAATGTCAACTGTTTAGCCATAATTTTTCACTCTGATCTACTTTTTATTTGGTGTATTTCATTTGTAGTCTGCCGCGGACAAGGACACTCCCGGCCTTGCAACAGACGAGATAAGAATATTAATATCCTCAGAACTTTCTTTGAATCTCATTTTGGTTAACCTTCAGAATAACAAAGAAACATACAAACTAATCTAAAAGTAACGAAATAATATTTTGTAGAGGTTACTTGTAATATCTAGGTCATTTGTTCACCCAATTATTTATTAATGTCTAGTTTAAAAATTTAAAATTTCTTATTCTTATAATAAAGTCCTATTTTAGTATTATTGCGGCCTATAAAATTGAAAATTAGTTCGCTTTAGTATTCAAATGCTGTACATGAGCAATGCTTATAAGAAGCAACAATCTTATAGACGCGAAAGTTGAAGATGTTTGCTAGTGTTATTCTTATATTAATTCAGTCCGAGGAAGATATAGAGAGGATACAATTATCTAAAAGCCAATGCCCTGCATTAGGTGAGAATTTGGCAGGATTTAAGGTCAAATAAATATTTTAAGGATATAGTCTTTCTAGATGGATCAGTTATACTACTTTTTAATTAAATATAGTTCTACTGTTCAGTCTAGTGCATTGGAAGAATTTCAACCATTTTTATAGGCTTATTAAATATAATGAGAAAGTTTTTAGAATGTTTAATATGTAATTTTTTTTTTGAAAAACTGTTAGCTAAAATATATCGATATTTTTTCGCCATCCTTAGGCCAGATCAATCAATTCAATAAAGTCGAGAAGCTACTCCACAAGACTATTTTGAGAATAACATCAGGGATAATAACATCAATAATGTCAAGGGCAATAAGACCAACCCTATCTGAGATATTTAGATTTTACTATTACTAATTGTTCTTTCTTCATTAGATGGTTTTTAAAGTGTTCAAGAACTATTTTTGTAAGAAAAATTACGGCCATTTTTAAACGCTTATTAAAATGAATTAGAAGGTATTTAGAGTATTCAAAAACTATTTTTTTTTTGTAAAATCTCGGCTACCAAAAATATCGATATTTTTTCGGCATCTTTAGGCCCTAGCAATGAATTCATTAAAGTCGAGAACCTACTCCAAAAGACTATTTTGAAAGGAAACACCGAGAGATTTTTTGATATTTATAAACGCCCTAATAACTTCATCGATGATAAGGGCTATAGGACCAACCCTATCTTGCATTCATCATTACTCAGTTTTCTAAAATTTAATTTAAACATTTAGTGCCTCAATTACTTCACAATGTCTAGTTTTTAACCGTCTTCAAAATGGAGGAGGTTCTATGTTCGACCGTATATATTTTTTAATGTATGTTCGCCGATTTCTCCGTTAATTATGGACCGTTTTTCAAAATAATTTTTTTATTCGAAAGAGTATATTTCTGAGAGGGGGTCCCAGAAATATACTCTGGAATCAAGTCAGAATCTGTTGGGGGAAGGGGGGAAACCGAAGGAAGCGCTCAAATTTCAAAGGCACTTACAAAGCTTTGCAAGATAGTTGCGTATAATGTTATTGCTGAGCTGATGTGGCAGAAAATCGAAAGACGTTCAGTGCAAGAGGCATTCAGTTTACTTTTGCAACTGGGCACCTAGGTTATGTAGCGGACTCCAGAGCCTGAAGCGCTCCTTATTTTCAAACATTGTTTTTTTATTCCTATTTTTCAACATACCTTTACTTGGTCTACCCATTGTAATATTAAATAAAATAACTGCTTAATATAAATAATAATAATAATAGTTTAATGAGTAAATATCTATACACTAAAAAGAGAAAAATAAAATATTGTTAACACAAAAATTGGACAGACTTCAGCAAATAAATAAGGAACTCACTAGGAACTAAAAAATAACTAATTGCTTTTTCTTCATGAATATATTCTTTAATAGAATCCAATTTAAGAAAACATGAACTTCCTGACACGAATACCCTAATATTCTAATAGCACTATTTGTTAACCCAAGATCGTTTCCTAAAACCATCAAAAAACACATGACGTCGATCGTTTTATTAAACGGTATTAAGGCGAAATTCTAGAATAAACATCCTTAATCGTTTATGCGAACGATCATCCTCCTCGTATTACGTCCATTCGGCAAGAAGAGAGAGCCCAATATAATTTATTAGTTGAAACAAGGACAATAAAAAATAGCCCCTATCATCCATTATGCGGAGAAAATGGACCTGTCGAAGACCGTCTCCAGAAGTTTACCGAAATAAATGCACGCCTGTCATCTGTTCCTTACCAATTTCCTGCGAGGGACCGCTGTTTCCTGCATGTTGGGCCCCGATCAAATTTGTTTTGGTAATCTGCAGCTCGCAATTTTGACATGACATAAATGTGCGTGCGTCTTTTATAGATACTTTTTCCAATGCGTGTGCATGTTAAATATTCGGTTTCGTACGAAGGTTATAGGTTCGCTCTTATAGGTTATATATAGTCCATCCAAAGTTGCTATGAACATACGTCATCAAAATGTTTAATGTATTGCCTGCCGCAATTTATAAATTCGTTTTAGAATTAGACAATATTTTCCTTCTCATTTTATTCTAGTTAGACGACACAATACTGTTTGATAATTTCGAACACGTATACGAATGAGTCTGTCAGAGTCGTCCTATTGTCAAACCTATAAATTATTATGGCTGTATAATTAACTGTAGTTCTTGGATGTACTATGATATTAAAATAAATTGTATTTGATAACATTTTTGTTTCATTATTTTATTTAGATTACAATTTTGCTATAGGTCAGAGACAAAATAGACTAAAACTCAGAGTTGATGCGGCAACATGCTGTGTATTTAACGTCATAAATTGAGATGACGTATATTCACGTATTTTTCCATCAACAGTTGTTGTCTTAACACTATTTTTATTATCATCTTACCATGAGTGACCATTGGGTGTACTGTATCCGTTATTATAACCTTTTAGAAATTGTATTCTATTAAAAGCAATGTCTGGAAGTTCCATTAGACATCTTCGTGGGTTATCTTTACACCGTATACATCCTATATTACCCAACAGTGAATGAAGGGATGTTCTACATCCCTCAAAGAGCTGCACATCTCTACGCTTATTATGGATACTTTTCAGACAACAGTTTCCTCTCAGATAATTGTATTATTGACAACAAAAGTTGATGGAAAAAGGTAAACGTTGGAATAACTATCGATTAAGTTTTGTTAGTCGTAACATTTATTAATAATTCATTACAGATATATAGTTCTTCATGCTGGCAACAGGAATGGCTTTAGTCCTGGTGCAGAATTAATGTTTTCCTCTAAGTTCAAGGGTGACTACCATGGAAAAATGAACCATAACTTGTTTTTGCAGTTGTTTTAAAATCAGCTTTTAAGGAACTTACAGGAACAACCATCAGTTTTCGCTATATATAATGCGCCATAGCATAATACACTCACGGAGAAGATCCCAACAAAGGCTGCAATTAAGGAATTACTTAAAGTACATGTAATTTACTTTTTTAGAAATAAGCCTGAGGAAAGATACATGATAGATTAGATTGCTGAAGGTTATGTCCACAGAGTATTACGTCTTCCTTCCTATCACTGCATATTTAAATCCAATTGAGACAGGGTATATTTTTTTCGGTAACCTGTCAATGAAACTTGACATACACTAAGTAATCTAACGACTGTCCTTTAATTAAAAATAGAAAGCAACAAACGACAAATTAAAAAGGAACCACGGGTTTAATTAGTCGTACACGGGCTCGCATGGCAGACGTGAATTGTTATTCTCGTTTTTCGACGTGGAACTTCATTCATCAGACAGCGGCCGCCTAATTACAAATTTGTTTTCCCTTTATTTAATATTAGCGAATTCCGAAGAAGGATCTGATGAACGAACCGTCAGTAATTACTTCGGGATCGCTTGATGAGTGTCTAGAATTAGATCGGAGTACATATTTCTCTCCTGCCAACTATTCGGGGGGAAGAGATCCAATTAGTTCCACTATTAAGGTCCAACATTTATTAAAAATCAATATTTCGTTCTCTTATTTGTCTTACAGCCATTTTATGGAGAATTCATTTTGTTTTAGTTTAACTAAAGTATGTAGCAGATTCTAGATTAAAATGTGACAGTTCTTTGTTGAAACATAATGTCTTTAATTAAAAATGCCATTTAAAATACATTGTGAGCAACTTTGCTCAAAGGAAAGATAAGTCAGTTTGATTGTCATAAATAGTTTATTTGATCGTTTGAGATCTATTGCTGTTGTGTAGTAAATCCGGAGATCTGACTGACCGTGCTAAATCGCCACTTCACAAAATTAGTCTAATTGTTGAATGAGCTGTGTGTGCTGTGGCCCCATCTTGCTGAAACCACATGTCCTCTTGTCCTTGCTCTTCCATTTCAGGCACCAGAAAATTTCGAATCATGTCTTGGTACCGTTCATCAGTAACAGTAACGGCAACACCTTAGTCATTTTCAAAAAATAGGGACCAATGATGTTTTCGGCATGAACAACACACCTATTGTTTTTAGTGGATGCAAATGATGTTTCATAAATTAATTGAGGATTCTGTATTCCCCAAAACTGTTCTGTTATTGACGTGGCCACTGAGAAGAAAATGGGCTTCATCGCTCATTATCAATTTAGACGAACTATCTTCAATTTCACCAGAGTCTTAGGATTGCATTACTGTACTCAACTCATTCATCAGGATCTCTCGGTAGCAATTTTCGAACTAATTGAATTTTTTACGGGAACATTTTCAAATCAGTTTTCAAAATTCGCCTTACTGCCTGCAGAAATGTGTAACTGGGAACCACGTCTCCGAATTGATGTTTCTGGAGATTCTGCAACACTATCGCGCACCAGAGCCACATTTTCAGCGTTACTAGACGTCCGTTCCAGAACAAGGACTGTCTGCTCTAGTACCATACTGCCGAAAATTCGCATGTAATCGGTACATTGTGGTTTTGTGAAGCACTGGACCATTAGGATGTTTTCGACGCAATTTCCGCCAAGTGGAAATAATGGAACGATTATTTTCAATAAATATTGTCACTATTTCTGCTTGTTCTTATGTTATATATTTATCCATAATAAAATTTGGTCGTCTACACAACACAATGGTCTGTGCGAAACTCGGCTAAATGTCACATGTCCAAGATGACGCGCAATGAATATGATAGCGGGACTTTTGCCCCTCCTGTCATATCAGTGAAATGAATCCTCCTTTTTCTTATTTTCTTTAATGTTTCCTAAAAGGCTATAATTTTCTGTTTTAAAAATATAAGACATCGCAGCATTTTGAAGCAAATTTTTACTTATTTTATGATATTTTGAAATGTATAAAGATATACCTATATACCTAGATTAAATTATCGCGGATCTTTGTTGAAAATTAATGTCTTTAATATATTATATATTTAAATACCATTTAAAATATATCAGTGAAATTTGTCTACGGCTTTCATCTCTTTTTTCCTTCATTCTTTGAAGTTATTTAAGGAGCTACAATTTTTTGCACTAATAGTATAAGACATCGGAGCATTTTAAAGCAATTTTTGATTTCTTTTGTAACATTTTGAAAATTGTTGCTATGTAACAAAATCATATCGTTGTAGTTCTATTTTAATTGCAGTAGATAAACATATCTCATAATAAGTTATATCTAATTGGTTTTTAACACTAAAATTATTATGTTTGAGGCATCTAAATGAATTTTGCAGAAGCGGCACTTTCTGATCGAGCATGTTCGAGTAAATTACAAGTACCTAAAACTTGAGCCACATGTTCTTTTGTGAATAAATTATTTCTTATTATTTTTTCAATTTCAATAACACCTAATTCTTGTTCAAGGATAAGCCTCTTTTTCACTTCACTATCAGTAAGGTTTTTTTCAGGGGTATTTTTCTATATCACACTACAGTTTCCTTTTTAATATAATACAGTTATTCAGTGATCATAGATGCAAATCATGAAACGCTCGAAATTGCAAAAGTCTGCTGCGGACTTTTTTGATTCCCAACAGTTGTATTGTTTGGATTTTAAGTTTTGTTAATACTAATTGTGAACATAATTGAATTAAATTGACTATGGCGGAGATTATCCTATTTGGGCCGATTTAAATGATTCTATTCCAGATAACTTCTGGAACACAAAATCCAGAACTAACAAGGTAAACAATAGAGCCATCGCGCATTACCCCGAACTGTTATCGCTATCAAACTTTTTGCCGTAATACCACAGACACGGAATAATAGACAAACAAAATTGTAATTAGGCTTCTGGTGCCTGACAAAGAGCCGTGTCCAAAAGCGATCAAAATAATGCCCGGCTAAACCGTACGGGCTAAATTAAGTTCGCGGTTCGTTTTTACTTTGCAGCGTCCAGATTTTAATTAGATGACGGTGACTGCAGTAGCGCCGGCTATCAGCGGGACAACACCGCTTGTCTCTCCCGAAAAAAAATCACGTTTATCCCACGGAAAATGCTGTCAGGTCACGTCTATTCCAATTTAATGGGTTTGGGAAAAGTTCTGCCGAAACAATTAGAATATAGCGGAAAGTTTTAGTAAGATGGTCTAAGTTTTAATAAAAGAAGTCCCGTTCGACGTTTTCTTGAATTTGACCAATTATTCGGCTGTTAACTGAGTCCATGGATAAGATAGATTTAACTGATTTTGTAAGACATTCATTCTATTAAATATTAATGAAATGAAGCAGTACTAAAAACGTATAGTTTGTCCAATAAAACAGTGAACTCGCGTCATCTGAGTCGATGACGTCAAAACGTCGCGTTGTTTCCGCATCAATTTTTAGTTTTAGTTCATTTATTTTGGCTTTGAAATACAGCAAAATTCTAATCTATTTAACATTTTTTTATTATTTGATTATTACATTATTACTAGTCGTTTCCGACTAACCTACAATTTGTTTTTATGATACATTAAATCTAGGTATATAACTAGAAAACCCCATCGGCCTTATCTCAGTCTCTGGTGAAATAATGTTTATACATGTCCTTGACGTGTTCTATTTTATTATATGTACCTCACTACACAACACTACACAAGATCATATGGTTTGATTCTTTTGATTCTGTGTCCTGTTCTGGTGGTATCCAAAATTTGCAATACTTCAATATTCTAATGAGAATGGAGTCTTTCCTTATGCCCCCCTTGCAATTCTCTTGATTTCTTGACTGACTGAGGTTATCTGAATGTCTCGATGTATTTCGGTGCACCCACAATACCCCTCAGGACTTTGTTCTGAAAAATTGGTATTTAATTTATGTTACTCTTTGCAGAACATCAGCATAAGTGAACTCCATATGTCCATATAGGTTTCAGTATTTGCTTATATAATAACAATTTATTTTGTACTGATAGCTGTGATTTTCTTCCAATTAGCCAGTACATTTTCCTATATTTCAATTCCAGTTCTTTTCTTTTCTTTTCTTTTTTATATATTCCTTCCAGCGAAGTTTTGTATCAAGATTCATTCCGAGATCTATATAACATAACTATACAAAACTACTGGACGAAAGATTGGAAAATTCAACTTAATAGCTCCAAATGTGTCCACGTTAATTTTGCATTCCATCGAAATAACAAAATCTTAATTATATCACTCAATGGATGACCGATTTCTCAAACAGAATCAGCTAAATACCTTGGAATCCATTTTTACGATAGATTAAGTTGGAAACATCACGTTAAGCAAAAAGCAAAACACATTAGAACCAAAATAAAACAACTATCCTGGTTAGTCGGAAGATATTCTCAACTTGATCTAAAATCAAAGAGGTTGATGTATAATACAACTATAAAGCTAATTTAGACCTATGGGGTGTAAATATAATATTGCACTAAAAATTCAAATCAACTAGTCATACAACGCTGTTAAAACAAAGTTTTTCGATTGATTACCAATGCCTATCGTTACGTAACCAACGAAGATCTGCACGATGATCTGGAAATCAAATGGATTTGCGATGTTATCCAAGATTTCGCATTAAAACACGAAGATTACTAAATCATACTAACGTGGAAGTAATACAACTGCTGGACAGCGCGCAGGATGTCAGGAGATTGAAGCGAACAAACTATACGAATTTATATAAAGTGTAAACCTTTAGTGTAAACTATAGCTATAAGTTATTATAATTTTATAATTGAGGAATACATATTGATGTATTTTCTCGCATTCATCTTGCTTGTGAATTAATCCAAGTTCAAATGAAAAGTAGTAATAAATTAATTGTAAATTAAGATTGTACTAAGCGTATCTAATAAAGATGTTATAAAAAAAATATCTGAAAGATAGGAAAATCTAGATAATACTTTGAATAAAATACATTCTACCGATTTTTTACAATAAAGCTTCTAATTACAAAATTACTTTAAAACTAATTTATAGGCCTATTTGTATCTTAAAAATAACCTTATGAAACCCAAAACAAATTTAAGTCATTGTACAGGCAGAAAAAAAGTATAGTATATATCATCTATAGTATAATACTGAAAAATGGTCCAAAAGCCGAAGATCAACAGTCAACAAACTGCGCTAAAAGACTTTGGCAATTTTTCAGCGCGTATTATACGCATAAAAAGTAGACAGCAGCCTGGAACAAAAACGAACTTAAGACTGTTTCGCCGTTTATTCGCAAAAAATTTACTGGGGATATGAAAGAGATGCATACGTTAGGGATCCGAGTGAATAATGAACGAGACAAGATAGTTCATTCCATATGCAGGAGGGGCTTCTATGACGGAACTTCAGAAGTCGTCTTTTAGTTGCTTTATCTCGATATCTAAATGTGTAGCAGCCATACACACATCAGAAATCGAGTACATCAAATATATAGACTTGGTACGAATACGAATTCTGGGAATATATTTTTTGTGCAATACCGTAACCCAATATCTGGAAAATGAGATGAAATGGTCAGTATTACTAACGCTAATTGGAAAAGCTTCTAATATTGTAAGTAATATGTAGGTAAGAATGATACATTTTGAATACTAAATACATTAGTGTATTATAGAGTGTTTATAGAGTGGTATTAGTTGGGATAGTCCTTATCTAGAATTTTTAATTTTATACAGATTGGTACTTTAATTTCATAGTAATTTGATACGATTACAAAAATACACATACCCTATGAATGTTTTATTTAGCGAAGAGTCCCAACTAGTTACAGCAAATAGTTGCAGTAAATAACTAGACAATAAAAAGAGCTATATTGACTTTATTACCTTCATTTGAAGTAGGTTATGTAAACAGGTACTTGATTGAGTCATATCCAATCAAACCAAGTGTTGTACATGTGTAAATGGAAGTTTGAAATATGTAAATCAGATAATATAAACTGTATAAAATTTGCAACTAATGAAGAGTTCCATCTTAATCATACAATATCACCTTTTACATATAGTGTCAACAATGTTGTTTGATTATAAACACTTAAAGTAGTTAGAGTAGTTCTAAGCATCTAGATGCCCTCAAGACAACTTCCCTTTCTACAAGCAAAGTAAAAGTGTTATATTAATTTTCTAAAATATATATTGGGCATATAAATTAGCTTTAAAGGATTTCTTTTACAACAATGTTGTTTGATTATAAACACTTAAAGTAATTTGAGTTGTTCTAAGCATCTAGATGCCCTCAAGACAACTTCCCTTTCTACAAGCAAAGTAAAAGTGTTATATTAATTTTCTAAAATATATATTGGACATATAAATTAGCTTTAAAGGATTTCTTTTACAACAATGTTGTTTGATTATAAACACTTAAAGTAATTTGAGTTGTTTTAAGCATCTAGATGCCCTCAAGACAACTTCCCTTTCTACAAGCAAAGTAAAAGTGTTATATTAATTTTCTAAAATATATATTGGGCATATAAATTAGCTTTAAAGGATTTCTTTTACAACAATGTTGTTTGATTATAAACACTTAAAGTAATTTGAGTTGTTCTAAGCATCTAGATGCCCTCAAGACAACTTCCCTTTCTACAAGCAAAGTAAAAGTGTTATATTAATTTTCTAAAATATATATTGGGCATATAAATTAGCTTTAAAGGATTTCTTTTACAACAATGTTGTTTGATTATAAACACTTAAAGTAATTTGAGTTGTTCTAAGCATCTAGATGCCCTCAAGACAACTTCCCTTTCTACAAGCAAAGTAAAAGTGTTATATTAATTTTCTAAAATATATATTGGGCATATAAATTAGCTTTAAAGGATTTCTTTTACAACAATGTTGTTTGATTATAAACACTTAAAGTAATTTGAGTTGTTCTAAGCATCTAGATTCCCTCAAGACAACTTCCCTTCCGACAAGCATAGTAAAAGTATTATATTCATTTTCTAAAATGTATATTGGGCATATAAATTAGCTTTAAAGGATTTCTTTTAATTTGATGCTTTATTCTAAAAATTTGGGAAAATGTACTTTATTTTAAGTATTGTCCATCGATAGCCGCTATTTTTTCCATCAAGCAATTTACGGATTCTATCTCAAAAGAACGATGTATCTACGAAGCGACCCATTTTTTGGTATCTTCAAAAATGGTGAAGCGCTGCTCAGGCAGATCACGACTCATATGTCGGAACAACTAGTAAACAAACAGAGCGGGATATGGAGAATACTGCGGGTTGGATAGCACTTCCTATCTTGATGTTTCCAAGTATATTTTCCACTAAACTACGTGTGGTTGAACCTTGTCATGCTAAAGAATTGCACATTGTGTCTTCGCTTGTGTTCTGGTCCTTTTTCGCGCAGTCCTTAACGCTCTTTGCCTTCGGTGTAAAAATCACCATATAGCTATTATACGTTTTACATTAATTATTCTACTCATTGCTACTGATTATTTAAAATACTTATTTTGATATATTACAGAATATTGTTTGCTTTTCTTAATATATAAATAGATAAAGAAAAATGAATTGTTAAAAAATATATTGCCTGTATTGTTACCAAACTATGGTCAATTATTTAAAAAAAAACAGCTCTTTACTTCTCATTTCTCCCTATGATTATTTATTTTAGTTTCTGTAACATTTTCTGAACTTTCGGAACGCAGATTATTGTTCACAATAACCAGTATTTCTATTTGGAATGCCAACTGTTGGTAAATTAGGGCTTATGGTTTTTATTATATGGATCTTATTGATCCTACTCGTTTCATTTCTACCGGATAGGTCATTAATACCGATAGTCATTTCGGACCTATGCGATCCAATTTAATAAAGGGTGTTTCACCCTATTATATGTCGATGCGCTTGGAATATTCCGAATTCTAACACTCTCCTTCACCGTTACAGGGTGTAATAATGGGCATATTATTGACTCGATGAAGTAAATATATATTTATAACCGCCTTCATTTCATTTTAATGCCATTGTACTATGCATTAATGGGAAATATGGGGCAATATCAAATGGTTCCATTATTTTTATCCATTACGTTCTAACCAATTATTCATTCTTTAATATCACTGATTAGTAATGTTACGAATATTGTAATATAATACACCTCTTTTATTTTAACATGTTTGTATTCTTGGAGGTTGCCTTTTATGTTGTAGGATTTGGTATAAAAAGCAATTATTTATCAGTATTATCGTGTTTTCACAGAAATCAGTACAACGTTACATGTACTCTCCAAACATATTCTAGTTCTCCAATCTTCAATCACCTATGGCTATAGACAATTTAAGACAATCTTTATGAAATTCCTCTTTAATTGAACTGTGGCCATGAATAGATCCTTAGAATTGAGTTCATCAATGCTTATTGCTTATCCACTTAGTAGACGGGAACAGTTATTTTTTATGTTTCTCCTTTTTACCAATAAGGGTTTATCTGGACTGGATCTATAACCACGGCCTTCGACATTAACCCTACCCAGTGGCCAGTGATCAATTTAGAGACCATCCCAGAACTGTTGTCACTGTTGCCGCCTATAAAGACATTTACAATTACATTCACAAACATAAAGTACACTTGAACAATCAGTAAATATAAAGATCACCCTTGTATTGTGTTTCCTACAAATATAACTCTGATAAGAATTTGAAATATGATAATATATTATTAAGGATGTATGGATTATGAATAACGATGTTATTTTAGACAACAAATTTTATGTCTTTTTTTTCAGGTAAGCTTTACCTTGCGCACTGTAGAGTTTTACTATGTTCCATTTGGTAAGTTATAAAACTTTATTCGTCCACTTTTTTGAAGAGTGAAGTCTTTTATTGCACTTTCAATGTCTATAGCATCACACACCTCTTGCTCAATAGCCAGATTGGTTAGCCTTAATGCACTCGTTGTTGATCTTTAATAATTTATTATCAATTTCAATTTTGAAAAACTTCTAGCAGCAGAAACAGACTATCTTAAAGCTTGAGTTTTACAATATATTTTAATAACTTAAGTAAATCTGCATCAATTCATTCAAGTCCATAGTCGAAGTCCTCCTCATCAACTTTCTCAGATTAGTAGTCTTCATTACATTTAGTGCCGTCCAAATTTAGTATTATAAGCGGAGCTAGATAAGCCTACTTATCACTCACGGATTTCTGCAATGATTCTATCTGACGGTGAAAATAGCTTCTGTTATGTTTATCAATTGATTCGAATCATAAGTGCGCCAAACTGTGTCGTTGTTTAAATATTTACAGTATGTTATTAATTATGTCATGTACTTTTTCAAATGCAGTATATTCACCTAATAAATATTTGCACCAACACTGCCCTAAATTAAATGTTATAAATGTTACAAAAGCTTACGGAAAATATTTTTATATTTTTTTTTAATATGAAGATACTGACACAGACGACAGTTGGCAAAACATTGACAGATTAACTTTTTTTAAACTAATTTTAATCAAAATGTGACGAACGTATACAACTAAATTAATACATTCAGTCAAGGGCAAAAGAAGAAGCAAGACTTTTACAAGTGCAGTTAGGGATAAACAATTGAAACAAACTAATTCGGAATATTATCAAAGTCACGCTGAAGTATCTAGAGAAGCTGCTAGAACATATATCCTATAGAAATACCATGAAGTACATAGAAGAGTTATTGTTGAAATGATAAAATTGTTAGATAGAAAGCTACCATTATTAAACCATACCCTGAGTCTTTGAACTACCTCCTTGTTCATCAGGATCTGCTCTCAGAACATTTTCTATGTGCAATTTATGAATATAATGCATCAAATAAAGTCTCTTGGAACTAAAGTAGTAAATACTTTCGATTCCAAATTCGAATCTAACAGTAATACGTTGTTTATGTTACGCCTAGCCAAACAGGCATCAGCTATATTACATTCGATCGATACTTTTAAAATTATCTTTTCTATTGTTTTGGAATTAAGGATTTTTCTCATATTTTTACTTTTACCCTGTGTTGGCATGAGCTAGCGTATGGTACTGAATAATTTTTAAATGTTTAAAAATATATATTTTTTATTTATTTAGGCTTAACATCAACGGATTTATTTATTAAAGGTACAAGACATGTTCGGTTTTGTATTTAAAAACACTGCAACCAGCAGGGCCCATTGAAATTTTATTAAAAAATGGATTAAATGAAAACATTCTCCACGTCAAACAAAACGTACTGAAATTGTCGATGTTATTTGCAAAACGCTCGTCTATTCATTGAAGGACGTAGTTGATTATAAAATACATAGGCCTTTTTTTAATTAAACGTGGAAGAAATAGTATACTTTTAACTATTTTTCAAATATTTTTTTTTAATTTTTAATATTTTCTAATCGAGAAAAAAATTAAAACCGATATTGTCCTCAAATAAATTGCAATAACCTGAATTTTCGATTATTTAATTAATTAGTTAGTAATTAAGTATCGACCTTTTATGGCGGTTTAACGATTAGTTAGAAGATTTCTAAGGTATAACAAAAATATTATTGTTTAGATATAAAGCTTAGAACCAAGGATATAACTCTCGAAGAAACAATAACTTAGCTATTCTAATAGAATGTTTTATATATAAATACAGAAAGAAGCAGAAACATTCCTAAAGTCATTTAAAACAGTTTCTTTTGCAATAATAAAATCTAAAAAATAATACAAGTGATGAGAAATCACCAGAAGGAGTGAAAATGGCTACCATGCGATTTGAATGCTACTTCGAACTGTTTTCACATAAATGTTTTTTTGTCTGGTGAACAAAAAGGAAGTCTTCTGTGACATATTATGATTGTTAGTAATGTCATATTTGTAGCTATAACGTCCTGTTGAGCATATGGTGAAGTCAGTAAGGTTTATTGTATTTCGAGTTGCTAGAACGGAATAAAACTGTTACTACAGATCTCTACCAACGTCAATTAAATAAACTGAACGACGTTTTGAACTTTGAGCAACACTTTGAAAAAGTTTTAAAATATACACTATTCCAGCTAAAATGAGACGTTCTATCGCAATCAATATACTCACCAGATATAGAGTCTTCTGGTCAGCACTTATTTCCATTGATGCAACATAGCTCGATTGGCTGGCACATAGATTTGAAATGCTAAATAATTGGATTGCTATTCTTTCGATGCAGTATGGTCGTGTTGCTAGAAAATTTAAAACATATCGAACCAATTTTTTTCAGTAGATACAATTTTAAATGAAAGAAAATGCCTACTTAATATTATTACGAACTGTCACCAATTCACGATCAGATCATTTGAAAGTGATAGTAACACGTAATGAGCCTCCGTTACATATCTGTTGAATATGTTTGGATAACTGTTTGTTTATAGTGATCCTTATGATTGTCTAAAAATTAATACTCTATGACCTTGAATTTGCCAAACATACTCTAGTCTTGTGTTAGTATGCTTATTTTTGATTCTACTTTTTCAATATAACAACAGGTCAATTGAAAAGTCCCCGGTCTGACACATAGATGGCACTACTAGAATTAAATTCATATGTTTTTTTAGTTACCCCTAACCCTCAAGAGATGTGTATATAAATTTGACAGCTATCAGATCATTAGTTTGTGAATTGTAGCATATTGAGTGAAGCAACTTTTGTTATTGTGAAAAAATGGATAAAAAGGAATTTCGCGTGTTGATAAAATATTACTTTTTGAACGGAAAAAATACCGTTGAAGCAAAAGCTTGGCTTGATGCCGGATACGAGGATTGGTATGCTAAGTTTAGACGTGGTGAAATGAGCACCGAATACGGTGAACGCAGTGGACGCCCAAAAGGGGTTGTTACCGACGAAAATATTTAAAAAATACACAAAATGATTTTGAATGACTGTAAATTGAAATTGAATTAAATAGCAGATACTCAACTGAACTAAAGATATCAACTGAACGTGTACATCATATCATTCACGAAAATTTGGATATGAGAATTCGGAGCAGTGTGTGAAGATGATCAAGCGCAATAAACCTGAGTTTTTGCTTCGATATGTGACAATGGATGAAACATGGCTCCATAATTTCACTCTGAAGTCCAATTGACAGTCATCCGAGTGGACTGCACACGATGAACCCGCTCCAAAGCGTGGGAAAACGCAACAATTTTGCAGAAAATAAAATTATTATAGCTTTGATCATCTTCTTGTAACAACACAACATATCTAATGAAATCGCTAAGTAGTTGATCACCTTTTTTTTCAAAATCGATATTATGAGATTTTTATTTAAGGCTTATAGAGTTCTTATTTCATATTGTCTGGAGTTCATCAATTTACAGTTAAGTAGTTATATTATTTCTAATTTCACAGTTAACAAGTGTACCAATAATAAATTGAATGAAATTTCCGAAATAGTGAAACTTTTTTATTATGATTTTTAAATTTAAAAGATTTATGGGTACACGAGAGTAGGTAGTATATTATAGGAGAGTATTATTTATATACAGTTCGTAAACTAACATGACATCGCATGATATTCATAAACTTATCGTATGAGATAAAATTGTGTAAACTATCAATAGCCCTGTGCTGTAGAGTCATAGTGAATAACTACAGCAGCACGAATATAATGGGGTATAAAATATTTTTAACAAAAATATGTACCGAATAATCGTTGTAATAACTAAATAAAAATAAATAAACACCTTACTTAATCTATCTACTACACGTATTTTATATTCTACTATATACATACAATTTAGCTTAATACCTACCTAAACTTATTTATGTTACAATATTATTTTAACTACTATCGACTAATTAGATTAGAATCCGTGCCGAGCCTAAACAATACAAAAATAATAATATAATTTTGTGACATACACAAAGTGAAATTACGAACAAAACAAATTAATTTGTTGGTTATATCGACGATTTTATTTTTCTCTTTTTAGTTAGATATGTACTCAATAAATTACACAGTTATTTTATTAAGTATTACAATGGGTAGGCCAAGTAAATGTGTAAACCGTATGAGGAAAAATAGGAATAAAGAAACAACGATTGAAAATAAGAAACGCCTCATTCAGGCCTCGGGATCAGCTACCTAACCTAGGTAATTTGACAAATGTTCTAACCAAACTAGAACAACATAAAGTTGTTACCCTCGCCCGCGACCTCCGCGTGTTAACTCTTTAACCATTACACTATACAAGCAGTTGCCAGAAATATTTCTACGACTTCTCAAATGATATAGTTAGTGCTTAAAAAGCAAATTGAATGGCTTTTGCACTGAATTACTTCCGATTTTCCACCACATCTGTTCATCAATAAAATTATACACAAATATTTGATTATTTTAAATAAAAAAAAGTATGTGAAAACTTTGTACATGCCTTTGAAATTTGAGGATTTCTCTCGATTTCCCCGAATTCCGCCATCAGATCCCGATTTGGTTCCAGTGGGACCACCTCGAAAGTGCACTCTTTAGAATAAAAAAAAAGAATTTTGAAAGTCGGTCCATAATTGACGAAGAAATCGGTGAACATACATTAAATATATATATATATATATATATATATATATATATATTCAGAAGTATATTCAGTTCCACTGAATATATATATATATATTCAGTGGAACATAGAACCCCCTCCTTTTTTAAAGTCGGTAAAAAAATACATTATACCGCGGTAGTCACTTTGAAGATTGAATCATTAAATAATTTAGGCTGGAACAAAATTGTTAATTCATGAAAATATTCTTCATATTATAATATTAATTAACGATTCTAATAGAGTAATGTATAGAATTTCTGTCGTGCGAAATATGCCTCTTATTAGAATGTTGATATTTTCGATATTAGTGACTCCATATGATCGAAATTTTAAATTATTGACAGAATTTATAGCAGGTCGGGGGGAATGCCGTGGCGGAATTGCTATGCATATTGATAAGCGTATCTTTCGGTTAGGTAGCAGCTGTACTTAGGGGGTGAGATTAATGAAATCCTTTATTAAACAAGCGAAATCAACAACACGATATGCATATTGGACCTTGCAATTTGCGTGAAAGTTATTAGATAGATTGTGGTTAGTTTAAATGCCATCTCATATTTATTTACAAGGTTTATTTGTGTTGCACGCTGTTGTTCTTGATGTACTGGTCATTTAACTATTTACTTTTAAAGATATATATTACATTTTACTTAATTTAATTTTAAGAATGACCAATCTATTAGTTTGTTTTTGTTAGTACAATTACGATTAATGTTCCTATATTATATAGGTCTGAACTTTAGAGCAATTGTATCTAGAATTTCATACTTTATGTAATGATGAAACAACAAATTTGGTCTGTCTTGGTCATCTAATAAGTCATCAAAATCATTAAGTATCAATTAAAAATCAGTTAGTTTCCATTGAATTCTGTCTACCACTATATTAACAAATATTAAACCAATGAATGGTCCCTCCTATTGATGTAATTTGTCATACAATATTAGTAACGATTAATTATTGACATATTAACTGGACATTTTCCTTTTTTAAAAGTTTAATGTATGTCACATTACGTAATAATATCATGATAATATTACTTAATGTATGTTGTAGATTTCTTGTATAAATTAGTTCTATTTACAATTAAACTGAGTTTCACTAAAATTATTTGGGATTAGTTTGAACTTTTCTTATGTAAAATTAAATATTTTTTAAGGGTAACATTTTATTCTATTTGTCTTAAAAGCAATATTTTATTTCGGCAGATTTTGTTGTATAATTTTTCATTCAATGACTATTTAAATAGAGTTTTATAATTAAATGTATTAAGTATGCAATGAGTAATGTTAAAAAGCTCTAGTAGAAGTATAAAAATCAGATCTTAAAGAAAGATAAAAGACAATTCTTAAGAAAGCAATACCACCACACAAACTAAACATATCGTTAGTGTGGAAATAAATTCAGACCTTTTATAATAATTGTTGATTTTATTTATGCATTGTTAAATAAATTAATAAAAACTTGCATGTATAAAGATTGTTTACAATTTAAAAAAAAATGGAGGCGCCGGGTATCGATCCCGGTACCTCTCGCATGCTAAGGGAGCGCTCTACCATCTGAGTTACGCCCCCTGTGTGTAAGCATTTTTATCTAGCTCTCTAGGGCTTATATATTAAGAGAAATTGCTCTTATTACATTTAATTTCTTTCAATCTTTTTTAATGCATTATTTACTACATTAAAGATTACAGTGTGTTCAGTTGAACAATGTTCTACTTTATTATTAAAGCCGTTAGTTAAGTAAATCAATAAAAATGGGTCATTTTCAGAGTTCTTGTTAGATTGTTATTGTCGAGAAGCTGGAGAGGCATTATGAGGTTACTTCTATAGGATATATTAGAATATATCATGTTCATTATATAATTTTATATTAAAAAAATTCATTATATATATATACTTATATATAATATTTATATGTAAGTTATGAAATACATTTTATACAGCTTTATTTTATTATATACTGTTTTGATTTCACTTACTTCAAATATTCTATATGGAAATCCTCCCATTTCTAGTCGCCATATTTATCAGACGCTGAACTAGTTTATTGACATTTTTAATCTGTCACATAACTGATACGAGGGTTACCATTTATATTTTGAGCCTCGGCAGTACTGTTAGGTTGCATCTAATGTTTCCAACTCGATGTTTGACCTTTATAATCTTAATCTTCTTCAGACCGTTTTATTATTTGAGCACAATTTGTGTTATTTACAGTGACATGAAAAATTGTCAATGAAGAAATGTGAGTTATTTCCTGAACATTTTCGTCCGACAATGTTTTACAACTTTCGATATAGATTATCAAGACTAGAATACATCCAATCAACTTTCTTTTGAAGCCATCTTTGGCAATATTTTCGGTGAAGCGTTGGTACAACGAATTTAATGGTGGTTATAATTCGCCTAGGGACGAAAGTCATGATGGAAGTCCAAAATCAGCTGTGTCAAAAAACTTTGAATCCGAAAATTACCTTCTGCATATTGGATTCCGACATTTACTGCGAAAAAGAATTGTTCATATTTGATCCCGCATAATTTAACAATAGTGACCTCAACGGGGGACGAAGCGACATTTTTGTTAATAAATTGGTGTCTTGTTATGAAGACTCACAGATTCATCTTGGACCCTTTTATTAGTTTGTTTTTTTTTGGGGGGGGGCGGGTTCTTCTAAATGCTCTTAGAAAAGTGGGGGTAAAATAGTAGTGATTTAAAAGCAGTGTAAGCTTATTCAAAATCCTAATATTTAACTTAAAATAAAGATACGTTAGACTTATTTATTAAACGTGACAAACTTAAAGCTCCAGATTCCGTTAAATAAACACGATATTAAGAAAAAAGAACAAATGACAGCAAGGTCCCCGTCGGAAGGTTCCAAATATTTTAGGGTAATTCAAACTTCCGCCTTGATTAATGTGTCATGAAGTTTCGGTAAAGTTTTAATATTACTGAGAGGGACAAAAACGATTGTAATAGACTATCTTTTGTCAAGTGATATACAAATGTCAGGCCGAGGGGGGAAGGACGTAGGGCGACAATTTATGAAGAAAATTAAAAGTGACACGGGTACCGAAAATGCCGAAGCGTCTATTATAAAAAAAAAAACAGCAGATGATGATAAAATAATACAGTTTGTGTAACGAAGTTTTGTTCATCAACATTTTTTAAAATTTATTTATTACATTGTTACTAGTCATTGCCGAGTAACTTACAATTTGTCTTTACAATAACTTAGATCTAGATATATATCTTAGGAGGATTCTTCGGCTCCTGTCTTAGCCTCTAGTGTAATAATATTTATGTATTTACACCTTACTACATTATACTACACAAGATCAAATTGTTTGATTCTTTTGTGTCTGTGTCCTGTTCAGGTATTAACCAAGATTTGTATTACCTCGATGTTGACATGAGAATGAAGCCTGTCGTCGTGTCTCCTTGCAATTCTTTTGATTTCCTGAGTGACAGTCGGTGTCTAAAGGTCTCGGTGTAAGTATTCAGTCCTGTAGTATCTCGGTGCGCCTACAAAACTTCTCAGGGCATTATTCTGGAAAATTTGTATTGTGTTTGTATTTAATTTTTTTGTATTATTTTTCCAAAAGGTATTCCACACAAAAGGTTGATTTCCCCATAGAAGTCCCGGAGAAGTTCATTCACCCTTCATTCGACAGACATATCCAAAACACTGTAATCTGCGTTTCTGAATTTGTTCTTTAACTGGAGGCTGATCATCGCATCGTAAGCCAATGACTGAAATTTTAATACGGTCTTTGAGAAAAACATAAAAGGAACATTATTTGTCTTCAGCGTCGCATTTGAAAGACCTCAAACTTACAGTTGTCCGGATATTTTGCAAGATAAGCATTCGAAAAGGAAGTATTTTAGTTTTGAGTGTAACATTTCCTTTCTTCCTCACACAATGGTGTTAGCTTCTATAGCTTGGTCGATTCGGTATAATATTTCTACGGTAGATGCCACTTCTTCTCCAGTGTTACTGAGATATCCCCAACATTGCTAAGCTTGGCGTTGGTTTCTGTCCGAGAATTCGAATCTGATATCAGGTAAACTATACCTATCACAGAATCACATAACAAATGCTGAATGAATATCATCTATTGATTGGGAATAGTCAAATTAGCTATTACATCCTAATTTCCGCTTTACCGTATCTCTTCTAGGAATGAATTGCCTGACGCGTCTCAACATTAATATTAACCAATCCTTAGTTAACAATCTGGAAGATTGCCTAATTATCATCAAATATGCTACTTCATCAGCTTCAGCATCAAATATGGTGCTTCAGTTCTTCCTAAAACCAATTTCACCTCTATTCTTCGGACCTTTCTCTAGTGTTTTAATCATTGTCTTTTTTGAAGCTGATAATCAAGTATAAACACACAAAATGTATTTCAAATATTACATTTTGAATGATTTGATGTCACAGTATGTTCATGTATGTATCGGAGCCATACGGAGAAACTGATAAAATTATTTTAGAAAAGAAAAAGATAAGCACCTATTGCATGGCTAACCACTCAGTACCCGAGCCATTTTATTTTATTTCTTTCTGATGTGTCTAAAATCGACTATTTTTTCTTCATCTTGGAGTGCCTAATCTACCCTAATGCTATTTGTATATATCCACTGGCTTTCTATGTAGTTCTAGAGTAAATGATGTGGCTCGGTGAATGGAGGTACAACGAAATGAAACAGTGGTGTTTACATTATGTGACCGTTATTTATTGGCTGTATAAAAAATGTGAAAAATACAAATGATAAGAAGGATGGCAGCGGTATTACCTGGAGACGAGGCTTGGACAGTCGATGGTGGCACGTCTAAACCAAACGAGGGTTGAGCACTGAATGTATCGAAATACCCTTCAATCACATCCCAGATAAACGTCTCGGGGTTGCCGCCAGCTATTCGTTATCGGGTTCTAGTTGGCGCTGCTGGCACCCCGCCCGTGTTCAACATCTGGGATTATATTTCTGGGTATTTTGTAGACCGTTATTCCACGATGTAAAATTCAACATGCCTCAAGGTCGCTACATAATTAAGGAATAAATATATAATAACTAATAAAACTAAAGAAGTAATGCTTTTGACACTATTACTCGTAAATTTCTTGCCGGTATCTAGGACTATCTAAGATTTTTGAATTCTACGCTCTGATTATATCTCGACGAAACAACATCATATTCGTCTGGATCCCTAGTCACAAGGGGATACTTGGTAGTGAATTGGCTGATGACCTCGCCAAAGACGCTATAGAGAGTAGTCAACAAATTGTAAATACTTTATATTATAAGGATCTTTACCCATTTATAGATGGTAAGATATATAGCCTAGTGCAACTTGGTTGGGGCCTGCAGGAAGACGAAAACAAGCTTTGGCCCATTAAAAAGTACTTCTTTTCCCCTTTTACCTCTTTAAGGAATAGAGTAAAATAAAACTAGACAGGCTGCTCATTGGTCACTGACAATTCACCCATTCTCTCCTAAGTCAGAATATTTCGTGACATCTGGTTTATTGGAGGATGTGTTCTTGCTGCAAAAAATCTGTCCAAATGGTTTGATTTCCTCAAAGAGATCGCTCTGTATTTTAAATTCTAATTTTAACTTGTATTCAGATTTTATTTAGGATGACTTTTATCCATAAAAAGTTTTATTATTTATTTATTTATTTGTCCAAATATTTGTTTTATCTCGATATTGGTTGTGTAGGTTTGACTGTTGATTTATTGAATCGTTTTGTTTTAACTCTAAGCATTGTAATTATTAATTAGCTTATAGTTTACGTTACCACTGGGTGATAACTGTATATGAAATCCGTAAAATGTAGTTCTTGTATCATATTAATGGAAAACTTCGAAAAACCTTTTCGATGTTGTTTTTTTTTTCAATTGCAATAATAGTTAAATTATTATGGCACCGCCATCTCGGATGTAAGAATTATTATTTATGGTTCTGGAACGTTTTACCACAGGTCCATAAATCAGATTTTGCGAAAAGTATGGGTGTGTCCTAATGCCCCAGTCGATATTTCTCAATTCGCAAGTTGAAAGCTTCAATATAGAAATTCGGCGTAACGACCGTAAGACCAGGTCGCGTAAATGTCATGGAGACTTTTTCGTCCGTTCAGTGGGAAAAATGGTTATGTTGTTGTCGTGGAGACAGTCGCGAATATTATTTCAAATTCGTATCGTAGGACGTAGTGAAGTTCAGTATTTTTATTTTCTTGTTCCTATTGTGTTGCGAGCTGGACGAATGTCATTATTTAATACCGAGCTCTTGGTTATAGGGATGTCGACCGTGGTGAAAAATATCGATATATCGACAAAAAATGTCTTTTTTTATCATTAACGTGAAAAACATTACTTTTAAATTATGGATATCAAAACCAATGATTGGGATATGCCAAAACAGTATCACCACAAGTTTCTGAAAGTGATTTCTGATGGGCTTCGGCAGCAGCTTTCACCAAATTAAACACAAATGTTATGTAAAAGTTGTTTGCATTGATTGACCCTATATTTTTATGACTTTTCACAACATGTTAATAATAAAATCGTAATTTTAAAAATGATAGACTGCTGAATATTATTTTCCATTTCTCTTAAGGTATTGAAACGATTTGCTCTTCCCTATGCGGAGATATTTTTTCGAATGTATCTAGGAAATTGAATTTTTTATCGCTGTAGCTTCGAATGTAGTACAAGCTGACAAAATAGTTTATTTTATATCAAGATATGTTATAAAGTGGCGAGAAACCAATAACAATTTTTGTCTGTTGGTGTACTTTCAAGAATAGACTTTTCGAGAAAATTTTTTATTTTTACAAGATATATATTGCTTGTAGGATCGAAATTCAAAATATAAGCAAACATTTTACTCGAATAGAAGAAAAAGACAACAATATATGATGGTGACATCATGATATGTCGGCAAGGCTATCAGGGAATATTTCATTAACTGGTGATACTTGTGACTTTTACTGCATTTGCTTCTGAGGAACATAAAAGCCTCTAATAATAATACATATTACCAATAACTTACTATAATAATTTAAAATAATTAAATATTAACATAATTGTTTGTCATTTTTATTTAAAATTACTATCTACAGTTTATCATCGTCAATTCATAGCCAGCGCTCAGGGAGAGTTTGATGTCCAAACCATTATAATCTGCGTATCTGAACTTTTTTTCTGAACGGTGCACTGATTGTTACGTCTTAAACGAATATTTTAATTTTTAATTCGATTTCGGAATATAGAGATGTATAATTTAAAAACCTTAGGCTTATAGATGACAGACTGTAACAACGGCCAAGCCTCTGAGCCATACAAAATGATAAGCTTTCGAAAGAGACGAATTCTTGTTTTGATTGTAATTTTTACTCTCATTCACTCGCCCCATGCATCAAAGCAAAATCTCCTACCTATTCGGCTTAGTAGTAGTGGTAGTTGCCACTTACTTCTCCTGTATCATTGATGCCTAGTACTTGAACTCCTACACTTGCTCTAACTAGATAGTGTTAACATTTTGCAGTAACAAACAATTCTTTAGTATTTGCTTCTTGAATTCTCAAGACATATAACAGGTCAATTGAAAAGTCCCCGGCCTACCATAGTAAAACATTTTTTTGGCAATATTAGTTTTTTTTATTCAACATAATTCCCTTCAAGCGTGATATACTGATTATAGCGACCCTCCAACTTTTCGATACCATTTTTGTAGTACGATCTGTCCTTTGCTTCAAAATAGGCCTCAGTTTTGGCGATAAACTCTTCATTCTACGAAAATTTCTTCTCAGTGAGCATTCTTTTGAGATAGGAACAGGAAATAGGCACTGAGGGCCAGATCTGGAAAATACGGTGGATGAGAAAGCAATTTGATCCATAAGTCACAAACTAATGATCCAACAGCCGTCAAATGTATACACGCATCTTTTGAGGGTTAGGACTAACTAAAAAACATAGAGATTTAAATCTAATAGCGCCAACTATGTGTCAGGCCGGGGACTTTTCAATTGACCTGTTAGGTCTGGAGTAGGAAGTATGTTATATCGCAAAGAATGCAAAAAGTCTTAGCATCCATCTGTACCAGCGAATATAGCGCTATCATCAGCGAAAGAGTGTGTAGCATCATATTGAATACCACATCTGTTTTAAAAAACGTTTCGAAATTGTATGAACTTCTTTGTTGATAAACGATGGACAGGCGACATCTTGATCTGATCACTGACATCCTGGTCCTCGGCACTAACTTCAAGGTAATCAGTTGGTGGTAGTTCAAATAAGATTATAAATAGTTAAATAGGTTTAGGTGAGTATTAAGCTAAAGTGTATATATATATATATATATATATATATATATATATATATATATATATATATATATATATATAGTAGAATATAAAATACGTGTATTAGATAGGTTAAATAAGATTTTTATTTATTTTTATTTAGTTATTACAACCATTATTATGTACATATTTTATTTATCCTTTTAGTGAGTCGGTTCAATTTTTTTGTTAAAAATATTTTTTAAAATGCTCTTTTTCATCATCCTATAAATCATTAAATGTTTTATTCGCGTGATTTAAAAGTTATTATCGAAACTAAAACTTTTCCTGGAAATATATGAAGGTATTCTCTTTCCCGCTTCAGATTTTAATACTTTGTAAGTGCGATAAGGATATATACTAGCCTTACTTTACGCCCTTGGACTTCGCGCTCTAATAGTAATGTTGCATTTTTATGCCAAGACCACTCAACTTTTATGAATTGAGAAATATCGACCCGACCATTTAGGACGTTCACGTTCCTTTTGCAAACTTGATTTACGACACCCCCACTGGTTGTGAAAAGTTTTAAGTCATAAATATCAATTCGTGGTAAACGGGCAGGTTATACGTTGAAGAATATTATTCGGAAAGATGTTTCCACTGTGGAATCTATCCAAATTACTCACGTCATGCGAAAGGTGTCGGTGTCAATTTTTTAGTTAATATGATCGACATGGAATAGCAGGAATTTTTCAGTGTGTCTCAGGAAATAATCGTTTTATTTTTATTAGTTTCAAGCAATGCTGATTTTGTTATTTTTTAACTGATAGTAGTGGTGATAGCGTAATTATATTAAAATCTGTTCCCGTAGGGTATACGAGAACAGTTTAATAAGTCAGTGAATTTTCGAATTTCCCACGCACTTACTTTAAATGGATCACTGCTACCATCAAGAACTATCTATTAGTAGACTACTCCAAAATTTTGAGCAAGCTGCGTCATTTGGTTTGTGTTTGATAGCCATCAGTACCAAACAACCTCTCGAATTTCAATAAAATTGGATAAAAATTATTCTCGTTTGTTGAGTAAGTACTATTTTTATTCAAAAGGCCATCACTGAAACCAAGGAATAACTTGATAAATACTACAGAATCTCTGTATCAAATCTATAAATTGATCTAAGAACTGCTAGCCCATCCAACATGTTCTGCAGATGTAACCTCCTGCGACTATTTCTTATTTTCAAACCTGCATAAAGAGTAAGAAATTTGTGTCGAATAAAGAGAACGCCTATTTTGAGGATCTCGAGAAAATCTATTATTTGAACGAAACTTAGAGAAGAATATGCTAAGAACTAAACCACTTTCTGTCGAAAAAATATATTTCATTCAAAAGTTACTGTCACCAATCTGCACTCGTATTTTATCCAACGATAGACACACCTTTTTTAATATTACAAAAACTTTTAAAGTTTGACCCGCTTTGCTCTACAAACAGTGTCCATTTAGTAGCTGAAGAGCATTTGGATTTTGATAGAGATGCATATATCTTTTTGTTTCCCAGCAAATATTTCAACTATGAGGATTGCATAAATAATTGCTTAATAATTAATAAAAAGTTTTAAACGTATTTATCTCGCGGTAATATTAACCAAAACCAATATTTTAGTACAATTTTTACGTAATACATTGTTTTCAAATTTTTTTAAAACCGCGTATTCGATTTAGAATTTTCTCGCATCCCGTAATTTTATCTCGGAAGAAATTCTTTTTTTAACCCCGAGACAAAAAGTTGAGTGGGGTGAGTGCTTTGAAGACTTCTCCAACGCTCCCTTAATGCACCATTGTTTAATTGAGTGCGCTTCTTTTGTTGATTTTTTAAGGTAAAGTTCAAGGTTAACTTTATTAATGCCCGTTCACGTTCTTTTTTATATATACAAGTGCCTCCTCCACCTTTCGTAGCTGCTTCAGAAATTTCTAAACTCATTTCGTGATTGTTTCGACTTTTACTGCAATGTGGGTGAAATTGTGCGGTAAAGTATGGTGGAAAGAAAAAAAACACGGATTATGGTAGCAATTTTTTAGTTTAGTCTGATCTGATAATACTCTATCGTTTATCATGGAATAATGAGATATATATAGTGCTCATATTAGATTGCCTTTTACTTCTCATTGAACGTCAGAAGATGGCCTGTTAGTCAGAACCCGTACTACGTAAAAACTAATATTTGTAGTAACATTCATTCAAAAATTATCACGAAAACCCTATATAATCTCACAATTATGATGTATAAACAAATATGAAAAACATTTCATGGGGCCAATAATATAATCTTGAAAGGGATTAAACAAACATGTTTATTCTTTAAAACATTAAATATAATATATGTAAGTTATATATTTCTCATTCTTTATTATTGACAAGTATTCTATTTTCACATAATTTAGTATAAAAATACTTATAAAAGTGCCCTTTAAATTTGTAGAGACTTTTCTCATCCACCAATACAAAAACACTTAATTATTGTTACCTCACATACACTTAGTTCTTGGTCTTTTTGATGTTGTAGTGCTTGCTTCCTACCTGCCTGAAGTTGAAGGCGTTTCTCAATAATTTGCCCAGAAATATTTCAGTAATCAAATCTCTCACTTTAACAGGTCAATAGAAAGTTTTTTTTATTCAACATAATTCCATTCAAGGATGATACACTGATTATAGCAACCCTCCTACTTTTCGATACCATTTTTGTAGTACGATTTATCATTTGCTTTAAAATAGGCCTCGGTTTTGTCGATCACCTCTTCATTCGGGGAAAATTTCTTTCCAGCAAGCATTCTTTTGAGATTTGAGAACAGGAAATAGTCGCTGGGGGCCAGATCTGGAGAATACGATGGATGAGGAAGCAATCCAATTCATGGATTTTTGACACGATGCATTGTGTTGGTGAAGCAGCACTTTCATTTTCTTCAAATGCGACCGTTTTTCGGCGATTTAGTCCATCAGATGGTGGATATTGCTGGATGTGCAGTCCATTCGGATGACTGTCGATTGGACATCGGATTGTCCCATCACATATCGACGCAAAAACTCGGGTTTATTACGCTTGATCATGTTCAAACACTGCTCCGAATTATCAACTCGTCGTTACTTTTGGGCAAAATTGAGCTCGCGCGGCACCCACTTTGCACAAGGCTTTCTCATACCCAAATATTCGTGAATAAAATATGATGTACGCGTTCAGTTGATCTTTAGAGTGTCTGCTATTTTATTCAAATTCAATTTTGCGGTTATTCAAAATCATTTTGTGGATTTTATACATGTTTTCATCGGTAACAACCTCTTTTGGGCGTCCACTGCGTTCACCGTCTTCGGCGCTCATTTCACCACGTCTAAACTTAACATACCAACAAGTTTTTGCTTAAACTTTATTTTTTTCCGGTCAAAAAGCAATTTTTATCAACACGCGAAATTCATTCTTTTCACAATAACATAAATTGTTTCACTCAAATTGCTATAATTCACAAACTAATGATCCGACACCTGTCAAATTTATACACGCATCTTTTGAGGCTTTAGGCTAACAGAAAAACATATGGATTTAATTCTAGTAGCGCTATCTATGTGTCAGGCCGGTGACTTTTCAATTGACCTGTTACTTTGTTTGAAGAAAATGGTTGCAAGTATTTGATGAATGTTACTTTTTATATTTTCTGTCTTTTTATTTTTATATTTTTTAAACCAATTTTGGAAACATTAATCCATTTCTGCACAATATATATTTTTAATTACAAAATCAGGCTTATACAGCTGGAATTTGGTGATGAAAAGTCACATTATTGCCTTTTCCATATAACCTGTACATTTTTTAAATTTCTATATCGATAATTGTCTTTTTAGAATTTCGAAATTTTAGTCGAAATATTAGAGTGTACTATGCCAAATGAGAAATCGTTAGAATTAAGGGAAATAAGCTCTGAATTTGCTCTCAGTCTAATTGATAGCATCCATAATCGTATGGAGTATCCATTAATTAAAACATTTTAATCAATTAAAGCACTTACGAGAGCTTTTCATGTTGCTTTGTCTACACGTGGGAAATCAACGAGATCAAAGAAACCACCGAAAGGTTTGAAATACTGCAGACTTTTTTTGTCAGGTTTTTTCCCGTATTATTCCTACTTTTGTTTCTTTCCACCCTCTTTTTATATGACAATTATAATATGTCATAATCAAAAGTAAGTTAGTTAAAACTTTAAAACCGTTTTTTTAGCACAGTAGCGCGATATAATATATTTTCTCTATCAGTAACCCCATTACTTTGGGTTAATGGATTAAATGTCATTAAATATGCTGTATGTCGTTATTCTAAATAAAGTTGAAGATGCACTATGAAACGTGCACTCTGGTTTATTGGATCCTTGACATGATATAGTTAGTAAATAGTTTCTAACAGCTAAAAGGAAAGTTACCAAGCATCACATAAAAGGCTTGCCATAATATTTAACTACCGTCTAGACCAACTAATTATAAGTAGAGTTTGATTTTGAAAGTTGATCTTTATTATTAAAGATTCGCTATACGGAGTAATCAGAACATAAGAGTTATCAGAACATCTCTATAAAATAATATATACTAAAAATCATAAAAATGTTTAGTGACAAATAAACTTTATCAATCAATTTAAATAATTTAAAAAATTAATTTCTGTAGGTATATATGTGGTATTTCTAAGCAACCTCTAGCAAGGCAATACAGATCATAGTAAAATCTATTGGTAAAGCCAGTTAAGTGTTTATAATAGTCTAGCAAGTGATATTTTGCGTCGAACACTTTTGTAACTGTTACTTCTAAGGCGTCTTTTCGCTGTGGGCATATCTTCTCCTGAAAATGATCAAGACCTCTTTGAAAGTTAACAGCATCTCCACCGAAATACGTTTGCAAAATGAGATTAAATTAAGGGATATAGATCTTTTTCAGAAAAAGTTTTTGTTGATTCCATGTCTACAATGGCTCTACTATAGAAATCATTAGTCCAGACTCTCTCAGGATTTCAAATATTGGGAAGAATATGTCGCTTCCAAAGTTCATCAAAAACATTTATGACAGGACATATTTACTGCTATCGTTGAAACTTACAAAACCACTCCGTATAGAAATATCAGCCCAGAATTTTTCGTAAAAACAATGTAATTCAGAAGATCGCCATAGAAAAACTGGTGGATGAAATTATAATCGATTGGTACCAAACAATGTTATTGCAATTGAGAAGTTTTATTATGAAAAAGTTATGTCCATCGATAGCCTCTATTTCTGCCCATGCTATTTCTGCCCATGCTATCTTTCATGCAATTTACGGATTTCATCTCGAACGAACAATATATCTTTTGAGGCTATCGAGGAATCGACCCTTTTTGGTATCATCATAAGAGATAAAGCGCTACTCAGAAAGGTCACAACTCATATTTTGGAATAAGTAGTAATCAAATTCATGCTGTCATCGTTGTCATGCTGTAAAATAATATTGTTCTGTCATTGCTAGTATTCTGGTAGTTGTTAGCATAGTGCTGATAGTCGATAGCCATCCCCATTGATGGTTTCATTAGGATTTAGCAGTTCACGGTATACCACACCAAGCTGATCCACCATATATAGCAGTTTGGGATCATGGATATTGATATTGATACATGACCAGGTGGTCCCAATGTTTTTTTTTCACATTTAATTATCATAATGGACCACTTTTCCTTATAGGTGACAAAACAATGCAAACGATGTATCCGTCGAAGCAACATTTCACACATGACCAAACTCCTTTCTATGTCTCTTGACTTCAATTTCATACGGTTCAAACGTCCAAGGTTTTAGATCATCGGAAACGGTTTCTTGTATTACTCTCAACAATACTTCTTACATTTTACATAAATCATCATTGAGTAATGCCTTTAAATCGTTGTCTTTAAATTTTATGGTTGTCTTTGTCTTCAGTGTAAAAATCGCCGCTTATAAAATGTTTGCCATAAGCTTCACTCGGCATTCGATGATCTTCATGAAGTAATAAAGTAAAACTATTGCGTAAAAATAAAAAATACGATTTGCTCGGTACAATTTCAGACATTTTCAATGCAATGAAAAAATGTCTTGTTCACACCATTTGTTGTAAATCCTTATTGATATATCTAACATATAGATATGTTAACAGTTGCCCTCATGTACATTTTTAGTTCTTTGTTCGAAAACCGGCAGAATAGCATCTAAATTTACGAGTACTATAGGCAAGTTTCGCCCAAATTTCTTCCTGAATTTCCACAATCCGTTAGGAATATATTTGAAATACCGCATTAGCTCGAATGTCCCGGTTCTTAGCTCTGCCACGTCGGCGATTTTTGATTTTGTTTTACGAGCTAAGTTTCCAGAGAGATAAAACACGGATTTCGACCGCGACTGGAGTTAACACGCTTTTCAACCACGTCGTCTCGTGATATTTAGCCATTTCTATTTACTTTCCATTAAGGAAAATACATTCTCCTGCATAAATCTTACTTACTTTGTTTCGTTCCGATTTAACTTCTTATTTGGTTCTTTTTTACTAGGTTTGTTACATTTTTAATTCGTTAATAATGTAATTGTAAATGTTGGTCATGTAAAAAAGTTATCCTTGTTTTTGATGGCGTCCGTGATTCTCACAAATGTATTCTCGAATATTTATAAAACCATATCAAATAAAATTGATCTGTAAGTTTTATGTTTTTTATTCTTATACTTGATTTTGGCCTTTCCTAGAGGAGTTTTTCAAATTCCTTAACTAATCAATGATATAGATGTAAGATTTTACCTCATAGTCATCTCCCTAACATCTGAGACATGCTTTAGTCGAAGTGGAGATTTTGAACCACTTTCTCGGTTATTATATCCTTATATTTTGCGTCATTTGCACTGTAAATTACATTCAAATTCACTTTCGTTTGGTTTGGCTAAATATATATTGAGGTACCTAAAGTAATTTCTTTATCTTATACGAATAAGATTATTACTCAAGTGAATAACTTATATATTATAAATAATGTTATCTTTGTAATGAACAAGAGTTTATAGAATAACCACCTAAATTGAAACATATGTTGCATGAAATATCATAACCATTTTCCATATTTCCTGAACAGTGCTGAACAACTATATATGAAAGGCGTTTGAATATACTTTATGAATAGTGTTGCGAGTATTAAGTGTAGAAAAAACGGAATATGAACTTTGGCGTATGTAATAAAACCAGAACAGTTTTGCCCTTATATCCGTTCTATATAAAATTCAAAACTCAACCGAGTAACTCGTTTTGTTTTCGCTTATTTTTTACAATACAGCTGGACTAAATTAAAGCCGGCCAATAAAGAACGATTGAAACAGAGCTGGAGAAAGCTCAATACGATCTGAATACGTTAAATAACCCGTTGGATTTGCTCGCTTAAGTAAAATTTACTGTAAAACTACAACTGCTTGGATAGGGAGTTTTTATTGATAATATATTACGTTTTAGAGTTGACTCTTTTTATTATGTTTCGTTTTATTTACTATTAGTTGAACTGTATTACATTATATTATAGTAATGTTTCTTATTATTTTTTACATAATTTTGTTTGCGATTATTATTTAAATAGCATTTTGAATGTGATAAAATGATTTTTATTAAGGAAAAGGGCATTTATGGGGTCAAATTATTCAGATTATTCAAATGAATGTTCAGAGAATAGTTTTGCATGTTTTTTTGTCGCTTTAGCAGATGGCTATGTCGTCATTTCGCGAATATACAATAGTAGTGTGTTGATATAAAGAGGACGGAGACCGGGACAGACATAAGATTTATATATAAAACAATAAATAAATAAAATTAATAACACAAACAGGTGGGCTAAAAGTATAAATTTTGTATATACAATTTAAAAATGAACACAAATACTGGACTACAACCACAACAATAACGAAGTAGAGGTTATATCCAGGCAGCACACATCGGCACCCATGCCGAAGGGGTAATGGTTATTTGGTCAGTAACACTTGACATAGCATAGGCTAGATTCTATGGAGAGAATCGGTTTCTACTAGAAATCCGAGGAGTCTGTCTGTATTTTTTCCTGTTAAGGCATTTCTAGAATTTTGTAGCCCATACTTAGTTCTAATCTGGATGAGCCATGGACGGTCGGTCAATATATGGTAGTGAGTGAGCAGGCGGGCTCGAAGTCATCAAGTGACCGTGCAAGAAACGATTCTACGACATCGTGACGAAGGGAAGTAACGCGTAAAAGAGAGGAGACAAAATCAGCTTTATCCCCAAAGAGCTTGTTGTGGTTGGCCTCCTGGGCCCGACGACGTTGTGCCTCGTTCTTTGTGAAATAAGGAAGGAATGGAATAAGATCAGCATGGACACCAACATCCATTGAATCCATTGTAAACGTTAATAAACAATTGTACTACACAATTTATTTTAGATCGAATAGTATATTAGGGTAAAATGATGTGGCTCGGTGAATGGAGGTAAAACGAAATGAAACAGTGGTGTTTACATAATGTGACCGTTATTTATTGGCAATATAAAAAAATGTGAAAATACAAATAATAAAACGGATGGCAGCGGAGTTACCTGAAGACGAGGCTTGGACAGTCGATGGTGGCACGTCTTAACCAAACGAGGGTTGAGCACTGAATGACCGAAATACCCTTCAATAATATCCCAGATAAACGTCTCGGGGTTGCCGCCAGCTATTCGTTGTCGGGTTCCAGTTGGCACCCCGCCCGTGTTCATCATCTGGGATTATATTTCTGGGTATTTTGTAGACCGTTATTCCACGATGTAAAATTCGACATGCTCAAGATCGCTACAGTATGAATAATATACGGTTACATCTTAACTTGATGCATATATAATGATCCGGTTTATTTGAAAGTACGATATCGTGAACACAAATCTAATCAAGGAAGTTTTAGTCGCTGTATCATACCGATATTTATGACCTAGAAGTTTCAATTAAAATTTAATATTATCGAGGAGATATACGGTGATGCAAACAATCGTATAAATTATGTGAGGGAACCAATAGCATAGAACAATATTGTCATAAAATAATATAGAGGATATAGAGGCACTAGAAATTAAGCGCACGAAATTAAGAAAAAAAGAATAAAAATGATTCAAAATTTAAATTATTTTGGTCTGCCCCAAACCACGGTCATCAGCGTTAAACCTACCGAGTGGCGAGTGACCAACTTTAGAAATCATCCCAGAAGACATCCGGTCTTACCCGGCCTGGTTACTGGCGTGACTGAGATCCGTTTCCTTGTCGAATTTTACACTCTTGCCTAGGACAATCACATACAAGTTTACGACCATGCCCCAGCAAGATTCGAACCCACGGCTGTCGCAACAGTAGGAGGTCCGTCCTGTCGCCTTTACTACTGCGCCACCAAGCTGGCAGGAATTATATCATAGCCAGGCATAATGCAGTAGTCTATATTGTCTAAAATCTCCTGTCGTCTTGCAAAGAATAGATAAATACCCCGATAAAACAAATTAAAACTGTTCATAATGAATCAAATTTTCGTCTCATATTTACTGGTTTTTCGTAAGTTTTGTAGACGGAAAAACCATCATCTGATAAATAGGATGGATAATCTAGGATACCTTTAAAATATATTCTGTTATATTTCGGGCGTGTTTGTTTCACAGTTTGTTATCTGTTACCTATAATCATAAGCTTTAACAGTTCCTAAGATTCTTTTTTCTTTTTAGTTAATAGATATTTTGCCTTTGAAGCAATATTTGATATAAGTGTTTGTGTACAACTGTATTGCGGTATTTTACTCCTTTCTGAATGAGTTGCTTGTTGCTGTTTAACATTTCAATGCTCTCTGTTATGGATATTTAATGATATTAAGCGATATTTTTCTAATGATTATAATAAATATAAAAGTTCCCAATTATTTAATAATCGATTTTATGTTATTTTAACTAAATCTGCGTTTCGATTTATATAATTTAAACTAAACTTCTTTATTTTTGCTATAGAAACAGGTTCAACTAAACCAGTTTTGGGGGCCCCAAATTATTATGGTTAATAATACCAACCGTATTAATAAATAAATGAAATTTATATAACCTTATACAGCTGATGGTACAAAAAAATGGCGTATGCTTGTGGTGTGGCGTTTATAAGAACACAAAAAACATTGTACAATAAATTATTTGAGTTATAAAGGTGTATACTGAATGCGATAATATAAATTTAATCAGTCTCACTCGTTCTGTCATGTCGGTATTTACGGTGATAAATTTCAATTAAAATTTAATTTTATTATAGTGTCTGATGCAAATAACAAGTACATGTTGACGTCGTGAAACGCATATATTGGAATGAACGAATAATGTCTATTGGAAAAATATTAAATATTTATAAAAGCAATATATTATATTAAAAATAATTAATTATATGTTCATGTTTTTGGTCTCTTAACGTCATTTATTTTTAAAATATTCAGGTATTCTTCATATTCATTTCATCTTTAGTTAATAAATTGGTATCAGTGGATTATTTGGCACCATCCACGATAATATATAAAAGTATAACATACAATATATTACTGTTGCTTCTATTATCTATATAATCTATATAAGCTGAAATGATTTTAGAAATGTAGTCATTTCATTAAAAGGCAACAAAGAGTGTATAGTTGAGGAACTGTGTAAAGTGTATAGTTGTCAAATGAAAGGTAAACGGATTCTGGATGGAAAAGCTGTTTCGGAAAGTTCATAGAGTAATCTGGAAAATAGTAATGGAAAAACAAATATTGGTTGAGAAGTGAACACTGTCCTCAAGCACTGGCTATGGCTTGAATTAAATATACTATTTCTGACATTTCTCGAGCAGATTGTTTATTACTTGTGCTTGATATTGATAATATATATCACTATGATAAAACCGGTTTTTGTCGTACCATAAAAACAATACATTGAAAGTAACTACACCCGAAGAAATCGATATGTATCACTTTTGAAGAAGACTTTCCTAGTTAATAGATAAAATCGTATTTGTAAAAATATTTGTGTTTCTTAGTTAGGCTGAAAAATTTTATTTGTTAAAGTACTCTCAATTCTAGTGTATTTACACTTCCATTAAAAAGTTTACAAACAATAAGGCACTTAAAAATTAAATGGTTATAAAACAAAATTATTAAATTATAACTATAGATTAATATTTAAGTGAAGTTAAGAAAGTTACTCATTATTTTTAAAAACTTATTTAAGTATTTCAGGATAAGTGTCTTCCATTCACTTTGTAAATGTTTCCACAAATGTGCTGAGCTAGATGAACATCGATTATGAAGACCTATTCATTATTTGCAAAATTTCTTCGTTTTATTTTTGGTCTAGGAATTCAGTTTTCCATCAGTGTACGCTTCTGAAGCTCGTTCGCCTTTTGATCGAAGCATAAAAACACATCTGTTATAATCTGTTGGTACTTTGACTACTAGCTTCGAAAGCTCTCAGGTCAACAGATAGTAAACCTCCCTTTGCCGTTACAGTTGAAATCAGTTTTTCTCATGTTTCATTTAAAGTGGCAGTAATTTGAGAAGCAGTTAATATCAATTTCGTTTCGATAACATTACTGCAAACTTATCTTTCTGCTTTGTTATAGATTTGGTACTCTTATAATAGTAGTTGCTTTTTCTCTTGCAAGAAAACATATAGAATGTACACCTTTACATGAAACTCTAACCTGTTCTACCATTTGGTACAAGAGAAATCTGTTTCCTTTTTGCCAGTTTATGCGTCGAGGAATTGTAATAACTATTATATGAACATCACAAAGCACAATGAATTTCAATCTATTGGATTTTGAAACAGGAAACCCCCAATTAAAGGATTAGATATGATTATGTTCAATGTTGGCGCTGCAATACATAATAGGTCTCAAAATAAACTCTTCTGCCTTCTATTTCTACTATACTTACTACTGAAATGTTCACAATAAGGGAAACCCTCAACCTTTTAATACCTCTTAATAGACTTGGCAAGATCTGGCTTATACTCACGAAACTCGCCTCACACTGTTGACGATAGTAGACCAACTACATCCTGGCTAGTCATGTAGATCCTTGCCACATGAGTATACCTGGCAATTAATTTACTGATGACCTCGCCAAACGTTATTCTGAGTGGTCAACAAATTGAAAATATATTATAAGGATCTTTACCCATTTACAAATCGTAGAGGAGAGTTGAGTGGGACCTGCTGGATGAGGAAAACAACCTTTGACCCATTAAAAAGAACTTCTTTCCTTCTTTTTTAGTGAATGGAAATTTGCATATAAAACTAAACACTGATTGGTCGCTGCCATTTATCCATTTCTTCCAAAAGAATTGAACTAAGAGACCTCTGTGCCCAATTGTGAGGAACCAATATTATATTGGTTCCATATATGTCTCCCGTATTTTGGTCAAATGCAGAAATGTATTAACTTTCAGAAGACATCATAGTTTACCTGATTCATTGAGAGATGTGTTCTTGTCTTAAAAACGTATTTTAAAGTCTAATTTTAATCTGTGCATAGTTATATTTTAGAATGACTTTTATCTATACAAAATTTTATTATTTATGTGTTGGTCCAGATATTTGTTTTGTCTCGATATTTGATATGTAGGTTTGGTTGCTGATCCATTTCACTGTTGTGTTTTTTACATTGTTTTCAACCATTTATTGACTTTTCTCGGTTCAGTTTTCATTAATAATTATTGGCCTGTGTTGATGGGCTCTAAAATGTTTTAATTAATTTAAAAGCAATGACTCACACCGCCAATTCGAAGATTAATAACTTTCTTGTTTATATTTATGAGCATGGTTGAAGAAATACCTAACAAATAACAACATATTTATTTAAAGAATTATTGCAGTTGTAGCGACCTTGAGGCATGTCGAATTTTATATCGTGGAATAACAGTCTACAAAATACCCAGAAATATAATCCCAGATGTTGAACACGGGCGGGGTGCCAGCAGCGCCAACTAGAACCCGATAACGAATAGCTGGCGGCAACCCCGAGACGTTTATCTGGGATGTGATTGAAGGGTATTTCGATTCATTCAGTGCTCAACCATCGTTTGGTTTAGACTTGCCACCATCGACTGCCCAAGGCTCGTCTCCAGGTAACACCGCTGCCATCCGTTTTATCTCATTGTATTTTTCATATTTTTTATATAGCCAATAAATAACGGTCAGATAATGTAAACACCACTGTTTCATTTCGTTTTACCTCCATACACCGAGCCACATCATTTACTCTAAAGTGGTGACCCCGACCTGATCTTTCGCAAAATTGGGTTTGGACTCGTGAATGGAGGGTACGTGCAACATGATGTATTTTACGTGGCCGTTATATCTTTTGTTTCAAAATTTTCAATATGTTTAATTTGATTCGTTTTCGATTTTACCTTCAATATTCCTTTTCATTTTATTCCTATTCCTTTTCAAATTCCTTCAATATAACATTCATTTTATTTTAGTGCTGGAACAATGAAGCTTAAATTTCATTTCATTATTTCCAATTAATTTTTTAAAGATTTTTTTGTCGAAATTTTCTTTCACTATCTTTTGAACTCATAGATATTTTTACATCACTGCTTAATCATCAGCGTCTCGGCTAAACATTTCTTTCGGCGCTATGTTTAAATTATAATGTCTTCCTTCGCTCGCCGTCTCCGTCATAATGGCAGATATTTTGATTTGACAGGCTTTGGGCAGCTTCGGTCGGATACCGTCGTTGTTTTTTCTGAATTACCGTAACGTATGTGACTACGGATTAGTCACAGAGCAGCTCCAGAAGCTAGGTACCGATTACAGTCACTGTAGACTCGTCATATCTTCGCCGAGGTACCAGAATTGCTAACGTCTCGTCGTCGAAGAAAATAAGCTACCACGTCGTCGAACAATTGATCCTCCCTCAGCGTCGATTACGGGACCCTGTACCAACCACAACCGTTTCGATTTATCATATTTTTCAAAGCCCTTTTCATGCAGCACCTTTTGTTTGGTATATAATTTTTTTTTGTATTTGATATTTTTTCATACACTTTTGTATTTTTGTTGCTTGGAGTAATTGTATGTAAAATTCTGGCAGGGGAGTATTATAGCGACCTTGAGGCATGTCGAATTTTACATCGTGGAATAACGGTCTACAAAATACCCAGAAATATAATCCCAGATGTCAGCAGCGCCAACTAGAACCCGATAACGAATAGCTGGCGGCAACCCCGAGACGTTTATCTGGGATGTGATTGAAGGGTATTTCGATTCATTCAGTGCTCAACCATCGTTTGGTTTAGACTTGCCACCATCGACTGCCCAAGCCCCGTCTCCAGGTAACACTGCTGCCCTCGGTTTAATCTAATTGTATTTTTCACATTTTTTATACAGCCAATAAATAACGGTCACATAATGTAAACACCACTGTTTCATTTCGTTTTACCTCCATTCACCGAGCCACAGCATTTACCCTAAACAGTATTTCTTGAAGTTTAACTATAAATATGGTATTTCCTATTTTTTATCGGTACTGTACTGTACGTTTCAGTTAACACGTTAATTTAACGTGTTAAAATGATATATTCCGACAAAAGAAATCACTTTAGATGTTCGATCCTGATAGGTAAAGGAGAGGATGGAAGTAGTCGAAACTAATAAATGAAACTGCTCTTTATGGGTAATAATTTAGGCGTCGAAATTTATTTCCCGCCATAAAAAGCACCCTAAGAAATGCGTGTTATTCCCCCCCTGTTTAATCTGGTGATCTTTCCGGACGGAGGGGACGAGACCCTCCCCCCGTATATTTTATCTCCTACTTATACCTGCTCGGATACGATCACTGAGAACTAAGCTACGACTCTTTCGGCTTCGGTTAAATAACGCATTCGAACAAAATCCACCACCGAATATTGTTTCTTTCGTTTCTTCGATTCGGGTTAGAGGTTTCACCCCTCTGTTGGAGATATTGGCGTTCCGGGGCGATACCGTGGGAGAAATCTGCGACTGCGTTTCATAAAAGGCGACGGCGTCGTATAAAATAAAAATACCGAATGAGGTTTTTTACCGGGGAACGGGAATCGGAGAGATCCGTGGATGAAGGTAAAAACGGGCCGTAGGACGAAATTGCTACGAGATCGTCACGACGTCACTTCTGCCATAAACATTTGTCCTTTTGTTTCATTTATGAAGAAGTTTATTTAATGAATTGTTAAGGGCGGTGGGGTTTTATCGGTTTTTTTTTACGTTTCATGGATGTCTTCGTCTTATTTTATGTACAATTTTTCATTTCCTTAAATTTTATTATTAATGTCTCGCCAATTTACAAGGGTGTATGTGCTGAATTTTATCGTATTCTTCTTAAGTTGGTCACTGACACCTAAACTGACAGATAAACCATAGATGATAAAGAGGAGACTCTAAATTATATTTAAAAGACAACCTTGAGTGATATATAGTTAAAATTTGTTTTAAAAATATAACAGGTCCAAATAATTAAACAGATTATTCTGTGTGTATGTCAATTAAGATACCCGTTATATGTTAATGCTTCCACCAGACCCAAGCACAAATTGGAAAAAAAGTGGGTCGCGCCAACAGGGGTTGAAAACTGTTAAATTGACAGCGTAAAGTCTACGCCGCATAAATATTTAAATGTAAAGTGGCTAGGTCAGAAATCATGAAAAACATTGTTTTAAAAATAATTTTTTAAATTTCGCTCGGCAGTTATTCCCATGAATAATTTACCAGGAAACTTGGGGATGTCTAGCGTAGTAGTAACGGAAGCGACTGGCCTTCGAAACGACTCCATGTCATGGAAAAAAGTGATATTTCAAACCCATTTTAAATTCAACCTTAAACAACAATCAACAGTAATGTAAATCTGTAAAACATATATCTCAAACATTTAATACAGTTTATTATTTTAATTGATTTTTATTTTATTTATTTTTATTTATATTTATATTTTATTTTATATTGGTGTATTTTTCCAAACAGGCCACTATCCCAAATTCTTATTCATTGCATGACTTTATTCGATATCCTTTGTTGAATAATAAATGCTTTTGTGTCCCCTTGATACAAATAGATACGGGTTTCTTAGTTTCACTAGTTCAATTTTTTCATATTTTTTATATCCTCACACTGCGCACTAAAGCCCAACAGTAGCCGAATTGAATAGTCTGGTTGGTTTTATACCAATATGTATATTGCCAGATTTATTTTGTCCATAGATAATCTTTTTTTTTTCGAATTGCATGCATGAGTAGTATAGTACACACTTTTCTATTATATTTTTGGTAAATATAATTATAATTCTAAGTAATACATAATGAATATTAATGTTATATTCTGATTGTTTTTAGCAAATTAATTTTCTTATTTTAAATACTAATTATAATAATTTTTACGTTTTGTTTTTTTTATATATTTTAATGTCCCCTTTTACCAACTATGGGTTTATCTGGACAGGGCCTAAAGTTTAACGTGGGCTCCGAATCACAGTCCTCAGCATTAAGCCTACCGACTGGCGAGTGACCAACTTAGAAATCATCCCAGAAGACATCCGGTCTTACCCAGCCTGGTTACTGGCGTCACTGGGATCATTTCCCTTGTCGGATTTTACACTCTTGCTTAGAACATTCACAAATTTTAAACAATCACAAACATAAATTTACGACCATGCCCCAGCAGGACCCGAACCCGCGGCTATCGCAACAATAAGAGGACCGTCCCATTGCCTTTACCACTGCGCCACCAAGCCGGCTACGTTTTTTTTGTTTGTATCTGTTTAATATTCGCGTCGAGATTTTATTATATAATTTATATATTAACATATGTTAAAAATAGATTACTAAAAAATGATATAACATAGTATTATCCTCACTAATTATCATTATTTTCCAACAATATAGATTTGATATACAAACACCAATATAATGTGGTATTTTCCTCTGAATCTAAAAAAGTCACCCTCAATCAATAGTATTTTCTTCAAGTTATTTGGCTTATTGATTTTGATTTGATTATTAATTTTTTTATCTACTAACAGGTCAATTGAAAAGTCCCCGGCTTACCATAGTAAAACACATTTTTTTTATAAATTTTTTTAATTCAACATAATTTCCTTCAAGGGTGATACACTGATTATACTGACCCTCCAACTTTTCAATATCATTTTTGTAGTACGATTTGTCTTTTGCTTCAAAATATGCCTCAGTTTCGGCGATCACCTCTTCATTTGACGAAAATGTCTTCCCAGCGTGCATTCTTTTGAGATATGAGAACAGGAAATAGTAGCTGGGAGCCAGATGGAGAATACGATGGACGAAGAAGCAACTCGAAGCCCAATTCATGGATTTTTGCCATCGTTTTCACTGACGTGATGCAGTGCATTGTTTTGTTGAAGCAGCACTTTCTTTTCCCTCAAATGCGGCCGTTTTTCGGCCATTTCGTCCTTCAAACCGTCCAATAACGCTATGTAATAGTCGCTGTTGGTGGCCCTTCCGTTTTGTAAGGTAGTCAATGAAAATTATTCCATTCGCATCCCAAAATATGGACGCCATAACCTTGCCTGCCGACTGTTGCGTTTTCCCACGCTTTGGAGCGGGTTCATCATGTGCAGTCCACTCGGATGACTGTTGATTGGACTTCGGAGTGTCCAATCACATATCGACGCAACAACTCGGGTTTATTAAGCTTGATCATCTTCAAACACTGCTCCGTATTATCAACTCGTCGTTATTTCTGGGCAAAAGTGAGCTCGCGCGGCACCCACTTTGCTCTCTCATACCCAAATATTCGTGAATAAAATATGATGTACACATTCAGTTGATATCTTTAGAGTGTCTGCTATTTCATTCATATATAATGATTTATAATTTTGTGGATTTTTTAAATGTTTTCGTCGGTAACAACCTCTTTTCTCATCTTCGATGCTCATTTCACCACGTCTAAACTTAGCATACCAATCCTTGATGGTTGATTTTCCTGCGGCGGTGTCCACAAACTCGGCATCAAGCCAAGTTTTTGCTTCAACTGTATTTTTTTCGGTTCAAAAAGCAGTATTTTATCAACACGCGAAATTACTTTTTATCCATTTTTTTACAATAACAAAACTTGCTTCACTCAAAATGCTATAATTCACAAACTAATGATCTGACAGCTGTCAAATTTACACACGCATCTTTTGAGGGTTAAGGCTAACTAAAAACATGGATTTAATTCTCTTAGCGCCATCTATGTGTTAGGTCGGGGAGTTTTCAATTGATCTATTGTAAAATGTATTACTTGGGTATACAAATGTTAATTAGATGGATTAGACCTTCGAGACAGGATACCAGTGATTCTATCAAATAGTTTTCGCATGATTGCGTCCACTATTATCTAGAAAAACAGTTGGGAGACGATATAATTTTAGTGAACACAGCTTCCAAAGTCTGAACGAAACCATGTAATATTTTTCCACATCGAATACGTTTCTTCAAAAACTGTCGGATTACAACGGAGTGGATTTTTTGCTATTACCAGTAAAAGGTAGCGATTAAAAAAACCGCGTTTGTAGCGTTAAAAAAGGTCCTTTCAGTTAGTAACAATAGGGTAACTATTTGCCGGTTTGCATTTATTATAATATCCAATCAATATATATTTTATGTTAAATTACGTCAATTTGTGCTTATCCACAGGGAAATAATGATAGTGTTTTTTCTCTCTTATCCGACATACGAATATTATCGATGGAGCAGCGTGTCGTTTGCCAAGCCACGTCTGTGCCGCTGAATATTTATTCATCGATTAATTATGCATGGCTGGATATTCGTGAACGGGGTAACGAGAAACTCTCGAAATATTCCGGAGATCTGCGGAGGTTTACCGCTTTAGTTAAATTAAGAGGAGGTTTTCTAATGAAATGGGGGTAATAAAGCGCAGTTACAGAACGGTTTTCATGATATACTGCAAAGTCAGGTACGCAAGCCGAGTTCTGATTATTTTTTTTTGTCTTTCCCGTTCTTTCCCCCACTCGTCAGATTGTCGAGAAGAGTTTTCGTGATCTTGATCTGGCGTTGGTTTGCAGCTATTTTACGTAGTATAAGACGAGAGAGTTTTGTGAAAACTACAAAAATGGTATCGAAAAGTTGGAGGGTCGCTATAATCAGTATCAAAAAAAATATTGCCAAAAAATGTGTTTTACTATGGTAGGCCGGGGACTTTTCAACTGACCTGTTACGTTTAATTTTTGGTAGTGCATTTACCGTATCACGTGCAAAAGTTAGTCTCTATGCTCTCTTCATACATTCTAACCAAATGCTCATGTATATTCTAAACAATTATACACATTTCTATGCACATAAATCTTCGACACTCTACAATTTTCTACAGTTATCCTATATGAATTATATTTCTCGGTACACTTCCCTAGTATTTGGCAGCATTATAAACCCACATCCCAAAAGCTTCATATCACTAAATTCTTAGGAAGGCTTATTTGCAAAAAAGCAAAACATTCATCTTACTTAAAGAGTTTTCAACAAATTTTATGTTTTGCGGGTCATTCCTTAATTATGTACTTTAAAAAATATAATAAACTGTAATTTACATAAATACAAGTACTGTCCCTAATAAGTTGGCTACCTACTATAGGTGTGTGGCTGACACTTTAATACCGTCTAAAGACCTTAAGTTTTAGATACGTTAAACTAGAATTGCGAATAAAAATCATATTACCTTGGCATATGTATTTTCATTTTTTTTACAGAGAGCAAACTTTACCGAGTAATGACGTATTAAAGTAGTATATTTATATAATATTAAAATAAAGTAAATATAGAAAGGAGGGCAAAATAATGTCTTGGATAATACTAGGATGTTCAATAAGTTGCCGGAAATTAAACGGAAATTAAAGAAAAAGCGGACTTGTAGTTGTAAAAATTACTTTGTTTTTCTCTGACTTGCGTTCTTCGATGGATATTGCTTTTCTCTAACGAAATTTTTAATATGTAACAAGGCCTAAAGATAAAATGAGCCTAATCTCACTAATACATATGATACTGCGACATATTTTTCACTAAATCTTTGTGTATATGCTCATTTTAAGTCTTATTTTTAGATTCGTAAGCAGGTACATTCTGCTCAGGACATGACATCAAGTGTATGTTCAGGAATTCTTGCTTCTTATTGGGTCAATGTTTACTACAGTAATCTTTGATAGTTTTATTGCCACGTACTCCAGGTCCAACTCAACCAAGCGATTGCATGGTATAAACTCTGGTGGCTGCAGATTAACCCGAGAAACTTAGACTATGAAGTTCCCCGCCTATCGCCTCCAAATTGATAAAGTCCGTATCCCCTGGCACCACAAAGTTTCATACCTCGGTCTCCAGTTCGACCGCAGATTCCAATGGTCAGTCCAAATTGAGCACGCTATTTGCAAAGGCAATGGCGTGTATGGCCTACTATTTCCACTCCTCTGCTGAAAAATCAAATTCCCATTCATCCAGAAAGCGACTCTGTAGTAAATGCTTGTTCATCCGGTCTGCCTCTACGGACCGCAGGTGTGGTACAGGTACGTCTCCGAGAGACAACTTGCATTACTCCAATTGTTCCAATGCAAAAGAGTCCGCGCGTTACTCACTGCCCCATCGAATGCCCATCTAGAATCAGGCATCATTCGTGAAAAGCTTGACGGACATGCACTTGTGAGGATCTCCCGAGGCGCCTTACAACACGATAACAATCTGATCAAATTCCTACCCATCCTTAAACCCTTCTAGTTAAACCAAATAGGACAATCTTAATCGTATCCCAGGGTCTCACCCGTAAAACATAACTATCCTGAATCCGAAACGACATGAGCAAAATACCATTTGGTTGTAGGTGGTCATCCTAGAAAAGGAAAAAAATCTTTGATAGTTATTTATGATTTTGAATATAATCCTCAAAAGAGAATTCCCAATGTATCCAAAAAAGTTGCTTCACAAACGCTTTTGCCACTGGTAAAATTATAATTCCGTCACTGTAGAACTTAACAGGTCAATTGAAAAGTCCCCGGCCTGCCTTAGTAAAACACTTTTTTTGACAAAATTAGTTTTTTTTTATTCAACATAATTCCCTTCAGTTCGTTCTTCGTAGCGAGCATTCTTTTAAGATCTGAGAACAGGAAATAGTCTCAAGGGGCCACATCTGGAGAATACGGTGGATGAGGAAGCAATTCCCCAATTCATGTGTTTTTGCCATCGTTTTCACTGACTTGTGACGCGATGCATTGTCTTGGTGAAGCAGCACATTCTTTTTCTTCTAATGCGGCCTTTTTTTCGGCGATTTCGTTTCTCAAACGGTCCAATAACGCTATGTAATAGTCGCTGTTGATGGTCCTTCCTTTTTCAATATAGTCAATGAAAATTATTCCATGCGCATCCCAAAGTACAGACGCTATAACCTTGCAAGCCACTTGGTTCATCATATGCAGTCCTTTCGAATGACTGTCGATTGGACTTCGAAGTGAAATAATGGAGCCATATTTCATTCATTGTCACATATCAACGCAAAAATCGGGTTTATTACGCTTGATCATCTTCAAACGTTGCTCCGAATCATCAACTCGTCGTTGTTTTTTGGTCAAAAGTGAGCTCGCGCGGCACCCACTTTGCACAGAGCTTTCTCATACCCAAATATTCGTGAATGATATGATGTACACGTTCAGTTGGTATCTTCTATTTCATTCAGTTTCAATTTACGGTCATTCAAAATCATTTTGTGGATTTTTTAAATATTTTCGTCGGTAACAACCTCTTCTCGGCGTCCACCGCGTTGACCGTCTTCGGTGCTCATTTCACCACGTCTAAACTTAGCATATTAATCCTTGATGGTTGATTTTCCTGGGGCAGAGTCCGGAAACTCGCCATCAAGCCAAGTTATTGCTTCAACTGTATTTTTTTCCTTCAAAAAACTGTATTTTATCAACACGCGAAATTCCTTTTTATCCATTTTTTTTCTCACAATAACAAAATGTGGCTTCACTCAAAATGCTATAAATCACAAAGTAATGATCCGACAACTGTCGAATTTATACACGCATCTTTTGAGGGTTAGGCCTAACTGAAAAACATATGGATTTAATTCTAGTTGCGCCATATATGTTACAGGCCGGGAACTTTTCAATTGACATGTTAAGTGAATTGTACACTGATTGTTGAATCTTGAGTGAATGATATCGGAGAGAGATATGTATTTGCTTTAATTATTATATTTAAAATAACTCAAGTTTAGAGATGTCAGACTGTGACGATGTTGTTTTTTTTAAATATGATCTCCTATATTGTATTTTTTCCGCAGTCATAAACATGAACACTCATTTATAAACATTATAATGATATTCGCGATCATTTACGGTTTAAGACTATCCCTGAATATTTATTTGTTGTTTAATTATTCAGGATAGAACCATTACGATACAATTCTCTACGACTCGAAACGAAATTCATCTGTATTACGGCCTTGTACATTACCGGAACTTTGGCGATGAAACGAATGCAATAAAAAAAGGGAACAATTCCTTGGGTACACAGTAAAGTCCGTTTAGTACTTTGGTAATTAAGTAAGTATTCCCTTCGTTCCATAAATCCCGAATCTCCGGAGGAAGGGCGCGAAACAACTCGTGTCCGTCATTAAAACGGAAACTTTAAATTGAGTCGATGCCGATATGGAGTTGTGCTTAGTGAGAATTCGGAATATTAATCTGGATCTTATAAATTTTTATAAATAAACAGCCGACATTATCTTTCGTAATTCGCTATAACAATATGATGAATTGTTATGTTTGTTGTCTATATGAGGGTTGCCTTTTATATTTCGGGACTATGTTTTCTGTGCACGTTGATTTGAAATATGTGTGAAGTAATGCTTATTATTAAGTTTTTTTATATATTAAGAGACACAAAATAATCGCAGAAGAAAGAAGCATTATTCCAGACCATCAATTTGGCTTCCGTAGTAAACACGAAACAGCAGAACAAATACATATATTAGTCAACCAAATTAATAAAAACCTAAATGATATAAAATATTGCCCCGCTGCATTTCTCGATATATCTCAAGGCTTCGACAAGATGTGGCACACTGGACTGCATGTTAAATTGAAAAAGCTTTTACCCCAAACGCACTTTCTACTGCTGAAATCGTACCTTATAGACAGACATTTTACTGTCATATAGGGTGATGAATACACTAACGTACATCCAATATATGCGGGTGCTCCGGCAGTGTTCTTGGCCCGTTGTTATATCTATTGTATACAGCCGACCTACCGTCCTCAAGAAACACTACTGTTGCAACATATGCTGACGATACAGCTGTTTTATCGTCAGCCACAAGAAACCTCCAACTTCATCTTAACAAAGTTGAATTGTGGTTGAAAATGTAGCGTATAAAATCAAATGAGACAAAATCTACCAATGTGTCATTCACCTTTTGTAGAAGAACTTGTCGTTAAGTAAAATTGAATAATCATGAACCTCCGCAAGCAGACAATGTTAAATATCTGTGAATGCATTTTGATCAACGTTTGATATGGAAAAAATAGTGACAATACGCAAATAGCTTGTGCTTAAACTATACCAAATATATTGGCTGATAGGACGGAAATCTAAATTATCATCAGATAACAAGGTTTTGCTGTATAAGTTAAGACTTAGGCCCATTTGGATCTATGGTATTGAACTATGAGGTACAACTAGCAAATCTAACATAGGTATCCTTCAGAGGCTCCAGAATAAAGTGTTGCGAGTCATCGTCGATGCCCCATATTAGGTCTCCAACAAACTGATTTAGCGCGATATCCCCTTAGAACCCATAACGAGTATGATTCGAAGTGTTAGTGCGAAGTACTCTGAAAGACTATTAGTGCATCCCAATGCACTCGCCAAAAAGTTAAATATGCAGGACGACAGTGTAATACATAAGCTCAAACTCAAACTACCATACGAATTGATTACTAAATACATAGAGTGAGATTTAATAATCTCTAAAATAAGTTAGAATAGTATCTAGAATAAGATTTCGATGATAACTTGTACAGCAAATCACTTACTGAAGCGATCTTCTACATGTCAGAATAGTTATATTATATAACGGAAATCATATAATAATACCCACGGGCACATTGTCCTAAGATATTAATAAAAAAAATTACTAAGTTTTTAAGTTCCAAAAATACCTAGAAGTCAAATGTTGTTAGGTCAGTTGAGTAAAGCCAATAGAGTCAGTGCAAATATGTTAATATTTTCAAATATTTCTAACATTTGTATAATGTTAATCTTTCTTTTATACATTGATAAATTCTTCATACATCTTTTTCTATCATAAGATAGTTAATTCAACTATTCTTGTTCACTATTTTCGATGCTTACTATTTGAAACTCACACAAAATACGATTTCTCAATTTCAGAATTTATGTTTATATAGATATATTTAAAATATGTTTATAATTATAAAACTGTAAAAACTATTAAATGTTATATACAATTGTTATACAAAATTTTATTAGATAATTTATTATTAGTTTACAATAATTTATATTAATATAAATCTAAGTAACTTTCATTATATATAGGTGGAATAATAATTATATCGATATTTTTGCATCACCGTTACAGGAATCTCAAACTACAACTGAAGAACATGTTCATCAACACATAACACTTGAATTCCTGAATGTGAAACTTTTGGTCAAAAAGTGACATCTAAAATAGTTAACATTAACTTGCTAGCTTCCAGTCCCATTAAACCTGATAAATATTTTTAAAATGACATTTTACATCAGCAATCCAGAATCTATTTAAGAACTGAAGCAAAACATTTGCAGTGCCGTCAACACTTCTTTATTCATTACACATTAGACTTTATTTCATATTAAGAAAAAATAGGAACTTAAATATTAAACGGTTGACCGTTGTTTGTTAAAATAATTTTGAAGAGATTTTACGTAGAATTTACAAACTTTTCTCCTTATTTTGGGTTCTTTACTTATACTTGATTATTGAGAAATTTGATAAATTAACGTTGGTAGCCGTGGTAAAGCCTATAAGGCTTAATGATAATATATTCAAAAATAGAAAAATTAAGACAAAGGAAACCATAAAAGGTGCCCATAATGTGGAGATGGCGCATAAAAAAACGAATCAAAAGAGTCCAAAGCATAATTTTTTAAAATACGTGTGTGGTAAGGACAACCATTAAATTACACGTTACGTTTAATATAATAGGAAAAAGAGGATGCCCTCGCTAAGTGGAGCTATCTGACCTTTAGAATGCCGAAAACCGTTTCGAAATAATTAAATTTCTCCAAAGAATTTCCGATGGCTTTCGTTGAATGACTCTGTACAGCCGGTTTATTATACGAGATAATCACTATTACTAACATACAAGTTTTTGGCATCAAGACGCATTCGATTTTCTATCATTACAGAACCTTGTTTTCTGTAAGTATTTAGGACGTAAAAAGTAATCAACGTTTTACTTGTTTTAATTTATTGTTGATGTTTTTGTACTTTTTTGGAGAGTTTTGGGGTTTGGAAGTTTAAAAATTAATTCAGGAGTGAAATTAAATGAGTGTCAACTCGATATCCTCATCCAATATCTTCCAAAATTGGTCTAATACAAATAAAAGTCAATACTAATTGGTCGATTACAAGAATGCTTAAACTTTGGTACCAAAAAAAAAATTGCCAACAAATGCAAAACAATGCTTAAAATTATTTATAACAAAAAAATTGAACTGACTTCAAAAAATAAATAAGGAACTCACTAAAAATAATTTAAAAAACTCAAAAAGTCATTGACTTATCTGTCCTCGTTATTGTTTATTCAATGCCCATTCAATTGTTGATATATATCAACCCAACCGACCGAACTTGTACCCTAATATTTCGTTAACTTATAACGTGAAAACCGTAGATTATTTCTTCATTATCTAATATCCCGGGCCAAACTTTTTTAATAAATATTTACTTAAAAACTAATTATTATAAATTTCGGGCAAAATATGAACATAAAATATATAAATAAATCACTGGCTGGCTTAATTAAGAATCTTAATTTAATTGTCCGGTATTTTATATCTGTCAAGCGACATTAAGGGACATAATAATCTTAATAAAGGCGGCATTTTATTATAATAAAAACAGCGACAGTGTCATTTTCCTCGGACTTATTACGAAAACTGTCTTTTATTTATACGAATTGCTTATTGCATGAATATTTATTCTGGAATAATGATAATATTGCAGTTATACCAGGTGTGTCATCAATTACTTTCCAGTTTTTAAACATTTAAATAACCATAAGTGTGTAATATTACGATTTGATGCATGTATTGTTTTACGATGCATGTATTGTTTTAATATATAATACGAGGGTCATTATTTATATTTCGGAAATCAATCAACTTAATTTGATTTTTGGCGATGAAGTTCCATCAAAAACCGCCGTGTATCGTTGGTTTAGTGAAGTAAATCGTGGTCGTAGTTCGCTGTCCGACGAGTTTCGTGAAGGTCGTCTAAAATCGGCTGTTGTGCCAGAAAACATCGATGCTGTGTGCTAAATGATTAAACAAGATCTTCATGTCACTTATTGTGAAATTGAGGCATCCCTAAGCATTAATTCCACTAGCATATATGCGATTTTACATGAACACCTAGTTGTGCGAAAGTTATGTTTGCGTTAGATCCCACACAATTTGACAATCGGCCAAAAAAGGCTCATGTCGATTGGTACAAAGAAATGCTTAAGAAAATCAATCGCGGTTTTTCGAAAAACGATTATAAAATCGTGACAGGTGACGAATCAAGAATTCGTATGAGCCCGAAAGTAACCAGCAGTCGACTGTATAGGTATTCCAATATGAACCAAATCCAACAAAAGTTGTTCGCGCACGAAGCACTTCAAAGAAAATGGTGGCCTGTTTCTTCGGGAAAACTAGTCATATTGCAACAATGCCTCTAGAGCATCGTACAACAGTAAATTCTGACTGGTACACAACCATTTGTTTGCCAGAAGTCTTCGGTGAAATAAGGAAAACAAACAAGAGACGCCGGAATGTTCTTTATCATGACAATGCGAGCCGTACAGCCCTGATTTGGCACCCAATGACAATTCTTTTTGTTCACATCCGCGTAGAATAAACTGCGTGGTCAACGATTTTCATCGCCCGAAGAAGCGATTGAATCGTTCAAAAATCATGTTTTAAAGATACCTCATTCGGAATGGAATAAATGCTTTGAAAATTGGTTTAATCGTATGCAAAAGTGTATCCATCATCGTGGCGAGTACTTTGAAAACCAACAAAAATATATTCACAGCTTAACTATTGGTTTTTTTCCTATTCCGGAAATATAAATAGTGACCCACGTATATAGTCCAAAAGGAAAATCCGACCTACAGCCTGCATGGCCAAATCGCAAGACTATGCTCTGTTGTGTCTGGTAGGGGCAAGTTGATGTCGTTTATTATGAACTGTTAAAACTTGGAGAAGCACGTAATACTGATCGCTATCAACTACAAATGATCAATTTAAACTGTGTATTGGTCCAAAAACGTCCACAATGCCCTGAAACACATGATAAGGTGATGTTGCAGCAGGACAAGTATCATACAGTAAAACCAGTCAAAGAAATATTGAACTAGGGTGGGAAGTTATTGCCTCTGCCATACTCTCCAGACCTGGCTTCATCTGACTACCACTTCACAGGTTCGATGAATGATTTGGCCGAAAGGAGGAACTGCTATATATAGATTTCCTGAGTGATGGCCATATTGGCCAATAAGGAAAAATGAGAAGCGAAGGAACCGGAAAGGACTTGCCGACATGCCTGGTACATGAATTTTTTAAAATAATCTATCAAAGTTCCTAACACTCAAATAAATATCCGTTAACTATAATTGTTATGAAAGCAGTACTGGTAATAATAAATGGATAGTTTTTTGTAAAAAAACTGTTCCACCCCTGGCTAGCTCTTATTCTTTATTATAAGAAGGGATAACAGTCGGTGCACAGAATACTAAAAAATAAATTGAACGTTCTGTATTATTTAACTTGTGCCTTGCTGTTAAAATTTACTGCAGTTCCGGATCTATACATCTTTTTCCGTCTCAGGAACTTCTCCTTATTTAGTTTCCTGAAATGAAATGTCCGTTTTCTGAAGTATTAGTAAATTGTACATTATTTCTCTGGTTTTATTTCTTCAGAAAAAGGAAACGTGAGAAATCCGTATATAGAGTATGAGTCATAAACGAAGAAAATTTTAACGTTCATAAAATATTAAAATATAAAATATATATTTATATTAAAATAAATAATAAATTTTTTTAAATATTTAACTTTACATAAATTTTAACATTTTCTTCAAAGTCTTTAAGTCTTATAAAATAAAGCGTTTTTATGACTATAGATTAAGAGAAATGTGTTGGTCTTCGAATGCAATGTAATAAAACCGTCACATTTTTTATATATACTAAATAGGTTTTCAGATACGATCAAAAATTTAGTTTAAACATTATTTTGCAAAATCATATAGATTGACCATATTTTTGGAATACTTGAATTTGGAACTAAAATGAAATTACCTAGGTTATAAGAAACAGAAACATTTTATATAAATGTCAATATTTTCATCAGTGTATCTTTGATTCAACCTGAGTTATAAGGATAAGTCTTAAAATAATTAAAAATCGCGGTTTTTCCTGAGTATAAACATGGAAAATGTGTAAAAACATTTCAAAATAAAATAAAAATTTTAGTTGAAAAATAATTTTATTTTTCAAATGCTGAGCTAAATCGGATTTTTATATGCCTAGAGGTATTTTATGACTGTATGTTAGTTTATAGATCAGTTAAGCAGTGGACCCAGTGCAGACAAACAGGCTCTAAGATATAACAAAAAACTTCTCCATATATACTTTAACTACTCCTAATATTAACATTTTAACTTAAACTATTATTTTACTAATATATAATAAAGACAGTAAAACATTTCAACTCTTAAACTCACACAGATTACAATAATTTAGGCCATACTAGCAACGTACCATGTTTAGATTTTTAAACGTAGATATTAAAAAAACTGTAATATTCAAAGATTTTAAAGTGTGATCCTAATCACGCCAGTAACCAGGGTGGGTAAGACCGGATGTATTCAGGGATAATCTTCAACTTGGTCAATCACCAGTTGGTAAGCGTAATGATGAGGAATGTGGTTCGAAGCCCACGTTAAGTAGCAAGTCCAGTCTAGCTAAACTCAAATTGGTAACAGGTGGGGCAAAAGTCCCGCTACTATTTTGTGGTGTTTAAGGCTTATTCACATAAACCTAAAAAAACCCATAAGAAAAAGTTGTTTAACGAGCTGTGTGTGCTGTTGCCCCACCTTGATGGAAACCACATGTCCACCTCCTCTAGTCCTTGTTCTTCCATTTCACACAAGAAAATTTCGAATCATGTCTTGATAACGTTCAGCTGTGACAATAACTGTGATACCTTGGTCATTTTCAGCAAAATAGGGACCAATGATGTTTCTAGCATGAATACCACACCATACAGTTGTTTTTAGTGGTGTTTTAATTTTTATGATGTTTCATGAATCAATTGAGTATTCTTTATTCCCCAAAACCGACTGTTCTGTTTATTGAGATGGCCACTGAGAAGAAAATGGGCTTCGTCGCCCATTATCAATGTAGACGAAAAATCATTTTCACCAGACAGCCTTAGGATTGCTTACTGTACTCAACTCGTCTCCATAATAAAATTTGAACGTCCACATAACACAATGGTCAAAGTGAAGCTGAGCTAAAAGTCACATAAACAAGATGGCGCGCAATCAAAATGGTAGCGGGACTTTTACCCCACCTGTTATAAAGGAGATTCTAAAATATAATAAACATTTTTACTTTTTTTTTAACATGCAAATTACTGAACATAATCGCTACTATTTTTGAGTGTGTGTGTATATCCATGAAATATCAGCTATATATAGCAAATAAAAGTATTCCAATTTAAATACATGTCAATGTTTTCTTCCTATATACGACAAACGAACTGTGATATTGTCGCTACCGTTTACACGTCATAATAAAAAGACACATCTGTTCAAAGCGTTTTACAGAGGTCGTTCAATCAGGGAGAAAACATTAGGGATCCGGGATTGGGAAGGACTTTTCCAATCGTTGTTCCCCACCGATGTTAATGGAGATAATCTCGACTGCTTTTGCACGAAACAAATCGAGAATTTTATGATAAATATTTATTTCCGTTTTCCTCTTTTGTATTTCGTTTCCCTATAATAAGGCTTTGGCTGTTACATCAATTTTTTATTGGACTGTTTCAGATGTGCTCTATTTTAAGGACAAAGGGATTTGTAATCTTTCAGATTTTGGCCGTAACTAGAACCAAATACTTTCTAGTGACATCTAGCGGAGTATTTTTTTGGTGCTTTCAGTGGAGATTTAATTAAGTTATATTAAATAATATCGTAGAGAGAAAATCCTAATACCAATACACCAGTTTGGGTTTATTAACAACCATTCAACAATTGACCAGGTCCACAGAATAACAGATGTTATTGAAATGGCCTACGAAAGTAAAAAATTATATTCAGCTATATTCTTAGGTGCAGCACAAGACTTCGATAAGGTTTGGCATGAAGGCGTTGTTCATAAATTACAGATAATGTTACCAAAACAACACACCGAACTACTAAAATCGTACATTACAGCCAGAATTAGAGAGTTAAGCAAGAAGAAGCTTAATCTGCAATAAAAGAAGCTAAAGCATGTGTACCACAAAGAAGTGTACTGGGGCCAATGCTTTATCTACTCTACACTTGTGATATACTATAAATGGAGAATATTACGATGGCTACATTTTATGATGATACTGCGATTTTAGCTGTAGGCAAATGACAATATAAGTAATTGGACACAAGCTTGGAAAATAAAAATGGCAGTTCACCTACAATCAGACTGTACAAGCACCAATAACATTAAATAATACTATCATTCCATATAGCAACAACGCTAAATATAAAGAAGAAAAGAGAAGAACTGGAATTGAAATATAGGAAAATGTATTGGCTAATTGGAACAAAATCACAATTATCAATACATAATAAATTGCTATTATATAAGCAAATACCGAAACCTATATGGACATACGGAGTTCAATTATGGGGATCTTCCGCAAAGAGTAATATAAACAAAATACAAAGTTTTCAGAACAAAGTCCTGAGAAGTATTGTGGGCGCACCCAAATATTACAGAACTGACTACCTACATCGAGACCTTCAGATACCTACAGTCAGCTAAGAAATCAAGAGAAGTGCAAGGGGGCATGAGGGAAGGCTCCATTCTCATGAGAATATTGAAGTAGTACAACTTTTGGACACCACCAGAGCAGAACACAGACTCAAAAGAATCAAACCGTCTGATCTTGTGTAGTGAGGTGCATATAATAAAATACATATTTCGCATTGTTCGACATTTTTCATTTATTCGATATTTTTTAAAATATCGATGTGTTTTTCGGTGGCCAACACGTCTAGTTCAATGTGTTGCTTCTATAACATTTTATGGAGTTTATACGTGAGTCTAATTTGCCAAATTTTATAGAACTCTTACGCTATGTTTAAGAATGCAGATGAGCAGTTTTTTTCCCTTCGTGGACATTATAATTTGTAATTCTATGTACCTGGTTAACTGTTGAATGTTTGTTGATAAAATTAATCTGACGGTCAATTAAAATGACTGAAGAAAATTAAAAAAAAACACTTTTATATTATTCTTAATATAATAAACCTTATTTTTAACAAAAATATTAGATTTTAGTGAACTAATCTGCCTTGAAATACGAAAGAAGATTACACAGGATGTCAGGAGATTGAAACGAACAAAACCATACGACTTGTGTGAACATTTAGTGTGTATTATTAGTGTAAGCTATAGCTATAAGTTAATAATTAATAAATAATTATAATTTTATAATTGAGGAATACATACTGATGTATTTTCTCGTACTCGTCTTGCTTGTTAATTAATACAAGCACATAGGAAAAGTAGTAATAAATTAATTGTAATAATAATAATAATAAATAAGATTGTATTAAGTGTATCTAATAAAGATGTTATTAAAGAAATTAGTGAACTAATCGTTTAAATTATACAACACTTCTAATACATATGTTGGTTTTCCGTGTAGTTCTTTATAAAAAGTGGGACCGCAATTTATCGCTTAAGGATCGCTTCCTGCGCTTCATTTCTCGAACAGCAGATAAACAGAGGAGGGACGAGTTTTATTCTGGTTTTAAAACGAATTTGTTTCGGGTCTGCGGAGGGGTTTCGCTACGATAATTTAATGCTCCATGGATAGGCCTGTTACAATATAATAAACGAGAAACGTGACCGGACATGTGGTTAAAAAATGCTGTCTTGTTTACATAATCCACGAGCTTGCTGACCGTTGACAAACATGTGCTATATCTATTATATATCTCGGAAAGTATTGACCAATACGGCGTAGAAAAGGAAAACAACATTAAACGATTTCTTGCCTTATGATTAACTCTTGAGTGATATACTTCTTCTTCCACAAAATTTTCTTTTAAATGGACGTAATTTTTCCCAGACCCAGGTTTTTTGATACCTGGAATATATTTTTATACCTTTTATAATAATGTGTATTTCAAAATATAATGGAATAATGTTCAGGAGGCAATAAATAGAATTCCAACATCTTGCTATAATCATTTGATTGTAACAATAGATAACAGTTGGTGCACAGAATGCTAAATTTCAAAAGAGGTGCAGTTCATGACTTAAGTGCTGTCTCAGGCTTAAAATTTAATACATTAATAGTACAGCATCTACAAATGTTTGCGTTATTTTAGTTTTTGGAAGCGAAATAACTTTATTTTAACATTAAATTTTACAATTACCTCTAATATATATGCTATATCTCCAGAACCTTATCAATTGCTACCAGTTCTTAAGCAAAAACAATTGTTCTTAGCTGTGCCGAGTTCACCAGATATCAAATTACTTGAAATTCTTAAAATTAAGAATTGATTCATTGATATTATTATGTGTCTGAAAGGGCTGCTTGCAAAAATCTAAATACTTTGTGAACAGAGCACAGACGAGTCTTGTTATTCTCGAATTTTGTTAAGCTATATTAGGATGGGATTTTCACATATGTCAAGTTTTTCTTACACAGCTGAATATACCTTCCGATAATGTACAAACATTAATTTGTTGTTTCTACAAATAATATAAAATGTAACTTTATATTATCATGCTTTTTTTAATTATTAAATCATAACTACTACAACTGTTTAATAGTTCCGGTTATACGGGGATAACCACAAGAAATAAATAAAAATTACTGCTTAAAATTAAATACATCATTTAAATAATAATTTAATATTGTCACTCAATATACTCACTCACTTTCTGTGTTAATATTGTTGCAGATATAAAATGTAAGTACTTGTGGGTCAATTTATGGTCAATATTCTTAACTGGCTAAGCTTCGAAACTATGAAAAAAATTGTTTTTTCAAACCTAGAAAATATATCTGGAAATATGATAATGTATTCAAAACTACAACTACGAAACTAAACCCATGCCAAACATTTTCCAACAATTATTGAACAAACTAAGGAAAATTTAATATTTTATCATTAATTAAGCTCCATATACTATATAAAAATTACACTAATTCTACCGTTGGGAACTATCGACTGAAATTAACTATCGACTGTTTACTAATTTTTACTATCGACTGTTTCAGTCGCTATTTTTGGTTCGACTGATTTTACTACTTTTTACTAATGACTTTAGTTTGAGTCGACTGTTTTCAGTCGCTATTTTCAGTCGTGTGCTTTTAGTTACTATTTTTGGTTCGACTAGTTTCATTCAACTGATTTTTAACATTTTGGCTATGTTGTCCTAACCGTAACCTTGACTAAAATATATCCAATTTATGCTTACATAGATTTATATATATTACATATATAGTTTTATGATTTTTTTGTAGTTTGCTTGCAAATAGCATTATATTGTATATTAATATAGCAGCATTTTGAAACGATATCTTTCGGAAGGTTGTTAATGTAATAGGGTCAATAATCAAAATTGTGACATATAAATAGTAAAATACTTTTAAGTGTTTTTATGGCAATATTTCGATTACTCTCTCGATTTTTGTTCAAAAATATTTCCGGTCAATAACAAATAAAGCATTTACTTTATTTTAAAAAGCTATAGTAGTTTAGGGTTGTTATATGGCTCGGTGAATGGAGGTAAAACGAAATAAAACAGTGGTGTTTACATTATGTGACCGTTATTGATTGGCAATATAAAAAATTTAGAAATTACAAAACAGATAAAACGGATGGCAGCGGTGTTACCTGGTGACGAGGCGACACGTCTAAACTAAACGATGGTCGGTTACTGAATCATCGGAAATACCCTTCAACAACATCCCAGATAAACATCTCGGGGTTGCCAGCTATTCGTTATCGGGTTCTAGTTGGCGCTGCTGGCACCCCGCCCGTGTTCAACATCTGGGATTATATTTCTGGGTATTTTGTAGACCGTTATTCCACTGTGTAAATATATATATTCCACCGTATATATATATATATATATATATATATATATATATATATATATATATATATATATATATATATATATTACCTTTAAATTACCTTTTACCAACTATGGGTTTGTCTGGACTGGACCCACAATTTAACGTAAGCTCCGAACCACGGTACTTAAATTAAGCCTACCGACTGGCGAGTGACCAACTTTAGAAATCATCCCAGAAGACATCCGGTCTTACCCAGCCTGATTACAGGCGTGACGGAGATCACTTTCCTTGTTGGATTTTACACTCTTGGCAAAGACACTCACAAACATAAATTTACTACCATGCCCCAGCAGGATTCGAACCCGCGGCTATCACAACAGCAACAACAAATTTTTTTTAAATTTAGTATTTATGGTTATTGTACATCTTTAGTTTTTAAATTTTTGTTTTACTTGTATTTTACTGTCTATATTTATTATAGTATATTATTTAAAAATAGGCATTAAGATATTAAAATACGGTAAAATATCTGTGGGATATTATACCATTCCATAGAAAATTTCATTCCGTTTTACAGATCTACAGAACATTCAAGTATAAAGATAATTCTACTTCTTTAAAATGAAGTTATGAATTGCATATTAATAGTATTCGGTAATTATTTTTTTCCTTTTCTTTTTCTATATGTACATCTCCGCTTCGCTTGTACTACCCTTGGAAAATATGAGCATATATAAAATTAACTGGTCCAAACAATTATCTCCGTCCTTTCCCTCTCTCAGAATGTATACAGGAGAGGATCTGTACATCTTCGGCTGACATCACGAATAAAAAAAACAGCCGAACTCTGCATTTAACTGAAAATAGTAATTACTATTTTCTATCTATTTTCAGTCGCTAGTTTTTTGACTATCGACTCTTTCGACTGTTTTGGATTCCCAATCCTAACTAATTCCCTAATTAGTCCACGTTGTAACTAGAACATGTTACGTTTTGTCCTTATCTAATAAGTATTTAAAGGTTAGAACAATCCATCTGTCTCTATCTAAACCGTTTCCAACAGCGACGGACTGAGATGAATGAAAAACCGTTTGATAAATGAGTTTCTCTTCGACAGATTAAGTGCATTAGTGAAGGATCGGTGCGAAATATTGAAATTATGAATGCGACGCTTCTCGATGAAAGGCCGATTGACGTGAAGTCGCGTGGGACGGCTGCGCTTTTACGATTAAAGAACTTCCTGTGTATTTCGTTCGTTCTTTTCTAAATTAGAATTTTGTTACCAAATAAAGAAGAGGGTTCACGACAATAAATGGTTTTTGAAATATTATAACCAGTAATAACAGAGCTGATGGTACAATTTATATTTACACCTCTGTATATTAGTCGTATACATTAATTTTAAAGGATTTTTGAAGCTTTGTTGTGAAAAATCGGTGATGTAAGCTCACCGAGTTGTTTTCAGTCTACCTTGGACGTGCGGTGCTACTCTTGAAGAAGCAAATTAAACAGTTTCGTCTGCGTGAGAAGCTACCTCAACTTGTGGTCTCTTAGGGACTTCTGAAAGAAAAATATTAGATAAAGCGGGTGCCAGGGGGGAACCTTTTGGAACTCCTGCGTCGATGGTTTTCCGGCTACAGAGAATATCTTCACCTGGAACGATCGTCCTGACAGAAACGATTTGATAAAAGCGATTAGGTCATCGGGTAGACCTAACCGAATGAATTTATCCACTTAGTCTTCGTGTCAAACTTTGTCAAAGGCTTTGGTTAGCTCTAAGAAGACCGCTCCAAGTTTTTCACGTCTGTTCTGTTCCATATTCCAATAGTTCATCTTATGTCTTCTTCTGTAAGAAGGAAAATATTGTCTGATTCTAATAGGATGTACAATTTACGGCAGGTAATTCATACAGCATAAACATTTTGATGATGCTAGTTCACTGTTATTTTAAAAAGACTAAACTGACTCGTTAACATCGAAAAACATATCCCAAAAATAACCCCTTTGATAAAAATGGAAATATGACTTTATTACGCAGCTGAAAAAAAAGGGGACTGTATATTATCTAAAAATTGATAATTTAAAAACATTTATAACGATCCGAGAGCAAACGCGCGTCAATTAGCTTAATTATTCCGGAGTTTTATTAGGCTTAAAAGCTCCGTTCAACTGTTCCGAATCGCGCAAAAACCTCGCCCATCGCAAAAAGAGATAAGAGAGAAAGCCTCTCCCCCTCCCCTGTCGCTTTACACCGAAACAATCTTCAAAATGGCGAATTTCCCTTCCGAGTTCACGTTTTCGGCTCTGCTAACTGATTATTATCAGCGACAGACGTCGCAACAGTTGCCATCCAATTCTGGCAAATCTACACTACGTTGTTCGACGTTGATTTCCTCTACGTCTACTTGGGGAGTCGGATTCCGTATATTGTTTTGATAATTATCAATTCACCCTTTTGGGAATCACGACGGTCTCTTTTCCAGATTTGAAATTGGATTTTACGTAAAAATAATAAATCCTAGTGATAAAGGTAGGAAGATAAAACAAATCTTCATAAAGTCCTCGGCCTGAGTCATAGATGACGCCGCTAGAATTAAATCCATATGTTTTTTAGTTCGCCCTAACCTTCAAAAGATGCGTGTATAAATTTGACAGCTGTCGGATCATTAAGTTATGAATTATAACATTTTGAGTGAAGCAACTTTTGTTGTTGTGAAAAAAATGGATAAAAAGGAATTTCGCGTGTTGCGATAAAATATTGCTTTTTGAAGGGAAAAATACAGTTGAAGCAAAAATTTGACTTGATACTGAGTTTCCGGACACTGCCCCAGGCAAATTAACCATCAATGATTGGTATGCTAAGTTTAGACGTGGTGAAATGGGCGCTGAAGACGGTGAAAGCAGTGGACGCCCAAAAGAGATTGTTACCGACCAAAACATGAAAAACACCGACAAAACAAAATCCACAAACCACATGATTTTGAATGACCATAAATTGAAATTAAATGAAATAGCAGACATCATATAATTCATGCATATTTGGGTATGAGAAAGTTTTGTGCAAAGTGGATGCCGCGCGAGCTCACTTTGAACCAAAAACAACGACGAGTTAATGATTCGGAGCAGTGTTTGAAGATGATCAAGCATAATAAACTCGAGGTTTTGCGTCGATATGTGACAGTGGATGAAACATGGCTCCATTATTTCACTCAGAAGTCCAATCGACATTCATCCGAGTGGATTGCACACGATGAACCTGCTCCAAAGCGTGGGAAAACACAATAGTCGGTTGGCAAGGTTATGGCGTCTATATTTTGGGATGCGCTTGGAATAATTTTCATTGACTACCTTGAAAAAGGAAGGACCATCAGCAACGACTATTACATAGCGTTATTGGACCATTTGAAGGACGAAATCGCCAAATAACGGCCGCATTAAAAAAAAAAAGAAAGTGCTGCTTCACCAAGACAACGGTGCATCACAAGTCAGTGAAAACGATAGGTCTCCAATTCGACCGACGGTTCGGTTGACATTTCCAAATCTAGAAAGCAATCCAAAAAGTTTCAAACCTGCTATCTTCTCCTATCTTCTAGCAGACGTCTCATCTCCATCTAATTCTTATTTAACAGATGTTAATTCTTTCCGTACTTCTCTACGGATCTAATGTTTACTTCAAGTTTGTTACACCCAACCAAGTGAAACGGCTTCAAGTTTTCCAAAATAAACTCCTCAGGATAATCTTACATGCTCCATGGTTTGTCAGAAATAATCAAATTCATAGGGAAACTGACACTCCAGAAACCAAGCACTTCATATTTCAGTCATTCCACAAACAACAACTCAGCCGAAGTTCTTCTGAAAACACGCTTGTTCGCCAGCTGGTTAACAGGTTGGGAGCTTAGCACCGCTAACCTCCCCCTCTTCCAGGCTGAAACGATCTCATCCGTCGCTGCAGTCATAACTTTTGTCCCCATACGACAATATCCAGTCGTGTGTCAACTCAAGTTCGCGAATCAATAGTTAGTTTCACTATCTGTTGTTTTTTAATTTAATTTATTGCAGTAGCAGTAGAGACCTACGGGGGTCAACTGTGAGGTGGTTTCGGTTTAGTGTATTGATAAGCCCAGAGGTAGTCCCACATAACCAGGTGCAACTTATCACTCCAGTTACTACTCTTTTAAAACCCTTTCATATATATAACTAGCGCAGTTGGTAATCTATTTTGAATTAATTTAATTAATCGTACTCGAATTAATTATCAGGAGAAGACTGGTTGACGTTGGATTGACAATCGTTCCACAATTACTCGAAACGTTTTCTGGTGTAGTTCTGGCAAAAGCATCGCAGTTGAAGCCATTAGGTTACAAAAGACGAATTGAAGGTGCTCAATGACCACTAGCCATAAACTGTTCCAAATATGAAATATTCAAGTTCTGAAAAACACCTCTGGATTCTCTGGATTTTCACACATCTGTAATGCATGTGCATTCAAGGTGTAGGGGCACCAAAGGCAGTCTAAAGTTCCTGTGAATTAACATAGTTTACTTGAGTTTGAACAGAAGCTTACAGTTCACGGTTTACGGCCATCAAATGCATATTGCAGTAGCTCAGTTTTCTAGCCGTAAGGTATTGGTATCTAGAGTCACCAAAGCTGAGAAACCATTCCATAGAGAGATACCATGGAAGTTTGGGTAAAAACAGTGTCAATTCGAAGATCTTCAAAAATAAATTGCCAGACGAAGATACAGGCGATAATTTTACAATAACCATAGGCTGTCCAGATGGAATAATGACCACGTACATCACTGTACAAACCTTTTCTCTGGTTTAAAATTACGTGAATGGTGAACAAGTGAGACAGGTTGGTCTGTTTTGGAATAGATAAGGTCCCTCAGTATCACATTTTATGGCCATTCAACAAGTTATTTCCGTGAAATAGTGTTCTTTTAACCCTTTCACATATTATAACACGTATAATAATATACTAATAATATGAAATAAGAAAAAATGTCAACGATAGGTGAATGCCTCAAAAAATAAAAAGGCGATACATTAATGTAATCCTGAGATATAAAAGGCAACGTTCTTATACCGAAAAATATTTGCAATAATTTGAAACCAGAACATATATTATGCGGATGGCTAATAGATTGAAAAATGAACTAAAATTCAACAACAATACCGTGAAATAAAAGCGTTTCCCATGGATTATTACGTGGGTTTAAAGGGAAATGATGTCTACTCTTTTTAAAATACCGTTAACAAAACAGAATCTGATATTGGCATTGATGGATTGTCTACGATAAATAAAGTGTGTAAGACGGATGAGTCGTTGCAATGGCGTTCAACAACTTGACGTATTTTCGTTAAACCCCTGTGGGGATGCTCGAGGATAACTCGATGGATTTACGTCGATATAAAATTTACCGTATCGCAAAACGAATTGGGCTCGCTTCGTCGAGAAATAATTGATTTTTTTACCAACTATGCCAAGTTTTCTCCTCTTTAAGATTTTTTTATAACAGGTCAATTGAAAAGTCTCACACATAGATTACTCTATTAGAATTAAATCCATATGATTAATTAGCCCTAACCCTCAAAAGATACGTGTATAAATTTAACAGCTGTCGGATCATTGGTTTGTGAATTATAGCATTTTGAGTGAAGCAACTTTTGTTATTGTGAAAAAAATTTATAAAAAGAAATTTCGCGTGTTGATAAAATATTTCTTTTCGAAGGGAAAAAATACAGTTGAAGCAAAAACTTGGCTTGATGGCGAGTTTCCGAACACTGTCCCAGGAAAATCAACCATCAAGGATTGGAATGCTAAGTTCAGAGGTGGCTAAATGAGCACTGAAGACGGTGATGCAGAACGCAGTGGACGCCCAAAAGAGGTTGTTATCGATGAAAACATTAGAAAATCCACAAAATGATTTTGAATGACCGTAAATTGAAATTGAATGAAATAGGAGACACTCTAAAGATATCAACTGAACATGTACATCATATCATTCACGAATATTTGGGTATGAGAAAGCTTTGTGCAAAGTGGGTGCCGTGCGAGCTCACTTTTGACCAAAAACAACGACGAGTTGATGATTCGGATCAGTGTTTGAAGATGATCAAGCCTAATACACCCGAATTTTTGCGTCGATATATGACAACAAAAATCCATGAATTGGACTTCGAATTGCTTCCTCATCCACCGTATTCTCCAGGTCTGGCCGCCAGCCGACTATTTCCTGTTCTCAGATCTCAAAAGAATGCTCACTGGGAAGAAATTTTTGTCGAATGAAGAGATGATCGCCGAAACTGAGGCCTATTTTGAAGCAAAGGACAAATCGTGCTACAAAAATGGTATCGAAAAATTGGAGGGTCGCTATAATCGGTGTATCACCCTTGAAGGGAATTATGTTGAATAAAAATAATTATTTTGCCAAAAAAAAACGTGTTTTACTATGGTAGGCCGGGGACTTTTCAATTGATTTGCAATTGCTATATATTAGTAACCAATTTAGTTCCAAATATATAACACATAGGCTGAAAAGTTCCGGTCCCTAACCACTTTTTCAGTTAGTGCTAACCTTCAAAAGAAAGCTGTTAAAATTTCATGACATTCTAATCATTAGTGAGTTATTGTGCTAATGGTGACACTACTGTTTTTTTTTTAAAGCAAAGCAATATAAGTTAAATACTCTTATTATTAGTATTTTTAGGGGGCTTCAATTATTATTCATGATACCAAAAATAAATATACAAAGTCCAATATACCAGCTGGTTTGTAAACTAAGCAATTTGTACGATTTTATTTATATCCTAAAAGTTTAATCATATAGGGAGACTAATAATAAATAGGATTATGACGCCTACTAATTTGTAGTGAAACGTGATCCATTTATTTTCTCTGTGGATGATAAATTAGGGTCAACCACCTTGAGGCACAGTTGGAGTATTCGAAAAGTTTCGAAATGTCAGAAGTTGCCAACAGTTAAAGCTAATGGTCCTTCCTGAATTGTTTCTTATTAACAAAACACGTTTAACTATTCACCGTATTCGATGGATGAGTTAAGTTTTGAACAGGTGATGTCTTGACAAATTCCCCTTCCAACTTATACGAGGTTTCTTTAACCAAATCATCAATATAATTTTCTCGAAGAGACGTATAGTGTTTTGTCATTGATTTTTGGCAAATGTATGTGTTTGTTCCTATTTAAACAAGTGTTTGGGGCATCTTAACGGTTCTATAACATGGGGTCAATACACCCATATGATATGATTGATGCCCCTTAAGTCGGGCATCCTCCTTCCTTCGGCATCCCTTCTTTCGCTACATTTTTAATAGTGTAAATAAATTAAGTAAATTACTACGATAGGTTTGTTCATTTAAAATATTCAGTGTCGTTGGTTCAAATAAAACTCACTACGTATTACAATGTAATTAGCATTTTTAGTTATAATATCTTCATTGTTTATATGACCAAATATGTTTTGAGGTATATCAATAATATTGAATCAGAACGGTATCTGAAGTTTGTGGTTAATGGAGTAAGAATTAATGCTTTTATTCGAGATTTGATGACATTTCAGAAATTGAAAACATAAACCAAAGCGAACTATCATAGAAGGTTGTTATAGTTATTACAAATGAGGTAGCTCAAACTACAAGCAGAAGCGTATCAAAGTATATTTTAAACAAAACTAATTTGAAACAACTTTCAAAACACGACAACGCTAAACCGTATATTTTAAAATTCTTGCAAACTTAAACGGATATACATCATTAAATGTATGTATTGCACACGGTTTAGTAATAAAAATATGCCACTTAAAGAGACATACTGTAAGTTATCAGCGATTCAGCTTTCTTCCCAAAAATAAAAATAGTGAATAAAAAAGTAAGAAATTATTGATATTTCTATCATATGCTTTTATTCGCCCAGAATGTACAAAACTGTTGATTTGATGGCATTACTCATGAAATTTGGAAAACACTCTGTGTGAAGGTGAATCTGACATTTCTTACATATGTAGATCGTCTGGCTTTTGCAAATGTTGCATCTTTTCCTTGCATTTTCTTCATTGCAGATTATAATATGATCAAATGTATCCTCCCTTACTGCCTCTGGCAATCTGTTTCTGCTGGGGCGTCCAAGGTTTTTTTGTGGTTGGTCGTTTCCCTCCAGTTCAGATTCTTCTTCAGTTATCAATAGAATCTGGGATCTGAAATCGATTTGACTAATAGTAGAACCTGTTGCTAATTGGTACATTTTCCAGTCATTGACAATAGCACTGCCAATTCCATTGGCGAATACTGGCCACTACCATTTTTTGCCTCTAATTCGGAATCTAATTTGGAATGGCATTGTCATGTAACAAGAGAATTGTTATGCCACCTATTACCTTACTATACTTTGCTGTTACAATCAAATCTATAACTAAAGTTCCCCTTCGGTTTTCTCTCACTATATCAGCTCCAAAGAATTTCATTTCAGACAACAAAGTAAGAAAGTAATGGCTTGTGAAAAAGTTATCAAAAAATAAGGTATGATATTCAGGCTCATGAACAACTTTCAACAAGTTTGCAAGATACGGTGCAGTGTCTTGGTGAAGCAGCACTTTCTTTTGCTTCAAATGCCGCCGTTTTTCGGCGATTCGGCCTTCAAACGGTCCTTCCTTTTTCAAGGTAACAGGTGAGCTCGCGTGGCACCCATTTAGCACAGTGCTTTCTCATACCCAAATATTCGTGAATTATATGATGTACACGTTCAGTTGATCTTTAGAGTGTCTGCTATTTCATTCAGTTTCAATTTACGGTCATTCAAAATCATTTTGTCGGTTCTTTTAACGTTTTCGTCGGTAACAACCTCTTTTGGACGTACACTGCCTTCACCTCTTCGGTACTCATTTGACTACGTCTAAACTTAGCATACCAATCCTTGATAGTTGATTTTCCTCGGGCAGTGTCCGGAAACTCGGCATCAAGCCAAGTTTTTGCTTCAACTGTATTTTTTCCCTTCAAAAAGGAATATTTTATCAACACGCGAAAATTTTTTTACAATAACAAAAGTTGCTTCACTGAAAATGCTATAATTCACAAACTAATAATCCGACAGCTATCAAATTTATACATGCATCTTTTTAGGCTTAGGGCCAACTAAAAAGCATATGGATTTAATTCTAGTAACGCCATCTGTATGTCAGGCCAGTGACTTTTCAATTGACCTGTTATAACATTGAGGAATATGCATATAAAAGTTGAAATATATTTATTTTGATACTTGAAATAAATTATTGAATTTTTGGGTTGTCTGTAATTTGTTTTCACTAATTGTGAAATACAAACACATAGAAAAATAGCTTGTGAATGCCTTTTAACACATGCATGATGACTTTTGTATAGTAAGTTCATTTTGACTGCATTTTGTGAAGTTAAACGGAAGAAAAGGGTTAAATAACATATCTCAGTTTCTATCATCCTATTTTAATTTTATTACACATTTCTATTGTACTAATTTTCTTTATTCTTATTTCAGGTAACTAAACCCGAGATCATATTAATAATATTTGATGAAGAATACCACCAAGAGCATCAAAAAGGGTAAAGTATAAATAATATTGCAAGTGGAAAATAATGTATTTTAGACGGTTATATAAGAAAAAAGAACTAAACAGAAAAAATTAAAATTGTTAATAAATCTTATATTAATTATAACATCTACAATAAAGTAGATTTTCAGTCAGTAACCTGTTAGGGTGAGGCTCGCTGCATTCTAGCACGATCTCTATGTTACCTACTCGCCAGGTAGGTCAATAGATAACCTGAGATAAGCAATATTAAGTTTTCTATGATATAGATCTTTTTCGAAGCTGTTCGCATCTTTCATCCTAACGTTTTATTTCATCAAAGATATTCCATCATCTTTTATTCGGCGGATATTTCCGAATCATTGTAATCTGCGTCCCTGAATTTGTTCCTCAACTTTGCACTGATTATCGTATCATAAACTCACTTCATTTCTAATAAGGCTTTGAAGAGGAACATGTAGAGGCTGCCTTATATACTTAATTGTTTAAATTATATGACTGCAAACTTACAGATATCTATAATGTAACACTGCAACAGTGTCCAAGTCTTGAAGCCATACAGAAGGATTGGCAAGATAAGTCATACGCACCATCTTAGCCTTTTACTTCAGCAATGCCACTTTACTCTCTTGTATTACTAAGTACCTGATTCTTACACTTCATCTAACTGAATCCCGTTGAGATTTAAAATGGCAGTATTTTCTTCATTAGATAATTTTTCTTCATAAAAGGAATCTTACCAACTTGTAATATTATCAACTTAACACGTCACAAATACATGGTTATATAAGTATATGATAAAGAAACAATATATATTTAAAAGATCAAATATCAAGCCAATAAGTTATCGAATTAACAGAATATAATACAATTTCCGATGTTGAATTAATTAACGGTAACATTTTAAATTACATTTGATCCGGTAATGGAATTAAAGTTCAGAAAAATCAATATGCAAAGCTCGAACCTTAATTTTTTTCGGGGATGTCTGTTAGTCTAACTTAGTGACATAAAAACCCTTTGTAATGGAAAATTTGTATTACCAATTTAATAAAATTCTTAATATAATAATTCATTAAGAATACAATAGTTTTCAATTGACTAGTGTTTGATTTATGTAGAGCAAAAATCAGTAATATCTGTTTGGAATAAATTAGTAGAAATATTTTATTCCATTAAATATTAACAACGTAAATTTTATTATTACATTATGACACAAATTAATTATATTTAATATGTAATCCTAGTATTAACAACAATTTTAACTATAACAATAATTAATACTATATAAAATTCTTCATTAAATGCTTATTTGATTATATACGTCACTCCTCTTTGACTATGTTTATCTGAAACTCCCTATGAAAATCTTCGTTCAGGGCATATCAAAACGCATTAATACTATATCTTAATACTCAGTTCTAGAATATATCGACGGATATTCTAGTGATGATCATGAAAAGCGATAAAAAATATAGCACACTGGACCTCATGTTAAATTGAACAAGCTTTTGCCCTATACGCACTTTCAACTGCTGAAATCGTACCTCACAGATAGACATTTTATTGTTAAAAGTGTTGACGAATACACTGATCAGCAGATCACTTACTGAAGTGATCTACATGTTAGGATGTTTATATTATATAACAGAAATCATACGATAATATTTATTGCCCACGGGCGGATTGTTGACTTTGATTGTTGTTTGGTAAGCAAGAGTAATACGTTGCGTTTGTTATTCGTTATTATTGGTCTTTTTGGCAACAATACGTCATCAGCTTGTTTGATTTACGTTGGTAGACATCCGCAGTGACATTTTTAATCAATTTTAACCACACTGATCCCACCAAAATCTCTTGCTGTATAGACATTTTTGCTACGGATATCTTCGATGCTTCGATGATATGTAGATTGATCTTATGAGCTAGTTCATAGCTTTTTACGCTTTGATGGTCGTGTGGTAGTCAGTTTCCATCCTTTTGGATTTTTCCTATCAAATGTAAACATCTGGAAACAGTTGATTCAACAACTGCTCAGCTGTCTGAATGTGTGTTGGTGAGTTTGAGCTGGATTTTTATCTAATAATCTAGTCTTGCAATTAATTCTCTTCGGACATTTCTTTTTCTCTGGGCCGTCCTTTTTTATTGACATGAAAATAGCCATTTTTAAATCGTTGAAACGTTGTGATATGACAGATCAGCATCACCATAAGTTTTTAAACTTGGTTGATGGACTTTAACGACAGATTTCCTCATATTACACGATAATAGTAACTGATATCGAAGTTACAATGTTGTCTATACATTGTGTACTGTATAACTTAATAATACCAAATGGAAAACTATTATTTTATGTAGAGAATTGAATAGTTCGTATAGATTGTTTAACAGTTATTTACATTGATTTAGCTGTGGTCGTTATAGCGAATACATATCGCTGGTCAAAATACATACATGAAACTCAGAGTTCTATTTTAATAAATAGATGCTCCTCAGCAGACTAGTAGACACTCCTCGGTGAATGGAGGTAGGTCGAAATCATACAGTTATAGTTGTTTACATGTTGTGATCGTTATTTATTGAAGTTATATATATATATATATATATATATATATATATATATATATATATATATATATAAGTAGAAAATACAAATAGCTAAAAACGGGGGCTAGCAGCGGTGTTACTTGTTGACGAAGCTGTCGACAGCCGATGGTGACACGTCTGAACTGAACGATGGTCAGACACTGAATGAATGAATGAAAGTATCCTTCAATAATATTCCAGATAAACGTCTCGGAATTGCCATCTGCTGGTACCCCGCCCATGTTCAACATCTGGGTTTATATTTCTGGGTCTATATAATATATTCTACAATTAACACAACTATAACAGTACAATTAACAAGTGTAGCTAATCTAATTTTGTCTTCAACTATAATGTCCCATGTTCAATTCATTGCTTTAGAACACTCGACCACAATTTTGGTAAACATGACGGCGAGTATCATGTGTTACTACGTCCCATTTTATTTTATAATTATCAATAATTAGAGCTATCACATCAATTCGAAATAATTCAGTCGGATATATCCACACGATCAGTTTATCAATTATAGCGCATGCAAACCAAATGAATGGATTCCAATTACAATGGCGGACTCTTCTACGAGATATAATAGAACCATTTTAGCCTCGGTGAATAGACCGGTCCGATTAAAATTACGTCGAAATAAAGTGTTGTCTTTATGTTTCCGTTTCGCACAATTATCTAAAATACAGCAACAGTTGTCGCTATATTTTCCGGGTTTTGCTTCCTCGGCGATTCGAGTTTGGTAAATTAAGTGCAACGTGTCCGTCTAGCGTATTAATTAACTTTACTGCTAACGCGAATTTTAATTTTGCGTTTTGGTAATGAATAAGTTAATTGCATTTGCTGCAGTCTTTTGAAAAGTATATATACATATATCTGACGCAGTTAGCGTTGCTATATATTATAATGAGGTTTGAATTAATTTTTTATTTTACGCTTTTTATAATGAATTTTAAAATATATTATTTTTGGCAATATTATTTTATTATTCTAATACATTATTATTGCATTATTTTACTAATACTAATAACTGTATCCCATAAAAGAAGCTAAGTTAGCAAATATCGACAAGGCCAGATGATTAGACAGAAAGGTTAGTTTTTTACTATTTATTTAAAATTGTCTTACTGGTCGGTGCTGACTAACATAAAATTTGTCATAATATATATAAAATATAAGTCTATCCTAATTGAGTACTTTTTATTATCGATTGTTTCAGTCGCTATTTTCGGTGTAGTTGATTTTGTTAGTATTTTACTATCGACTGTTTCAGTCGTGTACTTTTAGTTACTATTTTTTGTTCTACTAGTTTCATTCGACTTTTTAACGTTCTGGCTCTGTCGCCCTGGCCGCGACCTTGACAAAAATGTACCCAATTTATGCTTACATAGAGTTATATGTAATATATGTAGTTTTATGATTAGTTTGCGTGTAAATAACAATATATTGTATATTAATATAGCAGCATTTTGGAGGTATTTTTCAAGATTATTAATCTAATAGGGTAAAAAGATTAAAATTGGAATATATAAGCACATTTAAATTAATAACATTTAAATTAACAGTTATCTCCATCCTTTCCTCTCTTATAATTTATACGAGAAAGGGTTCGTACATCTTTCTCTGACATCACGAATTGCAAGAAAAAACAGTCGAATCATGCATTTGACTGGCAATAGTAATTACTATTTTTACTTTAGTTTAATTACTATTAATTACATTTAAACTGATTTATTCCTGCATTATAATTATTTGTCTATTAAATACCTCCCAATTAGTAATTTTGGTAGTAAGATTAGGCTTCTTTGTTTTTTTAAAACTGTCGCGCTTCTTGTTAACAATCATGGAGTGTGATCAGATAATAGCTCACACAAGCTCTCGATTTGTTTTTGATTTGATTGAAATGTAGAAGTCGAGTAGGTCTGGTACATTATTACTGTCGGTGGGTCAGTAAGTGGGTTCACGCCCTGAATGGTTACATTTATTAATATTTCAGGTGTTCTTAACGGTGAACCCCAGGCTGTCCCCTCCAATAATAAACCTTGGGCATAATTTTAAAAATAAATCTGTATATTGTGGTTGTATTATTTTGTATCTTGGTGGACAGTATATAGCCTTCTATCATGCTAACTATCGTAGCTTGTATTTGTTCTTTAATATCTCGTCTTGTTGGAAATGCTGTATATTTTGTTTTATTGTTAGAGCTGTCCCGCCTCGAGTGCGTTCACTGGAGTGTACTCTCCAGTAGTGATATATATATCTATATATATCATAACCCCGTAACCTTTCTATCTAAGAGAGTATCCAAAGAAACAAAAAACAAATGTGTTATTTATAAAAAAAAATAGCAGAATATGTTGATGAATATAATATAATAGAGAACATAAATGACAGTTATTCCCTACTGGACATATTAATGAAATACTTTAATAGAAACTGACACGAACAATGCTCCATAAATCAATTGAGGCAAACTTTAAAGCCAATGAGAATCTATAAAAGTTCTAAACCCCTATAATTAGTTTTCTTCGTGAGATCTTTCGGAGGAGCCTCCTCCGGTAAAAGGCTTATTATTAATTTTAAATTTGAAGGCGACATCTTTAAAAAGCAACATACATTTCTCTCTCGTTGAACGTAATCGCATTATGCCGTAATAAAGGAGATTCCGTCCGTCGCAGCACAAAAATAGAACGTCGAAACCGTGGCGCATTAAATCTGAACATCTTTTATTTCCAGTGAAAAACGGTTTTTAATTTGACCGTTTAACTGGGAACGTCCAAAAACTAAATTATGAAATTCTAAAAGGTCTTCCTGCGATTATTCGTTAAAATTTCTTTAATTGATTCGGACGTGTCACTATAATTGTACTATTTTAAAAAGGGCTTTAAAGTTATTAATTATTTGAATAATCATTTTATTGCTTTATTTAACTGGCTATTCCAACCTTTATTGCCTTCTTCTATCTATATACTGACTCAAAGGATCATATTAAGGAGCCTGTCGTCTGTCAAATATAACGTGGGGCAAAAGTCCCGCTACCAATTTGATTTCGTATAACTTTGCTCAAAGAAAAGATAAGTATATTTAGTTTTCATAAAAAGTTTATTTGTTCTTTACGTTTTCTTTTTGTTATGATTAAGAAGTTATATCGGCTAAATGGTGACCGCGATTCCCTATGCAACTTTCTGTTATTTTTATCATTTTAAGGGGTTTTTTCGTGACATTCTGCAACTTTTGAGGCTGAGTTTCTTCAATTTCGTGACGAATATTGTCTTTAAGGTGTTGAATCGTTTGAGGCTTATTCACATACACTTCAAAAACTAAAACAAAACACAAAACTTCAAAATATCACATAAACTTCAAATAAACTAAACGCCACTTCGCGAAATTAGTCTTCGTGGAAAAACTTCATTCAATAATTGAATTGTTGAACTGTGTGTGCTGTAGCCCCATCTTGCTGACACCACATGTCCTCTAGTCTTTGCTCTTCCATTTCAGGCACAAGAAAATTTCTAATCATATTTTGGTAACGTTCAGCAGTAACAGTAACTGCAACACCTTGGTCATTTTCAAAAAATAGGGACCAATTATGTTTCCAGCATGAATATCACACTCTACAGTTATTTTTAGTGGATGCAATGATGTTTCATGAATTAATTGAGGATTTTGTGTTCCCCAAAAACCGACTGTTCTGTTTCTTCGTTCAAAATTGTGCAGCTACTAGAAATGACGGTCGAAAAAAGATTGAAACAATACAATAATATCATATTACTAATGTTATATGATTCCTAGAACAATTCAAACATTTTAAAATGTCAATCAAACACATCAACATGTAAAAATAACCACCGATTAAACTCACTGTACTCAACAACTAGTTTTTTAGCTTCTTTCATATCCGTTCTAGTTATAAAGGTATTTAGATAAAAATGACTTTGAGATTGCCATATTTTCTACCTAAAATATAGAGTAACTACTCATTAAATACAATGAAGGTTTAGAAAAGAGTCACTTATTTCTGTTATTCTTTATACAGCAGTTATCATATCACTGCACAAGATTTGATGATGTTACTCCTTCATTTTTTCTAACATATATCCCAATGTGCTTGTTGGCAAGTTTATTTTTTAGTTTATTATTTTAAAAGATACAAGCATAATATATTCTCTTCTATAAAAAGTATATTGTACTCGTTAACAGCACAGCTAACTTCATTTTTAAAACAGTAATCAAATTGCTAAAATATAGCCATACACCATGGTGTGTCTTGAGGAATAAGTTGCTTAATGACTCCTTTTAAAAATGTTATGCCACCAAATAGAGGTAATATTTTCAATGTATGGTTTTATTATGTCCTCCTACCTCGTAGTGAAATGTATATTTTTGAATAATTTTGTAGTCATTACAGTATTGTATATGCTTAAAATATCTTCAGAAATTCGAAATAGAATACTAAAGTTGTATAAACAAAAGATTTTTATTAAGATATTCTTATCATAATCTTCAAACTAGTTAGAATTCAATATTATTGGTATTTTCTTCCTTTTCGTAATGATGTTACTGGCCCAACACATTTTTTGGCAAAACTATTTTTTTTTATTCAACATAATTCGCTTCAAAGGTGATACACTGATTACAGCCAGCATTCTTTTGAAATCTGAGAACAGGAAATAGTCGCTGGGGGCCACATCTGCGGAATACGGTGGATGAGGAAGCAATTTGAAATCCAATTCATGGATTTTGGCCATCGTTTTCACTGACTTGTGATAGGGTGAATTGTCTTGGTTAAGCAGCACTTTCTTTTTCTTCAAATGCGGCCGTTTTACGCGGTTTCGTCCTTCAAACGGTCCAATAACGCTATGTAATAGTCGCTGTTGATGGTCATTCCTTTTCCAAGGTAGTCAATGAAAATTATTCCATTCGCATCTCAAAATACAGGCGCCATAAACTTGCCAGCCGACTGTTTTCTTACGCTTTGGAGCAGGTTCATCGGGTGCAGTCCACTCGGATGACTGTCGATTGAACTTCGGAGTGAAATGATGGAGCCATGTTTCATCTATTGTTACATATCGACGCAAAAACTCGAGTTTATTACGCCGGATCATTTTCAAACACTGCTCTGAATCATCAACTCGTTCATCACTTACCAAACCAAACCTTGATGGTTAATATTCCTGGAACAGTGTCCAGAAACTCGCCATCTGGCGAAGTTTTTGCTTCAACTGTTTTTTTTTTTCAAAAAGCAATATTTTATCAACACGCGAAATTGCTTGTTATTCATTTTCTTCACAATAACAAAAGTTGCTTCACACAAAATGCTATAACTCACAAACTAATGATCCGACAGCTGTCAAATTTATACATGCATCTTTAGAGGGTTAGGGCTAACTAATAAACATATGGATTTAATTCTAGTAGCGCCATCTATGGGCCAGGTCGGGGACTTTTCAATTAACCTGTTATTTTGTGTTAACCTTAGAATATTTGCGACGAATCCAAAGATATATTTAAAAAGCATATATCCGAAGAACGAAAACAAATATCAACGTATAAACAACGTCACATCATCGTCTTTGTTTCTTGTTTTAAACTAGCGCGCCAGTTTGTTGACTCGAGGGGTGAACGATATATCGAAAAACATGGCCGCGATCAATTCGAAAATATCGGCCTGTCGGATATTTTCCGAGCGCGCCCCGAACAGAAGTTGCGTTTTAATAAAACCGCAAAAATATCGCCCAAGAAATGGAACATAAAGAGGGTTTTCATGTTATTAGGTCAGATACGGTTCGAGCCGAACCATTGAGGAAACGTTCCTGTTTTCTTTAGGATTTGTGTCACTCATAAAGGACAATTTAAACAATATTATCGGTTGCGGGGGTTATTCCTACGCCGGTCATAGATGAAGAAACTCTCAAATAATGTAATATATATTTTATACTATCGGGTTCCCATTGAAATTAATGTGCAGTCAATATAAATTAATTAGTGTATAAAAATAAATAACTCTTATTTTTCGAAAATAGTGCTTATGGTTATCCAAAAACTACCAATAGTTTCTTACATATTAGCTTGCTTGCATGTGTTCTGACTCGATTTTCCTTTAAAAAAGCATATCAAAGTTTTTTTAGTAATGCGTCATGGATATTTGTGACGTCGAGACATTGCAGTGTTACAGCATCAACTCTGAGTTTTAGTTCACTTTGGCTTTGACATATAACAAAATTATAATCTAAATAAAATAATTGAACAAAAATGTTATCAAATAATTTATCACTACATAGTATAAAACAAAGTCGCCTTTTCTGTCCCTATATCCCTATGTGCGCTTAAATCTTTAAAACTACGCAAAGGATTTTGATGCGGTTTTTTTCAATAGATAGAATGATTCAAGAGGAAGGTTTATATGTATAATACATGCATAATATACTAAGGCAACATTGCTAATTTTAGAGGTTTCTAACGTGATGTCCTAAATTAACCTATTTTTTTAGTCTTATTTAGCAATTAGCAAAAACGCTGCCTAACCCTACGAGTTAGATCAAATTAATGTACTACAGTATTGTACACCATAAAAAGGTCTTCAAAAAACTCCGCGATGGTATATGTTTATCTTTTAGGGATAACCCACATTAACCATTTTTATTGTTTACTTTTTACGTGAGAAAATAGCTTATTTACGAAGCTATTTTAAGCAATACGGCATTAATCCTTATCGAATTAAGTACCTTAAATACAGTGTGCAATTAATATAGATCAATATGGTTCCTTACAACATGTAAATTAAACAAATATTTTCGGAGATATTACAAATTTAAAATTTGCGTTTAAAAATGTGTAATGTAATAAAAATTGTATGAATTTAGATATTCCAAAGATAGCAGGAAATCTTCATAGTAAGTATAGGGGAAGAGGAATTGTTTTACTCCAAATTTAATGCGTGCAGGCCAAGGGCAGTAATGAATGAACCAAAAATACTGGATCGATTTTAATCATGTTTTCATTGAGTGACATAGGCATATATATTTTATGCCCGTGGAAAGTCGGAGAGGGCCGCTATGTTTTTATATACAACGTTTATATTTTTTCTGTAGTGTATTTAATTTAGTATCAGCATTGCACCCGTGCGAAGCCGGGGCGGGTCGCTAGTATTAATATATAGTCTATTGAAAGTTTTTTTAGTAATGCGTCATGGATATTTGTGACGTCGAGACATTGCAATGTTGCAGCATCAACTCTGAGATTTAGTTCACTTTGGCTTTCACATACAACAAAATTCTAATCTAAATAAAATAATTGAACAAAAATGTTATCAAATAATTTATTATATATAATTTATCTTAACATTATAGTACATCTAATGCATATATTATCGAAGGACTTAAAACTACAATTAGGAACCCAGGTATAATCGTTTGTAGGTTAGATTGTTTTGTTTGCATTGAACTTTTTTCCACACCATCCATGAGGTGGAGTTTCTAGGCGCGTTTTTTATGTAGTGGTATCACCCTGGAGGCCTAATCCAGCTAATTAACAATTGTATATCTGCGAAACGTATTTTACTTTCATTCGAGTGCATATTTACCTTTCTATGTTTAGTTCTTGTTTCCTTCGATGGTGTGTTTACTTGTCAAGTCATCTTGGTGTCACTGTAATATTTTATTTCTTCTACTACTACCTGTGTTTACCATTCTCTATGAAGTTAATCTCTGAATTCTATCTAATGCATTTACCATATCTACAAAACAGTTAGTATTCATTCCCTCCTCATACGTTCTATCCTAATGCTCATGTTTAATTTTGAACAATTACTTCATTTCTGTGAACACAAATCTTTCACGCCCTACAATACCATTTTCTACAGTTATATTTAATTAGTTATGTGCATACCTTTAGTTGTTTCCACTCTCATCATTCTGTCTCAGGAATTTCCAGCATTGTACAGCATCATCACATATCTTGAAAGTCTGCTTCAGTCACTTTCACTTTCCGACTCACTGTCCAATTCAATCCCTAAACTGTTAATTTCCAATCTGTCTAAATCATGCTGTATGTCTTATCGAGTTCATCTAAACCGAAGGTGTTATGGTTGACAATGCCTCCTTCCACATATCCAAACAGTTTTTGATGGAATATCCTTCTCGACCAGCAATATATCCGCAATTAATTACCAGCAAAACCTAATCGAATGCTATTGTAACTTTTACCTTTTTCCTTGCTTATACAATATCAATTTATTATGTACTAACAATGATGATTTCCTTTCAAAAGTCGGTCACTCGCCAGTCGGTAGGCTTAATGCTGAGGACCGTGGTTCAGAGGTCATGTTAAACTGTAAATCCAGTCCAGATAAACCGATAGTTGAAAAAAGGAGACTTTAAAGTATATATATATATATATATATATATATATATATATATATATATATATATATATATATATATAAAAGAATAAATGTAAAGCTTAGCTCGCTAGCCCCTTAACTCTGTCTGATGTGTAGAATTTTTTTACTTTATTTGGACCCCAACACTTGTTTCACAAAATTTAACAGCTTTTAACAATGCTGCGTTTTGTTTTACTAAGTTCGGCTCATGTGAACATTAGCAATACCATAATTGCACACTGGCTTCAAAATGTGGTTATATAATAACAGTTTATTGTGGAGTGTTAACTCAGATTGTCGTCCAAACAACCACCACATTTTTTGGGCCTCCTCCAGTGTCATACCCATAACTTCGATAAGAAGAACATTGCGGTAATGATACTGATACTTAACATAAAGAAGATATAATATATTTCTTCTTAATTAAAATGATGACTTCGCAGTTTTAGTAATCAAAATAATATGTTTTGTTATAATACCCAAGTAAGAATATTCCTAAAATTAATTTTATGAATGATGTTGACAGTTTTACGAATATTAAACGATAACATTATTTCATTAATCTCTGGAATAATGAAATAATTTCGTAAAACAATAGAATTAATATGTTAGCACCGATACATCAATCTTACGCCTTAACGTCATAATATGTAGTAGCCTGTATGATGTTTTGATTAAAATTTTAGTATGTCACACCCTTGCAAATAGGTGTAATAGGTTTCGGATTACATCAATCAATAGACGCCACCTAATTACTTCAGCTAAAATCTTAAGTGATATGCGTCCGATATCGTTTAAATAATTTTAGCGGTTTATATGGGGAAGCAGGAAAATATTGGTAGTTTATTAACCATATCAGCATAGTTAAACCACACAGGGTATACGTTAAATCTATAGAATAATGGGGTTTACAAATTAATAGCAAATACACATACACGTACTGCTATCGATTCGGTTATTCACATTAAGAACCTTGTTTGCTTTATGATTACGAGGCTATATATGAAACAAAATGTGTGTTTTAGTATAATAAAACATACATAATACTTAACATAGTTATATTAATATTAAATTTACTCTAAATGGTCAACAATTCATCGGTTATATATCTACTCTACACCAATATATAATTTCATATTATCATTATTAGTGCATGTTACAGTAATTAGTAGTGTTGGGAACTATCGACTGAAATTTACTATCGATTGTTTAGTATCGATTTTGTTAAAAATATTTCCGTTCAGTAATAAATAAAGCATTTATATCATTTCATTCAGATCATTTTTAATTATGTTATGGATTAGTTTTTTTTTCTATGGTATATGGTATATGTTTAATTTTTATATAGTATTTATGTTTATTGTACATCTTTAATTTTTAGGTTTTGTTTAAGTTCTATTGTATTATCTATATTTATTATAGTATATTATTTAAAAATAGCAATTAAAACATTAAAATACAATAAAACATTTATGGAGTATTACTCCATTCCATAGAAAAATTCCGTTCTTTTGATATTGCGTTTATGAGAAAATTTAAACATTATAAAGTTAATAAAACTGGTAAATATTTACATCTAAGTCGTCTCTACAGTAATATAACCGATATTGAAAGTATATCTGCTGGTTCTAACCGAGCAAGAGCCAAGCCACATTTCTCTAACTTTTTCCGTCTTTTAGCGAAAATATACAAGTGCTACCTCACCCACCGTGTATGGAATTCGTAAATTACCTAAAAGATGAGAAAAAGTATCGAAAAAGAATTGTCATAACAGGTCAATTGCCAAAGTCCCCGGCCTGACACACAGATGGCGCTACTAGAATTAAGTCCACAGATGGCGCTACTAGAATTAAGTCCATATGTTTTTTAGTTAGCCCTAACCCTCGAAAGATGCGTGTATAAATTTACTGTCGCATCATTAGTTTGTAGTTTTACATTTGTCATTGTTTCAAGTTTCCAGACACTGCCCCAGGAAAATCAACCATCAAGGATTGGTATGCTAAGTTTAGACGTGGTGAAATGAGCACCGAAGACCGTTCACCGTCTTCGGTCAATGGACGCCCAAAAGAGGTTGTTACCGACCAAAATATTTTAAAAAATCCACTAAATGATTTTGAATGACCGTAAATTTAAACTGAATGAAGTAGCAGACACTCTTAAGATATCAACTGAACGTGTATATCATATCATTCACGAATATTTGGGTATGAGAAAGCTCTGTGCAAAGTGGTCGCCACGCTCACTCTTGACCAAAAACAACGACGAATTAATGATTCGGAGCAGTGTTTGAAGAGGATCAAGCGTAATAAACTCGAGTTTTTGCGTCGATATGTGACAATGGATGAAACATCGCTCTCTCATTTCACTCCGAAGTCCAATTGACAGTCGGCTGGGAAGGTTATGGCGTCTGTATTTTGGGATGCGCATAGAACAATTTTGTTGGAAGGACCATCAACAGCGACTATTACGTAACGTTATTGAACCAGTTGAAGAACGAAATCACTGAAAAACAGCTGCATTTGAAGAAAAGGAAAGTGCTGCTTCGCCAAGACAATCCGCCGGGTCAAAAATCCATGAATTGGGCTTCGAATTGCTTCGTCATCCAACGTTTTCTCCACATCTGACCCCCAGCGACCATTTCCTGTTCTCAGATCTGAAAAAAATGCTCGCTAGGAAGAAATTTTTGTCGAACGAAGAGGTGATCGACAAATCCGAGGCCTATTTTGCAGCAAAGGACTAATCGTACTACAAAAGTAGTATCGAAAAGTTGGAGGGTCGTTATAATCTGTGTATCACCCTTGAAGAGAATTATATTGAATAAAAAAAACTAATTTTGTCACAAAATGTGTTTTACTATGGTAGGCCGGGGACATTTCAATTGACCCGTTAATGTAGTTTTAAAAAATTTGTGATCTTATGCTTTTAGGAGATTTTCTTGACTTATATGACAATTTTACTCTTTACGTCTTCTTTTGTTGGAAGTAAGAAACTTAATCATTTGATATTTAACCGGAAAATGAAGAGAACAATTATTTTTTGAATTTGCGGATCATATATGTACATAGCGACGGGGTAAATATCTTTCACCGCCAGATCTCGATGTCTCAGTTTGGCATTAACTCGGCATATTCGTCGCTAAATATGGATGAGAACGACAAGAGTAATTTAACGACGCCTAAGCTATTTGTTAGGGCTTTACCGAAATATCCATTATAATCCGATACGTCTGTTGTAACTGGAATCAAGCGTCCTTATAAAATTTATTCTTCGAGCCCGCGACAACTAATCCGCCAATTTATATCGCAGTCGGCTTGTTCGAGACGAGCACCGATCATAAATCTAATGCTTGGTCTTGTCACGACATTAAACATCTCCCGAACGCAAAACATCAGCCAGAAGAAACAATCGAGCGTCGCGAAAAGTAATTAATAGAAATATTATTAAGAGACCCGACTGACAGTTTCTCGATACCTCTCTCTCTGCGTTTATAATTCGGTAGTTCATTCAGGGATTTGAGTGATCGGTGTAATTTATTATTGTGTCTTGCGATTCATTTATTAATACAGCGAAAGCTCGATAATGTAAACACTCGATAATGAAAACTTCGCATTAATGTAAACACAAGATTCGTAAGATAGGATCAAATGGTACGATCGGTAACGTAAACTTGTAAACTCGATAATGTAAACAGTTTCTGGCAAATCGTTGGCCGACAGTTAGACAAACCGAAATTGCATTAATGGGAAACCTCCTGAAAAATGTTATGACAACAATTTGAAGATACAGATGTAAATTTATCTGACAGAGCTACCAAAATATTACTGTTACATAGCTGATAATAATTTCAATACGAGAAAAGGTTCAAGTCATATACATCTGATGATGTATGTTATACTTACATTAAGATGGACTTATTGCTGTCAATAAATTACTGATTTTCAAACTAGAACATGTTTATTGGACATATATAGACCTTAGAACAAGCTTTAAAATAAGACTAATTAATTAAAATTACACTTTTTCAAACCTATTTTTTTTCAAATCCAATTTTTGCAGAAATAACTTTTATTCCTTGAATACGTAATAAATACGTGTAGCGACCTTGATGCATGTCGAATTTTACATCGTGGAATAAGGGTCTACAAAATACCGAGAAATATAATCCCAGATGTTGAACACGGGCGGGGTGCCCGCAGCGCCAACAAGAACCTGACAACGAATAGCTGGCGGCAACCCCGAGACGTTTATCTGGGATGTTATTGAAGGGTATTTCGATCATTCAGTGCTCAGCCCTCGTTTGGTTTAGACGTGCCACCATCGACTGCCCAAGCCTCGTCTCCAGGTAACTCCGCTGCCATCCGTTTTATTTATTTGTATTTTTCACATTTTTTTTATGTTGTCAATAAATAACGGTCACATCATGTAAATACCACTGTTTCATTTGGTTTTACCTCCATTCACCGAGCCACATCATTTACCCTAGATACGTAATATTATCATAAAGTAGTTTTTCAAAATTAGTGATCTAGCTTATTCTGCAAACTGCAATAAAGTGCCGAGACACACTAGTACAGTCGTGTGAGGGTTTAGGTACATTTGATTTTTGGAATACAACGACTTGATATCATAAGTGTTACTGAAAAATAATATGCTGAATCATTTGAATAATCTGCTTCAGGTAAAAAGCTGGAAAAACAACCAGTAACATTTCTAGTTTGTACTAACGCTAAGGGTTCACACAAAATAATGTTAAAAATAGGAGAAGCTAAAAATCCGAGCTCATATAAAGGCCTTAATGCCCCTGTTGATTGTTGAAAAACCACTTGGATGTAAGAAGCTTTACAAGCGATTCACCGCTCAAATATGACAATGATTTTGTAATCGGAAATATTCGATTTATAATATAAAGATACATATGAATTTAATTTGTGGGTAATCATCGAAAAAAGCAGGTCAACTTTTATCATGTATCTGACACCGAACATATCTCCATTAGTCCAGCCAATGAGCCAGCACATAAAAAGATTTAGTACTCTGTTCTACGAAAAGTCTCTTCTTTCATCTGTGCCATAAGTGAGACGAAGATGGACATGTTCTTCTCGAACTTACATTGGAAAAGGGAAAAGATAATTGCTGATTCTATTACGTTCAAAAGAATAAATTAATTTTGAATTATGTCAAATTATTTGTATATTTTATATATTTGACTTGATTGTAAAAAGGAATGAAGTAATGACAGCTAAATATTTATATTGTATTTTCTCAATCAATCTTTATCAACTATTTAACCATCTCACCTCTTTTAAAAACAATAATAATTTTATTTATCGTTATTCAGGAATATTTTAAGATTATTATTCGTGTAAACTTCAATAAAAGATGTTTTAAGATACAAAAGGCTTGAACAAACATCGAGAAACTTAGAAACACGAAAAAAGTCAATCAAAAAAAGATGTAATAATTGCCAAGATAACAGAAATCCTTTTAAAATAATTTTACATTTACTATTCAAAATGTTATCGTTTTTACTCTATTACATTAACAAATAATTGAAAAATAAAGTTGAGATGCTGCTATATTAATATCCAATATATTGTTATTTGATTAATATCAACAAACAGCAAATATATCATAATACATATATATATATATATATATATACATATATATATATATATACACATATATAATATATGTATGGCCGACTTGGTTGACGCAGTGGTAAAGGCAACAGTGGCCCTCAGTTTATGTTTGTGATTGTTCTAGGCAAGAATGCAAAATCCGACAAGGAAAATGATCTCAGTCACGCCGGTAAATAGGCTAGGTAAGACCGGATGTCTTTTGGGATGATTTTAAAGTTGGTCACTCGCCAGTTGGTAGGCTTAATGCCGTCGACCGCGGTTCGGAGCCCACGTTAAACAGTAGGTCCAGTTCAGATAAACCCTCGATAGTAAGTACTCTACATGATTTGTTTCGTACAAATTTTATGGAATTCGCTCAGCTTCCATTAATTCTTCTTCTATTTTTAAGCACCCACCGTGACTTTAAGTTTCTCGCTCCGACAATAACGACTTTAAACCCACAAAATCTCGGCGTGACTCGCGCTACCTCACCTCACCAAGCTGCGTCCCACTTTGCGCCTGGCGTAAAAAGTTTCAAATTATTTTTTAGATCTGCTGTTATGGCATCTCATTGACGCGCTACTGAATCAGTTCCGACCAGAGATCCATCCGAGGATTTGACGGAAATGTGCGAGCGTTCTTTCAATGGTATTTTTTAGAGAATTTTTTTTCCAGTCCTCTTTCGACGTAGAAATCTCAAAACGAATGAATATTGCATGACGTCCCGGCCATATATGTGCATTAGCGCTAATACAGAAAATCGGACAATTTAATCAGCTATATATAGGCCGTATGGTATTTTTCCTATTTTAAATAGGCCACGTTTACATACGTCATAAGCGTCCACGTTGAACTTAATCATTTAATTGATATTTTTGTTTACATTACCTTGTCATAGTTTGCCGTGGCATCAAAGGTTCGAAGCAAAAACAAACACCACAAAATAACATTCGAAATAGTAAAATGCAATATATTTTATATTAAACGTTATAAATATATTTTTGCGAACACAAATTGACACTATTTGATATTTAAATAATACTTAAATAAAATAAGGTCATATAATAGTATTATTACGTATGTTATATCCGGCAGCTAATATGATCATGTGTATCATTACAGCTAGTTCAGCAAGTTCAAAGGTTGGCAATTCATTGGATTGGTACCGTGGTATAGAAGACCACCACGACGACGTCTCCCTCTCTTTTCTTTCCTTTTCTGTACCCCCTTATAACTGTACACTTCCACAGCGTTACCGTACTCCTTTACCATAACCTAATATCCTGTCCCATTCTCCCGTCGACCGCATATGCATACCTGCATACCGCATCCCTCTAATTCATCAAATATCTCTCTTTTTGACTAACTCGTAGATAGCCTTGGAGAAACGGCCTATGCCAGGTTTCTACCATACAACGCTTGCAATTCCCTTGTAATTGAAACTTTAGTAATAACGAAGGTGTCGCCGGAAGTCACTTATTTCCTGTTTACTTCAACATAACCAACAAAGTTTTGTTCCCGGCGAGACAAGAACGAAATTTTGTCGTCCAGATTGCGAACACACAGTAAATATAAAAGACCCCCTCTACCAATCTAATATTATTTGTTTTATATGCCATTGATCTCAGTATTTCTTCGCCCCTGGCGTTTGCATGAAAGGGGTTCCTGGCAACCCTACCTGGCCCCGGGCAAATTAAACTAATATAATAACCCCTTTAATTAAGAAACCCTAACGGAAAGCTTAGGTGCGTGTATATATACGTACGCAAGGTGCCATACCAGTCCCTGCTGAATATTGAATAATTGAAAATTTAAGGTAATTTGAATGAATTTTGATTGGGGCCGAGATTGACTCAAATATACAGACGAAGGTACAACGAACTGATTTATTTATCGACGAGTTTGTGTAAATATTAAAACAAACATTAAACGGCTGATATTAATATTAAGTAGATTTGTATTGTAACCTTTCGTATTTATTCTCAACATGATGGGGAAAATGTGGGAATATAACTTAGTTTTTAGTCGATGTCTCAAGAACAAATACAGTGATAATAAATATACGTAACTCTATTGATATTTACTAGCGCTGGAACTATCGACTGAAAACAGTCGATAGTCGCAAAACAGCCGAAATAGTCGATAGTCAAAAAACTAGCGACTGAAAATAGTAATTACTATTTTCAGTCAAACGAAGATGTACGGACCTTTTCCTATATAAATTATGAGAGAGGAAAGCACGGAAATAATTGCTTGGAGCAGTTAATTTTATTTGTTCTTAATTTTCCAACGGTAGTATAAGCGAGACGGTGATATACATATTCCAAAAAAAAAAAATACTGAATACTATTAAGATGCAATTAATAATTACATCTTAAACGAAGTAGAATTACTTTTATATTTGAATGTTCTGTGGATCTGTAAAAAGGAATGGAATTTTTCTATGTAATGGAATAATACCCCACAAATGTTTTATCGTATTTTAATATGCTGAAAGCTATTTTCAAATAATATACTATAATATGGACAATAAAATAGAACATAAACTAAACCTAAAACTAAAGATGTACAATAACCATAAATACTAAATAAAAATTAAACATATACCTAATCATAAAAAAAACTAATTCATGACATAATGAAAAATGATCGCACAATAACTACTAGAGCTTTTTTAACATAGTAATCGAAATATTACCTATTATTGCCATAAAAACAGTCAAAAGTATTTTACTATTTATCATTCACAATTTTAATCTTTTTATCCTCTTATATTAACAATCTTGAAAAATATCGTTCCAAAATGCTGCTATATTAATATACAATATATTGTTATTTACAAAGGTACCAAAAATATCATAAAACTGTATGTATTACACATAAATCTATGTAAGCATAAATTGGGTACATTTTTGTCAAGGTAAATCAGTCAAATGAAACTAGTAGAACCAAAAATAGTAACTAAAAGTACAAGACTGAAACAGTCGATAGTAAATAGTAATGAAATCAGTCGGACCGAAAATAGCGACTGAAAACAGTCGACTGAAACATTCATTGGTAAAAAGTAGTAAAATCAGTCGAACCAAAAATAACGACTGAAACAGTCGATAGTAACAAAATTCTTTTGAATGATCGAAAAGTGAAGTAGTGCGAGTTGGCTAACATAGAGATATAGAAATAATGTGTTGCTTTTATACTGCATAATCTTTTGACTGTGAGAAAAAAAAAACAAAAACGCGTTGATGATTCTGAGCAGTGTTTGGCCATGTTTAAACTTAACAAAGAGGAATTTTTGCACCGATATGCGACAATGGATGAAACATGGACCCATCACTACAGAATCAAAACAATCGTCATCTGAGTGGACAGCAACTGGCGACAAGCCTATTGTCAGGCAAAAGGTAAAATCCCACAAATTCTATAAAAGTGGTATTAAAATATTAGAGCGAGGCTGGATTGATTGTGTGGCTCTTGATGGAGATTACGTTGATGAATAAAGCCAATTTTAAACAAAAAAAAAACAGTCCATGTACCAATAACAATAAATAATACTATAATTCCTTATTGCAACAACGCTAGTATATCAGGATGAATCTTGATGCAAACCTTCACTGGACCTAACATGTATAAAAAGAAAAGGAAAGAACTGGTGTTAAAACATAGGAAAATGTACTGGATAAATGCAAGAAAATCACCCTTATCAGTACAGAATCAATGGCTATTATATATTTAAGTAAACTACAAGTTTTGAAACCTACATGGTTGTTAATGTTAAATTACTTAGAATATTTTTTTGAAAATGTAGAAAAATGTACGATATTTGACAACTATCTCTTAGTCTGTATATATAAAGAAAACATTCGTTAGTAACTCAATTGTCATCAATAGTTACTAATTTATATTTAGTTTAGAAGCATTTGTGACACAAATATTTTAAAATTATCAGTTTGCAAGACGCAAATTGAAAAAGGTTTAATATTAATGGTAAAATGCAACTGGGAACATCGAAGAACACAAACAATATACAGAAATAATTACTTTACAGTACCATCGTTTGCTGTACATTCGTTTCCAATCAACCGTAGAGCTGCATAGTAACAATAAAAACCTGATTTTCTCGTGTATTTTTATTTCAGCCCCTGCCTTCCGGGTCTTAGTTTTTCTATTAACTTTTTTTCTTGTTGCAGGAATTCGCCACTCTAACGAAAGAACTTAACGCAGCGAGGGAGCAGCTCTTAGAACGAGAAGAGGAAATAGCCGAGCTGAAGGCAGAAAGAAATAATACTCGGGTAAGTATAGAGAAATCTTAATGATCACTGTTAAGGTCTTACTTTCTTTATCGCCTTGCGGTGCTGCATTATTAAAGAGAATCCAATTTGCGGGGAGTGCTTCATTTTCGAGACGAAATCAGTTTTGTGCAACAGCAAGGATTATTCGAGTCGTTTTAAATATTATTTGGAAAACAGTCGGTCGAGTTATGTTTGTATTATGGACTAGACATTAGTTCGGTCCGTTTTTTATTATATATTCTGTGATTATTAAGGGTTTTATTCAAAACATTGTCAATCTCTCATTTTCGATCGGTTTCGAATGCTTTATTTTTTGAAATTATGCATGAATCAAATCCAGCAAATACGACGTATATGGTTTTAAGTTCAAGTTGTGGCATTATTTGAATCTGTGTCCTGTCCTGTCTCTTCTCATGTCTCCTTGCAATTCTTTCGATTTTCTTAGTGACAGTCGGTATCTGAATGTCTCGGAGTAAGTAATCAGCCCTGTAGTATCCGGGCACACCTACAATATTCCTCAGAATTTTGTTACGAAAAACTTCTATTTATATTACTGTTCGCGGAACATTCCCATAAAAATTCTGCATACAAATTTTCAACAACATGGCCATCATCCTATTTTCGTACTTCTTTTTTGCAACAATTCATCATTATCTGCAGCAGCAGTTTCTCTTGGTTTAACAGCCCATAATACACCAACAGATCAACTAAAAAAGTCCCCGGCCTGACACATAGATGGCGCTATTAGAATTAAATCCATATATTTTTTAGTCAGCCCTAACCCTCAAAAGATGCCTGTATAAATTTGACTGTTGTCGGATCACTAGTTTGTGAATTACAGCATTTTGAGTGAAGCAACTTTTGTTTGAATTGTAATTTTGTAATAATTGAAGAAAAAAAGAAATTTCGAGTGTTGATAAAATATTGCTTTTGGAAGGGAGAAAATATAGTTGAAGCCAAAACTTGGCTTGATGCCGAGTTTCCGGATACTGCCCCAGGAAAATCAATCATTAAGGATTGGTATGCTAAGTTTAGACTTAGTGATGAGATGAGCATCGAAGACGGTGAACGCAGTGGACGCCCAAAAGAGGTTGTTACCGACGAAAATATTTCAAAAATCCACAAAATGATTTTGAATGACCGTAAATTGAAACTGAATGAAATAGCAGACACTCTAAAGATATCAACTGAACGTGTACAACATATCATTCACGAATATTTGGGTATGAGAAAGCTCTGTGCAAAGTGGGAGTCACGCGAACGCACTTTTGACCAAAAACAACGACGAACTGATGATTCGGAACAGTGTTTGAAGATGATCAAGCGTAATAGAGTTTTTGCGTCGATATGTGACAATGGATGAAACATGGCTCCATCATTTCACTCCGAAGTCCAATCAATAGTCATCCGAGTGGACTGCACACGATGAACCCGCTCCAAAGCGTGGGAAAACGCAACAATCGGCTGGCAAGGTTATGACCACTGTATTTTGGAATGCGCATAATATAATTTTTATTGACTACCTTGAAAAAGGAAGGACCATCAACAGCGATTATTACATAGCGTTATTGGACCGTTTGAAGGACGAAATCACCGAAAAACGGCAGCAATTGAAGAAAAGGACAGTGCTGCTTCACCAAGACAATGCACCATGTCACAAGTCAGTGAAAACCATGTAGTTTTTTGTTATTAGCATCAAAATAATCTGAGAATTGGAATATGATGGAGCAACATCACTATAAATGTCTAAAAGTGTTATATAGAGAAATGTCAAAATCTTCGGATTTAACAGTTAAGGTTTTACAAGTTTTACAATTTAGTTTTACAAACAGATATCGCTTATCAAAATGCATCTAAACGCCTAAATTTAGATCACTGCGACTAGACAACATTTATGGAAATTGAAAACGGTTATTTATTAGATATTTAATTTAAATTATGCATAAAGAATAATCAACAGATAAAAAAATAATTATATTTTCAAAGCTTTAAAGTTACAAAAACTGTTTTAAACTTCACAACCTTTATAATTTTTCTGCAATCGTCTAATTAACTTTTATGTAAAGAGTTATTTATTCAATATTCCTTATCCAGTCAGTAATATTGTATCCGAGACAGGAAATCTTATTATATCCAGCATTATCTACAAATACGATCTTGTCTGTTCGTATTTTCTAATTGCCTCAAGAAATTATTTAAAGCTCAATGTTTTCGGTCATCGTCTCCTCTCTGTTTGAACGTAGCGTTATTTCAGTTTTAATTATCCTATGCTAATGATATTACATTTGAATCAAGTAAGATTAGCAAATAAACATGACATTTTACGTTATAAATATTGATCTCGTGCTGTCTCATATCTTTGAAGATGATTGTAAACGAAAATGTATATAATAACTGTAATAATATAAATGTTCTCTTTCTAAATAATTACGTTTAAAATATTTATTTATGTTCTTCGTTGAATATTTAATGATTTCTTGGAAAATAAAGAGTTTGGATTAAATTTAGTCTTTCTTGGAGGTTTATGAGATCAAATACATTGATTAGATATAGATAACTCAGTCTTTTAACATATTGGTAATCAGTAGTTCATCATCATCATGAGCGTCATCAATCAATAGCTGGTGCTCGAGACAGTGTCTTCTACTCAACAAATACGCTACTGTCGATGCTTCGAAATGAGGGCCAGTATATAAGAACAATCTAATATGTCTAATATATCCTTCTCTGGCACTGAGCTAGACATTTGTACCTCCTTCACTTTTAACTTTGTCTTTTTATCTTTGGTTTTGTATCCATAGAAGGATGCTCGGTGATCGCGGCACCCACTTTGCACAGCGCTTTCTCATACCCAAATATTCGTGAATGATATGATGTAAACGTTCAGGTGGTATCTTAGAGTGTCTGCTATTTCATTCAGTGTCAATTTACGGTCATTCAAAATCGCTGTGCGGATTTTTTTAATGTTTTCGTCGGTAACAACCTCTTTTGGGCGTTCACTGCTTTCACCATCTTCGGTGCACATTTTACCACGTATAAACTTAGCATACCAATCCTTTTTAATTATCCTATGCTAATGATATTACATTTGAATACATTTAAAATATTTATTTATGTTCTTCGTTGAATATTTGATGATTTCTTGGAAAATAAAGAGTTTGGATTAAATTTAGTCCGTCTTGGAAATAAACCACGAGGTTTATGGAATCAAATACATTGATTAGATATAGATAAGTGAGTCTTTTAACATATTGGTAATCAATAGCTGGCGCTCGAGACAGTGTCTTCTACTCAACAAATATGCTACTGTCGATGCTTCCAAATGAGGGCCAGTATATAAGAACAATCTAATACGCCTAATATATCCATCTCTGGCACTGAGCTAGACATTTGTACCTCCTTCGCTTTCAACTTTGTCTTTTTATCTTTGGTTTTGTATCCGTAGAAGCCTTTTCTTCTCAATTTAACCTTTTTGTATTGATCAGCAATTTCTAAGCTTTGAGGTAGTTAACATGATATATTCGTTGCTCTTGCTGTTGACAGATTCTTGTTCATCAGCTATATCGAAATCACCACTTTGCTACTAATACTACTAAGAGTTATTTTAATATTTTAACGATAAGTTTCCATTGAATGACTTTCTGTCGTACTTTTGCGATAAAAAAAACAAAACTTCAGAATAGGAATTTTTGAAGATAATTATATGTCTTATGTTCACTGGTATATCATACATCTACAGAGGCGTGAAAAATTCGAAACATTATTAAGTACGGATTTGTATATCACAGCTATAAATTAATTTTAAAGGATTTACTATCTATTAAGGTCAAAAGCTCGGTGAACGCGGCACCCACTTTGCACAGAGCTTTCTCATACCCAAATATTCGTGAATGATATGATGTACACGTTCAGTTGATATCTTAGAGTGTCTGTTATTTCATTCAGTTTCAATTTACGGTCATTCAAAATCGCTGTGTGGATTTTTTTAATGTTTTCTTCGGTAACAACCTCTTCTGGGCGTCCACTGCGTTCACCGTCTTCGGTGCTCATTTCACCACGTTTAAACTTAGCATACCAATCCTTGATGGTTGATTTTCCTAGGGCAGTGTCCGGAAACTCGGCATCAAGTCAAGTTTTTGCTTCAACTGTATTTTTTCCCTTCAAAAATCAATATTTTATCAACACGCGAAATTCCTTTTTATCCATTTTTTTCACAATAATAAGGAAAACCGACAAACATACGCAATAATTTTTAACTAAAATGAATGACGCTGTTTTGTTTTAAAACTTAAACCAACTTATACCAAAATCGAATAAAAAACAGACAGCAATAAAAAGTGTTTGCTGTACAGTTTAGATAAAATCTCAGACAATGAGAAAATACAAGGGGATATTGTATTAGATACGCACTATTGGATACCGTCAATATTTATTCGGTAGCCATTCTTCGATTGCAACTTTTAATAAATAGAACCAAAAATGCCTTGGGAAATCTTGAAGGCAATAAAGTCTTTAAGTCATATTTTTTCCCTAGCTCGATTAAAATTTTTTTTATAGTATTTTATTTCGAAACGTTCTTATTGAATGTTTATATTTTGGGGAAAATCAATTTGATTAAAAAGTTAAAAGTTAAATATTGAAAACAAATCTCCTATATTGTATTATTTGATATAGATTTAGCACACAAGTTTTTAAAACTTTTACCGACAATCTTCAAGAAAAAATGCGTTTAGAGATGAAAAGACATTCTTAATTTATGACAATGTTGTTTTGTTTGGTTTTAGTATTGATGTTTTACTTCATGTATTATTCATTTTCCGCCATCATGAATATAATGAGGCATATTCGCACTTATTGCATAAAAGACACCATCTCAAAAATAAACACGTAGGGCTGTTTTTTTAATGAAAATTTGCACAATTTGGGATTTCTACATATAAGGAGATCTAACATTATGTTCACTTTGGAATGCAACTACAAATAATTTAATTTGTCTCTCGACTGTAATTAATTAATTATTATCAACGTAATTCATGGCCCACATTTTTCTTTTTTATGTCCAATATAGAGTATTATATAGTATGTGGTAGGAATGTATTTAATGATCTATTCTAGCAAGCTAATTAACTATTGCAGAAATTAATTAATAACGACAAATATTTCCACTAATACTCAAAGAAGTTGTACTAGTTGGGTTTTGAAACTAACTAAACTAAAACATTTCTTGTCTTATAATCACCTTTTCTTATCTACTAAATTAGTTATCAGTATTTGGTGACTGATTTTGGTTTGTCAAGCCGTAAGACTACTATAACGTATTCTGTGCTATATCATTTTGCAACAATTAAATACTACTGCGCTCGATAAACAGTGAAACTTTTGAAATAGAACGCAAATGAGATTTTCTATGAATGTGACAATAGAACAATATTGTAGAGTGGGGCACAAGTCCCGCTACTATTTATTATGTGACGTTTAACTCAGTTTTGCTTTAAGCATCGTGTTGTGTGGACGTTTCCACATTTCGTTATGGATATACCACCACAAGAACGAGCAGAAATAGTGACAACATTTATTAACAATCGTTGGATTTTTCGAGTAAATTGATAATGAATGATGAAGCCGATTTTCTTCTCAGTGGCCACGCCAATAAACAGAACAATCGGTGTAGGGGAACGCAGAATCTTCAATTAATTCATGAAACATCTTTGCATCCACTAAAAACAACTGTATGGTGTGATACTCATGCTGAAAACATCATTGGTCCCTCTTTTATTTGAAAATTGATCAAGGTATTACAGTTACTGTTACTGTTGAATGGTACCAAGACATGATTCGAAATTTTCTTAAGTACTAATCCTAATGCTAATTGCATAGAAAACTATTTTTAAAGAACTAAATAAATACCGTTAAAAATCAAATTACCGTTTCCTCTATTTACCGCGATGCAACCTAATTTTCATAAAAGTTGAGCGCTACAAACTTTCAGACAGTTTTAATCTATTTACTCCGATCGCTCGGAGACGAGATCGTAGATGCGACGACGCTCCAAACTCGCGGTTTAAGGAATTATATTAATACTTCGTCATGGGCTTTACTTCTAGAAATATTATTCAAATTAGTTTAGTAGAAATCCTCGTTGCCATTATATATCTTCGCCAGAGATACTGGACGATTAGATTTATCACTTTGCTTTCTTGTAGAAATAATATTTCGTAATATGTTAATTATCTACTCTATGGTGAAACTTTCAGTCTTTCATCTATAAAAAAACTGAACCAAGTACTAATTTAGATCATTGAAATTAATAGTTATCACTTTAGAGCTATCTTATTATTCATGGAGCACCATCTATCCGTCTAAAATAAAACTAAAAATGTTGTGCAATTTTAACACTTTTCTTCATAACTTAAATTGGATGGTTAAAATGAAATTTGAAGAGATATAACAAGAAACAAGGGAGGTATGGAAGAAAACCGGTAATGCAGATGGCTATTGATGTCAATTGAACGATGTTTCATTGCAAAAAAGACCAACAACAAGACACTACGTCATCCCCTCGCATGACATCGCTTGGTCAAACATTACAAGAGTTATGAAAGAGACATTGCTGCTGCTCGTATCGGCTATTCTGCCGTAACCAGACTACTCAGCAAACACAATGTCGCTATGTTTTGCCCGAACGATAGTAAAACATGATGGAAAACGATGGAAAATATTTTGATTGTTACGAGTATATGTTGTACCAATTTGTCTCATTAAATATCTTTTTAAATTAAAAAATTACCATAAGCACCTAATACGACGTAAACTAAACATTTCTTTCCGTTGTTAAATAAATCCTACCACCAATCTCGAATAAAATCAGAAAAGGACAAAAATCTTTTCAATTTCAATTTTTCTTTTTTTTCTCATTTTAGATTCGATATTTACTCAATAAATTACGGAGTTATTTTATTAAATATTACAATGGATAGACCAAGTAAAGGTGCAGCCCGTATGAGCAAAAATAGGAATAACCAAACAATGATTGAAAATAAGAAGCGCTTCAGGCCCCGGGGTCCGCTGCCTAATCTATGGGATATAACAAATGTTCTAACCAAACTGGAACAGCAACAAAAGTGTTGTTGGCTCCGCCGGGAATCGAACCCGTGGCCTCCGCTTATGAGCTGAACGCTCTAACCACTACACCATAGAAACAATTGCCTGCAATATTTCTACGGCTTCTCATATGATATGGACAGTGTTTAAAAAGCAAGCTGAACGGCTTTTACACTGAACGCCTTCCGTTCTTCCGTTACATCAGTTCAGCAACAACATTATACTCAAATATTTGATTATTTTAGATAAAAAATATGAGAGAACTTTGTACGTGTTTTTGAAATCTGAGGGTTTCTCTCGTTTTCCCCCCCTTTACCCATCAGATCCAGACTTGGTTCCAATGGGACAACCTCAGGAGTGCACTCTTTCGAATAAAAAAAGAATTTTGAAAATCGATCCATAATTGACGGAGAAATCGGCGAACATAGAACCTCCTTCTTTTTTGAAGTCGTTTAAAATATATGTAGGTACATAATGTTTACTTAACCGAATCATTATTTCTTTAATTAATTCAAATTATTGAAGTCGAACTGTAACATTAGTACATTTGTAAGTAAAAATGTGCGATGGAAAATCTCAACGCCAAGTATTTAACCATACTAATACGATAAGGCATTGCGAAGGGTTCCCTTGATCTTTGAATGAAAAAAGAACCTCAATTTTCAATACGAAAATTAAATGAGTTCGCCGGGAGAAGGAGGAGACTCTTATCCCTTTCAATATATTCCCCAGGTATTACCCCGTCGCATTTACACTTGCTACGGCTTCAGCCGAATAGACCGAATTGAAAATTATTCCACGACTTCGACTTTGTCAAGTAACGCATTGTTTACTGCCTATATTTCAATCGTTCCTCCAAAATCGCTGATTATTCGATGAATAAATTATAATATATAATGATATATTTGTTAGATGTTCGTTTTAGTTATCAACCTTTAGCATTTGCAATAATTCGTATTCGAATATATATACACTCAGAGACAGAACTTTAGCAAACTATAAAGTTTTTTCATTTCAACTCTTAGTAAAAATAGATTTTATCTATTTTTTAAAAATAGGTTATATCATTTATGTAAATATTACAAAGAGAGGATTATTGGTTACTTAGCAGAACTTATAAGTAAACAATATATTTGCCGATAGAATAGTTGAGATTGAAAAAAGAACTGATCAATATTTTGCCTATAAAGGTAAAAAGGTTCATATTCTTAGATATGACGCAAGCCTTTGATAAGGTATGACATGACGGCATTGTTTATAAGCCACAGAAAATGTTACCGAATCAATGAAATCTCATATTATAGCCAGAATTTTTAGAGTCAAACACGATGAAGCCTACTCTACAATAAAACAAGCTAAAGCAGATGTACGACAAGGAAGTGTATTGGAGCCAATTCTTTACCTACTCTACACATGTGATATACCCCAAATGGAATATATCAGAATGGCTACATTTGCTAATAACTGCGATTCTTACTGTCGGAGACACAGACTTGGAAAATACAAATTAGCGAAAGCAAATAGATGCATGTGCAGTTCACGGAACGGGCCAATTGAAAAGTCCCCGGCCTGACATATAGATGGCGCTACTAGAATTAAATCCATATGTTTTTTAGTTAGCTCTAACTCTCAAAAGATACGCGTATAAATTTGACAGTTGTCGCATCATTAGTTTGTGAATTATAGCATTTTGAGTGAAGCAAATTTTGTTATTGTGAAAAAATATGGATAAAAAGGAATTTCGCGTGTTGATAAAATATTATTCTTTGAAGGGAAAAATACAGTTGAAGCAAAAACTTGGCTTGATACCGAGTTACCGGACACTGCCATAGGAAAATCAACCAACAAGGATTGGTATGTTAAATTTAGACGTGGTGAAATGAGCACCGAAAAGGGTGAACGCAGTGAACGCCCAAAAGAGGTGGTTATCGACGAAAACATTTAAAAAATCCACAAAATGATTTTGAATGACTTTGTAAATTGAAATTGAATGAAATAGCAGACACTCTAAAGATATCAACTGAACGTGCACATTATATCATTCAGGAATATTTGGGTATGAGAAAGCTTTGTACAAAGTGAGTGTCGCGCGAGCTCACTTTTGACCAAAAACGACGACGAGTTGATGATTCGGAACAGTGTCTGAACATGATCACGCGTAATAAACCTGGGTTTTTGCGTCGATATGTGACAATGGATGACACATGGCTCCATCATTTCACTCCGAAGTCCAATCGACAGTCATCCGAGTAGACTGCACACGATGAACCCGCTCCAAAGCGTGAGAAAACGCAACAGCCGGCTGGCACGGTTACGGCGTCTGTATTTTGGGATACGCATGGAATAATTTTCACTGATTGCCTTGAAAAAGGAAGGACCATCAACAGCAACTATTACATAACGTTATTGGACCGTTTGAAGGACGAAATCGCCGAAAAACGGCCGCAATTTGAAGAAAAAGAAAGTGCTGCTTCACCAAGACAATGCACCGTGTCACAAGTCAGTGAAAACGATGGCAAAAATCCATCCGTCCACCGTATTCTCCAGATATGGCCCCCAGTGACTATTTCCTGTTCTCAGATCTCAAAAGAATGCTCGCTGGGAAAACATTTTCGTCGAATGAAGAGGCGATCGCCGAAACTGAGGCCTATTTTGAAACCACTAATTTTGTCAAAAAATGTGTTTTTCTATGGTAGGCCGGGGACTTTTCAATTGACCTGTTATGATACTTAGGAAACGACAAGTAACGTCAATTTTTCGTAGCCTTTCTGAATGCTGTTTAACTTAACATGGTTATTTTTAAATTTTGTGTTTTTGTCTCTGGTAAAATATTAGTGGTCTTACTTTTAATTTTGATATAAATATATTTTTAATAATGTCTCTATAGTATATTATTAGTGTAAATCAATATTTTTATGATTCTTTATTACAGTCATCTAGTCTATTACTATTGTTCAAAAAAACGAAACATTTTGTACTTTTTTTTAATAGTAAAAATCCTAATTTTGTTATGAATTAATTTGATACGATATACGATCAAAACAAATTTCATATAAATTGATTCAGTACAATCAAACAGTTTCTATCTACTGCAATATGTCTTTTGAAAAGTGAATGAAAATAATAAATGAAACTTTCTGAGTAACCAAATAGTTGAAATATTAAGAGTGTACAATTTTTTTTCGGAAAGTCACAGTCCTTATATAAATAACAAATGAAACTTTCTGAGTAACCTGATAGTTGAAATATTAAGAGTGTACAATTTTTTTTTCGGAAAATCACGATCCTTATATTCAATTAAAACTGAAATGCATAGATATATGTATCGTTTCTGTTCGTACTATTGACTTAATAAATATACAACGAATATACGACATGATATTGAGGAGTCCCTCAATAATGTTGCTCAATAAATTTAATATTCCACAGTAATACTGACGGTCTGGGGTCTATATTGAAAAGTTTGAACAAGAAAAAGTTCTCGAAATATGATCTTCAATATGTAAAATATTGACCTGTCTGTATATAAGAATATTCAATATAAAATATCGCTTGTGGTTAAAAAAAGGGAGAATATTTTAATATATTGCGTAGTAACGCTTGAGTATTAGACTTTGAATCCAATATGTACTTATTAAGTAACTTCAGAAATTGCGTAAGTGTTTTGAATATATAAAATAATGATATATTTTTAGCAGAATTTAATATAATATGCAGTAGTTTCAGGATATCTTCCTAAATATTATCAGTTTAACAAAGTCTTTTTTAGATAGTAACATTATATAATATTGGATGAGTCTATTTTATTAGACTCATTATTACACACACTAAAATTACTGTAGAACAACATCAATAGCAAAACAAACTACAATAAATAAAGCACATTTATGCTAGATTGTTGAAGAAGTTGACTGACGCTGAAATGAAAAAAACAAATTGATAATTGTAAATTGTAACCGATTTTTGACATATTTAATATAATATAATATATATATATATATATATATATATATATATATATATATTAAAGTCTACTTTTACCAACGAGGGTTTATTTGGACTGAACCTATAGTTTAACGTAGGCTCCGAACCACGGTCCTCGGCATTAAACCTACCGATTGGCGAGTGGCCAACTTGGTAATCATTCCAGAAAACATCCGGTGTTACCCAGCCTGGTTACTGGCGTGACTGGGATCATTTTCATTGTCGGATTTTACACTCTTACCCTAAGGACAATCACAAATTTTAAACAATCACAAACATAAATTTACGACCATAAAGAATATGCTCTTACATTTTCTAAACACGTGCTCTTTTTGCTCGTTGCCCTTTTTTTTCATTTAGGTTTATGATGGTAAACCAAAGGTCGCATTCAACATATAAATTTCTTTGGCTATTTTAAAGTACCACAACGTTGAAAAATGTTTACAATATTCCATCACAAGATATTACCACAAGGTATATCAATGTTCCGAGATATCTTGTATCTTTCAACTTAACCATGTTGATTCTGCATAGATTTTTAACTTTATAAATATGTATTTTTCGTTAGATTTATTGATTCCATCCATCTTGCTCATCTTTCAGGCAATTTATAGATGTCATCCCTAAAAAACTGTTTGTCCTTTCACCAGGTTTCAATAGTTCGTAATACACTACACCACCCTGGTACGACCAAAACGATTTGGCCTTGGAGTCTTCTTAGAGTTTTCAAAATCAATCCACTTTTCATCACCCGTCAGTATTCGATACAGAAATGACTGTATGATCGGAAGCAGATTTTCGATTTCCGTTTTGATCATTTGAGTGATGTGGCACCCAACTTTTACCGCAGATGTACGTTTTCAGGTACTACACTTTTCAAAGAAGTATAAATCTATGACGGTGTTACTTTCGCAAAATATGATATGTGCAGCTTCAAAACTTGATGTCAGTAGAATAAAATATATGTGTCAAATCATAACATTGAATACTTAAGCCCATCGACATCTGTTAGAAAAACCGGAAATTACTTTCCGGTAGACCTGGTAAAAGGTGACTAGTGACTACAACTATAAGTAATCACTGAGAGCTCTTCTATGGCGATGGTTATGCTGGGTGTATTCTCTTCTTAGAGACATTGCGTTCAAGAAGAAAATAAGATTCTTCTACCATCACTACCCATAATGTTAGTGTTGATGAAACATGAGAATTTTGTTGAGCTTGATTTTTGTAAACTTATGTTCGACTCCAACATTGGAGCAACTCTTAATGCAAAGAAAATGGGAATTTGATATAATTTGAAGAAATTGTGATTAAGTTTCTAGGTAATATGAAGTCCGCTTCTAGTATAACCATCTTAATTTTTTACTAAACATTTGTGCTTCATTGTGACAAAATTTGACAATTTAGCTGGAACAATGGTATGTATCTTAACTAGAAAAAAAACAGCTCTTGATGCAAATATAAAATATTATAATCAGAAATGTAGATGAACCGAAAGATATGAATTATTTCATGAGAGATAATAATATTAAAAAGTTTAAAATGCCTAAAAGGAAAGACTTTTCACAATCTCGTTTATCTTTATGGCACTCATGAGTACGGTTGAATTAATTGAATGTGTATTTAGTTTGCTCTCCTGACCTTAACCTTTACATAACGTTAGGCCTTAATGGTTTTCAAGCAAATTACGAAACTTACCTACAATAAATTTAACTTTAGTACTCCGTGTTATGTTATATGCTAATAATTCATTGAACATAAATTTAATTTAATTGCCGCATATATAATATTAGTATTAATAACACAGTTTAACTATGAAATATATTTTTCCATAACTTATATATGGCACCCACTAACCGGGCAGCCGTTATTGGGCTCGACGACCCGGCGAATGAACAGATAGTGAAACTAACTATTGCTTCCTTCCTTCTGGCGTGTCTCCTAATGCCTCATGGGGAAGACGCACAATGTCACCCCCCCCCTGAAGTCAGCGGTTACAGGAAATTTGGTCACTGACCAAGAAAAAGTGACGACACTGCTTTCTTCGCGGCCGCCAGGTTCGAAGTTACAATTCATGGACGTTTACAGAAGCGGCTCGATCATGCGGCCAAGTGGTTCAAATTCTGGAGGTTGCAAATCAACCCCCTGAAAACCCAGGCCATCATTTTCCATAAGAAGCGTTACGCACTGCGCGTCTCGCAACTTAAGATCGACACCGCTATAATTCCATGGCTGGATAACGTCACGTACCTAGGTCTTCACTTCGACCGGCGGTTCGGTTGGCATTCCCAAATCCAGAAAGCAATCCAAAAAGTTTCGCGGATAGCAAACCTGCTATCTTCTCTGATCTGCCCTTCTATCAGACTTCCCATCTCCATCAAATGCTTATTTTACAAGATGTTCATTCAGTCCGTAATCCTCTACTGATCTAAAGTCTACTTCAAGTTTGTTACACCCAGCCAGGTCAAACGGATTCAAGTTTTCCAAAATAAGCTCTTCAGGATAATATTAAACACTCCATGGTTTGTCAGAAATAATCAAATTCATAAGGAAACTGACACTCCAGAAATCAAGCACTTCATATCTCAATTATTCCACAAACAACAACTCAGCTCAAGTTCTTCTGAAAACGCGCTTGTTCGCGAGCTGGTCGTCATGCTGGGAGCTTAGCACCGCGTCACCGCTAAGCTCCCCCCTTTTCCAGGCTGAAACGACCTCTTCCGTTGCTACAGTCATAACTGTTGCCCCCATATATATCCAGTTGTGTGCTGACTCAAGTTCGCGAACCAATAGAATCGCCGGGCCCTCGTGCCCAATAACGGCTGCCCGATCAGCGGGTGCCATATCCCCAAATTTAATTCAGTAGCAGTAGCGATCCACAGGGGTCAACTGTGAGGCGGTTTCGGTTTAGTGTATTGGTAAGCCCAGGGGCAGTCCCACATACCCCGGTCCAATTTGTCACTCCAGGGCAAGTCTCCGCGACCAGGTATGCGTCATTCCACCGCCTGGTTTTTTTAGGCTAGAACAGAAAAAAAAACTAACTATTGATTCGCGAACATGACTTAAAACACGATGCCTGATTTCTGGGGTGTCAGTTTCTGTGTGAATTTCATTATTTCTGGAAAACCATGGAGCGTTTAAAATTCTCTTGTGGAGCTTATTTTGGAAAACTTGAAGCAGTTTCACCTGGTTGGGTGTAACAAACTTGAAGGTGACATTAGATCCGTTGAGGAATACGGACCGAATCTTGTAAAATAATAATTTGATGGAGATGGGAAGTCTGCTAGAAGGGCAGATCAGATGAGATAACAGGTTGTTTGGTTAGCAGGAGGTTAAATAAGGATAGGGCCAGCGGGGAACCTTGAAGTACTCCAGCGTCGATTTGTTTTCGACTAGAAAGTGTTTTACTGATCTTGACCTGAAAAGATCTGACCGATAGATAGAACTTTGCTTAGGTCCAGGAGGACTGCTCCAAGCTTTTTACGTTGTTTAAGAGTGTGATGGATGTGTACGGCCAGATGGGTGGTCTGGTGGACGAATGAATGGTGAGCGCAAAAGCCGAATTGTTCGTCAGGAATTATGTTCTTTTCCTTTGTGAAGTAGTTGAGAGCATAGAGTATTGCCTCTCTCGGCAATCTTCGAAATGGCACTGAGAATGCTAATGTGCCTATAGTCAGATGGAGATGATTTTGGTCCTTTCTCGGGAATAGCCCCTATATGTGCGTGTTTCCAAGACACCGGAATATTGTGTTCCATAAATATTGCGACCTCATGATGGAGTTATCATTTGAGATATTTTAAATGAGTGTTATTACATAATGGAAAAGCTTATACTTTCTATTGCCTATCTTATTGCTCATTCAGTGCACATGAAAGAAACTTATGAAAATCTTAATATAACTTTATAGAAAATTAACTACACTGCTCATTATTGGTTGCTGATTTTTTCTCTTTTTATATTCAATGTGAAGCCAGTACTAATGGGATCCAGCAGCACCAAAATAATGTATAGGTATTCCTAAAAAATTGACATTTGACTCATATCGGAAACCCTATTGAAACAAGTTGAAAAGACTAGAAATGACCGTTTAAAATTCACAGTACCTATAATTTGCAAATATTATAATTACAACTAGCTGACCCGGCAAACCTTGTTTTGCCAACTAAATAATTTATAGAGAATTTCTGGTGTAGAAAAAAAAACTAACTTATTGGAAATATGTAATGATGTGGTATATGAGTGAAAAAGGCAAGCAGCGCTGTGAACGATGAGGGAATATAAAAATAACAAAACACCAAACATTTTTTTTTAATTTATTATAATTTATTTTAAGTAATAATTATTTATATCATTAATTCATTACGTAATATTAATCTTTTAATTCTACAGCGTGAATAATATTTTTTGTTAGCCCGTCTTTAGCTAATACAAACAAACTTGATGGTTTATCCACTCGAGAACATGCAACGCATAAATATGTGAAAAACATGGTATGCTCAACATTATTTGGCATTGGAATTTATTAATAGTTATTGCAAATGCCAATCTAATCGGAAATTGAATTGGCACATCTGTAGGTATAATATGTATTTGTGGTGTTTTCACCTCGAAACTTGCCATTCAAAATGGTGGCTTCGATGACATGTTTCATCAATCCGTTTCGGAGAAGTATGGGAACGAACATTGTGACATGAGAATTTTATATATAAGATTACTCTATAATTTAAAATACAATACAAGACCAAGCGAAATATGTCTGATCTATCAGACGGGACACCACACGGGTACCAACTTATTCGTTTTAGCTGATCGTAGATTTAATTAATGTTTTCTTTGCCAAAAACCATAAAACAACTTTACCACTGATTTCGAGAATGCCGCCATTGCCTTTCGCATCACGTAAAACTGGGCTCAGAGCGGACATCAAAAAAGGCAATATTTTTTTTACTAGATAATGATTACAACCACACTATATCGTCTCGGAGGCTATAAAAGAAATTAACGTTCTTACAATTAAGAGCGTGGAGGCTTCGCCCGCAGAAAGGGAGCGGGATGAAAAAATAACAAGAGGGCAATATGTTTTATGGCTCCGCGCCGTTTTGGATATTTCTGGGGCGGTAAAAACTTAATAAGAAAACGAATATATAGAATTGGTTTTTAACTTAATTAGGTTGTAATTAAGAATAATAATAAAAAGATACTTCGGTACAAAAACAGATTATGAGTATAAACAATAAGTTAATGTAACATTATATTAAATAAAATCGAAATGTAATACATTTTTTTAATTAATCTCCTAGAATGCCAACAATCTGCCCGTGGGCAATAAGTATTATCATATGATTTCAGTTATATAATATTAACCATCCTGACATGTAGAAGATCACTTCAGTAAGATTGGGTGTAGGTCAGTGTATTCGTCACCCTGTTTGACAATAAAATGTCTGTCTGTGAGGTACGATTTCTACTGTTCTCAGATCTCAAAAGAATGCTCGCTGGCAAGAAATTTTCGTGGAATGAAGAGGTGATCGCTGAAACCGAGGCCTATTTTGAACCAAAGGACAAATCGTACTACGAAAAAGGTATCGAAAATTTGGAGGGTCGCTATAATTAGTGCATCGCCCTTGAAGGGAATTATGTTGAATAAAAAAAAATAATTTTGTCAAAAAAAATGTGTTTTACTATGGTAGGCCGGGGACTTTTCAATTGACCTATTATATTGCTTTAAATTACAAAAAAAATCCTTTAAAACTAATTTATAAGCCTAACAACTTTTTCATGTAGTGAACGTTTAAATTATTCATTTCTCTTCCGAGCATTTTTCCAAAATACTACGCTCTCTGGGGCTGGGAGAGCCATCATCACCATATCGTAATTACGCCGTGATACACTCACACCACCCCCCACACCCCTCGTCAAACCAGCTATCCGCGAATTCAGACAACAGTTTTCACGGTAATAATCATCCGTTATGTTTAACAATAACGCCACGGCGTCCCCCCTCGAACGGCATTCATGTCATACGTGTAGCGAACAAAAGGCGACAAAGCCGAAATTAGCAACGCACGACGTTTTTCCCGCTGCCGGTTCGTCTGCCTCGACTGTCTGTGCGAGACAGGGCGTTGCGGCGGCCTCGGGAAGGTGCCGCAGGATCGTCCGTTACGCCGGAAAAGTTTATTTTGTCGGTGTGCAAATGTATTCGCAAAGTTTTCGCTTTTATTTCGTCGCCGGTTTAGGCGACGGTAACGGTGACATGTCGCCTGAAATTATACCAGCTCGAAATTAAATTGTACAATTTAGAGGATGCTGTTTGTTCTGCTCATATTTTAACCGATGAGGAGTACAAGAAGTAATAAATAAGGGCCTTTGAATCTTTATACTGTTACATTTTCTCAACTCAGAGTTCGTGTATTTGTATAAATAATGTTGAGTATAACAGGTCAATTAAAAAGTCCCCGACACATAGATGGCGCTACCAGAATTAAATACGTGGCGACCGCCACGACCCTTTAGACCACCACGAATTCACCACCAGCAAGCACAAAGGTTGGCAGCGCCGGTGGATGGGTACCATGCAGTTCCAGGCGATAAAAGACCATCAGGACGACGTCTCGTTCTCTTTTCTTTTCTCCATCCCCTTGTAATAGTACCACTTCCACAGCGCTACCGTACTTTCTCTACCTAACCTAATATCCTGTCAATTCTCCCGTCGACCACATTTATAATTTAATATTAAAATAAACAGTATCTCTTCAACCAGTGTTTTCAGTTCTCGTGCAAATTCCTTCCAAAAATAGTAGTGAGTGTTCTGACAAATAATCGCAGCGGCAGCCACACATTTCGACCGACTGACCGACCCGACGAACATTCCTACAAATCCATATGTTTTTAGTTAACCCTAACCCTACAAAGATGCGTGTATGCATTTGACAGCTGTCGGATCATTAGTTTGTGAATTATAGCATTTTGAGTGAAGCAACTTTTGTTATTGTGAAAAAAATGGATAAAAAGGAATTTCGCGTGTTGATAAAATATTGCTTTTTGCTCAACCATCAAGGATTGGTATGCTAAGTTTAGACGTGGTGAAATGAGCACTGAAGACGGTGAACGCAATGGACACCCAAAAGAGGTTGTTACCGACAAAAATGTTAAACAATTCCACAAAATGATTTTGAATGACCGTAAATTGAAATTGAATGAAATAGCAGACACTCTAAAGATATCAACTGAACGTGTACATCATATCATTCACGAATATATGGGTATGAAAAAGCTCTGTGCAAAGTGTGTGCCGCGCGAGCTCACTTTTGACCACAAACTGCGACGAGTTGATTATTCGGAGCAGTGTTTGAAGATGAGCAACCGTAATAAACCCGAGTTTTTGAATTTCGAATTTCATTCCGAAGTCCAATCGACAGTCATCCGACTCACACGGGCAGCACACGTTGAACCCGCTCCAAAGCATGGGAAAACGCAACAGTCGGCTGGCAAAGTTATGGCATCGGTATTTTAGGATGCGCATGGAATAATTTTCATTGACTACCTTAAAAAAGGAAGAACCATCAACAGCGACTATTACATAGCGTTATTGGGCCGTTTGAAGGACACAATCACCGAAAAAGGTCGCATTTGAAGGAACAGAAAGTGCTGCTTCACCAAGACAATGCACCGTATTACAAGTCAGTGAAAACGATGGAAAAAATCCATCCATCCACCGTATTCTCAAGATCTGGCCCCCAGAGACTATTTCCTGTTCTCAGGTCCCAAAATAATACTCGCTGGGAAGAAATTTTCGTCGAAAGAAGAGGTGATCGCCTAAACTGAGGCCTATTTTAAAGCAAAGGACAAATCGTACTACAAAAATGGTATGGAAAAGTTGAATGGTCGCTATAATCAGTGTATCACCCTCGAAGGGAATTATGTTGAATAAAAAAAAACTAATTTTGCCAAAAAAATGTGTTTTACTATGGTAGGCCGGGGACTTTTCATTTGACCTGTTATAAATTAATTTTAAAAGATTTATAACAGATGGTGTTACTGTGTGGTATCAGGTATTTTTGTAACCAATTTCGTGTTGGCAAGTACACTGACAAGTACTTGTACCGAGTAAATCGCGTTTGTGGGAAGTTTTACTTTTATTACTTCAATTTGAACAAAAAAGGGGCTGAAGGTCATCGAATGTTGTGTGAAGCTTATGATATTGGTTTTGACGTTTTAAAAGTGGTGATTTTGATACAAAAACACCGCGTTCTGGAAAACCAAAAAGATTTGAAGACGAATATATGAAGGCCTCATGAAATCATCAATGGGGATCACTATGGACTATAACTGACGCGTCTGAGCCGAGCACTGCGCAAAAAAGACCGAAATACCAGCAAAGACGCAACAATTTTATCTTCAACATGAAAACGTTGTTCCACATGTTGTAAAGCCGGTGGAAATATACTTGAAAACATTATAATAGGAAGTGCTGGAACCCCATCACAGAGGATCAGATGGAATTGTGAACCTAAATCATCCGGGGACCAACACACCGACAAAGAATTGCACACACACAAACATAAATTCAGATTTTCGTACTCGTACTTGAGCAGCTTTGGAAGCTGAACATATTGTTGATCATGTTTAGGCACCTTTTGATGATTCCATTAACTATGTATTGTGGGTACATCCACAACACTTTTCATAACCATAACTGATTTACAAGCAAAACATTTTTTTTTTTCTATTTTAATTCAAATTATTTTCTTTTCTTTTTGTTATGTTCCTTCCAATGAACTTTTGCATCAATATTCATCCCAAAGTACTTAAAGTATGCGGACAATAGCACTATCATATCTATTGGTTTGAGAACTAATTAAAAAAAGACCAAAGTATTGACGACTGATTGCCTGCTATTAGAAATCTAAACGGGACTTCTACATCTAAACTAGTTAGTGCAGTGGTTCTTGAGTAAAGTACTTGAGGTCGCAGTAACGGTTTGGACATATCTGTTGAATGAAAGGTGAACGAACCCTTCAGAGAAAGGCGCTGAGTGCCGAAATCGATATTTTGGGTAGAAGACGCAGCCCTGAAAAATAGAAACGATATGAAAAATAGGAGACTGACATTGTCGAAACCCAGAACAGCTTCGGTTATGGATCGCTGATGATGATGATGATGATGATTCAGTTATAATTTTTTATATCTTCTTAGTAGAATGATTCTTCTGCACTTTAAAAAAATACAACTTAAAAAAAAATATATTAGAAATATTACTCATTGAACAATTTGTGATATTAAGTAATTAAATAATTTCGGTATTCTGCAAACATAATGAAGTGAATGCAGTTTACAAAAGAAAAATCTTTTTATGCTATAAAAACACTTTTGAAACAGTCAAATCCCCTAAAATAATCAAATCATGACTAATTTCTTTATAAGAGGATCTACTCCTTCGTGTGCACTCAGTCCCTCTTAATAAGAAGCAGTATTCTTTTCCTTATCGACGGTTCAGTGATTACCCTAAATCCTTCCTTAGTATTACATTATATTTTCAGAGATACGATTTCTTAAATACAAATTTGCTAATCCTTTTTAATCCGTTGATTCAGTTTACATAATACTTAATCTAAAATAAACTTATTTTTTATCGGCATAAATACAAATACTTTAATTTTTTTCCATTGTAGTCATTTTTTTAGAATAGAGATAAATAATTTTATTAGAAGCTTTCATGTAACTTCATCAAATTTTGATATCTGTTGGTGAAAGTATCTTATAACAGGCGGGGCAAAAGTCCCGCTACCATTTTGATTGCGCGCCATCTTGGTTATGTGACGTTTAGCTCGGTTTCGCTCTAAACACTGTGTTGTGTAGACGTCCAAATATTATTGTGGATAAATATACGCCACAGGAACGAGCAGAAATAGTGACAATATTTATTGAAAATAATCGTCAAAAATATCCCAATCGTCCAGTGCCTCACAAAACCACAATTTATCGTTTACTGCGAATTTGATTGACCTTAATCTGATTTTATTTAAATATTATTTTGATTTAGGCATTGATATAGTTCAACAATAAAGCTATTATATAACCACTCCATTGTTTATAATAATAACATACATACATTTATCATAAAAGACATGAAGACAGAATGGGAACATTAATGGGAGTATATTAAAGTAATATGTATGTAGACTTGATTGTTATTTTAACTAAAGAATGATATATACACATTTTAGAAATTACAAGGGTAGATTTACAAAATAATAGATAAAATAATCCGAATACATGCAAGGACATAATAAAAGTCTTTATAATGTCCGACAATTTCATTAATCTGAGATTTTTTTATTGTTCTTCAATACTACAAAACATAGTAATTTACAAAATGTTCACAATGGTACTTGAATACACAAAAAATCATTTAAAATTACAAAAATTGATACTTGAAAATTGTCAGAAAAAAATCATTATTCATCAAAATAACGAATATATGTAAAAAAACTTTTTTTTCTATTTTCTGATACTACATAAAACGTTATCAAACAATAAAAAATGTAATCTTCGAAGACTAAACGAAGAGTTCGAATGAAAAATGTCGCAAACTTTACAGTCTTGTAAATTACGGAGGGCAGGGCACAACATTTGTACCCATTTTAGCTCGAGTTTAAGAGACAAGCTTGGAACAGAAGTAAATAAAGCTTTCTACCCAGGCACCATACCGTTTCAGTTATTCTGCCGGCAATTTTATTTATTTACCCGTGCCAACTATGACTTGATATATTGTATAATTCAGAACAAGGCTACTGGCGTCGAATGTTCGAAAGGTTCAGTGTATCTCATTTAGCCGATATCATGTTGTAGCTCGAAATAAACATGTCAGTTGCACGAGATTTGGATAATAGTATAAATTTCCAGATAATTTATTGGACTGATTATATAAAATAGTTGCTTTTAATAAAAAATAATTCTTATAAATATGAATACTGTACTAATAATCAAGCTTGGGCGGTATTTGAATTACTTGTAATTAAAATACGTAATTGAAATTCAAATATATGGCCCCTTCAATAAAACAGTGAACTCATCTTAATTGATGACCCCAAAACGTGACAATGTTGCCGCAGTTCATGTTGTTCGTTTCAGTTCATTTTGGCTAAAGTAATGAAACAAAAATAATATATTTTAACATTATATTACATCGAATGCATATATTATCGGAGAACTTAAACTAAAATTAATTATGCAGTTATAATAGTTTGTTGGTTAGGGTTGTGTTTCATTATATTTACATTGAACTCTTTTCCACACCACCTATGAGGTAGAGTTCTAGACGCGTTTTTATGTAGTGGTGTCCCCTGCAGGCCTAATATCTCTAATTAACATTTGTATATACAAATAATTTATTTTACTTTCATTAAGGAGCTATTTACTAAAGCCATTATTACAGATATTTATCTTTTACGTTTCGTTTGGTCAAAGACATTATACTGCGTGGCCATATTGTTCAAGCATCTAAAATCTACCACGTGTCTTTTTTCAGGCCTGTTTCTATAGATGTAAATTACATAAAACGCAATGAAACTTGTTGGTATCTTTTCCACCAATGTACTAACCATAATATACTGGTACAATATCCATAACTGTAACTAATGGTACCTCCAAGTTCTTGAGAGCAAGAGCTGGTTTTCAGACCACAGCAAAAGCCCTTGGACTTAGAGGGATATACTAATTTTGGGCCAGGAATAAAAACAATCCTGTTTCCAGCATGAAGAACAATATTTTTTTTTAATTAGTAATAAATGTTATGACTAATTAAACCTACTCAATTGCTATTCCAACGTGTACTTATTTCCATCAACTTTTATTGTCTTTACACTATTTTTATTATCTAATGACTGACTCCCTAATTATTTCGGCACCTTCAATCAGAGTAATAATAAGCAGCGATCTGAAATTTATCAAATCAAGTAAAGTGCTAAAACAGCAGTTGCTTGTTTATAACATGTAATTATTATAACTAATGTTGGAGAATCTTGCAGACGTTTGACAACCGGACGACATTATAGACTTATACGGTTACATGTTCAGATAGCATTGTATCTTTTTTTAACTAGAATAAAATGAGAAGAAAAATATTGTTTGATCTTAAAACAAATTTACAAATTGCGATAAGTAACACATTAAATATATTGATGACGTGAGTTCACTATTATTTTGAATAGATTATGGTCTATCCAGTAAAACAGCCAATGCACGTCATGAAAATTTATGACGTTTGCACGTTTACCGATTTATAATCTCTAATTAGAATCACTAATGCTGTGAAGAATTTTATGGACATTTAACAACAGCGTTGGCCATCAAACGCCTGACTGTATTTAGTAATTTATATTTGAAACAAAAATAGTTAAAATACTGTATTTTGTATTTTTAAATTTCTATAAACACGACTTTTATATTTCATATAACTAATTAAAATAAAAATGTATAAAAGAAATTCTCCTATTTCGATTTTAGAATATTCCACAGAGTAATGCGCACCTTGTCGTCACCACAGCGTATCGCACAATTTATGGGAGATTATTATGAATTATTTGTCTGGTCAGGAAGCTGCATACTCTATTGTTTGCATACCGCATCTAGAGAAAATTAAAAATACTTTCGAATAATGGTAGATAGTCGATTCATCGAGAAATTTCATTTAACGAAAGATGCAAGGACCTAATGCTTTCAAATAAATGCAATTTGATTTATTTTGTGATAGGATGCAAGAAGTCGATGACTTATCTTTTAATAATTGATCATTTTTGTTTGTTTGAATTATATAACTAAAAATATACTGAATAAAGTATATGCAATTTGAATGAATAAAAATGTTATTAAAAATTAAGTAAATCATGACAGTAAGTTAAACAAAGTATATAACATAAATGTATTTTCACATTAAACTTTTAGGGCTATAAATTAATTTTAAAGATTTTTTTAATTGACAGTCGTTACTTTTTACGATCTTTCAGACAATTTATGGATTCCCTCTCAAAAGAACGATGTATCCCTTCGACGATGTTAATGTAAGGAAGTGAAACGCTATTCAGAGGTAACGACTCATATATCGGAACAAGTAGCGATCATAAGGAGTAAGGTTTGGAGAATACGGCGGGTGGGTTAGCAGTTCCCATTTTAAAGTTTCCAAGTATGTTTTCACGTGTTTTACAACATGTGGTCGAGCGTTGTCATGCTGAAGAATAACATTGTTGTGTTTCTACTCGTATTCCGGCCTTTTTTTAACGCAGTATTCGTCTCAAAAGCATTAACTCTACTTCCATCACCTTCAGTGCTTCGCCATCGTCTTCATCTTCAAGTATTCGCATATTAAAATCGATGGAGCATGGTTGCCATAAACATCATACAGCATTCGATGGCCTACAGCAGCATTTTTCTTCAAAATGAAGTAAAAGACTAAAACTTCTCGCAAATGACATTTTCTACTCTTAACATTTTTTTGGTTCATACTTTAACAAAATGGAACTTACTGAAAAGCTAATAAGGCTGTAAGGCTTCAACATGAAGTTGTTTACAAATGTACCCTAAGATATTTATACACAGTCAGTAAACAATCAACTGTTGTAAATAATTTAAAATTAATTTATAGACCTGATACATTCACCTGTGGTTTAGAGATGATTCTCTTACCGCAAGAATGACCACTGTTGTAACACTTCTTTGGACCTACTAAGCTAATCATCAACTACCAAGCTATCTGAAAATTATTTCAGAGTTTAGAGAGCTGTATTTTCTTCCAATAAGTCTCGCAGTTCATCAAAATCACCACTTAAATTGTTGAAACCACAATCCACAATTGGAATATGATTAGCTTCGGCAGCAGATTTCTTTAGATCAAACCAAAATTGTAATGAATATTAAAAATTCAATTTTGAGCTTCCCATAATTAGCGTCTGTATACCCTGAATAACTCAATAACCTAAAGTGTTACTTCGTGTAGATAAATGTAAAAACCATCGATTTTAACAGTTATATTACGTTGTTTACATTGAATATTCGCTTTTTCACCAATACATAACGTTATTCAAAATACATACAAGCTCTCAATACAAAATGCAATAAAAAATATATGTTTAGAAAATTATATTCTGCCACATATCTTTGAAATCATAAATTCTAATGCCATTCAACATTGATTTTCATATCATGGACCTCAAAATACATATATTTTGAGTGTTTTATCTTTACAGGAGAAATAAAAACTGTTGGCACTTTTCCATGTAGTTAAGTAATAGGTTCATAAGAAGACTTCGAACCGAATTGGGGTTCAGAAATAGCCCTAAGGTGTGGATAGCATCAGTTTTGAAATATTACTGGAGAAAACATCCAATATACTGTGATCGCCATTGTAGTAATTTGATCGGTTAGTTTCGATATACATTATATAGATAAAAACAATGATGACCTATCTATATTTTAAGTAAGGGTCAGAAACTTTGCTTTCTGTACACCGGGTTAAACTTACTTTTTCTTTATATTTTAAACTCTCCTTTTTACCAACTAGGGTTTATCTGGACTGGACCTACAGTTTAACGTGAGCTCTGAGCCACAATCCTCGGCATTAAACCTACCGCCTGGCCTGTGACCAACTTAGAGACCATCCTGGTTACTGGCGTGAGTGAGATGGTTATTCCTTGTCGGATTTTCCAATGTTGCCTATAAAAACATTTACAGTTACAATTACAAACATAAGTACATCCATGCGCCAACAGAATTCGAACACGCGACTATCGCAACAGTTGGAGGACCGTCCTGTTGCCTTGACCACTGCGCTAACAAAGCCGGCTCTTACTAATTTTGCTTATAATTTAATAGCAATTCAAACAAGTAATAAGATCAAAGTGGTGCCATCTAGATATTGTACGTCGCAAAACATGTCATTTCTCCAAAATTACCTATAAATTTGAATATCTATTTTCTCTGTGGTAATAATGCAACAATTACTGTCAATTTTTATAAAATGTATTTAAACGATACAAAAAATCATTAATATACCAATGGCTAAAAGTGATTAAAATACAATTTGTAATTTTCGAAAAAAAAAACATTAAAAAATAAAATGATTACGGTGTAATTGCTACGTGATAAAGCATACGACTCGTGAGACTTAAACGAATTTCCCCTTACAAAACTTTTTAATTATTATCACAAAGGCGCATTAATCAACGTCAAACTAAAATGATAATATCGTATGAAATAAATTAACCCGCAAGCTTAGCGCATATATATATAACTGGGTACATTCAAATGAGTCCTTTCTGTGAAAATATCTGAAATGGCGTTAACGTTATTTCTAATAGTTGGAAGTGTCTTTGGAGCTAATTATTAAGTTTTAATCAATGAGAATTGGATTTAGTTTTAAAAAATCTCCATCCACCAACAAAAAAACTCCTTTTTACCTATTTGTGGACCCTAGAAACTCCCTACCAAAGTATATTTATTTTAGTAGTCACTTGTTTTGAGAGATATGTCTCAACTTTCAGCAAGAATGATTAAAGTCCTTCAAGCATCTTGCGATGCTTCAGTCGCTATAGGAATACGAAGCACTGTTTCAAAATAATTTACCATTCTGGCTGGTAGATACCAAGGATATGCTCCCTTTTCAGCATAATAGTGCAGAAATATTTAACGTATATAACCTCCTCTTTTATAGTAATATCAAAATTTTCTTGCGTTCATTAATACAGATATTGGGTCTTAAATAAATTAGTCATTAGCAATTATGATATCAGTGGTATTCCTTTGGCACTCATTATGAAATTTTAATCAAACAAAATTGGATTTTATTAATTAAAATCTCGTTTCACCAACAAAATTCGTCTTGCACTCCAAAAATTGAAGCTAATACCTTTTTGGCCTATTTTTGTTCATATACATTAATAATATATAATTAGTATGTGGTAGACCTCATTCATTCATAATCATGTAATGATTGTTACTGATGATGAAAAGTGCATAGATTACGAAAATCTAAAGCGAAAAAAATTATTAGACAACCTGGTCAATCATCAGCATCAACTGCAAAGGCGAATATCCATGCCTCCAAGGTAATGCTCTGTATTTGGTGAAAGCAGCTTAATGTTTTACACTATGATCTGCTAAAACCTATGATACCTGATCAATGGCATCTATCACTGCGTGAAAGACAGCAAAGACACAACAACGTTATTCTTAAGCATGACAACTCACGACCACATGTTGCAAAACCGATGAAAACATACTTGGAAACATTAAAATGCAAACACATATGAGTCACGACCTATCTGAGCAGCATTTCACTTATTATGAAGATACCAAAAAATATCGACCCATTTTTCATGGATTCAAAAACTGTGAAAGCTTTGAAACTTTAGAAGAGACAAACTTAATTTAGAAACAAACCAAATATTAACACCGAGTCGTCAGCAATCATAAATATCAGTAGCATTCGAATAGAGAAAGTATACACAAGTATTCTAGTATTTTTTGCTAATCTTTTAAATGGCTTCTGAACTTACAAGCTTGAAGATTAATGTACTCCTTACGAACTTTACAGCTAATTGGTTTTCAATCACTCTACAACTACTAATACACAGAGAAAGAACATATAAAAAGTAACTGGTAACAGTTCGAAAATGTTTTTCGAGACAACGTATCCAAGTTCTGTGGAGAAGTCAAATTTCTAAAAGGAATATACAACTATTTGCATCGATAGAATTGACAAAATATGGTGAAGAATGTGTAAGTGTGAAGGAGCTGTGATTGATGATGATGATGAAAGTAATAACCATAAAACTGACAATAAATGTCCAATATAAACCATTACTTAAAGTTAAGCTAGAAAAAATAAGTCAAATAAATAGTTCATAAAATGAATTAAAGTATATTAAAGTAAAATATAAGTTATTTATTTATGACATTTTCTGAGTAATGTTAATGTTTTTCTTTTCAGTACAAAAATGTTCTATTTCAATAATCCAAATTACTTACGCGGAATATCGAAGTTTAAGTTAGTCTGGATCACACTGTACAAAAGTAAATCAAAAACTATCTAATATGTAAAACGTTATGTATATACCGAAAAACTTGTACTAAACTCTTTTTATTTGTATATCGATGTAGACCCCATCAGCTATTGAATTTATCCTTCATTCCAATAAATAAAACGGTTACCTTATGTGTCCCTACTGGAAAAGACCCATTATAAACAAGGATATATCATTTTTCTACCTAAAAGATTTTTTGTCCAATTTAGTGTACTCCTGATATATTATACTCTAGACAATAGGATGTCCTATATTTGTTGAAATTAAAGCCTCCCCATGAGATATAGAACAAACTGCTCAAATATTCTTTCATATTTTACTACCTCTATTTTTTCTTGGGTGTATAATAATACAAAGGTTATTGAAGTAGTCTTTTTGTACGAGAAAAAAACAGGAATATAATTGTATTTTCTGTTTCAGTTACTGTTAGAGCATCTAGAATGTTTGGTGTCCCGACACGAGAGGTCGCTGCGTATGACCGTGGTAAAACGACAGGCAGCTGCGCAATCTGGTGTTTCGAGCGAAGTGGAGGTACTCAAGGCCTTGAAAAGCCTATTCGAACACCACAAGGCTTTGGATGAGAAGGTATGTATTTAAACGCCTTCCAAAATAAATCTCAACTGTTACTACTAACTTTACTGAAGATGAATCAACTCAATCATACCTACAACGTATAATAAATTTAATTAGTACACAAATAGTTTTTTTTAATTTGTAGGTTCGAGAGAGACTAAGGGTAGCATTAGAAAGAAATTCAGCGTTAGAGGAAGAGTTAGCAACCACCAAAGAAGAAGTAAGTATTTGAAGCATTTATTTTAGAAATCACAAATAAATAAAACTAGTAAATCAAACCTCATACTAGAGAATACAGAAATAAAATAAATATTCAAACAAACATATAGCATTATTTATTGTGGCTAGTTCAATATTTTACTTGTATCAACTTTAAATTTTCTAAATTAAGTAAATTACTAAGTAAAATACTAAATTTCTAAATTAAATATAAAACATTACCGTAAAATTAAACTCCTGATGTATTAAAGTGATTTTATAATAAGTAAAACTTCACGGTTACAATGATACATAACACTCTTTAAAGTTCTGTGCTGTTACAGCTTCTAGTTAAACTTTTTTCTCAACATTTCAACCTCAGAATTATCTTAATTTGATTCCTTACTCCTTTGTCTAGAACCTATTTTTTAGATTTAAACAAGATCGTGCTGTTAATATATCTCGGAATGAATCTTAAGGGATGTTAATCCTTTATTATATCTATATTTCTTTACTTTTGATTAAATGTTGATTATCAACACCTCATGTTCTTTTAGGACTGTTTTATAATAGATAAGAATATATATATATATATATATATATATATATATATATATATATATATATATATATATATATATATATATATATATATATATATATATATATATATTATAATATATTATAATATCCCATAACTATGAAGATAGACATAGGTATAGAGAATTGAACTTCAATTCAAAGTGTCCAAATGTATTCATTCTGCTTCAAAAATATATTCTGTAAAAAGGTCACGTTGAGAACTTGCCTTGCTCTACTTGTTTGTAGACAAATTAAGTGGCCTGAATAAATTGTCTTGTTTTCCTAAGAATTCCATTAAATATTTCACTAAAAAACAAAAATACAAAGGCCTGATTAAGTACTCTAGCCACTATCCTGTCGCATAGTTACTAGGATTAATACAATAAACAAGGGAACATATCAAAAGGTTAAATTTTTAATATACAATGTCAATTTTACACTAAGATAAAATAATATTTACTTGTTGCATTTTTAAATCTCAATCAAAATATCACCCAACTATAAATACTGGTATTTCGAATTAATTACAGTTCCGTTTGTTTAGAATGTTTAATTTTTTCTCCATTTCAGTAAAAAATAACTTAACATAACATTCCAACTAGCTAGAAACTTAAATTAGATGATGTGTTACCTTATTTCAGTTACAAAACGTAAAACAGGGATTACCGCAAACTAATGTACCTGCAATAGAGGATAAACCAAAGGAAAACGGACAATTAGAAACCGGGGACCAACTAAACAACAGTCACAACAAGGTACGTGCGACCACTCGAAACGAAACGAGCCCTTTTCAGTTTTGTTTTACCAGTGGAGGTGATGTGGAAGTGATTTATATATTTTTTCGACTTTGGCATGAGCCTGTCAGCCGCTTTCTTTTACTTCGTTTTTTACATCTATCTAAACACCCCACCTAGGAAAATATATTGTGCGACACGTGAACCATACAAATTACCTTATTCTTTACTGCTAATATATCGTTGTTGGATTTTCCGTCAAACACGGCAGGATTGATAGATGAAAATAGCGTACACAGCGTTATTTCATATTTTAATTTTTTTATTGGGAGCTATAATTTTGAATAATAACTTTCACAGATGTACTAATTAAAATATATTAGTTTTTCCATGATTGCCTACCAGCGCATTCGCCATACCGTAGTATTTTTTTATGTTTAAAGCTCACTATTATTATCAAATAGCTCATTTTATTTCAAATTTCTTATAATTTAACATTAAACATAAGAATGATGTTGCTTTAAATGATTCCACTTAATCTAAAATATATTTCCCCAAATACGTTATGATTGATAAATAATAATAGAGCACACAATGTCTTTCAGATTTCGATTTTTATTGGAAGCTCCAATTTTGAATAAAGACTTAAATATTTTATATAAAATGATCATATATAGATATATTGATGAAAATACTTTATTTTTACTTTTCTGTGATTATTTACCATCGCCTTCACCATAAACTAATAATATTCTTTATTATTTTTAACAGTCCTGTTATTATCCAACAACAACAATTAATGCTTCAATTTAAAGAAATTAAAAAAAAACCATTACGATTTTAATAGTAATTTATATAGAAAAAAAAAGTTTCTAATATTTCCTATTAATATTAAAAAAAGGCTTTATTATTATTATGAAATGCATAGTTTATACTTTTTTTTCATAAATAATATTTCTAGAAAATTATTTACCTAATACAAAGGTGGTAAAATAAATGATTGAATTAAGGGCAAATAAATTTAACAAATGTATTCTTTAAAAGAGGAAATTTTATTTTTGTATATGGTTCAGTATATTATAATAAATCTTAGAAAGAATATCGATATATATGCATTTTTATACTATAAATAAGTTTTATTGTGTGTAAAACTTTTTACTATGAGAATTAAACTTACCATTACACAAATTCGACAACATGTAATATTTTGTAACATACTAAAAATGCACGTCTATTAACATAGATGTTTGGATGTTGTCATGTTTGTGTATAGCATGTTATTGTGGCATATAGGCAATTCCGGCGAAACCTCGACTAACAAACGGCGGTGTGGATGGTGAATCAGCTGAAAGCGCTGCGAGAATAGCTGATCTTCAACAGGCTTTAGAGCAACAAGTGAGTAGCTTATGTGCGTTTTATTATATATGTAGTTAAATCGAAAAGTACATAACAAATGCATGGCAAATTCAATATGCAACTAATATTATCAGATTGAGTATCAGATACTTTGAAATATTCGTTTTAATGGGACTGTAATATTGATATATGCGGATTAATGTTGTAATTATTATGAAAAATAAGTATATTTAAATGGTATTGTTTTAATAATCAAGAATTAAATAATTTTCAGTTATATTTAGTCGTAATATCCATATACAAGGGGAGTAGTGCTAATTGTTCACTATTAAAATATACATAAACGTTTGCAATTTATTTTTTTTTTTTGAAAATTATTTCTTCAATATGGTTCAGACCATTGATTAGACCAAATCACTATGAAAACATAAAAACTCACTTAACATTCCAATATAAAATTCAGAAAGTAAATGACGAAAGTAAAAGCATATGACGTTTCACCCTTTATACAATTAGTACAGTGAGTCTATATAAACATATTATTATATCTAGTAAATCCGCTTTTTCATGTCAATATTTCTTAACCATCACATCTCTAACATCGATTTCCTTTTAGACAAATGAGATTAGTACATGGCAACGTAGGGTGGGAGAGATGCAGAATCGGGTTGGCGAGCTGGAAGAAAGTTTGTCCAAAGCGCAAAAGGAGCTGCTCAAATCGCAAGATGCCAACTCGAAGTTGCAGAGAGATCTTAGAGAAAATGTAGCACAAAAGGAAGACCAGGAAGAGCGTATCGCCACGCTGGAGAAAAGATACTTAAACGCGCAAAGGGAAAGCACGTCCCTGCATGATTTGAACGAGAAACTGGAGCAAGAATTGCAACATAAAGAGGCTCAAATCAAGGTAAGTCCTTAACATTTTCGGGCTATAATTTTATCAATGTCTTACGTCACTGTTGGAATGAGATGTTAGCTTTCGCGGAACTAACAAAGCGCTTTATTAATCGAAATTTATGTCGAATTAACTTAAACAACACAAACAAAACAATTTTTATAACTGTTTGGTTTTTGTACACTTTAGTAACACATCATTATATCAAAATTATTTGTCTTCTAGATAAGATAAACTGGACTGATTTATATCATTAACTAACTGAAAGTAATATATATCAATATATAAATCAATTGTTTATTTTATACAAACAAATTTACATTTAACGAATTATAAGGTTTCGTTATCAATGTACATTCAGATGTTCAAATATTTCCTATATTCTTTGTTATGGTAGAACGCGGCAGAAGTACAGAAATCGATACCGTTTAAATTACCGTATTAAAATATCCGAATATGCTTCATATCATTACCCACATTTCTAACTTGATGTTTTGTTTCCAGTTACACGAGGAAAAGATCGCGGCCATTCAAGAAAAACTGGAACTGGCTGAACAAAAACTAGCTCAATATTCGAAACTTCCGGAAATGGAGGAGCAGTTGAAGCAGCGCATGGAGGCGCTTACGCAGGTGAGACCCCAGGTACGAGGCTCTCAGCTCACTTTTTCTCTTCTTCTATTTTCATGAATGTTATTGTCTAATAGAGCACTGTTACTTTGCAGTTTGAAAGTTTATAGTGTGTGTTTTACGTTAATGCTATTCAACGTTCGATAATGATTGCGACCTTGAATAATCTCTCGTTGTTTTCCCATAGGTGGCGTTTCCAGAACTGCGTGCGCGCAATAGGCATAATGCTTTGCATATTTACTTTAGTAAGAATGAAAATATATAACATAACAATCCTGCATATTACGTCAAAAGCAATTACAAGCTGATAAAATAAACGCTTTTAGTTATACCATAAAATCAGTCTTGTGCTACCAACTTTATGAGATAGCATCATTTGCATTACATCATACATTCAGACTTCATGTACTTGTCTGATTTTATACTCATCTTCGAAAGTGGACACATCACGTAATATTGATTATATTTTTGCCTGTCATTTGGTAACGGAAATAAGGATAAAGTTATTTGTACTCATATACATAGACAGTAATGTGATAACAATTTAAAATACCAATGAAAAACCTTTACAATGTTTACCAAACACGGTAAGCATTATAAAGATAGTAAAGTAAATATTAACATATAAATTGTCTTCATAGAAATAAATTACTCACTTTTTTTTTCTTCATTAGAATTTTAATAAACAACTTGTTTGGAGTTTTTATTGATAATATTATTACATTGAGGAACCATATATCATTAATAAACTATATAATTAATATCTGTCGTTCAAAATAATTAAAATATATTAAAATCAATATGTGAGCATGCAGTGTAATAGATAGACAAAGCTTATAAAGATATATTGTTATATATTATTTTTAAAATAAAATACTAACTTAAAGAAACAACAACTAGAACTTATTCAAGGTCCTAAATCAGAATAATACATAATATTTTCAGTACGAGTAACGTTTTGGTTAACTAGCTTCTTATTTGTACAGTTAATTCTTATTAACATTATTCCTGTATTCAAGTAGTAGAAATTAAACGTTATAAACTTTCAAAAATTTTATGTGCTAGCCTATAGTCACCAATAGAATTGTCCAAAAGGAGTATAAATGTGTTTGTTTAAATTAATAATGTTACTCTTCCCATAGATACTAATAACGAAGAAATTAGAAACATTAGATTTCCCATGTAGATGCTTATTTAGATCCAAAAAAAATTGGAAACAGCCAGTAATATCATACATCATAATAGTAACAGATCATACTCATTCATTGCAAAATTCTAGTTTTCAGTTGTTTTGAAATATTTGCGTTTATATTTTAAATTATTCATATTGATCTTGCTTTCCCTTTAAATATTTATAAATATGCAATGTTATTATGTAAAGCGTCATTAATAGAATTTCTGGTTTATATAAACATCCCAAAAACCTTCATTTCAGAGCTGGTTTAGCTGCTTCCAATTTTGAATACTCCACACCTAATAATACATATAACATGTTTGTTGTCTGTCTGTTAAAATAAAAGTAAAGATAAATTTAAGATCATTATTACATAAAATTATCAAAATTATAAATATAAGCTATAGGTCACTAAACATAAAATACTATTAATACTCCTTTTGAACTGTTGAAATGTTGAAATTAAATTCTGAATCATTAAACCACGTATTAATAAACTCTCAACATCAAACAGTTTTACAAGTGAGCTTCGAGCTAAATATCTACTAATTAAATTCTTTTATAACCTAACTGAACTACTATCACACATCAAGTAGAAAAGAGTGAAGTGTTACTTTTAGAATGTGTATTGATATGTTTAGCCTAAATACGTCCATATCATTTCAGTTATTTAAATTTTAATATTTTCACTAGTTCATTTGTATAGATATCCCCATAATATGCTATAGATGTAAATGTTTTTATAGATGTATAGAATAGTTCCGTCATGTTATAGGAATAATAAATTTCCTATATAACGAAATATATTTTGTAGGCTCAAGAACGTCATGGCTCGGCAGAAGACAGAATTCAGCGACTGGAGGCCAACTTAGATGAGAAAAATGCCGAACTTGTTCGTCTCAACCAAAGATTAAAGATGAACGAAGATCACAATTCCAGGTTATCGGCTACCGTCGACAAGTTGTTATCAGAATCAAACGATAGGCTTCAAGACCATCTCAAAGAAAGAATGCATGCTCTACAGGTATATAACTTGGTGAGACTTTGGATTTAGACGGTGATGTTTATGAGTGTTTTAACAGGAAAAGAATAATCTCACGCAAGAGCTTGATAAAACGAGGAAGATGATGGAAGAAGTCGATCAACAGAAATCTGAAATCATGAAGGAACTTGCAAAGTCTAGGTTGGAGATAGATAATGTAAAGAGGCAGATGCTTCAGCAAGAAATTGCATACAACATTCAACAAACAGATGCGTTAACAAGGTACGTCACCTTTTAGAGATTAATAATTATATTTTTGTAGACTCTATAGACGAAAACATTTAATTGTTCATCTGAACATGCTTGTTTGATCATGTTGTATCAGCAATTTTCTAATTCTGCACGATTTATCCAATTGTAGATCTTTGTCGCCTAACGCTATTGATGCTACAAACTTCTCACGTAGCGCCAGTCATTCCAGCTTCGATACACATTCCCTACCAAGGAGAGCTAATAAAAGTAGGACTCCGATAGAAGAGGACCCTAATAAAATGCCGTTCGGTTCTAGATCAATGGCTGAACATGAGTGGGAAAAATTACAGCAAGCTCATGTTCTGGCCAACGTGCAGCAGGCATTCGACGTGTCCAGTGACGCCGAAGGGGATGATAATGAGAGTTTATTTAGGTTAGTTTGGCTTACCGCACTTGCTCTTCGCATTTCGACATTCATTTTGATTTCTCGTATTCTTCACTTCACTAAATCATCTCATCAGAGTTAAGTTTTAAACAGTGCCTTTCTAAATTCAGTTTTGAAAAAGTAATCCATATTTTTATTTAACGTTTAAAAACAAAATGCATGATACAAGTGCAACATGTATCGTACTTTCTCTATTGATTTCTTTTTTCTATTCTGACATATGCAGGGGATGAAATTTATAAAACTATGAAAAAAAATTATACTAGTAGTAAAATAAACCGCCTACTGCCTCCAAAATAATTGATAATAGAAATATACTTCGATAAACTATGAATTACTTTTCACGCACCTAGTAACAGGTCAATTGAAAAGTTCCCGGCCAACCATAGTAAAACACATTTTTTTGACAAAACTAGTTTTTTTTATTCAACATAATTCCCTTCAAGGGTGATACACTGATTATAGCGACCCTCCAACTTTTTGATACCATTTTTGTAGTACGATTTGTCCTTTGCTTCAAAATAGACCTCGGTTTCGACGATCACCTCTTCATTCGACGATAATTTCTTCCCTGCGAGCATTCTTTTGAGATCTGAAACAGGAAATAGTCGCTGGAGGCCAGATCTGGAGAATAAGGTGGATGAGGAAGCAATTCGAAGCCCAATTCACGGATTTTTGCCATCGCTTTCACTGACTTGTGACACGGTGTATTGTCTTGGTGAAGCAGCACTTTCTTTTTCTTCAAATGAGGCCGTTTTTCGGCGATTTCGTCCTTTAAACGGTCCAATAACACTATGTAATAGTCGCTGTTGATGGTCCTTCTTGTCAATGAAAACTAATCCATGCGCATCCCAAAATAGAGACGCCATAACCTTACCAGCTGACTGTTGCGTTTTCCCACGCTTTGAAGCGGGTTCATCGTGTGCAGTCCACTCGGATTATTGTCGACTGGACTTCACAGTGAAATGATGGAGCCATGTTTCGTCCATTGTCACATATCGACGCAAAAACTCGGGTTTGTTACGCTTGATCATCTTCAAACACTGCTCCGAATCATCAACTCGTCGTTGTTTTTGGTCAAAAGTGAGCTCGCTTGCACAGAGCTGTCTCATACCCAAACATTCGTGAATGATATAATGTACACGTTCAGTTGATATCTTTAGAGTGTCTGCTATTGCATTCAATTTGAATTTACGGTCATTCAAAATCATTTTGTGGATTTTTAAAATGTTTTTGTCGGTAACAATCTCTTTTGGGCGTCCACTGCGTTCACCGTCTTCGGTGCTCATTTCACCACGTCTAAACTTAGCATACCAATCCTCGATGGTTGATTTTCCTGGGGCAGTGTCCGGCATCAAGCCAAGTTTTTGCTTCAACTGTATGTTTTCCCTTCAAAAGTAATATTTTATCAGCACGCGAAATTCCATTTTATCCATTTTTTTCAGAATAACAAAAGTTGGTTCACTTAAAATGCTATAATTCACTAACTAATTTTCCGACAGCTGTCAAAATTTATACACGCATCTTTTGAGGGTTAGGGCTAACTAAAAACATATAAATTTAATTCTTGTGGCGCCATCTATATGTCAGGCCGGGGACTATATTGCCCTGTTATTTGTATATTGTAAAAGTTATTCACTAATATATATTACTAATTTTAGTACTGCTGATATTCTATCACCTTCTGGTCATACTGATGCTCAAACCTTGGCTATGATGTTGCAAGAACAACTCGACGCTATAAACAACGAGATTCGTCTTATTCAAGAGGAGAAACAAAACACGGAAGCCCGAGCCGAAGAACTTGAATCCCGCGTGGGTAGTATGGAACACATGAATCTTCTGGCCAGAGGAAGGAGCCTCGAACGACAATCTCCTCCTGTAAGCGGTAGATCTACTCCAAAGTCACACCATAGCCCTCAGAGGGATTACTTACATAAGTATCACACGGTGAGCTGGGTTACTCCTATTCCCTGTCAATTTTTTTATTGTTAAATTTCATTTGACTTACTAGGGACGTTGTTTTGAATGCCATTCTTAAATTTCGATTATTTAACTAATTGGCAAAATAACCGTTCATTTTTTAAATTAATTCATTGCGGTCATCGAAATTTTATTATTATTTTGTCAGTTAGTCTAGCATGCCTTTTTATATTTAAAGCACTTTATCAATGATTGAATAAATACTTTTTCTCTTGTTTGACTAAGGGAGTATGAAATCTCAAGAACCAGTCAAAACAGTATTTTGTTATTATTTGCGCTAACTGTTCAATAATAATATCATATTTTTAATTTGTTACTGTTTTGTCTGGTATTGTCATCGATGTGATGTTGTAGGCCCCAGCAAGTATGTCTCCAGCTCATTTGCAACAATATCACTCGACTTTGAGTCCAGGCACTTTGTCTGAATCGTTACCATCTAGTCAGGTTTGTGCCGATATCATACATACCTACTTGATTTTTACACACTTACTGCTCAGAAAACATAAATATAGATTGGATATTTTCAGTTGGTTTAGTTTTGTTTTAATAGGTAGAGTTAGATTTAAACAAAATAATTATGTATTACAAAAACATAAACCAGTTGAAAATAATGCAAAGCTTATGAGGATTATGAAGTCTATTCAGATTTTCTTAAATTAACTATAGCATTAATATTATTATATCTGGCCAATAAAAACATTTTATACTTCGAAAAGCTTGTAGATATTAAACTTCAAGCTTGCTATATTATTTTTTAATACTAGGTTGTTTAATAAGTTCGCCAAACACCGTCTAATCGTCCACTGTATAACTGAATATTCGACATCACTTTAACACTTTATCTTTCTTAATAGACCAAAGTTCATAATGTCATTGATTTTTTAAAGGTATTCTTACGCTCGTTCATATCTGGATTATCAGTTCCCGGATTTTTGTGCTGTTTTATGATCTATTGAATTCAAAGGCCTAAATCTCAAATATTGTTGGTGTTCTTTATTTGAAAATATTAAAGTCGCAGCAAGCTGTGTACACAATTCGTGCCAGCATTCCCTATTAATAAAACAAAACACATTCGAGTGTCAGTTAAAGGATTCAAAATATATTGTGCTCGATTTTATCACTGGATGAGATTTGGAACTACCACCATCAATCTGAATCAAGACAAGATGGTAAGGATGAATGCAAAGCAGGCGTAGTGGTAGGTTATCTAAAATACATGATCATTGAAATAAGCATATTGAAGTTACTCTAGAAATAATTGTTTTTATTACTATAAAACCAATTTTTATTATCTAGAAATTATTGAACAACTTAGTATCACCGGAACTTTTTTAAACTGAATTTTTTAATAATGATGAAATTATTATCTATACAAATCTTGTAAATTATAAATAATAACCATATAAATCAAACTTAATTTTTTTAAACTGGTTTATTTTTTATAATTACAATACATAACTATTATATACAATACGGTTGTGGTTAGGTTAAGGAAATATTGAATCGGCTTTTGCCACAAGAAAAAACCATGAGCAGTTTAAGTTTTCTCAAAATTATTTTGTTGGCTTCCTCAAACTACTCACCTCGCTGTAAATTGTCGCACACTACAACACAATATAGAGCTGTACATTATCGATTTTTTTGGTTTAAGTATCATTCGATTTATTTAGTTCGAAAAGATGGAATTTTGGTGATATCCCTTTTTATAGGTTTCAGTAAAGTGATGCCCCTTAATATTCCCGTTTAGTTTAGTCCTTTTTTGATTTATTTGTAATTACCATGGATAAAAATAAATGGCTTATGTATAATAATGCATGCTGTGATGAAATTGACTGTGCATGTTGAATTATTTAATTATCAGCAGAAAGGAATTGATTAAAATACATACAAAAAGTATTGACGAATGGAGTTACCATTTTATTTTAATGGAGGCACCCAACTTGCTTACATGCTTCAACAAATTAAGCATTACATTTAACATGTAGATTTCAATGATACTCTTTACCCATAAACATAAAAACAAGTAATTTAATTTCAATATTATTATAAAGGACATCATTGAATATTTACATAATTGGACATGTTTATACTAATATGAAATATTTTCAATCAATATTGCTGTTTGAAATATCCAAACCATCTTTTATACAAGTCAATCTGATATAAAACACCAATATTTGATAAAGTCAATATATAACTTAATAAGGGTTATATACAATCGTTTTATCCGATATTATATAATATTCAGTTACAACTCGCCCCATTAACATCGGAGATGTCCAGAGAAGAAATGCATCTGGCTGATGGCAATGGTGGTGCAGCTTCACCGTTAACAGCGCGTTCAATTAGATTGGAAAGAGTCGCTCAAGCACTGGCTCATAGTCAAGAAGAATTAAGAAGGTAAATTTGTTTATTGATTATTTATTTTAGGACTATTCCGCAGTCTTCATTGAAATATTCTTATTATCTTTTTCATATCGTAATTATCACTTTATTAATAATCATATCGTTATTCACTCCTTTGCAAAGACGAACTGGTGCAAGTGGGATTTCCCCTGGAATGACATACAGGTTAACGATTTTCTAATTTTGCTTTAATGGAAATCTGTATCGCAAGCTTAAATATTACTGCTTCCAAATTAAAATTAAGGTCATTGAAATGTTTCCAAGAAAAGAAATCCAAGACTACACTATATCAAAGTATTAAAAATTACGAAACTATTTTTGGTCTACTTGATTAATTTCAATGGCCTTTGATATATAAGGATTAACTTTATTTTAAATATACCATATATATTACATTATTATTATTATTATTGTCAAAGTTTCTCTGAGTAAAATTTTTTAATTAACAAGTGTCGGTCTTATTTGATTTGATATTAAAAAACTAATGATCACTTATTGAAGATACATAAGAAAACGTTTTTATAAGTATATAATATCAGTTACAAAATTTTAATTGTAGTTAATCCTTGCTTTGTCAATATAAGCTATAGTCTATTCATTAATTATTACTCATTACTCTGAGAGTTAAAACTCAGAGTTGGTGCGGCAAAATTGTAATGTTTCGACGTCACCAATAACCACAATGCATTACAAAAAAAACTGTGAATAGACTATATTAATTACTCCAAGAACATACATGTCTAAATGTTATTGCTGAATTACTTTTACCTTATGATCAATATATACTGTGTTAAAAGTAGTTCAGTAAAATACTTTCACTGCTATGTGGTCTTTCTGGTGTCTTGCATGCCTAGAGTTAGCATAGCTTAGATCGTAGCGTAGCATATATGTGTTTAGGCAAGGGCAGAACACACACACGCCTCCATCACCTCTATCCTCTCGTCATAGCAGCCAAGAGAGCCTGCATAAGAACGCCTACGGTGCTGCGGCAGCCTTATCCCGAGAAGTCAATTCTGCAGCGGCAGCAGCGGCGGCAGCAGCAGCTCAAAAGAAGAAGGGCATCAAGAGCAGTTTAGGCAGGTTCTTCAGCAAAAAGGAGAAGGTATTGTTGTTTTCTATGATTTATTCATACAAAAAGGAAATTATGTCCAAGTTTTTATTGTTTTTTGTTTAAATTTTTGGAAAAGACTTCATCTCTTAGATATTGTTCTTATTTCTTTACAATCATGATATTTAAATGTTTTATTATAGTTAGCGAATTACATTTTAATGGGAGAAATAGGTGTAGTGATAGGTGTGACGGCATATTTCGGATCATTTTTATGAATTTTTTTAGCCAATTATGAATAAACATACTGTACATGTATTTGAAGAGTTTATAAACAAATTTTCAATTTTTTTTAAATCACACAATGAAGATATCAGCTGTTGCTCGTTGTATCTTCATCCATGTAGGCGATTTGTTTACACTCTGGAGGTCACAATTTTCATTTGAAACAAATTTTTCAAAAAAAAGTTTTTTAAAAGTATCTCTTCTATATGAATTATCATTAAAAAGATCGAAAATTAATTAATTTTTTACCTTCTAGTTCACAGGGAAACTGTATATATAAAGATATGTGTAAACTTTCTAAGAGCTAGAATGTACACAAATTCGAAAAACATTTGGAGAAAAACGCGCTTGAAAGTTAGAGTAACAGTAGAGATAAGTTTACGGAGTTAATTTAAACAACTTAGTAATTAATCATCTCTCCCAGCACCATATTGCAGTCCTTCATCAGCTTTATAGGTGTCATTTTCGGCTTGCTGATGTTCTTGAGAGATTTTCGAACTTCTTTACTATCCAGAGAGCTGCGTCGATTTTGTTGAATTGCGATTGTCAACTTGTTGGGAATAATTGAAGCTTCTGCTGCCAACGATAATATTAAGCTTGTTCAGAATGGTTAAAATACTGGAAGTTCATTCATTAAATAAGCACGTAGCTAAATATGCCGAGACCTCAATAATTTTTAAACCAGTTTTGGAACCAATCGCTAAACCGTCATTTGCCTAAACACGCGTAAACATCTCCCGATAAATCTTCACCCATTCACCGCAGGACGCGCATTACAACGCTTATAACTATTAAATGATTTGGAATTTTACTTTCAAATTTTCAGAGTATATTCTTGAATAGTTGTTTGAATGTTTTGAAACCTCTACACCTATTTCCCCCCTCAATGCAGTCATTTATAAAATTGTAGATATGATAGATATTTACTTTGACAAAATAGAATTGAAAAAAAGCGTGGACTATATTTTCACGTAACCTAATTCATTTTAATTTCATTAATTAATTGAATTTCCAAAAGGTCAAGGGAAAAGACATGCCCGGCACAGAAAGCAATCTGAACTTAAGCCAAAGCAGTATTGGAGTTCCGGATGGTGACTTGAGCGACAGCATGAGTATATCCGGAAAGATCGGCCAAAAATCCGGAGATTTTGACCGTCGTCAGAAGAAAAAGTAATATAACCCCTCACTTGAATATCACTTGGTGATTTAATGTAATTTAACGGATCCACAGAGAACGAGATTATAGACACGAACTTCTCGCGGAAGCAATGAAAGCAGGAACACCGTTTGCATTATGGAATGGACCTACCATCGTTGCCTGGTTGGAGTTATGGGTTGGTATGCCAGCCTGGTACGTAGCAGCTTGCAGAGCCAATGTTAAATCAGGGGCGATCATGAGCGCTTTAAGTGATACAGAAATCCAAAGAGAAATAGGTAAGAGTATTTTCCTACTAACCAAAAACAACAAAAATTGTTTAACCAAATATTACCTACTTTTATTTATTTTAGGAATAAGTAACCCGCTCCATCGACTTAAATTACGCTTAGCAATTCAGGAAATGGTATCTTTAACATCACCTAGCGCTCCCAAAACCTCTCGTACCACCTTAGCATTCGGTGATATGAACCATGAATGGGTAGGTAACTGTTGGTTGCCTTCTTTGGGGTTGCCACAGTATCGTACTACCTTTATGGAATGCCTAGTCGATGCCAGAATGCTGGATCATCTTAACAAAAAGGATTTGAGGGGACAGCTCAAGATGGTAGATAGTTTTCATAGGTATGTTGATGTTTGACACGATCGTTAATGGATATTTTTGAAAATCGATTTTATTAATTACAGGACTAGTTTGCAATTCGGTATATCTTGTTTAAAGCGATTAAATTACGATAGAAATTTATTGGAAGATAGAAGGAAAAATAGCGAAAATAGTAATTCCGATGTGTTAGTTTGGAGCAATGACCGTCTGATTAGATGGGTTGTTATGATAGGATTAAAGGCAAGTTTGAATTAATCGCCAGATAAAAGAAATTTTTATAAATATTTTTTGTTGCAGGAATATGGTAATAATTTATTGGAGTCTGGTGTTCATGGCGCTTTAATAGCTTTAGATGAGAGTTTTGATGCCAACAGTATGGCGTTAGCCTTACAAATCCCAACACAAAATACACAGGTAATGTTCTTCTTCCAATAATATATTTAAAAGTTACCTGATAAACAATGATATTATTATCGTACTTTGAATCAGCTCTCCTTGTTTTTTTCTTGTGTGAAAATGAATACTTTAAATTGGATTCAAAAGACATCGAAAAATTCTTGAAAATTACGTCAGCATTCATTTATTTTAGTAATTTTATTAAGTTTCATTTGAAAAAACAAGAAACAACTCTTGTTTCATGGAGCTTTAATAACTTTAGATGAGAGTCTCGATATCAACAGTATATATGGCGTTAGCTTTACAGATCCCAACAGGAAATACACAGGTAATGTTCTTCTTCCAATAGTATATTTAAAAGTTACCTGATAAACAATGATATTATTATCGTACTTTGGATCAACACTCCTTTTTTTTTCTTGTGTGAACATGAAAATTTTAAACCTGATTCAAAAACATCGAAAAATTCTTGAAAATTACGTCAACATTCATTTATTTTAGTAATTTTATTAAGTTTCATTTGAAAAAACAAGAAACCACTCTTGTTTCATGGAGCTTTAATAACTTTAGATGAGAGTTTCGTTATCAACAGTATATATGGCGTTAGCCTTACTAATCCCAACACAAAATACACAGCTAATGTTCTTCTTCCAATAATATATTTAAAAGTTACGTGATAAACAATGATATTATTATCGTACTTTGGATCAGCTCTCCTTGTTTTTTTCTTGTGTGAAACTGAATGCTTTAAATTGGATTCAAAAGACATCGACAAATTCTTCGAAATTACGTCAACATTCATTTATTTTAGAATTTTATTAAATTTCATTTGAAAAAACAAGAAACAGCCCTCATTTCATGGAGCTTTAATAACTTTAGATGAGAGTCTCGATATCAACAGTATATATGGCGTTGGCCTTACAAATCCCAACACAAAATACACAGCTAATGTTCTTCTTCCAATAATATATTTAAAAGTTACCTGATAAACAATCATATTATTATCGTACTTTGGATCAGCTCTCCTTGTTTTTTTCTTGTGTGAAAATGAATGCTTTAAATTGGATTCAAAAGACATCGAAAAATTCTTCGAAATTACGTCAACATTCATTTATTTTAGTAATTTTATTAAGTTTCATTTGAAAAAACTAGAAACCACTCTTGTTTCTTGGAGCTTTAATAACTTTAGATGAGAGTTTCGATATCAACAGTATATATGGCGTTAGCCTTACAAATCCCAACAGAAAATACGCAGGTAATGTTCTTCCAATAATATATTTAAAAGTTACCTGATAAAAAATCATATTATTATCGTACTTTGGATCAGCACTCCTTGTTTTTTTCTTGTGTGAAAATGAATGCTTTAAATTGGATTCAAAAGACATCGAAAAATTCTTCGAAATTACGTCAACATTCATTTATTTTAGTAATTTTATTAAGTTTCATTTGAAAAAACAAGAAACAACTCTTGTTTCATGGAGCTTTAATAACTTTAGATTAGAGTTTCGATATCAACAGTATATATGGCGTTAGCCTTACAAATCCCAACAGAAAATACGCAGGTAATGTTCTTCCAATAATATATTTAAAAGTTACCTGATAAAAAATCATATTATTATCGTACTTTGGATCAGAACTCCTTGTTTTTTTCTTGTGTGAAAATGAATGCTTTAAATTGGATTCAAAAGACATCGAAAAATTCTTCGAAATTACGTCAACATTCATTTATTTTAGTAATTTTATTAAGTTTCATTTGAAAAAACAAGAAACAACTCTTGTTTCATGGAGCTTTAATAACTTTAGATGAGAGTTTCGATATCAACAGTATATATGGCGTTAGCCTTACAAATCCCAACAGAAAATACGCAGGTAATGTTCTTCCAATAATATATTTAAAAGTTACCTGATAAAAAATCATATTATTATCGTACTTTGGATCAGCACTCCTTGTTTTTTTCTTGTGTGAAAATGAATGCTTTAAATTGGATTCAAAAAACATCGAAAAATTCTTGAAAATTACGTCAACATTCATTTATTTTAGTAATTTTATTAAGTTTCATTTGAAAAAACAAGAAACAACTCTTGTTTCATGGAGCTTTAATAACTTTAGATGAGAGTTTCGATATCAACAGTATATATGGCGTTAGCCTTACAAATCCCAACACAAAATACACAGTAATGTTCTTCCAATAATATATTTAAAAGTTACCTGATAAAAAATCATATTATTATCGTACTTTGGATCAGCACTCCTTGTTTTTTCTTGTGTGAACATGAAAGCTTTAAATTCGATTCAAAAAACAACTTGAAGTTTCATTTGAGAAAAAAAATCAATTAACTGTTTTTTTTTCAGGCAAGACAGACTCTAGAAGTGGAATACAATAACTTGTTGAGGGCGGCAACCGAACGAAGACCTGAGGATATGCGGTCCTGATATGGATCCGGAGAGATGCGAACCTAAGTCTATTTAAGTAAATTTGGAAGAAATCTCTTGACCATGTAGTGTTCTGCTGCTCTGAATGTGCGAAGCAGCCTGTGTGCTACCTCCCTAATCGTTGATATTGCATTTGATCGCGAAATTATTAGAAACATATTGTTGTCAGCAGGGCTCTAACTCTACTTTTAATAGTTTTGCGATAATACTATAGCCCTGCACAGATTAAACTTGACATACCTGTAAACTTGTATATTTGATAATTAACGTTTCATGAAAATATAATTAGCTTAACTAGTTTTATGTTTTGTACATAAATATACCTGTATTTATTATGGATAAAATATTGTTAATATGATTATTCTTTGATATTTAGCTATTTTATTTAGGTTTAAATTAGTTTAATAATGTCATTATTTATTTAGATGACTAAAGTGACATATATCAATTGTCAGATTTTGATGTTTTGTTCTTTTGTTTTATTATAGTGAAATGTGTATAAATCTATTATTAAAACAAAACCTTTATGATGTAACAGGTCAGTCGGTAAGACAACACTTGCCTGGCCTACTTGTAAAAATAGTTCGACAGTGTTTTTCATGAGATTACTTTGAAATATTATTAAGTATGCAAGTTTTACTATTGACTGGGTATGTTAAGGTGAATGTAAGATTGACTATGAGCTTTAAACCAAGAATAAAACCTTGTGTTGTAATAACTTATAGTATTATATAAATAATAATTGTACATTAATAAAGTTTGTTTTCTAAACGCTCTGGAGAAATATATTACGGTTACTCTATCCAACAGAAAACGATATCGAATTAAATAATGCCAATGCCAAAACGGAGGCCTACAAAACCGAATATATTCCTCTTTGGCTTTTTTTTAACCCTTAGTATTAGCTAACGGGTATCACTTTATTTGGGATATAATTTTATTCTGCATTAATTTTTTTTACCATTTAACACTAACCATTAATTGTTATATAGGTTTTAATTTACATATGGATAATATGTGTGTGTGCAACTCGACGCACGATACCTATAACCCGTGGTTCGAATACCGCATCTTTTAGTTTAATTCATTAACTATTCTTGTCAAATTTCACCACGATTTTCGTTCTCGTTTCGAACATGATAAATATGTAAAATTCTTTCGCAAATTTGTTAATAGATTTTTTAATTTGTTGATAATGGCTATACAAGACTTTTGTCGAACCGTAGTTAACAGGACCTTTTACATCTTTGGATGAACCATTAATTCAGAGTGTATATTAGTTGTAAATGCTTTGTGTATGAACGAATAATGTGACCATGTTCTTTTTCTGTCGGAGCGGGATGAAGGAAGAAGTTATCATTTTTACAGTTGTAAAAATGTATGGTTGAAGAATGTAATCGAGTGGTTTGTACAGCTTTCTGTTGAAAACAGCTTTATTCCAATATGAGAGTTCTGCAAAGATTAAAACAAATAATATTCAGTTTAATGTATGAAAATTCAGTGAAGCTTCATCTTTACCATATACAACATAACACGTTTTTCACTACTGCACATGAAATGTTCATTACTTTTCTTCATTGCAGAGGTAGACAACTTTCCAACCCCTACACCAATTTTGATGTATGTACACTCCAAGTTCTACCGTTAAGTATCTCTTTCCAAACTAATTAGTGGTGTTGCTGTCGTCTGTGCTTCATGATGAACTATTTGCAATTAGCGTCATCTATCGAGGAAAATACGATACATTTTTCAACATGAAGTTATAACATATAAATGGAGCTACACATACAAAATTACGCAGCCAAGCTTAATCTTCACTTTATACAGCATAATGTTTTTCACTAGTGTGCAGCGTTCCTCCCTTAGTCGTAATAATATTGAAAAATATAGTGAAATTTTCATTATTTTTCTTAATTTTCAAAGGTGGATCACTTTCGTATTAAAATTACCCTGTGAAGCTTCATCTTCACCTGAACATCATAATGTTTTTCACTAGTGTGCAGCGTTCTTCTTTCAGTCGTAATAATATTGCAAAAATATAGTGAAATTTTCATTACTTTTTATTTCTTCACTTTCAAAGGTAGATAAATTAAAATAATTTTATGAAAAATATTAATTGAAATTCAAAATTCCCATGGTTTAATCCATAAACAGTCCGATTCGAAAGGAACTATGGTCACGTTATGTATAATGTTACCAGGATTATCAGGTTTTATCGCCGATTATTATCTATATATAGAAAATTTTATTGTTACCAGATTACGCCGACAAAAAACTGTTAAAGAATTTTTTTGTAAATATCGTAGAAGGCTCTGTTGACGCGTTATTTTTTAGTTTTTTAGAGTGTGATATAGAATAGTTTCTATGTAAATAATGTTGAGTGTGGCAGCAAAGTCAGTATTAACCCATGCGTGCCTGCACTGTCTTCATATGATGGTTTTGGATATTTGCAGAATAAAAATGTAATAATTGCATAAAACTAGATATTAATTGAATGCAAGTTCAATAATCAGTATACATTAATTATAAAATAGGTGTTTGCATTTTTATTCTATTACTGTCAAAAACTGACATATTGGTGCTGTCGTATCAGTTAAGTTCGTAACTTGGGAAGATTGTGTCGTTACCGTTCTAGTTCTTAGAAGACTGATAGTATAAAAATAGTATTTCTAAGATTTACGCGAATCTTACAAAAAAAAATTGGCTGAAAACTTCCGACTACTCAATTTCTACTTTTTCTACCGTCTTTACATACTATTTCATAAATAAACAAAAACATAAATAGGAAATACGGACAAGTAGTAAGATACCAACAAAAGTTTTAAAAAACAAAAAACCCTAAAAAATAATTGATTCGATGACAATCTAATCAATTGTTTTATTGATTTAACTTATTTAACGAAGAAAGTTCGGATTGCATGATTTCGTTTATATTTCCCTAGTCATAAAATTTTTACAATAAATTATATAGTACCCGACAAATGTGTAATAATGACTGTAATTATAATTTAGAATTATATGCCATAATGTGAATCAAGAAGTTTTATGCAAGTCGAAATATCTGAGAACATGAATGAAAATAGTTTTAGTGACCTTTTTTTATGGTAATCTTCTTGATGTAAGACTATTTACCCCGAATTTAAGTGCAATAAGACGTGATATTGCGAGATGAATAAATGTGCTGCACACAAGCGTTTTCTTAATTTTCTATGCATCTATATACCGCCTAATATCTGTCAGTCGTTTAAGGAAATATTGAAAATTACTCAAACCAAAAAGAAATATTATTTTTCATGCAATGTGCCATGTAATATTAAGAGCTAAAAAGACTTGTAAAGTAAGCATCAGAAACTTTCCCTTACGTTAAGCCGTTATATGTGTGTTATAGCTAAATACCTTTGACAAATTTTCCCAAGATACTTTAAGTCGTTATAGTTTAATTTTGCCGTAAATAGCTAGTACAAAATAACATTACCTTTATAGGCTTTCGAAGTGGACGGTGAAATTATACAAAGTTATCGTACCATCAAATTACTTCTGTGTACTTCTTTAAACCAGCGTGGCCATTTAAATTGACATAACTTTGCATAAATTGACCATTACAAAAATACTATACTATTCCAGGCTAAATATTTCACACCTCGACTTGCATAACTATATATGTATAAAAGAAGAGACAGTTATTTCCGTTGGTCATTTTTTACAATGTGTATTAGTACTAAGCATCAGTCATTAGTCGTAAAAGCTCTGTATATACTATACAGATAATGATAATATATTTTCATGTTTTTTATTAAATTTAGTAGCATGTTTTATACGATGTAATATATTTTACTTGTTAATTGTTTTAGTTTCTGAAAAAATATACTATCACGCTTGTACTATTGTTGTTGACTATATTAAATCTTGGTAAATAGTTTAACTGCAGTCGGAAATGATTGTCATCATCTGTATCTGAATAATTATAGTGTTATTTTATGTATATATTACATAAATATAACGAAAAATCAAAAAGACTCTCTTTATTATTTTATTTTACCCCTATCACATTTTTCTATAAATAAAAATAAATAAATAATTTTCCGTATTTATATTTTGAAATAGATAAAAAAGAAAAAGAAAAAAAATTACAAAAATGATCTCCCAAAGTTTGTGTTTGTATACTCTCTGTTTAATCTATTTGTAAATTCATTTATCAAAATGTTCATGTTGTTTTTCAGGGGTCTATTTACACGTTGTCTATTTTTCGATCACTGGCACAAAATTTCCTTGGCAAGTTGAGCTGCAAGCTTGACTAACAATGCAGCTTTATCATCAAAATGAGTATTCAGTGGTTATGATGAATATACAAAGTTTCTGTTTGGTGCGAGTCTGACCACTTTAGTATTTTTCTGATAGGCCTTCTTTTTCTGTACTGGGTTTATAATTTATCCTTTTTGTTTGTTTAGAATATATAAGTTAATTCACATAATTTTTATGCTTAATACTTTTTTTGTAAATATACATGGTTTTTGAAAATAATGAAACCCAAGATGAAAGTTTGAAAGGTGAATTATATTTTGGACACCATCTAGTTTGTTCCGACTACCAAATAATGCATCATAATACAAGCATGATATTTTTAATTCAACACCATCTTTGTATTAACAGTGATCGGAAGGATAAGGCTAGAAACTCTCTCTTATTTAATTAATTGAATAAAATCACAATATACTGTGACAATGAATGAACTGTTCACTGACTCTAACAAATCTATTGTCCCATGTGAGGTTTACATATTAACTGAGATTTTGTTTAAAAATAGATAATTAATGTTTGTACTTACTTATAACAATAATGTATGCTTTATATGCATCTCTATATAAATTCATAATTATTAAGGAAATCACTATGGTATTACATGAAGAACTATTTGAGACTTTCAGTATAGAAGATTCATATTGAAGATTCTTGGTCATATTTAGAAGTTATTCTGCAATTAACACAATTATTTTTCTTAGTGGCCATCAAGGACAAAATCAGGAAGCTATTAACAAAAACAAAGATGCTATATAACTCGCTTTTCTAATTATTTCTATGATCTAGTTGCCTGTTAAAAAGGTATATGTCGTCCATTCAATAAAACAGTGAACTCACGTCTCAAATATAAATTTATGACGTCAAAATGTCACGATATTGCCATATCAACTTTGATATATAACATTGATTGATTATTGATATGACTGACATTTGATTTGATATATAACACAATTTTAATCTACATAATCTAATATATTCTTGTAAATTGTAATTGTTAATCCATAAAATTCTCGTTGCACTCAGAATAAATAGTATAATGAATAAATAAAGTATATTTAATTCTTATATCATCTCGTTTCTGTTCCAAGTAATTGGTTAGAGACGCAATCTGTTTCTAACTCTACTGACTATTTAATGGCTTCGGTATTTTCCAAAACGTTTCCCGGTTATAAACTGTATTTATAATTACTAATTAATTTTTTTGAAGAGGTTTGGCAACCAGGCGAATTTTGTAAGCTAATTCAGTTAACTGTTCGAACGTATCAGACAGAACTGAGTCTGTTTTTAACTAGGATAAAATGAGAAGGAAAATATTGTCTGATTTTTAAACGAATTTACAGATTGAAATAGGCAATACATTCGACATAGTGATGGCGTGAGTTCACTGCTATTTTGAATAGGCTATATAGTCCTTTCAATAAAACAGCCCATGCACATCATCAACACCATCGAACGTATTACCAAATTTAGTTAATAAAAACGTAAAATCTCTTTTTATATTCGAAGCATTTTTCTTTCTCATTTTACTAAAAACCACATCTCTAGGTATATAGATACAAAATAAAGTCTGATGCGTCCGAACTATTATTAAATCGGTTTATAAAATTCCATTTGTGTTGGTACTGATCGACACCGTTGTCATATGTATAATAACTCTAACCTACAAGTTATTGTTATGGAGGTCTTCGTGTAATTTATTGAATGAAACTATGTTTCCCTTAACACTTTATTAATAACACTAACTATTATACAACTAATTAACTAATGAATAAGTATGAATGTTTGATTATTGAATGGTTGATTGTTGATTGACCGTAAGAAGGTTGAACGTCGAAAGATGAATGAATCTGCTGTCTATTTTTCTGCGTGCCCTTGATCGTTTTTGGTCAGTCTTATTCTGTGGTCAGTTCGCGATAAGAAGAAGAGACCTGACGTCACCACAGTGTAACTGTTTAATTAACTGTAGGTCCTTTAAGTTAGTAAAGTTCTTTAATAAATATGCATTAGATGTACAATAATATTAAAATAAATTATATTTTATAACGTTATTTTTGTATCATTACTTTATTTATATTAGTATTTTGTTGAGAGAGTCAAAATAAACGAAAACTTAAATTTGGTGCGGCAACGTTGCATTATAAATTGTGATGACGTGTGTTGGCTGTTTTGTTGGAAGGCCTATATGCTTATTACTGGTAGTTATTCTTCTTTAGTAGAAGAAATTTTGTCTTGGGACATTTGAAACAATTACATTTTTTTGTTTTCTTCCTTGAGATAATAAATTTTCCTTGACATTTCAAGTTAATAGGAGCGGAATTATTTTATTATTTATTAAATTCTAAAATTCACTATATTTCTGTGCTAAAGTTATTAATAATCTGCTATCTGTTGCTAATTGCATTTGCAATCATTTAATATGTAGTTACAAAGTTTAACGAAAATGTCAAAATTACTTAAACAAATGAGGGAATGACGTAATCTGCATGCATCAGAATTGATAGAACAGTCCGAAATATCATATCGAACGTATCGCATCGATAGAATTTCATCTGGGGTTATACAAGAGAAAATTTAAATCAATCTCAATATTCGATCCGTACAAGTGTGCGCTTACCTTAATTTTATTGAACACTGATCGCATTTTAATCAATTTAATCCTAATCTTGACGTTCAATATAACGTAAAAACCGACAATCTTCGGAATATTTCTATGATATACAATTTGCAGTTGTTTGCCTTCGACGCACAGTCACGTTTTTTTATTTGTTGTCTGTTAATCAAGCTACCTGCTAATGTAATACATTAGAGGTGTTTACATTTTTACCCGTTGGATGAAAATTTGTTTAGAACGCGATTTTTAACACCGTTGTTTATATTCATGTTTAGTACATATATTTACCGGTGTTGGCGTAATAAAATTAAGCTGCTATTATCTATAGCTAACGATTCCGTATTGCTAATATGTGTCAACACACGACTTTATTATATTTTACGATTATCACCTGATTATAGCCAAATATTTTTTGAAAAGAAATTGCCATATAATAATAGTTTCTTTCGAGGCAAAATGGTTAGAGCTTGGTTATTATCCGAGGAAAAAGTTTTAACACCGAAATATATTAGTTTGGATGAACTTTACAAAACTAGCGGTGTAGAGTATTATCAGGTAAGTTTATTAAAACAGTTTTGTAATACTATATTGTAATAAAATCAAAACTATATATAGCATATAGTAATAATGATCATAATTTGAACCATAATATCACTTCAAGATTAATTTTTAAATTAATTAATAAATAACAGTATATAACTTGCTTACGTTCAAATATATTCTGTTTGTAGGAAAACACTGCACTTTATAGAACTTCTTGCTATTTTGTTTTGAAAATGTATACTTATTTAAATAAAGTCCCAAAAAAAACTAATAACTCTAAATATTGTTTATTTTACGTTTAGAAACTGTCACATATTTTGACAATGACATTCATTTTGACATTTAAAAGTATAATGCGATATTGAAACGTATAGACAAAATTTTACCATAATAAATTGCAAGTTCACAGCTCGACTAATGCATAATAATTCTATCCTCTTTTCAGATTGATACTAATAATTATGAAGATGATCCATTACTAAAAAATCTAATAGAGCAACGAGACAATCACTTCGTGAACAAAGTAGAGCATTTAGATGATAGCGATTTAATTAAACATAACACAGAACATTATCACGAACATGATGAATTTCGTTTGATAATTCATGGCTGTGGATATTTTGACGTTCGCGATAAGTATGACGAATGGCTTAGGGTGGAAGTTATACCTGGTGATTTACTTGTAATTCCAGGAGGTTGTTACCATCGATTTGTTGTTGATGGCAATGTGGTAAGTTTAACTTTTCTCTCTATATGTTTTATACCTTGTAAATATAAAATAATTTTGAGAAATAATTTTAATACCTATATTGATTTATCTTTTAGGAGGAATTTAAAGGATTAAGATTTTTGAAAGATTACGGATATAAGAGCTATCCACGTCCCAATGACGAAATGGATTGTCGCAAGAATTATATGAGAAGACTTTACAATGGGGCATATGACGATCCAAAAGAATAGAACAAAAGAATGCTGCAAAATGTAGTCACATTTTACTTTATAATGACATTATGTAGATAATATACATTTCATTAAGCACTGTGATAATTTATATTACATTATTGGTACCCATGATTTCATTATTAAAAATGTAAATGTATAAATAGCAATAATCTGAGACTGTTCAAAAAGATTACTTTCCTAGAAGGTTCCAAAACTTAATATCTAAAGTACTTCTAGTTTTTATGCAACCTAATATTCAAGTACTATTTTACTAGGCAATAATAGCTTTTCGTTTGAAATGGTTGGTTATTCAATTTTTTATCTAGTTCAATATTTTATTGCAATTGACCAGTAGAGGAATAATAGTCAATACAACTTTTAAATTAGTAAATATTATCAATCTGATCATAACCTCAATTGATTAATTTGATATGTAAATATTAGTTCTTTTAAAAGAGCTATTTGTTATTTTATTATCATTTAAGATTAGACCTCTGACTTGTAAATTTGCTTTTATCTTAATATTTTAATATGGTGCAAGCTTGGTACATGAATGAGGAGCCTTATGATAAACGTGAGGAACATCATAAAAATCCTCCAGAATTTGTGCCTTTAGATGATCTATTTAAATTGACTGGCGTCGAATATTACAAGGTATAATATTATCAAGGTAATACGTCCTCTTAGAATTTTTTCGTTTTCTTCAGCTTGATATTAACAACTTAAAATCAGATGAAACTTTAGAGAATATTAAAAAAGAAAGGGGATACACATATGAGGACCAAATAACAATATCTCCTGAGCATCTTCCTAACTATGAGGAGAAATTGAAAATTTTCTACAGTGAACATATACATACGGATGAGGAAATTCGATTATGTGTTGAAGGTTCTGGTTATTTTGATGTAAGAGATAAAAATGACAGTTGGATAAGAGTTTTGGTGATACCAGGAGACTTACTGATTGTTCCAGCAGGAATTTATCATAGATTTACTTTGGATACAAAGGTATATCTATAGAATTTATTATAGTCATGTAGCATATTATATCATTGATCAATAACCTTTTAGAATTATATTATTGCCCGAAGATTTTTTGTTGGTGAACCGGTATGGACTCCATATAATCGCCCCGCAGATGATATGGCAGCAAGAAAAGAATATGTGGAAAAATTAAATAGTGGAACTTTCACTAAGGTTAATTAGAAGACTAATGAAACTATTTTAAATAGTAAAGCATGTTGTTCTATGGTTTTATGTATATTTTGGGAATGATATTCATATGTTAAATTGTATTGACAAATATATCTTTTATTAATTGTTTATTTAATGTTTTTTTAATATCCTTTCTTATATATGTATGTATAAATATTTGATAATGTGCTTCGGAGAATAGTAATTCCACTTGTTTTACTTTGTCAAAATTTATTCTATGGTAATTTTAAAAATTTTATATATTATTATATTTGTACTAAGTTGGTTTTGATACAGTTCTTCATAATTAACAATGTTTTATAGCTGTTTTAATATACGATGTATTTTAAAATTGCTATGATATACGTTTTGTTTGAACAATATTAATTGCATTTGCGTAGTGAATTTGAATATTGGCACAGAAACAAGTATGTTGATTTTTTTAAATGTTCATTTTACAAATGTAGGGTAATTTGTTGTTACCATTAATTATAACAATAAGAACTGTGGCGTAAAATTTTACCATTAAATAGGGTATATATAAATGTCGAAAATGTTTTCAATAATTAGGTGTTCTTTAAATGTTTTGGTGAATTGTACAGCTTACAGTATGTTAAAGCAATTTTACTTTGTAATATTTATTTTTTCTATATTTACATTGATCAATAGTATACCATATGGAGGTAAATATAGTTATCTGGACAATTTCTTGTTATATTGTTTTTTTTTAATTTTTAGTTTTACTGCCGTATAGAGCTTGTTCTCAATATAACTGTCCTCCTAAAACAGTCATGTGTGATTCACGTTCCGAACAGATTAATAACGAACCCGAAGTTGAAATAATTACTTGTAAAGATGCACGTGGTTAGTGTTTTATAGATTCTAGTTGATTTAGTGGTTTATTTTCTCTCTTTTTGTTTTTAGGCCAAATTTTAGAGAGCCGTAAAGAAACAAAAAAACCAAGTAGCATGAACTACTACTTTCCTCACCCATTTTATTTTAGTAGGCCGATATTTAACAGGCCATTCCGTTTTTATTATTAATATGTAAACACTACACACTATCAAGATAATTGGTAACGTGATTATAGTGTTATTTAAATAGAGTTTAAAATAATTTGAATTTTAAAGTTGTTAATAAATAAGAGCTTATTTGAAGAAGAGGTGAACTGATTTTAAGTCGTTTATAGTGTACTTATATTATACTTTTGCAATGAATTCATAATTATAATTGAGGGAATATCATAATATAAATCAAGTCGTTTATTTGAATTTGTATTTAAAATATGTTTTATCCAAATGTTGAGTAGTAATAAATAGTTATGTGTAGATATTATAATTTATTAAAATAAACTATTGGGTAGAGAGGTTTTTATTTAAATACAATGAGGGGCAGAAAATTCGTAGATTATTAGAGCTGCCAAGAAATAATGAAATTTTATTTTGATATAGTCTATACCGATAGAGAAGTAAATTAGCAAATTCATGTCTCTATTAACAACATTTATTAGCATAATAATTTTAATTCATTTAACCGATATAAGACCAGAGGAAGTTGATTTAAATAAAAAATGTCAAAGACTTCTTACTTAACACGGAATGAAGACGTATATTTGTTGTGATTGTCGCCTGAACCTACCTATTAGCTTTGAAATGGTATACGTTTTTCAAGGATAAGCCCTAGTTGTGAAAATCGTATGCCCTTTGTTTATATGAATGGAAGATAAGAGTTGCTTGCTTTATTGTATATAATAGATTAGTACTAATTCATGACACATCAATGCACCAGTTACTAATTAGTTAGTAAACTGGCCTCATCTAATTCTCGGTTTAGACAAATCGTCGCTGAGGAAGAATTTAATATTTTTATAAGGGATCTCTTATTAAAGATAAAGAATGTAGAAGGGGGACTATGTTGGCATAGGATGGTCATGATGATTCAGCATTATCTGTTCAAACTATTATTTATTATTTATTCACTGATACCATTACACCATGTATAGTTAAAGTTTGTTATTGAACAGTGAACATTTGACATGTGGATGTCAAATGAGTCTTACCTCTTGGTAATGTGCCAAGGTAGAGTTACCGTTTGGTGTGGATTTTGGATAAATGGCGCCATTGATAATACCATACCAAACTGAATAATATGCTATTGGATGGCATGTAGCTCGAGCAGGGAGACACCACTTGTTGCACAGCGAACTGCATGGATAATGACATCAAGATCATGCTACCCTGTCATGCTGCACTAGATTTTTCTTGAGTTTTCTGAATTTCTATGTCAATAAACTGTAATTGACAGATGCCCTTAAAGTCAAAATAACCACATTCTTAAATTCAGTAGTATGCAGGAGGCATGGTAATTGAATATTGAAACAATTAGATATTGGCATGCATAATGAATGGTCAATATAAATTCTCTCATTATTATGACAGATGAAAGATATATAATTTATTCAAAGATTATAGTACCTACGTCATCAAGATGTTCAATGTATTTCCTGCCGAAATTTGTAAATTAAAAAGAGACACAGTGCTGTCTGATTAGTTCGAACACGTAAATGAAAGAGTCTGTCAAAGCCGTCCGGTTGTCAGACGTATGCAAAATTCTTCAAAGCAATAGTTATAAGAGGTATTACTCAAACGTATGAACTATTGCGGTTGTATAATTAACTGTGTTTTTTAGATGTACTATAATGCTAAATAAATTATATTTGATAACATTTTTCTTCAATTATTTTATTTAGATTAGAATTCTGTTGTATGTCAAGGCCAAACCGAACTAAAACTCAGAGTTGACGCAGCAACATTGCGACGTGCGACGATGTCACAAATTTAGATGATGTATTTACAAAATAACTTTGAATATACTATATATAGCCCTTCCAATACAAACCAGCCAATGCACGTCATCAAAACCGTCGAAGGTAATGCCAAATTCAGTTTATAAAAGCATAAAATTCGTGTATTATTCTTTCTCATTTTACTAATTAGGATTACTCTAGTAAAAAAGAGACAGAATGAAGTCTGATGCGTTCGACATGTAATCAAATGGGTGTATAAAATTAGATTTGTATTGGTAGTGGTCGACAATGTTGTCATATGTTAATGTAAATATAATAAAATAACTCTAACCTACACACTATTGTGGCTCTATAATTAGCTACTGTAATATTATAATAAAATATACTTTAAAATATTATTTTTGTTTCATTACTTTATTTACATTAGTATCTTGATGTCATAGTTAAAATAAACGAAAACTTACTACATTTGGTGCGGCAATGTAATTTTGAAGACGTGCGTTGGTTGTTTTATTGGAAACACGATCATTAAATCATAGATGACATCGATGAAGATTTGTTTTGAACTCGGAACCGAATTTTATTCCGATTAAAAAGATAATTTTGTCTGATCCGTTGGAATATGTAAACGAATCAGTTTACAGAATTCGATTTGGGTTAGTACTGGTGTTACATGTTGCCAAATGTCTGCCAAATTCTTCAAGATCTTACTGAGAGTGCTTAGAGGTTATAAAACAGCAGACGTAAAACCATAGAAAAAAAGTCAGATTTAATGCGACAATATTGCGATGTGCTAAAGTCAATAATTTTGATGACGTTTGTTTTTTATAATTAATTTACTGAACGGGGTATAGTTAGAGCTATAGGAGGAAACATCTATTGCCGTTAAAACATTCCAAATGTGGGTATGAAAAACAATGTTAAATTGATTATTCAGTCACTATTTTCACCTCATAATAACATTCATTGTTATATAATTAAATTTTATAGTAGTGTAAATTGTAGAAATGTTATGGATACATTTGAAATAGATTTTGCCCGATATTAAAAAATTAATAAAGTTAAGTTTGGCATATAATAGTAGACGTATGTAAAATTTCTGCGCTCATTTTCTGTTTCCCATAGTGAAAGTCCTTTCTAACTTGGGGACCAAAGAGACACGGAGGATGAATTGATATGCCTGCAAGGATTATGTTGTTACCATTATTTTTGAACCTTCTTCATGCCTTTCATACATTTGGGAAATTGCTAATTTATGTTTTTCTCAAGTTATTTATGAGATTCAGCTCATAAATAACTTGAGCATCATTAAAACTGTGATATGATGGAATATCATCAACATAAGACCGACGATATTGGTCAGCGGATTTCTTAGAATGTTAATATAACGTAATATAACAGGCAGATAAATAGGAAGGAAAATTATATTGAAAATAGAAATATCAGAGTTTTTTAGACCTATCACAAAAACCAAACGAAAAATCTTCGAGAAATTGGATTAACTAACTCAAAAAACGAAACTACGAAATAAATGGCCAGCAATAGTGTTGATACAACGTGGGGGGCAAAAGACCCGCTACCATTTTGATTTTCTATAACTTTGCTCAAAGAAAAGATAAGTAACTTTTGTTTTCATAAAAAGTTTACTTGGTCTTTACATTTTTTTTCGCTATGATTGAAAAATTATATCGGCAAATGGTGACCGCGATTCGCTATGCGACTTTCTGCTCTTCTTAAGGCATTTTTTATGATTTTTCAATTTCGTGACTATCCCATAAGAAAAAGTTTGGTGCTGTTATATCCGGAGATCTGGCTGGCCATGCTAAATCGCTACTTCGTGAAATCAGTCTTCTTGGCAAAACGTCTCTCAATAATGGAACTGTTGAATGAGCTGTGTGTGCTGTGGCCTCATATTGCTGAAACTACATGTCCTCTAGTCCTTGCTCTTTCATTTCAGGCAGAAGAAATTTTCGAATCACGTCTTGGTACAGTTCAGCAGTAACAGTAACTGCAAAACCCTGGTCATTTTCAAAGAAATAGCGATCAATGATGTTTTCAGCATGAATACCACACCATAAAGTTGTTTTTAGTGGATGCAATGATGTTTCATGAAGAATTGAGGATTCTGTGTTCCTCAAAACCAGTTGTTCTGTTTATTGACGTCGCCACCGAGAAGAAAATGAGCCTCATCGCTCATTATCAATTTAGACGAAAAATCTTCAGTTTTACCAGGTAGCTTTAGGATTGCATTACTGTACTCAACGCGTTGATCATGATCTATTGGTAGCAATTTTTCAAAAATCAGTTTCCAAAATTCACCTTAAACTGCGTGCAGAAATGTATAACTCCGTGAACCACGTCTCCGAATTGTTCTTTCTGGAGATTCTGCAATACTATAGCGCATCAGAGCCACATTTTCAGTACTGTCGAAAATTCGCATGTAAACGATAAATTGTTATTTTGTGAGCCACTGGACGATTATAATATTTTTGACGCAATTTCTGATGAGTGGCAATAATGGAACGATTATTTTCAATAAATATTGTCGCTATATCTGCTCGTTTTTGTGCCGTAGATTTATCCATAATAAAATTTGGACGTCTACACAACATAATGGTTAAAGCGAAACTGAGCTAAATGTTACATAATCAAAATGGTGAGCAATCAAAATGGTAGCGGGACTTTTGCCCCACCTATTACCATAATTTCTTACTGTATCTATAGTTACTATCTTGTGTACCTACATAAAATAGAGAACAGAACTGAAAATTTAATATATGTAAGCACTGTATTCGACTTATGTATGAGGGTTTGGGTCAAGTGTTTCTTACTCTTTACACAATTTTGTTGTATATATTCAGTAAAATATAGGTGTGGCTTTTATAAACAACTTTAAAAACATGTTTCTAGAATATTTAAAATATAGGAAAGGTCTAGAATAGTCCATTAAGATTATTAGGTATAGCAATTACTGTGCATTCTTGGTAACTACCATATCACAAACTTGAAACAAAAAAGCAATGCGGATTATCGATTCCGGAAAATTCTGTTAGTGCAATTTATTTTGTATGTTAAATTATTGTAATAATCTTTATTGCTGTGTGAAACATACATCTAAAAATGGTATATATATTATATGTATATATAAACTCTGCATTCAATAATCGTACAAAATCTTTGCTGGTTGTTTATTGTTTGTGTTCCAAGTTTTAGTAAACTATGAAGTACTGCGTTGTACCTCTAACAGTTGGGATTCTGTTAGTGATTGACTTTATTTCCTGTAAATCTTATAATGGTAAGTTAATGCAGTTATATATTATGGCATTTGATTTTCTATAACAAATTAGATACCTATATAATTACAAGTTGACCCGGCAAACACTGTTTTACCATGTAAATAATTTCTAGAGAATTTCTAGTTTAGAAAAAAAAACTAACTTATTGGAAGTGTGTAAGGATGTAGTATAGGAGTGAAAAAGGCATGGAGCGCTGTGAAAGATGAGGGAATATAAAAATAACAAAACACCAAACATTAATTTTTTTAATTTACTATAACTTATTTTAAGTAATAATTATTTATATCATTAATTCATTACATAATATTAATCTTTTAATGATACAGCGTGAACAATATTTTTCTTAGCCCGTCTTTAGCTAACACAAACAAACTTGATGGTTTACCCACTCGAGAGCATGCAACGTATAATTGTCCTTGTGAAAAACATGGTGTGCTCAAATCTAAGCCACAAACAGACATTGTTTGGCCTTGGGATTTATTAATAGTCAGTGAGTCAGTCAGTTAAGCGGCATATCTAATAGGAAATTGAATACGCTTAAATTGAATTGTCCCATCTGTGGGTATAATAGGTATAATGGTGTACCTTTGGACAGCCGTAGTGGGTTCAAATTACGAAGCAAAATAATTGGAGATCCAACCTTCAATTGTAAGTTTTGCGATGGCATGCCTGGCAAATCCAGTGATTTCAAAAGCTCGGTTGGAAAATTTACAGCTTCAGTGCATCGCAAACTGTATCATACTATAACTGTATAATAGATTTATATGATACCGAGTAGCTTGGCAATAACTGTTGTATCTTCACATTCAAAATGTAAACGTCCACATTTTTTGCCGTTAAAATTGCTTTCTGTTCAACGAGAGCATCTTGCGATTCAATTATTACATATAACCGCAGTTATTATTAATACATTATATTCAATAATATTTGTTATTAATAAATAAATAATAAAGTTACTTGAGAATATATTTGTTATGAGAGTTACACTGAGGCAGCAAAAACGTTTAACTACTACGCTCGACGCATAAATACTAATAATAGCCGAAAACTGTAGAGCGAGTGAGAGAAGGCTTATTGTTTGAAAGGAATAGGAGATCATCTTCGTTGTCATCTCTACTCCGTGGTGTTTACTGGGTGACAAGTGATACCAGTAGGTAGATCGAGGGGATAACTTACCAAGTGATAATAATTGATGTTATAGATCGGGATAAAAAATGATAAAATTATTAACATGACTATTAAAAAGCAGGGTTTGATGATAGAAAAGTGAAAATTTAGGGTTGTATGTATTTTTTTAACGGTCAAAAAAGTTAAACATACAATAATGAGAGAGATTAATATTAAAAAGCACCTGGTTATGACTTAATTACTGCCAAAATTTTAAAAGAACTATGAGAAAAGGGTATAAAACTATTAACATTTATATTTAATGCTATGCTACGAATTAATTACTTCCCTAGTATCTGGAAAGTAGCTAAAATATTAATGATACTTAAACTAGGAAAAATACCAGAAGATGTGACCTCCTACCGACCTATAAGTTTATTACCAATAATCTCGAAAGTTTTCGAGAAATTATACATAAAAAAGCTAAACTATATAAAAGAAAAAGAAAAATTATTCCAGAACATCAGTTTGGCTTTCGCAATAAGCATGGGACTATAGAACAAGTGCATAGACTTGTAAATAAAATAAACGTTGACTTAAATACCAAAAGATATTGTTCGCCTGCTTTCCTTGACATATCTCAGGCTTTTGACAAAGTATGGCATACGGGCTTGCAGGTTAAACTAAAGAAACTTCTCCCTCATCCGGACTATCAGTTACTAAAGTCGTATCTCACTGATAGACATTTTACTGTAAATCAAGGCGATGAACATACCGAATTAAATCCCATATATTCAGGAGTTCCGCTAGGTAGTGTACTGGATCCAGTACTGTATCTTCTGAATATGGCTGATCTGCCCACCACAAAAATAACTACTGTGGCAACATATGCAGACGATACAGCAATCTTAGCATCCCATGAAGATCCAGTCACAGCATCAATAAACCTACAAACCCACCTGGAGCAAATACAATTATGGTTGAAGACATGGCGCATTAAAGCCAATGAATCAAAATCCACGCATATAACGTTTACCCTGCGTAGAAGAACATGTCCACCAGTAAATATCAATCATCGTCAACTCCTTCAAGCAGAGCATGTTAAATATCTTGGTATGCATTTAGATCGACGCCTAACCCGGAACTAGCACATACTCTCTAAACGGAAACAACTGGGACTAAAATTATATCAAATGTATTGGCTCATTGGGCGCAAATCCAAGTTATCATTAGATAATAAGGTATTGCTGTATGAGTCTATACTCAAGCCCATTTCGACATATGGAATCCAACTATGGGGTACCGCTAGCAAATCTAATATATCCATCATTCGACGGTTCCAAAATAAGGTGTTGCGTGCCATTGTTGATGCTCCGTACTATATTTCAAATAATGTGATACAACGCGATATTCCTCTAGAACCTATAACGAGTGTAATTCAACGTGTTTGTGTGAAGTACTTCGAAAGAGTGTCAGTGCATCCCAATGTACTCGCTAATTAGCTAAATATGCGACGTGATAGTGAAGTGCGTAGACTAAAACGTTCAACACCACCTGATCTGATTACTGGACATATGTAGAGTTTAGAATAAGCATTAGAATAAGACTAATTAATTAAGATAATATTTTATACAGAAAATTGCTTAATGAAGTGATTTTCTACATGCCATGTATATATAATATAGACAGAAGATATACTTATTGCCAATAGGGCAGATTGTGGACTCACGAAGAGTAATGTGTAATCAATGAGTAAAAAAAAATGTAATTTTTAATGCCACATAATAAAAAAAATTGATGTGGACACCCCTTATCACTCAGGGGTTTGAAAAATAGATAGAAAAATAGATTTCATAAGAATCGGTCAAGCTGTTTCGGAGGAGTATAGGAACTTAACATTGTGACATGAGAAAACCATGCTGCATTACTATATTTATAAATAATATAGCATTAATATATATATATATATATATATATATATATATATATGTATATATATATGTATATATTAATAATATTAAATAGATAATTGAATGTAATAACCATTTAGAACAAGTATATCACTACTAAATATAAGGAATTAAGTATTTTTGGAATTTTGATGGAGATTGATATAAATTAATAATAATTAATTGCAATCCATATCCGCAAATTGGCTTCCCTAAGGCATATACCCTCATCAACTAAATATTTAAATGTAATGCTACGTGGTTTGGCATTTTATGAATTTAATCTCGAACGAGTAGTGCTACCGATATTAATAAACAACGGAATTATTCTACTTTTAATACAGTGATTAATATCAGATTTGTAATACTTTTGATTTTTAATTATAATTTAATATTGAATACTTTTAATATATTTTTTAATATCAGATTAAAGTGACTCTGTTGATACACGTTTGCTTTTGTAACAATATATCATTATGTTTATATATAGAAAATTTAATTTCATATATTAATTTATTTGTTTAATATAATAATTATTACTTTCAAAATCAACTTATATTTCTATTTTGCATTTTCCAAATTATATTGGTTCTAATTCTAAATCACATAAGAGTGAATATCATAAGAAGAACGTAACGTCATGCGTAAGAATGGACAGCTGTCAATAACATAACCTTGAAAAATTGGATTATAAGTCAAAGAAGATGCCGTCTGAAAATTATTTGTACATTTTTGTTATGTTACACGTCATAAGATTGTATACATCTGCCAACAACATAACCTAGAAAAATAACTAATTCATAGGAACGTTATCGGATTTTTTGTGTCAAACCCAAGAATAATTTGAATTATATTAATCAGGTTACAGGTTCAGGGCGCAATTTTAGATAATATGAAATGATGACATAATTAATGATTGAGACTGATGACATAAAAACATACGAAAGGCGAATATTGTTGATAATGTAGAATTTTTACGTGTTAAGGTTCCTTGTTCGTTGCTTATCTTGTCTGTTATCTTATACTATAACTCAATGAAGAGAAAATAAGGAAATAATACATTTCATCCACTGTCACATATCGACGCAAAAACTCAGGTTTATTACGCTTCATCATCAAACACTCCTCCGAATCATCAACTCGTCGTTGTTCTTGGTCGCGCGGTGTGACTTTGCACAGAGCATTCTCATAACCAAATATTCGTGAATGATGTTATTAAGAGTGTCTGCTATTTCATTTATTTTCAATTTACGGTCGTTAAAAATGATTTTCTGAATTTTTAAATGCTTTCGTCGGTAACAACCTCTTTTGCGTCCACTGCGTCCACCGCCTTCGGTGGTCATTTCACCATGTCTAAATTTAGCATACCAATCCTTCTCGACAAGCGGAAACTCGGCATCAAGCGAAGTTTTTGCTTCAACTATATTTTTCCCCTCAAAAAGCAATATTTTATCAACACGTGAAATTCCTTCTAATCCATTTTTTTCACAATAACAAAAGTTGCTTCACTCAAAATGCTATAATTCACAAACTAATGATCCGACAACTGTCAAATTTATACACGCATCTTTTAGGGGTTCGGGCTAACTAAAAAACGTATGGATTTAATTCTAGTAGCATCATCTATGTGTCAGGCCGTGGACTTTTCAATTGATCTATTAAATCGTGGTAACCTGAACAAAATTATTTTTCGGTACGTTGAAAATATCTGAATTTGTATGGAATAAATCGCATTCATGGAATGTTTTACTTGTTTACTTCAGTTTTAAGAAAAAGCCGACCGAAGGTCATCGAATGACGCAGGAAGCTTATGGCAACAATGCTGGTTGTTGGTTCAACATGCGCATACGGATTTCGATGTTTTAAAAATGGCGATTTTGACAGCGTAGATAAAGAGCGTACTGGACAAAAATTTGAAGACGAGAATTTGGAGGCATTACTCTATTATAATCCATGAAAAACGCGAACAGAAGAACATGCAGAGCTGTTAAAATCTAATGAAACTATCATGGGTATCGTTATCGACTACAATTGATGTGTCTGAGTCAGGCACTCTGCGAGAAATAGCCAAAATACGAGCACATTCACAACTATGTTATTTTTCAGCATGACAACGCTCGATCACATGTTGAGAAATCGATGAAAACATACTTGGAAATAGCTAACTACCCATCCGCCGTATTTTACAGACCTTGCTCTTTTTGATTAATACTTGTTCAGACATATGAGTCGTTACTTGCCTTCACTTCTTATGAACATAGCAAAAAATATTAAATACATTGTACTGTTATTTCACAATAAAGCTTCAGATTAAAAGGTCCTCTAAAGCTAATTTATATGCCTAATACATAATGAAGGAAAGAAATAACCTTTTTGATTTTCCGTTTTAGATTTCTTTTCTGACAACTACTGTGCGAACCTAAACTGTCCCGAAGGCACACAATTCTGCCAGAAGCGGTCTCAGTCAACCGACGGGAAACATTCTAACGTTTATCTTCTCTGTGAAGATGGTGACGGTAAGAATGACACTCTTGTCGATGTATACTTTAACTTATCAGTTTTCATCCGCAGGAAAGGTATTACTATCCAAGAATTTTACCGAAAAGATTACCATACCGGATGTGAAACCTTTCGATATTAGAGACACCATAAGAAGAATTTTCTTTAAAGTAAATGACTTCCCGCAGTATCATCCCGAATTACCGGATGATGAGGAGGAGAAATGCGAGAATCCTGATGAGTAGTTAACATCATATTATTATAAAATGATTAAATATTTTATTGTAATTGTTAATATAATCAAAATATAAATATATTTGAATTTGTATTGAATAATTATATGAATCCAGTTATAGTAATATACATATTTTTTAAGTAGTATATATTGTGTATATTTTATATAGTAATTCCTCGTTATCCGTGGGACTTACGTTTTGATAGACGGCAGCAGCTTATAAAATCGCGGTTGAAGAGGGATCTATACATGTACAGATTTAGATTAATGAAGAAAAATCTACATATGTACTTTAGTACAGAAAACGTCTCCTCTTATCGTCCCATAAGCCTGTTACCTGTTATCTCTAAACTTTTTGATAAACTATACATTAAGGGACTCAAAATAATCACAGAAGAGGGAAATATAATTCCAGACAAACATTTTGGCTTCCGTAATAAAAAGGGAACAACAGAACAAATACATAGATTAGTCAACCAAATAAACAAAAACTTTTATTATTTTATATCATTGTTACTTTCCGAATATTAAAATACGGTTAAATATATTTGGGATCACTATTCTATTCCTTTTTTCACACTGTCACTTGCCAATTTAAAATTATTTAAAATGAATTGATCTGTACAGTACAGAGAAACACATAATTATCTCTGTCTTTTCCTATTTCAAATTTAGTACGCGAAGGAATTCTGTACATCTCCATCTGTTCACGCTTGTTGATTGATTAATAAGTTAAAAATTACAACATTTATGGTATCTTGGCAACTATTGGGTCCTTTTTTTATAAAATTTTTCGATTTTCTCGATGTTTCTTAAAACTTTTTAAATATTAAAATTTCTTTCACTCGAGTTTCAACAAATAATAAACTTAAAATATCATTTATTAGCTATAAATAAAATTATCATTGTATTTAAAAAGGGTACGACGTTTTAATAGTTGATAAAGATTGATTGAAAAGGTACGATATAAATATTTAGTGGTCATTACTCCATTCTTTTTTACTATCAAGTCGAATATATAAAATACAAATATGATTTTACATCATTCAGAGTTAAACTATTATTTTAAATGTATTACATTACAGCAATTATTTCTTTTCATTTATTTGCCAAAGTTTTTCATTATTGATTATTTATTAATGTAATAAGTTAAAAGAACAACATTTTTATTGATAAATAGTAAAACAATTTTTACAGCATTTGTGGTATCTTGGCAACTATTGAGTCCTTTTTTTAATAAAATTTTTCGATTTTCTCGATGTTTGTTGAAACTTTTTAAATGTAAAAATTTCTTTCACTCGAATTTTAACAAATAATAAACTTAACATATTATTAATTAACTATAAATAAAATTATCATTGTATTTAAAAAGGGTAATTAATCAAGCCGAATATATAAAATACAAATATGATTTTACATCATTCAGAGTTAAACTATTATTTTAAATGTATTACATTACAGCAATTATTTATTTTCATTTATTTACCAAAGTAAGTTCGAAAACAAATATTTTTACAATACAACAATAGTTTTTACTTCATTCTTGACATCTTGACAACTATTAGGTCTTTTTTTTATTAAATTTTTAGATTTGTCTAGTCTCTCGATGTTTGTTGAAGCTCTTTTAATGTTACAACTTCTTTCACTCGAGTTTCAACGAATAGTACGGGTTTAAAATTAGTACGGGAAGGAATTTGTACATCTCCGTCTGTTATCGCTGAATAGAAAAATAGTAGAAGTATGCATTTAACTGAAATAGTAATTACTATTTTCAGTTGCTAGTTTTTTTAATATCAAGTCAGCGTAAGGTAAGTAACTCTAGATGTACAGCCTCACTGGACTAAACTAGTATTCTAAACAGCGCTGGATATTCGCTGTTGGAAGACAATCATGGCCGACAAAAGGCTATAAAAGCAGCTTACAGTTACCGAGTAGTAGAGAGAGCTGGCGTGTGCTGACTATAAAATAGGAAACAATTTAAACTCAACTTACTGTATAAAAACAGGCTTAACTTACAAACATTTTGAACTCTCCATTTCTTCATTACGACTACCAGTTAAATATTTCTTTGTCATTTATAAGAGAACTTTTTTGGATAATCAAATCACGTGCGGCCGTGATGAAATATATTTTACAGATTTCTGTCTGATATTTACGAATATTTTTTTTAATATCTAACTATTTAAGGCCGATTTATTCTAGACAAAAGATATTAATTTTAGATATATGTAATCTTCAAGTGAAATAAAAAACCGAATAATATTTTCACTAACCAATTTTTAAGACTGAATATGCTAGATACTAGGTGTTTATTAATATTTAAATATGTCGATGAAGTGATCCTTCCCATAAATATAAAACAAAAACAAAAAAGAAATTTCTTAATCTAGGAATATTAATATTAAATCTTTACAAAATTTATTGGAATAAAGATAGATAGTTTTGAATAATCTATCTTTTGAAGCTATCCATGGATCGACCATTATTTTGGTATTATCATAAGAACTGAAGCGTTGTGCAGAGAAGTCGCGACTCAAACGTCCGATTGAGTAGTAATTAGAAGGAGCAAGATCTCGAGAATACAGCTGGTAGTGTAGCACTTGCCATTTTAATGGTTCCAGTGGAAAATTTCCAAAGTATATTTTCACTTATCTTGTAATATGTGGTCGAGAGTTGTCATCGATGATTTCGTTGGGCAAGTAAGAAGATTCCACCAAACAGATATTCTCGTTCATTTCCATGTTCTTCAAGCAATTGGAAATTGGCAATTTTACATATTTTTTTTAACACGGATCATCATAATCGAGACCTTCGATATCAAAATTGTGTTTAAAATGTTAAAAGCAATATGTAGATGTTGAAATCGATGAAAATAACTTTACATGGTATTCGATTACCTTAAATTGAACCTATAAAGTAAAATTTTCCGGAAATATGATTGACTTACTGGTACAATTCTTCATTCATAGTTTTACGAAATACATACATCTTTCTAAGCCAAGATTAGGAAAATTCTTTTCAATGGAAATGGCTGGGCCACTCCACTGGCCGCAACCTTATTTAACCTCTTTATTTCAAACATCGCGTTTTACGCTGACGACACTGCTTTCTTCACGGTCTCTAGGCTCGAGGATACCATTCAAGGATGTTTACTGAAGCAGCTCATGCGGTCAAATGTTTGAAATTCTGGAGGGTGCAAATCAACCCCCTGAAAACTTATGCCATCATTTTTCATAAGAAGCGTTACGCACCGCTCGTCTCGTAAATGATCGATACCGCAACAATTCCATAGCTGGATAACATCACGTACATAGGCCTCTACTTCGACCGACCGTTATGTTGGCATTGCTAAATCCAAAAAGCAATCCAGAGAGTCTCGAGGATAAGAAACTTCCTATTTCCTCTGATCTGCCCTTCTAGCCGACTTTCATCTCACTGAAATGCTTATTTTACAAGATGTTAATCCGGTCCGTACTTTTCTCCGTTCTAACTTCATGATTTGTCAGAAATACTCAAAGTCGCAGAGAAACTGGCACTTCATATCGCAATCATTCCCCAAACAACAACTCGTCTAAAGTTCTTTTGAAAACCTACTTGTTCACGAGTTGGTCGACATTCTGAGAGCTTTTCACCTCATCAACGCTAATCTCTTATTTTTCCAGGCTGCAACGACCTCATCCGTTGCTGCATTCATAACTTTTGCCCTCATCCGACCATACCTAGTCGTGTTTTAACTCAAGATCGGGAATCAACAGATAGTTTCACTAGTGCCCAATAACGGCTGCTATTGGTGGGTGCCATATCCCCAAATTTAATGCATTAGCAGCGACCTACAGGGATCAACTGTGAGTGTATTGGTAAACCCAGAGGCAGCCCCACATAACCCGGTCCAACTTGTCGCTCCAGGCAAAGTCTCCGTGATCGGGTATGCGTCATGTATTCCACCGATTGGTGTTAGACCAGATCAAAAAAGACATATACTGACAAGTCAGGCTTCAATATCAAATTGGTTACAAATTTAATATACCCGAATTCTTTAAAATTGATCTGATCTGATGATTCTCTTTTAATTTTGCGAACTTATCGAACAATTTGGGGTATATCAATACCAATTTCGGAACAGGAGTGATCAAATCCTAATAAACATTTTGTTGAATACGGCGATAGAAACCTCCACGGGGAGTAATCGTACAGTTTTTCCTGGAAAACCGGATTTTCTTATTGCGCCCCGCGATGGCGATGTCCGCAGGCGTCCCCGTTGACCAGGTGATCGTCGTTCGGTTTAAAACGACGCTCGGCAGTCGCTCCGAAAGCCGCGGAACGGAAAGCCGGCGGAAAAACGGACGGGATCCGATCGGAGGGACGCGCGTCGTCATTTCCCGTAGCAGCACAAAACTTTTTCCGGACGCATTCCGCGGATAATTCGATTTGTTACCGTTACGGATGTGCCTGTGTATGTCATGCTTTTAACGATGCTCCAGCTTCGGTGTTGAGAGAACGAGAGACTCTTCTTTATATCCGGGGTAAGTTGTAATCGTGACGTTGGCTTTTATTAACTAGCATTCGTTGGTATGTATTGATCAGATGTCATTATTTTATTAGATGATTCCTTGGTATCAAACCTGCTGTTCGTTATGTCAACCACTATAAGATTTTATGGTTCTAATGTGACGTTTATGGTGCGTTTTTCTTTATTTTTAATCAATTTTATAATTAGTGCTCAAAACTATATAAATTTCCTGAAAATACATTCCTTCTTGTATATTTTTAACATTTTTATTATTTAATGTTATATATCTTATTTCAAAACTTTGATAAATAGTTGCATCGGTTTATAAATTGTAACATTGAAAACAACAATATACTGTAATATATATATATATATATATATATATATATATATATATACATTTACAAATTCACTGACACATATTTTTAATTATCCCATTAAGACAATTTAGTATTCTGTGATATGTTTATTACATTGCACTAAAACGAAAATAGTCCCAATTTAAAATATATTTTTTGCCACATATGTTTCAGTTAATGACAAAAATTACCATGAATTTGTTTAAGAAGTTCTTATTTATAAAATTCTTTTAGAAGCAACACATAATTTATCTACGTATGATTGACGTGTTATGTTGAATAATTTTTAAATTGAATGTTGAATGTTGAACAATTGAGTGTTAAGTTGATGTAAAATTGGTACTCGTTGGCTTGTATTGATCAGGTATCATTATTTAATAAGATAATTCCTTGATATCTAACTTGCAGTTAGCTATATCAACCACTATAAGTGTTTTATTGTTATTATGCGACGCTAATCGTATGTTTTTGTTTATTTTTAATCAATTTTATATTTAATGTTCAAAACTATATAAATTTCCGGAAAATAGATTCCTTCTTGTGTCGGATATTGTCGGAATATTTTTAGTAGTTAATATTATATGTCTTAGTTCAAAACTTTGATAAATAGTTGCATCGGTTTATAAGTTGTAACATTGAAAACGACAATATATTCTGCTAATTAAAACTTAAAACTGTCTTCAGTATTCTTATAACATGGATCATTTAATATTCCAAAATTTTACATATACAACTTGCTAAAATTCACTAATACATATTTTTAATTATCCTATTAAGACAATTTAGTATTCTGTGATATGTTTATTGCATTGCACTAAAATGAAAATAGTCCCAATTTAAAATATATTTTTTGTCAAATATGTTTTTGTTAATGACAACAATTACCATGAAATTGTTTAAGAAGTTCTTATTTATAAAATTCTTTTAGAAGCAACACATAATTTATCTACGTATGATTGTCGTGTTATGTTGAATAATTTTTAAATTGAGTGTTGAATGTTGAACAATTGAGTGTTGAGTTGATATAAAATTGGTATTCGTTGGCTTGTAGTGATGAGATATCATTATTTTATTATATGATTCCTTGGTATCAAACTTGCTGTTCACTATATCAACCATTATAAGTGTTTTCTTGTTATTATATGACGTTAATCGTGTGTTTTTATTTATTTTTATCAATTTTATATTTAATGTTCAAAACTATATAAATTTCCGGAAAATAGATTCCTTCTTGTGTCTTTATAATATTTTTAGTAGTTAATATTATATGTCTTATTTGAAAACTTTGATAAATAGTTGCATCGGTTTATAAGTTGTAACATTGAAAACAACAATACACTCTGCTAACTGAAACTTAAAACTGTCTTCAGTATTCTTATAACATGGATTATTTAATATTCCAAAATCTTACATATACAACTTGCTAAAATTCGCTAATACATATTTTAATTATCCCATTAAGACAATTTAGTTATTCTGTGATATGTATTACATTGCACTAAAATGAAAATAGTCCCAATTTAAAATACATTTTTTGTCAAATATGTTTTTATTAATGACAACAATTACCATGAAATTGTTTAAGAAGTTGTTATTTATAATTTTTTTTAGAAGCAATACATAATTTATTTACGTATGATTGCCGTGTTATGTTAAATAATTTTTAAATTGAGTCTTGATGTTGAACAATTGAGTGTTGAGTTGATATAAAATTGGTACCCGTTGGCTTGAATTGATCAAACATCATTATTTTATAAGATAATTCCTTGATATCTAACTTGCTGTTCGCTTATCAACCATTAAAAAGGCAATTTAGTATGCTGTTATTACATGGTTGTAACATTGCACTAAAACGAAAATAGTCCCAATTTTAAATATAATTTTTGCCAAATATGTTCTGTTAATGACAAATATTACCATGAAATTGTTTAAGAAGTTCTTATTTATAAAATTCTTTTAGAAGCAACGCATAATTTATCTACGTATGATTGTCGTGTTATGTTGAATAATTTTTAAATTGAGTGTTGAATGTTGAACAATTGAGTGTTGAGTTGATATAAAATTGGTATTCGTTGGCTTGTAGTGATGAGATATCATTATTTTATTATATGATTCCTTAGTATCAAACTTGCTGTTCACTATATCAACCATTATAAGTGTTTTCTTGTTATTATGTGACGTTAATCGTGTGTTTTTATTTATTTTTATCAATTTTATATTTAATGTTCAAAACTATATAAATTTCCGGAAAATAGATTCCTTATTGTGTCTTTATAATATTTTTAGTATTTAATATTATATGTCTTATTTGAAAACTTTGATAAATAGTTGCATCGGTTTATAAGTTGTAACATTGGAAACAACAATATACTCTTCTAATTGAAAATTAAAACTGTCTTCAGTATTCTTATAACATGGATCATTTAATATTTCAAAATTTTACATATACAACTTGCTAAAATTCACTAATACATATTTTTAATTATCCCATTAAGACAATTTAGTATTTCGTGATATGTTTAATACATTGTACTAAAATGAAAATAGTCCCAATTTTAAATATAATTTTTGCCAAATATGTTCTGTTAATGACAAATAACACCATGAAATTGTTTAAGAAGCTCTTATTTATAAAATTCTTTTAGAAATAACGCATAATTTATCTGCATATGATTGTCGTATTATGGTGAATAATTTTTAAATTGAGTGTTGAATGTTGAACAATTGAGTGTTGAGTTGATATAAAATTGGTATTCGTTGGCTTGTAGTGATGAGATATCATTATTTTATTATATGATTCCCTGGTATCAAACTTGCTGTTCACTATATCAACCATTATAAGTGTTTTCTTGTTATTATGTGACGTTAATCGTGTGTTTTTATTTATTTTTATCAATTTTATATTTAATGTTCAAAACTATATAAATTTCCGGAAAATAGATTCCTTCTTGTGTCTTTATAATATTTTTAGTAGTTAATATTATATGTCTTATTTGAAAACTTTGATAAATAGTTGCATTGGTATATAAGTTGTAACATTGAAAACAACAATACACTCTGCTAACTGAAACTTAAAACTGTCTTCAGTATTCTTATAACATGGATTTTTAATATTCCAAAATCTTACATATACAACTTGCTAAAATTCACTAATACATATTTTTAATTATCCCATTAAGACAATTTAGTATTTCGTAATATGTTTAATACATTGTACTAAAATGAAAATAGTCCCGATTTAAAATATATTTTTTGTCAAATATGTTTTTGTTAATGAGAACAATTACCATGAAATTGTTTAAGAAGTTCTTATTTATAAAATTCTTTTAGAAGCAACACATAATTTATCTACGTATGATTGTCGTGTTATGTTGAATAATTTTTAAATTGAGTGTTGAATGTTGAACAATTGAGTGTTGAGTTGATATAAAATTGGTATTCGTTGGCTTGTAGTGATGATATATCATTATTTTATTATATGATTCCTTAGTATCAAACTTGCTGTTCACTATATCAACCATTATAAGTGTTTTCTTGTTATTATATGACGTTAATCGTGTGTTTTTATTTATTTTTATCAATTTTATATTTAATGTTCAAAACTATATAAATTTCCGGAAAATAGATTCCTTCTTGTGTCTTTATAATATTTTTAGTAGTTAATGTTATATGTCTTATTTGAAAACTTTGATAAATAGTTGCATCGGTATATAAGTTGTAACATTGAAAACAACAATATACTCTGCTAATTGAAACTTAAAACTGTCTTCAGTATTCTTATAACATGGATCTTTAATATTTCAAAATTTTACATATACAACTTGCTAAAATTCACTAATACATATTTTTAATTATCCCATTAAGACAATTTAGTATTTCGTGATATGTTTAATACATTGTACTAAAATGAAAATAGTCCCAATTTAAAATATATTTTTTGTCAAATATGTTTTAGTTAATGAGAACAATTACCATGAAATGGTTTAAGAAGTTCTTATTTATAAAATTCTTTTAGAAGCAACACATAATTTATCTACGTATGATTGCCGTGTTATGTTGAATAATTTTTAAATTGAATGTTGAATGTTGAACAATTGAGTGTTGAGTTGATATAAAATTGGTACTCGTTGGCTTGTATTGATCAAACATCATTATTTTATAAGATGATTCCTTGATATCTAACTTGCTGTTCGCTTATCAACCATTATAAAGGAAATTTAGTATACTGTTATTGTTTGTAACATTGCACTAAAACAAACATTTTTTTAACTCAAAAGTATATGTTTACCAAATATGTATCTCTGTTAATGATAAAAATTACCACGAAATTGATTACCAACTTCTTATTTATCTATAAATCACTCTATAAATAACGTTTAAATTGAATGCTGAATCTTGAACTGTTGAGTGTTGAGTTGATATAAAACTAATACTTGTTAGTTTATATTGATCAGATATCATCATTTTTTAAAAAGATTCCCTATCCATCATTTTCAATTATTATAAATTAAATTTTTAATTGTCATTAATGAAATTTTGTATACTATTTTTATATGTTTATTACATTTCACTAAACCGAAAATCCTTAAACTCAAAATATATTGTTTTGCCAAATATGTATCAGTTAATGACAAAAGTTGTCACGAAGTTGATTAAAAAACGTTTTTTATAACGGTCAGTTTCTTCATTGAACAATTTTTGTTTAGAAACAACACATAATTTGTGTACTTACGATTGTGTGATTAGTTTGAGTTGATCACAATTTTATTAGATGATTCCTCAATATCAAAATTGGCGAAGAATGACAAACGAGTTACAACCGTTTCTTTTATAATAGGTTCTTTTATAGTTTCCAATGAACAAGAAATAATCCAGGTCAATTGAGGTCCAGCCACACGTAACATCTTAAGGCAATATTATTATGTCTGATACGTACTGTATGATACATAGCTAATAATTTAATTTATTTTTTTTATTCATTTTTGTCTACAAACATTTGTATAACTTGTTATATCAAGTGATTAAGTAAAGAAAACATTCAAAAATATAATTTTTATTGTTTCGTGTCATTGAGAGAATTATTAATTTAGACGATTTGTTTTTAACGTATAATAAATATATAAAATAAACAAATTACATAGTGTATAAGTGTGTAGTGTTATAAGTGTTATTGTCATATTGGTTTTATATGAAACCTATATTACTTATATGTACATATATTATGTCTTTATTGATGAATGTTGCTTATATTACTTTAATAGTTTGGTGAATTATTAATATTATATATTCAATTAAATATATAATTCATATCAGAGATTAATTATTTAAAATTCTATTATTTTATACTGTATAACTATGCAATAAGGTTTTGTTCGTCTTATATTAGTTTTATATTTGGAACTTCAAACTTTCTTTGTGGTCTTTATGACATTCTAACTTATTACTCATTAATATTTACAGACATTTAATACATTATTTCTAGTGAAAATGATGTAGATACTAATAATGAGAATACTTAAATAAGCTGATTAATCTAGCTGATTAATTATTACTAGCTATAGGAGAATTAAATGATTCGTATATTTGTCTATAGCCTGCTGTAATATGATTGTATGTGGAGTAACATAAAGGATACTTTCGGTTTTAATTGTAATAAATGCAACTAAATCCTCTTTATTAATAAATATATTAATTCGTATAATTAATAATTCTTCCAGTACATTCGAACGAATTTGTTGGTGGATAGTTTTGTTTAATATTAATTGGTTTTATTTGGTAGGTTTTATGACAATTGTATTTTATGGTTTAATCTTAACTAGTAACACTATTTTGAAAATAACTATTGTATTTTAAAGTAATATTTAGTTGTACTTATATGGTATATTTACTAATAATTAGTTAATTTTTTTAAATCTCTCTAAGTTTTTTTAATTGACTGGAAATATAAACATTAATCTCGTTGTTTTGCCTTTTCAATATTTTGAAAAACTCATTCTGTTAAATATGTAATTAATATTAAAATTAACTATTCGGTAAAATGTTTTATTCTAGTATCTTTATGTTGATGAAACAACAATACATAATGGATGGAGTTTGAGTAAAAATATGTTGATGTATTAGTCAATATATGGTCGATTATTTAACGAATTACTTGTGTGTTTTATTTATCTCATATCGAGTTTATAATTTCATTGTCTAATAATATTGTTTGCTAATATATGATGCAATTATCTTTGTGATTATTAATTTTATTTACCAATACCAAATTGTACTTTAGTAAATAATCGAAAACAATATTTGTTAGATACCTTTAGATACCGCTAGATATCTGCTAATGTATTTTAGCATATTCGAACTAATTCTATTGACTCATTATGTGTATGTTTATTATTAAGGGTTATTTTGGCATATTAATTATTTATTTATAATTAACGAATTACATGTTTTGGCGTAGTTAATTTTATTTCCAACGAAATACGGTATTAGTCATAATAATATGTCTTCTAATAAAGGTTAATTAAATTCCACTTAGGAATAATTATTCTTTGTGTTTTTAAAATAGGAAATATTGAAAATATATGGAAATCTTTGGGTGATGTAATACACATAGGAGTAGATCATTTATTTATTTCTGTATATTATATATGTTTATATCTATTTATGTGGATTGTATTGTATAAAATAATGTAGACTTGTATATTATTTTCGTAAGATTCATCGAGAAACATATTGAACATAATTTAATGTGATATGAATGCCACTTTGTATGGGAAGTTTCCTAATGGTATCCTGAATCAAAATTAAAACATTACATTAATGACAGAATCAATATTAATAAGTAGCATATATTAAAAAGTATAAATATATAGATAAACATTTACAAAAATTAAGTACGGGTAAATACATTTTTTAATTATACGCAATGTTGATATACATATAAGGCAGCGTCGAAACACTTTGAGAGAAATTGGTCATTTTCTGATGTATTAGATAGTGTGCCACTATGAAACCAATATATAGCAACCTCAGTAGTGTTAAGTAGTTTCTACTGAAGGTTTTTATGGAGTTTACAATATCCTGCAGAATATTTTCATCGTGCAAAATCATTTTATTGCATTTCTGTATATATTCTAATGATTGTTTTTCGGCCAATGGTCGATTTCAATGCATTAATTTCAATTTATTGTGATTTCCTGTGATGGTTTGTTTGTTGAGTTTCTAATTTAATATATTTGTATTGTTTCAGATTATGCGTTATGTTTTTTATATTTGATGTCATGGTATTAGAAAGGCTCAAAGTCATTTGTGTATTTAGAGTGTCACTCAATAGGCCTATAAATTAGTTTTAAAGGGTTCTTTCATGAATAATCGATACAATATATTTTATCCATAGTATGCCGCTACTTTTTTCTATATTGCAGGCAATTTACGGATTCCATTTGGAAGGAACGGGTATCTTTTAAGGCTATCCACGAGTCGACCCATTCTTTGGTAACTTCATAAAAAGTGAAGCGTTGCTTTGACAAGTCATGACGTATAGGCCCGAAAAGTAGTAATAAGAAGGGGCAAGATTTGGAGAATACGACGGGTGGGGTAACACTTTCTATTTTAATGTTTCCAAGTACGTCTTTCCCGATTTTGCGTTATCATGCTGAAGAATAACATGTGTCTTTGTTTCTGCCGTTTTTCGCAACATGCTTGCCCCAAATACACCAATTGTAGTTGATAGCGATGGTTCCACCGAGTACTGCCATCAAATCCTCGCTCACTCTTTGACTAGTGTTAAAAATACCACTTTTAAAATGTCGAAATCAGTATTTACATGTTGAAATAAATACAGCTTGGCTGTCATAAGCTTCACACAGCATTCAATTGCCTTCAGCTCTTTTTTTCATCAAATTAAAGTAAAAAAATAAAACATAAATGCAATATACTGTGTGTAACTTCAGAAATTTTTAACGCACTGAACACATATTTTGTTCAAACTTGACGAAATAACACATAAAGAAAAGTGAAACGATGCTCCACATGAAGTTGGTTCGAAATACGGTCTATGAGGTTTAATACACAGTAACATGATCTGTTCTAAGACCTCCGAAATTAATTTGTAGGCCTGATATACAATTCCATATATTATGCTATGTGTGGGTGTACGTGTATACGTAAGATTTCGAAATAAAAAGCTTAACAAAACGTAGCGTTGTCAACACGTCTCTCGTAGGATTTTGCGATACAAAAACCTTTTCCTCTTACCAATTACACGTACGTACGTAATTCGTTATCAGGACACAAATCTGCCGTTATTCTTTTGGGTTATTTGTAATGAGAGGGATGTTGTTTTTTTTTGTTCTATTCGTTGTTGGCTGTTGCTATGCGGACGACCTTTAACCGTATCACAAAGAAGAAATATAAGCATGATATTAAGGACTGCCAGAAATATCCCCGACTAATAATAAGTACGACCCACAACACCATTATCCTTATGTTGTATAAATGTTGCTTTGTTTCAGGTGGATGACCTTTTTCTCCAACGAAACTTTTCAGTTTTTTCAAAAAAAGAGACATTTTATTTAAAAGTTAATTGATAAAGAATAAGATAAATGGAATAAAAGCACGTCGATAGTTACGGGCTTATAGATTAACTGAATAAAAAGAATTAACAATATTTTACCAGTAGTACCAATTTTACATAACAAAATTCTAATCTAAATTAAACAAAAATATTATGAAATATAATTTATTTTAACATTATAGTACATTTAATATATTATTAAAGTACATGAACTGACACAAATGATTATACAATCATAATAGATTGTAGGATAGGGTTGCGTTTCGTTATATTATATTTCCTTACAGCTCTTTGAACTCTTTTCCACGCCATCTATGAGGTAAAGAGATCATCTAGGCCCTTTTTTATCTAGTGGTATCCCTAGGAGATCCAATCCACCTAATTAACAATTTTATATACAAGTCATGTACTTTACTTTTATTGTAGAGCATATTTACTTTTTATGATTGGTTCTTGTTTCTTTGGGTTCAGTGTTTCTTTAAACTTTTCTTTTCTTTTGTTTCTTAAAACGTTTCTTGTAAAGTCACTTTAATATCACTCTATTTCTCCTTAATGTGTTTTGTTACTACCTGTATATATCTACAGTTCTTTCTCTTCCCAAATATTTTAACCAAATGTTTATGTATAATTTAGTACACCTTTAGTTGTTTCCTCTCTGATTACTCTGTTTTGGTAATGGTCAGCATTGATTCATAATCCCAAATTCAGAATGTTTCTTTCAACACTGTCACTTTCGATATGAATATTCAAGTGAACAACTGAGCTGTTAACTTCCAGTCTATCTAATACTAGTTCACGATTCAACCATTTCTTCTTGCATGCTGTGTACTGTAGACAATCCTTCTTCACCTGTCTGTGGTAATAATTATTGACCGCACCCTATATTAAATCAATTGTATTGAATATATAGCGATATGCAGGAAAAGTATTATCCACAACAGTATTATCATTATGTGGTATAAATAATTTATTTCAGGTCTATAACCTCTTTTCCTTTTCAACGTAACTTTTCAAATTTTTAAAAATAAATGATAGTTTATTAAAAAAAATAAAGTGATGAAGAATAAACTAATAATTAAACGGGCCTATAAGTTAAAAGGATAAAAGGAAGAGGATACCTTGAGTAAAATACATTATACCAAGTTTGCACAATATGAGTTTCAAATTTAATAGAAAACTAATTTGCGGGCCAAATATAGGGTATCTCGAAAAATAGTGATAGATTACTTGAAATGTGCGACAAAGGGCTGCAGGTCTTCTGGCGACAATCGGTCCCATTTTCGACGCAGCGATTGCTTCAGCGACTTTAAGTTTTGTGGTATATAATGCAGGTCCTGGCCAACTACATGTTGTTGTTCACCGGGCTGACATCCGGCCAGTATGGAGGCCATTCTGTCGATGGGATGAAGTCAAAAAAATGGAGAGAAAATGGAAGGTAGCTATGTGAGATTTGCTAGTTGTACCCCACAATTCAATACCATAGGCCCAAATGGGCCTAATTGACTTATACAGCAAAACCTTGTTATCTAATAATAATTTAGATTTACGCCTTATCATCCAGTATATCTGGTTTTGTCCAAGCTGTCAATTGTCTCAAGCCCAAGCTGTTTGCGCTTTGTCACTGTTTTTTCCATGTCAAACGTCGATCAAAATTCATTCCCGGATATTTAACGTTGTTTGCCTGCGGAAGTTCATGATTATTCCATTTTACTGAGGCAGATGCTCTTCTACAAAAGGCGAATTTCATATGGGTAGATTTTGTCTCATTTGCTTTGATACGCCACGTTTTCAACCACAATTCGACTTTGTTGGAGATGGGGTTGGAGGTTCTTGTGGCTGATATTGGATTCTCGTGTGATGATAAATTGCTGTATCCGTCAGCATATGTGGCAATAGTAGTGTTTCTTAAGGTCGGTAGGTCAGTTCTATACAATACATATAACAATGGGCCAAGAACACTGTCCAGCGGAACACCGGAATATACTGGGTGTAGGTCGCACAGTTTTTTTTGGATAATATTCACAGATTGTCGAAAATGCAAGATATGTAGAATCAAATAGCCAATACTTTGAATAAATACATATTTCCATTTGTTTGTTAGTTTTGTAGTCTATCCGAAGAAGCAGAATATAATTTAAAAAGTTAAAAAACATTAATTACCATTATTAAAATTGTTAGTTATCATTATAAACGATACATTCCAAATTATTTAAACGAAACAATAATTTATATTTATTAAAGTCTCAAGAACCTAGTTAAAGGAACAAATTAATTAAAATATCACTAGTAACATTATGCTGTACGAAATCCGAACGATCGTATATCCAGCTAGTTTTCCGAAAATTTTAATTTGTCCCGTTGTAATAAATTTTCATGTCAAATCGAATAAACTTTAATTTCCTCGGGATAGCCGCGTTTCAGCTTTCTCCTGTCATGTCTGAGAACATTTAACCTGACGGCCAAAAACTTATGATTGAACGGGCTCTCCCCGGTTTACTAGTTCAATTTAGGGGCCATTCTCGTTTAATTGCAACGGGCTAACGCGAATTATTTGTTAATTTGTTTGCGAATTATGTGTCAGCTTATCTGTGGGCCGTAGAATTACCGTAAGGACGCTGTACGTTTAATAATTAATTCATAATACATGACTTAAAACTTGATGCTTCCAATTGTTCCGCCATTACCGGTTTGTACCAAACAAATAATTCAGATTATATCATACGCTCGTTAATGTGAACTTATGCGTTTTGATTACAATATGATATAATAATAATATTATTAATAATTATCGAAGTGTTTATTCGTTCGTTAACGTGATTTAAATAATACATGTTTTATTGATACAAAATACATATTATTGATTACCTTGTGGCCGAAATTCAACCATAAATATTAAATTTAATCATGTTTCTCACATAATAGAGTAAAAGGACTAATTTAAAAATGATATGCTACTAAAACTTGTTTCACAGTATAACATATTAAAATATAAAAAACGCATAACAGATACGGCTATCCGTCTCTTAGTGGACCTACAGACCTGTGATTCAACTTGGTCTTAAATTATATCAAAGGCTCATCGGGTGCAAATCCAAGTTATCATTGGATAACAAGGTATTGTGGTATGAGTCTATACTCAAGCCTATTTGGTCATATGGAATCCAACTATGGGGTACCGGTAGCAAATCCGTATACAAAGTTCCAGAATAAAGTGTTGCGTGCCATTGTTGATGCTCCGTACTATATTTCATAAAGTGATATAACGCGATATTCCTCTAGAAACCATAACTAGTGTAATCACGTGTTTGTGTGAAGTATTTCGAAAGAGTGTCGGTGAGTGCATCCCAACGTACTCGCTAAGCAGCTAAATATGCGACGTGATGTGAAATGCGTAGACTAAAACGTTTAACACCACCTGATCTGTTTACTGGACATATGTAGAGTTTAGAATAAGCATTAGAATAAGACTAATTAATTAAGATAATATTTTATACAGGAGATCGCTTAATGAAGTGATTTTCTACATGCCATATAATAATATAGACATAAGAAATATTTATTGCCTATAGGGCAGATTGTGGAATCACAAAAAGTAAAAAAAAATATTAAAATATATGAAAAGTATCCCAAAAACTAACACTCACTAACATTTTTTAAATTGTATTTAATTAAATCTATATTAATTAACTTTCAATAATTTACAACGTATTAAAAAGTTTAAATAACTACGCCACTGAACATAATAACAAAGTATTATATGTAAGATTATTTTCAGAACTGCAACAACTTCAGAGCACCAAATATAAGTATACATGATCTTTCCTTACTTTTATGTTATAAATACAAGCATGAAATAATAAATAAACTAATACATATCTGTATATTAAAACAGAGTATATATGAATAAAACAATTTAAAAATAATATTTGACTTTAGCTATTGTATGTGCGAAATGCATGTTAAAGGAATATATTTACAATCATTAAATTAGCGACTAATTTTTCAAAACTTCGAAGTCTATGAAGTAAATAATCAAATTAATTGATATAGAGTTCCAAAAATTAAATATTATATAGTCGCATATCTTAATACATTATTCGTTTTAAACACCTTAATATTTATGAATGTCTTAAAACAAATTTACTGTTTATAATTCATAATTTCTTCCATTGGTCCTATGTCTTCTATCTATGCAAATTGCGTAGTTATTTTTATTTTTAACTGCTAAATTATAAGAAAGAACAAAAACAACAATAGAATGTTTGGTTGGTTGAAAATCGTTTCAGAGAGATGGGATAGATCGTTTTGCGAAAGTCAAGGATTGTAGAATAGTAAACGACTATCAAAAAATGCAAAAATAAGAATATATAAAAAAGACAAACTAAGAAGGGGCTGAAAAATGAGGTTAAAATAATAATGAACTAGGAACTGGGGAGATAATTTGTAGGAAAGTAGATATATCAGTAATAATACAATAGCGGGAAATAAAATAATTAATAATCACAGGTATACGTGCTTCCAAAAAACTAAACAGAGACTGGTGCATCCAAAAACATAATATTGCATTACCTACCACAATAGTGGTAGTTCTTACAAATCACCCTGACACATTGTTTTGCACTGTCCCTAAACATTAAAAATAACTATATATTATGTGTAATACAAAATGCAATCGATTGATAAGTATATGTTCAAAACTAATAATAAATTGCTGTGGGATTCAATTTTTTATAAGATTGTCTAGACCGGTATTTTCAGCAATTATTTGGGGCCATCTGATAAGAAGCAGACACTTATACAAATCGATATGAATGTCTAATGATATGATGAGTTACCGGCTCTTTTATAGTTGCTACTAAATAGTAAGTTAGTTATGTTGTTTTTTAACTAAGTATAAATTTCAATATTTTGAAAGTCAATAATATTAAATAATGTTAAATAAGTCTCAGCTATCAATATAACTGTTTTGTTTTGTTTTTTACTTTGGTCATTTGAATCAGTTTGGACTCGGTAGTGATTTTTCGTGACTAAATTCTAATTTATTTCCATGTATAACAGCATTAAATTATATACACAGCTATAATTTTTGATTGTCAGGTGTAGTAAGTCACAAGAAGCACATTATTTGTGTAATGGTGAATAGATTTGCAATTGTATTATTAGCTAATTGATATAATAGTCATTTTAGCATATTTGACATTTTTTTCTGGCCAAAATGCTAGCCAAATAGCTTTCAAAATCAAACTATAATATAGTCTCTATTAATTTAAAATATCCTTAAAACATTTTGAACAACATTCGAAAGCTATATCCCCAACATCATTGAAGAAATTGGCGGACGTTTTGATACAAGAATGATAGAACATTCCAGTAACCGTTCAGACTGTCTAAGTATCTATTTCACGAAGAATAGTATTAAATGGTGACCCAACTTTATTAATCTATATGTTTATATAATTTTGCTCTTCTGGGATATCTGTATGAAGAACTGCACCAATCGATTCTTACAAGCTTTACTTGAACAAGCTTTACACCACTAAAAGGGTTTTGGGGATGCTGCAATAAGTGTTAGTCACGTGGGTTAAGTTCCGGACTGTACGTCAGATGTATAAACACTTCCCAGTCAACTAAAAGTTTTTCCTCAATAGTTTCTTTAGTTTTTTTGAACTTTCGCAAATGAAGGCGTTTCTAGGTAATTTTGTATCTTTTGTAGTTTGTCTCTAATATGTAACAAAATTCGAATTAAGTCTTATATAAATTGCATACTAATCAAAATGATCCGACATGTAGAGATATTTATGTTTGCTTCATGAAGTTCAAAAAACGCCAGAACCTGATTATTGCTCGTTAACGAATTTTCGAATCTACTCAAGTGAACTTTAATTTTGTCGACGTCCCACGGTTTCCTTCTCTTTATATCCGACAGCGTGTTTTTTTCTCGACGATGGTTTTAAACCAATCGATAGAGTTGACTTGATACGTTCAAAGTAACCAGAGAAAAAATCGTATCCTCATTAAACTTTTGCTTTTTAATAAGGAAAAAAAGTATTGTTAAGGAAATATTATTTTGATAACTCGATAATTTGTGATGATATTAAAAGAAATCAATAGTTATTGAAGCATAAAATTTCAATAAAGTTCTATAAAGAATGGACAAGAGACGGAATTTATACGATACCAACCTCTATTTTACTGACAATTTCTTGTTTTTCTACGTGCCTGTCGTTCAATTTCTGTGGAACCCATCGTTCAGAAATTGTAACTTTTTGAGTTTGTCTTGGGTTTTCATCAAATAAATCCAGTAATTCTTCTTCATCAAACGTTTTAAGACGTTCTTTGTCTCGAATGTTGAAACCAACACATTTCATTTGTCAAAACCACGCTTCTCATGTTTTTTGGTTTCTAAGACACGTTATTAAAAAAAAAGAGATAAATCTATAAGGCTTTTATTTAATCTTAGTAGAATAAAATAACATATTTATGGTTAGTTAAATCTTTGACAAAATCTGGAAAGTAATTATCGATACACCGGGTAAGAATAAGGAAGAACCATCTTAGTTACACTAGTAATCAGATGATGTTTTGTTCTAAATTAGTCACTAATAAGCATGGCTTGCCTCCATGTTAAACAGACAGGTTTATATAAATGCTAGGATATTAAAAAGGGATAAAACATAATTAGAACAATTAATAAAATAACTTCACTAAATGTTTTTAAATTGACATAATTTTGAATTATATAGAACAGCTCAATATATTAAAGAGTTTTGTTTGGTACATTTAGAGCCAAATCTGTAAATTTGTCTAGTAAACTGGTACTTTATGAAAGTATTAATGCTGATATTAAGAAGTTAATTGGACAACAAAAACAACATACAATTTTAGATGATTTAATTTAAATCATTTTGGGGATTTTTTTAATGTTTTCGTCCGTACAACCCCTATTGGGCGTCCACTGGGTTCATCGTCTTCGGTGCTGATTTCACCACGTCTAAATTTAGCATACCAATCCTTGATTTTTGATTTTCCTGGGACAGTATCCGGAAAGTGAGTGTTATGCTAGCACTCTGGGTTAAGCAAGAATATCTGAATTTTTGGTTGATTATTATTTATATCATTATTATTACATAACTAGGCATAAAATGTTTAAAAGTTTAAAAGTGTTGCCATACCTTATTTTTGTCCACTGTTTTAACTCTCCAAAATTCAATATTGCAAATTGTACTGATCCTGTATATTGTATTGTTAATTATCAACGGAGTATACTTGGATAAAACACCCTATATACGAGAGTTGCTAATTATATTTTCAGTCTAAAAATGAGGTTACAGTGATTTATTAAAGGTAGTAAGTAGCTTTATTGTTTCTCTTGAAGTTTCTCTTTGCGATTGAACCAATGAAAACAAATGAAAATTTTCCTACTCAGTTTCTTAGTTAACTCTCTGTTAATTTCACGGTTATTCAGTCACATGATGATCTTGTAATATCATTTCGTATACAGCATCAACATTTTCTGGCATAATAGCTGATTTTTTTCATTATTTTACTGAACATGTTAATTTCAATGCTTTAGCAACACTTCTAGATAGAGAATGTTATGGTTATAAAGATGAAACTTCCAATTAGAAACGTCACAAAGAGCCCAACGACACTTAATATTGTTAAGCCTATTGTTAAGTAACCTGTGGTATTGAACTGTGAGGTACTACTAGCAAATCTAACATAAATATTCTTCAGAGGTTCCAGAATAAAGTGTTTTGAGTCATCGTCGGTGCCCCATATTATGTGTCCAACAAACTGAGTATGAGTCGAAGTACTAGTGCAATGTACTCTGAAGGACTATTAGTGCATCCCATTAATGAAATTCACTCGTCAAATAGTTAAATGAGCGCGATGACAGTTAAGTGCGTAGGTTCAAACGCAAACTACTATACGAACTGATTAATAGACATATAGAATAAGTTAGGATGTACTTTAAAATAAGTTAGCATAATATCTAGAATAATATTTAGATTATAAGTTTATACAGCAGATCACTTTCTGAAGCGATCTTTTACTTGTCAAGATAATTATATTGTATAACGGAAATTACATAATAATTATTATTGCCGACGGGCAGATTGTTGATAATAAAAAAAAGTATGGTTAAGCCTCAAAATATAAAGTAACCTTTATAAATTTTTACTAAAGAATTATTAATGTGTAGAAAATGGCGAGGGGGCTGGTATATTAATAGAGTCCATCAACTTTGAATTAAATATGCTTCTATCAAATTTTAAATTTTATGATAAATAAAGCGTCGAGAATTCAATACGTCGAAGTAGGTTTCCTTTACCGAAACAAATCGACGGATTATCAATCAGATCGAATGGGTTTTCGTATCCTATTCCATCTTTGTTTATATAGGATCGGTCCCTTATATCAAAACCATTCTAGGATTTCCATTTTGCCATATTGTTTTCAATTATTGCCTCACAAAACCAATTTAAATTTATGGTATTATTCATCTAGTAGTTCTGGGTTTGTTAATTCATATACTGAGAGAAATACTTCTTTTGTTTTATCATATACCATAAATATATCAATTTAGTTCAGACAATAATTTCTGTTTTTTACATGTTTGTCATTTAAGTTCAGTCAGTCATTAATAAATTATATAAAGTCTATCTAATAATGCACGTCGTCAACATTTATGACTTCAGCACATTGCAATCTTAACTTTTATTATTTTTGATAGTGTTGGGAACTATCGACTATCGACTGTTTAGTAATTGACTAATATTTACTATCGACTGTTTCAGTCGCTACTTTTGGTTCGACTGATTTCGCTACTTTTCACCGGTGACAGTTTCAGTCGACTGTTTTCAGTCGCTATTTTCGGTCCGACTGATTTTACAGGTACATCTCCGTTTCGTCTATTCCATCGTTGAAAAATATAAGCACATATAAAATTAACTGCTCCAAGCTATTATCTCCGTCCTTTCCTATCTCACAATTTATACAGGAAAGGGTTCGTACATCTTCGTCTGGCATCATGAATTGAACAAAACAGTCGAACCCTGCATTTGCTAGTTTTTTGACTGTCAACTGTTTCGACTGTTTGTCGACTCTCGACTGTTTCGCCTGATTTCAGTCGATAGTTCCCAACGCTAATTTTTGACTCTGACAAAATATCAAATGTAAATAAAATAATGAAACAGAAATAATGTTATAAAATATAATTTATTTTAACATTTAACATCTAACCAAGTTATACACGTTCCTTTTCGACATCACCCAGAATGTAAAGGTTCGGACATGTCTGTCGAATGAACGAATTCGTTCTAGCCTTCTTTGGCGAAATCGATCTTTTGGATGGAAAATACAGTCACAGAAGAGACGCTTTCAGATGAGGCGAGATTCGGTCAAGAATGTTCGAAGAACTCCTGCGGCAGCATTTGTTTTTGGTTGAGGAGTAGGCACTCCCCCCAAGCGCCAGCTATGGATTGATGATGATTTTAAATATGGTCATTTTTGATACCAAGAAAAACATTAAAAATTAGCTCCAGGGCTTGATATAAACCATTAACTGTAGGTAAAGAAACACAGCTTACTTTAGAACTAACAGAAACTATAGATAATATAAATTTCCACTGTTACTAACTTTTATGTTATAAATGTTACTTAACTTATTAATTTTGTTATCAATATTATTATTTTATGGCAAGTTTGCTAATAAAAAGGACCATAAAATACTTCTCTTTTCATTACTAATAAAATATCAATAAACTAATATAACATTCTCTTGTTTTCGGACATTAAATATTTCGATTAAACTTACATAAATCGCGTTTAAAGTTATTACACTTTAAAAATTACGTTTAAATATAATTTTTTTTTGTCGCAAGCTAATTGGCCCAAAAGGAGTCAAACGACACGAATATTTCTTTACACAAAGAAAGTAAAGTTGAACCACTCCATAGGCTGGAACAAAGCAGTACAAACATTAACCAGAAAGCAATTTTTAGTTAAAAGTACATCTGTTTGCGTATAGATGGGGGAGCGACTGTTTGAATTAACGTCTTCTAACCGCAGTTAAACATTTGACGATGTTTTCGGTTTGTTTGTTGATATACCCGCGGGCTATTTCAGGAATATATTAGGGAATCGAAAAAACAGTTCGTGTTTGTTAAAAAGAGACTGTATTTAATATATACATCATTATGTTTCAACGTAATTATAAGGTAAGATGATTTGAGATAAAAACAATTATTTATGAATGTCCAATAAAACTGTTTTTTTAAGTTCGGATACTCAGTTTAGGATAAATTTCAAGAATTTTAGATCAAGATTAAAATAAATTAAAACATAACTAAATAGGTATCGCGCTTAACTAATAAAAGAACCAATTGTATGCGGTATTTCTTCTTCAAGAGGAATACATACAGAGCAGTTACACGTTTTTATTAGAATTATTATTTTAAAAATAGGCTTCAACTTCTTCACACACACAATCCGTTTTTTATTTGAGCTAAATCTCTTTCTCTGGAGCATTCCATGTCTACAAATAGCCTACAAATGGATTCGACTAATCAATCAATAGATAGACAAATAGAATATTCGGTTAATTTGGCCAGCGTTTTTATTGAATTGTGACGTGATCTTGTTTTTCTGTATTATTTATTAATTACTATTTTCCTCAAAATGATTGATGGGTTCTCAACGATATTACAATCTAGTATATCATTACACATAATATATTAACATATTAATCAATTACTTAGCTAATTTCTGTTAATAAGTGTAATGATTAATATTCTACTTTGTACGAAATAGGCGCGGGTGTCCCATAGGGCAGAGTACTGAGACCGGTGTAGTACCTGATATACACTGCCGATCTCACAGTTAATGAAGACACAGTCACTACAATCTAAGTTGACGACATTGCTGTCCTGTATTCTGATCCAAAAACTGCTTTCTAACTTCTGTGCCATCTAAATAAAATAGCAAAATATATAACAAAATTTAGTTGCTAAAGGGACCATCTTTCCATTTTTTACACTAATTTATTCATGTAATATGAAGATATTTTCATTCATTCGGTCATTTGGTGACCTAGATTTTTTTCACAATGTTTCTATATGTATACATTTTCAGACTTTTCTATTTATTATTGAATTATTATATTTATTTATTATATCTAGTGTAAATGAAAATATATGGCGTGTACCACGTCTTGTGTAAGATTTGGCATGTAAACTAAGCAATACACACGCATCGCATTATTTACACGAATGCAGTGTTGCCACATGCAACCAGATGTATTATAGTTCTTCCAATAAAACAGCCAATGCACGTCATAGATGGATCGAATATACTACCGAATGGTGTATGTACAAATATAAAAATCGTTTTAAACTAGAAGCGGATTTTTTTCTTTTTATTTTAACCTATTAAAAAAAAAGACAGAGATCTGTCTGTCTGATGAGTCGAAGTATGTAACACAAATCGAATTTTATAAACTAAATTGATTTTTGTTGGTACTAGTCGACCCTTTTGTCAAATATCTAAAATATTCTTAAAAACCTTAGTGATAATAATTAGACGTTACAAATTGACGTCATAAATTTTGATGGCGCGCATTGTTTGTTTTATTGGACAGACTATATATTGCACGGTGTTCATGATATATTGTCTATTATTTATATATTACATTAAAGAAGCAAATACAATTAAATAGGATGGTATAAGATTATTTCTAAAATTATAATAATCGTGTTATTACAGTTTTATTATTTTAACTCAGATTCTTTGAAATCGAATTATTATTGTAATAACGAATAATAAATTTCTTTCCGCCAAAATCTAAATCCATGAAAAATCCTCGTCTAGTTTCATATAAAATTTAAAATATAATTTATACCTTCAGAAAACACATGTAACTTTTTGTGTATCCGCATATCTTTTGAATATAAATCTCGTGGTGTAATCCGACATAAGTTTTTTGTGCTACTATACATCCTAGTCGTAAATGCCAAATTGCTTCTGAAAAATTTAGGACGTTCTGTTTCCTGATATTGTGCTGTCTTTATATTCCTCTTATCTTGTCAACTGAACAAAATTAGTTTTTTTTAATCAATTTAATTCCCTTCAAGTATGATACACTGATTATAGAGATCCTCCAACTTTTCGATACCATTTTTATAGTAGGATTGGTCCTTTGTTTCAAAATAGGCCTTACCTCTTCATTCGACGAAAATTTCTTCCCAGCGAGCATTCTTCTGAGATCTGAGAACAGGAAATAGTCGCTGGTGACCAGATCTGGAGAATACGGTGGATGAGGAAGCAATTCGAAGTCCAATTCATGGATTTTTGCCATCGTTTTTAACTGACTTGTGACACGGTGCATTATCTTGGTGAAGGAGCACTTTCTTTTTCTTCAAATGCGGCCGTTTTTTCGGCGATTTCGTCATTGAAACGGCCCAATAACGCTACGCAATAGTCGCTGTTGATGGTCCTTTTCTTTTTTTTTTCAAGATAGTCAATGAAAATTATTCCATGCGTATGACAAAATATAGCCACGCTTTGGAGCGGGTTCATCGTGTTCAGTATGCTCGGATGACTGTAATTGGACATCGGAGTGAAATGATGGAGTCATGTTTCATGCATTGTCACATATCGACGCAAAAACTCGAGTTTATTGCGCTTGATCATCTTCAAACACCACTCCGAATCATCAACTCGATGTTTTTGGTGGAAAGTGAACTCGCGCGGCACCCACTTTGCACAGAGCTTTCTCATACCCAAATATTCGTGAATCATATAATGTACACGTTCAGTTGATATCTTTATCCATTTTTTTTCCATTTCCATCCATTTTTTTCACAAGAACAAAAGTGGCTTCACTCAAAATGCTATAATTCACAAATTAATGAGCTGTCAAATTTATACAAGCATCATTTGAGGGTCGGGGCTAACTAAAAAAACATATGGACAACATATGTGTCAGACCGGGTACTTTTCAATTGCCTGTTAAACATAACTTAATACAATTATTTTGGTGGAAGCTGTTAGTCTGAAAACTATCCGTAGAGAAGTTCAAGATATGTAGTTCTTTGAGGGACGTAGAATATCCCTTCACAGAATTTTGGGTAATATAGGATTTGAATAGTGTAAAGGTAAACCACGAAGGGATGTGATGGAACTTTCAGACATTGCATTTTACAGAATATAAGAACAACATTTTTAAAATCAAGGTAGACTTATTTTAAGACATGGACTTTCAGAATGGGGTCTCATCAAATTGGATGACGTAAGTTCACTATTTTACGAACGAACTATACATTAGACACCTCACACCATCTTATTAATAAATAAGTATCGTGTATGCCTCAGATGTACATATTATATTGACCATTCCCTCTATCTCTTTATGCAGACGTATTGAGAGGGAGTAAGTGGTGCCTTCTCTAAAAATATTCTTATATTTCACTTATAGTTACTATAAATCGTTTAAAATTAAATAAGAGTATCTAAAAAATTCTACATACCGCTTTTTTTTATCAGAATCTTCGTATTTTTATTTATCAGCGTGGTATTTTTTTAATACCAAAGGCTGGGTAAATATTTGAAGATTATCAGCATACATCAACATTCGGGCATAAATTATGGGGGATGGGGAATCGATCCTATCTAAATAGAGAACGAAAAATATTGTTTCTTTACATGCCGTTCCCGACCGCTTCGAACTGACAACGTACGTGAACAATCCATTTTAATACATTAAATATTCAGTACATCGTGACTTATTGGTTTTCGAAAGAAATACAATGAAGTGCCCTTTCCAGAATTACGGAATACGTGTCTGCCCTAACGAAACGTCGATGATAAACCGCTCCTTGCGTTTGTGTACATATACACCAACGGAAAACATATTGTTTAAAAAATCATTCTTCAAAATTTTAACTATTACTCCTGATTTTTTAGGTTAATATAATATTAAATTATTGAACGTATCTGATCATATTCATGTTAAAAAGTACACAGTTGTTACTATTATTCTTTTTCCCTTCTTCATTCCGCGTCATTACAGTTTATTTCAAAACTATACGCCATGTGTGTGTTAATCTTCTAAACTGCTTGTTATTGTATTTTTGTAATGAGAGAGCCTCGTTATTTCTACGCATTCCATCCTTCTACTAAGTCCCCGGCCTGACACACAGATAGCACTACTAGAATTAAATCCATATGTTTTTTAGTTAGCCCTAACGCTTAAAAGATGCGTGTATGAATTTGACAGCCATCGGATCATTAGTTTGTAAATTACAGCATTTTGAGTGAAGCAAATTATTGTTATTGTGAAAAAAATTTATAAAAAGAATTTCGCGTGTTGATAAAATATTGCTTTTTGAAGGTAAATATACAGTTGAAGCAATAACTTGGCATGATGACGAGTTTCCGAACACTGCCCCAGGAAAATCAACCATCAAGGATTGGTATGCTAAGTTTAGAGGTGGTGAAATGAGCACCGAAGACGATGAACGTAGTGGATGCCCAAAAGAGGCTGTTATCGACAAAAAAATTAAAAAAATCGACAAAATGATTTTGAACGACCGAAAATTGAAATTGAGTGAAATAACAGACACTCTAAGGATATCAAATGAATGTGTACATTATATCATTCACGAATATTTGGGTATGAGAAAGCTCTGTGCAAAGTGTTTGCCGCGCGAGCTCACTTTTAACCAAAAGCAACGACGAGTTGATGATTCGGAACAGTGTTTGAAGATAATCAAGTGTAATTAAACCGAGTTTTTGCATCGGTATGTGACATGGATAAATCCATGTCACATAGGATAGATCCATCATTTCACTCCGAAATCCAATCATTGCTGCACTGCACACGATAAACCCGCTCCAAAGCGTGGGAAAACGCAACAGTCGGCTGGCAAGGTTATGACGTCTGTATTTCGGGATGCGCATGGAATAATTTTCATTGACTATCTTAAAAAAGGAAGAACCATCAACAGTAACTATTAGTTGGCATTATTTGACCGTTTGAAGGACGACATCGCGGAAAAACAGCCGCATTTGAAGAAGAAGAAACTGCTGCTTCACCAAGAAAATGCACTGTGTGACAAGTCAATGAAAACGATGGCAAAAATCCATGAATTGGGCTTCGAATTCACCGTATTCTCCAGATCTGGCTCATAGAAACTATTTCCTGTTCTCAGATCTCAGAAGAATGCTCACTGGGAAGAAATTTTCATTGAATGAAGAGGTGATCGCCGAAACTGAGTCCTATTTTGAAGCAAAGGACAAAATAGTACTACAAAAATGGTATCGAAAAGTTGGAGGGTCGCTATAATCGGTGTATCATCCTTGAAGGGAATTATGCTGAATAAAAAAAATTTTGCCAAAAATATGAGTTTTACTATTGTAGGCCGGAGACTTTTCAATTCATCTGTTACATAAATCTGCTGAGACTGGCGAAGTCTTGAGCACCTTTTGAATCTCATGTGCTCTTTTCCTCCTATTCCATATATTATTATTATTTTGTGCAAATTCTCCTTTGGTACTTCTTGCAATACTCTTCCCTTCCTAGCTATCAAGATACAGTTGGATATACCTTTAACGCATGCATTGAGAAATATTGAGTATGACCCTTAAAGCTGTTCCTTTTCCTGGAACCTTTCCAATATTTCAACAATGTTATTGCTTGTGGTACCCCATAAATGAATGCCTTAGGTCTTATATTGGCTTGAGGGCGGATTTATATATCGTCATGTTGCTTTCATATCTTCATATCTTAGATAAAGGTGGCGACCTTTTAGCCAATTCACGAACGTCGAGTTGTTTACGCTTGGTCTAGATGTATTTCTGCCATAACACTGTGTGAGTTTAAGAAGCTGACTTGTGTTGAATTCCTTATTGTATTGTTAAAAACATTGTCTTTTGATGTGGTTGTCTAACATGTCCTTAGTAATATTATACTATTTACACTTAGAAATAGTATTATTCCACAATGATAGTTGATGTCCTTCCATACTTATTGCATATACTTAACAAAATAAATAGAATTTAACTGAAAAGTTTGTGCTAATTTGAAAGTTGTTGCTATATTACTTAGACTCCGGGGGTGTTCCAAGATATATTGGTGTTTTCTCTGTTTGTGTAATAGTAGAGACATCAAAAATTATTTCATAAAGTTAAATATTGGCAAAAAAACTTACTTTATTTGCGGTAAATCAAACGTTATCAATATGAACATTTTATTCCACTAGAAAACGTGATTCTTCAACCTTTATATATAGAAACTTAGTTTAATGAAACATTTTGTCAGTCATGGATAAAAATGGTAAAGGATTTTTGTACTTGAAATCTGTTTTCTTTAATTTAAGTGATACTAAAGTAACAGATAGCATATTTGTTAGCCCACAAGTAAGAAAAGTTATAAAAGAAAACCCAATGTATTCAATGAAAATCTTATCTCTAAATAGTTAGTGGCGTGGATATGTCTGAGGATAATAATCCATAGATTTTTAGACAATCGTAAAGTTGAAAGTGGCGAGTTTCTAGTCAATGACTAATAAGAAAAGTTTTAAATGACGGGGTGCAGAATGTTTTTAAAAATTTATTTCTTCTACACCCATTTCGATTTTTTCCCTTTTCTCCTTAAACTCAGAATGGTGAGTGACGAACAAGATGAATGCTTTCATCAGGATATAAATTAGCCTCTCTTTGATTTTGAGCCTCATCTGCTTTGCTTTTGATCTAACGTGAACATTATTTTATTATATATGTATAATATTGTTATACATACATTTTACAATCCTTTAAACTTGCTATCATATTTAAACGGATGTAAAAATATTGGATTTTTTATAGGTTATTGAATATTTTCGATATATTTGTGTTTAAGTGAATGCCAGCTTCAGAATTCACATGACAATCTTCGTCTTCTTCACAAATTGATGCAAAGCTCGCATTAACATCAAGGAAGATGATGACTGACTCTCTGATACTCTTGCAGTAAGGAAGTTTATTAAAAAAACACTAGAATTGGTTTGTAAGAAGGACATTGTCTTCTAATTACACTTTCCGTATCTGATTACCATTGTGTTTGTCAGGACAGACATACACAAAGGTTTTTTGAAGGTACTGTGGCTTCAAAAGGAGTTTATGAAAATAATAGTTCAGATTCTCGCTGCGAAAACCTTTTAAAAAGTTCTACAATGACGAAAATGTGGTTTAGCTACCAAAATGATCAAAGACTAAAGATCAAAAAACAGATATATTATTGATCAATGTTTGAAGTTTATGCCAAACCGCTTGTAATAAAAATTAAATATAATGAAGTTATATAATTAAAAGAAGTCCTGAAATATTGTTCGAATATCCCATTCAGCCTAAAAATAAATCATATATAAATTAATTAATTAATGATCCAGGTTGAATTTTGCAGAAAGCCTCGATAAATCCACGCCCGGTCTAAGTCTTACTAACCCATTTGATACCGCGATCTAAAAGATTTGCGAGGTTTATTTTGTTGGATATAAGGGAAGCTTGACCTTCGCAATCGATCCGGTTTCATTTCATTCAAATGATGTTTGGTTCGAGCGACTTTACGTGGATATTGTTTTGTTATTTGTCTTAGTGTTTCGGTAATATATGATGTTGATTATTAAATAAATCTAGGTCAAGGTTGAGACGTAAATTTATATTAAAATATAACACGTTGTACGAATTGATTTATCTGTATTCTAGCTAAACCCTGTCATGTTACGATGTATCCTCTTACATCTAAATCTTGAAAAACACTTGTCCCTCTAGTATATTAAATTTGAATGCTCGAATATATGACTGACTCAGATAATAGATCAAATGAAAGTCCTCGGCCTGACACATAGATGGCGCTACTAAAATTAAATCCATATGTTTTTTTAGTTAGCCATAACCCCCAAAAGAGGCGTGTATACATTTAATAGTTGTCGGTTCATTAGTTTGTCAATGATAGCATTTTGAGTGAAGCAACTATTGTTATTGTGAATAAAATGGATAAGAAGGAATTTCGCGTATTCGTAAAATATTGCTTTCTGAAGGGAAAAAATACAGTTGAAGCAAAAAGTTGGCTTGATGCCGAGTTTCCGGACAATGCTCCAGGAAAATCAACCATCAAGGATTGCTAAGGTTAGACGTGGTGAAATGAGCACCGAAGACGGTGAACGCAGTGGACTCCCAAAAGTGGTTGTTACGTTGACGAAAACATTTCAAAAATCCGCAAAATGATTTTGAATAACCATAACTTGAAAGTGATTTAAATAGCAGACACTCTAAAGGTATCAGCTAAATGTGTACATCATTCACGAATATTTGGGTATGAGAAAGCTCTGTGCAAAGTTGGTGCCTTGCGAGCTCACTTTTGGCCAAACACAACGACGAGTTGATGATTCGGAGCAGTGTTTGAAGATGATGAAACGTAATAATAAAAGTCCAATCGATAGTCATCCGAGTGGACTGCACACGATGAGTCCGTTCCAAAGCGTGGAAAAACGCAACAGTCGGCTGGCAAGGTTATGGCGTCTGTATTTTGGGATGCGAATAGAATAATTTTCATTGAGTACCTTGAAAAAGAAAGGACCATCAACAACGACTATTACATAGCCTTATTGGATTATTTGAAGGACGAAACCGGCGGCATTTGAAGAAAAAGAAAGTGCTGCTTCACCAAGACCCTGTCAAAAATCCATGAATTGGGCATCGAGTTGCTTCCTCATCCACCGTATTCTCCAGATCTGGTCCCCGGCGACTATTTTCTGTCCTCAAATCTCAAAAGAATACTGGTTGGGAAGAAATTTTCGTCGAATGGAGAGGTGATCGCCGAAATTGGGGCCTATTTTGAAGTAAAGGACAAATCGTACTACAAGAATGGTATCGAAAAGTAGGAGGGTCATTATAATCAGTATATCACCCTTAAAGGGAATTATGTTGAATTAAAATGTGTTTTACTATGGTAGGCCGGGGACTTTTCAATTGACCTTTTATATGCAAAAATAATAATATAAATAAGTTCAGTTTAAAACACTAAGAACAACAATTAACATGATGGTTACCATGGCAACGTAATTGTAACAAATTATAAGTAAAATAAAAGTTTCTGTTGACTGGATTTCTATGGAGTTCTACCTATTAGCGACCAATTTAGAAATAATCCCAGAATGTATCCTGCCTTACCCGGCTTGGTTACTGGCGTGACAGGGATGATTGTCGGATTTTGCACTCTTGCCTTATGGACAGTCACACTTATATACAATCACAAACATAAATCTCTATATATTTCTTAGCTTAGCCAATAACTTCTTGTATTTGCGATATAAATCTAAGAGATTTTCGTTATTAAAATTCATGTGCATATATTAATATAATGATAATTACTGATTATTAATGCTTTATATTTGAAACACAGATCAGCTATGTGGTTTAGGCTTATATGGAGGATGTTATTCAATCGCATTTCTATTAAAATTAATAATCTTAAACTGATCTCAGAGCTGAAGCAAAAAAAGACCTGATGATGGCAGATGAAATAATGTTGAAACGTTGGCAAGAAATGTAAAGGTTGCTTATTAAAATCTATAAATTCCAACACGTCCTTATGAAGCCTATGTATGATTATAATATACACAAAGAACAAATATCAACTGAAACAGTGATGCTTATATTTTAAGTTTATAAAATATTTCTATATATGACCTGTATACATACTTAATAGCGATAAATAGAAAATTCATTATGAATATGATAGATATCCCTGGGGTTTCCAGGGTCCCAGTTCGTATATTGAGGAGATCTAAAACTACAGGTCTTGAAGATGGCAGATGAAATTATGTCGAAACGTTTTCAGGACATTTAAGGTCGCTCTTTGAAGCCTCTAAAGGCCAACAAGTCTTTAGGTAGTTTATATATGATTACAATATACATAGAGAACCAATAGTAACTGAAACAGTTATGCTTATATTTTAATTCGACAAAATATTTTATATCTCACTCAATATATTTTATATCTATCAAAAGAGTGGAAGAAAAATTCGAATGAAATGATAAAGATAATTGTATGATTTACTATATAAACTGATACATATTTTATTTAATTTTTTTTTCTTTCTTCTGCAGAATTATTTAGTGTGTTAGGTGGGCTGTAGCGTCGAACTGACTATAAATAATCCTGTCAATGTTATCAGAAATGTCGTGACTTTTACTTTTAAAAATTATTAAAATCCTTCAGCACCTTTTCAGAGCTCTCTTGAAAAATGATCTTGGTATAGAAATGTTAGTTATTTACACTAACTCTATTCCGTTAAAATTTATATAATTTTTTGCGATCAAGGGTATATCTTCAGTTTGAAGTTGGTGCCGAGGCCTCAAACAACATAAAAATAATAATATAATTTTATGTCATAAACTCAAAATTAAATTAGGAACAACACAAATCTCATTTAATATAATTTTTTGGGCTCGGTACCGACTTCAAACTGATTTTCATTTAGTTATTACAACGATTATTGTGTTAAAAGTGTAAGTTTCATTATTTGTTATTTTTTTAGTGAGTTCCTTTTTTAATTTTTGAGGTCGGTTCAAGATTTTTTTGTAAAAATATTTTTTATTATTTGCAGATCGATTATATCGACTTTTTGTACGTACTTGATTTAAATTACATAAGACATTATACACCACTTCACTTACAGACATCATATCTAAGGCATCTGTGCAAACTAGGCCTTGTATATTCAATAATATTTAAGTTGATAAAATATTTTTATATTTGACGTGTACGTATATTTAACAAGTCTTTATGAAGTCTATATATGATTACAAGATACGTAGAGAACCAATGACAACTGAAACAGTGATGCTTTTATTTTAAGTCGATAAAATAGTTTAATATTTGACCTGTATATATTTTTAACCGTGATAGATAGGAATTTCATCACGAATATGATAGATCGTCCTCCAGCTTCTCCGGCTATGCTACACTAATCCATCATTTGACGTGAACATATTTGAAATTGATATCAAAGGAAAACATATTTGAATTTTTCATTGTTTTAAAATACTATTTGGTTATGTTTAGTTTATATATAACCTCGCAACGTAAATCCAACGATAAATAATTATAAATATACGATTTTATATTTAATTAAAATACTGAAATATAAAAGGCAGTCGAATAAAATTTTATAAAGTTCAGTATATTTTATATCTATCGAAAAAGTGGAATGAAAATTAGAAAATGATAAAGACAATTGTATAGTACTATACAAACTGATACATATTTTATTTAATTTTTCTTGTTCTTTCTTCATCTGAATTATTTAGTGTGTTAGGTAGGCTGTAGTGTTGAACTGGCTATAAATAATTCTGCAAACGTTATCAAAAATGTCGTGACTTTTACTTTTAAAAATTATTAAAATCCTTCAGCGCCCTTATACAGCTCTTTTGAAAAATTATCTTGGTAGGGAAATGCTAATTATTTACACTAACTCTATTCCATTAAAATTTATTTAATTTTTTGTGATCAAAGGTATATATTCAGTTTGAAGTCGTTGCCGAGTCCTCAAATAATACAAAAATAATAATATAATTTTATGTCATAAACACAAAATTACATTAGGAACAACATAATTTTTTTAAATATTTGCACATCGATTTTTAGATCGATTATATCGACTTTTTGTACGTACTTAATCTAAATTACATAATGCATCTATGTAAAATAGGCCTTGCATATTCAATAATAATTAAATTTATAACGGAGCTATTAATCAAACACGGAGCTTAATTTTTATTCTATTATGTTCATCATGTGTTTCCAATTGCACTGTATGAGTTTAAGCTCTTCTTTCGTACATTTTTCCTTGAGTACAAATTGAGCAACAAAATCTTTCAAAGACTTTTTTTGGCCAATAGTTATTATATATATTATATAGCCGACATAATTAAAATTAAAGAGTTACAGAATCAAAAACAGAAACAGTTAAGTCAAGAGTCGAGAATTAGCGAGAATAATAGAATTAAACGAGTAAAAGAATTACAGAATTAATGAAAGAATATGAATGAAGAAACAGTCAACAAGAGGGAATCAGTATTATCCTAAACCAGATAGATGATGTAGTAAGTCATTTTCATCTAATTCGTAATTCTTTTCACCATTTCGTATCGATTTAACATCTTTTCTTGTATACATTTTTATATTATCTATTTAAATAAACAAACTCCTCTTTGTGCATTTATTTACACAAAGAAGAGAAAAAAATAAATTGTAGTTCGTCTGCAACATTGTATTCTCTCCTTTACAACTGAACACTGTCGATGCTTAAACAACAACAAAATAATAGTATTCCAAACTAATTTTATATTTAGAATATTTAATTGTCAAAAATCTGTTCATGTCAATTTTGCGTTGAGGGGAATAGATAAAGAGCTAATAATTAGCTAATTAGCTCATGCCTTATGATTAGTTAATTAGCTAATCGTTTGAGGCATGTCCAATTCGTATAGCAGAATCAACGATATATCACTGTCTCCATCTAAAACGTTGATTAGACTAGATGCTGCAGTGTAAACATGGTTGTATTATGTTGGTCTCTTATTCATATATTCATTCATTGGCCAGATTACTGTGAATGAATATCTCAACACTTTTCGCGATAAAATTTTTACTATGCCTAGCATATTGATATCAAACATTGCAAAAAATTGCAAATTATTAATCACATTGAACTCCGTTCATATACTGCATCGAAATATATATATATATATATATATATATATATATATATATATATATATATATATATATATATATATATATATATATATATATATACATGTATATTAATATTAAAGAATTTCTAACTAAATTACTAAAAATAGTAACTCAAGTAAATAACAAATATTTAATTTTCTGTAATTTAAAAGTATTTTATAATGTGATAACGAGAAAAAAATCGTAAAAACAAAATTATATAAGCGATTCACATTTTATGTACACAAGTAATTCAATCGATACATTAAAAGCAGTAAAAGTAGAACGTCAATATAAATTTGAAACCTGCTATAATTGGCCTAATACAATTCCGCCAGCTGTGAATAATTCAATTTCCTTGAATTGATAGAATATAACATTGTTATTGCTAATAAATCGACAGGGAAAATGGCGTGATCAACATATTAAAACCAAACGGTTTCACTGTATTTTATAATTCTATTTTTGTAACGGCCAATAAGGTTACAGACGACACTAAAATCGAATGGATTAAATAATTGATAAGGTTGACGACCCGCTTTATAGAGGTCAGAACAAACAAGTGGTTTAAACGTTATGTTCGTCGCTCTATTTTACAAAAAAATACAGTGTTATATTTATATTAATTTATAATATAGCAGAGAGACAATATTATATAATCACCTGACATATACACAATATTTATTCATTAACAACTATATTATACACTGGTTAAGTCACTGTTAAAAACAGCCAAAATTCTTAGCGTGAATAGAGTATGTGAACGGAGTTCAATGTAGTTACCAGCGGAATGTTATCAATAATTTTGGAGATGGAAATCTACTCTTCACTATCTGCTCTAAAATTTCCCATACCGGCTCAATATTTCATGATATTTTGAGGCTCCTCAAACCAAGACTGACTATATATGAATATTCTTGGCTGCGTATATGCGCGCGTTATCATCTGGGAATATAGCAGTGTTTGTTATCAATGTGCTAGACATAGTAAGAATTTTATCGTGTAAAATGTTAATATATATATATATATATATATATATATATATATATATATATATATATATATATATATATCCTTCTAGTCCATTTGTAGATCTTGCTGACTGCCACTTGTATCTATTCCATAGCCTTAGACAGAGATAATTCTTTGGCCATTATACAGGTATCGTCAGCAACTGCTCCAAGCACTGTTTTTTTGTTGATTAAAGCTTTTTCACCAATGTATATAGATGATCAAAATACATGCAAATATCTACAAATTTTATTTACATTTACATAAAGCTGTACTAACAGGTCAAATGAAAAGGCCCCGACCTACCATTGTAAAATACATTTTTTTGGCAAAATTAGTTTTTTATTCATCCTAATTTTCTACAAGGATACATTGATTATAGCCACCCTCCAACTTCTCGATAAAATTTTTGTAGTACGATTTGTCCTTTGCTTCAAAATAGGCCCCAGTTTCAGCGATCAGCTCTTCATTTGACGAAAATTTCTTCCCAGCGAGTATTCTCTTGAGATCTGAGAACAGGAAATAGTCGCTGGGGGCCAGATCTGGAGAATATGGTGGATGAGGAAGCATTTCGAAGCCCAATTCATGGATTCTTGGCACGGTACATTGTCTTGGTGAAGTAGCATTTTCTTTTTCTTCAAAGGCGGCCGTTTTTCGGCGGCTTCGTCCTTCAAACGGTCCAATAAAGCTATGTAATAGTCGCTGTTGATGGTTCTTCCTTTTTCAAGGTAGTCAATGAAAATTATTCTATGCGCATCCCAAAATACAGATGCCTTAACCTTGCCAGCCGACTGTTGCGTTTTCCCATGCTTTGGAGCGGGTTCATCCTGTGCACTCTCGGATGACTGTCTGACTGATGACTGGATGATTGGACTTCGGAGTGTAAATGATGGAACCATGTTTTATCCATTGTCACATATCGACGCAAAAACTCCGGTTTATTACGCTTGATCTTCAAACACTGCTCCGAATCATCAACTCGTCGTTGTTTTTGGTCAAAAGTGAGTTCGCGCCGGCACCCACTTTGCACAGAGCTTTTTCATGCCCAAATATATGTGAATGATATGATTGATGTACACGTTTAGTTTATATCTTTAGGGTGTCTGCTATTTCATTCAATTTCAATTTACGGCCATTTAAAATCATTTTCCTGGGGCAGCGTTCGGAAATTCGGTATCAAGCCAAGTTTTTGCGCTAACTGTATTTTTCCCTTCAATAAGCAATATTTTATCAACGTGCGAAATTCCTTTTTATAATTTTTTTTCACAATAACAAAAGTTGCTTCACTCAAAATGCTATAATTCATAAACTAGTGATCCGACAGCTGTCAAGTTTATACACGCACCGTTTGAGTGTTAGGACTATGTGTCAGGCCGGGGAGTTTTTAATTGACCTGTTAATAAAAGCAGCACATACATATGCGAATTATTTATAGGAAAGAAAGACTAAATATTATATAACAAAGACATTGTTACTGTCGGTAAAATATAACAAAACGTTACAGATATGTTGGATTGATTGAAGGCGTATTGGATCCTCTTCAAGGACGCTCTATTAATAACTAAATTAGTCAAATTGGCTATTTTTCAACCCATATGCTATATAATATCACCGATAGACTTATTTCATCCACATTTTTTAATATGTTCCACAGAATGATTGATTGATTGCTTATTTAATTGAGAGCTAAAACGATCCATCATTCTCTTAATTAAGCGTCTGTATACCACATCAGCCAGTCCCCAATTACATCGTTGATAAAAATGTTTAGTTATTTATTTTAAAGAGATCGAAGGGTCATTTTTCAGTTTCAGACCAAACACAATACGTTTTCTTTCGACTAGAGTGATTGCTGGTTGTATTTTGCCGTCGCGGTTTAACGGGATAAGTACAAGATGTATGGCTCTTGGTGTTGTTATCCGTAATAGCAAGATCTTGTTTACGTGTATTCATATTTTTTGTTCGTTTTTTGTTTGTTAAATGAATTCGTGGGCGGTAGCTAGACGTATGAGTATAACTTGACACTACTGAAGGTAATATAGTGCCAACTAATCCTATGTTCATTACCATATCTCTGAATTCCACAAATTTCACCAAGTCTTTCATTTTAATTTGTGTACTAAATGGAATACTCTAATAATACTAAATAGAAATAAATTTATATTTTAAATTATACAATATTTAATTATATTAATATATTCAAATTATATCTAAATGAAAATAATAAAGAAAAAGATCCAGATCTTTTGAAATGCATTTAAGATCCAATATATTACCGTCCATTATACCGTTCTTTATAGATTCATCAAAAAGAAGCCTTAAAGGAGTTATTTCATTCCTGTAGGTCACTCCGTACACAAGAAATCTACACGAACTTCAGACCTCGGACAACAAGCTGAGCTTATCAGTCGAATCACTGGGCCGAAAAGAGTTAGTCATGGAGGGGGCTTAAAGTTGATAAAAAAGGACGCCCTCCAAGAAATATTGGAGTTGGGTTATACACATAATGTTGGGTTTAATATAAAGATGGAGATTACTTCAAATACTTAATAAATCATAAACATGCGAACTATAAACAAATTGTTAAAAGATTGCTAAAAATTTCAAGCTCCTCTAAAAGTAGATTTTCATTATTTCCACGTCGATTACTTTCTGGAAAATTTCGGATATGTGAGTGAAAAGCAAGGTGAACGATTTCACCAGGACACTAATGAGGTCTACTCTTTAGAGAGACCTTCCATATTCTCCACCGAACACTGTGGTGTGGCGAACAAGTGGAGGAGCCCCACTGGGGAAAAGAAAAGGTTTTTATGTGCGCTAGTGGATATATAGTAGACAAAAAATAAACGTATTTAACGGTCTTTGTCTTTTGTTTTAATTCTTTAAGTCACCAAACCTAATTATTCTTTGTTTAAAGACATGTTTGACTAACATGTCCAACATTGGGAGTTTGTTTCATATTTTTACTAAGAATTCAAACTTTTTCCTTTAATGAAACAAGTAATTTTATTTTTCAACAGGTGATCAACTAGATAGTAATACAACATTTAATTTAGAAAATACTTAAAATACTTAAATAAATGCATTTTTCTTAAGAATACCTTATATTTTGCAGCTATAACAATGGCATAGATACTGTGTACCCAGTGGGAAGCAAATTTAACGGGTTTTATTTCTTGTTAAAATATAGTCTCAATGTGTTCTCTAACACTTCTATAACCAAATACATACACTTAATGGGTATTAGTTAAGTTATCTCTAGAATGCGTAACAATTTTTAATTTCTGTGTTTTATATCTGCAACTTCAGTCGTTTACACCACTTAAATATTTAGTTACGGAATAATTTCAAAAAAGATAAATACTTTTTTGAAACAATAATTTCCTTTAAAATTTGCACAGTATTTAATTCAATATGAATAGGAAGGCACTTTTTTCATATTTAAGTGAATAATTGCTTCTCGAATACCTAACAAACCTAACATTTCTAACATTGTCTTCTTTTCCACTGAAAATCCAACCTTCTCTGAAATCCTATTCCTAATGTATACCTTGTATTTCTACATCAGTGTTAGTTAACTAATTTAATATTGAAGATAATTCAGTTATTACTATAATTGCTTAAATATTTCTAATATTTTTTTATAGATTTTTTACGACCTACCCTATACTAAAAGTTATATTTCTGTTTTTATATGCCGTAGGCCAGTATTTTTTACCCAGACTTATTAAATTCATGTAGTCTAGTTCCTTCATTGTTATGTATGAAGTTTTAAAAGTTATAGGAATTTTAAATTGCTGCATAGTTATGCTTGACGGTGGAAATATTTTTGCCATTGCTAGTTTCATTTTGCTCGAGCTTCAGTTAATTTTTCATTATACATCTTTTGCCTCAGCCTTTTTGACTCGCGAATTTGGCATTGTCATACAATACGGTATGTTTTTGATAATACATTCACAGAATATCTTATAGCGTATATGTATGCCTTTTTTGTTTTTATGACAAAACGGTTGATTAAAATATATTAATAATTATCGCTAAGACATTATTAATGATGTTTGAGAAATATTTTTGACTTTTTTCGCAAGCCTTAGGCAGTGTTTACCAAATTCTTATATCCAAATTTGTTCAAAATATATTAGAGGTAAACATAATACCAGTTGATGCTTACAACTATTTAAAACCTAGGTTCAGTCAGAATATGCTTATACTTCTTACTTATATAATTTTATATAGTCCGTTCAATAAAACAGCGATATCACGTCATCTAAATTGATGACGTCAAAAGGTTGCAATGATGCAGCATTAAATCTGAGTTTTAGTTCATTTTGGCTTGGACATATCAAAATTCTAATCTAAATAAAATAGTGAAATATATATGTTATAAAATATAATTTATTTTAACATTATAGTACTTCTAATACGAGTACATATATTATCAAAGGATTATCAATTAATTGTAGAGTCATTATAGTTTATAGGTAAGGGTTGTGTTTTATCACATTTATTTTGAACTTTGTTCCATTCCAAATATAGGGAAGAGTTCTAGGTTCATTTTTTTATGTAGTGCTAATCCTGGAAGCCTAATCCACCTAATTAACAGTTGTATATACAAGTAATGTATATTAGTGTCCAGATCATTAGACTTTTGATCATTTGGTCTTGTAGTTTTGGGTTTGAAGATAAATAGTATTATGATGATATGATTAGACTATACATAATAATGGCAAACATTTAAGCACTTATATTAATTTTATCCTTAAGCTTCATAATTGTTGGTGATATGGAACCTGTTTTCCTTATGCCTGTTGTGTCGAAAATTGTCCTTATCCATTACTAAAATCTTAACATTTTACTGATTCTCATAATATATATTAGAAAATTTTGGTATCTTAAAGATTTTTTATAATATTCTTGTAATTGATACCAAAAATTTTACGAACCAAATTATTTTTTAAAATATTCGAATTTAGATGCCGAAATAAATTTAATAGCTGTAACATATTCGATGATAACTTCTTGAAATAACTATAATATTATATCGGGAATATTAGAGAACATGGTTCCAATATAATACTTTATTGGATAACAGGGACAGGGGCAAATATGTCGTTATAGGCGGCGTGGAGGCATTTCTTCTCCCTCTTGCCGTTTAATTTAATAAAACTTGTCGATGTTCCTTCTGATAATAAAGTACACTTTAATATTAAAATTGGAAATATCGGTCTAAAAATGACGTACATTTTTAGCTGTTTGAAATTTCTGAATATTATTTTATATTAAAAATAAACAATAATCAAATCATTTTTAGATGTTCTCTTCTGTTCTTGTTCAATATATTCGTAGATACATTCTGCCGTAAATGGCAGTTCAGGAATCATGTTGGTGGTTCCTTTTAGATGGTCTAGACTTAGATCAAAATTGATATACAAGACATGCTACACCAACTACAAGTAAACCGATATTTTACGTGTTTTTTCCATTATTCCTTGGATATTTTTATGGGCCATTTTAAATATGGAATTGTACATAATACCACATGAAACAATTAATTTTTGCGACAAACCTTGCGAGTCTTGATTCAAACAGTATAGATATTCATTAATATTTTTATACAAACAAGTGCATCTGTTGGTGATACTTGTATTAGCTACCTGTAATTTATTAATTTAATTCTTAGCAGCTGTAATAAATATCATTAAAATCAGTGGCAGTTTCTTTATCTATTGATACGAAAAAAAGACGCATACAGTTGGGGATGGTAACCTGGCGATAATGATGATGACTTGGACAGAGAGATGATGCTGTGTGTATGATGAGGCTGCAAGGAAATTATTTACAATATCAGTTAGTTGAACAATTGACAACAATAGCGATCATGCCAAAAGAATAAAAGAAAATAACTTAAATTTAAATATAAAACATAACTTAAATTTTAATCTTTTAAAGTTCTCATACGAAGAATAAAAGTATGAAATTGAGAAGAATGTAATTGGAGTGTTTAATTTATTAGATCTATTTATAAATACAAAGTTGAGAACAAAGGATGAAAGAATCAAAGGGAGATCAACGGGAAGATAGCCCGTGCTAATATTTGTAACTTGGAGAATAGGAGATAGAATACTCAAGATCACATAAAAGAAAAATATTATCAACTTAATATGAAAGAAAAATCAACTAAATAGATATGGTAGAAAGAATGGTAAACACAAAGTTTTGTTTTTATTTTTTACTTTGAATACAAATATAGAAATAAAAAGAGGAAACACTCAAGAACTAGGACAGTTTAAAAGTGGTTAACTAAGCATTTAGCAATTTTCAGAGATGGAAACGGCAACAAAGGAAGATAAAGGAAGTTTGTTAATCATTTCGGATAAAATATTAATCATAGGAAGACAAAAGAAAAGAAATATATAAAGACTTATAAGAAACAAACTATGAAAAACAAAGAACTAGTTTTAGAGTACACTTAAGAGTATAAAAATTAGAGCTATTAAGCCAAGAGATTTCAAAAATGTTGTGAATTGCAACAATAACAGAAATATCCACTAAATAATCCTACAATCTCTGGAATGAAATTAAACTAACTTTAAAATATGGTGATTTACCATTACGGTTTCAATTAAAAAACTCAGAAGAATTTGGAAAATAGTGCTTAGAGTGGTTTTTCCAAGACATATTTGACAATAGGTATCGATTGATATTACAAGGACTTTTCCCGATAATCAGCTTATCTAAGCTGATCGTCGATATAATACCGAGATCGAAATGCAACGTCTCGTTTCGTGGCTAGCATCGCATTTCCCTGAACAACTATGGTTAATATTCCGCTAGATGCCAAGAATGCGCCTGAAATTCGATGGGTTATTATCAAAATGGATGTCGTTCATAATCATTTACATTGATACTATCTCAGTGGTAATAATCCTTTGATATGCAGAGAAACAAAGATAATTTATTTACAGTGATTTGATAGAGATATCGTAAAATATATGTTATTTTCACTTTTAGCGAAAAAGCTTGTTTTTTTAATTTAAAGGAAATTCACTTTCTCACACTTTTTCAAAAATCAATCAATCAATTTCAAATAAAACAATCTATAATGTTTTAGTTATCTGTTATGTTTCTCTCAATGATATTAGATAATTGAGAACTGAAACATACTAGAAGAAAACGTTTGATGAAAACAACTCTTTGTTTTTCGAGGGCAAAACACATAAACGTTAACAAAATTGTATTATAACCAAATAATTGTTATATTTTAAAGTCTTTTTTATATCAACTAGGACTGGTCTGAACCTACTGATTAACGTGGGCTCGGAACCACGGTCTTAGGCATTAAGCCTACCGAATGACGAGTAACCAACTTAAAAATCATCCCAGAAAACCTCTAGTCTAATCCAGCCTGGTTACTAACGTGATTGGGGTGATTATCTTTGTCATATCTTGCACCTTGATCGCACACACAATTACAATTATAAAAAATCAGAAGCATAAATTTACCACAACTTACAAACATTTTGAACCATGAGTTCGAACCTATGACTATCGCAACAGTCTTGTCGCCTTTACTACTTCGCGAACCAAGTCGGTTATTTAACCTTAATTAATAATTAGTTGTTCCGGATGTCTGGGTTGAATTATCGAATATATTTGGTACATATTTTAAAAATTTGATTGCGCGATGTAATATTTAAAAAAATGATATTTAGAAAGTTATTTACAAAATATATATTGTATGTTACTAGCTAATAATAAAACAAGAAACCTGTTATGCCTTAGCCGAAGTGAATTAGTGTACAGTAATTGGTTAAGGTAAAAAGTTCGAATCCTGCTGGGACATGATCGTAAATTGATGATTGTGATTGTTTAAAATGTTGTTGATTGTCCTAGGCAAGAGTGTAAAATCCGACAAGGAAAATGGTCCCAGTCACGCCAGTAACCAAGCTGGATAAGACCGTATGTCTTCTGGGATGATTGCTAAGGTTGGTCGCTCGCCAGTCGGTAGGCTTAATGCTGCGGACCTTGGTTCGGAGCCCACGTTAAACTGTCGGTTCAGTCCAGATAAACCCATAGTTGGTAAAAGGAGACTTTAAAATATATTAAAAAAAAATCAATTATCAATTTCAGATTAATATTATAATATTTTGGATCAGTTTAATGGAACATTTTGTTGAAAGAGTTATAGCTCAAAAAATAATAGAAAAATATTTTACATAAAAATTATAAATTATCGAATGTTTGCACACTTTCCTTTTGGACAATCACAAACTTACATTTACTGCTATGCCTATCAGTAATAAGATATTGTAACAGTAGGAGGACTATCCTCTTGCCTTCATCACTGTGTCAACTAAGCCGGCTATTTTTGATAGCACTAAAATCTCATTTACTACTATTAAAACTTATATATTGTATAAATTAAAAGTTGTCTTATATTATTATGGTTTGAAGTATTAAAAAATATGTATCTGCCTTATATATTATTTTAAAAATTCTTATATCTGATAAGAAAAGCTTACTTTTATATTTCTTGATATTATTCATTTATATTGAGTACATCCAGCTAAAGTTTGTCCTTAAAATAAATGGCATTGCTCCGGGAGGACGTAAAATGTAAACTGCTGGCTAGTCAATAAAACCTACACTTAAACGCACGCAAACCCTTGCATGAATATTTTTTCGTTTCAGCTTTCGGGCCTATAGGAAAAGGATTATAATACACGAACATAGTTAACTGGCTTTTTATTCGCACACAAACATCAGTCATATGCTTGAACGCGTTCGTTATTTCAGGATAATGGTGATTAAATGGACTTTATCAGTTTTGGTTTTGAATTAACTGCAAAACTATATTTGTTAATCGTTTTTATGTATCTCTCATTCTTCCTATACGGATGTAGAAACAAGCTGGATATTAGCATTGTTATATCAAACATCACAATTTTGAGATAGTAACACAAGTTTAAACATTTGGGTCAACTTTTGAAACCAAGCAGATGAGAACGATTCTTAATGTTATTGGACATCAAATAACTAATTTCTTCAATCCTTATGTCAAGATTAATTCTAGTTTTCAAATTTGCCCATGATGGCAGCACTGCGCTTTTATATGATGACTTTTTTGTATTAAGAATTATTTGGAACTTGTTTTTGTGCTTGATAGCCTGTGAAAATGCAGAGACAATAGTGCAAAATCCATTTAAATTGTTTTTGTTACCTTTGTGGATAATTTATGCTCGGTAAACTTAGTCGGTAAACTTAGACAAGTCATGGGTATAGAAATTGTTTTGTAATGCGTATTGAACGAAACTGTACAAGTGCTCATTTGGTCACTTTTCTATTTCTGTTCTAAGATTCTGGTGAGATAACAGAAAAGTCATATAGATGATTGTTACTTTTGCTCGATGAATGTCGTCGACCCTAATGCAAAGATAGTACTGTGTAAATATGTTGACGTATCATCAGTATCAAAGATATTTCCACGTAAGGACAGTTATCCATCAGCAATTTGATATAGAAGTACTGAAGGAATAAGAGCAAAGAAACTAAAAGGATCAGACAATTTCTAAAATCATATAAAAGAAGTCAAAAGAGGATAATCTAAGCAAATATAATTATTTAAAACTAAAAAAGACGTAGAAAAAGACGAAAAATAATGAAAACAAAAAGTAGCTGCACAGTAAATTAACATAAAAAATTAACATAAAATACAGTTAAAGAAGAAGTGGCTAATAGAGTAGGTTCTAAGAGAAAAACCAAGACGAATACCAAGTAGAATAAGGGAATGATGAATGTGATGGCAAACGCGAAATGATTTTTTTTAATTTAAACTTTCTTTCTTTCAAAGAGACTTTGGAGTGTATAATGACAAAATACTTAGAAGACTTAAATGAAAATAGAATATATATGTCATATAGATTTATTAGGACATCGCACAGTACTGTAGTTAAAAATTAATTTTTGTTTGCTTTTAGTTTTATATCTTTTATATCTTAGAGTTTTACAATTGTTTTGCAGTAAATATACGTCTTGTGGATGTGGAGAGAAATTGGAATATGAGACGAAATTTACCAAAACGCTGTATCAATGTTATCGTTTTGCATTGAGTTTCGGATGTATTTGAGTATAAAATAGGTTATTTAATATGCTCCGGAATCTATACGTTCTAAAGAACTTATTTTTAGAGATATTTAACATATGCATTTCATTTGAGGTACGGAATAAATATCTGGTATTAGTGATGTAAACATTGTCACCGAGACTGGGGGAGATTAAAGAACTTAGGAGAAATTTCAGTTTATTTGCTGTTGAGAATAAATGATTTTCTTTCTTGTTCTCAATTTATTTTAAATCACTTTACGATTCATGAGAAAATACATGCTATATTAAATAAATCAGATAAAATGTCTATAATTAATTTCATTACCAGTTAAAAAACACTTCTGGAATGTAATTAGGAATTCTTAAGGAATTCATAATCTTTGATTTCTGATAGGTTTTTGTTCATTAAATTTTAATTTGAAACTACTTATTTACATTTTTGTCTATATTACTTTGTATTTCTGATACTATATAGTGTTAATTATTCAATGTCATGCTATAGTTTAATAACTGTAATCTAAAAAAGCTCAAATTAAATTAAATAAATAAGTATATTATCACTATAAATTATATAAACTGACAAGAATCTTGAAGTCAAAAAATTCGCTTCATTAAACTTGCAATTGTTTTTTATTCTCGGTGTATCTATCGCGTGTCATATCTAGTCTAGTAAAATGTAATTCTTTCTATCTAAAATAGCACTAATTGCATTTGCGTGTTTTGAAATAGCACCTATTCTATTTTTCCGATAACATATATCATCCAAGAAAAATACAGTGTAATCTAAAAATATCGCACGACAAATGAGAAGCAGAAACCACGTTATGGCCAGATACTATCTGTTTTTTATTAATTTGATTTTATCATTAGTAACATAATGTTATTTTATCACATTGTTATAGGACGAAGGTGTACGTTTTCAGGACAAATAATTAAGAGATATTAATATATATGATAAATAAAATACATGTTCATATATATGAACACAAAATGTGTAGTTAGAAAGTAAATGTTCATTTTGTTTGACTGCTATTGTCATAAGTTCCAAAAGAATGTTTGGCGACTTATAAATACATTGGTAAATATGATACTTGATGTTTTTCCATAAATTATAAGGTATGTTTCGAAAAGAGCAAACTGGGTAATAAAGAAGAAATGGCTATCATAATCGAAGAAATTATGATATTAAAAAACAATTTGTTCAAATATATAATAAATATAGAGCCAATTTATACTTTAAATGTTTTAGTAAAGTTGAATTGGACTAAAAGAAAAAAAACTAAGGAGACCAAAAAAAAAATAAATGTTGATATTTTTTAATTAGTGTTGTTATAAGTGCTAAGAAAAGTTTATTAAATTATATTATAGCTATGGTGCTTTGGCATAAATTACATTTGTCATGATATATAAAAATCATGATGTTGAAATCCTGTTATATTTTGCGGTTATCGACTTTTTCCGGACTTCTCTATTTATTCTCTAAACGAAAAAAATACCTTGGGGAACATAGTTCTCGGTGTATTGGAGAGATTAGCATTGGATGGAATATATATATATATATATATATATATATATATATATATATATATTTTTTTTTGTTTTGTTTCACTGCTATTGTCATAAATATTTTAGTAAAGTTAAAGTGGACTAAAAGAAAAAAAACTAAGGAGACCACAAGAAACAAATTACATTTGTTTCGAAAATAGCATATTTGTTAAAAAGAAGGAATGTTTATAGTGATTGAATACAATACAAAGAAAAAAACTAAGGAGACCAAAAAAAAAATAAATGTTGATATTTTTTAATTAGTGTTGTTATAAGTGCTAAGAAAAGTTTATTAAATTATATTATAGCTATGGTGCTTTGGCATAAATTACATTTGTCATGATATATAAAAATCATGATGTTGAAATCTTGTTATATTTTGCGGTTATCGACTTTTTCCGGACTTCTCTATTTATTCTCTAAACGAAAAAAATACCTTGGGGAACATAGTTTTCGGTTTATTGGAGATATTAGCATTGGATGGAATATATATATATATATATATATATATATATATATATATTTTTTTTTTTGTTTTGTTTCACTGCTATTGTCATAAATATTTTAGTAAAGTTAAAGTGGACTAAAAGAAAAAAAACTAAGGAGACCACAAGAAACAAATTACATTTGTTTCGAAAATAGCATATTTGTTAAAAAGAAGGAATGTTTATAGTGATTGAATACATTATGATATATAAAAATCATGATGTTGAAATCCTGTTATATTTTGCGGTTACCGACTTTTTTCGGACTTCTCTATTTATTCTCTAAACTAAAAAAATACCTTGGGGAACATAGTTTTCGGTGTATTGGAGAGATTAGCATTGAATGGAAGGACGACATTTCAGACATCAAATTCAGCAGTTGTATCTAGGCATCAGAAAACATTGGTAAATATACAATGTAGTCAAAAGAGATTACAATAAAGCGCTGAAATCAATTCGTAAAAATAAATCAACCCTTTGTTTTATTTAATAGGTGTTATTATTTTTTAGTTACGTTATGTCATTTTGTTAGAGTGTTAGAACTGTGCTGTAAAAACGTTCATAACTAAGGAAACATTTCTTTCTTAGATATAGCAACGTTTTAGTTGGGATAAGAAAGGGGTTTTTATTTGTCACATTTACGATTCTGTAGTATGCAAAGATTAATATATATTTATGAAAATTAAAAACATTAACAAAAATCAGTGAAGCCTTCAAATGAAGGGTTTTCAATTAAATCAATGCTAAGACAATTACATTTTCTACCGCCCCAGTTATCCATTTTCTTCGCTGAACGACAAAACTCACATAACAAGAAACTCGAGTTGTTAATTGCCGTTATATTCCAACGAATTGCATAAAATATCGCGTGCAGTGACCACTTTATCAGCTAAACGTAATTTAAGGGTGTCTATCCAAAATACCCTTAATATTAACGCAGAATAATGTTCATGTTAATCGCATTTGCGTGAGCTGAAGTGCGGTTTTTCCGGTAGAATGAGTACCGTCTATTTTATTCAGTCTAAACGTATGATGCTTATGGTGGAAGTTCGCACGTAAATTGACCTGATAATTTGTTAAATCGCTATGGAAATGTTGTATTAATTCGCCATATTTCTCTCAAATCTTTCAATTTATTGTCTGGAAAGAGTAAATATTTTACTTCACATTGTCTACTTATATATTTGTTCAACTGTAGTTAATATAACCTCAAATTTATACAAAAATAAATGACCAATTTTGAGAATTATTGAGAATATTTAGTCAGCAAATGTTATTTTTTTGTTCCAAATTATTTATCTTATGTGGTATTCAATTCAATGTAAATGTCTTGGAACATAGTGTGTTAAATAAGGTCTGCCTCTGGAATGTATTTTATTATCTTCGTAAAGTTTTTGATTATTCCCATCTTAAAATATTCGATCTGCTTAATTGAAAGGTTTCTGTTAAACTGTATTAAAATGAACATTTATAATGCTAAAATTGTTACGTAGACACTTCCATGAATATTTCAGCTTTGGATTACCTTAACCATTATATTTCATTGAATTATATAAGAAAGTAGCATATCTGTTTAGTACAAAAAGTGTTCAAAATAAAACTAGCAAGTTCCTCTGTAACTGTGATTTTATACTTAAGTGTTTTGTGTTTTTCCAATTCGGCTCAGGTTTTCTGTATTGTTCTCTGCTTTTTCACCATCATTGGGTTTTTTGATATTCATATGTCCATATTTGAGGTTTTTTTGTGGATATTCTTATTGTCAGTAGTAAATTCCTTAAAAAAATGATTGACAACATATAACATGCCCAATTATGTTATCAAAGCGAAAGACGGTTAATACGTTGTTTTGTTCTAACATCTTTATTATTACAGTAATAATAATAATATTTTATTTTTTTTAATTAAAAATATATTTAAATTAACGGTTTTTTGATATAAGAAAAATCAAAATTAATTCACACTTCCAGTATTATTTTAAATCACAATCGACTTTTATATTATTGTAGGTGTAGAAGAACAAATTATATTGACAATATCAGGGTATTGCATGAAAATAAAAGAATAACAAAACTAGAGTCTTTTATTACAGGATAGTAATATACTTTGTGATATAACCAATAACTTTTATGGCTCTTAACTAGTTGTAATTAACAATATAACGGTAATAACCAGTTAGGTTATAGTTCATATTCTTTCCACAAGGTTATAATATCTATATGACCAATAAAATTACTTCCTAAGCCTGCTTTGCTAATCATAATTCTGAAAATACATTTATTGATATTTTATGTGTATTGGCGGATACTAATTATTTAATAGAACTGTTAAATTTTGTACATGTACTATTGTATCGATGATTGTTATTATATATTAATTAATTTGTAAATATTATATAACATCTTAAAAAATTCTTAGATCTTAGATGCCTTCAAAAAATTTCATTACAAGTTAATTTATTACCACTTTTCATTTATATTTTCGACAAATCACAGGCAAGATGGGTGATGAATAAATACATCGGAATGTATTCCCCAAATTCAATTTAAATTAAAGTAACTTAAGCTAAAATTAATGTCAATAGACTTTATTGTTTGTGTGGTTTGTTTCTCTTAAATATTCTAATTTCTTGAGACTTGTTCAGTCGTTGTATTGCGTCTACATTGGTATGATTTAGTAGCTTTGTTTTGGAGATGATCGTGCAGCTCTACAATGGTTAAGTAGCTATGATCATTGGTAATTAATTGAAGAATTTTATTTTGGAAGCGTTGGATTACCAGCCAGTTTGATTACTTAGTACAAACCTATATTTGCTGCCGATAAATCCCATGAATCTAGATCAAGATGGGCGTATTACGTTGAAAAGATGTTATTACTATAAGAAAATAATTGTCTTTTTCTATTGGTTCTTTGTAAGAATTATGAACGTATTTAATTCAATTGAAGAAGAAACAAAGTTTTATTAAACAAGAATGATTAATTAATTATCGACTTTCCATAACTGAAATGCACATATATATGGACTATCGCAGAAATTTTCGAGAGAGCTGCGCAAACTTTATCTTTCACCCTATCTGGAGTATGTTTTTATTTATGGCCTTCTTTGATTACCTTTTAATGTTGGAAAAAGGGTCTTAAAAGAGATACAGCTAACGTTTTAGGGGTAAAAATTATTTATGTTTGCTTGGGGAAATGACTTCCGGGTTTAAAGTGATTTTTACCCTTTATTAAGATATCAAATATAAAATTTGTTGGGAATTAAAAGGTGAATAGGTCTAAAAATAATTTAGTGACGAAGAAATTTTTAATAAATTAAAAGGAAATTTAATAATAATAAAAGTTACGAATAGTGTTGAATTATGAGGAATATTGTACATATATATTATCTGTCTGTTATCCAATCCGTTTGCTGGATTGTCTGGGATCAGGGTTTTTTAAATAGTTTTAATATTTTGATAATTTTAATCAAAATATTTGGTAGATATTCTTTCTATAAGACATTTTTTGTATTATAATATATTATATAGTAGGTTATTTGGGTACTAAATATGTAAATGTTTAATATTTTACTTTATTTATATGTTTTATTATGTTTTTATTTATCTTTCACCCTATCTGGAGTATGTTTTTATTTATAGCCTTCTTTGATTACCTTTTAATGTTGGAAAAAGGGTCTTAGAAGAGATACAGCCAACGTTTTAGGGGTAAAAATTATTTATGTTTGCTTGGGGAAATGGTTTCCGGGTTTAAAGTTATTTTTACCCTTTACTAAGATATCAAATATAAAATTTGTTGGGAATTGAAAGGTGAATAGGTCTAAAAATAATTTAGTGACGAAGCAATTTTTAATAAATTAAAAGGAAATTTAATAATAATAAGAGTTAAGAATAGTGTTGAATTATGAGGAATATTGTACATATATTTATATAGGTCTGTTATCCAATCTGTTTGCTGGATTGTCTGGGATCAGGGTTTTTCTTTAATAGTTTTAATATTTTGATAATTTTAATCAAAATATTTGGTAGATATTCTTTCTATAAGACATTTTTTGTATTATAATATATTATATAGCAGATTATTTGGGTTTAAATATATAAATGTTACTTATTTATAACACTTCTTCCTAAATAAAATAACTTCTTGAGTACAGAAAAGTACATATATTAGGTTATACTTGTTTACGCTTAAATTATGCCTTTAATAAAGAACTACCTATCTGTTAAACGATACGATAAAAAAAACAAACGTTTAATTAATTTATATTAAATTTTAATTTTAAGGACATTTCTTGACTTGAAAGGAATCAAATGAAGCAGGCCCAGGAATGAACGAGCAGGAAATGAAATTTTGCCGCTGCCAAGATTTTCGAGCTGATTTTTCGAATTTAATTTCGATCTGAAGTAAATCAGACAACTTTATGCAATCAGGGCAACCAAGAAGATTTCGGTTGTCACTCTTTTTGATCTCTCGTTACATTCTTGTTATGATTCTCGTTTATTTAATAGAGTGGCTGTCATTATTACTGAAAAAAATCAGTACATGCTACTTACGAGGGGAGTCAAATATAAACGGTAATTTTGCTATTTAGCTCACAGCGTAATTGCGAACTAGAGGACTCGATGCTCGAGCGTTCTTTGGTTCATAAGGAGGGACAAACCGGTGTTGGTAGCAGCTCTGAGGATACACTAAACTGAAGGTAATTCCAGTTTAGCACATGCGCATTTTCATTTATTTGAATTACTAATTTGAGTGAAGAAGCAAGCTCTACGCAAGCGCAGTTTTTGTTATTCATCAAATGAGAGCAGTTTAATACAGTTCTTAATTACGTCAGCCCACTAGATCATTCTGTAAACCCCATAAGAACCTATAAAGCTTCATAGATGCAAATATGAAGATCATAGTTGGCAAAATTTGAATATTGGTCAGATAATAAGATGAGTTTATCAATTTTCTTCCTTTCTGCATTTCAGGCATATGAGCATAGAGTTAGCACAAACTATTGGACGAAATAGAACTGGTCGCAAAAGGAGTTTGTGCTGTGTGTGTGCTGGTGAATGTAAATTAAGTAAAAAATATGTATCGCTAATGGCTTGTGATATAAAATGTTATGATAAAATAATATTGTTCAAGTCAATTCTCTTTTATTCTAATGTAATCACTTGTTTAACACAGTTACTAAATTGTAAAAGGACGTGTCATCCTATGAAAAAAAAATGAAGACATTTTCGAATTCAGCACACCCAAAATTATAAAGATTACTTCTCAATCCCTAAACAATTCTTACAATGTTTTTGTGTAATAACCAATCATAAAGAATTGAAGAAGTTGAAATATTACCAGAGGCATGTACAGCTTTAATAAAATAGCTTTGTCAGACTTGAGGAAATCCAAAAAAAGAAAAAAGAAAATTGGAATCGGAATGTAAATTAATATTTAACGTACGGCTATATTCTATTCAAAATGCCATCCAATATTAATAGAACGCTGTCCTTGAAACATAACAGAACATCTGCATCGTTTGGATTTCACTGATCGATATTTGCTTGTTAGTTAATTCAGTGTGATAAATTCCATTTTCAGTATCAAAATACGGGTTGTATAATGGGAGATCCTCTTTAATGAACAGCAAGTCTAATTTTCAAAAACAAACCTTCGATAGTTTTACGTACTTAGTCTAAAGTTTTCAGCTAATAAAGGAACATGAAAGAAAAAAATTACGTCTGAAGTAATGAGATTTTGAATATAACAATAATGATAATAATGATTGTCATTGTATTCTATTTGAAAAGAGATAGAATGCTGTTGGACAAGTTAAAACATGTAACGGAAAGAGCCTGCAAAAGTTGTGCGTTTGCCAAACGTCTGAAAATTCTTTAAAATATTATAATTACGGATTATAAACCTTTAAAAGTCGTTTTAACGCTTTGTTTTAATAAAATTGAAATCGCCGCGGTTTTTATTGAAAATATTTTTTGCGCCTTGCTGCTGCACTGTATATTAGTACGGACACAGTCACTAAAATATCTCAAAAAAATAAAAAACAATATAACCTTAAATTCGCCAAAAAGAAACCGTGTTTATGCCAAACAGGTGATGAATCAAGATCAGCTTGGTGTTTCAGAGATCAAATATACGAAATGTATAAAACAGTAAGTAGTTTTTTCAATCAAAACATAATCTAATACAATTATTTCAGAGAAAAGTGTTAGTCTGGAAAGTATCCATGAAAATCCAAAAGATATACAGCTATTTGAGAGATGTAGAACATCCTTTCATACATTGTTGGATAATGTAGGATTTAAGTGGTGTAAACATAACTTACGAAGGGAATTAATGGAACTTCCAGGGATTGCATTTAAAAGAATATAATTTTTAAAAACATATAACAAAATCAAGGAAGAAATATATCAGTTTATATATTAATTTCAAAAAGGTAAATGTTGGAGTAACTATCGATTGGGTTTTGTTAGTCATAATATTTATTCATTGCAGACATATAGTTCTTCATGCTGGAAGCAGGAATGGTTTTATTCCTGGTGTAGAATTAGTGTTTCTCTAAGTCCAAGGTTCACTACCATGAAGAAATGAACCATAATTTGTCTTTGCAGTAGTGTGAAAATCAGCTTTTTGGGAAGTTGGAGGAATCATCAGTTATTGTTATGTACAATGCACCATATCTACCATATATAAATATAGTACATTGGTAGAGAAAATCCCAACAAGTTTATCAACAAAGGCTGCAATTAAGAAATGGCTTAAAGTACATGAAATAAGTTTCGAAGAAATCATATTAAAGAATAAACTTATTAATAAATAAACAGATTACTGAATGTTTTGGCCACAGAGTATTAAGTCTTCCACCCTATCACTGCAAGAATTATTACAATAGATATTCAGGTCGAGGAAGATATTCAAACCAGAACTGTCTGGATTTATGGAAAGAGGCATTCTCGAAAATAACACCTTCGGTTTGTATGAGCTCGATCAGACACATTGAAGAAGAAATTGACAAATTGTAGAATCTTGAGCAAGTTCTTAATGGATTAGAAATAAACAGCTTGGGTATTAACTTGACTAGTATTCCTGAATGAAACTTTATTAATGTTGGTTTATGACTCAATACTGATGATTACCAAGATAAGACGATGAAAGAGGAAACCACTAAAGGCAGCATATAATTAATATACTTTAATTTAAGGGAATTGTATTATAGAGTGCGAAATCTTTATGAGCATGTGTGTTGTTGTTCAGAATATACATGAACGTTTGGTTAACATGTATGTGTAGAGAAATAACACTAATTGTTTTGCAGATATGGCAAAATCATTAAGGAGAATGTAGTGATTAAATGTAGTTTTATCAAGAAAGATGTATACAGATAGTAATAGATATACTAAAGAGATATATAGTACTATAATGTTAAATTAAATTATATGTAATAGAATATTTGTTCAATTAGTAGTAGTCAAAATGTACTAAAACTTAGAGTTGCTGAGGTCACATTGCGAAATTTTGGCTGTATATATAGTATTCATACTTAGGCATTCTTTAGAACACTCAGTAATGTTAATGATAGCTGCTTGTACTCTATTTACAGGTGTCTCAATATAACAAATTGCTGGATGTAATAAGGTTAGACTAAATACAATAGTTGTCCAAAGACAGTACCCTTTGGAACACTCGCATATATGGGTTTCAAATGAGACTGCCACCAAATGTGGGATTTGAGAATCAGGATTATCTCGCTAGATAATTTGTTTGATTAAACTAACTTCTAATCAATACCCTTACGCCATAATTTATTAAAACATACACAACATAGATAGTTTATAATCCCCAAGTGTTGTTACTGAAGACAAGTAATTTTAAAAAATCCAGCAGTAATGTCGTTTAAGAATTAATCTCGATAGTTATTAGATATTCAAGTTATTAAATATTTTAAAGCATCTCTAGAAACAGATTTTGTAAAAGTACTTTTTGAGATATTGCAATTGCAGGCACTCTTATAATTTTACAAGATGCAGATTATTAATATAATACCTCAAAATTACAGTTTGTATAATCATTACATAGTATAAAACAAAGTCGCCTTTTCTGTCCCTATATCCCTATGTGCGCTTAAATCTTTAAAACTACGCAACGGATTTTGATGCGGTTTTTTTCAATAGATAGAGTGATTCAAGAGGAAGGTTTATATGTATAATACATGCATAATATACTAAGGCAACATTGTTAATTTTAGAGGTTTCTAACGTGATGTCGTAAATTAACCTATTTTTAGGCTTATTTAGCAATTAGCAAAAACGCTGCCTAACCCTACGAGTTAGATCAAATTAATGTACTACAGTATTGTACACCATAAAAAGGTCTACAAAAAAGTCCGTGATGGTATATGTTTATCTTTTAGGGATAACCCACATTAACCATTTTTATTGTTTACTTTTTACGTGAGAAAATGGCTTATTTACGAAGCTATTTTAAGCAATACGGCATTAATCCTTATCGAATTAAGTATCTTAAATACAGTGTGCAATTAATATAGATCAATATGGTTCCTTACAGCATGTAAATTAAACAAATATTTTCGGAGATATTACAAATTTAAAATATGCGTTTAAAAATGTGTAATGTAATAAAAATTGTATGAATTTAGATATTCCAAAGATAGCAGGAAATCTTCATAGTAAGTATAGGGGAAGGGGAATTGTTTTATTCCAAATTTAATGCGTGCAGGCCAAGGGCAGTAATGAATGAACCAAAAATACTGGATCGATTTTAATCATGTTTTCATTGAGTGACATAGGCATATATATTTTATGCCCGTGCAAAGTCGGAGCGGGCCGCTATGTTTTTATATACAACGTTCATATTTTTTCTGTAGTGTATTTAATTTAGTATCAGCATTGCACCCGTGCGAAGCCGGGGCGGGTCGCTAGTATTTGTATAATACTTTATTCACCTAAATATGGCAAGGTATTTTGATACCCACATTCTTTCCCACAGAATACCTAAAATTTTTAAAAAATCAGACATCCGCTATCAAATATATTTGAATAGTTGTTATTGCCAGATATTTGGCATTTCAATAGTTTACAATTACAATTTACAAGTTATATCAGTTTTAGTGATATTGCTATTATTAATTTTAAAAAAGATGATGATAATAAATATTTCTTTTATGGGAAATATATCCTGAAAGACAAATACAGTGGATTAACAAATGTTATGAGAGAATATGCGTCCTCGAAGTCTATCATTATTGCATTGAATTTAAATGCCTTATAATAAAAAACTGGTATAAAAAGCAGTGGTCAAACTCACAAAATCAGCAGTTTTCAAGAAGAATACAAAGAAGTTTAAGCCTTTAAAACCTTTAAAAATAACAATGTTTAAAATTTTACATAGTAAGCTGAACATGTCTAAACATCTCGAGTTTTTTTATTTGTTGAAGTAGAATAAAAAAGACTTTACCAGATATACATGAATAAGATAGGTGGCCAGCTGAGGGGAGCATTAAAAGCATTGAAGCATTAAAAAATAATGTTATGAAAAGTAAGAAAACTTTCGGTATTTTTTCAACTAGTAATATGTATTAAAAATATATACTCAAGTTATGTTACCGATGTACCGACCTTGAGGCATGTCGAATTTTATATAGTGGAATAACGGTCTACAAAATACCCAGAAATATAATCCCAGATGTTGAACACGGGCGGGGTGCCAGCAATGTCAACTCCAACCTGATATCGAATAGCTGGCAACCCTGAGACGTTTATCTGGGATGTTATTGAAGAGTATTTCCAATGATTCAGTAACCGACCATCGTTTGGTTTAGACGTGCCACCATCGACTGCCCAAGCCTCGTCTCCAGGTAACACCGCTGCCATCCGTTTTATCTATTTTATATTTTCTACATTTTTTTATATTACCAATAAATAACGGTCACATAATGTAAACACCACTATTTCATTTCGGTTTACCTCCATTCACCCTCCAGTACCTCTATTCAATTGCCTAATAACTAAGCTACAACGAAAAAAATATCCCATAACACATATTTAGTATGTATTTTATGTTTTAAAGGATAAGTTCATGAAGGATTAAATAAAACAACGACGATTCAACAGGTGAAAAGTTCTCTTAATGGAATGCGAAATATACTTGGAAGTTTTCCTCGGGACTTAATAAGATTCCTATAAGTTGGAAATTCGAAACGGTAACAACAGACAGCTATATCGAAATAGTTGAAGTTTAATTGCGCCTATGTTTTGAGCAAAATTGGTCACTGTTTGTTCTGAAATAATAATTAATTGTCAACATCTAGACATGATATAACTATTGTACTGATTGTAAGCTAAATCGAATATATAATGGCTATATAGTGGGTTATTGTTATATTACCTGTATATAGTTTCTTCTGTTGTCAATAAATTCTGGAGAAAGTTTAAAAAATTGTTGATGGACAACCAAATCTGCTTTAAATGTATGAATATCATTTTTTTCTGTTCATTTTGATTTATAACTGATGACCTTGCTTATACAATATCATGTCGAGCATTATCATATCTGTACAATAAACAGTCAATAAAAACAGGCAATGAAGAACAATGAGTAGAAACATTTCTATGTTAAGGAACTAGACGCTGAAGCTATTCAATCTATCTAGAAACACATCAACGCCCTTGATTCCAATTATTATTGATCTCTAGATATCTGAACACTTGATCTGAAGATATAGCATCTTTTAATTATCACTGGATAACACTGATGGTCTGCCAAGAATTGGTGGTATAATATAGTGTTTATATATAACACATCAGCTACAAAAAATTATTTAAAAAAATCACGATTGAAAGTAATAATTTTTGGTTCGAGTTACAATCCAGCTTTTAGGAATTACTGAAAGATAAGTGAATGTTATAATCACATTTATGAACTGTATGATGTAAATTCCTTTCCATCAAAGATTTTGAAAATTTATTATTATTCCAATAATTTGTCATATTCTACTTAATTTATAGACTTTAGATTTATTATGTAAAGTCGAGAAAAATAATTTCAGTTTTTCCTAGTAGATGTATATAGTAATATTTATTCAATGAAGCCATATTATAGCGCGTTTTTTTGTGGTGGATTTTTGAATCTCTTAATGTATAGTTTTTCACAAAGTTTAGAGATTACAGGTAACAGGCTTATAGGACGATATGAGGAGACGTCTTCTGATTTTTTCCCAGGTTGAGGAATCATAATGATTTGAGCCACTTTCCAAGAAACAGAAACAGATTTTGTAAGAGTACTTGATGAGATATTGTAATTGCAGGCACTCTTATAATTTTATAGGATGCAGATTATTAATATAACACCTCAAAATTATAGTTCGTATAATGTCTGTATAATACTTTATTCACCTAAATATTATAAGGTATTTTGATACCCACATTTTTTTCCATAGAGCACTTAAAATTTTTAAAAAATCAGACATCCGCTATCAAATATATATAATTTAACTGTTTTCATTTGAATCGTAGTTATTACCAAATATTTGGCATTTCAATCGTTTTCAATTACAATTGACAAGTTATATCAGTTTTAGTGATATTACTATTATTATTTTAAAAACAATGATGGATTAGCAAATGTTATGGCAGAATATGCATCCTCGAAATCTCTCATTATTGCATTGAATTTAAATGCCTTATAACAAAAAACTGGTATAGAAGGCAGTGGTCACACAAAATCAGCAGTTTTCAAGCAGAATACAAAGAAGTTTTAACCTTTAAAACCTTTAAAAATAACTGTTAAAAATTTTACATAATAGGCTGAACATTTCTAAACATCTCTACGAGTTTTTCTATTTGTTGAAGTAGAATAAAAAAGACTTTACCAGATATACATGAATAAGATAGGTGGCCAGCTGAGGGGATGCTAGCCGCTTAAATTTAGCTAAAAATGTTATACGAGAAGCATTAAAAAATAATGTTATAAAAAGTAAAGAAACTTTCTGTATTTTTTCAACTATTAATATGTATTTAAAATATATACTCAAGTTATGTTACCAATGTAGCGACCTTGAGGCATGTCGAATTTTACATAGTGGATTAACGGTCTAGAAAATACCCAGAAATATAATCCCAGATGTTGAACACGGGCGTGGTGCCAGCAGCGCCAACTAGAACCCGATAACGAATAGCTGGCAACCCCGAGACGTTTATCTGGGATGTTATCGAAGGGGATCTTCATTTATTCAGCAACCGACCATCGTTTGGTTTAGACGTGCCACCATCGATTGCCCAAGCCTCGTCTCCAGGTAACACCGCTGCCATCCGTTTTATCTATTTTATATTTTCTACATTTTTTATATTACCAATAAATAACGGTCACATAATGGAAACACCACTGTTTCATTTACATTTCCCTAAACTAGCAATTTCAATTGCCTGATAACTAAGCTACAACGGAAAAAAAATCCCATAACACATATTTAATATGTATTTTATGTTTTAAAGGATAAGTTCATGAAGGATTAAATAAAACAACGACGATTCAACAGGTGAAAAGTTCTCTTAATGGAATGCGAAATATACTTGGAAGTTTTCCTCGGGATTTAATAAGATTCCTATAAGTTGGAAATTCGAAACGGTAGCAGACAGCTATATCGAAATAGTTGAAGTTTAATTGCGTCTATCTTTTGAGCAAAATTGGTCACTGTTTGTTCTTAAATAATAATTAATTGTCAACATCTAGACATGATATAACTATTGTACTGATTGTAAGATGAATCGAATATATAATGTCTGTATAGTGGGTTATTGTTATATTACCTGTATATAGTTTCTTCTATTGTCAATAAATTCTGGAGAAAGTTTAAAAAATTGTTGATGGACAACCAAATCTGCTTTAAATGTATGAATATAATTTTTTTCTGTTCATTTTGATTTATAACTGATGACCTTGCTTATACAATATCATGTCGAGCATTATCATATCTGTACAATAAACAGTCAATAAAAACAGGCAATGAAGAACAATGAGTAGAAACATTTCTATGTTAAGGAACTAGACGCTGAAGCTATTCAATCTATCTAGAAACACATCAACGCCCTTGATTCCAATTATTATTGATCTCTAGGTATCTGAACACTTGATCTGAAGATATAGCATCTTTTAATTATCACTGTATTACACTGATGGTCTGGCAAGAATTGGTGGTATAATATAGTGTTTATATATAACACATCAGCTACAAAAAAATTATTTAAAAAAATCACGATTGAAAGTAATAATTTTTGGTTCGAGTTACAATCCAGCTTTTAGGAATTACTGAAAGATAAGTGAATGTTATAATCACATTTATGAACTGTATGATGTAAATTTCTTTCTATCAAAGATTTTGAAAATTTATTGTTATTCCAATAATTTGTCATATTCTACTTAATTTATAGATTTTAGATTTATTATGTAAAGTCCAGAAAAATAATTTCAGTTTTTCCTAGTAGATGTATATAGTAATATTTATTCAATGAAGCCATATTATAGCGCGTTTTTTGTAGTGGTTTTTTGAATCTCTTAATGTATAGTTTTTCACAAAGTTTAGAGATCACAGGTAATAGACTTATAGGACGATATGAGGAGACGTCTTCTGATATTTTCCCAGGTTGAGGAATCATAATGATTTGAGCCACTTTCCAAGAAACAGAAACCAAAAAAAAAATCGTAGTTATTACCAAATATTTGGCATTTCAATCGTTTATAATTACAATTTCTTTTTTACGAGCAATTACGATTTTTTCCCAGGTTGAGGAATCATAATGATTTGAGCCAATTTCCAAGTGCTAGGAAAATTTATTATGTCTTAGCATGGCAATGAATGTTATTAATTTCATGTACTTTTCTGAGAGCTTTTGTAAGATTCTTCCAGTAATTAGGTCAAAATCAGGAGCCTTTTTTAACATTGATTTCTTTAACAATTGTTTGTTTTACTTCCTTAACAGTAAGTTTCTCATGTGGTAGATTCATTTGAAACGGACTGTTAAGAAAGTCAACTATGTTATTTTCTTCTGTTGTGGAAACTTCAGACAGGTACGGATTAAGTACTGTTTTTAAATTATTAGAGGAAACTTCCGCTTTATCTTTATCATTCCTAGCCCAGATATTGTTGTCAATTTTAATGGATTATGTTGTTGAGGTTTTTTAATCCTTTTTGTTACTTTCCAGAGAGAATATTCCGTTGCATCAGTTGGTGTTAAGTTTTTCAAATAGTTTTGAATACCTTGATTTTTTCGTTATTCATTAGCTCTTTCAGCTCTTTTGTTGCACTGTTGAATTTTTTCTTGTTTTCTTCTGTTCTGATTTGTGGTCAGGTTTTTCGCAGTTTTTTCTTTTCAAAATTTCTTTGTTTATTTGTAGATGAAATATAATTAAACTTTTGATAGTGCTATAAGGTGAGAAGAATTAAACTTTAAAGAATATTTTTTGGTGCTATTTCTGTATCTCTTTCTGGTGTGAGAGCCAAATTTTTATGCTAACTGTTGTAAAAGTTGATGGAATTCATAAATATAAGAAGGTAGATCGATATATCACATCGCACATGTCAGTTTTAAACCTTTTACATTAGACTGAGTTTTTACTAGTCATTCACTGCTAAAACTAAACGAAATTGAGCCATTTTTGTAACGAATTATTGCGAGTAATGGAAACTATATATAATATTAAATTAAAAGCATTATTCTTTGAAAAGGAAGCTTTCAAAATTAATTCACACTCTCCGTAATGAAATGAAGCGACTGAAACGAAACTCGATACTTCTACAATCCAATAATCCACCAAATGACTTTTTCGATGCCGAAGCATCGAGGAACGTAATATTAAATAACTGCATTAAAAAGTATCGACGATATTGAGTCCCCAACAAATGATTTTCACGTATGAAAAATTACCATAACGAATGCCTTTAAAATGGATGTACCTCGAATTTGTCCATTACGGCTGACTAGAGAGCGGGCTCGGTATTTCCTGCGCCTGCAAATATCCACGTCGAGTATTGTGAACCGCGCGCCCTTTAATAGGAAGGAGATAATTGGAATGTCAGCAAATGCAGCGGAAAATACTTGATTTCTCTATTTGCGCCGAAAGTTGCAGTGCTGATAAATGAATTTTCTTCTAGTTGAAATTTGCATATTAAAAAGTTTTATTAAAAATGGACAGTTTAATTGAAACGTTTTCAATGATACTATTTTTTTCGAATTTTCGTGGTCGTATATTGTCAAAAATACACTTTTTTTATTTGATTACACTCCAGACGATTAAACTAAAGTTTTTTCGGATTAGAATGTTATATCTTGCCAATAGGAGTCAACAATCTGTCAAATGCATATAGTCATGTATAATCTATTCAATAAAACAGCCAGTCATCGAAATTTTTGACGTCAGTATATTGAAATGTTGCCGAATCAAATTTAACTTTTGCTACACACACTACACAACAGGATCAGATGGTCTGAATCTTTTGAGTCTGTGTCCTGCTCTGGTGGTATCCAAAATGTTCAATAGTTCAATATTCTAATGAGAATGGAGTCTTTCCTCATGCCCCCTTCATTTCTTGACTGACTGTGAGTATGTGAAGGTATCGATGTAGATAGTCAGTCCTGTAGTATTTGGGCGCGCCCACAATACTTCTCAGGAAAAAAAATTGTATTTTGTTTATGTTACTCTTTGCAGAACAACCCCATAATTTAACTCCGTTTGTCCATATAGGTTTCAGTATTTGCCTATATAATAGCAATTTATTATATACTGATAATTGTGATTTTCTTCCAATTAGCCAATATATTTTCCTATATTTCAGTTTCAGTTTTCTTTTCTATTGTAACTTGCCTGTTGTAGTCTTCGTGTGGTTTCTTCATTATTGTCTCCGACAGCTATAATCGCAGTCTCATCAGCAAATGTAGCCATCGTAATATTCTCCACTTGTGGTATATAACAAGTGTAGAGTTGATAAAGCATTAGTCCCAGTACATTTCCTTGTGGTACACCTGATTTAGCTTCTTTCATTGTAGAGTAAGCTTCTTCCTGTTTAACTCTAAACATTCTGGCTGTAATGTCCGATTTTAGTAGATCGGTGTGTTGTTTTGGTAATATTTTCTGTAGTTTATGACCCTAGCCTTCATCTTATCGAAGGCTTGTGCTACATCTAATATACCTGAGCATATTTTTTACTTTCGTAGGCATCTTCAATAACATCTGTTTTTCTGTGGTCAATTGTTGAATGCTTGTTAATAAACCCAAACTAGTGTGTTGGTATTAGGTTTTCTTAAATATATTTAAAAAAATTAAAGTACAAATATCACGTATATATTATATACAGCCACCAGTTTGTAGGTTAGTTGTAGTTTGTAGTTTGTAGTTCCTTCTTTGCTGTATTTCTCCTTTGTTACATTCTAATAAAATGCTCATGTATATTTTGAACAATTAGAAACATGTTTATGTACATAAATATTTCCACTATACAATTACAATTTTCTATAATTATCTTATATTAATTATATATTCACCTTTAGTTGTATCCAGTATTATCACCTGTGTTGGTAATTTTCAGCAGTGGGTCATTATCCCATCGCCAATAACTTTCGTTCAGTTAGTGTACATTTTTGAGTCACTAAACAACTCAATAAATAATCTGTTAATTAACAATATATCTAGCATTTGTTCATTGGTTTCACCAATTGACAACTTGCTCTTCTGTGTCTCTGATGGTGTCCATTCAGATCAAAGGTGTAATTCTAAACAATGTTTTTTATTTCACGTATCCAAACCGTTCTTGATTCTATTTGGGATGGATATCCCAATCTACATGTCCATTGTAGTAATTTTTCGCCACACCTCATAACAATTGGCTTTAATTGAATATGCAGTGATAGCGAGGAATGCATATAAACTAAAACTAAATTTAGTTACTGTTCTATGTTACTCTGAAAAAATATTCTGTATATCTACCAATCCGGTCGGATATCAGTAAACATTCAGGTTTACGTACTTCACAAACATCGATCACATTTAATTATTGGACGAGTGCATTCGGATGCATTGACACTCTTTCAGATTACTTCTGAAATTTTATTTCAGTCTGATAGTTATATGGAGATAAATATGATTATAGTGCTTAATAATGTTGGTTGAGGTTGATTTGCAACCTCCAAAATGTGAACCACTTGACCACATGACTGAACTGCTAGTGTAGACGTTCTTGAATGGTAATCTCGAGCCTGGATGCCGTGAAGAAAGCAGTGTCGTCAGCGTAAAACGTGACATCAATGTGCTCTTTTCTCGGTAGATCTAAAATAAAGATGATAAATAAGGCTGGAACCAGCGGGGAACCTTCAGGTGCGCCAACATCGATTTGTTTTCGACGGGAAAGTGTTTCCTGATCTTGACCTGGAAAGATCTGTGCGATAGATAGGACTTGAGAGCGGATAGGTGTTCTGGCAGGCTTAACCGTACGCATTTGGCGATTAAACTGTCGTTACTGTTTGTAGAAGGCTTTAGTTGAATCCAAGAGGACTCCTCCAAGCTTTTTACGTTAGGTAAAATCGTGATGGATATGTGCGGCCAGAGGGGTGGCCTTATAAAGGGATGAATGGTGAGCGCGAAAGCCGAATTGTTCGTCAGGAATAATGCTGTTTTCTTTGTGAAAAGTTGGGAGCGTAAATGAGCGTAGAGTTGAGTGTTGAGAGCGTAGAAAATTGCCCTCTAGATTAGCTTCGAAATGACACAGAGAGCTGATTGACCTGTAGTCAGATGGTGATGATTTTGTTCCTTTCTTGTAAACAACCGCTATATGTGCGTGTTTCCAAGACACCGGGAAATGTTGCAGCCTCATGATAGGAGTTAATTATGTTTGCCAGTTCCGTGAGCTGCTTATGTGGAAGTTTTTTAATTGGATAATCTATATTCCATTGAAACCCGAGATTTTTATTTTGAAGTTTTCCGATCATACTAAATAGAGACTTTGGAGACACGAGATGTTTGAGAAGAAAGGTTAGAGTGACTGGTATTTTAATGGAGTTGGATTCGTTGATGACAGTGTAATTGTCTTTAGGTATGGTGTTTTCTGGGGTAGACTGGCATTTCATCTGGGCCTCGTAGGTCTCTGGGAGGAGCTCGACTGTTTCTTGGTCAGTGACGAAAAGTAAATATGAAAGTAAATATCTTATGTTTGAAGGTTCGAATTCTTCAGTTTTTACCTGTATTTCCATGCATCTTTTGTAGAATAGTAGATATTCAAAGAAAGCTTGGTTTAAATAACAATACTTTAATATTTTTCATATTAATATTTTGATTTCGTTATGAGTCTTCTTAAACCAGCTCCTTATCCAGATCACTTCGTTAAAGTGTTTTGTAATATACGTTTTTATATATATTTTTAATGGAATCTTATTGTTAAAATGTTGAAGTATCATACCATTAAATGGAGATTCTCAGACATGGTAGATGTATCTATCTATTTTTATATATATCTATTTTACGAAAAAAAAAACAGTGTTTTTCAGTGTCATTAGACGAGCTCTTTACTCTCTACACTGTCTGTGTGCAATGGGAATACAAATAAAAGTGAAGGAAATATCGATTTTTCCGCCGTTAGGAGCTTCTGTAGGAAATGTAATATATATATTATTCTTCCTGTGCCTCCGAAACACACGGTTTTTCACTTGAAATGTCAAAGAAATAAGGACGAGCATTTTCCTAACGTGTTTTGTCCATTATAAGAAAATCGTTTGTGTGAGGCGGTTTTTACGGGTATAAATAGACGATTTTTTCCCTATTTTACTTCGCTTTTGTCGTCTTTGATAAATGTGCCTCCTATCCTCAACGCACGGTGGAATTTATTATTTTATTTTCTGCATTAGTACGCGCTGTTTGCTGTTGAAGTGACTTCATATTGGTATATTTTTTGTTTTTATATACTATTGCCTGTTTGTAATGATTACGATAGTATTAGTCCAGATGAACTTTAGTTGGTAAAAGGACATTCTAAAATAACCTATACAGTCTATTCAAAAATGTTTTGTACATACGTCATCAAGATGTTTAATGTATTGCCTGTCAGAATTTGTAAATTCGTTTTAGAATCAGACAATATTTTCCTTCTCATTTTATTTAATCTAGTTAAAAAGAGACACAATGTTGTTTGATTAGTTCAAACACTTAAATCAATGAGCCCGTCAAAGTCGTCCGGTTGTCAGGCGTATGCAAAATTCGATAACATTAGTGATAAGATATTACAACCTAAAAACTATTTGGCTGTATAATTAAGTGTAATTGTCAGATTTACTAGAATGTTAAAATAAATTATATTTGATATTATTTATGTTCAATTATCTATTTAGATTAGAATTTTGTTGTATGTGGATTTTGGAAAGGTTAAAGCTTATATGTAGGAAAAATTTTTAGGCCTAATTTTTTAATATAATTTGCGCTGTAATTAAATGAATTCCCGCAGATTATAACAATAGCCGTCAGATTCGCGACACAAAATATATAGTCAAATATTTTAGACACTGTTTTCATTGAACCTGGCCCATGTACTGCCAGCTCTACTTCTTTTACGGTAGATTATTTATCCCACCAATCCAACCTCTTTGATTTTAGATCAAGTTGAGAGTATCTTCCGACTAACCAGTATAGTTGTTTTATTTTGGTTCTAATGTGTTTTGCTTTTTGTCTAACGTGATGCTTCCAATTTAATCTACCGTCAAGATGGATACCAAGGTATTTAGCTGATTCTGCTTGAGGAATCGGGTATCCATTGAGTGATATAATTAATTTTTTGTTATTTCGCCTCAATGCAAAGTTAACGTGGACAGCATTTGGAGCTATGAGTACTAAGTTGAATTTTCCGATCTTCCGTGCATTTGTAGATTTTGTTGACTGCCACTTGCACTTTTAAGAATATGAGTGTGGTGAAACATTATTAAACGAATTTATTTAATTTTGACTAGTGTTATTTAAGACTTTCTATTACTTTCAGTTATTCCCGCATTGTTGGAATTACTAAAGAGTTATGTTAGGTTTTGATTAAAAATATACATAATGGTATGATCACGTAAAATTATATTTTACATTCTTTGTAGAGAGAACAAATTACTGTGACATTTTATATAACAATTTATTCTCTGAGCCTTGTATTTACTATTTTGATTATTTACTTTATAGACCTAAACTGTGAAAAATCAATGTTTCGTTTACTGATTGATAAAAATACCAATTACCTAACTGTGTTCGTATAGTTTTAATATGCATGCTAAAGTAAGGCATCGCTTTCAATATAGTTTTCTTTATATATTCCATATTTATATTTTAAACATAAATGTATAGAAAGATCATGTATATGCTTGTATATTATATGCTCTGAAGTTGTTACAGTTCTGAAAATAATCTTATTTACGATATTTTTGTTATAATGTTTAGTAGTCTTGTAACTTAAACTTATCAATACATTGTTGATTATTGAAACTTGAAACTATGAAAATTAAATTTAATTAAATGCCATTTAAAAAGGTTAGTGAGTATTAGTTTTTGAGTTAGCCTGCATATATTAATATATCTGTTATATATTAAACATGTTTCTAATTTTGTATTGAAAATACTGTGAAAACCAGTTTCCTTTGCTTTATTATGAGGGAAGCAGGATTAACGTAATACATTGCATTCGATCACTAGTATTTTTTTTACTCTTTGTGATTCCACAATCTGTCCTATGGCAATAAGCAATATATAAATGTCATGTAGAAAATCACTTCATTAAGCAATCTTCTGAATAAAATATTATTTTAAATAATTACAGACACGTTGAATTACACTCGTTATAGGTTCTAGAGGAATATCGCGTTGTATCAATTTATTTGAAATATAGTACGGAGCATCAACAATGGCACTCAATACCTTATTCTGGAACCGCTGAATGATGGATATATTAGATTTGCTAGCGGTACCCCATAGTTGGATTCCTTATGACCAAATAGGCTTGAGTATAGACTTATACAGCAATACCTTGTTATTTAATGATAACTTGGATTTGCGCCCGATGAGCCAATATATTTGATATAATTTAAGTCCAAGTTGTTTCCGTTTAGAGAGTATGTGGTTCTTCTAGGTTAGGCATCGATCTAAGATATTTAACGTGCTGTGCTTGGGGGAGTCGACGATGATTGATATTCACTGATGGCATTTTCTTCTACTCAGGGTAAACGTTACATGCGTGGATTTTGTTTCGTTTGCTTTAATGTGCCATGTCTTCAACCATAATTATATTTGCTCCACGTGGGTTTGTAGGTTTATTGATGCTATGACTGGATCTTCATGGGATGCTAATATTGCTGTGCCGTCTACGTATGTTGCCACGGTAATTATTTTTGTGCTGGGCAGATCGGCCGTATACAGAAGATACAGTACTGGACCCAGTACACTAACTTGCGGAACTCCTGAATATATGGCATCAGTAGTAATAGAAAAAATACTAAAAGCAAATATTCGTAAAAAAGTCTGGTCTGTAGTTAAAACCTTCATATCAAAGGTTCTACGTTGCTACTGTAATGCGTAAACAGCAATATCAGTAACGTCCACAATTCGTTGTACTATGAACAATTTCATCACTTTCTTACGTATCTAACATTTCCTCAGCTACCCTAAATTACTTCCTAAATAATAATACACAAAGGAACCAGGCGATATCAAGAGCTCCATCTGTTGATGATGTTGAACAAGAACCTCAAAGGGCGCTTATTACAGAGGAACTGATAAAATAGTGAAAAAAATGGACAGTGTCCATAAATGACGCATAAAAGTATAATACGCATAATAATGTTAGAGTTCTAGAAGACAGGAGACAGATACCTATACTTGAAAGTTGATGTACTTAACAACGAGTGGCTGATCAATAATTCTTTTGATACATCTAAATATCTGGGATTAGATAATGCCTTTCTTATAGGGAGTTAGAGAGCCTAGCTAAATCCATAATATTAGTAACATAATTTGTTAACACTAAAATAAAAATGGTGCTCACCTTTTAGAATGTATTTTTTTATTTGAATATTTTAAAGATATTGTTATTATTTGAAAGCTTACTGTTTACAGAACCCATTTTTCAAAATTTGTTAATATGTTTTCGGCTATCTTATAAATTGTCTTTACAGTGACTTAAAATTAGGCATTAGGTTATCTACGAAGACTCAATGTCTAATAACCGTTTACTCAGACTCTGATACAATAATATAAACATAGTTTAGCATTTTCAGTAATTTTACTATTTAGTACACTTTACCATAGAAGTCTACTATTTCACATTGTTTGGTTCTCTTAAATATGCCTCTTACTTCAATGTTCTTCAAGAGTTGCACTTGGGTTTTAATTTAATATGAGAGTCTTTCCTCATGTCTTATTACGTATCTCTTATTTCCTCTGTGATAGCTAGAATCCAAAAGTCTCGCTATAAATATTTGTTACTATAGTATTTATCTCATCGCCATAACGTAATTCCATATAGGTTTTAATATTTGATTGAACAGCAGCAACTTAATTTGTACTGATAAATTAGATTTTAATTTCTGTTCCTTTCTTTTAGAGCCATTTATTCCAACCTAATTTTTCTTCAAGATTTCTCAAGTTATTTAGAATTGTTACTTTATGGGATAATAGTTTTATTCATATTTATTTAGTATCTACTGATTTACTACTTATGCTATTATTTAAGTGTTGCAGTTTTCTGGTTGCTTCTTCGCTATTGTCTCCAATAGCAAGTATTGCAATAGAATCCATATGATAATTAGAGCTAGAAAGAAAGTTGAATAATGTCCAACACATTTTTTTAGGTGGTCAGTATCTTGATTGAAACAACATTAATTGAAAGATGCTAGTTAAATATAATGAGATATTTTTAACATTTTTTACCAGTTGAGAGCTATTCGTTATAGCTATATTTGCATCGTAATATCTAACAGTAAAATGGTGTTTTCACAGTAATCCATTCTCTGTAATAATACTACGTTTTTATGGACATCCTTTTTTATATCCTGATATTATATTTTTTATGTTAAACTATAACATATATGGCAATTTATATTATTGTTTAGTATAGCCATTAAACCATATTATAGTTAATGCATTTGCCTAGTTAATTTGAATTTAATGTTGTTTTTGACATTTCATATACTATATGTGATATGAATATTATCATTGTAATTAACCAAGTTACGCAAGCAATTCTATATAGTTAAATTATATATTCACCGTAGTTTTTGCAGTAGCATGAAGCAATGCCTAAAAATTGTGGTTATTGGTAAGAGATGTGTTCTTTAGAACTTCCATGTTTTCCTAGTTTTCAAGAGTTAATAATTAGGTGCATCTTAAACAATTTAAGTTTGCCCAGTGTCATTAGTACCTTCAATGTGAAAATACTATACTTTAAACCAAATACAGTTTTGTTTCTGAGAAAATTGCTTCTATATCTAAGACTAGATTGTAATATTGATCAAATATTGTTCATTTTATATATAAAGATAGAAATAAAACTATGATAATCACCAATGTATTTTTATTTACATACATTATAAGTCTACAAAGTTTGATATCTAGTTTTAATGTATTCAGATGATTGATGTTTGTTCTTGTCGATTTTCTACAAATTGAATTCCGATATATCTAGACAATTACAGTAGTTACGTTTAGTACAATTCAATATGACTTGTAGCTGTAAATATGTGCATTCATTCTCTTAATTTTGTTTTCATTCTTTTAATTTTTTGTTATGGTAAATCGAGATCACATTAATTGACCTGAGATAACAACGTTACCGTGATACCGATGGCCTCTAAGTTAGTCACTCGCCAATTGGGTAGCATTCCAAGTTTAATAGTATATATAGTCATTAAAAATGTGTAGTACTACTATTGTGAATTTCTTAATGCAAATCATTAAATTTGATGCCTAAAAATAATGCAACTTGGGGCAAAAGTCCCGCTACCAATTTGATTGGCTATAACTTTATTCAAAGAAAAGATAAGTAAGTTAGGTTTTCATAAGAAGTCCATTTAGTCTTTACATTTTTTTCGTTATGATTGAAAAATTATATCGGCTAAATGGTGACCGCGATTCGCTAGTTCTTTCGAGTTTCTTCAATTTCTTGACGAAAATTGTCTTTAAAATGTTGAATAGTTTGGAGCTTATTCACGTAAACTTTTGATTTAAAAAAACCCTATAAAAAGTCTGGTGCTGTTAAATCCGGAGATCTGGCTAGCCATGCTAAATCGCCACTTCGCGAAATTAGTATTCGTGGAAAAACGTCATTCAATAATTGAATTTTTGAACGAGCGGTGTGTGCCGTGGCCTCATCTTGCTGAAATCAGATGTCCTCTAGTGCTTGCTCTTCCATTTCAGGTACAATAAAATTTCGAATCTTGTCTTGGTACCATTCAGCATTAATAGTAACACCAACATCTTGGTCATTTTCAAAAAGATAGCGACTAATGATGTTTCTAGCATGAATGCTACACCATATAGTTGTTTTTAGTGGATGCAATGATCTTTCATGAATTAGTTGAGGATTCTGTGTTCCCCAAAACCGACTGTTGTGTTTATTGACGTGGCCACTGAGAAGAAAATGGACTTCATCGTCCATTATCAATTTAGGCAAAAAAATTTCAATTTCACCAGACAGCCTTAGGATCGCATTACTGTACTCAACACGTTGATCAGGATCTCTCTGTAGCAATTTGTGGACTAATTGAATTTTGTACGGGAACATTTTCAAATCAGTTTTTAAAATTCGCCTTACTGCGTGCAGAAATGCGTAACTGGGAACCACGTCTCCGAATAGATATTTCTGGAGACTCTGCAACACTATCGCGCGTCAGAGCCATATTTCCAGCATCGTTATGAGACGTCCGTAGTCTTCCAGAACGAGACCTGTCTGCTGTCGTACCAGACTGTCGAAAATTCCCATATCACGATCACTGGACGATTAATATATTTTTGACGCAATTTCCGCTTTGTGGCAATAATGGAACGATTATTTTCAATAAATATTGTCACTATTTCTGTTCGTTCTTGTGGCGTATATTTATCCATTATAAAATTAGGACGTCTACAGTATGCAATAGTTAAAGCGAAACTGAGTTAAACGTCACATAACCAAGATAACGCGCAATCCAAATAGTAGCGGGACTTGTTATAGAGTGGGATAGCTTATTGGACATTTTTGTATGCTATTATTTTTCATTCTTGCCTTTGTCTAACCTTTTGAGGACAAGAAAAACAGTGATAATCGGCTGTTTTTTTAGCTTCTTCTATGTCATTATAATGATTTTTGTGTAATGGAATTATTTTTACAATACGTTTTTCTTTACACAATAATTGTAATATAATAATAATAATAACAAATAATAATATTAATAAAAGTAAATAATAAATATCTTGTATTTTTAGTTAGAAATATATTTAAAATACTATGTACAACCTATTAAGTTATTATATATTTACTAAAGCAAGAGCGTCCCATTTTTGTCGATAACCTTTTGCTATTTTTTGGTGGAAGCCACAATTCGATCGGTTTAATGCTTCGTCGGGTCGATATCGTCTTGCTTCTTCAGCATTTTGCATGCATAAGTTCACAATATCAGGTTTTTATGGCAGAGCCAAGGTCGTCTTGCATCAAATATTGAAATTTTTATACATTCACTTTTTTTGCGAGGTTTTATTTAATAGTTTAGTTTTATAAATATGTAGATAATTCATATATTAATCAAACTCATTGGTGATAGATTGTACAAAGAACAAAAGAGATTTACATTTACACTATAAAAGTTCTCCGTTATCCACCATTTTAGGTTAAATATCTTTATAAAATTAACTAAAAAGTACCGGATTTTAATCGAAATCTATATAGTGTTCATATATTACTATAATTCCACTTTATATCGATACCGAAGATCCGAAATAAATTACTAATGGAGCTCTAGTTCACTCTAATGACCAGGCTTAATTGTGCACAGGTGATTATAAACGTATTGGAATAGAGCGAACTAATGAGTATTATGAACAACAATCAATATATTTGTGTACATATTTAATGGATATACATAGAACAATATTTATAGATTTATTCACATGGATTATACGTTATAATGTAAAATTATTTATTTTATGTGTATAAATTGTTGTTATTATATGAATTAAATAATGTTAAGGTTTAGAAAATAAGTACTAAGCTATAATTTTATAGCTTTATTGAGAAACAACTCCGTTAAGGAAAAATTCTAAAATTCGACACGAAATTGCAGTTTTCTGATTGATTCTTCGCTATTGTCTCCAAGTATCGCAATAGAATTCACATGATAATAAGAACATGGAAGAAAGTTGAAGAATGTCCAACACAATTTTTAGGTGGTTAGTATCTTGATTGAAACAACATTAACTGAAAGAGGATAGTTAAATTTAAAGAGTTATTTTTTAACACTTTTACCAACCGAGAGATATTCTTTATAGTTATATTTGCGTTTTATCAACAGTAAAATGGGTTTTTCACAGTAATCCATTCCCTAATAATACTACGTTCCTATGGATATCCCTTTTTATTTCCTAATGTAATATTTTTTATGTTAAACCATAAAATATATGGGCATTTAAGCTTATTGTACAGTATATACATTAAACCATATTATAGTTAATGCATTTGCCTTTTGAATTTGAATTTAATGTTGTTATGACATTTCATATACTATACGTGAATTAGGATTATAATTATAAAATTAATTATTATAAAAATCTAATATAATATTATAAAAAAGTATTATAATTAACAATTATTTGGTTATATTTTATAAATCGAAAAAAAATATTAATTTACTTTACATATTAATAAGGGGTTTGAAATAAAGGAATTATTCATAACTAGCGACCCGAACCGGCTTCGCACGGGTGCAATGCTGATACTAAATTAAATACACTACAGAAAAAATATGAACATTGTATATAAAAATATAGCGGCCCTCTCCGACTTTGCACGGGCATAAAATATATATGCCTATGTCACTCAATGAAAACATGATTAAAATCGATCCAGTATTTTTGGTTCATTCATTACTGCCCTTGGCCTGCACGCATTAAATTTGGAGTAAAACAATTCCTCTTCCCCTATACTTACTATGAAGATTTCCTGCTATCTTTGGAATATCTAAATTCATACAATTTTTATTACATTACACATTTTTAAACGCAAATTTTAAATTTGTAATATCTCCGAAAATATTTGTTTAATTTACATGCTGTAAGGAACCATATTGATCTATATTAATTGCACACTGTATTTAAGGTACTTAATTCGATAAGGATTAATGCCGTATTGCTTAAAATAGCTTCGTAAATAAGCCATTTTCTCACGTAAAAAGTAAACAATAAAAATGGTTAATGTGGGTTATCCCTAAAAGATAAACATATACCATCGCGGACTTTTTTGTAGACCTTTTTATGGTGTACAATACTGTAGTACATTAATTTGATCTAACTCGTAGGGTTAGGCAGCGTTTTTGCTAATTGCTAAATAAGCCTAAAAAAATAGGTTAATTTACGACATCACGTTAGAAACCTCTAAAATTAACAATGTTGCCTTAGTATATTATGCATGTATTATACATATAAACCTTCCTCTTGAATCACTCTATCTATTGAAAAAAACCGCATCAAAATCCGTTGCGTAGTTTTAAAGATTTAAGCGCACATAGGGATATAGGGACAGAAAAGGCGACTTTGTTTTATACTATGTAGTGATGATGTATTTGTTAATTCTTAAAAATCTTAAATTTTATATTCAAAATACAATTTATGTAGTTGTTTACTAATACAATTACGAAAGTAAATCATAATTTTACGTATATTGACTGAATCATTTCAGACAATTTGCCTTAATAAGGAGCAAGTATCTGATATGTGTGGTGCTAAGTGCTGCAGGTGAGACTGGGTACAATATTTAAACATTAGACATAATATTTTTATAAGTTTTATTTAACATTTACTTAAGCGTTGTATACCGAAAAGTAACTTTATTGTCTAAGTGTTTGAATAACAGCCTGTTGATGCAGTAAATTAAATTACAGATTTATTTTATGACTATTTCATAACAACTAATGTTGATTCATAATAAATTAATTAATAAAGTATGTTACGCAAGCGTTTCTATATAGTTAAATTATATATTCAACGTACTTTTTTGGGAGATATTGTACATATTTGTTTGAGTAACCAGTATAAGTATTGCAGTAGCATGAAGTAATACCTCCGTCTTGAAAATGTTAACCAAATTGTGGTTATTGGTAAGAGAAGTATTCTTCCATTTTTTATATATACATATATCAGGAAATAACAAGGATTATTTCCTGATATTATATTTTTTATGTTAAACCATTACATATATGGCAATTTAAGCTTAATGTTCAGTATTAAACCATATTATGGTTAATGCATTTGCCTAGTTAATTAGAATATAATGTTGTTTATGATATTGCATATACTATATGGGACATGAATATTAGCATTTTAATTAAAAATTAATAAGTTATATTCAATAAAATGAAACAAAATTATTAATTTACTTTACATATTATTTTTAAGTTTACTAATGGGTTTGAAATAAAGGAATTATTCATAATGCATTTATTTATTATTAACAATTTGAAATTTTATATTAAGAGTTCAACTTATATTGATGTTTCCTAATAAAGTTACGAAAGCAAATAATAATTACATGAACATTGGCTAAATAATTTCAGCCCATTTCTCTTAAAAAGGTGCTAGTGATTGTTATGTGAGTTTTTAAGATGCAGGTACAGATGAGACCGGATGAAATATTTAAACATTTGAAACTATGCTTTTATAAGTTTCTATTTAGCATTTAATAAAACATTATATACTCTAAACTAACTTTATGGTCTAAGTGTTGAACAGCCTGTTGAAATTCAACTTTTAGTTTTCGTAAGAAGTAAAGTGTTGTTCAGCCAGGGAATGGGACATTCAATGTGAACAAGTGCTAATCAGAAGAAGCAGTCAAAGTCTTACTGATATGGCACGTTTGGTAGGATATGCCATTGAAAGACTTTTAATGTTTTCTTTTTAGTGCTGTTGTCCTGGAAGATTATTTTGACATGTCTTTTAGGGACAGTGGACGTTTTTTAGAAAACTCGGTTCAGCTACATCAATTGTTATTAGAAAAGTTCGTCTGTGTTATTTTGATTAAGCTGGAGTATTGTATAGTAGATGATTCTTGGCTGATCCTACCAGATACATATCATTAACTTCTGACCTTGCCACTTTTTGTTTGATTTTTTATTGTGTCAATTATATAACACTAACATATCCCAGATATGTAGAAACCCCCAGAGGATGACATTTTTAAAAAATTTTCGTTTAGCCATTTCTGCTTTTTAAATGTTCTTCCGGATCCTTGTACTTGGAGATTTCATATAGTTGCATGTTTTACAGGATTATATATATATATATATATATATATATATATATATATATATATATATATATATATATGTATGTATATATATATATATGTATATGTATCGATTTTAATTCAAACGGAATATATATTTAGCACAGTATTTATGCTAATTACTGTAATCTAAATATCCATTTCAGTTGTATTTATGGCTTCGTATAAGGTTGCTCTCTATCAATGGTAGAAATCTGGATTTAAATGATAATGTGGCTTTACATTGTTTTAATAGCTAGGTTAAACTGTGCATATAGGTGATTATAAACGTAATGGAATAAAGCTAACCAGTGAATATCATAAACAGTTTCAATACATACGGATATTCAGTTTTAATGGATATAAATAGAACGAAAAATATAATTGGAAATCAAATATATTGTTACAAAACATGCGAACATATTTAGTTGTATGGTATATGGATAGAAATATGATATATGGAGATTTTGAATTGGAAGATAATCAATTTTACCGTGTTAATAATAATTATAAAAATGTTTCGTATTTGGAATAAATAATCATTGATTTCGGTTAGCCATCATCATCATCATTAATCTATAGTAGGCATTCGAGGAAAATGTCTACTTCCCAAGTAATAACCTAATATTGGTGCCATAAGACCAATATTTCTGAACATTTTTCAATCTTTAATTTTGTTTGATATTCTGCTAAGCATGGGGCTACTAGAATTAAATCCATAGGCTTTTTAGTTAGTAAAAGCAAAGAGTAGTAAACTCAAAAGATGCGTGTATAAATTTGACAGCTGTCGTATCATTAGAGTGTGAATTTTAGCATTCTGAGTAAAGCAAATTTGGTTATTGTGAAAAAATGGTTAAAAAGGATTTTAGCCTGTTTATAAAATATTGCTTTTTGATGGGAAAAATACAGTTGAAGCAAAAAATTGGCTTGATGCCGAGTTGTTGGACACTACCCCAGGAAAATCAACCATCAAGGATTGGTATGCTAAATTTAGATGTGGTGAAATGAGCACCGAAGACCGTGAACGCAGTGGATGCCCAAAAGAGGTTGCTACGAAAGCATTAAAAAAATCTACAAAATGATTGACATGAAATTATGACACATTGAATGACTGTAAATTGAAATTGAATGAATAGTAGACACTCTAAAGTTATCATCTGAACCTGTACATCATATCATTCACGAATATTTGGGTGTGAGAAAGCTCTATGTAAAGTGGCTGCCGCGCGAACTCAGTTTTGACCAAAAACAACGACGAGTTGCGAATCATCAGCAGTGTTTGAAGATGATCAAGCGTAATAAACCCGAGTTTTGCGTCGATGTGTGACAATGGATGAAACATGGCTCCATCATTTTACTCCGAAGTCCAATCGACAGTCATCCGAGTGGCCTGCACACGATGAATCCGCTCCAAACATGGGAAAACGTAACAGTCGGCTCTCAAGTTTTTGGCGTCTGTATTTTGGGATGCGCATGGAATAATTTTCATTGACTACCTTGAAAAAGGAAGGATCATCAACAGCAACTATTACATAGCGTTATTGGACCGTTTGAAAGACGAAATCGTTGAAAAACGGCCGCATTTGAAGAAGAAGTAATAGCTGCTTCACCAAGACAAAGCACCGTGTCACAAGTTAATGAAAACGATTGCAAAAATCCATGAATTGGGCTTCGAATTGCTTCCTCATCCACCGTGTTCTCCGGATCTGGCCCCCAGCGACTATTTCCTGTTCTCATATCTCAAAAGAGTGCTTACTGGGAAGACATTTTCGTCGAAGAAGAGGTGATCATCGAAACTGATTCCTATTTTGAAGCAAGGGACAAATCGTACTACCAAAATGGTATGGAAAAATTGGAGGGTAGCAATAATCAGTGTATCACCCTTGACGGGAATTATGTTGAATAAAAAAACTAATTTTGCCAAAAAAAAATTATTATGGTGGGCCGGGGAATTTTCAATTTTTCAATTTTCCAATTTTCAATTTTCAATGGATTTAATAAATAGTTCTAAAATTCGTGCCATGTGCTTTTTAAATATGAAAATAAGTTATTTATATAAATTCGATACGAAAAATATTTATGCATAATTTAATTTATTTTCTCCAAGTTGTATTCATGTAATTTTTCACTGCATTTAAATATCTAGGACAATTGTCAACAAAAAACATGTTTATTGGTTTACCATTTAATGTGATTTCCTAGTTTTGAGGCAATTGAAAACAAACAAAGGGAATCGATAAAATCACTTTTAGTTCGGAGGACATCTAGTGGAGTTAGGAACCGTTCTAACGAAAAATTATGGCTTATTTAGATGTCCATGGAGCGCCGTACTGTCTAGACTCGGATACTGAGTGGAGCGGGAAACAGAGACATTATTGGGCATTATTCCGCTTTTTTTCTCTATAATTTATATCCCTGTTTTGGTTTGTTTTGGAGCATCTATATACGCATGGGACATAACAGTTTTATGACGTGAATTTGCTTCCGAATTAGTCCACTGCCATTACCGGAACCTCGTTTTTGTTCCTCGATTTATTGTTGTAGTTTCAGGATGAGGCAAATAGAATAACCGTACAGGTCAAGATGTCGTTATTTAGATTAAAATATGTATATGATGCAAGAATTCAAACCTATTTTAAGTAAATGTTCAAATAAAATCGGAAGTCACATATTGCCATATCTGGTGAATACGGAGGATATTTTAAAAATGTAATTTTAAACTCAGTTGGGTACAGACGAGTTATGGTATTGTATTCGAATGTATAGCAGGTGTGTTGGTAATTTTTCTGTTATTTGTAGGAGGCCCCTGGAAGCCTAATCCAGATAATTAACGTTTTTACGTTTAGTTCATATTTCCTTCGACTTGTTAAGTCATCTTGACATCACTGTGTTTTTTGTTTCTTCTACTACTACCTGTGTACACCATTGTTGATAAAATTAATCACTGAATTCTGCCTAATGCATTTACAAAACAATTAGTATTCATTCTCCCTCATTCATTCTAAGCTATTGTTCGTGTTTAATTCTGAACAATTACAATCATACATGTGCACACAAATTTTTTACGCTCTAGAATACCATTTTCTACAGATAGATTCTATTAAATATGTGCATACGTTTAATTGTTTCCACTCGTATCATTCTGTCTCAGGAATTTCCAGCATTATCACATATCCTGAAAGTTTGCTTTAGTCACTTTTACTTTTCGACTCATAGTCCAATTCAAGACTAAACGTTTCCTAAACATCTCCGGGATTCCACCATTTATCCATTACTTCCTCTGTTTGTCTTAGCGAGTTCATCCAAATCGAACATGTCGACAATGCTTCCTTTCATATATCCAAATAGTTCTAGATGGAATATCTTTGTAGACCAGCATGGCTATTATAAAAAGTCTTTGCTACCCCTCATATCAACTCGATTGAATTGAATATACAGTGATAAGGAGAAAGTCGTAATACTATGTAGCCATATTGCTTAGCAATCTGATCTAATGTATCTTTTTTCGCCTCTATTTCTAAAAAAAGTAACTAGTAAAAAACGCAATGAAATATTTCAGTTATATTTATCCAGCAACAATTTAAAATAGTTCAATCTTTATCACGGTTTCTTTAAAACTTATTTTATGTACTGTAAGCCCTTACTTAATTGCAGCCTTTGTTAATACACTTTGTTAATACTTCTTTAAAAGATGATTTTCAAACCACTGCAAAAACAAGTTATGGTGTTGGTCCATGATAGTCACCCTTGGACTTAGAGGAAAATACTAATTCTGCACCAGGAATAAAAATATTTCATTTATATTCCTGTCTCCAGCATAAAGTGGTTCTTCATGACATATATAGCTATGTCTGCAATGAATTATTAAAAAATGTTATGACTAACAAAACCTAATCGGTAGTTATTCACACGTTTACCTTTTTCCATGAAACTTTGTTGTCTTTATACTATATTAATTATTATCTTGAAATGAGTGACTCAATGTACTATTCTGAAATATCCATGTCTTATGTAAATATACAAATTGACATAATAATTCTTTCTTGATTTAGTTGTATGTTTTTAAAACTTGTATTCTTTTAAAAGCAATTTTTGGAAGTTCTATTAAACCCTTTCGTTGGTTGTCTTTACATCACGGAAATCCTGATAATACTATATTAATATCATTACATTATTATATAGAATATTACTCAGCAGTATAAAATTGAAACAATTACTTACTCTTTTTATACATTTCGTATATTCTCTGATACAGCTAACATCAAGCTTATCTTGATTTGTCATTTGTTTCGCAGAAACACGGTTTCTTTTTGGTAAATTTAAGGTTATATTGTTTTTTATTTTTAGGGATATTTTAATGACCGTGCCCGTACTAATATTTAATACAGCTGCAATACGCTAAAAAATATTTTCAATAAAAACCGCGGTGATAAAATCCCGTAATTATAAAATGTTGAAGAATTTTGCGTACGTTTGGCAACCGGACGACTTTGACGGGCTATTTCGGTTTCACGTTCGGACTTATCAAAAAACATTATGTCTCTTTTTAACTACAATGAAATGAGATGGAAAATATTGTCTGATTCTGAAACGAATTGATATATTGCGGCAGAAGTTGTTATCTAACAATTTTATACAGTTTAAATCTATCTAAGCATTTTTTTTGTTAAATTAAAAATCACTCGGACCACGTTTACTATTCCCGGGTGGATCCTCGTCTTAAATCGTCCAAGTTCTCGAATCAAAATAATTCACGTAAAGCACGAAAGTTCGCCGAAATCCCATGGAGACATTATATTCATAGAAAGTTCAAGTACACTTTAAAAAGCTTGCGGAAAAGTTCGACACTTTGTTTAGTTGCTTCTTTGTTATGTTGATTGTTATTTAAGGGCGCCATCGAAGTGGAAAACATGTTCAAGAAAGTTCAGATATATGAGTGATCTTTCTGTTTGGGGATTTGTTCACACATTATAGAGAATATGGTTTTGTTTATCTTTATTCGTGCTTGATATTATATAAAATCGTCTTTGCTCTCGGATTAATAGTTAATTACTTTTTTATATCACCTACGTAATATTATTAACTATCTCTTGGCTCTTTTATACTAATACTACATTGTAATTAAAGATATATATGACTTAACTTCCAATTACATAGGTTTCTAATTAAATAGTTATTTAATATATATTTTATTTTCATTTTACGCTATCATATATGAATTTTTACTAACTGAATATATAAAATAATATTTTTATGTGCAAAATTACTCTACTATTAAGTTATTTTCATGTTGATACTTGACCTTTTAGCCAATACGTTGAAAACTTATCTTTTGATGTTTGGTGTATATTTTAACATAGATTAATTTGATTTTGCAATAATTTATATATGTAGTTATAAATATAACTACATATATAACATTCGTTTATGAAAAAACTTGAAAACAAAATTTAAATAATCAAGTAACTTCTAGATATTCGTAGTGCTTTTTTTTTCGAAAACCAAATGATACCTTCAAGACTGGAAAAAGTAACAATACCTTAAAAAATAATATTGTAGATAATTCTTCTCAATAAACCCTTGGAATTGGAAACAAAATAACGCTTGCCGGTTTATCCCCTCCAATTTTTATCACTAATGTTTCGAAGAATAGTTTTTAGCAGGAATTGTTAGTTTTAGAGTTTTTAAATGGACCAACGGCCATTGTTGGTTACATCTTGTAAATTAATATTTAAAGCATAACTTTTCTTAGGACATTTTTACCACCACTGCTGTATTCCAAATGTTCTTTATTTCAAGGAAAATACTTATTTCTGCCATTATTTCTGCGTATTTACTAGGAACTTTTTTAAATGCGTTGATAGGGTAAAGTTCTTGGGAAATATAATATTCTCTAAGGGTGGGGTTGTTCAAGAGGCCGAGTTAGAAAGGCCTGAACAAAACCATCGCCTTTATTCACTTCACTGTGAAAAGTTGGATTAATAAATCAGCAGAATTACAAGGACTGCCTTGTTGTTTACATCCAAGTCTAGCTGACATTATCAGCAATCAAGACGAATCAAAGTTAGCGTCAGTCTGTCAATTGTTGGTCTTAACAAACACATTTTGGGGGTGTTATATGGCTCGGAGGTAAGTTGAATTGAAAGAGTCTTGGTTACATTATGAGATCGTTATTTATGGATGTTCAATAAAAATATAAAATATAATAGATGAAAGGAATGGGAGCGGTGTTAGTTTTTTCTGAAGACGTGGCTTGGGCAGGCTATGGTGGAATGTCTGAACTTCACGATGGTCAGTAACTGAATGACTGAAAGTACCCTTCAATAATATCCGAAATCAACGTGTTTAAGATCTGGGATAATATTTTCTGGGTATTTTGTAGGCTGCTATTCCAAGATTCGCCATGCATGCCAAGGTAGCTACAAAATTAAAGGGCCCCAAAGGCAGTCGCATTAGGGAGATGTCCAGGAGGTTCTAAATTTTCATTAAGAGAACATAATTTGTTAACTATTTTTAGTAGTGTTTGTTTATTATATTTCGGGAATAGGAAAAAAGCAAATTGTTAATCTGCGTATATATTTTTATTGTTTTTCATAGTACGCGCCACGATGATCGATATGCTTTTCCTTACGCTTAATCCAACTTTCAAAGTATTTATTCCACTTCGAATGAGGTACCTTCAAAACATTATTTTTGAACGCTTCAATAGCTTCTTCGGGCGAAGAAAATCGTTGACCACGCAGTTTATTCTTCACGGATGGGAACAAAAAGAATTCATTGGGTGCCAAATCAGGGCTGTACGGCGGATGACCCATCAATTTGATGTTTTGGGTGTCAAATAGTCTCTTATTTGAGAGTTCGTATTGTCATGATGAAGAACAATCCGGCGTTTCTTGTTGGTTTTCCTTATTTCACCGAAGACTTCTGGCAAACAAATGGTTATGTACCAATCATAATTTACTGTTCTACGATTCTCTAGTGGCACTGTTGCAATATGACCTGTTTTCCCGAAGAAACAGGACACCATTTTCTTTGAAGTGCTTCGTGCGCGAACAACTTTTGTCGGATTAGGTTCATCTTGGAGCACCCATACAGCCGACTGCTTTTTACTTTCGGGCTCATACGAATATATCCATGATTCGTCACCTGTCATGATTTTGTAAACGTGTTTCGAAGCACCGTAATTGAATTTCTTAGACATTTCTTTGCATCAATCGACACGAGCCTTTTTTGAACATAATTTTCTCTCAGGCAAGTGTTCATGTAATATCACATATATGCTTAGGGATGCTTGAATCTCACAATAGGTAACATGACCATCTTGATTAATCATTTCACACACAGCATCGATGTTTTCTGACACAACAGTCGATTTTGGACGACCTTCACGAAATTCGTCGGACAGCGAACTACGACGACGATTGAATTCACTAAACCAGCGATACACGGTTGTTTTTAATGATTGATATACTCTTGTGATAATGCACGTCGAAAATCGTAAAAAATCTTCGGACGAAAATGTTCACGATTCAGTTCAATTTTTGCCGAGACGATACTTTCAACTAAATATGAAATACGAAAAAAACAAAACGCGTTAGTGAGACAAAATGTTCTGAGAACGTATATCGTACGTATATATCGTACTTCTAATTTATATGTCTGTGGCGACCGCCACGACCCTTTAGGCCACCACCAATTCACCATCAACAACTACAAAGGTTGGCAATGCCGGTGGATTGGTACCATGCAGTTCTGGAGTATAAAAGGCCATCACGACGACGTCTCGCTCTCTTTTTCTTATCACCGTCCCCCTGTAACAGTACCACTTCCACAGCGCTACCGTACTTCCTTCACGTTAACCTAATATCCTGTCCATTCTCCCATCGACCACATGTATCAATCGTAAATTAGAATAAACAACTTTGATTCAACCAGTGTTTTTAGTTCCCGTGCAAATTCCTTCCAAAAATAGTAGTGAGTGTTCTGATAGATAACCGCAGCGGCAGCCACACGTTTCGACCGACCGACCGACCTGACGAACATACCTACAATTGGTGACCCCGACGTTATCAAAGTGCCTAACAGGTAAATCAACTCAAAATAAGCCACTCGACAGGTGCTTGACACGTGCATGGAAGGATAGCACGAGGAACGGAACTCATCAACATCATGTGGTCGACGACATCCCACGAGACTAGCCTGATGGACGAAAATCACAGAAGCCCATCATGTATAACAGCAGCACATGAGCACCCTCGCATCACGAAACGGGACACGTAACACATTTACAGGTACCCTCAAACAAAGCTAAACGCCTCAAGACGAACGACGTCCTGCTACAGCTCCGATGGCAGCTGATCCCGTAAAACTCCTCGCTCAGGTTGGGATCCCCATCTCATCAGCAGTCCCCGGGCGTTTGTTTGCGTGATTGCGGGTGCATTCCGGAACTTGCACCACATATAGGTACGTTCCACGGCTGTTCCACTAGGAGGGGAGTTATGTGGCGACCGCCACGACCCTTTAGGCCACCACCAATTCACCATCAACAACTACAAAGGTTGGCAACGCCGGTGGATTGGTACCATGCAGTTCTGGAGTATAAAAGGCCATCACGACGACGTCTCGCTCTCTTTTTCTTATCACCGTCCCCCTGTAACAGTACCACTTCCGCAGCGCTACCGTACTTCCGTCACCTTAACCTAATATCCTGTCCATTCTCCCATCGACCACATGTATCAATCGTAAGTTAGAATAAACAACTTTGATTCAACCAGTGTTTTTAGTTCCCGTGCAAATTCCTTCCAAAAATAGTAGTGAGTGTTCTGATAGATAACCGCAGCGGCAGCCACACGTTTCGACCGACCGACCGACCCGACGAACATACCTACATGTCTAACTGAAAACGTTTAGAGGGATCGAAGTAATTTTCAACCTGAACAATTTTTTAATTAAAAAAAATTGATCCAAACACAAACGTTCTTTTTGTTCGGTAAATCAAAACCTTCGTTCTCCAATTTCTTATATCATTTAACATCGTATGATCCACCCTTTCATTATAAAACTCTCGATCGAAACTTTTTCGTTGCGAAAACAACCTCCGCCATTAATTAATTAGAAATCGGCGTCGCCCGGCTATAGATATATTTTTAAAAACCAATTTCCGTATCAAAGAATCTCGAATGAAATTAGAGTCCCCCTTTCCCGCGAGGGCGAAAAATCTTTTATTTGTAAATTGTCTCCAATACGGATCACTCTCTTTAATTTTAAATTTTTTAGATCGAATTCTGAGAGGTTCTTTTTCTTTAAAACTTCGGAGAGGTATTGGGAAGTATTGCTCGGATATTATCAGAAAATATATGTAAGGATTGTGAAATATTTTTTCCAATTTCCAGGGTTTATTAAGAAAAAAATATGTACAATATTATTTTTCAAGGTATTGTCGATTGTTAGTTACGTTTTCCGATCTTGAGGGTATAATTTTTTTTTCCAAAAAAAAAAAAAGACAACGAATATCTAGAAGTCACTTGATTATTTAAATTTTTTTTTCAAGTTTTTTCATAAACAAATGTTACCAAGTCAAATTATGTGGTATTTATCAGATGAACGGATAATTGAAAGGAAATCATTTCAACCTGTCTACCTAGTAATTGTTTCATCAAGTACATCGAACTTACTATTTCTAGAACTATGAATTTAATATCTTTTCGATGTTTTGAAACGTTTTTATTGGTGGAAATTAGGTCTCTAAATATTTCAACAGTAAATTTTAAAAGAAGTGTTTCTCAGTTAAATAAAACTTATTTTTAAAATAAATTAACAAATTATTTAATTGTAAATTGGCTTCTATATAGATTACTCTTTTCAATTTTAATTTATTTAGATCGAATTCTGAGAGTTTTATTTCTTTGGCAAGGTATTGGGAGGTATTGCTTGGATATTATCTGAAAATGTACGAAAGGATTGTGAAATATCTTCCAATCCCAAGAGTTTTTTGAGAAGAATTATCCACAATATTATTTTTTAAAGTATTGGCGATTGTTAGTTACTTCTTCCCATCTGTTTGGCAGTATTTGATTTTAGAGATATCGACTTATTCAAATTATTCTATCAATTTAAAGTTGGTTTTGAAGTTTCTTCAAGAAATATTATCTAGCCAGATTAGGTGGGATTTATCAGTTGAAGGGAATAACATCTATAAAATAGGGTGGATGAACGTTTCCACGTAGATTTTCAAGTTAAAGCATTTGTTCTTGCAATATAAGTATAACATTGTAGAATATCTACGTGCCTAGCTACTCGTTGAGCCTATACAAATTTACCGTCTATAGAACTACGAATTTTTTTTGTTGGCGTTTTAGCATGTTTTTATAGATAATAATTATTCGTCTAAATTGTTCAATAGCATACTTTTATATTATAATACTTTTCTTTGAATTGGAAAATATGATGGCTTAGTACTTTTTTTGTTTATTACATTTACAAGGTATATTTCTCAGTACTTTCTTTGTATTTGTTAATTTATTGATAATCGCTTATCTTGAAATATAAAATACAACCCCTTTATGATGGGTTTTATTAAGATTCTGTCACTAAAATATTATAATGATTAAAATTTGTTGTTTTCCGAAATATTTTAGACTCTACATTTAAATATTGACACTTTTTCTTTGAATGAAGTTACTTTGTGCGCTTCTATCACAATACTATTTTATATGGTTTTAGTAAATATATTTCAATAAGGTAATAAAACAAAAACTATTGATTATTTATACAAAATTATTGTGTTATTTTTAAAACAAGGCCTTATGCCTTATCATAATAGACTTATGCATGAAGAAGAAATAATAGATGAACATGGTGATTTCTCAAGGGTTTGTGGTTTTAAGCAGAAATTCAGCTTCAGTTGAAGAAGCTGTCCAGGTGAAGCTGATGTTTCAGGCTGAGGATATTTTTTACAATATCTCGCACACCATTCACCAATTTGTAAATTATTTATGTTAGTTTATTGTAAGCCTTCTACAACGTTTTCTGCTACGTAATTGCTATATCATTAACAGAGTTAGCTCTTTTTCTAATGCGCCTATTCTGTTTCAGGCAAACCTCAACCAAGACATACGCATGTACAGTTACTTTTGTCTTAGGAAGTGGGGTAAGTTTATTAACGCACAAGTCTTGATGACACGTATCTAAAGTCATATCTAACTACAAACATTTTCATGATTTTAATTGATTTTTCGCTGAAATATAATTTTCAAGTAATTCTGAACAACAGAAAACGTAATTAATTGATTAAATATTCTGAAGAACATTACAGTCATAAATATGAAATGATCAATTTTTCATATAACATCATACAGTTGTTTTTAGTGGGCGCAATGATGTTTTATAAATTAATTGAGGATTCTGTGTTACCCAAAGCTTCATCGCTCATTATCAATTTAGACGAAAAATCTTCAATTTCACCAGACAGTCTTAGGATTGCATTACTGTACTCAAGTCGTTGAACAGGATCTCTCGGTAGCAATTTTTGTACTAATTGAATTTTGTACGGGAATATTTTCAAATCAGTTTTCAAAATTCGTCTTAAACTGCGTGCAGAAATGTGTAACTCCGAATTGATGTTTGTGGAGACTCTGTAACAGTATCACGCACTAGAGCCACATTTTCAGCGTTACGAGACGTCCGTTGTTTTCCAGGACGAGGTCTGCTGTCGAAAATTCGCACGTAAACGATAAATTTGTTTTTGTGAGGCACTGGACGATTATAATATTCTTGACGCAATTTCCAATGAGTGGCAATAATGGAACGATTATTTTCAATGAATATTGTCACTATTTCTGCTTGTTCTTGTGGCGTATATTTATCCATAATAAAATGTGGATGTTTACACAACACAATGGTTAAAGTGAAATTCAGCTAAATGTTACATAATCAAGATGGCGCACAATCAACATAGTAGTATAACCGGCAGGAGTTTTGCCCCACCGGTTATATTTAAAAATATTAAAAATGACGGTGAAAAATGACAACAACTTCGATAATTTTATTTTAATATATAATATATGTTTTTGTATTAATCAGTTACACTAATATCAAATATAATTGGGTATAATTAATATAATTTTAGACCTAACATGATCTCAACCCCGGAGCTTTCTGAAGGTATGTCTCCAGATAATATCGGATACAACTTCAATTAGCATCCGTAAATTATTTAATAAAGATATATCAAAGTTGGTTCAGTGCCTCTAGATTTAATTTCATAATTTATTCGTACTTTCTAGATAAAATCTCTCTTAATTTTGTTTGCTTACTGTTTAGTTCACTTCTGCGCTTTCATTAAGTCTTTTGGAAACTTTTAATTACTATTTTCCTTTATTTAAATGAATTATTCATTTTGAATATTGATTAACTTCTGGTAGTTTATTTATTTTTGATAATGCTGTGAATAATTATTGGGTCTTTGAGTGAGTTCGTTCGAGATAGTGTAGTTTACACATTTTTAAGGTTCTAGGAACTATTTAAGGTTTAAGGAACTAAGTCAGGATATATTGTCGGAAAGGGGAAAAATCGAGGGAAAATCTCAAATTTCAAAAGCACGTACAATGTTTTCACACAATTTTTATCTAAACTAATCAGATATTTGGGTATAATGTTATTGCTGAACTGATGTGACGAAAAATCGGAAGTAGTTCAATGTGTAAGCCATTCAGATTGCTTTTTAAGCACTCACACTATCATTTGAGAAGTCGTAGAAACGTTGTAGGTAACTTTCTATGGTGTAATGGATAGAACTTTAAGCTCACAAGCGGAGGTTCCGGGTTCGATTCCAACAGGACAACAACTTTTTTTGTAGATTGATTGGAACATTTGTCAAATCATCTAGATTGGGTAGTGGACATCAGAGCTTGAAACGTTTCTTATATTCAATCATTGTTCCTTTATAATACTATAACGAGAAAAATAAAATATTTTTAACAAAAAAATTAAACCAACTTTAATTGATCTAGATAGTCGTAGTTGATTGAACCAATACACACAATTTAGCTGAACACAAACAATACAAAAATAATAAGATAATTTTTTAATATATACACAAAATTAAATTATGAACAAAACAAATCTGTGGTTAAAATAATATTGTAAATAGATAAATAGATTTAGGTAGGTATTCAACAAAATTGTCTATATAGTAGAATATAATATACGTGTAGTAGATAGGTTAAATAAGTTTTTTGTTTATTTTTATTAAGTTATTACAACGATTATTACATAGATATTTTATTTTAAAACGTTTTCTTTTGTGTAAAAGTTTAACTTTCATTATTTATTATTTTTTAGTGAGTTCCTTATTTATTTTTTGAAGTTGGTTCAATTTTTTTGTTAAACATATTTTATTATGAACGTATTATTTTAAAAGTTAATATTTTTTCGGTCACGGTAATGACAGCATAAACAAAACATGTGTAATGGTAATTAGATCCAGAGTGTAAAATGAAAATTATATTTAAATAAAACAATTTAACTCATTAGATAAATAAAAATAGGGATTAAAATGAATCATTATGAAAGCCAATTCTGAGCTTGCGAGATCTTTTTATAGAGATGGTGATAAACAACCTAGAGGCAAGGAACCATGTCTAATATGAAATACTACATTTTGTTATAGTAACATAAAATAATCGGATTAAAAGATATTTACTGTCCCATAAAAAAATGACAGGCCCTTACATCGAATTCCGCGTAATAAAATTATTATACCTTTGCCCTTTTCTCTCTTTCCCTCCATTAGGCAATTAATTAAATAGGTATATATAACATATATCAAGTACTATGGAGGCATATGCTCTTGTCTGCTGGGAACTACCATTTAATCTTCACATTATTTTCGGGGTTATTTGGTCCCGACATCTGTCTCAAAGAGTTAAATGAAGTTTATCTGACGAGAAATATCGTTCTGCTACAAGATCACGCACTCAAGCAATATTCGGATGATTTTCTCCAGAGTGATTCGTATTGTGTCATGGTATAATTAACCTGTAAATATTTGGACAGAGGGTTATTTAAATAGAAATGTATGAGGTTCAATGTAAATATAATAAAACAACTATAACCTATAAATTATTGTGGCTGTATAATTAATTGTTGTTTTAGGTTCTTCGGTAATATATGCATTAGATGTACTATAATGTTAAAATAAATTATATTACATAACTTTGTTGTTATTATAATGTATCACTGTTTTATTTAGATTACAATTTTGTTATATGTCAACGTCAAAATGTACTAAAACTCAGAGTTAATGCGGCAACAGTGCATCATCAATTCAGATGACGTGGGTTCACTGATATACACACATTATAGAAAAAGCCTACAAAGAGAAGAAAGTCTACTCAGCCGTATTCTTGTAAGTACCGCAAACCTTCTATGAAGCCTGCTATAAAGGACCCTCGTCTATAAGTTTCATAAAACGTTATCGAAGGAATGTATTCAGACTCCTACATATCAGTCAAGGAGTTAGACCTAAACAAAAAAAACTTACTGAATGGGGAAATAGTCTAAAGCAGGTGTACCTTTGGATTAACCTTGATGCAAAACTTCATTAGAAGGAGTACATCGAAAGGAAAATAACTCGAAATAATATATAAATATATGTATTGGTTATTTGGAACAAAATCAAAATTATCCGTACGTAATACACTGCTATTGTAGAAGCAAATAATAAAACCGATATGGAAATCAATTATTATTAGCCATTTCTTAGTCGATCCATTAGTGCTATTAACAGAGGTTTGTACTCTACTTATTCTTTAAAATTGGAGATTCTAGAAGACTATTCTTGGCATAATATGTTTTTTTTTAACTTTCGTAAAAGGAAACAGTGGCTGTTCATGAATTGTATGATATTTTTGAACCTTTAAGTGCGCGTCAATGTCAGAATTGGTTTGTTCGTTATCGCCCAGGATATTTCTGGACGAAATTATCGGTGAAAAATATGACAGATTGAGTTTCTTTTCATGAATTACTGTTGAAATGAAAATACGTCGAACTATTTTTGGTATTTTATAATATTAAAATCGTACCATGACTGTTAATAATTTGAATTATCCTTCTCAGACAGTTTTTTCAACTTATTTCAACTATAACCCCCTGTTCATCTGGTTTAGCTTCATAGGAACCATTGAACGTTGAAGTGCTCGTCAATGTCAGAATTGGTTTGTTCGTTATCGCCCAGGATATTTCTGTGCTAAGTATGAACTATTATTTAAGCTGGATGCCAAAAGAAATTCATAACTTTGATTTTGAACGAAATTATCGGTGAAAAATATGACAGATTGAGTTTCTTTTCATGAATTACTGTTGAAATGAAAACACGTCGAACTATTTTTGGTATTTTATAATAGTAAAATCGTACCATGACTGGTAATAATTTGAATTATCCTTCTCACATAGTTTTTTCAACTTATTTCAATCTATAATCCCCTGTTCATCTGGTTTAGCTTCATAGAAACCATAAACTACTTCAAGGATATAGTTTAATTCAGTCAATTTTAAATTGACTGAAAGAACTAAAGCTCAGTTGAAGATGGTTTTAAAGGTATTTCAAATTCAATTGTCTTTCGTCTTAATGAATAGAAAAAAGAATTTAGCGATTATTATTGTTTGTAAAATGATGATAGTAAAACTTTTTGATCACCATGGTACTATGGAGAAAAAAATAAGTTTTAACAGTGAATTATTGAAAAAAAAAATACAAAATTTTTTGTCCGATGCATTTTTTAAAACCTTTTGAGTTTCTCATTAGAAGATCGGATATCTTAAAACTTGTCTGATGGAAGTGATTATATTTACATTCGGTATTCTGATCATCATTTTCCACATAAAAACGCATATTTATTGAGAAAAATTGTTGGCATAGGTATTAATCAAAATATTTTCTATTATATTAACTTTTCCCTAACTTTGTGGCAACACAATGATACCGTGTTGAATGATTTCAAAAAGGTAGCGGTATAACCATCCACCCAATTTCGCAGTTCTTCTTCTATGCTGCATCGGTTTGAACAAGTGGTAATCATAATACCCTATATCAGGTCGCTCAATTTGCACAGCAAAATCTTATGGTTATGAAGAATCAGCTTTGGTGTCCATGTGGATGCTGCTCCTGGACGTTGGTTACAATACGTCAAGAAAACTTTTCTTTTATTACCATATTGTTTTAAATAAAGTGGGGTATAAGAATGGATGAAAATTATATATTTACATTTGAGCGTAAAAAATGTATGTAACAATTATTTAGTTCGACAACAAATTTGGTACCCTTAATTATTGATCGATTATTCCTTATTATACGACACTAAGTTAGTTATACCACGAATATTAAAAACTATGTATGGATGAATCATGCCTTGATTTATTTTTAGGATTTAATTTCCGTAACATGTCTTTGATATTGACATATATTTGGCAAAGTTCATTTTTATTTTGAATATTCAATAAGAAATAAAATCTTTGAAACCAGGGTTTCGAAAATTAATAAATTTTTAGTAAGCAATGTCACCATTATATTGATATGATTCGAAATTTCTTTAGCATTTTCATTCAATTTGTGTAGTAATCATTTTCTCTCCTTTTGGATATATTTCCTCGCATAGACACATTTGGAGACAGTTGATTCATCAATTCCCAAGCCGTCTGAAAATTATTTGTCTATTTGGGCAGGATTTTTGCTCAATAAATCTTGCAGCCTCCTTTTTACCAATTTTTTTCACATATATTTGGTCTTCCAGATTGTTCCTTGTCGCTGACACCAAAATCAGCAAACTTAAATCGTTGAATTCATAACTGAAAATTAGAATATAACGGAGCAACATCATCATACTTTTCTAAAGCTGATTCATAGGTTGAGGTAGAAAATTTATTGAAATTAAGCGACAAATGTAATGATGTCGAAAATATTCATGTCGAATGTCGAAAGAGCGTGGTTAGCATCAGTATACATTGAATAACTCAATAACACTAAATGGAAATCTATTATTTTATATAAAAAACTGCTAAAACCATCGAGTGTAACAATTAGGTTAATTGGTTTAACAGTAATACTTTGCATATTCACTAATAAATAACGCAGATCAAAAATGCACCACAAATGCATTGTATTAAATAAAATGCAAGTAGCTTTGCAATATTTTATTTATTTCGCTTATTTTAGACAAAATCCTTTTGAGATTTAAACTTTTTCCTTAAAGCTAATGCCATTGAATTTTACAGTGTAAAGAGTCGAACACAGTAAATGTTGTTTGGAATACTTTCTGGTTACCCTTCATCTACGTGACGACGTCTTCGGTCGAAATAATCCAGTCTTTAATGGAAGGAATTGCAATCGAATCCTTATGGAACGGAACGTGCGAACTGGAATTTTATTTAACGAGAAGCCATTACTCGGAAATCTCCACTTTCTATATCGAAGTGCTAAATAAGACACATGGGAATATCGTGGCCTCGACCAGTCGTTACTATCCGGTGCATGAAATGGTATCTGATATATCGGTCCAGTCGATTGCTTGTTCGTTTTTCCAGAAGTTTCCAGATAGCACTTTGAAGAGTTATGGCCTTATAGATAGAAATTGATAATGCGCCGTGTTAACATGGCAGTTATGTAGATAGGATGTTCGATGGGAATTTATGGATTTAACCTCGATATTTTATTCCAATATTTCTTACTTTTTTCAGAAAAAAATATAGCGTTTTATCTTTATTGAAGTTCACAACATTTTTTTTCTCCAGAGCATGCAGCTAGTTCTAAATTGAAAGAATTGTAGAAGAGAACCCTGTAGCCGATATAATTTGGTTCTTGCAGATGTTAAAGTAGGCAGAAGTTTATAATAGCAACATTTGTTCTAGCAAGCTCTAGCAATTGCTTCAAATAGTTCAGTGAGTTACGAGTTTTCGAATATTCTAGTTTTATGGCTGAGAAAGCCTTATACGCTATATTGTTAAATCTATAGTAAAGAGTTCAATCTTGTGAAAGAGAGATATATTAGCTGATGACAAGGATAATCTTTTATCTAATTTGGGACTTATGGCAAAGTGGTAAAAATACATGTGGCTGAATATAACATTCTCTTCTTAGTTTCATCTTCCGTAATATTTTTACTGGTAACTATACATCTTCAAAAAAAGGCCTGAAGCCTGAATCTAGCGATACCACTGTAGCTTCTAGAGTTCGACGCATATATGAAGTTCAGTATTGGCAACTTTGACTGACGTATTTAGCAGCCACCATCACTCGGAAATCTCCACTTTCTATATCGAAGTGCTAAATAAGACACATGGGAATATCGTGGCCTCGGCCAGTCGTTACTATCCGGTGCATGAAATGGTATCTGATATATCGGTCCAGTCGATTGCTTGTTCGTTTTTCCAGAAGTTTCCAGATAGCACTTTGAAGAGTTATGGCCTTATAGATAGAAATTGATAATGCGCCGTGTTAACATGGCAGTTATGTAGATAGGATGTTCGATGAGAATTTATGGATGTAACCTCGATATTTTATTCCAATATTTCTTACTTTTTTCAGGAAAAAAATATAGCGTTTTATCTTTATTGAAGTTCACGGCATTTTTTTTCTTCGGAGCATGCAGCTAGTTCTAAATTGAAAGAATTGTAGAAGAGAACCCTGTAGCCGATATAATTTGGTTCTTACAGATGTTAAAGTAGGCAGAAGTTTATAATAGCAACATTTGTTCTAGCAAGCTCTAGCAATTGCTTCAAATAGTTCAGTGAGTTACGAGTTTACGAATATTCTAGTTTTATGGCTGAGAAGGCCTTATACGCTATATTGTTAAATCTATAGTAAAGAGTTCAATCTTGTGAAAGAGAGATATATTAGCTGATGACAAGGATAATCTTTTATCTAATTTGGGACTTATGGCAAAGTGGTAAAAATACATGTGGCTGAATATAACATTCTCTTCTTAGTTTCATCTTCCGTAATATTTTTACTGGTAACTATACATCTTCAAAAAAAGGCCTGAAGCCTGAATCTAGCGATACCACTGTAGCTTCTAGAGTTCGACGCATATATGAAGTTCAGTATTGGCAACTTTGACTGACGTATTTAGCAGCCACCATCACTCGGAAATCTCCACTTTCTATATCGAAGTGCTAAATAAGACACATGGGAATATCGTGGCCTCGACCAATCGTTACTATCCGGTGCATGAAATGGTATCTGATATATCGGTCCAGTCGATTGCTTGTTCGTTTTTTCGGAAGTTTCCAGATAGCACTTTGAAGAGTTATGGCCTTATAGATAGAAATTGATAATGCGCCGTGTTAACATGGCAGTTATGTAGATAGGATGTTCGATGGGAATTTATGGATTTAACCTCGATATTTTATTCCAATATTTCTTACTTTTTTTCAGAAAAAAATATAGCGTTTTATCTTTATTGAAGTTCACGGCATTTTTTTTCTTCGGAGCATGCAGCTAGTTCTAAATTGAAAGAATTGTAGAAGAGAACCCTGTAGCCGATATAATTTGGTTCTTACAGATGTTAAAGTAGGCAGAAGTTTATAATAGCAACATTTGTTCTAGCAAGCTCTAGCAATTGCTTCAAATAGTTCAGTGAGTTACGAGTTTACGAATATTCTAGTTTTATGGCTGAGAAAGCCTTATACGCTATATTGTTAAATCTATAGTAAAGAGTTCAATCTTGTGAAAGAGAGATATATTAGCTGATGACAAGGATAATCTTTTATCTAATTTGGGACTTATGGCAAAGTGGTAAAAATACATGTGGCTGAATATAACATTCTCTTCTTAGTTTCATCTTCCGTAATATTTTTACTGGTAACTATACATCTTCAAAAAAAGGCCTGAAGCCTGAATCTAGCGATACCACTGTAGCTTCTAGAGTTCGACGCATATATGAAGTTTAGTATTGGCAACTTTGACTGACGTATTTAGCAGCCACCATCACTCGGAAATCTCCACTTTCTATATCGAAGTGCTAAATAAGACACATGGGAATATCGTGGCCTCGACCAATCGTTACTATCCGGTGCATGAAATGGTATCTGATATATCGGTCCAGTCGATTGCTTGTTCGTTTTTTCGGAAGTTTCCAGATAGCACTTTGAAGAGTTATGGCCTTATAGATAGAAATTGATAATGCGCCGTGTTAACATGGCAGTTATGTAGATAGGATGTTCGATGGGAATTTATGGATTTAACCTCGATATTTTATTCCAATATTTCTTATTTTTTTCGGAAAAAAATATAGCTTTTTATCTTTATTGAAGTTTGCGGCATTTTTTTTCTTCGGAGCATGCAGCTAGTTCTAAATTGAAAGAATTGTAGAAGAGAACCCTGTAGCCGATATAATTTGGTTCTTACAGATGTTAAAGTAGGCAGAAGTTTATAATAGCAACATTTGTTCTAGCAAGCTCTAGCAATTGCTTCAAATAGTTCAGTGAGTTACGAGTTTACGAATATTCTAGTTTTATGGCTGAGAAAGCCTTATACGCTATATTGTTAAATCTATAGTAAAGAGTTCAATCTTGTGAAAGAGAGATATATTAGCTGATGACAAGGATAATCTTTTATCTAATTTGGGACTTATGGCAAAGTGGTAAAAATACATGTGGCTGAATATAACATTCTCTTCTTAGTTTCATCTTCCGTAATATTTTTACTGGTAACTATACATCTTCAAAAAAAGGCCTGAAGCCTGAATCTAGCGATACCACTGTAGCTTCTAGAGTTCGACGCATATATGAAGTTTAGTATTGGCAACTTTGACTGACGTATTTAGCAGCCACCATCACTCGGAAATCTCCACTTTCTATATCGAAGTGCTAAATAAGACACATGGGAATATCGTGGCCTCGGCCAGTCGTTACTATCCGGTGCATGAAATGGTATCTGATATATCGGTCCAGTCGATTGCTTGTTCGTTTTTCCAGAAGTTTCCAGATAGCACTTTGAAGAGTTATGGCCTTATAGATAGAAATTGATAATGCGCCGTGTTAACATGGCAGTTATGTAGATAGGATGTTCGATGAGAATTTATGGATGTAACCTCGATATTTTATTCCAATATTTCTTACTTTTTTCAGAAAAAAATATAGCGTTTTATCTTTATTGAAGTTCACAACATTTTTTTTTCTCCAGAGCATGCAGCTAGTTCTAAATTGAAATGATTTTGGTGTGATACAATATTGATCCTTTCTGTCGTGCTAAACCGTCAACAATGTTATATCAGCGTATGGTTTGCGTGAATTTAGTTCAATAAATCTTAGTTTTTTAATCGACTTCGAAAAGGAGGTGGTTCTATGTTCGACTGTATATTTTTTAAATGATTTCTTCGTCAATTTTGGACCGATTTTCAAAATTCTTTTTTTATTCCAAAGAGTACACATTCGAGCTGGTCTCATTGGAACCAAGTTATGATTTGATAGGAGAAGGGGGGCGGGGATCGGAAGAGTTGCTATTTTGTTTTATCAATTCTGTTTATGTTATTTTTTATTTCGGGTCTCTGTTCTTGATTAATTCCCATTTTATTCTGTGGATGCATCGTGCTGTATCGCTGTAGCGCTTTACTCGAGTTCTTGGTAGTGGCTGATAATGCAAATTCATTTTTCATGATTAATTAAGTTATTGCGACTATATAAGTTTATATCTATAATCACAATTAGGTTTTTCGGTCAGGTTTAGCTTGTCACACGCCCCTATGAAAACCAAAGACCCTAAGAGGGCAGAACTTACAAAATATAAGTACAGAACCTATAAAACTTTATACCATTCAGGCAAATTTAAAGCAAAATATCAGCATGAAACAATAAAAGATAAGGTAAAAAATATATCAGAGTATACTGTGTCAAAATAAATTACTGATATTGTTGGTGTGTGTCTTCTTTCCTAGACTATTTTTAATAAATTTTTACAATTTATTATTTACTAGCGACCCGCCCCGGCTTCGCACAGGTGCAATGCTGATACTAAATTAAATACACTACAGAAAAAATATGAACGTTGTATATGAAAACATAGCGGCCCGCTCCGACTTTGCACGGGCATAAAATATATATGCCTATGTCATTCAATGAAAACATGATTAAAATCGATCCAGTATTTTTGGTTCATTCATTACTGCCCTTGGCCTGCACGCATTAAATTTGGAGTAAAACAATTCCTCTTCCCCTATACTTACTATGAAGATTTCCTGCTATCTTTGGAATATCTAAATTCATACAATTTTTATTACATTACACATTTTTAAACGCAAATTTTAAATTTGTAAGGAACCATATTGATCTATATTAATTGCACACTGTATTTAAGGTACTTAATTCGATAAGGATTAATGCCGTATTGCTTAAAATAGCTTCGTAAATAAGCCATTTTCTCACGTAAAAAGTAAATAATAAAAATGGTTAATGTGGGTTATCCCTAAAAGATAAACATATATCATCGCGGACTTTTTTGTAGACCTTTTTATGGTGTACAATACTGTAGTACATTAATTTGATCTAACTCGTAGGGTTAGGCAGCGTTTTTGCTAATTGCTAAATAAGCCTAAAAAAATAGGTTAATTTACGACATCACGTTAGAAACCTCTAAAATTAGCAATGTTGCCTTAGTATATTATGCATGTATTATACATATAAACCTTCCTCTTGAATCACTCTATCTATTGAAAAAAACCGCATCGAAATCCGTTGCGTAGTTTTAAAGATTTAAGCGCACATATGGATATAGGGACAGAAAAGGCGACTTTGTTTTATACTATGTAGTGATTGTGTTAACTATTTATCTGCTCTGAGAGTTATATAAATATAAGCAAATGATAAATCACAAAGCTTCATTTCTTATGTTACCAATTTATTTCACACTTTCTATTAACTACATCTCATTTAAAGATCTACTTTTTGTTAATATTATTATATTTTTCATTCTTACCTTTGCTATAATATTCAAACAAGTTTTGTTTTCATATCATTTAACATAAATATACCCTTGTTCCATAACAATCTGCAAAATTATAAAATTTTATAAATAATTCATACTTTGTAACATATTTTCGCATTACGTGCATCTAATTGTCTCTATTAAATAATACATAATTATGTTACTGCAACAAACTTTAGTGGACAAAAAATTAATATAAAAATTACTTCTTCAGTTCTTGTAAACAATAACGCCTGGCGGTGAAATATGTGAAGCTAGTTTAGAATAAATGCGCATGTGCAGTTTTGCCCAATCCACACGCACGCTGTTGCCAAAATCCCTTTACTGTCGTATTTTAGTTAATCTTATTTAAGGTGGCGTATATGTCACACCCACTCTGAAAATATTTGTTAGTAATATTCTCTTCTGACTAGTAGAATATTATGTAATAAATAAATTATAAAGGCTAGAATGTAAATATATATATATATATATATATATATATATATATATATATATATAAATCTTATATATAAAATTTTCATATCACAATGTTCGTTCCCGTACTCGTCCAAAACGGATTGACCGATATTTATAAACTTTTTATGCATATTCTGTAGGTCTGAGAATCGGCTACTATGTATTTTTCAAACCCCTAAGTGATAAGAGGTGTCCACCCCAAAATTTTGTTTTTATTTTTTGGATACATTTAAAAAAAATTGAGTGTAATTCGCACGATCAGTTAATTATTTCATTTCTGCACAATCATTGAATCGCAAGATGCTCTTATTGAACAAATATTTCCAGATGTACACACGAATTACATAAATCTCGAGTGGCTTGCAGAATGCAATCAATTTTAGCGGCAGGAAATGTGGACGTTGACATTTTGAATCTGAAGATGCAACAGTTATTGCCAGGGGACTTGGTATTATATTAATCTATTGATACAGTTTGCGATGCCACTGAAGCTGTCAATTTTTCAACAGAGTTTTTGAATTCACTGTATTTGCCAGTCCTGCCACCGCATAACTTACAATTGAAGGTTGGATCTTCAATTATTTTGCTTCGTAATTTGAACCCCCTACGGCTGTGCAACAATACTTGACTAATCATTAAGAAATGAATGAAAAACCTTATCTAAGCTACCATTTTAAAAGGCAGGTTTCGAGGTGAAAATATATTAATACCACGAATACCTATTGTACCCACAGGTGTGCCAATTCAATTTAAGCGTATTCAATTTCCGATTAGATTGGCATTTGCAATGACTATTAATAAATTCCAAGGCCAAACAATGTGTGTTTGTGACTTAAATTTCAGCATACCATGTTTTTCACACGGACAATTATACGTTGCGTACTCTCGGGTAGGCAAACCATCAAGTCGTTTGTATTAGCTAAAAACGGGCTAATAAAAAATATTGTTCACGCTGTAACATTAAGAGATTAATATTATGTAATGAATTAATGATATAAATAATTATTACTTAAAATAAATTATAATGAATTAAAAAAATTATTTGTTATTTTTATATTCCCTCATCGTTCACAACGCTCCATGCCTTTTTCGCTCATATACCACATCCTTACACACTTTCAATAAGTTCGTTATTTTTTTTCCACACTAAACTGACATCCTCTGAAAGTATTTTTTACAAATATTTAAATGGATAATGTCGAATCATCAGCAGTTAACCAGCAAAACAACATGGAAGCTCGTCCAGATGCTTCTGAAAATGACGACGGAAGCAATCAATAAAAACCAATTTGCCAGTGACCTCGGCGACAAGACAAACCTTCCTATTTACATTCTCAGTTCGCCGCTGTACAAAATTGAGTTCGATTGAATTTGCAAGTTTAAGTTATATCACGACGGTTGTTTCGACGCTGCGTTTTAATTTCGGTGAAATTTTTGTTGCTTTTCGGCATTAATTAAAACAGTGAAAATAGGACGTATTACAGATGTCTAGCTTTCTATCTAAAAAATAAATTAAAATATTTGAAAAGTAAATGTTACTTTTTAAAAATTAGACATTTTCTTGTTTCTTAAATGTCACTTCTTTTTACTTTTCTATATTTTATACTTCTAGACTATTTATTTTTATTTAGTTTTGACAACGACATTTTTTGATATTTTGAATAATTTAATATTTTTATTAAGCATAATCTAATTTGTTTAAAATAGTACTAGTTAGAAGTACTAGATTCTCAAATTCTCTTTAAATAAGGTTGGATCCATTTTTCTCCAAACAATCATAGTTATTAAACCTGTAGTAAGGTTACGTGTATACATGATTAACTTTAGTTAAAATACAATTAGCGAAATACTATCTCGTACATATATAAAATAAGAAATATGAAATATATTTAAATCGTGTATTTAAAATATAAAATACAATATACAGTATTTTAGTTTTTCTTTTTAAATAGAATACATAGTCAGCTGTTAAGCTCTGCAAATAGATTAGAACTAACTCAGAACAGCCTACTAATTAGTAAAAGAAGAATTTTCTTTCATGAACACTCAGTGGACGATCACAAAAACCGTTTCTTGATGGGGAATGAATAAAATCTTAAATTAACAAAACATTAAGATCTTTTCACAAGTCCACTGTCACTGTTTATTTCAGGTGACCGTCTAAGAACATATAAAATCTTCTTTCTAAGCTCTCTTTAGCTTAATTAACTAAAAAACTAAAAATTAGCTAAACCTAACTGTGTACTGTGTGAGGCAATAACAGTAAAATGCTTCAAATTGCAACCCTGCAGCCGATATAATTTGGTTCTTACAGATGTTAAAGTAGGCAGAAGTTTATAATAGCAACATTTGTTCTAGCAAGCTCTAGCAATTGCTTCAAAGGGTTCAGTGAATGCTTACGAGTATTCTAGTTTTATGACTGAGAAAGTCTTGTACGCTACATTGTAAAATCTATAGTTAAGAGTTCAAGCTTGTGGAAGACAGATATATTAGCTGATGACAAGGACAATCTTTTATCTAATTTGGGACTTATGGCAAAGTGGCAAAATACATGTGGCTGAATATAACATTCTCTTCTTAGTTTCATCTTCCGTAATATTTACTGGTAACTATACATCTTCAAAAAAAGGCCTGAAGCATCTAGCGATACCACTGTAGCTTCTAGAGTTTGACGCACATTAGAAGTTCAGTATTGGTAACTTTGATTGACGTATTTAACGGTCACCATCCTGATTATGAAAACTAGTGCGCGTTATTTTCGACAGAAAGCACCCATTACTAATGTCGTTAAAAGTGTTTAGATTCAAATCTATTTTGAAGACATCAGTATTTGAAATACGAACCACAAACTAACACAAAAATAACTTTTTAAGAGATAATTTAATTAAATATTCAAATATGTAGTTGTTTTAGAATTACAAGTAATATAAATATTGGACAACCTTCTGTACTTCAATCAATATAATGTCAATCAATATATACGTTTCCTTCAAATACATTGGTTAGATTTATTCAACTGTGTGATTCAAGACCTTTATTAATCAGAAATTAGTTGACTTAAAAGTCGTAAATGGTCGTTGAAAAATAATTAAAAATTCAATCAAATTACCAAAAAAAACTCATTATATATTTATATAATGGGTGTATAAGAATAAATTGAAAAATTCTGTAAAATATTTATACAAATATAAACAAACATGAAACTATTACCTGATGCTTTAGTTTATAAAATATAAAACTTTTTCCAATGACAATGTTGTTTGTATATGTAATATATGAAAATTGACACGAAATTACGTGCTAAACCAATCGACATGTTTATTACAGTTTTTTCCTGTCAGCTCGGAAAAATATATGACGGAATTATAATAAAATCAATTCGAATTATGATGATATTGCATGTTCTACGTAGAATAACATACAAGACTACCAATCATAAAAAAATAAAACGCGGAAACATATATTACGTTACAATGAAACCGCTTTTAGGTTAAGCGTTTCGTGCCAAAGTTGGTGTAGCATTAGTTTTTTTTTTGGTTGGATTTAAATGAATAGAAAACAGCAACAGGAAATCAACATCACACCCATCATAAATATAATCGTAATTTATTGAGGAATATCATAAAATTTCGATTAAATGGTTTATCCTAAAGATATTCATCATATGTTGAAAAGTCATTACACAATATATACTATGTGAGCATAAAAATCAGTCTCTTACAATAAAACACCAATTTGTTATTTACTTTTGCAAATTTGTTTTAACTCAAACAATATTGTTTAGTTAGTTCTTTTAGTTTAAACAATAGAGATAATTCGCTGGCAGCTAAATTTGGCGAATGGGGTGTTTTTTAATGAAAGAGTGATGAACCACTCATGGACTACAAGCGCATTGACCTCTTAACGTCTTATTTTTGGGCCATTCCATTTTTTTGTCATATACTGGAATGATACGAAATAGTCATTTCGTGTGGTCCTCATTTTCTCTTCGGCTATTATTTTAAACGCATGTCTGAAAACTGTGGAATCGTAAACCGGTAAGTTGTCGGAAAGTTCTCTGGTAATTTCAGCTGGGTTTTCATCCAATAAGTTTACAATTAATACAATTATAATAATTTTACAATAAATGTTTTCAAACTTTTATATATTTCAGGCCTTTTTTTTCAATGATATTCAAATCTAGAAAAAAACTAGTTACCTCTTCGTCGTTGGAGGATTTCTTCGATATCTCTCTAAGAAAACTGCCGTTGGAACTCTTTTATTTCTTTATTGTTGCTAATTCACTTAGCTCCCTGGTTGCTCACAGATGATGATTTCTGTTAAGCTTCCTGCAAATTAATAAATTACTGTTACGTTGCAATAATTACTTTATTTGAACTAGTTGCAAATTAAGTAAATCAAGGCGATCTTTCATATGGGTCTTTCTATCTAGACTTCTCGACCCTGATCTCAAGTGAAAAGGCATTGGAACACCTCGGTTCGAACTATCTAAGGTGGCATTTATGTCACGCCTACTCCCAACGTATACTGCATTTGCCAATCACGTTCTCTTCTAGCCAATGGTCAGTTATAAATGTTTTTCCATATCCAAAATAAGTCATGTAGCGATCACAAAACATGATTACATACTGAACGACAGACGACATATGCCGAAGAGACCCAAAATATCGCCATAAATCTATAAAAATGCAAATATTTTAAAAGCAGGATTTTCGGAAATGATTATTTAATTAACAATTTCATTCTTTTATCTCTCTCACATCTTTAACAGTAGAGACTGTAGAGAGCTCCAATCATCTCTTAATGAAGTTGATATCTGGATAGGCAAAAAATGGCGAATCAAATATAATGAGACAAAATCTATAGACATGGAATTTACAAATAGGAGTACTACGCCGCAGCGTGTGTTGCACGGCATGCAATTTCCATATGCTGACACATCAAAATGTCTTGGCATTAACAAGGATGCCAAGGTCAGATTGAAGGAGCTAATAAAGATGAAACGCGATGAGTACAAGAAAATTTATTGGTTGCTTGGACGAAACTCCTAGCTATCAACCTACCTCAAGCTCATTTTGTATCAGCCGATACAGAGACCAACGTGGAGCTATGGAATTGAGCTGTGGGGCTACTCCAGTGACTCCAATGTCCCAGCAACTCAGAGGTTCGAAAATAAGGTGCTGAAGAGTATTGTGAATACTTCTTGGCCGCCTCCATCGCGACATACAAGTTGATATGGTTAAGGACGTTATCAGAAGGTTTTATGATCATCAACCCATCAAAGAAAATGCCAGAATGACGTCGACACGGAAGCGTCCAGACTATAAAAAAGTTAATAATGTCACGGCTGTCTTAAAGGGAAAATCCTTCTGATTTTGCAAATGTTTGAACACCAAATGATTCAGTGGCAAATATATTAGTTGTTTGTTATTAAGTTAAGTCAGATTAAAGTTAATTGTTTGCTGTATTACTAATTTTAATAGATAAATTATTTAAAACAATAAATAAAAAATAATAATATGGTAGCTTGAGTGATTTTATTGAATAAAATGTTAATAAATAGACACGTTTTTATGCCTAAAACATTTTTACTGAAGACTCAAAGCTGAAGGCCTTAACATTAAAAATATACCCTCCCCCCCAAAAAAAAAAGGTACGCCGAATCCGGTGACTTTTGAAAGGCGAAAGCACTTTATAATAAATTAAGGAACATTTACAGCCGGTTTCGGATATCATTCGGACTGACGGCACCTGGGCGTGTACGTTAAAGAGCGACCGTCTCGAAATATAAAACAAGGTAGTCGGGTTTCATAAATTTTAGGCTCCAGAAATATTGTAATCGGAGTAACAGATGTCTTTCTGTGTTTGTTCCGTATCCCGCGCTGTCAAATAAAACAGTCGGATTCGGAAAGCTTCCGGAATTTCGGTTCATTTTTTTCAATAACCGGAGAAATCTTTTCGACGCGGTGGATTCGCGAAAATAAATAGACGTTCTATAGGAAATTTTAAACACAATAAAGCGCTAGGCTTTTCGACGGTTTTCGAGCACATATAAGAGGGAAAAATAACTTAATACAGATAGTCAGCGGAGATTCTTTAAAATTAATTCGAGATGTTAATATTAATTTTTAAAATGATTTTAAACTTTCAGAAATGTACCGTGAAAAGAATAGAACGAAATAAATTGTGATCTCATAGTGTATGAAATATAGTGTAAAAACAATAAAAGTTGACGGAGAAAGGCTAGTTGGGATAAATAACGATTAGGTTTTGTTAGTCATAACATTTATTAATATTTCATTGCAGATATATAGTTCTTCATGCTGGAAACAGAAATGGTTTTATTTCTGGTGCAGAATTATTGTTTTACTCTAAGTTCAAGGGTGACTGCCGTGGGGAAATGAACCAAAATTTGTTTTTGCAGTGGTTTGAAAACCAGTTTTTAAAGAACTTGGAGGAATCATCAGTTATTGTTATAGTCAATGCTACTAAACTGCTGAATATCATAGTAGATTGGTCGAGAACATCCTAACTGGTGCATCAACAAAGGCTGCAATTAAGGAATGACTAAAAGTACATAAAATAAATTTTGGAGAAACCATGTTAAAGAATGAACTAATTCAAATTGTTACTAAGATTTATAATTACATTTTTTCTAATTTACTTTATTAGAAATAAGCCCGAGAAATGATACATGGTAGATCAGATTGCTGACCGTTTTGACCACAGAATATTACTTATTCCTCCCTATCATTGCATATTTAATCCAATTGAGTTGATATGGGGTATTGCAAAGTATTATTAAAATAGACATTCAGGTCGAGAATAATGGTCAAACTAGAACAGTCTGGATTTATGGAAAGACGCATTGTCGACAGTAACATCTTGGGTTTGGTTGAGCTCAATGAGATACACTGAAGAAGAAATTAACAAATGGCGGAACCATGAGCAAGTCTTTGATGGATCGGAAATAAATAGCATAGTTTGAGCAGTGATTCTGAAAGTGACAGTTATTCAATAAATCTTTATGAATGTTGGTTTATGATTCAATGCTGACAATTACGAAGACATGGTGATGAAAGAGGAAATAACTAATGGTCAGCATATAATTAATATACTATAACTGTAGGAAATTGTATTATAGAGCGTGAAAGCTTTATGTGCATGTGTGTTATTGTCTAGAATATACATGAAAGTTTGGTTAAAATGTATGAGGAGAGAAATAATACTAACTGTTTTGCAGATATGGCAAATACATTAAGGAGAATGCAGTAATTAAATCTAGTTTTATCAAGAAATATATACACAGGTACTAAAATAACAAAATAAGGAGAAATATAGTGATATCAAATGTTTTTACAAGGAAACACTATATCAATGGACACAAGAACTAAGCGTAGAAGGTAAATATGCTCTCTAATGAAAGTAAAATATATTATTCAAATATACAATTGTTAATTAGGTGGATCAAGCCTTGGAGGAATACCACTACATAAAAAACGCGCCTAAAACTCTACCTCATTGGTGGTGTCGAAAAGAAATTAATGTAAATATAACAAAAGAACTCTAACCTATAAATTATTGTGGCTGAATAATTAATTGTACTTTTAAGTTATTTGATAATATATGCATTAGATGTACTATAATGTTAAAATAAATTATATTAGTTGATGCGGTAACGTTGTATCATCAATTTAGATGACGTGTGTTGACTGATGTTTTGAATTCAATTAAGGCCATGAACTCTATATTGATCATGGCCATGGTCAAGAATTTGACGTGCCTCCATATTGCTACATAGATACATAGATACATAGCAGATTGGACACTCAGCAGTCAGTAGGATTAATCCAAGGCTTTTGATTTGTATGTATATTGAGTGTATGTTAGGTCCTGTCCAGAGAAACTTCAGATGGTACAGACAAGACATTAAAATATAACAAAAATAGAAAAAATGATTTGGTGCTGCATGAAAAATGCTGATAAAAATATGTGGCCTTTGGTTTCGAACTTTTGGATCTAAATACAGATTTTTCATAAAGTGTATCTCATCAGCATTTAAATTTGTATGAAGATATTTGTTATTTTTAAACGAAGAGGATCAAAGACAGCTTATAATTTAATAAATCAACTATTTCAGATGTTCACATGAGCTGGAAAAGAAACAGAGAAAAATGTGAATCGAAAATACCATTTCACAAAAACATCGCGTTTTTTTTTCTTGTCAGAAAAAAAAAGGATTATTATATCGAAGGACATGTTGCAGAAGAACAGCAATAGCGAATAACAAACTCAGGGTCATCCTCTTGCATGGCAATCCTCGACCAGTCGTTGCCAGCGATGTGAAAGATAATATGTACTGTTAAAGATCGAAAAGGAATTTCTTCATAATTAGCGTATTCAACAGGCATAGCGACTTTTATTTATGACTTATTCAGACTGATGCGGCATAGCTTGGCTGACACACTGTTTCGAAATACTACAGAAGTGTGAGAAAAGCTACTTCCAACATGACCTTGTGGTCTAAATTTTTGTAATTGAATAATTGAATAAATTAAGATAAAAAAATTTTAAAGAAAAGAAAATGATCAGAATATGCGCAAGCGCCTAATACTTGAAACATAGTGAACAACTCAATTTCTTACATTAAATCAATAAATATGTATTAATAAATAAATTGCTGAAAATTAATGTTTTACAAACCTAATATGTTTATAATTAAAAATGAGATTATATGCAATAACTAATTATAAAAATAATTAAACTCGAACTCCGTCTCATAATTTTGCGGTTCAATTTCTAAAAGGGAGAATATTATTTAAGAACGCCTGTGGTGGCCACGTTAATAATATCGATTTTTAAATTTAATCAGACTTCATTATAAGTCCAATCATTTTTATCGCAAAATTTATTAAAATTCAATTTTCTCGGATAGTCGAAGGCGATTGGTTCTAGAATGAAAAAAAAAATTGAACAATATATATAATGATACTTAAACATAATAATATACATAAATTTAGGCAAATTATATTTATTGAATACTCATTTAAATAAGTATTAATTATTTTACATTTACACTATTTTAAAATTGCACGACATTTCATTGAGATGTGCATATTTAATTAATTTTTTTAAGCATCTTCAAAATCCTAAATATATGAGATCTGTATAAAGTATATACAAAGTATAAGTATAAATGTATATAAATATGATCTCTTTTCATTCTTACCCTTAATAAATTAATTAGGTTATTAAATTATAACATTTTGCTAATAATCCACAGACGTATTTTCGTACTGTCTATATTTTCTCATTCTCTCTATTAAACATTAAATAATTATATTATGTCGTTATATCAAAATAGAATCGTCTATGTTGAGTGTATTTTATGACTAATTTATGAAGAGTCCGAATTTGGCGCATGCGTATATAAAGTTTTATTTACTTATTTTTTTATCGTGATTAATAGACTTAATGTTGAATATATTAAGCAGGTAAATAGGCTCAGGAGGTAAATAAAAATGGTAAAATTTTGAAAATAACACATTTCATTTAAAAAAGTATTGAATAAAACGAAATATTGTCGAAATATGCCCAACAATTCTATTTTTATAAAAACATCGTATTACATATTATCACTGTTTTTTATAAAAAAAAACAAATATGATAAATAATTGATTTAATGTTGAAACTATATATAACGAGAGAGATAAACATTGAAATTTTTTTGAAATCACGCATATTATTTATAAAGCTATTGAATAAGGTGAAATGATAAAAATAATTTTTATATGCCTTTCTATTTTTATAAAAACACAACCATATAAATAAATATTGCCATAAAAAAGATCAAAATCAATGTTTATGTCAAATACAGCCAATATTGTTAAAATCAAACGAAAATGCCACAACTATATATAAAAGCAGTAAAATTTTCCTAAATATCTCCAAATATTATCGCTACTAGTCTTGATCCACAAACCCCATTAAAAAATTGGCTACCTCGGGTTAACATATTGTACATTTGATAGTCTAAAATGAATGGATGATCGTACTTTAGCTAAAAGACATCTCAGTCAATACATCATTATATTCACAAAACAATAATTTATTTACCTATACTCTTGTATAATAATGCATTGCATTTTCCTTGTTATTAGATCACTAGGGTGTTGTTGATGCTTTTGTTATCAAATTTAATTATTTCAAAGTATCTCGGTACACTGTTCTATATCTTAGAAAAATGCTGTCTAATTTATCTGAATTTCACATTGTTCAACTTTTACTCGCAACAAATTCTAACTATATCTGAGCTATAAAACAAAATTTAAATCATTACTAAAATATATTATGTTTAAAATAAGTGTTTAATTATTACTAGTTACTGCAGTTCTTGCTACTATTCTTGATGGAAAAACCTGATTAATGACTTGATTAGTTCCAACACAACAAGAATCAGTTTCTTCTCTGTTGTTGTTATCATTAAATTTTGGCATATGTTGATACCTATTCCATGTCGTTGAAAATAATGTATTATAAATTTGGCAGCTAAAATTCCCACTATAAATAAAATTGTTGCTATTTGGATTTTATAACTTTTAGAAATTTAACCTTACATTCTGCACTTACCCTTGTTCTTCCTTATTTTGAAACCAATGTACGTATTTAATGAGTATTACCATAGAATTATTAATATAACACAAAATCTAAATATTATAGATTTTTTGTTGTTTTGATCTGTGACTCGAAAAGAATGGACCGCCGTTAGAAAAGGAAGACAATATAATTTCATATAGTTTATTCTTTTCTATGGTTTATTCTATGCAGGAGGGTGCGGGCGTGCCAAATCCGGAGATGTTGTGGAGAAATGTATTCTCTTAAAAGTACGCAATGGTAATGGTTTATAAGATATATTAAAATTGTATCGATAGCAAACCTGCTATTAAACATTTTAATGATAATTTTAAGATACATATATATTAGACAGAGTTACCAAAATATTAATTTTGTATATTAGATTCCAAATACAATACAAAAGGCTTAAATTATATACATTTGATAAGGAAGGTTTGATTTTCTAGACCTTTTAGTAGCTCTGTGGAATAGAAAATGACCTTGTAATATTTGGTAAATAAAATACAGAAATTGGAACTTAAAGTTTATTTTTATGTTTACGTTAGAATTTATCAAAGCATATGCAAATTCAATTCTTCATCAATTACTTTATACAATTTTTGTTTTGATGCGCTTTAACATATTTAATTATCTTCCTCCAAATACATATCTATTAGCGTTGGGAACTATCGACTGAAAACAGTTGATAGTTGCAAAATAGTCGAAACAGTCGATTCTCAAAAAACTGGCGACTGAAAATGGTAATTACTACTTTCAGTCAAATGCATGGTTCGACTGTTTTTTATTCGTGATGTCAGACGAAGATGTACGAATCCCTTCCTGTATAAATTGTGAGAGAGGAAAGGACTGAGATAATTGCTTGGGGCAGTTAATTTTATATGTGGTTATAATTTCCAACGGTAGTATAAGCGAGACGGAGATGTAAAAATTCTTTCACGAACTAACTTTAAAGAACAAAAGGAAAACAATAATTACAGCATACAATTATGAAACATGCAATTTATAATTTAATTTTAAACGAAATACAAATACTTTTATATTTGAACGTTCTGTGGATCTGTATAAAGGAATGGGATTTTTCTCTGGAATGGACTAATACTCCAAACATATTTTATTGTATTTTAATGTGTTAATTGTTATACGATATAGACAATACAATAGAACTTAAGCAAAATCTAAAAACTGAAGATGTACAATAGCCATAAATACTATATAAAAATTAAACATATACTATACACCATAGAAAAGAAAACTAATCCATGACATAATTAAAAATGATTAGAATGAAGTGATATAAATGCTTTATTTATTATTGAACGGACATATTTTTTAACAAAAATCGAGAGATTAATCGAAATATTACCTTTATTGCCATAAAAACGGTTAAAATATTTTACTAATTATCATTCCCAATTTTAGTCTTTTTACCCTATTACATTAACAATCTTGAAAAATACCGTACCAAAATGCTATAATATTAATAAACTTATATTGTTATTTAGAAGAAAACCACCAAAAAAACCATATATATTACATATAGATCTATGTAAGCATAAATTTGGTACATTTTTGTTAAGGTCGCGGCTAGGACGATAGAGCCAGAACATTAAAAATCAGTCGTACGAAACAAGTGGAACCTAAAATAGTAACTAAAAGTACGACTGAAACAGTCGATAGTAAAAGGTAACAAAATCAGCCGAACGTAAAATAGCGACTGAGAACAGTCGACTGAAACAGTCACTGGTTAAAAGTGGTAAAATCAGTCGAATCAAAAATAGCGACTGAAACTACTAATTATCATTCCCAATTTTAGTCTTTCTACCCTATTATATTAACAATCTTGAAAAATACCGTACCAAAATGCTATAATATTAATAAATTTATATTGTTATTTAGAAGAAAACAACAAAAAAAACCATATATATTACATATAGATCTATGTAAGCATAAATTGGGTACATTTTTGTTAAGGTCGCGGCTAGGACGACAGAGCCAGAACATTAAAAATCAGTCGAATGAAACAAGTGGAACCTAAAGTAGTAACTAAAAGTACGACTGAAACAGTCGATAGTAAATAGTAACAAAATCAGTCGAACATAAAATAGCGACTGAGAACAGTCGACTGAAACAGTCACTGGTTAAAAGTGGTAAAATCAGTCGATCCAAAAATAGCCATAAATACTATATAAAAATTAAACATATACTATACACCATAGAAAAGAAAACTAATCCATGACAAAATTAAAAATGATTAGAATGACACAGTCGATAGTAAAAATTAGTCAATTACTAAACAGTCGATAGTTCCCAACCCTAATATTTATATATATTTATATTTATATATTTAGTGCAGTTCGTGGTTTATATATATATATATATATATATATATATATATATATATATATATAATTGCATTTCGAAATGCAGGACCTCGTCTACCGCCTTGGGGTAGATCGACTACACAGGGTCCGATCACCTTAAACATCGCGCAATTGTATTTAACCAGTTTGCAAATGAATTCGGTTTGTCGTTAACCATTTAAATCAATTTGTATCTAAATTAGTTTTCAAGTTAAGGGCCGTGATATTCTCATTTAATATAAGCAACGCTAATTACCATATGTTCTAGTAGATACAGTTCTTTCAATAAAACGGCCAATGCGCGTTATAGATGACTTCGAACGTACTGCCAAATTCAGTTTGTAAAAACGTAGAATTCGTTTCAAAAGATCAAAGATCTGAAATATATAAAAACAGTGAGTAGTTTTTTCCATATAAACATAACTTAACACGACTATTTCGGAGAAAGCTGTTAGTCTTAAGAGTATCTGTAGAACACTTAGCGACAAGCAGCTTTATTGGGGTTGTAAGTCATCCCTTTATACACTGCTGGGAAATATATGAATTAAATGGTGAAATGATAACTCATAAATGATATATTTCATGGTATAAATTCATATTCAGATATATTATTATCCATGGTGGAAAGGAGCATGGCTTTATTTCTAGAGCTGAGTCAGTGTTTGGTCATCCGATAAATATACACATTTTTGTGTTTTATGTAATTTACCTTTTTTAGAAACGAGCCCAAAAAATATATACTATAGGAAGAGCCATTGTTTAAGTAACATTTTCGGTTTTGTATAAACTCCATCAGATAGACAGAAGAAGAAATTGACAAATGGTGGAATTCAAAAGTGGAGTTGTGGAGTATATTAAATTCTAATTTATCGAACAATTGTTCAACTTAAACAATGACTAATAGGGTATATATATTATATATATATATATATATATATATATATATGTATATATATACATATATATATCTATATATATATATATATATATATATATATCCATATATATTATTTTGTTGCTTTTTATTAGTTATTTATTACTTTATTGTAATTCCTAATAACGTCCCTATACATAACTTCATCTTACTTTTAAGTTTATTTTCTGTAACTGTTTTCTATATTTATTAAACCATTTCTTTATTCTTTATATGTCATAGAGAAAGTTGTGGGACCTGAAGCGAAGAAAAACGCTGTTGAAGCTGTACGAACGAATGATATGAGTTATAATGAAGCAGTAAAATTAATTGATGTGCTCAGAGCTTCATTGAAAGAATAGTGAAAAGCTAGTTTCTTGAAAATTAGAAGAAAACTAGTTTTGCTGGTAGAATTAGGATCATTGTTTCTGATTCAAATTTAATGGTTTTCCGATTGGTTAACAGGAATAATTTTCCACAACCATTTTCACGGACCAAAATAAAATCATTCCAGAAACCAGAGTCAGGCTCGTGTATAAGTTTGTGCTGCAAAAAATATTTTTTTTTGATACATGGAAATATGAATTGCAGAAAATTAACTTCAATCCTAACAAAAAAATATTTAATGTGACGAAACAGGAATCAGCACTGTTCAGTACAAGGTCAGAACAATCCTAACTGTGAAAGGCAAAAGAGTTATTTACAAGTTATTATGTGTTGTATGGAGCATTAGTATCTATTACTGCTTATGTTATATGTTAAGAGCTGGACAGTTTATTCCTCCATTGATGATATTTCCAAGAAAAGACGTGAAGAATACTTGAAATACTCGAAGGAGCACATTCAGGCACCATTGATGAATGTCATCAGCTTCGCTGGATCTAGTGAGAATTGTTTACTAAATGGTTAAAATGGTTAAAATTATATTCGTAATTAATTTTCTTCTTTTTTCTCAAATTCTAAAGTTGTAATTGTATTAATATAATATCATATAATTCCAGAATATTATTTTAATGTATCTTCATACACATATTTTGATATATTATATCATGGAGAAATAGAAACGGATATGTAATATTTTTAGCTATCGATTTACTCTTGATATATAAAAGAGAATCGTTGGAATTGTATCAATTCTCTCTGAGTCTGATCATATATTGACTTAATATAACGCAAAATGCTATTTCTGGACTAGCGTTCATAAATAAATGTAAATGGAAATGGAAATAGATGTAAATATAAATAATAATTATGTAGAATATAGGCTATCCGATTTAAATCACAGATATTGCCAATATTATTTATAAATTGGAGTACACAAATTTGCAATATATTTATAGAATATAAATTAGGTTTTTAAATGATTATTTGTTTTATACTGTATTATTTTTAATTGCAAATAAAATTATATTTGAATAAATTGAAATATATTAGAAGAAATAGATACGTTTGTTAAGTACTAATTCACCTAAAATTAGTTATCCTATAAATGTGGTATATTACTGTGGTCAATATGTTATATAATACAGCTCAAACTATCCGGCCATCTATTTTTTTTACTACCTGAATGATGAATGAGTGAGCTTTGTATGGTCGTTCAAAAACCTCCAGAAGACAATGAAATTCCGGTGAGTCAAACAGATAAGTATGGTGAATCTTATGAGGAAACCCTCAATTTCTTTCGGAAACTAGAAGAGATAATTCAAGATGGGAGGCAGATTCTAAATCAGTGTACCATAGAGTACGAAATAGATGAAAAGGAGTATAGATATTTAAAACCGAATGTAACTAAAGGGGGTTATAGGGTAAACAAGTTCATTTTATTAATTTACAATAAAAATGAAACAGTGTAAAGAGTGTAATTAGAACTTTAACAAGATTTCTGGATATTATTCTGGACTTTTTGGACGAGCTTTCTAATATTTTAATTAAATATTGATTTATATATTAAACTCTTCAGTTGATTATACAAATCTGAAACTGCCTTTCCTATATATATATATATATATATATATATATATATATATATATTTCCTAAAATGTATATCTATGCATCGGTAGCGTGAAAGTGCAGTGGACCAAACAATGCTGGTCTATTGTTCTGCGGTCTCGCTTTGTGAGGTTCAACAATAGTTCTTAGTAACTTCATTCTCCTTATTCAAGCTAATAGGTTGCCTTATAAAATAGGTCCTATACTGATATTATTATAAAATTTTTCTCTCTCTGGTAATTAAACAAAATTAAACTTTTTGTTTCACAGAGATCTGAAATCTGAGTGATCTCTTTCACAGAGAAGTGAAAGTAAATTATATTTAACTACTTTTTACAATGATTATATTGACATTTAATTGAAATATAACGGTGCCATTGAAAACGCTCATTTGACTTGATTTTCACACGAATTTTACCGTTACTATAAAATAAGTATTAGTTAGTAATTTACGAGCATAACCTCCTGCTGGGTTAACCTGCGACTATCGCAACAATAGGTGGACCGTCCTGTCGCCGTTACCACTGCGCCAACCAAGCCGGCCATAAGTACAAGTATTGACGTTTTAGAAATTCTATTTTGTTCGCACAACATGGCGAAGAACTTCTTCTTCCATCATCTTCTTTATTAATTAAAAATGCAGCCTAAATATATTTTCAGCCAATGTTGCCAATTGAAAAATATTGTACGGACGGAATTTTGATTTGCACCACAAATTCACATATAATGAGCCAAGCTGTAGATTAGTTAGTTGAAAACATTGGTCAAGACTTGGTGTTATTTACTGACAAACCTTTCAGTATTTTGGAAACTCCTAAAGAAAACTAATGTAGCCGTCAAGCGGGTTCGAGTTCTGTTGGGGCATGAATATACTCTACAGGCAACAGTGGAAAATCCGCCATAATCACGCTAGTGAGCAGGCTAGGTAAGACAGGATGTCTTCTGGGATGGTCTCGGAGTTTGTCACTAGCCAGTCGGTAGGTTTAATGCCGACGACTATGGTTCGGAGCCGATGTTAAACTGTAGGACCAGTTGGTAAAAAGGCGACTTTAAAGTATATTAAAAAAACTGATGAACTTCTTAAATATATAAGATATACCTAAAAAGTTGACGATGCACTGTAAAATAGGTTTCACGAAATTATTTATTTCATCCATTTAATTGGCAATCCAGCTGAGACAGCCAGATAAATGAAATAATTTTTAGACACTTTCTCGGTTTTAGTAGGAATTATATAAAAGTAATACTAAGTACACCTTTATTTATAAAATATGTTGTTTATCGAGTTTTCTTAATAATTGCTTGGGGAACAAGTTTCGTTTATCTTTAAAGCAAATATATTCATGTAAGATTCTAAAATCAATCTAAGACATATATGTCCTTTTATAAATTATCTTTTATAACCGTATTTTAACCGTATTTTTAACCATAGTTTTGTAACTGTACAACTTCAGAGATTCCTTGGCGAAATACTGAAAGAAATGGTTTTTACAGTGTTTATTTTGAAGACGTTTATTTTGATCATTAAGAGATCTATCTCAATTTTTACCGAGTCGCTAGTCCTGGAAGACAAAGTCTATTTTTTTAATTTTCTGCTTCATTCGGATTAGTTGTTGATAGTAGAGTGTTGGTTTGGACAGGTAGGTAGAGTTTGAGTAAGTAGGTTTGGTTCTTTAATGGTAAACTGTTCCAAATACACCAAACACTTAAAATCATGTTCTTTGGCAATAAGTTGGCCTTTGTAACTATCCGTGAGCTTCTCTGGACTTGGATCATTATCTTGTTCACAAACACTGTACTCATTTTGATATCCCATAATAATTTGGCGACAAAATGACTCCATTTCGTTTCATTCCGTTACCGATTCAGTTAAACCCGCTGAAGTTTTCAACTTCAACTTATTTTTTTAAACTAAATTAAAATGTTAAGCAGGAAAGCTAGAAAATCAACTCTGAGTCAGTCGCTGAGCTTCTTCTCCATTTTTTCCTTTTCGGAAAGGAAACACAGAAATATGACAAAAATAGCCTTCTGGAATGTTTATTCTTAAAGTGGATTGATGAAAGAATGACGCTACTTATAGAAATTACTTTCTCCTCAGTTTTATATTTCATCCATATGATTTATATTGCAAAATTAAGTTCTATCTAATATTTTAAGGGGTATATAAATATGAAATATTAACGCGGTAAATCCAAACGGTCCCTAAATATGACATAAAAATCTCAGGATAGCATTTTATTAAAATTGTTTCATCCTGTCCATATTTTAAACTGGATTTACAGCAGGTGCGTTTAAAATCGATATACGCCTAAATGCCGTCGGATTTCAAACTCCAGCTAAGTTGGAAGTTTCGTCAGGTGGAAGTAAAGGAGTGTTATTTTGTCAGCAGATGCTATCGATTCTTGAGGGCCGACAAATATACTCCGAAGCGAATTTTTGATAAAATTTACCGATTTTTTTTCGGAGACATGATTCGTAATTTTGTTATATATTATCTGAAGAATGTCTTTATGAAAAGTAACTGTGAGTTTTATTTCTGTTAAAAAATGTGTCCAATGCTGTCATCCATCAAATGTGCCACCAAATAATTACGAGTAAATATAATTTAGAGCAATCTAGTCTTCAACGGGTTTTTGATTTGGTAATTTTTCGTGACGTATGACCACAGAATATGGAGAACATATAACAGAAGGGAAACTAACATATAAACAATTGAACAAAATGTAGACTTGCTTTATCACCAGAGGTATTGCATCAGTAGCCAACTATTTATAACGTGAAATTTAAAAAGTATTTGTAATAAAAAATATTTTATTATTATTAACAAATTTGTATGAAATATTTTGAAAATTCATGGAAATATTATCAAATATTACAATTTTTATATTTGCTCGTAGGCAATAAGTATTATTATATGATTTCCGTTATATAATAACTAACTGTTATGAATATCCTGACATACAGAAGATCGCTTCAGCAAGCGATGTTGTGTACCACTTATAATCTAAATCATATTCTAGATACTGTTCTAACTTATTCTAAAGCCTATCCTAACACATAACTATCTATCTTATTCTAGAAATTACTAAATCTCACTCTATTTGTCTATTAATCAGTTCGTATGGTAGTTTGCGTTTGAGCCTACGCACTACATTGTCATCGCGCATATTTGACTGTTTGGCGAGTGCATTGGATTGCACTAATAGTCTTTCAGAGTACTTCGCACTAATACTTCGAATCACACTCGTTATGGGTTCTAAGGGAGTATCGCGCTGAATCAGTTTATTGGATACGTAATATGGGGTATCGACGATGACTCGCAACACTTTATTTTGGAACCTCTTCAATACCTTAGGTACAAATGGGCCTAAGTATTGACTTATACAGCGAGACCTTGTTATACAATGCAAATTTAGATTTGCAACCAGATCAGCCATTATATTTGGTTTAGCTTAAGTCCAAACCGTTTGCGTTTTGTCACTATAGGTTTTTTCCATATCAAATGTCGATCAAAATGCATTCCCAGATATTTGACGTTGTCTGCTTGCAGAAATTCATAACTATTCAATTTTACTGAGGGACAAGTTCTTCTACAAAGGGTGAATGTCACATGGGCAGATTTTGTCTCGAATTGTGGTTGAAAACGTGGCGTACTAAAGCAAATGAGTTAAGTTAATGACTTTGTTAAGTTGGAGGTCTCTTGTAGCTAATATTGGATCCTCGTTTGATGACAAAACCGCTGTATATATAACAGTAGCGTTTCGTGAGGTCGATAGGTCAGCCGTATACAATAGATATAACAATGGGACAAGAACATGAAACACCCGAATATATTGGAGTGGTAGGTCAGTGTGTTCGTCTCCCTTATGTTGTTATGAATGTTATGAAAACGTTTTCATTACCGTAACAATCTTATTTAAAATAGGAATTTATTTTTTCTTATTTCTAATGACGTTAAATAAAAAGTAATGTGAATAAGCTGAATTTAAATGAAAATTAATTAAACATTCTCCATGTATAAAATAATATCATTTTATGTAAAAACAGATGTAACAATTGCAGATAACTTCATATGTCCTCATATTTTTTATGGCGTAAAATATAATAAATAGATATTAAAATATTATATTTTTAACCTCTATATTATATGCTCGAAATCTCTCAATCTACTGCCTTTGAAGCTGAAATTTGAAAAAAATAGTTACATATTTCATGTTATTGTTATCTTTGAAGGTTCTTCTCTCCTGATGTAGACGGACCGATTTCTCCTTCTCCTCTCGATTGGTAAAGCTAAAGGTTACATATACGTCGATTGCAATAAAATATATTTGAGAATATAGTAATTCACTCCCAACTAACTTTGTATTTCTTAATGTATGGGGTGAGTAAAGTTTATGAGCAGTTATGGGATCATGATTTTCGAAAAAAATCCGGGTCTGACAGAGGTCTTTTTAAAATTTTGTGGCCACCATAATATTATTTTATATTACTAATCATATAAAAAGTAGTTGCTTCTTTCCTTTTATTGAAATTTTTACATGTTGCACATGGTGGCTGTTACATTTTGATTGTTGAAATCGAAAAATCCAATCTTGGATATAGATGCGCGTCAATTTTCGACCAAGGTATTAGTTATTCACTATAAAACTATATTTTGCTATTTCCTTCATCTCCATAGTTTAAAGACTTATGTCAAAAGGAATTATGTCAAAACAATTCTTAACACTGATATTTTCTTCTGATAGGAACCTTTTTACTTGTTAACGTGGTTCACCTTGAAAAATTGCTCGCATGTCGTTATATCTAGTAAATTGGAGGATATTTTAATATAACTATTTTGTTTACAAGAACTTTTCTATAAAAGATATTGAATGTAACATACAATACTTCTTGGCACTAAGATTACTTTAACATAACTTGATATAAACGACACGTGTCAAAATTGTTAAGGTCAAAATTTGATGATGATCTGATATTTGACTTAAAAGTTGTAGTGGTTTCAGTGAAATAGCTTTTGTTGCTCAAAAAAATAGAGAGACAAATCCATGAACAAAGATGAATAAATTGATGTCTACCTGTCGTCAGTAGCTACTGTTTGTTTATAGACTCCATATTCTTAGTGATTTCTTGGTTTATAACACATTTTCTTTGCAGCAGTTATTTTTCTATAATCTATAATCTTGTTTTTTTTTCTGAATCTGTTTTAATAACTTATTTATAATTTGCTTATTCCACAATAAGTTATACAAGAGAGGAGAGTAAATAAGGACTAAAAATAAATTCTTCTAAAAGGTGAGAATCTGGAATACTTCAAAACAATCGATATCTTGAAAATATCACTAACGACAACTCAAATCTTGTCGGATACGATAAAATTGAAATATACACTTGAGAAAATAAAATATTTCTAATCAGTTTAATCCGAGTTTGCCAATAAAAGACGCAATTGATCCTAAGATAACCAGCGAGTCTACAAAAAAGAAAGAAAAAAATGTTAAGTTTAATTGGAACGGTATTAAAGCTTAACATTTTATTTATCTCTATAGATCCATTTTTGTTTCTCTTCACCTAAAAGGAAAAATAATTGGATGTTGCGTTGTTATTTGTTATTAAAAGAAAGGCAAGAATGGTAAAAAAAATATTAAAATGAAAATTTATCTAATGAAATAATACTAATATATGTTAAAAAATGTTATATTGTTATATTATTATGTTTTATTTTGGCACTTGCTTGATAATTTATGTTACAAATAGCGAGGTACAACGTCGTTGGGTCCAGGAGGTCAACCACAACAGGCTTTTTGAGGTTAAAGCCGATTTTTTCTTCTCTCTTCGCGGTTTTTCCCTTCGTCACCATGTCGTAGCTTAGAATCGTTTGAGATTGGGCCGGCACGGTCACTTGATGACTTCGGAACCCGCCTTCTCACTGTGAGTTTTGTCACCCTGTCCCTATTTCGGTCTACCACATATTTAACGATTATCCACGGCTCACCCAGATTATAACTAAGTATAGGCTGCAAAATTTTAAAAATTCCTTAACAGGAGAAACTACAGACATGCCCCTCAGATTTCTATGAGAGACCGATTTTTCTCCATAGAATCTATCCCACGTTAAGTTTAGAGTTACTGACCAAATAACCATTACCACTTAGGTATGGATGCTGATGTATGCTGTCTGAATTAAACATCTACTGCTACCGTATTATTACATAGTCGCGAAATGAAAACACCCGTCAAAGCTACAAAAAAATATCTCAAATCTATGTAAACAATTGCAAAATATATTTTGTTTTGTGTTCTATTTTGAACTATGATCTCTTAAATAGCTCTACTTTCCTAATAATTCATTTATTCACGCTTGTTAAGTTTTTGGTCTCAAACTGAGATTTGTCCAGTCGAATTTATCTATTCCAACACTCAATATCAATACAATAATGTATAGACTACAATAAAACATTTAAAACGCTTATTAATATTACACAAATATTTAGAAACTCTAGATCAACTTAATGGTGTAAAAGCTGATGGAAATATATCCAGAATATAAGGTCCATGCAAAATTTTATAAAATTACTTCCATAGTCGATAGAATATACACCATAGTAAATTTGTATTCTACACTTTATATATTTATTTTAAAGATATTTACTTTAAATACAGCTTTTATGAAACCTTTATTACCTGAAAAATTAATATTATATAATTTTAATTAATAGAAAATCTCTTAAAATATCTTGGAACAGTTTTTAAACATTAGGCATTGGTTAACAATCTCAATGATTCTCAATGCAGCATAAAATAAAGAAGATGATCTTTGGATTATTATAAAATCAATATAATTATGGAAATACTAAGAATATTTTGTTTGATATTGCTTTAGTACTCCAAGCATATTTTTGGTGTGTCATAAGCAAACTGTCTAAATTAATTGCATATTAATATATTATTATTTTATTGCACTATTACTGAATAGACTGCCATAATGATTGCATGCCATGTTTATATCACATGCAGGATGCATAACAGTTTCTACATTTGTATTTAGACTAGGCAGAAACGCGAATAATTCCACAAAGACAAATTAGAAATGTAATTGTCAAATAATTGCTATAAATTACGTTGTTATCCGAATATCCCATTTAATATGTGATTATATAACGCATGCCGTCATCCAGTAACCTCAAACAGATATATCTCAACTAACTGAGTATACACACATATATATATATATATAATATATATATATATATATAATATATATATATACATATTATATATCTGCAATATGCATATGTGCCGTAGTACCGTAATAAGTACAGTGGACTCAAATCAACAACATTAATGTATTTTTGATATAATTTCTAATTATTTTTTGATAACCTACTTACGTATTAAGATGACCGTAAAACTATATTATATGAGTCGTTAATTGACATTAATACAGAGAAGCATCTTATCTTATTAAAATATCATGAGATTTTTTGAAATGTTTTTCATACACTGTTAGTTCAGGTGGTTAGGGTAACAAAATAGTTTTTTTATATGAGCTCTATCCATTGGCTATTTATCAATGTAAAATCATGGCAGAAACCATATTAAAGCTCGTTGTTTAGCCTATTTACTTATCATGATGACCATTTGGTATCCGGATTTAGATGATGTTAACATTTATAAATATCAATGTCTGAAACGGGATTTGAACCTACTGTTTTTATACCTATTCTGCACCTTTACCCTTTTTCTGTTTTATTTTGCTGCTTGGTTGTTTAATGTAAGTTAAAAAAGATGACATGAACTAGCTTGAGACTATTTTATCTTTATAATGTTTCTTAATAATTGAGTTGATGTTTTCTTCCTCTATGTATAGGTCACGTACTGCTAAATCTGATGAGTAAATATATCTGATGATTGATTCTTTTAAATAATATTGAATACATGCATTTCTTCATTGTTCTTTGTTACTCACTCTCACTTGTGCAAATAGTTCGGCGGGTTCCTGACAATATCTAAAATTAGTTCTCATATTCCAACATGTTATGTATCTTGTAAAACTATTAGACAATTTTTTTCAAACCTATAGTACCTTGCCATATTATTAGATCAAAACAAATATACCGCTGTGCTATTATTGGTTTAATTAATTGGTGAGGTCTGAGTAGCTCATGATATTTAATTCCTGTGCAATCTCACTAAACCTTTCCCTCCACATTTCTTTGCTTTTTATTTTCACTCTCTTTTTATCAACAATAAACAGTGGTTTAAAAAATTGCTCTATATTGTCTTGTTTCAGCATTAATTTTTTCATTCTTAATGTTTGTGAAACCCAAGTTACCAGGCCCTTCTGGCATACAGTCTTATCGAAAGACTTTAAACAGTTTTGTTGTCTAAGTTGATCTGATGATCTATTAGATTGGTTTCCTAGGATAAGATCCTTAACGATCTTTCTCTCCTTTCTGGAGAAAAAAAAGCAAAATTGACCTTCAATAGTCTCTATTTTGTTCTAACACCGCTAAATAAAAACTCATTAGTTTTTCTTTGGATTTTTCAATTTTCTGAGCAATTTTATTAATTTTTCTATTCGCAAAACCTTTTACATAGTTTTCGGAAAAAGATGAATGCAATCGGTGAAGTCGATCTCAAGTTATGCTATGGCCAGGGGAATTAGGGATACATTTGTATATGTATATAAATTATTATGTTAATGTTTGGCTTTATGTCTGATACAATAGAAACGAGAAAAAGTATTTTTGTGTCGCTTTATTATATTTTTCCTAATATGCGATCATAAACCCGATTCTTCTGCTTCTTCATTAACTCTACGGACGATAATATACTGCAAATTATTTGTTATTTTAGCCTCCCGGGGCTTTATTACTGGAGATTCGCCATAAAAGTCAAAAAATATATAATGTTGTGCCACTTAAACACCTAATAAATCTCTTTAAACCTTTTTAGCTCTTACATTGGATATTTTTTCATGCGTAAGGGAGAATGCTTTGCGTACTTACCGGACCATAAAAAAAGGAAATTTTAGCTTCACATGGAAAGATATGATTCAGTTTTTATGTCCATTCATAAGGGACCTATTATTTTCCATTGTTTGATGTAAAATATTAGATAGTCTGGGCGTTATTTGTGTCCCCGCGATATTACTATTTCGGTTCATCCAATAAAAGTCATATTTATTTTCATCTGGACTTTGTTGGGTTATGGGATTCGTGGTCAAACACAATTCTTTGTTAAGAATCAGACCAAAATCATAAAAATGGGCCAATGTATATGATAAAAGAAAGTGCATAATGTGGTACAAACATATGCAGAGGTTTTCGTTTCAGTATCTTTAATCTTTCGGAGGAATTCTTCTATTTTTTGTCATTATTCAGTTAATTTTTGTTATTTCGCTTCTATTAAAATTATATTTAGTAATTGTATTTTTATGTTCTTTGATGAATTCTCCTTAATGTTTCTTTTCTTTATCTTATATCGAAGATTATCTGATCTATCTTCTAATGTATAATCGTCTAATAATATCTGATCTATCTCTAGAAGAAATCTACTGCCGAAGACCATAAACTTTCATAAATACTTAATAATACTTAATAATACTTCTAGCCACTTATGCTTCTTCATATTCTGGTTGTTGGTTTTAAAAGTGGCGCTTTCTTATAACAATGAGGAGCCTGGAGGATTAAAAATTTACAAAACAATAAATTAACAAGATTCATTGAACGAGAACCCAGTTCAAATGCTCACAACTTTCAAGCAGCTTAGCAGCTGGCGAATGAATAGTTTTCGGATTTTAAAATTCGATGGAAAAGATCCTGAAAGAGGAAAAAGGAGGCTATCAGATGCGTTTACTAAAAATTCCATATTATTATTATAAATTATTGCTATATGAAAAATTGGGAATACATAATACAGTATGGGAAACAGTAAATATCCCAAGTTTTAGTTAATTACGGAACTACTTATAACATATATAGATACATGCACTTTTGTTACAAATGTTATTCGTATAATACTGTTATATATTACATGTTTTTATACATCATATATTTTTAATAAATAATAGTAAGATAACAAATAAGAAATATAGAGGATCAGTAATGCAATTTGAAAAACAAATCACCAAACCAGTGAGTCAGTTTCTCACATTCTAGAGTCCTAATCGTCATTTTAGAATAAGATATGACGGCGAATATTCAGATATGAAACGATTTATGCGAGCGTCTCACAAGGTAGTATTCTTAGGCCAATATTGTAATTATATATACGAGTTAGATTTCTAAATATGAAATCGTATTCAATAATATAACTGAGCAAATTAAGATATATATATATATATATATATATATATATATATACATATATATATATATATATATATATATATACATATATATATATATACATATATATATATATATGTATATATATGTATATATATATATATATATATATATGTATATATATATATATATGTGTATATATATATATATATACATATATATATATATATATATATATATATATATATATATATATATATATATATATATATATATATATATATAGTTCGATTAAAGGTCAAATTAATTTTATAACACCATTATTATAGCACCAACGAAAATGTTTCGTGCGTTACAAATGAGGAAAATTGTATAGTGAATCGATACAAGGCTCGTCTATTATTCTTCTTCTATTCAATTTATATCGATTTTCACCTTCCGTATCAAATACGAATTACAGCGAGTTCAGTAAATAACCCAAGTTTTAGTTAATTACGGAACTATTTCTGACAATCCCATTAGGATAATCGACATTATTTAATTAAGGTTAATAACATATATAGATACATGCACTTTTGTTACAAATGTTATTCGGATAATACTATTATATATATTACATGTTTTTATACATCATATAATTATAATAAATAATAGTAAGATATAGGCCCAAGCCTTTTATGAAGTATGACACGAGGATCAGTAATGCAATTTGAAAAACAAATCACCAAACCAGATGAGTCAGTTTCTCACATTCTAGAGTCCTGATCGTCATTTTAGAATAATATATGACGGCGAATATTCAGATATTAAACGATTTATGCGAGTGTCTCACAAGGTAGTGTTCTTAGGCCAATATTGTATTTATATATACGAAATTTCTAAACGTGAAGGGATAACGATGGACAGCTGCTGATATTACTTATAAGTAATAGTATGCGGCAATTGTAAATAGAGTAGAAACGGCATTCAATAACATAACTGGGCAAATTTAGAAATACTAGTAAGCCCAGTGGATTTCACATTCAAAAAACAGCTTACTTGATAGTAATAATCGGCTTAATCGTATGTATACAAAAAATGTGTTGAAAAAACGTAGAGACCTTTGCATCAACCTCAAAATGGGAGTGGTTGCTTGGACTTCAATACAAATTAGCACTCCACTGTCAATTGTTGTTATATAAAGAAAAAACAAAGATCTAAGGAAATCAATGGCTAGTGAGAACATTAAACTATTTACCAAATAACACTCAACAGATATCAATCAATTGAGATTTGATGCATATATAAAAACGAACAAATACTACAATTGCTTGATATCAGTGAACTTATTCGGTGGTTGAAAATGCAAAACCGTTTTAATTAGTTAAATTAGTATAGCCAAATTATGCGTGAAAGCTGTGCCTTGTTAAAACTAGATGGACTTCACCAGGACCTACAATCATCAAAAGTTAAGGCTTAATCTCAAATCTTAGATCTGGTACTTAAGAGCTGTATTACTAGTGCTTTTTAATACATAAATAACCAGAGAAAAGGCAAATTGAAACCAATGGATTTAAATCAAGCAAATAGGACTTTTTGGTTATATCACTATATAAACAATAACAGTACATAGAGATAATTTCACCAGATTTTGCGTATTTGTCATTTCGAATCAGAGAAATAGGAAATTGCGTAATCACTATCTGTGTTAAACAACGTAAGGCATTTTGAATCCAGTAGGATCAGTTTATATATTATTTGAATTTTATTGGTTTTTAAAGTTAAATATTATCATAAAATACATTATATTGCTTACATTATGTATTAGAGTAATGGATGCTTAACGATCAGCAGCATAAACCAAATAAGCAAAAATCAAAGAATAATTTTCTAAAATTATTTCTAATGTAAAACTCAAATAATTTCAATTCAAAATATAGCTTCTTAAACAATTGAAATAATACTTCGATGGAGAATATGTTTTATTGGCAATAATATAATACTAAGTTTACCATTTGTTCTACAAAGGTATATTGGCTATTACTTTCTAATTAGACACAGGTGTCAGTTTCCTCATTGGATGTTTTTGGCGAAGATAGCGATATCTCTAATACGCTTACAATCTAGCGTAGTTTCCGAAAGTTTTAATTAAAGTGGATAGAGCAGAAACTTCGACTAAATATGACAGCGTTTAGTGGTTGGAGTAAGTAGAACGAACTTAATTTAATTTTCATATATACTTTTTAATTTGTCAAAATTTATTGGATACAGTTTATGAAGTTTGGAAGTGTTGATTTCAATGTAAATATAGTGTTTGTGGTTAAATTATAGGGTTTACATTCAGGTTCAACGCTGTTTTACTAATATTTATTTTCTCTTATACATTTTAAAGTTTCCTGTTAACAACTATGGGTTTATGTGGACTGGACCTACTGTTTAACGTAGACGACAGTAAAAAACCTATACATCCATGCCTATACAAGTTTCGATTGGCTAGAACTGCACATGCGCACTTGTTCTAATCTAGCTATACGCCTTCTTGGTTAACACAGTTGTGTTTAGAACCATTTTTAGGTTATTTTTGTATTCACATTTTGTTGAGGTAATATAACTATTTCATAGGCAAAATTAGCGGCAGATAATGCGAAAATAAGTGTATAAGGTAAGAACTATTAGTGAAATATTATGATTTTATAACACTAATTTTGTAGATTTTTATGGAACAACAGATATATTTATGTTAAATAATATGGAAACTGAACTTGTTAGAAAATTTTAGTAAAGGTAAGAATGATATATGGTCATGTTTGTATACCTTTTCTGTATATTTGTTATTTTACCTATAACTTTCTGACTTTACAGGTATTTCAAAAGAAGAAAAAAGCTAAATGTTTAAACGAAATGTCATGAATTTTCAGCAAGGTGTAAAAATAAGATGTACTTATTAGAAAGTGGTTGGAATAGATTGATAACATAGGATTTGAAGCTTGGTGATTTGTTATTTCTCTCGGTCTATATAACAACTCCAAGCAGATAAATAATGTCGAGATATTACATCATTTAACAAATTTTATTGCAATAAATGGAATCGAATAAATAAAAAATGTAATCTAAACAATACACATATTGAGACGTACACACAGACCATATAAATAATAAACACTATATTATTATAATTGTATAATTTATAAGCGCCATCTCTATGTTATTACTTATATATCTTGGAACGATATTACTAGAATTATCAGGTTGATTTTTAGAAAACTATCATATTGTAAAATTGAATAATATATATTAAACTTTTGCTAGAAATATATTGAATTGAATTTTATATTCAGGAAATTTTATATATGAATCTTATATTGATATTGATTATACTGATTATACTTATGAAAGTTTTATATCGAACTGCTGAACATTGATGGCTGAAGTTTGATAATTTTACATCAAAGCTGACACAGTTTCAAATGCTGAAAATCTTATTAAAATATAATAGAATGAAAATGGGAAAATGATGAAGAACATGTGAAAAAGAAGTGTAAACATTAATTGATAATTCGATTGCTGTCAAACCAACATCGTCGCCTGTTTAAATGTTTTAACTTTTTGTATAAAGGTTGTAAAACTGAAGGAAAATATTTTGACTAGTATATATTGAATCGACTTTTCTCAATAATCAGAATACATTGGTGCAATCGCAACGTTGGTGCCATATATGGCATAATAAGTCAGACCTAAGACATTTTACTTGAATATCTATTATTTAAGTACAGTGAAATTTTATATTTCTTCAGCACAAACCGTATATATGTTTCTTCTTGGTTTCATTGTGGCCCTTCTTTAGGTTTTTAATCATGCTTTAACAATTCATGGCATTCTAATTCCAGTTGTTATTACATACCGAGGGTATTATTGTATAGAAGCGATGAATTATGCCGGTATTATTAAGTTGGTAACTATAATGTCGGTTGGGTAAACCGCCATAAACAAACTTACGCACAATAAAATGGAAATAACTTTCTTGCTGTAGGCGTTGACTATCAATGTTTTAACACTCTAGCCTATAAATTACAATTCACGATTGTTTATCTTAATATCTTTTTTGTTTGTTTCAGATATGTGTGTGAATCCATATAACAAAATCCTTTAAGAGGTATGTATGATGTTTCGCATTAAACATTTACGGTTTCAAACTGTAATAATGGTGGAAGAATATTATTTGTGTTTCTTTCTTTAAAATAACATTGTTCAACTTACTGTGCTGGTATTTATCGAATATATAATTTATGGAAACCGCAATAATAAAAACTAATTTAAATTACAACGTTTGACAAGAAATCGATATCTAATACTAGAATAGAAATAGTTTCTTGTTTTAATTCCAGCTCGCTGCTATGCTTCGTTAATATAAATGTCGAACAGAAAGCCTGTATTTTGTGATATTGTACTTGAAGCTGACTCGCTTGGTTGCTGCAGCTGTTAAGTTCGAGCTGAGTAAACGAATCTAATTTTCTCAGTAGGCACTATAAGGCCTTGAAATCAACATTTATTTACCATGACTGGAAATATGTACCTGATTTAATTTTATTGGTATTGGTAAGAGATTTATATTCGACTGTATTTTCTGTAGAACGAATTTTACTATGTGGGCGTAAATAAAAAATATACATTATTTTTAAAGGTCATTTGTTTGTAGTCTTCGCTAGGGTTAAGCTGAACTTTTAAAATAAACAAACAAATGAACAGTACTGTTACTAGTGCACTCACTTCTTCAGCTCCAGCTATGATGGACGTGCAATGCGTATAAGGGAGAAAGTTAAAGCCACACGCTGGATACGCTGCCATCAAGAGCCAGTAGAAACTCACACTTTCGGTGACGTTTAGATACGCTGCCATCAAGGGCCAGTAGAAACTCACACTTTCGGTGACGTTTATGTATGCTTCAAATTATCCATAGATCATAACTATACATCAGAAACTTTAGCCACTATGGCATTAGCCTCTGATTTATAAGATAGCTACAATTTATATTTACAGTTGCAACCATAAAACCATTATCTTTGATTTATAATGTTATACCTATCCTCAACGCATAGGTTTAGAAGATATTTCTTTAAATATTATGGGGACGTACAGAGAGCTAATTATATACTTCGAAGTTACTTAGATAAGCTGATGGTGAAAGCAGGGATCGGACCACTATATTCATCAGGGGTTTTTAAGTAAAAACTCAATAAACTTAATAAAAATTAAGGGTTTGCTTACCGACGTCGTTCAGTGCAAACGCCGTTCAGTTTTCTCCTTAACTATAAACCATTTCATATCAAAAGCTGTAGAAATATTGCAGGCAAGTGCCTCTATGGTGTAGTGGTTAGAGCGTTTAGCTCACACGCGGAGATTGAGGGTTCGATTCCCGACGGGGGAGATAGCTTTTTGTTGTTGTTCTAGTTTAGTTAGAAAATTTGTCAAATCACCCAGGATAGGTGGCGGACCCAGGGGCCTGAAGCATTCCTTATATCAATCATTGTTTCTTTATTTTTGTTTTTGCTTTTACGAGCTGCAATTTTGTGTCATATACACAACATTAAATTATGAACGAAACAAATCCAATTTGTTACTTGTACCAACGAATCAAACGCAAGAAGCATATTTACAAACGTATGGCGATGCTGCTTCATCATGTTCACAATGTTGGTTTTGATTTTCACCGTTGAGGAGAAGCAAATTTGATGGCAATGACATGGACAATGACCTTATGAACACTCAAGTAAGTTTCAGAGGTCTTGGTAGTTGATTTATTAACTGTTTCTAGGCATTTTTATGCGATGGAAAATATCTAAAAGAAAGGAATATGCTGCAACATTAATTAAGTCATAATTCTATGTCGTTTACCGTTCTAATATCGCGGTTTAATTGCTTGTGAAGCAAAAAGAGATAATTTTCCGTATCGTATTGAGAGTGGTGATAAAAAGCTGATATGTTACAATAGATCCAAGTGCAAACAGACATAAGTTACTTCAGGGGAATCATCTATATTAAGACCAAAGTAGAGTAGCCATAAAGTCATAATGTTTTGCTGTTCATATGGTAGGATAAGCAATATGTTGTGATTTACGAGCTTCTAAAACTCAATAAAACTGTTACATCAAAAGTCCAGAGACGTATTTTTAATAAATGGGATGATATATTATTACAAGAAGACTATCAATAGCGAGTAACTAATACAGTCACCCACACAGTTCTGAAGGTTACACTGTTGTAGCTCGAAGGGAAGTTCTGCTACATCAAGCGTACTCAGGCAAGTGTCTTCTGATTACTACTTGTTAAGGTCAATGCAACATGGCTTGATTGACATACGGTTTTGAAATACCGAGGAGGTGTGAAAATGGACTGATGATTAGATCGTTGCCGAGCCAAAATAGTTCTTTCAACACGGTATTATGATATTCCCAGAAAGATAGGAAAGAATTGTGGAATACGATCCGATGAAACAAATATTAGTCTATTACAGTACTATACTCTTGTGTTATAACACCCTGTAATTATTTAACCCCCATTATTATATTCATTAAAATCGGATATATATTATTATATACTATTATTTTGTACTTTATGTAGCTAATTTATTTCTTTGGATAAAAAGACGTTACTTTACTCCAATCAATATAAAATCTATTTGGAAAATTTGCCCGAACTTCGTGTATTTTACATATATTATTCAGTGGGTTTCGTCCCACAAACACAGAATTAGTATGAGTATGTAGGAAGGAACATGTAAATTTTGTAGTAATTGATAAGCTTTATGGATTTATTTTTACTGGAATGATTACTAATGTGTTTAAATGTTTTTTGATTTTGTTTTCTGAAGTTTAGGAAGAATAAATTGCATTATGTAATTATATTTTCATTATGAACATATCAATCCACTTTCGTTATGTAATTCTAAATTACTTTAAAAGTTATTATAGCTGAAATAATTATTGGTTCATTTTTCTCTTATATTTTGGGTCATTTTTATAATTATTTGAAATCTGTTGTATTTTTGATATATTTTAAATAACATATACTTATGTTTTAATATATTTTAATATATTTTAATATAATTTAATTTAATAAAAATATTCAGTTAATAATTTTCTATTTCTATCTGATTAATTTATCTGCCATTTAATTTTAAAAGTATATGTAAATTCAAAGTATATGTAAGCTGTCTATGTATGATGTTTCCATACAGTCTATTTGTTTGGAAATAGTTTCTTATATTAATTTTTGACGTTTTCTTGACTGCTTAACAGTAACGATTTAAAAAAAAAAATTTTCTCCTTCTTACCAACCAGGATTTATCTAGACTGTTTCACAGTCCCCGGTACTAAGCCTACCGACTAGTGAGTGACCAACTTAGAAATCATCCGTTCTTCTTAAAATTAATTAATTAATCACGTTTTTCTTAAATACCTTCAAAATTCTTATTGTTAACACTAAACACTAAAGTTTTTTTGCAAGCTAATTGGCAATAACATTGACAATCTAATTTTAATATTGATTTATTTTAAAGGAATATATAAGTTATTAATAGAGTTATTCGTGTGTTGATATTTATCCTTTTATTCGACCAAGAACTTTTAGTATCATAGTTGAATAGCTTTGTTTATATATCGTCTTTTTATGTTCAATTTTAAATAGTCCGTTTAAAAAAGTTATTTAATAAGAGGTGAGACTAAAAACGATCAAGATATGTTATTTACAAACTGTTTATTATTTGCATATACATTTGACTCGTTTTAAATTATTATTAATTCAAATTTCTTGAGTTACATATTTTAAAATGCCTTTTGCAAAATGTCAACTTCGCACTTTTTCAAACGCAGTACAAATTTGAAGTTGAAGCCATCAACGTTGAAATAACTATCACTCTAAAGCATAAAAATTAATGAAATTAAAACTGTACATGTGCAGTTCACCTATAAACAGACCGTACAAGTAACCATAACATTAACTAATACTACCATCATTCCATATAGCAACAACGGTAAATATCTCGGAATGAATCTCGATGCAAAACTTGGCTGGAAGGAACATATAAAGAAGAAAAGAAATGTACTGCAATTGAAATATAGGAAAATGTACTGGCTAATTGGAAGAAAATCACAATTAACAGCACATAATAAATTGCTATTATATAAACTAATATTGAAACCTATATGGACATACGGAGTTCAATTATGGGGATGTTCTGCAAAGAGTAACATAAACAAAATACAAATTTTTCAGAACAAAGTCCTGAGAGGTATTGTCGGTGCACCCAAATACTATAGGACTGATTATCTACGTCGAGACCTTCAGATACCCACAGTCAGTCAAGAAATCAAGAGAATTGTAAGGGGGAAAAGAGGAAAGGAAAGACTCCATGATCATGAGAATATTGAAGTATTGCAGCTCTTGGATACCACCAGAGCAGGACACAGACTCGACAGAATCAAACCATCTGATCTTGTGTAGTGTTGTGTAGTGAGGTGCATATATTAAAAAAATCAGCAGTGACAAGTATAAACATTATTTCACCAGAGACTGAGATAGGGCCGATGGGTCCTCCTAGTTATATACCTAGATTTAAGCTATCATAAAGACAAATTGTAGGTTAGACGGAAACCACTGGTACCAATATATTCATTAAATAATAATAAAAAAAACTCTAAAGTAAGCAAATTTCCCATGCTATGTAGGAAATATATGTAAATGGTATAATACCATGTACCATAAGTCATGATTTTTAATTTATTAATTATATTAACAGATATGTTTGAACTGATTTCTGATTTAAATTGATTTTTCACAGATATCCATTACGTTATCTCGGCGAAACTTGGAACGGAGTTAATTTATAGAGCACAACAAAGGTCTATTTTAATCCTTCCGTTCATTATTGATTTTGTATCGAGTATCCCAGTATGACATTCCCTTAAGATATTTACCGCCTCTAAATGTCGCGAAGTCTTCAATGGTGCCCGATATTTGCACAAAAAATGTTGTTTCTATAACAAATGTTGTCTGTTGCATATCACAGATTAATATACGAAAATTAATTATTAAAGTTCAAGTGATCAGCAAGACAGATGTTCAATAAACAAGTTGTTGGTTGACAGCCCCCATTATAATATACAAAAGGAATTAGAAACAAGTAAATATATATTTTTTTTTTAAAAAACTGAAAATTATAACGTATGTTTCTCCGCAGATGTTTTTGAAATTGACCAATCGATGTCTTCAACTTCAACTTGATAAAAACCAGACAGTATACCACCAAAAACACTAAGAACTAAAAGTATATGTGGTAATATTGCAAGCAAGAAATGTTATATGTATGATGATTAATTGTGTACAATCCCGAACAAGGCGATATAATAAGAAAAATAATAATTAACTGTTGCTTGTTCTGGTGAATAAAAAAAAACGACTGCAAAGGATAAACATGAAAAATATTGTATGGGTACATATAATATGAATAGTATCCATTTCAGTACCTATACAAACCGGCTTGGTAGGCGCAGTGGTGGAGGGTACAGGACAGTATTCCTACTGTTGCGACAGTCGCGGGTTTGAATCTTGCTGGGGCATAGTCGTAAATTTATGTTTGTGGTTGTTTAATATTTATGACTGTCTTAGGCAAGAGTGCAAAATTCGACAAAGAAAATAATCCCAGTCACGGCAGTAACCACTCTGGGTAAGACCGGATATCTTCTGAGATGATTTCTAAGTTGTTGTTGTTGATTTCTAAGAGCCCACGTTAAAATCTAGTTTGAGCCCAGATAAACTCTCGTTGGTAAAAAGGAGACTTTAAATTATATAAAAAAGTATCTATAAAATATACATAGAGACAAGAAAAGGAAGTTTCGTAATCGGAATTGTAACATTTATTTGTTATATTCAGTAAATTCAAATACTGTATTTCTAAGCATGTTTTATACAAATGATTTTTTAATTCATAGTTTGATTATTATGTAGTTTGTTAAGTTGTAAGTTGCCAGATGAGATACTGTCATGTTAAAGTGTTTTGAAAATGTTTTATACAAATGTAAACTAGTATTTAAATAAATAATTTATTTAAATGATATATTATAATTTCCTTCTACAATATAAACAGCTTTTAATTCAATTTTTTAATTTCCCCTTGTAGAACAAAACTTGGCTACAAGTTTATACATAGGAGTTCGCTTTCTAAGTCTGTTTATAATACTCTTAGCTGTTTAAATTGTTAATTTTAAGATTTTTTTAATGCTGGATATTTTAATTTACTTACAGTTTTATAGATTAGTACGAAATTTTGTTCGTGGCCATCTCGTTGAACCAATATGGGAACTATATAATGTTTGTCCACGTTCCATAAAAGAATATGCCGGTTAATGTTTTTCCGTTTACGTTTCGAAACCCCCGGCAGCGTCATTTTAATCCCATCGCTCACTTTTTGTCGCCCGGCTTCACATAATCTTCGAAAAAACTCTCGAGGTGAGGCTTTACGTGCGGCCATATTTCACGATTCTAGTTTTTATTTTCAGTTATCTAAGTTACGGCTTGGAAATAAGCCTTTTCTTGTTGGATATTCCGAAAGGTGTTTTATAATCTACGGCGGTAACTGAGGGTTTTACAGAAACCGGGAATAAGTTCGGTAAAAAGGAAACTTTTCACTTTTACAGTCGATAGTCAAAAAAAAAATAGCAATTGCAAAAATCAAATGCACGGTTCGATCGTTTTGTTTAATTCGTGATGTGAATGAAGATGTACGAATCCTTTCCTGTATAAACTGGGAGAGAAGAAAGGACGGAGATAATTGCTTGGAGCTGTTAATTTTATATGTGCTTATATTTTCCAACAGTAGAATAAGCGAGACGAAGATATGCATATTCCTTCACGAACTAACTTCAAAATAGAAAAGGAAAAAGATAATTACTGAATTCTATTAACATGCAATTATTAATTTTATTTTAAACGAAGTGGAATTACTTTTATATTGAGTGTTCTGTGGATCTATAAAAAGGAATGGAATCTGTATATGGAATGGAATAATACTCCAAAATGGTTTTATCGTATTTTAATATGTTAATTGCTATTTTCAAATAGTATACTACAATAAATATAGACAACACAATAGAACTTAAACAAAACCTAAAGACTAAAGATGTACAATAACCATAAATACTAAATAAAAATTGAAAATAATTACTAGAGCTTTTTAAATGAATTAAATGATTTATTTATTATTGAACGGATTTTTTTTAACAAAAATCGAGAGAGTAATCGGAATATTACCTATTATTGCCATAAAAACATTCAAAAGTATTTTACTATTTATTATTCGCAGTTTTAATCTTTTTAGCTTATTACATCAACAATCTTGAAGAATGTCGTTCGAAATTCTGTTATATTAATATACAATACATTGTTATTTACAAGAAAGCTACCAAAAAAATCATAAAACTATATATATATATATATATATATATATATATATATATATATATATATATATATATTTCACTACATAGTATAAAACAAAGTCGCCTTTTCTGTCCCTATATCCCTATATGCGCCTAAATCTTTAAAACTACGCAACGGATTTTGATGCGGTTTTTTTTCAATAGATAGAGTGATTCAAGAGGAAGGTTTATATGTATAATACATGCATAATATACTAAGGCAACATTGCTAATTTTAGAGGTTTCTAACGTGATGTCGTAAATTAACCTATTTTTTTAGGCTTATTTAGCAATTAGCAAAAACGCTGCCTAACCCTACGAGTTAGATCAAATTAATGTACTACAGTATTGTACACCATAAAAAGGTCTACAAAAAAGTCTGCGATGGTATATGTTTATCTTTTAGGGATAACCCACATTAACCATTTTTATTGTTTACTTTTTACGTGAGAAAATGGCTTATTTACGAAGCAATTTTAAGCAATACGGCATTAATCCTTATCGAATTAAGTACCTTAAATACAGTGTGCAATTAATATAGATCAATATGGTTCCTTACAGCATGTAAATTAAACAAATATTTTCGGAGATATTACAAATTTAAAATTTGCGTTTAAAAATGTGTAATGTAATAAAAATTGTATGAATTTAGATATTCCAAAGATAGCAGGAAATCTTCATAGTAAGTATAGGGGAAGAGGAATTGTTTTACTCCAAATTTAATGCGTGCAGGCCAAGGGCAGTAATGAATGAACCAAAAATACTGGATCGATTTTAATCATGTTTTCATTGAGTGACATAGGCATATATATTTTATGCCCGTGCAAAGTCGGAGCGGGCCGCTATGTTTTTATATACAATGTTCATATTTTTTCTGTAGTGTATTTAAGTTAGTATCAGCATTGCACCCGTGCGAAGCCGGGGCGGGTCACTAGTTACATATAAATCTATGTAAGCATAAATGGGGTGCATTTTTCTCAAGGTCGCGCCTAGGACGACAGATCCAGAACGTTAAATATCAGTCCAATAAAACTAGTAGAACCAAAAATCGTAACTAAAAGTACACGACTGAAACAGTGGATAGTAAAAAGTAGTCAATTACAACAGTCGATAGTGGGTTTCAGTGGATAGTCCCCAACACTACTTTTAAAATTAAGCAGGTGTTTCTCAGTTGATATATGGAATAATAAGTTTTAGTGATTTTTATTTATTTATAACTTATATATTAGGAAGTTTTCTAGTAGAATCAAATACCTACTGTGAGCGAAAGTGTCCATTATTCATTTTCAAAGTTCCAAAATGTTTCGTTTCTAGATCATATTTGAAACGAAGTCGTTTATTTTGGATGCAACAATCCGGCCATCGTTTAGATAAAAATTCAGAGATGCAGGCTACAATGGTTTATTCTAACGTTTAGAACAGCTGCGAGGGGCATGGTCAATTGTGATTATCGAAAACGGTCTAAAAATAAGAGATTAACATTTTCCTATGCCAAAACCTCTGGAGCCAAGTGTTGTGCCAAGTGAGAGAGAGAGAGATATTGTGAAGAATTAAGTCCCGAGGCACTAGTAGCAGCCTGTTGTAGCGGGCTGTGAATTGATGATGAATTTTCAAAGCATTATTAGTTGAAAGCCACCATAGTTTCTCATTTTTTATAACTACTTATATTACGTGGTGATAAGTAACTTCGAGGTAATCTAAGAGTAGTTTCATTTGGAGAATCTACATAAAAATTAACCTGATGTTAAATTGTTCAAAACAAGTGACAATTGAAAGTGATAATTATTATTGAATTTGCTGTTTTAAATTTTCTCTGTGGTTTATCACTGATTCAATCACTTGTAGTGTAGTTATGTGGCAAAATTATTTTCTCGTTTTTCTACTTAATATGCTACTAATATTTGCTCTCTATGCCTGTATGTCACTGAACTCCTTCTAACAGCTTAGACCGATTTTGATAAAATTGTTTCTGTATTCGGTATTTTTCTCTTTTCACTGTACATCTGGTAACTCGTTTTTACTTTTAACGATTAAATTTTATGTTTTAAACTAATTTATATTTATAAAGAGACATACAAATTTTATACTATACATTATAAATAACACAAGTGGAATATAATTATTGATTTTATTAACGCTAATAAAGAACCTATGCGAGTTAATAATATGAACACATTTCTCAAGATTCTTAAATCTATACTAGTTGTTTTAAGCTTTGTAGATTGATTTGTCATCCATTGTGTAGCTCAGATCTAAGCATCACTGATTACTGCTCGTTTACGTACCTTAAAAGAATGCTGCACAGAAAGAAGTTTGGCTTAGATGAACAGCAATTTTTAAAGATGAAGCCTATTTTGAAGGTATAGAAATATTATTTTACGGAAATTACATAAAAAACTGGAGAGCAGGTGGATTAACTTGGACTCTTTGATGAGAGTGTCTTGACCAAAAAGTTTGAATTTTGTTTAAATGTTGTTAGCTGTTATTAGCTGGTAGGTATTATAATATACTAGCGACCCGCCCCGGCTTCGCATGGGTGTAATGCTGATACTAAATTAAATACACTACAGAAAAAATATGAACGTTGTATATAAAAGCATAGCGGCCCGCTCCGACTTTGCACGGGCATAAAATATATATGCCTATGTCACTCAATGAAAACATGATTAAAATCGATCCAGTATTTTTGGTTCATTCATTACTGCCCTTGGCCTGCACGCATTAAATTTGGAGTAAAACAATTCCTCTTCCCCTATACTTACTATGAAGATTTCCTGCTATCTTTGGAATATCTAAATTCATACAATTTTTATTACATTACACATTTTTAAACGCAAATTTTAAATTTGTAATATCTCCGAAAATATTTGTTTAATTTACATGCTGTAAGGAACCATATTGATCTATATTAATTGCACACTGTATTTAAGGTACTTAATTCGATAAGGATTAATGCCGTATTGCTTAAAATAGCTTCGTAAATAAGCCATTTTCTCACGTAAAAAGTAAACAATAAAAATGGTTAATGTGGGTTATCCCTAAAAGATAAACATATACCATCGCGGACTTTTTTGTAGACCTTTTTATGGTGTACAATACTGTAGTACATTAATTTGATCTAACTCGTAGGGTTAGGCAGCGTTTTTGCTAATTGCTAAATAAGCCTAAAAAAATAGGTTAATTTACGACATCACGTTAGAGACCTCTAAAATTAGCAATGTTGCCTTAGTATGTTATGCATGTATTATACATATAAACCTTCCTCTTGAATCACTCTATCTATTGAAAAAAACCGCATCAAAATCCGTTGCGCAGTTTTAAAGATTTAAGCGCACATAGGGATATAGGGACAGAAAAGGCGACTTTGTTTTATACTATGTAGTGATGCATATTCATAGGATTAATATATACAATTATATGAACTATTGTATACATTATATATACATATTTTCCTGTAAATGATATAACCATTGGCATGAAGACACACATTTTAGATTGTAAAGTTTTAAATATCTAAAAGTAAATATTTCTATTTTATTTTATTTGTATATTAATTTTTTTATTTATTTATTTTTGATGCCTATTTTAAACCATAATTCAATAGTCATAATTCATTCATAACCATAGTCAACGGTTAAAACTTTACTTAATTTTTCGTTGTTTTTTTTCAAGTTTCTATGAACAAAAATTAAACTGGCACTGAATAATCAGGGATACTAAGCGATGAAGTTTTCAACGGATTGAAATATACAAAATCTTTGGCTTTCTGCTACTACTACATTTATACATCTTTTATTTAGAACCAAAAAAAAATCTTTAAAAGATGTTGTATCTCAAATAAGAAAAAAAATGGAAGTATGTGTCCAATTTGCTTGAAAAAAACAAGGTTTAATGTCGAACGATACCAAACCCATAAAACTTTATGGATGCCTCTCCTTCGAAAGGAATATACTCCTGGGTGATAAAGGTTTTATGCCACGTTGCGTTTAGTGCGAATTCCTTTAGTATACAACCGGTTTTAAGGGATCTAAAGCGATTTAGTTAGTGCTCTGTGAAGATACTTTATCGGAAAACATCACGATATATTAATTTGTGCCAAGACACCAGAAAATGTAAACGCACTCACAGTGGCTTGCTTTTAAATTTTAATTTATTGCTTATATAATGTATGTTTTACATCTAATATAATATTTAATTTACTGAAAACTTGGGAGAGTATAAAACACTCATTTTTTATGACATTTGATGCAACTTACTAATATGCAGTTATAATTATGGTCTATTAAAAATAACAGTAAACTCACGTCACCAACTTGTCTAATATAGATTCTAAATGTATTTGTAAATGAATTTTAAAATTAGAAAATGTTTTCCTTCTAATTTTATTGTGATTAAAATGATATACAATTCTATCTCTTATGCTGCGTACAGACCGGGCCAACGAATGAGATTCGGCGTTGGATATCGAACATTCGTTGGCCTTCATTGAAATGTATATACTGCATTTGTCCATTCCATTCATTTCTTTTGATGTTACCGACACTTAACGGATTGCAAGCGAATGCCAACTTTCCTTGGCCGTCGTCAAACCGTACAAACAGAACTAAAATATCCCAACAAACCTATTCGTTGTAATTAGCCTACAAAATTCACCTGGTTGCCAAACGTCTGCAAAATTCTTCAAAACATCACGCGCTTTGCTTGTTTTCATAAATTTCAACTATCAGCTTGTTAGTTTGTCACAGATTTTCTCTAATATGTTACTTCGAACAGGAACGAGATAATACGCGCGCTAAATGTACTATAGTGTTAAAATAAATGATATTTGCTAACAATTGTTTTGTTTCAAAAATAGTTATCATTGAAATCATTCACATAAACCAAGGTGTTATAGAAATTTGATTATATATTCAAGCTAATTATTAGTATAAAACCGAGTATCAAGCCCCACCTGCAGTATATACTCTATAAATATAATTTAAGTATTTCTAGATTTGGATATCTCAATAGATATTTTTTCAGTTATGTTATATTTCGTGAAAGGGTGTTAAACAAAAAAACTATTATTAAAAAAAATATTATTTTCTTTTAAACAGAATTCAGTTCAACATTTTAGTTCACCATTTAGGTAGCTTTAGAAAGAGATGGCCGGAAGGTCAGGTATATACTACATAACACTTCCTTCTTAAAGAAACAGCCTATGTTTTCGTTATTCCATCCTGACAGTTTATAGCTGTTGTCAAATAGTTTTGGAGCATCGATTGTTACTTCGTCTGTTCTTTTCAAGATCTTCGAAATTGTACTGTATCTACCGAAAATTTCCATGTAACCACTCTACTGGTTTTCCAAATTTTGGTGACTCCACATTCCAATAGTTTACGGCTAATAAACTGGAGTCCGCCTTTGGTGGCTGGTAACCTCGAATGAGTCTGTCTCAATTCAAGTTAATTAGTAGCAACTTCAGTACGCCTTGTGTGGCTTTACACCTAGAACTGTAACTAGTGCTGTTTCTAAAGCTTAAAGGTTTCTTACTAGGAGTAGTTTATGGCTAGCGGTCGTTGAGAACCTTCAGTTAACCTTTTGTGGCCTTACAGCTTCAGCGGCTCGATATTTGTTCGAACTCCATTTAACTACTACTTAGAAATGTCTCAAGTAACGGCGGAATGATTGTCATCCCAACTTCAAACTGTGTTCTTCTCTTGATAATCAATTTGATTATGACTAACTGAATGAATTCAAAAGCATTATGACATAGCCCTATCTCCTGAATCCTACCGACTACGTCAGTTATATTTTGTGAAAGGTTTTACACGAAAAACCTAAATTTTACCTAAAAAACTGTTCTACTTTATATAAATAACAGGCGACCAGTTGAACGGCGATGCAGAAGGACACAGGGGGTCTCTGGAAAACAGACCAACCTATTCACCCGTTCACCATCCAGGTGAAACTACATGAAAGAGATGGCCAGATAGTCAGGACCATATTTCACAACGTAATAATTGTTATCCTATATGTCAATTTATATTGGTAGTTACTTTAATGCTTTGTCGCACCATTACCTGGCTTAGGACAAATTAGATGCAAAGACTTTTAACTAAATGTTTATATAAGTTGACAAGCAACAAAAATATGGATTAAAGAAATTAGGAAAAATATGCACCATAGACAAAGTAAGCAGAGTTTCCAGCTTTCATTTTCCGGAGTTAATTGCAAAATTAAAGAATTAGTAAAACCTTGCCAATTTCAAAAGCAAAAAAAGGCCTAGAACACGTGTTGGCCTAACTACAATAAAGTTGAGGTTTCTTAAAAGCTACGAACACTGACGTATCTAAAACATGAGGTATAAAATGGATATGAGGTCAGGCAGAACAGATTGGTAGGGTTTCACTTCAAATCTTAGATAGTCTTGTGTGAAATTTTATGGCATTTGTATGAAAGTAGCATAATTTTGGTCTATTTTATTAATTACTTGATGTGACGCAGCTCCAGTGATATTTTGGAGTTATTAGCCACCAAGACTACGTCTACATTTCGATGATATGGCATTATTTCCTGAGTAGACATATTTAAGGAAAATATCTAACAAGACATTTGTGAAATCCATTGAAATAAAGGTTAAATTCCATATTACACTAGTAACGATCAAACTTTTTAATTGAATTCAGAAATGTATGGCTTTATAAAAATTACCGTCCCCTAAATAATTCATAGCAAATTTTTTATTAAAATTTCGATTACCAGACTTTGGTATTAAGAAATAATACGAACACATAGGCAGAGGTTCGAAGAACAGTCGGAATAGTTCAATTTAAAGGGATATTTCTTTTGTAATGGCATTGTTAGACCTGACATAACAAACTAGAGGTTCTCGACAAAAACGGATAGAGCCTGGTTGGAAGTTCTAATAGATTTACCACTGTCAAACTATCATTTGTGTCGGCCTTTGTCTTCGCGAACTTACCTTATTTGATTAAAATTGACGCCAGAAGGAAACTACGAAAATCTACACTGAAAAAATAACAGAACTTTTGGCTGTACACTAATGGAAAAATGGTAAAAAATTCGGAAAGTCAGACACAGATCAGAGAGGAAATTATGTTTGGTTTTATGAAATAGGTTTTAAGTAAAAATTATTCTTCTATACGGTGTTCTATATGGCAAATTTTCTTTCATTTTCTTTAATAAATTGACCTCAGAATATTATTCGTATTAAAAACAGAACGTTGTTTATACATACTTGCTTTTTCAGTATAACATATCTAATTAATTGACTCAAGAACACTTATCTGGGCTGATTGAATTCTTCCAGTACTTTTGTGAAATTTACATTATGCCATTTGTTTTTTATCTTTTCTTTTCTTTATGATGTTGCATAATGTGTTGTATGGTTATCCCAGCATTTTATAATATCATCATCTTGGGAAACTTCATTGTTTAATTATTTCTCCATTCGGTTCATTATTTCGGGTTCACTGTTTTTATTCCCGATGATGATACTTATTTATATTTTACTGTAGTTCAGTGTTTTCACATTTTCGGTAACTCTCAATTAAACATATTAGCAAGAAACAATGATTAGGTTCTTTTTTGTCCGATAAAAGATACGTGACCTGCAAATAGTGTTAGGTTTGCTCTTAGATAAGCTCTATTTGTTTATAATAAGATTGTTGTAGCAAAGATGGATCAAGTGAGCATCATGAAATATCACCAACATGGACAGAAAGAGCAAGCCAATAGCTGTCCCTATTTAACATGAGATTTGTATTCGCGTATAAAGCTTATCAGGCAATATGCTAAAGAGAAACATACGAATAAGTGAAAGTTCCTGGAAAGTTTTCTATGTAATCTATATAAATAAGCTGCCACATAAATGCTGTAGGGTAAACTGTGAGCTGACAACTTTTTCCTACATAGTAATGATTCGAAATCGTGTAATTAAGATACTGTCGAAACCAAAATAGATATACAAAGATTACAGTTTAATGTATTGGCTTCAAAACCATTCATATTCTCGGGTTCGTTGTTTTTATTCTTGATGGTTGTTATTTATACTATAATGTAATGCTAGTTAACACGAAGTTTTTCTAATGTTTTCTCATTTTCGGTACCTCTCAAGTACAAGTATTAACAAAGAAGAATGAATAGGTTCTCTTTTGTCAGATGGAAGATACGTGACCCACAATAAGTGTTGGCTCTGCTCTTAAATAAGCTGTATTTGTTTATACTAAGATTGTTGTAGCAACGGTGGATCAAGTGAGTATCCAAAACTGACAATTGAAATATGATAGGGCAGCGTCACAATAAGATTATAAAGGCCTTTAACAGACTTCGGCAGTATTTCTTAAAATTAAACAAAAAGAGTAATGAATTACGAAAGCTACTATATGAATACTATGAGTAGCATCTGTATACAATAAATAACTCGACACTAAGCAGAAAACTATTATTTTATGTATAAAAATACAAAAACTATCAATTTTAACAGTTAACTTAGGTTTTTGAAATACATGCAATACATAAAATTATGATCTGTTTTTCCCTATTGATTCTAAAAATATAAAAAAGGTAATATATGTAGTTTCCTATAGATGCAGTGAGTAAATAGTCCATCATTTTATTCATTAGAGTTTGATATCAATAACATAATAGTTTCGGAGCTATGCGACTCAGAAAAATGTTGAGCGCTGAAGCAGAATCCTTAATTTGAGTTCCCGGTCTGTATTTCTAGACTTTGTACGAAGAAATGTTTACCATGTGATAAATAAGATTCGGAATCAGGCGGAGATGGTTAAAAATTATCCTGAAAACGGTCACGCTTTGCTCTAAATGAACATTTACAATACCTGAGCAGCAATGGCCATTAAATTTATAACTACTGTTATATATTAGTTTGAACTCGTAATATAACTTTAGAACGTATTTGGTGAAGAAATTCATGAAGATTTTGATAAAAATATTACACCGTCGGTGAAATTCCGTTAAAATTCAACATTGGTATCTTTCCCGTCACATATCCAATATTTTCCTATATATGAGTACGCGAATGCACGCGAAGAGAAACGCAGTAAAAAATTTAGGTCACGTATAGCTGTTTGCTTATTTCCGAACCTGCCACTTCCCAAGTTTTCCACCTTCTCGTTATTCCGGCCGGTTTTTCAGCACGCACAAGATACGTTAAATCTAGTCATCAGGATCAGTTTAATGGAATATTTTCATCATTTCTTTTTTACGCCTGATCCGTTCAGATGCCGGATCATTAAAATATCACGTACATGTTTTTTTTCAGAATAATTTATTAGCACACATGATATTGGAATAATATTTTTGTATTATATAAATTAACAAATTTGTTTAATTGATGCTGTAATATACGATTAAGTATTGTCTAAATAATACTTAAGTATCCAAAACCTATACAGAAGATATATGCCGATAAAGTAAATATAAAGGAAAAGTTAAAATAACTATACAATTACAGATTGCATAATTCAAAGTATAGCCATTTAATATACAAGACTTACATTAACATTATAAATTATACACACAATTTAAACATAATTGTTCCAATGTATACTACAATATATATATATATATATATATATATATATATATATATATATATATATATATATATATATATACATATATTTTGATCATATTGTCAATGATTGCAAGACAATGAAAAATTCAAAAATAGTGATTATCTACATTTTGTTATATTTAAAGGCCCTCTTTATATCAACTATGTTTTATCTCGACTGGACCCACTGCATGACAGTGATCCCGGTCTTATCCAGCCAGATACTGGCGTGACTGGCATTATTTTTCTTGTCGGATATTGCACTCTTGCCTTTTGGACAGTCACAAATATAAATTTGTGACTATGTTTCAGCAGGATTCGAACCCGCGACTATCCCAGCAGTAACACTCCCGACCATCCTGTTGCCTTGACCTTTGCGTCAACCAAGTTGTTTAATATAAATGAATTATTAAATTTTGATTTAATGAGTTATATTAAAAGTTAAATACTTATTCTTAAAAGGTTAAAAATATAAAAATACTTAAAAGTTGTATAAACTAACTTGCAGAATTAGTGCTCAGCTTCCTATGCTTTTGGAGCATTTTGTGAATATTATAATCTGTATAAGATTCGAATATATTTATCGACCTACTGTTAAATGTGAACAATACGGTTATTCATCTTGAAACAAATACACGACAAAATAATTGTAGGTACGGTTGAAACTATCACTCATACGAGTATAATGGTTACTATTTATGGAACAATTTAATATATACTTTCATGAAGATCTTGGGGCATATGTATATAAGATTCAATAAGTTCAACTAATCTATTAGATCATCATATGTACTAAATGCTTGTTGATTAGTGGTCAAATTAATTGGGGTTTAAATTTTTTATCGAAAAAAAAATATTTGGTAATGAAAATCATATATGAGTTAAATTTTCAGTGAAAAAGAAATTGCTGAAAGTCATGACTGAACGTCTGAAATCACTCTTCACCATTTTCAACAAGTGAATGCTGGTTTTGCGTTTCAAAATTAATGATTTTGATACAAAAGCTAGGCCAAACTGACAATTTTTATCAACTACAGTTGATATGATACGAACACTGCGTGAAAAACGACTATAATACGAACAAAGACAGGACAATGTTATTCTTCAGCATGTTAACTCTCAAAAACATGTTATAAAACTGGTGAAACATATTTGGAAAAATTCAAATATTAAGCGCTACTTCGCTATCTGTACTCCCAGCCGTTGCTTCTTCCGATTATCACTTGTTTCGATATATGAGTTGTAGCATGTCTGAGCAGAACTTCCCTTCCTATGAAGATTCCTAAGAAGACCAAAAACGATTCGTAGATACACTGAAAAGATATATTAATTGAATCCGTAAATGGTGTGAAATATAATATTATTCCATTTACATTCTGCTTTTTAATTAAGGATATCTTAGTTAATAATTTAAAATAAATATATTCTCTAATTTGTCCGAAGATGAGAGAAAATACACTTTTATAGATATATAGGAAATATAATCAATATAGCGCGTATCCCCTTCTGCGCACTTCAATAGTATAGAAGGTATGAACCAGATGTTATATGGAACTCTAAGTCTAGTCTAATTAACAAGTAATTTCTGAGATCTTAAGTTTGTTCGAAATATAATAAGATTGATGAAGGAAGAAAACAAAATAATGAATTTATTCTGAAGATAGTGCCCGAAAATATAGGTGTATAGAGAGAACAGTAAAAATTTTTGCTGAAATATTAAGTAGAAATATTTATTATTGTCGGCTTGGTTGGCGCAGTGGTCAAGTCAGTGTAGAGTCGTGGGTTCGAATCCTGTTGGGGCATGCTTACACATTTATGATTGTGACAGCTTTTAATTATGATTATCCATAAAGCAAGAGTGCAAAATCCAATAACGAAAATTATCCCAGTCGCCCAAGTAAGCAGGCTGGGTATGACGGGATGTCTTCTGGGATGATTTCTAAGTTGGTCACTCGCCTAATACCACTTCAATATTGAAAAAAATGTTTGTGTTAGCATCCCGCATGTTACAGAGTATTTTTGGATTATTAAATTTTAAAATAAATGTCGAAAGTAATACTTGTGTATAATACCTTTATATATTCTCTTTCACTTTTAACTTTTTTACATTCTCGAATATTTTAACTTCTTATACGAACAACTAAACTTTGTCGGGCGAGGAAAAATCGACATAACGAAAAGAATGACGGTAAAAATAACTTAGAAGAATGAAGTTTTTTCTAGAGTTTGTTTTCTGGCGTATTTTAATACTGTGGCGAATGCTTGACGGTGGAATTTCGAAAATCGAATAAAAACGAAACGTAATTTAATATTAAAAATCAGATTACGTTGTATACTTTGTAATATAAGCCACGTCGAAGGTTTTTCTGTAATTTGCAGCTTTTTTTTAACTGGGTTAGCAAAACAACTTTTTGCTGTACGCATTCAATAAGGGGGGCGTTTTTTTAATACTTCATGTTGTTATCGTCATGCTGTCAACACAACCGATTTCTGAACGAAGTTCCGATAATGCGTGAGCTGAATATTGAGAATATCTATGAAAGTATTTTAAAAATAATAGCCATATTTTATTTACATACAACTTTTATTACGTAAAGTGCCGATTTATATTTTAAATAGGCCAGACATTACCAGGTGTACTGGAAAGTAACTAATGTTTTTTTCCCGAAACGAACTAATTAATTTTCAAGAAAATTAAAAAATTTATTCATTCAAAATATTCGCCATTCGATTTTATGCATCTTACCCATTCTTCAGTCAATTTATGGATTCCATCTCAAAAAAACTGTTAACTTCTTAGAACTTGGCGCAGTGCTAGTCTACAAGCGTGAGTCCCATTTGTGCAAAATGTAGCTAGTTGGACGGAGCAAGGTCTGCAGAGTACGACAGGCGCGATAATATGTCCCATCCAAATGCCTTATCATGCTGTAAAATCACTTGACCGTGTCTTTTTTTACTGTGCCCATTTTAGACATTTTTTGATCAATTCGATTCATTCAGCTATCACTGTTAGCTATTCCATTGGGTTTCAACTGTCCATAATACACAACGCCACTATGGTCCCTCCAAACACAGAGCGTTATCTTACGACCAAGACGATTTGGCCTAGTAGTCGATCGGAGGGCTTCGCTTTTTCTGCGCCTAGGGGTTTCAAAATAAATCCACTTTTTATCGCCCATCACTATTCGATGCAGAAATGGCTTCTGATTATACCTTTCGAGCAGCATTTCTAAGATGATGTTTCCATTTTCCATTTGCTTATTATTCAACTGATGTGGCCACTCATCTTTCCATCTTTTGGATTTTCCCCTTGGATTCGCAATCGGTCTCTAATCGTCTCTTAGGCCACATTTTTTGTTTCTGAAGATTGCTTTTGAGTTTTGGTTGGGTCGTCGTCCAATAATTCTTGCAGTTCCACATCTTCAAACTTTATTGTCTAAATTCTATCTGGTTCTATGTCATGCGCGTCGAAAATGACTACATGTTTTAAAAGTTAGAGCATGCTCATCCTAAGCTTCTGCCAGCAAACGATGTCTTTCAGTGGCTTCTTTCTTTTGGTTAAAGAAGAGTTGAAATGCCTGTCGCAAATTCAAAAGAGTTATGAATCTATGACGGTGTCACTTTCGCAAAATGCAAACTGCATGAAAGATTAAGAAGAAGAGATGAAGGTCGTACTTAATGCAGCTGCAAAGCTATAAAACAAATCATCAAAACTTATCTTTCGATCCAGACTTGTTATGACTAAAATGTTATGATATTTAATAATACACATGCTGTTTTATACATCCAACACTAAGCACGAAACAAAGACAAAAAAAATGTGACCGGAGGTTGGGGAATTGGATGGGAGTTATTGGATGAAGAATCGACGCAAACTCAAAAACCATTGGAAACAATAGGAAGAGAGGTGCCCATAAGAGGATACAGAATGAATTGAGGGCATTTCTCTATTGAATGGATATGGGTGACGAAAAATGGATTTACGGCGATAATTGCAAGAAAAAGAGTTGTGGTTATAAAGTGGTGAAGCCGTCCCATCGACTGCAAGATTAAATGACTTTGATCGTAAAACCATGCTCTGTTTTCGATGATATTAGAGTGGTGTTGTATAATATAAACTGTTGAACCCTATATAAGCAGTTAATACTGATCTCTGCCGACAGAAAATGATCAACTTGTACTGTGGACTGATGGAAAAACATACACAATTTGCTAAAGATACTTTGGCATCGATGGCTCGTAAAGTTCGCCAATTTAGAAGTTAAAAATTGGCTCGATGAATTCTTTAACTGAAAGAGGAAAATGTTCTTTTGCAATGACTTCTATAAATTCAGTCTTAGTCTGATTAAAATGTATAGATCAAATAGTCAATACTTTGAATAAATACATTTTAACTAACAATTTTAAATAGGGTTTTCTCTTTATGGAAAAAACTGGAAAAGGATTACCAATATATCAAGTATATATATATATATACACTTTAACATAAATGTAATAGATCTATGTATATTATAAATAAAATAAATCTTTGTGTGATTAAAATGGTTAAAATATATGGCCCGCAGAGCACCATTAATGTAATTCGAATAATAATATATTTGTACGATTTAATTTAATTAGTTATTTAACTACATCTCTGCATATATAAGCTATGGATAAGTTTGAAATTTATTAAATAATTGAATGTTAAAGGTCATAAAATAAAATTTCTCAGAACTATTTTTTATATTTAATTAATGTACTATAAAATATCATAAATAATATTCGTGATCTTTTTATGTGATATTATTTTGATTTATCGGCTTTTGAATAATATTTTCATTTTAGAACTGTAGGACATATATCATTTTAAATACAATTTTAAACTATTAGATTTATAATATAGAGATATATATGAATTTTAATATCCTGGATCTATTTAAATTGTTCTATTTATTCAACGAGTAAGAATAATAAACTTATACTGGGATTTATAGAGTACATCTTTGTCAGTTACATTTTGTTTCTATTTTATTTTACATATCACTGAGTATATCTTATGTTCCCCCATTTCCAATTTCGTTTGCTATCTTTCTTGATTATCTAAACGAAATATTCGTATTTGTTTCCTGATTCTACTATCGGTTTTCCAATTTTCACTGAGTGATCTGTTATTTTTGATGCAATTTTGTGGTACATAGGGTAATGTGAAATGGATATTTGGGTGTTGAAATATGTTGAGGTTGGTGGAAAGTAAAATTGAAAATAACTGTTTATTCGTTTACATTTCTGTATTTATAGTTTATATTTATTTATTTATTAATTTTACAGATGTGTAACTTATTATATATACATTATTATTTATTTTATTCATATAAATATAGAAATACTTTGGTGTTCTTTAATTAATTTTTAAATTAATAAAATAATTACTGATCTGTCGAATCTTGTAACATAACAACGCAACCAAAAACTATGCTACTTTCTGGAAAACTAGATGAAACATGAGTTATATATAATTATAAAAAAAATTCATATTTGGAAACCAAAATTTTAACTTTTTTTATTGCAAGAATATAATTACTTTTTTCATTTTATTTTTCTCTTTGATAGTTCCATGTGTATCAAATTACCATGGGTTAATATATTTATATCTAACTACGTTAATAAATATCATCTCTTTATTTAATTACAATTTCAGGATTATTTAGGTACGATATTATACAATGTATAGTACTATAGATTAAGTATTTGAATTATATATATATATATATATATATATATATATATATATATATATATATATATAATATAACAGAGACATAATGAAGGACAGCAGATACCGAGCAATATATTTTCGGATTCAGTACACCCAAAAATATAAGGACTACGTCGTAAGACCTAGACAACTTTTAGATTTTTTTGTAGACTTCTGTAATTAAAAGTTTAGCAAACATAGCAATTGTATACTCTTATCTCTGAATATGTATAAGAATAAAATGTTAATTCGGTTGCGAAAATGAATCTGTTATATTAAAAGTCTCTGTATATCAGCAGTTTTCAAAGAGAATAGCCAACGACTATCTCGTTACTTCATCTATTGTCTCACATTTTGTTCGAGCCAGATCCTTTCAGAAGGTAGATCATTATCGCCGAAGTAGTCGGATAGACACTTTCCTTAATTGACTGCCTCTCCGTTATGATAGACTTATTTCAAAGAACTTTTTCGCTTATTATGCATAGCGATTTTTACGCGCCCGCTGCTCCATAATTATTGTAGTTTCAGGGAGAGCTTCTACGCGAAGCTAAACATGATTTTAACGATCCGAAAGTTTGGCCTTGAAAGATGAAATACAATATTCGTAGAGCGATTTTGTGTAGTGTAGGGCTCTGATATTTGCGGCGTAAATATTTTCTGTGGGTTGGTTTTTTCTTAATATTCTTTAATTTTTTTTTTAATCAAATTTTGCTTTAACCTTTATTTATTGAAATTAGTGCACTATTAATAATTAATTTTCCTCTGTTTCAACATACTAATAAATGTTTACCACAGAGTCACGTAGTGATTAGGCACTACTAAGATCACATGTTTTTTTTTCAGCTTAGGACATCTAATATATTGTGCACATTTAGAAGTCTGGATGCTTTCGTCTGAAGTCTGTTTTGGTGTTAGTCGGTAAATTATTTGATATTCTCCGTGGCTATCTAAATTTCTAGGTCACGACGAAAATCACTAACGTACTTATATGCGAATTCACTTGATTTGGGAACCTTTAAATCATTTGGATATTGGAGTCATTGCTTTGTATTGGTTTTAGTATTTCTTATATGAAATAAGCTTGTTGTAAATTCGGGGAATTTTGGTGAGTTGATATTGATTCATTCGTTTCAAGTTAGCTTTATCAAGAGCAGATTCAACTTTTACGGTTGAGCTTTCAGTAGTTTCTACTACTGCTAGGAGAAAATGTGCTATAAAATGTTGTGGGGAAATGTAGCTCGTTATTAGCCTCGTTATTAGCACGTGATATCACAATCTATTAATGAAACGATATTTTAAAAGTTATTAAGTGATTATTAGTGTTGTATATATATATATATATATATATATATATATATATATATTTATATATATACATGATAATTATAAATATAGATGATAGTGACGAGGAATCAAAAAGGCTATCTGACTAAAAGGTGCTTAACAGTTTCTGCGACCATTGTTTCACGACTAATTCATTTTACTATTAAGAAATATACAAAAAAGGAAAGGTAATTGGAGGAGGAACTTGTTAGACTATATATCCTAACTGTAAAATAAGTATCTATAGTGGTGTATATATATTGTGCATTGTGCTATGAATTCCTTGACGTTACGGAGTTCCAGTAATATTTTGGAGATATTATCTACTCAGAATACACCTACAAATTGATGATTTTGATGAATTTGATGACATTATTTCTTGTGTAGAGATATTTAAAGAAAATATCCAGCAAGACGTTTGTGAAATCCATTCGAATAAAGTAGCAACCAAAGGGTAAAGCCTATATTACAATAGTAAGGCTCTATTTTTTTAGTTGAATTCAGAAATATATGGCTTTATAAAAATTCCAGTATCCTCTAAATAATTTGTAAATTTTATAACATTACTATTATTTAGTATCAACAAATAATACGAATACACAGGCAAAGGTTCGAAAGATAGTCGAAATAGTTCAATTTAAAAGGATATTGGCAAACCAGAGGTTCTCGATAAAAACGTATAGAGCTTATTTGGGAAGTTTTAATAGATTTACCGTTGTGAAATTATCATTTATGTCGGCCTTTGTCTTCGCGAACTTACCTTATTTGATTAAAATTGATGATTGATTTTATACTCAATGACGGTACATACAATGCAATAATCAGAAAATGCAAATAAGAGGCGAGGAAGGGCAACAGAAAATAAATAACAACGACCTGAGAGAAGTTGACTGAAAAATGACCCAAATAAGGACGGAGAAGGAGAAACTTGGCGAGGTTTTTGAACATGGAGTACTACAAAATGTTCATTTTGATCATTTATATTATAGTATTAGGAGGAAATATTGAAAGCTACGGAAAGACCTGTGTGATTGTCAAAACTAGTTATATTTATTCACATAGAGATGACGAAATTTTTATAAATATTTTGTGATATTGACATATCAAATTCCCATTGCTATTTGGGCCTTCGTTTTCCACTGCAATCTTTTGTAATACGACGGTTTTACATTTGTACCTTTAATACATGTTGAATCAATATTTGAAGGTACTGAGTAAGAGTATAAATATACTCTTTTAAAATTAGTTAATATTCACAGTACTTCTCATTTTAATGTAAAATATTGTAGTGGAATTTAAATTATAAATACCTTAGATTCTATGCTTTTTATGCGAGACGCTGGGGATTTTTTTTTAATTTTAAGAGCAAACGGAGACATTTTAGAAGCAAATTAATTATTGTATTATTCAAAAATGCTTTTATATTCAGTTTTATACTTTTTACGGTCAATAAAATTAGGGAATGTCTTAAATTTAGGGACAGATACTTTTTGTTGATGTTGTTAATGATCAGAGAGTGTATTCTAAATCTTAGAAGCATTCTCCGGAAATATTTTGTGTATCCAAACTTTATATTAAAATTATTTACAGGCATAGATCAATATCCTACTTGGGATGGTAGAATTTCGTCTTCCAGCACTGTAAATTTTCTTAGCATTTTATCTAAGTCGGTAGATTTCATAGATAATCATAGAGAATACTTCTTTCCATGTTATATGAGATATATTATATTATATTAGATATTACGTCAATGTATTTTTCTCTTAGCTTGTGTCCCCCATTTGTAATTAGTGAGAGCACAATATATTTGGTCTTAGCTAACTAAGCGATTGCTGTGACACAAGTTATTGTTTTGCGTAAGATTTTTTTCTCTAATCTAAAATAGCCATAATCTTCTAGATCCGCAGTGGTATATGAACCGACAGGGTCTAAAATTTGTTAATTTGCTAATATTATTAAGGGGATACCTTCTAGTTTAAAAATTTAACATCAGTTTTTTCCTATTAAAGGATTATCATTCGTATTCTTTAATTATTAATAAACATCTAAAACATAATAATATAGCAGGTCAATTGAAATGTCCCCGGCCTACCATAATAAAACATATTTTTTGGGCAAAATTAGTTTTTTTATTCAATATAATTCCCTTCAAGGGTGATACACTGATTATACGACCCTCCAACTTTTCGATACCATTTCTCTTGTACGATTTGTCCTTCGCTTCTTCAGCGAGCATTCTTTTGGATCTGAGAACAGGAAATACTCGCTGGAGGCCAGATCTGGAGGAAACGGTAGATGTGAAAGCAATTCGAAGCCCCATTCATGGATATTTGCCAGCGTTTTCACTTACTTGTGACACGGTGTATCATCTTGGTAGGGCAGCACTTTCTTTTTCTTCAAATGCGGCCGATTTCGTTCTTCAGACGGTCCAATAACTTTATGTTGCTGGTGATGGTCCTTCCTTTTTCAAGGTAGTCAATGAATATTATTCCATGCGCATCCCAAAATACAGATGCCATAACCTTGCCAGCCAACTGTTGCGTTTTCCCACACTTTGGAGGGGGTTTATCCTTTGCAATCCACTCGGATGACTCTCGATTGGATGTCGGATTGATATGATGGAGCCATCTTTCATTTGTTGTCCCATATCGATGCAAAAACTCCGGTTTATTACGCCTTATCATCTTCAAACACTGCTCCGAATCATCAACTCGTCGTTGTTTTTGGTCAAAAGTGAGCTCGCGTGGCAGCCACTTTGCACAGAGCTTACTCATACCCAAATATTCAAAAATGATATGATGTACACGTTCAGTTTATATCTTTAGAGTGTTTGCTGGTTCATTTAATTTAAATTTACGGATATTCAAAATCATTTTGTGGATGTTTTCGTAACTAACGAAAACCTCTTTTTGGCATCCACTGCGCTCACCGTCTTCGGTGCATATTTCACCATGTTTAAACTTAGCATACCAACCCTTGATGGTTGATTTTCCTGGGGCAGTATCCGGAAACTGGGCATTTTTTGCTTCAACTGTATTCTTTCCCTTCAAAAGGCATTATTTAATCAACACGCGAAATTCTATTTTAACCATTTTTTTTTCACAAAAACAAAAGTAGCTTCACTCAAAATTGTATAATTCACAAAGTAATGATCCCATAGCTGCCAAATTTACACACGCCTCTTTTGAGGACTAGGGCTAACTGAAAAGGCTATGGATATAATCCTAGTAGCGCCATCTATATGTGTGGCAGGGGACTTTTCAATTGACCTGTTATATTTGTTAAATAACAGATTGTCTATTTTTTTCTTCATAACTCATTCAACCCTTTTTTTAAAGCTTAAAAACAAAATATAATACATGAATTTACTAAAAATGAGTGAAAAAAACCCAGTTTTTAGACCATTACTTGTCTATCAATTTTTCCTATCTAATTACTAGAATAACATACGGAAAGCTGTTAGCAGACTATTGAATATTTTATAATTAATGAAGACAATTACGCGAGCCGCTAATATTTAATTTTGATTAATTATTCATTAGAACTGAATAAAGATCGGGTAAACATCTTGTGTTTATGTTTTTAACCAGAATCGATATAAATTCATTAAGTTTCCAGGCAGTTTATTTTCATAAAAAGAATCGAGAAGAGAATAGAATAAGGCGCCCGTCTCTATATTTAATTTATTCTATATCCCCGTTCGGGAAAATAGACATTTTTCAAATAAATGCCACGTCAGGATTCTAATCCCCAATTTGTAAAACTTAAGATGAGAGAAAACATTGTTAATTAATCGAGTTATTTTTCTCGGGCTACAGAAATAAAAATAAAGTTCTCCGTGAGGTTGTTATTTATTATAGAATATTATTGTATTTGCTCATTATTTTGTGTAAAATTGATTAATGATTGATAAAATTGATTGATTGAAAGCGTAGTATTACAGCGTTATAAATAGATCACAATAGTTTTTTTTTAAAATTATTTCAGTCTCCTGTTACCAACGGGGGTTTATCTGGACGGGACCTGCAGTTTAACATGTTTAACAATTTAGAAATAATCCCAGAAGACGGAATTTACACTCTTGCTTAAGATAATCATAATTATTAAACAATCACAAACATAAAATTACGACTATGCCCTAGCAGGATTCGAAACTGCGACTATCGCATCAATAAGTGTACCGTCCTGTCACCTTTACTGCTGCACGAACGAAGCCGGCTTCTAAATAGTTTTATTTTACCATTTATATCCTTTTTACCAGGCACGGTTCTCTGCATTTAACCTACCGACTAGTGAGCGATCAACTTGGAAAATCATTTCAGAAGATGTGAGTGACAGCGATGATTTTCCTTGCACACTTTTGCCTTCTGGGCAAACTAAATATAATCAACCACAAACATAAATTTACAACCATGCTCCAGCAGGATTCCAACTCGTCACTATCCCAACAGTAGGGGGACAGTCTTGGTGCCTTGACTATTTGGCCAATCAAGTAGGCTTATTTTACCTTCTAACAATTAGCAAATAGTTCTCATTGATCATCGACTTTTTGAACATATTACGCACATATTTTAGGCACATTATTAATCATTGTAATATTTTGTCTAAAATATAAGTTATTTCAAATAAGTTTCTATAAAGTTATTTACAAAATAGATGTCGTATTAGGTACCAAAATAACAAAATAACCGGATAAGTCTGCTCCGAAGTGCATTAGTATCGAGCAATTGGTTAAGAATATCTTGGCATGTATTTTCTGAGATGGAAATAAACTTTTCTTTGTGGTTTCCGTTTAATATTGGATCAGCTGAAAAGAAAATTTTGTGGAGAGTGGTCAAATTTTAAAATCAAGTGTTTACATATATCACACAAAATAATTTCAAAAATAAATCAATGAAGTTTGGACTTCTTGGAATGTCCATTTCATTTACCAGATGTAGCTCCTTTTGCAATCTGGCTCTTTTCAGAAAGTGTCCAGAGAAATACGTAGACGGTTATATTGAATAAAGAATTAATTTGTACCTGAGATATGCCTGAAATTATATTTTAAACTATAAAATGTTGTTTTTCTTATTGGAGGACAAAACTTATTCTAACCTATTTTTGTAATGTGCTTGCTTGAGCAAACAGTAAAGTTATTTCTGCAAATAAAATAGAGTGGAGAGGAATGGAAAACATTAACTCATACTAAAATTTTATAATTTCAGTGATTGTTTTGTAATTTGTTTTGATTTGGAATATATAAGTTTCGAATATAGTTTAAGGCAAATATGTCATGTATTTTAAGTCAATAGTGCGTTAGAAATGAAGTAGTTTGATCAAGATCATTAATACATGGCTAAAACACAGTTAAAACTACCAAAGAACTTTTAGATAGCCTTGTAGTTGATCGTCTCCATATGTGTAAATGCGATGAGAAAGGTCCCAAAAATGGAGAATGGGTAGAACATGAATAGACTGAAATTACCATTTCGAACCCCTTTAACATGGTGATTTTATTATTTGCGAACAGTGAAACTATTACTACAGATGTCTACTGAGACAGGGTCAACAAACTGAGCGACCTATTGTTGCAAAAAGGATCAGCGAAAGCGAATAAGGGACCTAAAGTATTGCATGATAACTTACAGTAATATTTTTTCTTAAAAAATACTCTTTTAAGTCAACTGAAATATCAGAAAATATATTTTAAGCTAATACTCAGGGTGGGACATTCTTTTTATTTAAGGCCTCCCTTTTATATTTCTATATGTTTATATATATATATATATATATATATATATATATATATATATATGTACTATAAATTGTCTTTTTATAATAACATCTATATTACAGACATTATATACAAAGTATATTGGACATTTTTCAAAACATAAACCGAAACATATAAATTAATGGCTCACTGTGTCAAAATAGACGAAGATTTAACGCTGCAAGGACTATTATTTTCGTGCCGTTTCCTGCGGATCATAAAAGATAATAGAGTGGAGGTAAAGAACACATGGAGTATGGCCATAAGGCGTGGGGTCGACAATTTTAAGTTATGGACGTAATTTTACTTTAGAACAAGAGAAAACGCGTAAACGGGAGAAATTAAATTACTCGAAAAGCTTCGAATATGTAACCGTGACAATATAGAGAACCTTTAACAGAATTCTGTTACATATAATTTCATAATTTCATTCTTCTTCAACTTATTAATATTTTAGTGGGGTGTATAGGGAATGAATACCTGACAGAACACACTACATTTATATTAATAAGGCGTTAAGCCACTAAGTGCTTTTAAAACAGCTGAAATTATTTGCGGAATGATTCGTAGAGTGAATTAATAGTGTCCAATGGAATGTTGTCCCATTTTTGTATGAAAACATACACCAACTGCTTCAATGACATTGGGGATCGAAATCTACTCCCCACTGTCTGCTCTGGAACGTAATAAAGCATAATAAGAGTTCAACTATGTTGAGTTCCGGCGATTGTAGTGACTAGGGAAGATAGTCGATAATATTCTGATGCTCCTGAAACCAAGACTGAACCTTTTTCGCTGTGTGAATATCACAATATTTCCGCCCGAATCACAACGGAACCCTCTCCATGCTTGGTTGTAGAAAGCTGAAGGTCAGGAGCGTAAGCTACTTTTAGCGTTTTCCAGAAGAAAACCCAAAAGTTTGTAGGAAAATATATAATCGATGATTCATCGAATTATATAAAATTTTTCCAATCTTCAAGGTTCCATAATTTGTAAGGTTTTGTAATTGTAAACCTTCCATAAATGTTAGCTTTGTGGAGCTCTCTATGGAGGCGTACTGTCTTTGTCAAAGCAGTATTACCTAAGTGAGTGTTAAGATGTGTTGTCAATTTTGACGCAGTATTTAACATGCAGCCAGTTATACTATATTGCACGATGTTCGTATATTTGTGTATTAATTTGTCTATTTCGTGTTTGTTTATATAACAGCATTATTTGAAGGAACATAAACTATCTTGTCGAAATATTTCAGAGATAGATAGATATAATTTAAAGTTACATAAAACATATACAACATATGTGGACAACAAAATCGTTGATGTATATTAGCAAAAAAGTTTTGATGGTTATCGTCTCCATTATAATCATATTAATTATTTAAGAAACAAGACTATTATTTTTTAGTGTTTTTGGTGGAAACTAAATTACCGACACCTGTAAAACAAGTTTTACCATAAAATAACTAAGTTAGGTAACGAAGTTATAATGGCCTTCGTTACCAAACTTAGTTATTTTAACTTCAAAACGTTCAGAATTGACAATATCAAAATAAACACTTTATTTAAAGCTAGTAAATTTATCTTCTAGTATTGAAAATACATTAAAAAATTTGAATATACAGTAATTATGTGTTTTGTTTTGAAAATAATGATTCTGCCCCGAATTCTTTATTGAAAATTATTATCTTATTTAAGTACAATGTTTGTAGACTGTTGAAATCATGGTTTCAGGATGTGATGGACTGTTTCCCTGTTTTTATATATGAGGCACCGAAAAGTCCAACTTATTTGTTCTCTTTGTCAGTTTCTGTCACACACATAATTGGCCAGATCAAAATAAGTTCTTCATGAAAAAATAAAACAAACAAAATTCATGTAGCCGGCTTTGTTGGCACAGTGGTAAAGGCGACAGGACGATCCACCTACTGTTACGATAGTCGCGGTTTCGAATCCTGTTGGGGTATGGTCGTATATTTATGTTTGTGTGTCCTTAGGCAAGAGTGCAAAATCCGACAAGGAAAATGATTCTAGTCACGCCAGTAACCAGGCTGGGTAAGACCGGATGTCTTCTGGGATTATCAATGTTCATTCGCTAGTCGGTAATCTTAATGCCGGATATCGTGGTTCGGAGCCCATATTAAACAGTAAGTCCAGTCCAGATAAACCCTCTTTGGTAAAAAGGAGACTTTAAAATATAAAAAATATTCAAGTAGAATTTTTTAAAAATTTTTTCATATAATAAGCATTGTATAACTATTAGGCAATTACTTGTGGTACATATGGTTATTTAATATGATCAGATTGTTTAATATGATCTATATTATATAGATAACATTAAATATTTAATATACGTTGTACTACTATAATATTCATTTTTATTTATTTATTATGATATAATATGTATTATTAGATTCATAGTATACAATTTTGACCTACAAGATTTATATTTATTGATTGGAAATATATATTTATCTTTCTTTGAAATACTTATATTAATAAAAATCATAATAACAATAAATTAATATTAGAATAATAATTTGGTAATAGTTATTTAGACAGAAGTTCAGAAATTCAGAAATTTAACACCGATCAATCATCTTTGTCCTATTTCTGGCTGGATATCAGTAAGCAGGTTTTGGAAGAACCAATGTCTTCTGGATTGGTCTCTAAGATTTTCAGTCGCTTATCGGCTGACTTAATATCGAAAAGCTTGGTTTAAAATATATGTTAATTAGTAGGTCCTTTTCAGATAAATTTCAGTTGGTAATAAAAGGGCTAAAGTATAAACAAATTAAAATTTTAATAACCAAATAGTAAATGTAATGAAACATTTTTGTTAATTAATATATTGAAATAAATATACAGTTTATTTGATGATAATAAATAAATAATAAAATATAAATTGTTTAAATTTAAAAGAAACGACAAAACATTTAATTTTATTTTTTGAAAATCGTCCAATATATTTGTGTTAATATATATGATTATCCAGAATTAAAGGACATAAAAATGTATATAATGAGGGCGGTACAGTGTAATAAAAAACATTCTCGTGAATTTCTGCTGAAAAACGTACCAATGGTGTAGAATAAAAAATAAAGTCACACCATTTCATTCAAAATTTAGCGAAAATGACCGTCCCGGGATTTGTGAAAAGTTAATCAATTCACTTAAAAACAAGGGTGGGAATATTATTCAGTTGTTTTGTTAATATTTTAAAACTTCATTTGCTGGCTGCTTTTCTTTATGTATAGTTATATTAAATCATTTTCATGCATTTTATTTGTATTAGCAAAGTTAGTTAATATAATTATTATTATTATACAAAAATATTTTTTCTTAGGGAGGGTTTCTATATATGTTCGAGAACATTCTGTCTCGAGAATATTTATAGCAATTTGTCAGAGAAGATGAAGTTTTCGCCAATATTCTTAGGCACATCTCAAATTATCTATTTCTTATTTAGAAACCCTATAGAATGATAAGATGAATACATCACATCAAGTGTTTTACAGAGCCAAGATGTTTGATGAGTTAATGTATAGTTTTAATAAGATTTTTGATAGTGATCAATATGTTGCCGTCGCGTCTCTATTTTAAATCCGAACTCTACTACGAGATAAATATTTAAAAATTAATTTTTGAGAATTCTTGTTAATTTTTACACATATGTTAGGATATATCAGCCGAATATTACGACTGGTCGATTATATTTATTGACCTTTTGTTAGATAGTAGTCGGTCATATTTTATGTTTTAAATATTTTAACTTGATTTAAGATTTTGCACTTCTTATGGAAGGAAAATACTAGTGGTAGAGCCAAAGGGCAATTCAGAATATCTCTTGAATATCTTCCTGCTCTTTTCTGTATGAAGTTTGTTAAATTTATAATGAAATTACTAAAAAATTTTAATATAGTTAATTTATAAATAGTTTTATATGTACTTTCCTATGTCACGTATAATTCTTAGTATAAAATCGTCAGACCAATCCAAAGGGATTCAAAACATTCAAGTATATATATATATGTATATATATATATATATATATATATATATATATATATATATATATGTATTTACGGCCAATATCACTTAGTTAATGTCTAAATGTTAAGCTATCAACGTCGTATATCAGCTTAACTTTCCAAGCATTGTTGAGGTTATTTAGGAGGAGCTCTGTCGAAAGACTTATAGTGAACATACGGCATTAATAAAAATACGTTGATATTAGTATCTAATGTTGATAAAATTGATTAAGAATGCCCTGGTCAAATGAAAATGTCTGACTATGTAAGAATAACAGCTAGAACTGAATAAAACCATTATCATATATCGCTATTGATTAAAAATAGTATGGTTGAGATGATTCGTTGAAGATAAATAGTTGGTATGTCAGTGGAAATACGATAGACTTGTTTTGAAACATGATAACGCTTGATTAACCTCTACCAAATATCTATAAGAACCAAAATGGTATATTCGATACCAGGCATCACATCATACCAGGCATGTAACTCAATAGGGGACTCTGGCACAAAGTTTTGCGTTGCCCAACATCCAGAGGGCGTCATAATTGGCCGTTCAAGTAATTTGATTGGCCAATTTAAATCTCCATTATAGGCACCTGTAAGAGAAATATTTTACTGTGAAGATATTTGATTGGCTTATTAGTAATGTTTGGAACGTAACAGCCTTGACGTCATGTTTAAGGGGCCAATAAAATTTAAATAAAAATATAATATGTAAAAATAAATAAATAAATATATATATATATATATATATATATATATATATATATATATATATATATATATATATATATATATATATATATATATATTATTTATCATCGACGTTGCAAAATCGATAAATTAAATAAGAGAGAATAACAAGAGATAGCTCAAAGATCTACTGACAGTATTTTCATTTCATCCCCGGTTATTATAGAATGTAAATATTTAGAGCCCTCATGTTCACCCTCTTCACAATTACCTAAAGGCTAATGAAGTGAAAAAAATTAACTTATGTTCAGTACTTCAAATGATTTCTAAAACATACTAGCCGAGGATGTATATTCCCGAATCCATGACCTAGATTCAGAATAAACCATCTTAGTTAAGTAGCCTTAAACCAATATATTTAGTTGGACAATAACACTTTTTTTTTCTTTAATGAAATGAACCCCTCAAGATAGTTATTAAATTGATGACACTTTAACAAATTTGTTCTTACTTGGCCAATAAATTTTACACCAAAATTCCTCGTGTATTGTACATCGGTTAGTTCTCTCTTAATAAATTTGCATTCAGGAGCTATTATTTTATTGGAGCATTTATTTCGTAGCATTTTTCGGAAGGACTAATTTCTAAAATTAAAAAAATTAATATTTGATATTTATATATATGAATAAACTTACCCCAATTTATAAAAACAGATAATACTGTAACGATCATAAATTTTCTTTGAAACTTAATTCAATCGGTTTGGGATTTTTCACATTGTCAACCATTTTTCAATGACAGCCAACTACTTCTTCGAGCGAAAACAATTCTGAATTTCTTTACTATCTGTGCATCCAGGTACAGAAGACTTCCTAGACCGATAACACACTTTACTGTGTACTACCTACTTATATATACTAATGAACTAATAATTTAATCTCTAAATACACTATGCCATATGTCAGTCATACTGAAAATGTCGCCGAAAATAAATAAACAACAAACCTACCATAGAAACGAAGCCAATCAGATCCCGTCGGGGTTTATAGTGTAGCGATTAAAGTAAGTAATACGATAAAAGTAGCGACATCTAGATGTTGGGCGTCGCGAGACATTTCGCCAGAATTTCCTATAAAGTTAAACGCCTTTTTCCCTATAATTATAATTTCGGATTATTACTAGTTTCAATCCAAACTATAATTTAGGCTCAACAGCTAATTATCGAAAAAATTAAACATGTAAAATTTTGAGAATGGATGCAAAAGTCAAAATAAAAAATACAAAAATGATAAAAATACTTCTAAATTCAGTTATTTATCTCGAGTTATCACGAAGAAGGAACTCTTTTCGTATAAAAAATAACGCCATATACCAAAAATTGAGAGTTGCATATTATAAACATATTAAAATGGTATTCAGTGAACATTGTATTGCGTACTGAGAAATCAAAAAGATGAAGAGGCTTCAACGACTGATACTTTAGTTAAATGAGAAGACAAACATCCAATTTTAGATTCCTTACCAAAAGTAGACAAGTAAACTTATTAGATTGCAGGTATATTCGATTAACTAAACTATCTTGAACAGCAAATTGATATTTTCTCAAAAACATTACATATATTATTAATTAGGCATAGGATTTCTCAGCTCGTGTGTACATATACTATTTTCAATTTACATTTTTTTCTTGCTTGACACATCTAGTACTTTTCTGCTTTATATCCAAGTGCGTAGTAAAAACTTTTGACCCTAAAAGTTTTATCAGCGCATAAACTGGAAGGAGAATTTTAAACGGTTTATCTTTGAAACTTTGTTAATAATGTCGCTTGAGTAACCGAAGACATCTAATTTATAAGGTCATAACTGGAACCCATACATCCACAATGAGACAGACTTGTCCTATATATTTAGTAAGTATCTTGGAAAACATTATTTACATGAGTATATTTAATAAAATCATTCGTACAACCTAACTTAATATTTTATTATAAAATGCTATAGACTACTGCAATTAATTTTATATAATATAGAGGTTTAATGAGATATATCAACAATATTTGTATTTATTACAGTACTGGATAAATTTAGAAATGTTATATATCTCAATATCTGTTCAGTATTATTCAGTATTATAATTTAAAATATAAATTTAATATATTCAGTAACACGAATAATTTCAAAAATATAATGACGGTATCACGTTAAAGCTACTCTGGGAGTTCAGGTACAATCAGTAATATCCGAATAGAGTAAGGAGTTTTCATTTATTCAAGAAGGTTAGCGTGGAAGAAGGCATATAATTGTTACAATACAGACAATAAACAATTATTTTTTCACGAATCCTTATCTTGACAATACTTCCATAGAGCTTCAAGACTCGGACATCTGTAAGCTTCGAATATTTTAAATGCGAATATATCCTGCTTGTTAACGGTTTCTATGAAACTGTACGAATGAAGGAATGAAAATATTCAAAGTAGTAATAGTACTAATGATTACATATAAATAACATGAAAATTGATAAGAGCGAAAGCTTAACATATATAACAAATAATGAATTTATTTTAATATATTTTAAACCATTTAAACCATATTTCTTTAATACATTATGAAAATTACTATATATTGTAAAAGGAATACCTTAACATATTTGGGTTAAAATATTTTAATCAGTTAAATAGTTAAGAATGAATCCATTCTTAATCTTTAATTATGCTACTATTTATTTATTTTATATGTAACTTTAATATTCTCTTCCCAAAACAAATATTATCTAAAATTAATTCATTAATTGTATGTAACAGTTTGGTATATAATGTATATATATTTATTGTTGGTTGGCTCCCTTTCGCATAACTCTCAAAACCAAATCTGTATATTTTTGTTAAACTCTTAATAAAGTAGGCTCCTGTAGAATTTTTGCCATTACGCGTTTAAGATTTATGCATATGTCCTTTTGAGACACCTTGTTATATACAAATATTTGTCTCTATTTTAAAACTAATTTTATTATAACGTATGGGTATAAGGCCAAACTTGTGGAAGATATTTCGCCTCCGACAAAAATAAAACCATTATTTTCTAAACCACTGGATAGAGTAATCGCCAAATTTCGTATTCATTATGACAGCTATAAATAAACCAGGTTACTGACATGTCAGTGAAAGGCTGATGTATCGATTAACTACTCAAACTGAGCCTCATTGTATATTCCGGATAGTTTTTTGTGCGTCTCTCAACAAATTACATTTCCTGGAAAAATAGCTTTTGCTATATGGTTATTATGGTTATTATTATTTATTGTAATTTGAGATTTTCTGATAAAGTTTGGATTATTTGTTTAAATATACCACAATCATTTATATTTATCTATGTATGTGAAGGCCCTTTATAGTTACTAAAACATATTTTCTCTGAATTTGTTTGTATTTGTCTCATTTTCACCTGAACTTTTGTAGCATACATATTATATATTCATGATTTTTAATTAATGTTATAATTAACTATAGTTAATTAACATTGAGATAGGACTAATAGGACTATATTTGTAGAATATAAGTGTATTTGTTAAAGGTAATTTAGATTCATAGCTACTAGTTTATAGTTTTAAAATTAAATTTTATAAAATATTTAAGAGATCTTGCGTCAAGCATATCTAAGGATTCCCATTGCATGTTGAAATGCGTCAGAAAGTTAACAAGACTACCCATATGGAATTCAAAAGTCCACTATAATATATATTATTTTCTTTTAATAGTGTATATCACTTAATGTAAAAATACTACTAAAATCTACTCAAAATATTGGGCGTTTATTTAACGTTACATATTTTATTAACCAATACTTATAGCAATGTAAAAGCCCGTGTCTATATCGGCTCTGCATTTTATATGAACCCCCTTTGCGAATACAGTTTTTTACAGCTTTCTCATTCTTTGCATATTTTATCCAGGCACTTTCTTTGAAGCGTTTTTTTTTCACCGAAAAATATATTTTTTATTATATACGAGTTCGCATGGTATTTTATTTCAATGTGTCTCTTTTAACTTGTCATTGTTTCCATTATTGAGTGCTGAAATATAGTATCTCCGTATGTTTACTTATTTAAATTGAACAAGAAGAGTGGTACAAGCAATTTTGGCTAGAGAATGAGTTATTCTAGTTTTTATGAATATTGCCTTTATAATTTCAGTGTATAAAGTAAAAAATAATTTCGCACCTACTAGTTTTTTATTTAAATTGATTTTTGTATTTCGATATATTCTCAGTCTCAATGAGATTAACAATGATACAAGAAATTTTGGTTGGGCAATGAGTTATTTTAGTTTTTATGAACATTGTCTTTATAATTTTAGTATTTACAGTCAAAAATAATTTTGCACCAACTAGTTTTTTACTTAAATTGGGTTTTATGTTCCGAAATAATTTCAGTCTCTTTTAATTTACTTGTTTTCAGACTTTGAGAACAATTTAAATCATAGATTAGCCAGGTATAGAAGTTGTTGAAAAGTATTGCGACTAACTTATGTGCTTCAGAGCGACAGAGAGTACCACAAGCGGGAATTTTATTAACGGGAAATTAAAAAAAAGAATTAAAACACCTGGTGGTTCTGATGTGGGTTTTGGCGCCATGTTTTCTTTTCTAATTTATATATATATATATATATATATATATATATATATATATATATATATTAAAATCTCCTTTTACCAACTAGGAATTTTTTCTTGACTGGACCTGTAGTCCAACGTGGGCTTCGAACCACGACTGGGATCATTTTCCTTGTCGGATTTTGCACTTTTGCTTAGGACAATTACAAGTATTAAACTATCACAAACATAAATTTACGAGCATGCCCCAGCAGGATTCGAATCCGCTACTATCGCAACAGTAGGGGAACCGTCCTGTCGACTTTACCACTGCGCCACCAAGACGGCTGTTTTCTAATTGGTAAAGGATCTATATATAAACACAAACTGTGTATTTAAATTCAATGTACATAGACTATAATGAAAGACTTTCTTTTTAACTTGCGGTTAGTGTTTTTCTAAGCAATGCTCCTCTATATTTGGATATATAATCATCTAATCTGAAATACAATGGGCAAGTGGTCAGTTTGTCACTGTTGACTTTTATAGCCATTTCTGTTTAATGGCACGATCCTTTGGAAAATTCTGCAGTCCATGGAACTCTCACATTCTGGACACTTTCACCTTTTGTTTCTACAATCAAATATGTAACTTTTGACTGCTACAAATATGGCGCGATAAAACAATAAAACAAAACTCCACAAACAAAATCATTGGAAACCCTACAAATAATCAATCCTGTATGAATCCTGTCAGTTTAATTTAGTCTCTATGTTTCAATATAATAACTTTTTAACAAACAATAATCTCCTAGTAAAAGTTACAAAAACAATCGTGACTACTAAAATTAAGAAATAGTACCAAATACCTTAAAATTATAAACAAAAATGCAAAAAAACTATGCCACCAAATATAAAGTATAGGACCATAGGGTAGTATACAAAATGTTAACACAAATGATATCAGAATTATTTTGCGTTATCTCAATACAAATATTATACAATATTAAAAAGCTAAAATAAAAGTATATAATGAATATATAAAATGTATGGAAATAAAAATTAGTAAAATATAAATATATAAATAAAAAATAAGTAAATATAGATATAAAAGAGGCTGCGATTTAATAGAAAACATAACTTATCTCGTTGCATATATAATTAAAATTGTCTATAGTTCTTTTTCTTTTTCTGTTTTTCATATTTCTTCAGTTCTTTATCAATTCAAACAAGATGTATTAAAGTTTCTATATTTTCGTTCATTCAAACTGAAAGCAGAACAGCACAGCTGAAAGTCTGTGTCTGTTAATGTTTTGGTTACTTGTTCAACACAAAAAACTAACAATGTTGTGAATTATGGAATCGATTATTAGAACAGTTAAATTGTAAAGAGAAAAACATAGAGGAGTAGAAAGGAGAAAATATACCAAAGATTAATACTTTAAAGTACCGTGCTCTTATTGGTGTAAAATCGAGGAGATAAAAAGACAGCGTAAGCACCTATAAAATAGGCATGATAATATATTTTCTGTAAAATCAGGCTCATCTTATTGCTCTAAAAATTGTATTATATTATTTTGTATATGTATGTCATCCTTCACCTAGTCTGTTCGAGAAATCTTTAAAAGGGCACATCATTACTTCAATTTTTTCACATCATTTTCCCGGAGAAGATTGTAAAGAAGATGAACATGTTAGATAACTTATATTCTTTTTTAACGGGAGATCTAGTACCACCTGAGGTTGTTAAATCACTAGTTGAGTCTATATTTTCAGTCCCAGAGAACTGTGCTCTGAGAAAAACAAGAGTCTAATATTGTATTTTGGTCTTATTTCAGGCTATTTAACAAAACTTCTGAAAAAGAGACAACATGTAATATTCGTTTACATTCTATATTACGTAGTTCCACAGGTTAAATACTCTAAAATCTAAATATCTTTAACAAACACATAAATATTTAGTGTTTCAACTGTCCAATCCATAATAGTTTTCAAGACCAAATTTTAAGTTATTATGAGGTGTGATAATTAACAGATCCTATAAAATTTTTGCCACTAAACAAATATGGGAAGGCGTTATCGAAGAATTATAGATATTTTAATTTTGCCTAGAATAGAGTTCATAATTGTTTGTTTTTGCTTTTTGTTTATATATATTTATATTATTTACACTTATGCATATTTGTATAGGCTTTTATTTTAATATATTAATTTTAAAAATTAAATTTGATTTTCATTTAAATACTATTGGCCAATAAATGTGACGTCACAATATAATCAGACGAAATGGCAGACCAATCAAAGCAATGTATTTTCCTTACAGGTTTCTACATAATTATTTTAAACTAACCAATCGAATTCACGTTGTCAGCGCCGCCAATGATTGAACTAAGCAAAATTTTGCTCTACTACTTACCATTGGAGTTGCACACCTCATGATCTATACTCTATGAATAGGACAACATGTTAGTGTCAATCAATGTCTGTCAATTGCGCCTCCTGGTGATTCTGAATCATGTACAAATATGGTTTCATGAACCCCTCCTAAGTATAATTTTCCTGTGATCAAAATACAAAAATAACTCACTATTGGTAATTTACAGGAATGAAATGAAGTACACCATTGAACTTCGGACATTGAACCATTAAAGTTAAATTTGTCATGCTCACTACTGAATTATGATTTACACTTAACGTAACATGTTATATCTTTTGCTAGTTTTAAGAAAATAAATACATTTTCTTTTAACTCAAATATATTGAAAAGGGGCTATTGCCCTTTGTGTGTTTAACATACATAAATGATTCACTATATGTTTATAGCGATCCATACCCTGCATATTACATGACATTATTTCCGAACAAGGTTTTTTCTACAACTTTTTCGTCTTTTGCATATTTTATTCCGGCAGTTTTGCTGGGGACCTAAGACGCATCTGGGATTTTAGTACTTTATTATAATACGATTCTTTGCCTTATAAGTGTTCATAAAACGGAGTATTTTCTCTTCTATTTCCTATTTTATATTGTAGTTATAATACTGTGCTGGACCTAAGTAGAGGAATATTTGATATAATTAATTTTTAATTTGTTATGGACATATATAATTTTTGTAATATTTTAATTAAATAAATAAATAAAATAAATTAAAAATGAAAAGATAATTTTAATTTTGAAAGGAAAAAATCGTGTCTTATATAACAGAGAGCAATTTTGCAGATATTTCGGGTTTCAGCTTGATTATTCACTTTGGACATAAGCAGATAATGGTGATAAATATCTGTGCGCTATAAGTCCCATTAGTTAAAAGAACTATTCGGTACATTTATCCTATTTTACTATAAAAAAACTAGTGATTGAAAATAGTAATTACTATTTTCAATCAAATGCACGGTTCGATTGTTTTGTTTAATTTGTGCTGTCAACAGGGATGTACGAACTCTTTCCTGTATAAATAGTGAGAGAGGTAACAATATAATATATATTAATATAGCAGCATTTTGGAATAATATTATTGATTGCTATTGTTATATTGTTAACTATTATAAGATTGTTAATGTAATAAGGTAAAAAGTTTAAAATTGTGAATGATAAATAGTAAAATACTTTTGATGGCAATAATAGGTAATATTTCGGTTACTCTCTCGATTTCTATTAAAAACTATTTCTGTTCAATAATAAATAAATTATTTACTTTATTTAAAGAACCTCTAATAGTTATAGTGCGATCATTTTAATTTATCTATTTGATTAGTTATTTTTTTGTATGATTAGGTAATGTGTAAGTTCTATTGTATTGTCTATATTTATTATAGTACATTTTTAATAAATAGTAATTAGCATATTAAAATACGATCAAATATTTGTGGGGTATTATTCCATTCCAGAGAAAAAATGTATTCCTGTTTAAAGATCCACAGAACATTCAAATATAAATGAAATTCTACTTCTTTTAAAACCAAATTATTAATTGCATGTTAATAGTATTCAGTAATAATCTTTTTGCATTTTCTTTTTTAAAATTATTACGTGAAAGAATATGTAGATCTCCGTCTCGCTTATACTACCGCTGGAAAATATAAGCACATTTAAAATTAACTGCTTCAAGAAATTATCTCCGTCCTTTCCTCTCTCACAATTTATATAATAAAGGATTCGTATATCTTCGTCTGTCATCACAAATTGAATAAAAAATAGTGGAGCCGTGTATTTGACTGAAAATAGATAACCCTCAAAATATGAGTGTATAAATTTGATAGCTGTCGGATCATTAGTTTCAGAATTATAGCGTTTTGAGTGAAGCAACTTTTGTTATTGAGAAAAAAATTGATGAAAAGGAATTTCGCGTGTTGATAAAATATTGCATTTTGAAATGAAAAAATACAGTTGAAGAAAAAAGTTGGCTTGATGCCGAGTTTCCGGAACTGCCCCAGGAAATTCAACCAGCAAGGACTGGTATGCTAAGTTTAGACGTGGTGAAATGATCACCGAAGACGGTGAACGTAGTGGACGCCCAAGAGACGTTGTTACTAACGAAAACATTAAGAAACTCCACAAAATGATTTTGAATGACCGTAAATTGAAATATAATTGAACAGAAGACATTCTAAAGATATCAACTGAACGTGTACGTCATATCATTCACAAATATTAGGGCATGAGAAAGCTCTGTGCAAAGTGGGTTCCGCGCAAGCTCATTTTTGTCCAAAAACAACAACGTGGATGGTTCGGAACAGTGCTTGAAGATGATCAAGTGTAATATACCCGAATCTTCGAAGTCTAATCGACCTGAGTCTACTAGTGACCTGAGTGGACTACACACGATGAATCCGCTCCAAACCGTGGGAAAACACGAAAAAACCAGAAACGTATAAAAAGGGAAGGATCATCAACGACTATTACGTAGCGTTATTGGACCGTTTGAAGGACTCAATCACCGAAAACGGTCGCATTTGAAAGTTTGAATTGCTTTACCAAGACAATGCACCATGTCACAAGTCAGTGAAAACGATGGCAAAAATCCACCGTTTTCTCCAGATCTAGCCCCCGGCGACTATTTCCTATACTCAGATCTCTGAGGCCTATTTTGAAGCAAAGGATAAATCATACTACAAAAATGGTATCGAAAAGTTGGAAGGTCGCTATAATCAGTGTATCCCCTTGAACGGAATTATGTTGAATAAAAAAACTAATTTTGCCAAAAAATATGCTTTACTATGGCAGGCCGGGGACCTTTCAATGGACCAGTTACACTATTATTTACCTACACAATAAGACAATATAAACAATAATTGTATTTCCAGAGAGAGAGAAAGAGAGAGACAACGGGAGTGAACGGAATATATCTGATGTAATTCTGTTTTATAACATCTAACTGAATACCGTATTTAGTCTGGAAATAAAATCGACCGATATTAAAAATTTAATTAACGTATAAAAGTCCGGCACATAAAATTTTAATCGGTTCAGCCATAATGAAACTTAGACAGCATCATCGGTAAAACGACCACTGCGGGTAATATAACGTCCGTGTTTTAAAACTGCATTTGTTTTTATATGTTCTATTTAGTGTCGTGCCAGTTCCATAAATTGTGTTAATGTGTGAAACCCAGTGGCAAAATGGATGTACTTAATATATCTGGATATTGCTTTAAAATTTAATCCTTTTCCCCTTTTCCGTTTATTGTGTCTGTTAGTTATGTTTCTTTTTGTATAATATATAGATTATTTGAATTATTTTAGGTGTCGGATTCTCTCTATAGCGTTTGTTTTGATATAAATACGGGGTGTTCATTGGCAAAATTTATAAATAAATTCTCGACAACAGACGTCACGAAAACTCAATTTTGCCAGATTTTCTTTGGTTTACATTGATCACACGGACTTGCGGACGAAAATAATTGACAGAGCAGTCACATGATTGGAAAAGATGTGTATTAGGTGGTAGCATTTACAATCGTATTGCGGATAAATTTATTTTATTATAATTTATTAGTTTTATAGACAAAATAACTTAGAAATATAATAACGGAGACTGAAATTGGGAAACTAGCAAAATTATTTATTTCAAGTATTATGAATCCTCAAGGAGATGGTGAAGTAGTATTTATAAAATACGTAACGAAGTACGTATATCTTAATGGTAATATACTATTCATTGATGAGTTTTTTGAGATACTACATAAAAGAGGAAGAACGTATCAAGATCTGGGCGCCCTTCTATATTAAAAATACAGCTGCAAATATGAATGTGACTATGGAGCCTCTGAAGAATTAGTTGATAAACTACATATACATATAAGATATGGACATATATAACATATCTCTATTTTAACTTAAATTCATATTCCTTTTTGATTTCTTTCTGATATAATAATATATAATAGTATATACAGTATTATAGTCCTCCGGAGTATCATAGAACAGTCGTTTGACTTGGACTTTTACGTTAAATTTATTTATAATATTATGTGTGAAAATTTGCCGATTCGTTTGATTCTAAGTTATTTGATTTATTCTACAGGAACTGTTTAGACCAATTCTTTGAATCCTGGCAAATATCTTAATAATTAAATTGGATAGAAACTATAGTTTTACTATGGCATTAATATATCATTTTTATACAAAACGTTACAAAGTTCTTAACATTACTAACTGAGAAAATTTTATACATCAACTATTTAAACGACCATAATATATCCTTCTATTAATTCTGTTCATAATAACAGGAAGAAGGTATAGCAACAATATATTTTTTCTGAATACGTAGGTTAAACCCTTTGTTTACATCTCCCATGATGAAAACTCGAATACATCAAAAAAATAATTTGTTATCTTTTTAATAAAATATGATATAAACCTCCCAATTATATATGATATAAGCGACCTTGAGACAAATTTTACGTCGTGGAAAAACGGTCTACAAAATATCCAAAAATATAATCCTAGATGCTGAACAGATGCGGGTTGCCAGCAGCGCCAACTAGTGCACGTTTATCTGGGAGATTATTGAAGGGTACTTTCATTCATTCAGTCACTGACCATAGTTCAGTGCAGAAGTGTAAATCCAGTGCCGATCCCATCTATCTATTTGTATTTTCCACATTTTATATTACATCAATAAATAACGGTCACATTATGTAAACAAACACTGTTTCATTTCTTCATCAATATCGTCCCTTTAATTATAACTGGTATTATTTAAACTATAATTATATCATGAGCTAACATAGCAGGAATAACAAAAATAGTGGTAGTTTTGATTTATATAGTTATGTAGAACATAGAATGTGTTATTCTTCTCTATAATAAAAAATATATTAAACTGCTAGCCAAAATAAAATTAATTATCTATTCCTAATAATTTTTTGTCAAATTTTATCTAGATAATAACACTCTTTTGCAACATAACCTAACAGATATTAAGGCTGATCAAGTCACCGTTACAAAGAAAGAACTGGTAATATCTTAAAGATGACTGGAGTCCCTACAATCTATATCAGCTTACAATATCTGCAGTTTTAATAATCAGGATATGAACATCTGAAAACAATGTCAACAGTTTCGAGGTGTAGAAAGATACAAGAAATATGATATATTAGTGTTATTGGCGCTTAGTTTTTATATAATATAACATATGTATATCACCATTGGACATGAGAACTACAAACATGAATGCATTTCTCTCATAAATTTTAATTATTATAAGGAGTCGTACTTATAATTCAGCGATGATTAGATAATCTGTATTTCTTATATTAATTTTTTGTAATTTGTTTTTGTATTTTTACAAATTTTTTATCATCAACACTGTAGGTAATACTCGACGAAATAATGCCATGCAAATCAAATAATTTCATTCAATCAACTTTCAGCGTAGCCGGGCACTTAAAAATAAATAATTCATACTTTTCCCGACGCGTAACTCGCATGTAGCGCACGCGGCATGAATAGAAATCGGCATCTGGAACTGCATATCTTACCTGCACCTCTTCGGCATTCGATAGGCACGATCTGTACCAACACAGATCAATACCGATTAAGGTCTCGTGCTCGCACTCTAACATACCGTTCGATAGAAGAAATAATCCTGGCACAAGTCGGAAGTTTAATCCACTTAAATCTGAAACGCAGCCGGCCCTGATAGTTTAAAGCTCTTTCCTTGGCGGTCACGTTAGCGTGAAACAAGTGGCATTTTTCTTGATTACGACTTCGACTTTCGACATGAGGCCAGTGGAAATGGAGAATACGGATGAAATTGTGGGTTCAGTATAAACCCGAACAGATTGAGATAAATTGTAGGTCCATGAATTTATTTTGTTATGATATGCACAATGTAGGGCAAGAGTCCAGCGACCATTTTGATTGTCTATAACTTTGCTTAAAGAAAAGATTTCATAAAAATTTTATATGTTCTTTGCGCTTTTTTTTGTTATGACTGAAACATTATATCGGCTAAATGGTGAAAGCGATTCGCTATGCAACTTACGGCACTTTTAAAGGCATTTTTCATAGATCCTGCAACAGCTGAGGCTGAATGATGCTGAGTATCTTTAAGATATTGAATCATTTGGGGCTTGTTCGCATAACTTTTGATTTTAAAAAATCCTATAAAAAAAGTCTGGTGCTGTTAAATCCGGAGGGGTCACTCAATAATTGAATTGTTGAACGATCTGTGTATGCTGAAGCTCCATCTTGCTGCAACCACATGTCTTCTAGTCCTTGCTCTTCCATTTCAAGTTCGATAATATTTCGAATTATGTCTTAGTACCGTTCAGCACTAATAGTAACTACAACATCTTTGTCATTTTCAAAAAATAGGGACCAATGATGTTTCCAGTATGAATACCACACCATAGAGTTGTTCTTAGTGGATGCAATGATGTTTCATGAATTAATTGAAGATTCTGTGTTCCCCAAAACCGACTGTTCTGTTTATTGAAGTGGCAACTGAGAAGAAAATGGGTTTTGTCGCTTATTATCAATTTAGTCGAAACATCTTTTCAGAATTTCACTAGAAAGCCTTAGACATTACTCAACTCGTTGATCAGGATCTCCCGGTAGCAATTATTTCTCTCCTCTGCAATTATTTTAAATCTCTTAAAGTATAGTTTTTCGATATAGTAATTGAAAATAGAAATATTATTCCTGAACATTTTGGGAATTTGGACTGTTAAGCCAAATAAGTAGAGACCTAAATGCTAAAAAGTATTATTCATTTTAAATTTTATTAAATCATTTTGAGAATCAATTTTTTCTTTGGATCTCGGTGAAGAGCGTGACCACCTCAGAACGAACAAATTCTTTTGGATTAAAATATGGATATTGATCGATACTTTTTGAAAAATACATTATTTACATTTGTTATACTAGATATACTTTTTCAAAATATCGAAGCCAATATATAGATATTTTAAATAAAATATTAATTTTTTTATCGATTCTCGATTCTTGATGTTTCAATAAAAAATAATTTATGCTGACATAGATTGTAGGGTTACCAGTTATTAGCAAGATATTACTGTTTATTTCCATGTAAACTTGGCTTGATCATCTTTGATGTTTGTGATAGGGATATCCGAAATAAAGATAGTACTTCAACTATCCGAAGAATATTAGTCAAGGCGGTTGACAGGCGCAGTGGTAAAGGTGATAGGACGGTGCACCAACTATTGCGATAGTCACAGGTTCGAGTCCTGTTGAGTCATGGTCGTAAATTTGTGTTTGTGATTGCTTAATATTTGTGATTGTCCTAGGCAAGAGTACAAAATCCAATTATGGCCAGTTTCTCAGAACATTCTTCTATCGTATCATAGTAAGAAAAAGTTTTTCGAAAAATTATGGCTATACATTTTTTTCTACCATTTGTTGACACTGACGATTATATTACCGAAAATAATTTAAATTTTGAACTCAAGGATTTGCCATCGAAAATATAAAACATCAATTTTTATAATGCCTGGGTTAATATACCCCCTCATATGACTTTATATATATAAAACCTACCACTTGTTCTGTTATTTTCCAATAATTGGGCATCTATTAATTTGCTATGTTTTGTTAACTTGCTTTTATTTTGAACAGCACTGAAAGCATTTGCTATGTTAGCTCCAGATATTACTACTGTTTAAATAATATCAGTAATACATGTAAGAACGCATATATAATATATTATTGGAGAGATAACAAATCATTTTCTTCTATATGTTCGAACTTTCGGCATGGGAGTTGTGAACAAATGGTTTAACTTATGTATTCAGAATGAATATATTGCTATTAGCCCTTTTTCTTATATTCGTCATCGATTGACTTAACAGAAAGATATATTGTGGTAGTTTAAGAAGTTGACACATAGAACTTATTTGATTTAGCGTGAAAAGAACTCTATTGACTTTTGTGTCGAATATGATAATTAATGCTATAATAGAAATATATTTTATATTCACTTTATATGCTTCTTTAGTACTAGGAAAATAACTATTATAAATTGAATTGTATAAAAGTTGCTCAGTCCCGATATATAAAATGCATATGCCATATTAGGGTTATACTATTAAAAAAAATTATATTAATAAAATACTTGTTTTACTAATTATTCCTATTATATATTTACTATCAATGTGATTATATAATTGGAAATACTATTACTCTTATATGAAATAAACATGATTATCCTTTATACCACATTCATGTTCTATTTTGAATATAAAAAGCAGCTTTAATTTTTTAAGTTAGAATATATGTATATTGTTAATCCATAGAGCTTTTAGAGTAGCTATTTAATACGGTATAATTATAATAGATGTACATTATCTATTAGCCCGCTTTTGTAGTTTACATATTCTTTATTCAAATTTACTGTTAAATATATAAGTTTTAAAATATAAGCTATATATCTGTCAAAGAATTATCTCTGCATCTCTGCCATGAAGATTTATTTATTGTAATGTAAATATATTATTCTGTTTTAGAAATTAAATGGGTCGGTTCCTAGATAGCCTCAGACGATACATCGTTTTTTCGAGATGAAATTCGAAAATTGCCTGAATGATGGAAAAAAAATAGCGGCTGAGTACACAGGACAATATTTTAAACGGAATACATTATGCCACAGTCACAAAAACAGTCTTAAACAAATGTATAATAAAATAATAAATAATTATTTGTAGATATATAATTATTTATAAATTATCTTAATAAATTATTATAGGGTTATAAAAATACGTCGGATATTTATTTGGTTTAATTCCTAAGTGACCAAGCTCGAATATTTTTGATGTAATCAATTTCGTTACACCATCAATTTTATTAACGAAGCGTTCTTATGACAAGACAAGTAAATAGCCTTATACAAACGAGAAAACGCCCAACATGCGATGAAAAGCATAACATATTAAGGTCTATTAATTTGGATGAAACAGTACGTGCAGTATAACGTTTGTTGTTTCTGGTGAAAAAGCATTAAATCGTATTAATTTTCGTTTGAGTAGGCGTTTATTAAGAGAAATCGCTATAAGCAAAATATTTACATCATTTTCTACATTTTATTTCCCTCTCTAAGGACGGCATAGCGATAGTATTACGTAGTACCACATGATATAAACATATCATGACTATAGTCTAAGTTTTTTTGTACATACGTCATCAAGATGTTTAGTGTATTGCCTGCCGAAATTGGTAAATTCGTTTTAGAACCAGGCAGTACTTTTCTTCTATTTTATTCTAGTCAAGTGACGTAATACTGTCTGATTAGTTCTAACATGCAAAATAATGAGCTTGTCAAAGTCGTTCGTTTGTCAGACGTGTGCAAAATTCTTGAAAGCAATGGTGATAAGAGGTTAGAACACTAACCTATAAACTATTGCGCCTTTATAAATTACTGTATTTTTTAGATGTACTATAATGTTGTTCAATTATTTTATTTAGATTAGAATTTTGATGAGTTGATGCGGCAACAGTGCGTCGTTTTGATCTTACAAATTTAAATGACGTATGTACAGAATAATTATGAACAGACTATATTTATTTACTACTAGCGACCCGCCCCGGCTTCGCACGGGTGCAATGCTGATACTAAATTAAATACACTACAGAAAAAATATGAACGTTGTATATAAAAACATAGCGGCCCGCTCCGACTTTGCACGGGCATAAAATATATATGCCTATGTCACTCAATGAAAACATGATTAAAATCGATCCAGTATTTTTGGTTCATTCATTACTGCCCTTGGCCTGCACGCATTAAATTTGGAGTAAAACAATTCCTCTTCCCCTATACTTACTATGAAGATTTCCTGCTATCTTTGGAATATCTAAATTCATACAATTTTTATTACATTACACATTTTTAAACGCAAATTTTAAATTTGTAATATCTCCGAAAATATTTGTTTAATTTACATGCTGTAAGGAACCATATTGATCTATATTAATTGCACACTGTATTTAAGGTACTTAATTCGATAAGGATTAATGCCGTATTGCTTAAAATAGCTTCGTAAATAAGCCATTTTCTCACGTAAAAAGTAAACAATAAAAATGGTTAATGTGGGTTATCCCTAAAAGATAAACATATACCATCGCGGACTTTTTTGTAGACCTTTTTATGGTGTACAATACTGTAGTACATTAATTTGATCTAACTCGTAGGGTTAGGCAGCGTTTTTGCTAATTGCTAAATAAGCCTAAAAAAATAGGTTAATTTACGACATCACGTTAGAAACCTCTAAAATTAGCAATGTTGCCTTAGTATATTATGCATGTATTATACATATGAACCTTCCTCTTGAATCACTCTATCTATTGAAAAAAACCGCATCAAAATCCGTTGCGTAGTTTTAAAGATTTAAGCGCACATAGGGATATAGGGACAGAAAAGGCGACTTTGTTTTATACTATGTAGTGATATAGCAATATTTCTTTAATATTGACGTTCAAGTCCAAATCTGTGATTTCAAATTCAAATTTAGATAGCGTTTAATAGATACACGTTCAGTAGTGAGTTAATATTTCCGTTTTAACCTATCATGGTGTTGGATGCCGACGTATTAAGTTGATTCTGCTTGAGGAATCGGGCATCTGTCAAGTATTGGCTAGAAGTGGTAACTGCTTAAGTATTTATTAGATCATAATCTGTTGAGATGGGAGAGAAAACAAAGTTGTAAATTAAACACAATTAATTTTCTCTCTTCTTTGTGTAAATTAATACCCAAAGGTGAGTTTTGGTTAATATAGACAGGAACTCTACTGGTGGCCGTTGGATACTGTTAACATTTCTTCAATTCTTCCAGTCTTCTATTATTCAAACAATATGATTTCAATACCGTCTTTAATGCTTAATACTTATGAAAATGATTATTTCAACGTGTTCTTCAATCAATACTCATTTAAATTCTTTCTTCAGTCAATTCAGTACTTTCTTCAATCCATTCAATACTTTCCTTCAATCAGTTCAATATTTTCTTCTTCTCAATTCTCAAATCTAGCTCCACTGTCTCTCGTTTTCGATGCACCGTGTTTTATCGCTGAAGCTCCTCCCACGGGTTCTTGGTGGTGATGGTCAAGCCTTGTCCAAGAAATCCTTCTCTGTACCCCGATTCACTGAAAATATCGGGGTGGGAAACACTCAAGCTAGGAATTTCTCACGCTGATAAAACATGTGCGTTTCGGACTCTTAAGGAATTCCCGACAATTCCACGATTTCGGTTCTTCTTGATATTTACAGCTATAAGCCTAGTCCTCTACCAGGTCTAACTTCTGACAAGTTTCGTCTAGCCTCGGTACGTGAAACCTCGTTATCCGAAACATTCGACAACGAGCCGATGGGATACCTTGTTTGTTGAACATGTATGTTCTCTTTACTCGGTACCTTCTTTGGTTGGCTATTTTCACCAAACATTCAATACAACGCGATGTTATATTTTGAGTCAAGCCATAATTCTTTTAACATATGATAAATATATTATTATACCCTAAACTTAAATCTACACGATTGCTCCAAATATTTATAATTAAAAAATGCATCGCAACATAAGCTAAAGCCTTTTTTATACTGAACATTATCCAAATTTCAAAATATCCAGGAAAAAAAGGTTTTTGAATGACAGTAAAAGCTTAATTCAGTCTTGCGTTCATCTTAATTTCTGAAAGAACTCGAATTACTTTAAGAGCATCGCCTATTATAGTGCCTTCGTCAAGGCTCGAGAACTATCCAAGAGATAGGTCGACCCTTGCAAATTTAGCTAATCGGGAGAATGATACGACAACGTATAACTAAACCAAAACTTTTATGGTCAGTACAAAATTATGCGGGAGTCCCCGAAGTTGCCTTGGTAACACAAAACCTTGCCAATGCTTTGCGTTTATTCGACGCGACAGTATGTTTACACTCCCGAAGGAAAACATTTGCATTGTTGTCCGACGGAAATAAGTTTTGAAATAATAACGATTCGAAAATATGATAACGATGGTCTATATATCGAATAGAGATCATGCATACACTGCAGATTTTATATATATAGACCTATAACTTTGCTTTAAAGGATCTTTTAAAAATTATGAAGCTTTATTGTGAAAGTATACTCCATTGGTACTTTTATCTGTTTTTTAGGCAAGTCAAGTTGTTAGTTGTCTTTTTTTTCACTGATACCATCTTAAAAGAACGATGTATCTTTTGAGGCTATCAATGAGTCGACCCATTCTGTGGTACATTCATAAGAAATTAAGCGCTGTTCCTAGAGATCATGACTTATATATCGGAACAATAGTAATCAAAGGGACTAAGGTCTGGAGAATACGGGAGGTTGCGTAGTACTTTAATGTTTCCAAGTATGTATTCCGGTTTTGCGACATGCGTTCAAGCCTAGTCATGCTGGAGAATGACATTGCCTTTTTTCGTGTTCCGGCCATTATCCTTATTTGACTCAAACGCATCAACTATTAGATGGAACCCATTATTGTTTTCGCTTGAAATTATTGTAGTTTATCAACTTTTAATCATCAACAAAAATGCTTAAACGCATTTCAACGTCTCTTGGCTTCAATTACTACGCTTACTTCAATTTTTCTTCAAATTTATGTAGAATATACTCAGTTCAAGATTTCAATGAACTGAACAATGTTTGCTCATACCTCCACAAAATGACACATACTGAACAGTGAAGTTTGGATCTGTGTTTGAGGCTTCACCATGGCTACAAATATATTATGTGCGATAATAAATACTGTATATTACCCCATATATTGTATATGCTTTCGAATTCCATTATAGCCCTAAACGCCTCGGAATTTTAAGGAAAAAAACATCATTGTCTTTTGTAATATTACCCATGAAGATTAGCGATGTTACCTTTGGTGGGCTTTTTTGAATTCCAGTTTCTAGAGGCTAATTTTTTGTTATTTGATAGGCTTTTATTGTCTGTGGAATAACTTTTTTGGATAGTATTTTATTAGAAAAATTTGGATATTTTTATATTTTAATGATATTAATAGTACACTTTATCAAATGTTGCATTTAGTATTTACCTCATTCTGAATACTTTTTATGAATATGCAGTATAGGGGTCGATTTATTAGACAAGTGAGTTGTCTATGATTCGAACTCACAAAGAATAGTCTCTTCTGAACACTATTTATATGATTATGATCGATGTAGCATAGCTTGGTACATGGTCTGAAAATGTTACCAAAGATGTAGAAAGTTTGTAGAAAATTATGGAAATTATGGAAATATTTGGATTAATATACATATTACCAATTTGTTCTCAGTAATAACATAAAAATGTAATATTAAAATAAAGTTTAATAAAACATATTACCGATATTGCTGATAATGATTTAAATATTTTTTAATATGGTTTTATCTAATAATATTGTTGTAACTACTATACAAATGCAACATCTGCTAAAATATATTAAGGCAGAATTAAGTATGCTACTTGTAGGTAATTTGCGAGACCATTAGAAGTTATTTAGTACACGATTTTGCATTCTCTCCGTAACCTTTTACTAGGTCGCCCTACATTTTCTAAGAGCCATTTTGCATTACATATTATATATAGTTACTTGTAAAAGCATTTTATGTCATTTTACGTAATTACAAATTAGATTAAGTGAAGTTTTATGGAAGACGAGATTAAGGAATATATCACTCTACTGGTCTATTTCAATTGATTTATCGGCAATGACTGCTTCATAGCTATATAGACCATAACATGGTCTGTAACACAAGAGCTGTTTAAACATCTCAACTGATTTCTGTATATTTTGGTATGCTAAAAATAAAAATAATGCGGAAAAAATTGCATACATATTATCGAACTCTGATGTCAAATGCCAAACCTCTGCTTTTTAAACATATTATAAAATATACTTTGTCGTAGGTTTTGTGCTAAACTTGAAAGTATATGTCGGAAGGTTAGATGTTATTGGTGCTATTTTCTAGCTTCTTCCTTAATTATTTACGTTATTACTTTTCATAGTTTGCGTCATCCGATCACAATGAAAAGTAATTAAATAGTTTATATTAAATGAAATTACGAAATTTGTCTGAAGTTATTCATAATTATATATAAGTTGTACCCTTTTGAATAAAGCAGCCATATTAGAATTATTGTCATTTATAGTTTTAATAATATTATGAAAAGGAAACACTCAATATATGGTTCATTCTCCTTTAATTTTTAATTACAATAATATTAAACATCTATTATTAACTACACCATAATCATTTTTATCGCTTTCGTACAAATTTAATTGAAGCAATTTAACTCTTTCATCGTTGTTCCAGCTCGAGCAAAAAAAAATTAACACGGTTTTTGCTTCCTTAGCATAAAATAAAGCATGCCTCATAAATAAGACAAAAATGGCAGAAACGGGATAGGACCAAATTCATTATTCATGAAAAACTGTCAACAATAAAACATGACTAATAAACTGAATTAGGAATGGAAAAAGTTGGAAATTAATAATCCAAAAGAAACTGCTGAAGGTTCGCTTTTTTTTTGAGAATAAGTTTCGAGTGAAATTTAAGTTTGACCTACTGCACAATAGTTTTTATTGGAGTTTTCGCATATTTCTTTTTAAAGGGATTATATATTTATTCTAATAATGTATTTCTAATTTATTTTATAAAGTCTAATTTATAAGTAGTAATTGAGTAAGTAATTCTTTTTTTGTTTGTTTTGTTATACTTGTTTCACGATCGGTCGGAAGGTCATCGAATCCTGCTTGAAGCGTATGGAAACCACGTTCCATTAATTTTAACATGTTAATGCTGGTTAAATATTGTGATTTTGATACCGAAGTCAAGATGCATTCTGGAATGACAAAACATTTTAAAACGATGACTTATAGACATTACTCGATCAAACCATCAATGGGCATCGCTACAGACTACAAATGATGCGTTTGGGCTGAGAACTTCATGAAAAATTATCGGTATACTAGGAAAGAAATAAGAATGTTATGTTTCAGCATGACAACGCTCGACCACTTGTTGCAAAATCGGTTAAAACATACTTGGAAATATTAAAATAGATGTTCTAACCATCCCCCCTCCCACCTCTGTCGTGTTATCCGGACATTGCTGCTTCTGATTACTGAGTTATTCCAATATACGGGTCGCGATCTGTCTGAGTAGCGCTTCACTTCTTTTGAAAATACTAAAAATTCGGAATAATTTTTGGTATAGAATCCGTAGATGGCTTGAAGTATGTGAATAAGTTGCGACTATTGATGTACAGTACTTTAAATAAAATATATTGTACGAATATTTGACTATAAAATTTAAAAGAACAGATCTAATCTATATGCCTAACAAAATTATTTATTTTACAAGGTAAAGTTTGTTTAAACAAAATTTAAAACGAGATTATATTTAATCGTCAATTATTTAAGGTAAAGAATATACTACAAGATAACTGTTTCAAAATAAGAATTATTTAATTACTATTTTGAAAGTAGCATGATGACAAAAAGTTGTAGGGAGTGAGAGAATAATGTATAGATTGAACCGAACTTATTTTACCCAAAGTCGACTTTTAATAGAAGATTGCCTCTATGTAAATTTCATCCAGAAATTTCAATAAAATTCGAATAATTTTAAGCGTTTTCGTTTCCGTGAAAACCATCATTAGTATCATGTTAAAACGTCCAAGTATGTATTTGTTGATAAAAACAGAAACAGTTATTTTGTTGTTATAAAAATTATCATTAATAAAACACTTTCAATGAAAACTTTAACCTACTTACGCGCTCGACAACTATAAATAAATTCAAATAACACGAAAAGACAAAAGAAACCGTTTCTCTAATAGTACCCGCGAGATCGATTAGGATACCTCTTACTAGACGCATCGGGAAAATTATAGGTTATTGGGCCATTAAATGACCCTTCACTACATACAGCTCTTTGTGGAATATAAAACACTTTTTTGTGCTGAAACGACTCAAAATAGGGGTTAATATTTGAACGATTCGATCCTTCAAGGTAAACGCAATTCAATATTTCAACATCTTTTTAACTGAGCGATAAAAATGGTCTTGAAAATTGGAATTTGTTTTCTTTTTTCAGTTCATTTTCTTTTTTAGATTTGATTTAAATTTATTTCATTAAGTTCTTTATATTCATAATTCCTCGTGTTATGATAACCGTGTTATAATTTTTAATAACAAAAATCTACCTAATCATGCAATTTGTTTTTTCACTATATAGTGCCTTTTGGTGAATATGAAATACTATTTTCTTTTAGTGTTACTCAAATCGGAGGTTGTTTTTGAGCCCTACGTTCCTTCAGAATAACTACTATTAAATAATTCTACGCTTTTTTACAACACAATCGATATTTATCATAAAAATTGACATTTGTTTTCCTTTTTCGTTTCTGCTCTTCCCTCAGATTTGATTTAAAAAAAATATTACACACTTTTATTCATATTTCTTCACTCTATAGTGTTTTTGGTTCAATACCAAACTTTGAAGAGACTGCAATTATCGTACCATATGTTATTTTAAGATAACTACAATTGAATATTACTACATGTTTTTTACAGAACAATTCACACTTCCATGAAAATAGATACTTATTTTCTTTTTTTGTTTCATTTACTATTTTATATCTGATTTAGAAAATGTTATTAAGTTATTTTTTATTCATAATTATCCGTGATATGAGAGCCCAATTATAATTTCCATTATATATATATATATATATATATATATATATATATATATATATATATATATATATATATATATATATATATATTATTTTCAGTTTTTTTTTGTGTTCACTCTATAGTGCTATTTCTGGAATATTAAACACTTTTTTCAGCTGAAACAATGGTAATTATTGAAACATGTATTCCTGTAATATAAATATAATTAAATATTTGCGCACTTTTTTAACAGAATATTGTTCTCTAGATTGAATTTTTTGCTTTATGTTTTTTTTTAATTCATAATTCTTAGTTATATGATTATCCAGTTATAATTTTTGATAAAAGAAATCTAAGTTAAGCATAATTAAAGAAAACATGTCTTTTCCATTAAATATTGCAATATATTAGCTGCATTTACTAGTTTATTATGTTTGGTGTTTAAGTAAAATATAAATAATCGATTATCGAAAAATAGGAATAGCATATTTTCGAATAATTATGCTATAATTACCAGTTCTTCATTTTGTGGCTGCATTTAAGTTAAATTTCATAATTAAATAATAAATTAGTGTAAATAATACAAATCTATACTTTAATAAAAATAATATTCAATTTTGTTCGTTTGGTTCACATTTATTTACATAATATTAATTAAAAAATTAATTGCTTGGAATAAATCAATTCTGTAAATATTTTATCAACAAATTGATCTCTTATTTAAATACGGATATTTCCATTTTTTAATATCAGCATTTCCGTTTGGATTTTTATATTTTAAATTAAATTTTCAGTCCGAATAATAAGGCTGTTTATTCATTTTTGTTGCCGAAGAAATCCGATTGCGTCCTGCTGCAAGAGGAGAATTTCATTGCTTGGTATTTCCGCTCGGGACTCTATATTATTTGTTATTTCCCCTGCATGTGTACATTTGTATAAAGATATCATTGAAATACAGATTCAAAGTTCCTGGTTCGTTTAATTTTTGATATATAGTATCGATATTTGAATAAAATTGCTTATATTACAGAATATTTGATGTTTGTTGATTTCAATGTTATAAATAAGTTTGTATTTAATAAACAACTTGTTATGTATTCGACATATAATTAGAGGGCATTAGGATTTAATATTAGAAATATGTACGTGCAGAATCATTTTGTTTTTTATTCATCTCATCATTATATAAACATGCTCTCTGGCTTTACTTAATAGTTGGAAATATGTTTGAAGCTTTCAAAATAATGGAAGTAAATATGGTGTGAAATAATACTAATATAGGTTTCAACATTTTACAAAATGTAATTTCCATATAGTTAAAAACAATAATCAAGAGAAAATGGAAAACTCGATATTTAGACTTATTAACACAGAACCAAAATAATCAGAACTATAATGCCTTTTAGGAGGTTCTAAAGATAACAATCGCTAAAAGGCGACAATATTACTAAAATCGGAACGGATTTTATTTGAACATGCGCTTTTTACAGTAACGGTACATATTTTAGAGTGAATAATGTATTTAACACAATAAACATCTAAATATTTTGGAAATAGTAGCACTGAGGAATCTCTCGTAGGTCCCAGTACAGATGGCAGGAGTCAAAGTCTCTAATGAAGGTGTTATACGGAGAAATTAAAACTGTGTTTTTATATACATGTCTTCTGTACACATCATCAGTATCAGTTTTAGAAAGCCTAGGTAGATTTAATGAATCTGAAACGCCGCGGATAACACGTCAATTCATTCAGATGGAAAATTAATTAATATAATTTGAATACGTGATTCCTATTAGTTTACTTCTACTTTAAAATCTTAAGATCGTATGACAAATCTTCCCGACAAGTATTTACCTCCTCAGAATTTATTATAAACAATGAAGTTTCCTTTACGGCGGTAACTTATTGGTGGTGGAATTAAACGCACAGTGTTATGCGTTACAAAAATGAATCCAGAGCTTCGATTCCTAAGTTGTGGTATTCTAAAAAATATGGGAATGGGACAACTAAGCGCAAGCCCTCAAAGAAATTTCAGGTAGTTTAGAAAATGATGAATCGATTAATTATGAACTTTATTCATAGCGGAGCGAAGGAGAGCCAGTATTCATGGCTTTGAAGTCTTGCTGTGTATATGGAGGGCCCATCAAGGTGTTAGAGCAGTGTGCAGTGTTACGAGTTACGAAAACCAAATAAAACTATTACTGCAGATGTTTACTCATTCATTACTTGTATGATAAGAATTGTGAAGAGTGCGCTGTTATAGTTCGAATGTGATGATTTGCCATATCTAGTGAACTTACTAAACAACGCGCTTTCTGATTAATGCTTCTTTAGATCGATGTACGATATAGATCTTTCAATTATTAATATATAGCGTATAATTTTTTTAAATAAATACTTATTTAAAATGAAAGAAATCAGAACACATGAAATATCCTAATATTATTAAGCAGTTAGCATAATAAAGTCAACCGTTTCGATTTATTCAGGTGAAGTTTTGTCGAATTGTTATTAGAACAGCAAAATGCAACCTATGGACAGCCGATGATAAAATATTTTTAATTAGCTTCACCTGCCCGCGTCCAATATCCTAGCTTAATAAACCAGATTTATGCCCGTAATTTATTGTTAAATTTGTATTTCATTTTTGTTCCCCGTATGGAATAATTTATACCATCAGACACTGGATAAAAATGGAAATCACTAGAACTGTCAAACCCTCATCAAAAATGTTATTTATATTACGTGTTATATTTATTCAAGCCCACGTTTAACGTGGCCTAGTATCCACTGTTTTTGATATCGGTCCGTCATTTTTCATTCCAATAATATCCAGAAATGTGTTTATTGTTTGCGTAACACGATCAATTGGACAGTTAATTGAAATTAAAAGGGGAACAAATATTTCTAAAATTAGTGTGAGTTTGTTCCATGACAATCAGGGAATATTCTATACGTTTTTGGAGAAAAGAAGTTTTTGTCACCTGGTCTTTTGAACGTATGATCTGGATATATCAATTCACAGCAATAACCCTGTATTTTCATTTTTCTTTCTAAATATGCCGCTTTATAGGCCAGATTTATTTACTCGCCAATTTACTCTTTGCATAATGCGTTGTGATTTTCAACTGCCTTTTTACTTCCCAGACATCTTATATACAGATAACAAAATATGTCTATATTAAAAAAATATATATAATGTAAAAAATGATAGAAATCAACCAATTAAAGTTTTTGAACTTGTTACCAAACAGAGAATGTCGTTATCATAGCGCTACTCTTAGACCTAGTAAAGTTAATAACTTCAGACCAAAATAAAAAGATTTGTATCAAACCTAACAGTTATAGTAACGAGCCATTTACCTAATAACTTAACACAGTATGTCTAGTATGAAGAGCGAAATGGCCAAGTTTTATAAACAACAAAAATCAATTTGTAGACAGTGATGTGATGTAGACAGTGACTAATTGTTGTATGTCTTGTTCAAAGTTATTGAATAAAAATATTCAAACAAGATGGGTTCCAAGACCTGTTTAAGAATATATAGTTTGAATAGAATATTTACATCGTACTAATTTTTTCATTTTAAAAGGAATTTTATTGATAACGTATTGGAAGAACGTTGTTAACTTTAGAGGGATAAAAACATAAATAATTTTTGATATTTCTTTGGTATTTCGGTAGTATTAGTAGTGGTCGATAGTATTTAATAGCAGTTATACTTAAAAGTATTTTTAATATCTGAGTGGCTTTTTTTGTTGCATAAAATGGTATTCAGGGGGCTTTCAACCCATTTTTATATATTATTCTAACAAAATGTGTGAAAATTTAAGGGATATTTTTAATCTTCATGAAAACAGTGATGTTTTTTAATAGGTGTTCTTGTTTATCTAATGTATTGCCATTTTTTACATGTTGCTTTAATAACAAGAGCTAAGCTCACACGTTAGGCAAGTCAATCAAGAATCCATCTGTCTATTTTAAATTAAAAATTCCCAACAGACACTTAGTCCTCATCTACAATTTGAGTTTAATGGTGTAGAAGTGAAGCAACAATTCATAAAGCTGTTTTAGCTTCATATATATTTTACGTAGATTATTAATAGTTAAATTTTATTATTCTCAAGAATCGTATAGTAGTTCAGTCTTTGGTGACTTATTTATTGGAAACTCAATATTCGTAAATTAAATTTTATTTCAGTAGCGGAAAGACAATTCTATTTTAATATAATATCTGGACCTGAAGGGAAAACATTTCAATAAACTAGAAAAATTCGTTTTCCGTTAAGGTGTTTCGAATATAGCCATACATATTGCTTGTATTTACCTCTAAAAAGACGAAATAATATTTTTCCAACTAATACATTTAATAGCCTAATTTTGGAGTGAAATAATAGGCATCCTTCTTAGAATATGAAGATTTCTGATCTAGATATTTATATTAAATCTCATAGTGCATATTTTTCGGACATGCTGAATCGCTTATATATTCTATTTTCTCTGATTTCCAATATCTTTGTTACTCTGTTAGGTTATTTGAATGTATATAAATGAAGATAGAACGATTGAATCACAGGAATATTTCCGTATTAGAATATTCTGTTTTAATTTCAGTTCTCATGTAGCTCCATGTGATACTAAAACTTAATTTGATAATATAACGGGCCTTATATTGACATTAAATAGTATAATATACTTCTAAAATAAGACCATTAAGGAATTTAAAGCAGCTTGCCGAGTTTTATTTAGAAACTTAACATGCGAATTTAGTTTATAGCTAATTAATAAAACGCAACTATATAATAAAACTGCTGAATTAATTTTATATTTAGACAGTTTAATTGTGTCAACAAACATAACAGTGTCTCCTATCAATTACCGTATCCGTAAAACTAAATCGCTAATTATAATAATGTTAAAATTAGGAGTATATTTATTTTCAAATATTTTAAAGTCTCCTTTTACTAACGAGGGTTTATCTGGACTGGACCTATAGTTTAACGTGGATCCCGAACTACGATCCTAGGTATTAAGCCTACCAACTGGTGAGTGGCCAACTTAGAAATCATCCCAGAATACATCCGGTCTTAGAAAGCCTGGTTACTGGCGTGACCGGGATCATTTTTCTTGTCTGATTTTGCACTCTTGCCTAAGGTAAATCACAAGTGTTAAGCTATCATAAACATAAATTTACGACCATGCCCTAGCAGGATTCGAACCCGCGACTATCGCAATAGTAACCAAGCCGGCAGTCGTTTATAATGATTTTACGTTTTCAATTTACTAGAGCAATATAAAATGTAATGTCCAAATGTTAGTACCTTAGTTAGATTAAATTATTTAATAATACCATGTTAATAAAAAGCTGACACATTCTTCCAGAGATTTATTAAGGAACAAAGTCACTGTGTAACGTTTTCACGACTTCGCGTCTCCGACACAATGTAAAATGTAAATCTAAGCAGTAAACATGTTGCCAGAATTTCGCTACTAAATTTTAATTTCCACAGATCTAGATATTTCTCCTAATTACATTGTTCATCATTCAGGGAATATTTAATCTGGAAACAAGGAATATACATTTGGTCGAGACGCAACGGAAATATGTTTATTTCTTAGGAATTAAGGAGAAAGAAATCTTAATTAATGGCTAAAATACGACACCATAATTTGGTTATCTCAAGCTTGTTCACTCATCAATTATTTATTTAAGTTTTTAATTTATTTAGTGTGCTTTTTCGTTTTGTTTAATTTGTTGGATCTCCTTGTAAAACTATCCTATTTTTTATCAACAAATTGGGAATTGCTGAGAATTCTGATGTCATTGTTTTGTTAATTTTTATAATGAACTTTTTAATAAGCTATATTTAATTTTATATAAAAAACGGTAATGTTAAAATTTTTATATAAACTCAGGCTATGAATTTTCAATCGAAAGAAGTGGTACTTGGAAGGGAAAACAGCGAATGTGGTAGGAATTTCCGCTAAATAATTTTAATCGTTAATATAATTTTTCCATAATTTCATATTGTTTCTTTTAATGAACTTACAAATTATTTTTAAAAGGTAACACAAAATGTTCCCAATAATGTTCACACTGGTCAAGACTTCAATGAAAATAAAAACAAAAATGATATATGACTACCGATTATAATCTGATGACATCTTAAATTTTTATATAGAAGTAGTGCCATCTAGAGTACAGTTACTTTTAGGTTATATTCTACTTTTGTTCAGAGAAGAGAACGAATTCTTTATATTAACTAATTGAGGGTACTACTATCAGCTATTCAATTTTACAAATATTTCAATGAATATTATTTTTTAAGGCAGTTGTTTGTGTGATCTGATGTTAAAACAACGTGGGGCAAAAGTCCCGTTATCATTGACGCAATTTCCGCTGAATAGTAATAATGGAACGATTATTGTCATTATTTCTGCTCGTTTTTCTGTCGTATATTAGCCCCTTAGTGTCAAATCAAAATTATAGCGGGACTTTTGCCCCACCTTTTTTATCTTTTAATATATACATGAAATTTATTTTTTTATAATTTTAATATATATATATATATATATATATATATATATATATATATATATATATATATATATATATATATATATAGAGCTATAGTATCGTTGCTAGTATGGGATAACAGGAAATAAAACAATTATAATGTTTATAATGAAGGTACATAATTTCCTTAAAATATGTTGAGGTTTATGATTGCTTCTGCATATATTTTTGTCTTTAAATTACAGCCTTTTACCAATTAAAAGATATTTGAAAAGCTCTGCACAAAATTTTTAGCAGAAATTGAGTATTTATTAGCAAAGAATGGAATTATACATTTTTGCCTAAGTATTGTCCATGGTTAGCGTTGCTACTTTTAATGATATAATTTATGTTTCAATGAATTTTATGTTTATAAGTGCACCGAAATTCACCAGTGATTATAACAATCTCTCATGAGTTTATCTTCCACTTGATATTCCAATTCGATATAAGCCCGTTAGCTTTCGATTTTTTGTTATGTTGTATACAATTGATGTCAAAATTACTGTTTATAAACTCCTAAAATTCCTCTGAATAACTTTTTTACACACAAAGTATATCACATTTTAAGACTTTGTTGATATATATATATATATATATATAATATATTAAAACCAATCAATTTACGCAATTTTAAACATAACTTGCATATAGTACCTTCATTTGCCAAATGATCGTTATTTATACCATTATTAATATTACATTAATATACATTATCCTTTTGAATGTTTACCTTAATATAAGATCTAATATATATATATATATATACATATATATATATATATATATATATATATATATATATATATATATATATATATATATATATACATATATATAAGATATATAATAATTCCAGTTTTAGCACGAATTTTATTTTCCTGGGTTCTATTATTTTCGCTTTCTGATCTCATATATTTAAAATTATATTATGCATACATTTTATAAATTTATTTAGTTGGTTTACTTGCGATTCATTAACATTGTAAATCCTCGAAATAGCTCAACAACAATGTTCGGAGACGTCCCTACATTGCCACTAAAAGTGACATGTAACAGCGTCGTTAATATCCACGCTAGTAAATTTTAATTTTCACGAGCCTAGAGAGGCATCTCTAATTGTATTGTTCATCATTCCGGTAGTATTTCCTCCAAAAACGAGGGAAATAAATTTTGACTGGAACGTAACCGAAATATGTTTACGTAAGTCCTTAAGAAGTGAAGGAGGTGGATAAATTAATTTGAATTTCTATTTAGTGGGACGCTTATCGATTTATTTTAGAATTTATGACGTACTTACTCTGTAATTATTGATTTTTGAAGATAATATATATTGTTTTACGGTAAGAAAGTATTTAGTAAATAAGTGTTCCAGTAGAATATCAGACTTGACCATAATATAGAAAAATGTAACACCACCTTTTATATATAAAGTTGTAACTAAGAGGCAAGTCAGAAAAATGGAATTTAGTTGTTAAATTTTGCTTAAATATTAGTTGGCACTTGAACGAAACATTTTCAAAAATTAATTATCTGACATAATAATAATCTGACAATTATTACGTTTAGAAAATGCGAAACAATTTTTCTGTAATTTCGTTTGTGAAGACTTACTTTATTACTTACTATTACAAAGTAAGCCTTAAATTTAATGCTATAATTCTTATTTCCTAAAATATAATTTATAGTAAAATAATTATAATAAAATAACACTCAACTGTAACACTCACAAAATATAATGAGAAATAGAAGGTACTATTTATTTTTATACTACAATTTCTATACGTAACAAATATGAAAAAATCTACATTTACCACTATAAAAATACTTCATACGGGGATACGGGATAATTAATTGAATTATATGTTATCGACCTGAATCGTCCTTTTTAAACCATTTTAATTTTTCTTTGTCTTTTTCAGGACGTGAAGATTCCAATGGGATGCATAGTTTTCAAAAAAATCGTGTTGTGGATCAGAAATGGCTTTTAAAAGTCAACAAACTGAAGTCAGGCTCTTATGCGATAAAAAATTGTTCATTGCATTTCAGAATGGAGTACTATAGACCCAGTTGTGAAAGAGCATTGCTATTCCTAATTGCAATTTATGTATTTCACACTTTGTGTCTATTTACCAATTAGATAACAAGACATGGCTCCAAGCCCCATATCAGTATCACCATGAAAATCAAGTTCGTTGTTTCATATTATATATAATTTTTAAAGCAAATGCTGCACAAATGGCATTATGAAACAAATTGTTTTTAAAGAACCTACTTCCTACAACAACACTAATTTCTTATTATTTCTATTATATCAACACACTTTTCCAATACACATCTTCTAGATAAAAATATTAATTTCTACACAAATTGAACTATATTTCTATGTTTTGAATTTGGAACTGTCGGACTTGCCGGTTAGGAAGTAACAGAGTTTTAAGAAAACTTAATATTAGGGTTAATAGATGGCACTAATAAGAGCATTTAAGGTAATTTATTGCTTTTGTATACTGTAATAGATTGTAACAGATTAGGGAGAAAAAAGTACTTTTAATATTACTCAAAGATAAATTGGGTCATCATTAATATGGCTACATTCCCCTCGAACATTATAATTTTTTGTTGGTTTTGTGGCATTTGCCGCAAATTCGTAAAACAAACACGACTCGTCCGCAATAATTTCCCGGGTATTTTTTAAGGGTTAGAATAATATTTTACGTTAATACGTGCTTAAATTTGTCAACACCATGCAAACTGTAAAGAAAACGGTCGTTTAACGCGCCTCTCGCCTAATTAACAAATTTTCTAAATACCCTACAGTTTAATTTTGAAGATTGTTTTTTTTTCAACTGTAACAACGTCAATCCGTACGGAGCCGCATAAGCCATGCGACTACAGATGTATATTTACTTTTTATGTTTGCGAAAGCTTAAATTAGCATCATATATTCCAGAGGTACGGTTTGAATTACAAATTCCTGAATAGTAAATTTACAATTTGCATAGATTATAAGTCTTTTCACTTGTCGTTGAGAATGCTGGGTGGCACAAACGCAATTAGGGCGTAATTGAAAATGCAGTTGCCTGAAAGGGTACATAATTCTATTAGCATTCAAGTATGTATTTGACATATACAAGGGTAATTTTATAAATATTGGGCGTCAGCATGTGTGATTGTTTTGTCACTCTCAAATGGCACCTTTTTAGAAAAATTGGTACAATTTATACAGTTTTCAAACCTTCCTATTTATTTTCTTTGAAGAAAACATTATGTTTCTACTTACCTTTAATTCTGATGTTACCTGAAGAATTGCTAATTCCAAAATTCAGTTGTAGTCATACTTTCCTGTTCGGCAGGTTAAGGAAAATGATCTGTGAAAATACATATTTATGTTTTGTAACTGGATATAGATTTTTTTGCACGACTTATTATTTATTGACATATGTATTTGACATATACAACGGTAATTTCATAAATATTGGGTGTTAGCATGTTCTCTGATCTTTTTCTCACTTTCAAATTGCATTTTTTTGACAAAAATTGGTACAATATATAGTAATCAAAATATTTTACATTATTTTCTACATCTTTTTTCCATCTTTTTAGCAATATGGCAATACTGTGCTGATAATGTTACTTCATTTGTCCAATTTGCCTCAGTATATATGTTCAGTAACAGTTTAGTAGCTGCTATTACTATATTCCTTGTAGATTTCACCGTATGCGCAGCGATATTTATGGGTTATGGTATGGTTATGGTACAAGTATGGTATTAGTTTATATTCCCTCTCCGTATCGATGTTGACAGCTCCATTGGACAAAATAATGAATTTTTGTACTTGATTGTCGTAGTAAAGTCACAATTTATTATTACATGTACATGAGGTGGCGTTTAAACCATTTTCTCGTGATTTGGATATTTTCTATAATAACAAGTAAATTGAAAAGTCCCCGGGTTACCATAAAAAAATTATTATTTTTTATTCAACATAATTCCCTTCAAGCGTGATACTATGATTATAGTGACCCTCCAACTTTTCGATACCATAGGCCTCAGTTTCGGAGATCACCACTTCATTCGTCGAAAATGTCGTCCCAGCGAGCATTCTTTTGAGATCTGAGAACAGGAAATAGTCGCTGAGGGGCAGATCTGAAGAATACGATGTATGAGGAAGCAATTCGAAGCCGAATTCATGGATTTTTGCTGTCGTTGTAACTGACGTGATGCGGTGCATTGTCTTGGTGAAGCAGTACTTACTTTTTCTTCAAAGGTCCATTAATGCTATGTAACAGTAGCTGTTGATAGTCCTTCCTTTTTCAAGGTAGTTAATGAAAATTATTCCATGTGCATCCCAAAATACAGATGCCATAAACTTGTTAACCGACTGTTACATTTTCCCACGCTTTGGAGCGGGTTCATCGTGTGCATCCCACTCGGATGACCGTCGTTTGGACTTCGGAGTTAAATGATGGATCCATGTTTCATCTATGTCGCACATATCGACGCAAAAACTCGGGTTAATTACACTTGATCATCTTCAAACACTGCTCCGAATCATCAACTCGTCGTTCTTTGTGGTCAAAAGTGAGCTCGCGCGGTACTCACTTTTTACAGAGCTTTCTCATACCTAAATATTCATGAATGATATGATGTACACGGTCAGTTGATATCTTTAGAGTGTATGCTATTTCATTCAATTTCAATTTACGGTCATTCAAGATCATTTTGTGATTTTTTTTAATGTCTTCGTCGGTAACAACCTTTTTTCGGCGTCCACTGCGTTCACCGTCTTCGGTGCTCATTTCACCACGTCTAAACTTAGCATGCCAATACTTGATGGTTGATTTTTCTGGGGCCGTATCTGGAAACTAGGCATCAAGCCAAGTTTTTGCTCCAACTGTATTTTTTCCCTTCAAATAGTAATATTTTATTAGCATGCGAAATTCCTTTTTTTCATTTTTTTTCACAATAACAAAAGTTGCTCAGGCCGGGGAATTTTCACTTGAACTGTTATATCTTGGTATAAAGGTGATTAAACAGTATTATTTATCAACCGTTAAGTTTTTCAAAAGCTTTTTCCAATAAGTTTGTCAAGAGATCAAAATAACAATTTTTGAATCGTTAAAATCAGAAGGTATGATTAGACTGAGGAGTATGAGATTCAGGTATCATCAGTTTTTAAAAATATTTGATGGGCTTAGGCAGTTGTTTGATTTTTTCAAATCAAACAAAAGTGATAAAAGTGGGAAATATAATTTGGATCTCTCAATGATTAGCTTCTTAAAAGCACAATAAAATGAAAGACAGAGGATTATTTTACACAGATAAATGTTAGAACCATCTAATTTAGCAGTTACATTATATAAATACATTTTTAAATAAACAATTCTCATTTTCATCAATATATCGTTGATCAAAATATACTCAAGCATTTCATAAATTTGTTGAAGATTTATAATCATAATTTTTTTGAAGTAAATCAAAGAGTCGATACTTAGAAAGCAAAGGGAAAAACAAAGATTGAATATGTATGTTGTCTAAAAAATATCAGGAATTCTAGATATAAATAATATAGGCCAATAAGTAAAGTATTTATTATTTTTTTTTTGTTTATAATTTTAAATTATTTTATATATTCATACATTTATATATTCGTGATTGTAATTCGTCTATAATATATAATTTATCATATTATAGTATATCTATATAATTTTCATACATAGATACTTATTAATATATTTGTAACTTGTAGTTTTTTTCATTATATCCGTCCGGCAAAAAATCGACTATAAAGATAGTATTTTTACTGGATGCTTTTATATATTTTATATATTGTCTACGTATTTTGTTTGTTCATTGTTATTATTAAACATTTTGCTCACGCCCTAAAAATCTAACTCTCATATCTAAGTCTCTCTGCCATTCTGGTCTTATTAAAATAAGGTTATAATTGTGCCTTCACCTAAAGGTTACAAGAAAAATTTTATAAACTGAATGCATTTTAAACGGATAACTTAATTTTCTAGTACGAAATCAAATATTAACACTTTTATATTTAATATGTCAGATTCAAAATCTAAGTATTTGGAAACCATGGGCCATCCATACCGTGCAGCATCGAAAGGATGAATTAGCTTTCTTTACTCATTATTGCTAGTACTCTTTTGCAATAACACTTCATTCAGATTTTTCAACCGACGAAAGGAGATATCTGCAGCAACCATTTCATTTGGCTTTAGTAGCTGTACCTTGCTAATTATAATATATATATATATATATATATATATATATATATATATATATATATATATATATATATATATATATATATACTTTTTTTAGTCCTTCAGGTCGTTCCTTGTCAGTGACGTCAAAGTTACCATTTTCAAAATGATGAAACCAAAATAGACAGTTAGTATATGATTGTGTAGCTTCATGTACTGTGTTCTTAAAGTTAATTGATGTGCTTTGGCAGCAGATTTCTTCTAATCTAACGATAGTTGTTTCGATTATTGTATATATGCAATGAATAACTAAATATTATTAAATGTAGAGCTGATTTTTTATAGTATTTTAAAACCATTAAATTTAGTATCCAAAAAGCCTTACTAATATGATGTTCTATATGAAGTATATAAGAAGAAAAATTTTAAATAGACGACTTGAAAAAAAAAGGAAGTTGTTACTATCAGTAACATATTACCACATATTTCAAGATTACAATGTACCCATACATACAAATAAAAAGGTCCAGTCCAGGTTTGAAGATCATAAGAATAATATTAAACATCTTCCCTCGCCAGCACATTTCACAGTCCTCAACACAAATGAACTGTTACTTTAGAGTTTCATAGTAGAGAGTGAGAAGGAAGGAATTGGCAAATATTTTGCTACAAGAAGCTATTTAAACATTCTACGAATCTATTCCGTGCAGAATTGTAGCTGTTTTAAAAGTATATGGTGCTGAATACTTCATGAATTAATAAATATTGTGTATATGTTTACTATTCATATAATTTTATCGACCTCTTATATTAAAATCGAAACGTAGATTCAAATTGGTATATATAACCCAAAATGGAAAAGAAAACTGATACTCGATGGCAGTTTGATATTTGTATTTTTAGGGATATTTTATCAGAGTATACCCTTGACATTTTCATTAAGTAATAATTTGTTTACATAACATTCCCGTCATGTTTGATTTGATGTTAATACAACATTGTTAACTAATGTTTTATTATGATAATCATCACAAAAACTCGAAGTAGAAAACAACTATTTGCAGTAAATTTACATATTGTAAGGAAATTCCCACCGAACATATCTCGTAATTGCCTTAATTAGGAAATACCAATTAAGGCAATTTGTAGGATTCGGTCCCTATAATTTCAGATATTCGATTGATGGGTAAATTGATTAGACACACCAATGGATATCATAATTGTTAGAAGTGTTACATTAACGTATGGTTATAATCAAGAATTTTGTGATATTAATCCTATAAATTAGTCTTAAAGACTTTGGTTTCAACTTAAAATTTTATTGTGAAAAGTAGGTACAATGTTTTTTATTCAAACTATTGTTCATCGATAGCCGCTAATTTTTCCCATCTTTCAGCAATTTACGGAATTGATCTCAAAAAACGATGTAATCATAACGAATCGCCATATTTTTTGGTATCGAAATAAAATCCTATAGACCTATATCACTGCTGCCAGTAATATCTAAGGTTTTTGAAAAACTCCTATTGAAAAGAATAAAACCGATCATAGAGAGAAAAAACCTAATACCAACACACCAGTTTGGGTTTATTAACAAGCACTCAACAATTGACCAGGTCCACAGAATAACAGATGTTATTGAAAAAGCCTACGAAAGTCAAAAAGTATGCTCAGCTATATTCTTAGATGTAGCACAAGCCTTCGATAAGGTTTGACATGAAGGCCTTGTTCATAAACTAGAAAAAATGCTACCAAAACAAAACACCGAACTATTAAAATCATACATTACAACCAGAATGTTTAGACTCAAACAAGAAGAAGCTTACTCTACAATAAATGAATAATAAATTGCTATTATATAAGCAAATATTGAAACCTATATGGACATACGGAGTTCAATTATGGGGATGTTCTGCAAAGAGTAACATAAACAAAATACAAAATTTTCAGAACAAATTCCTGAGAGGTATTGTGGATGCACCCAAATACTATAGGACTGATTACCTACATCGCGACCTTCAGATACCCACAGTCAGTCAAGAAATCAAGAGAATTTTAAGGGGGCATGAGGAAAGATTCCATTCTCATACAAATATTGAAATATTGTAACTTTTGGATACCACCATAACAGGACACAGACTCAAAAGAATCAAACCATCTGATCTTGTGTAGTGTTGTGTAGTGAGGTGCATATATTACAAAATTCAACAGTGACATGTATAAACATTATTTCACCAGAGACTGAGTTAAGGCCGATGGGTCCTTCTAGTTATATACCTAGATTTAAGTTAGCATAAAGACAAATTGTAGGTTAGAGGGAAACGACTAGTAAAAATGTATTAATTAAATAAAAGAATAAAATACATTTTTGCAATTTTCGTACATAAACGTACTTAGGTACTTTCGAAAAACTACTGTTAACTTTATTACTGAACTGCCACAGTTCGGTTAAAAACTTTTTCAATCTACCTCCTGTTTGGTTTTAATAAATCTTCAATTATTGCCGTTTTATGAATATTTCTCGAGCCAGATGCCTTCCCGAAAGAAATATTTAAAACAAGTCCGGTAATTTCGGGCGGCCAGATAATTCGTGGCGATTTTGAACGAAAAAATTAAATTGAAATTTCGTGATCTTCATACTTTGTTAAGTTAAGATGATAATCCTGCATTATTTTTATCCCATTTTGATTCGCAAAAGTATTTGGGAATGCGAGTATTAAAAAAATTAAACTTCGACTTATAAAATTGCCTTAGTACGGAAAAAATAGCTACTGAGTTTATGATCTTATTTTTGGAAAATAGGAAGTTTCAATAAGAACGTGTAAATGATGAAATAGAGTTCAAACTTTTCATTGACATATTGATGAAGCATCATATTCTATTCTTAATTGTAGGGGATACACCACATTTTCACCCGCAAAAGCATTTGGGAATGCGATTATCAAAAAAATTAAACTTCGACTTATAAAATTGCCTTGGTATTGAAATAATAACTACTGAATTTATGATTTATTTTTGGAAAATAGGAAGTTTCAATAAGAACGTGTAAATGATGAAATAGAGTTCAAACTTTTCATTGACATATTGATGAAGCATCATATTCTATTCTTAATTGTAGGGGATTTTCTAGATCGTGGCTTATGCACATATAACTGAATTTATCTATATTTATATTTAACTTTCATCACCTTTTCACCCGCAAAAGCATTTGGGAATGCGAATATCAAAAAAATTAAACTTTGACTTATAAAATTGCCTTGGTATGGAAATAATAGCTACTGAGTTTATGATCTTATTTTTATAAAATAGGAAGTTTCAATAAGAACGTGTAAATGATGAAATATAATTCAAACTTTTCATTTACATATTGATGAAGCATCATATTCTATTCTTAATTATACACCACATTTTCACCCGGAAAAGCATTTGGGAATGCGATTATTAAATAAGTAAAAACTGCCTGAGTATGAAAATTTGAGTTTATGATGTTATCTTTAGCAAACAGGGATTTTTTGTAAGAACGATAGATGATCAAATAGAATGAAACTTTTCGATGATACCATAACCATATTGATACAGATTGATATTTTATTCTTGAGTTTAGGGGATTCTGTGAATTATAGTTCATTGATACAAAAATAGAGAGGACAAAATAGAGGACTAGCCTGGTAAAAACTAACGATCTTCAGCTGTAAATTAACCTTCAGGTGTTTCCCTTGTGGGCCCCTCCATCCTTTTATATAAAACAATCTGTTCTTACGTACACTAAATACGATTTCAGCCAAGAGTTTTGCAAGGTAGACAAGCTTGCATCTCCAATGAAATACTTATCTCTAGATGTATAACTAGAAATAATAAAAATAAATTGTCACAAACACATAGCAATAGCCGAGTCCGAGTATTTGATTTTTTTATTATTATTTGTTACATTAATACTAGTCGTTTCCGACTAACCTACACTTTGTCTTTATGATTATTTTAAATATTCTTATATTTTCTTTATGATTAACTTAAATCTAGGTATATAGCTAGGAGGACCCATCGACCCTATCTCCGTCTCTGGTGAAATAATGTCTATACATGACACTGCTGTATTTTTTTGTTATATGCACCTCACTGCACAACACTACACAAAATCAGATGGTTTGATTCTTTTGAGTCTATGTCCTTCTCTGGTGGTATCCAAAAGTTGCAATATTTCAATATTCCCATGAGAATTGAGTCCTTCCTCATGCTCCCTTGCAATTATCTTTATTTCTTGACTGACTGTGGGTATCTGAAGGTCTCGATGTAGGTATTTAGTCCTGTAGTATTTGGGTGCACCCACAATACTTCTTGTCTTGTCTATGACTTGTCTATATAGGTATCAGTATTTGCTTATATAATACTAATGTATTAAGTACTGATAATTGTGAATAATTACTGTAATTTGTGTACTGTAATTTTCTTCCAATTAGCCAACATATTATCCTATATCTCAATTCCAGTTCTTTTCTTTTCTTTTATATATGTTCCTTCCAGCGAGTTTTACATCAAGATTCATTCCGAGATATTTAGCGTTGTTGCTATATAGAATGATAGTATTATTTAATACTATTTGTACTTGTACGGTATTTAATACTCTTGGTGCTTGTACGGTCTGAGGGTGGTGATGGTACATGCACATATTTATTTTCGTTAATATTTATTTTCCAAGCTTGTGTCCAATTATTTATATTGTCACTTGCCTGTTGTAATTTTCATGTGGTTTCTTCACTATTGTCTCTGACAGTTATATTCGCAGTATCATCAGCAAATGTATCCATCGTAATATTCTCCATTTGCGGTATATCACAAATGTATAGTAGACAAAATATTGGCTCCAGTGCACTTCCTTGTGGTACATCTGCTGTAGCAAGTATTTGAATGATGTTAGTGATAATTGATTATTATTGATTAATATAGCTAATTTTAAAAAAATACAATTTGACGGTAAAGATGGATTTGATCTAGTGGATTGGGTTAATCCAGTTTTTATTATGTTTCTCGTAATATTTTATTCCAATTACTATTTATAAATTCAGTTGTTTCTTCATTATGGTTTGAAATTGGTTTGTTTGATGGATATACCCGATATTCCAGCTCGCTTTCTTATTTTCAGTAATGAAATCAAATATTTGTTGGAACTAATATTTTAGTTCTATGCATCTATTGTCATTTTATGAGTTTACCATTTTTTATATACTTATTTTTCTCTGCGTCACGTATTGAATCATTTTAGTATATAATTTATGCGCCTTCTGCATTAGTTGATATTGAGTAATCCGAAAACGGTTGGTTTTTTTGAGGGTTTCAGCTGAATTTTTGTTTAATATGTCTGGCGATTCATTGTATTCAAACATTTTTGTTCGTCTGGATAATTTTTTGCCATTGACATCAAAAATTATAACGATAAAGACACTAAATACTATAACCGGCAATTGGACTAAAAAGCAACAATGCCAACAAATGGTTTCTAAAGTTTAATTGGTTTTTAGCATGAGTTTTTTCAAATTAATTCGACTAAAAGTAAAGAATGCAGAAAATATTGAGCGTTCTATGACTAGTGTCTATAATCACTTAGTTACTCAACAATGCTAAATAGAAAAGTGTTGTTTTATGTAGAAAAATGTCAAAACATACATCACATTTGCCCAAGTATATATCGGTGATCAAAATATACTACAGTAATATAAGTGTTGATAAAATTATACAGTAGCATTATGTCGTTACATGATAGCTAGTTGAACCAAATGCTTAATTTAATGCTGTTTACGCATAATATCTAACCAAATTCTTATAATAATGTAGTTTATTTACTTGGTTTCAGGTTTGGTTGAAGATGTCACATCTAAAGTGATAGCACGGGGTCGCTAGAATATTTTAACGATGCTGCATCGAAGTACCTCTTCGCGAAGGAGGCGGGCATCAAGATCTGCCGCCTCTTCCCCAGCACAGAACCGAAATACAGGCAGCAGGTCGGCCGCTACCAGCCCGGGTAGGTCATCACTAAAATATTGTTTTATAATCTATAATAAAATACATGTGTACAGGACGACGGGCTAGTATAGCCGTATCCCCAATCGATGGAAATAGGGCATCTGGTTTGATACCGGTTGAGGTGAACAGAAGCCCTCGACACAGTATCATACCGGATATCGCGCTTATGGAGTCTCGAGAGGATAGAGAACGGAACGATGATGAACCTACTTGTAATCGGTAAGTTAGTGAACACGTACTAAAATAACCTTAGTGATCATAAATAATTAACATGCGAAACTGATGGGTGTGAAAATTTGACAATTCATATAGTCATTTTAGACTGCCTACTGTTACGTATCCTGTATACAAATGACGTATAAACCTTACACATCCGATTTCAGCAAGATATTCTGACGACACGGCGATTTTATCATCTCACGGGAATCTAATATCAACCATAAGGAACTTCCAACTTCTTCTCAACAAACTCCATTTGTGGCTAAAAACTCACGTGAGCTTCATCTTGCATAAAAGGACCTGTCTTCCTGTAAGTCTTGAAAATCGTGTACTCTCACAAGCAGATAATGTTAAATATCTGGAAAGGTATGTGAATCGACACTTATCATATATCAATAAAGAACTGAACCGAATTAATACTGAACCATATATATTGGCTTACATAACCAAATTATCTTGGTATTACTGTGTAAGTCAATTTTTTGATCCATACAGACGTGTCGAACTCTGGGGTACCAGCAGGAAATCCGACGTAATTATTCTTCAGAGTTTCCAAAATAAGGTACTCCCCACTCCATATCATAACAGTAATAGCGTATTTCAGCTCGATATCTTTCCTAAAACTATACAGAGTTGCATTCAAAGTATAAAGTACTCTAAAATAGCGTCAGAGTTTCTAATTGTACTTGCTAGACAATTAAAGGTAATTCAATTGTCAGTAAAGAGCGTAGGTTACAATATCTATTACCAGCAGACCTGATAATAGACCCACAGAATAGTTTTTAGAATAACATAATAATTCAATTAAGACTAATAGTGCTTTATACGTATGTACAGGAGATTATTTATTGATGCCATCTTCTGTATGCTATAATATATCATAAATCCCATTAAATTCTCATTATGCAGATTGTATAAGGCTAAGATAACAACAACAAATTTAGTCTAAGACATAATACCCCGTGGACATAACGTTCAGTAATCTGATTTACCATCTTTTCTCAGGCTTATTTCTAAAAAATTAAATTTCATAAAATGCAATTAAGTATTTCATGTATAGTTACCGAGTAGCAATTTGAAATAGTTTATTCATTAATATGGTTTCCTCGAGAACTATTTTATATACTTTAAGCTATTCCTTATTTGCACCCTTGGTTGATGCACTTGTTGGTATTTTCTGCCCCGGTGTACTATAAATAAGTTCTTTAAAAGCTGATTTTCAAACTACTGCAAAAACAAGATAATGACAACAAGTCATTTCTCCATGGTAGTCACCCTTGGAATTAGAGGAATACACTAATTCTGCACCAGAAATAAAATCATTTTTGTTTCAAGCATCACGAACTATATGACTGCAATGAATTATAGAGAGATATTATGACTACACTGACTACAACACTGACTGACTTTATTACAGATACATATTGGTAATCGCGTCACTACTGTTTTGAATATATATATATATATATATATATATATATATATATATATATATATATTCGAATTAAAAATGAATATAAATTAATAAATTGTTTTAGTGAATGAATTTTTGTGTCTAAACATCTTTTGTTACATACCAAGAACGTAATTAAATTAAAATACCTGCTACAGTAGTCGGTAACCCTGCTGGTTAGTTAAATGGACTTTTCCAGTCAGAAGCTTTATTTTTATTTGAAAAGCTTGCGACTTAATTAGTGAAAGGGGTAGAATTTATTACAGCTAAAAACTGAAAGGTCAAGAACTTGTATTCAGTTTTAATTAAATTAATTACTTTCATATTTGATATGTTAAAATAATTGGAGGCATTAGTCTTCAGTTTGCTTGTAACATAGTTCAAGCCATAGAGCTTTTAGTTAATATGGTTTAATTATTTTTCTAATTTATTCTCTTAAATCAATATATTTTTATCAAAGCTTATTATATAAATCTAGTGAATTAACACTAATAAGCTATTTCTTTTATCCTATATTTAATATAATTTGCTAGGGTTTCAACATTGCCAAGAACTATGACTTACACCTTGGGTTAAACACTCATTTTAATGTGCACTGAATTTTACTTATGACTTGACTAAGCTATCATTATCTAGAAGTTGGAGTGATGATAAGGACATTGATGTGCTAATGGAGCCTATGTTCTTGTCTTTAGGCATAGTCTTTGAGAACATGTCAAGATATTTGGCTGTATTTATATAGAGGCCTACTTGCTATTTTATATATACTGGCTTGTACTAGATTCTTTTGTTGGTGAGATCAATATGCACTGGTTTATTTTGATGCACCATTTCTTCTGCTCAGCATTGTTTTCGGCAATAGCTGTTTGTAACAGTTCGGTTGATTCAGTTTTGCTATCTCTGATGGCCAGGATTGCGGTACCATCTACGAAGGTGCCAACATTTTTATTGAATGTAAGTCCCTAGTGTACATCAGATTAATGATAGCTCCCAATACACTCATATAAAGTTAGAATAATATTGGTATCTTATGGGTGGTCTACTTATATATGAGTAAAATATTTAAGTATTAGTCATGGAGAAGCATTTTAATCTTATGTTTTAAACCCCCATCTCAAACTTTATCAAAATCTTGAGCAACACCTAAATATATCGTAGAACAAATTTTATTTTCTTCTAGTGATTTTTCTATGATATTGTTGATTGTGTGAATCTGATCAGTAGTGAAATGTTGTTTCCGGAAACCATATTAATGATCCGGAATATCTCTGTATAATAGCCTTTCTTCAAAAATTAGTTTTATACCTTCAAATATTTTGGAAACTGTCGGTCATCGGATGGATGGACAGCTGGACAGATGGATGGCATAAGGTGACTTTCCTGGGTTAGAAATAAGTAATTCTTTAGCTAGCTTCCATAGTTGTGGTATATGGTCCTAATGAAGCATTTGTCAGGTTGATAATCTTAACTAGTGCTCTTCTTGGAAGTTCCTTTAATATTTTATTGTAATAAAGTCAAAAGCAGTACTTTTTTGCGCTAGTATTTTGCTAGTGAAAATTCATTCATTCTCATTACATTCATTTTCATTTACATTACCCATTTCATTTAAGTTTTTCTTTCACAATATGGTCCAAATTTAAATATTATTCATTTGTTTAAATTATGCCATCGTGGACTTTTTAGGTTCTATTGATGCTATTGTTATTTGAGGGCCTTATGGTATTACTTAATGTTATCCAATTAAGTCTTATGGTCTTCCAAAACCTATTTTTTCCTATTTTTCGACCTTCTTGTATTTTATGAGACATGTTAGTCAATAGTATTTTATTTTGATAGTACAATCTCTATAAGTTGATATATGTCATGATTTAGTGTATTAACATTTTTACGCATCAATAAATAATATTTAATTAAGAAGACCCAACAGTCTTGTTAATAATAATAGATTTTATGATTTTATTGATTGTAACTTGATAGAACATTGTGCAAATTAATAGGACTTTTGTTTCATTTAGCTATTTTTATCACAAGCTTGCGTTTAAAATGGTTTAACAATTAATTTCCATTTGATGTTATAATTAAGATGTCTGAGTTTAAGCGTATACTGCAATAATTATTCCCAGACTAGTTAAAGGACGTCTGCAGGTCGAAAAATGTTCATTTTTATTGCTGTTGGTGGTAACTTAATTAGTAAAAAGTTACAGGCATTCAGTTATAGAGCCACATAAACAGAAACTTATTTATTTTCTTTATTTTAAGTCATTATAATTCATTTCATTTCTTTAAAAGTTATTTAATTATATTATTTAATGATATATTTTGAATATATAGATAAATTGTCGTTTATGCAAATAGATATCGAAAGATAGAAGTAAAAATAAAATTGTGAAACAAACAACGCATTTTCCGTTTAACCATTAAAGGTAATAATTTATAAAATATCCATCAGAAGTAGTTAGAGTTCACAAGTTACAATTATCTCTTGTCTGTTCAATTTCTCTAGTTTGAACCTCTCAAATCACTCCTAATAACTTGAACCTTGGCCAGCTTGACGAATAAGCTGCATTTCTTCTTTATGTATGATATTTGTCTTCTTTTAGTAATTTGCTTTTAGATTTTCGCAGCACAAAACTTCGATGTTGCCTCTATTAAGTAAATATTTTAGGATTTGATGTATTTTTCTGTGTTAAGTAATCGACATAAATTTAGTTAGTAAATGATATGAATGGAGCAGTTGCATTGTGATATAGTAATGATACTGTCATAGTACTATAGAAGATAATAAGTACTTCACACTAAACGTATTTGTTAAAGTATTACTGACAAATATTCGTTTCAACTCATTATTTGCCAAATATACATTAAATAACAAAAAAACTAACAAGATTTACTTTGATTTCACAAAAAGGAAAAACCCAGCCTCAGTCGGTTGCAATTCCCAAAAAACAAATTTATTTAATGGGCCTTTTATAAAATATTCATTAAGTTGCGAGACATTCCGAAAGAGTTTTCGATCTGAAACTTAGCCGAGAAAAGCAATTCGATTAAAGTTATTTCAACAATTTAAATACATTAATGTACTTAGAGTTAACACGACACAGTTGTTTTACTTGAATGTAAAGTCTGTGATTTAGAGGGTCGACATGACTTTTAGGTTTTAAATAATAAACGGATGTCTTTAATGAACATTAAATAATGTGTTATTAGTATAGTAGTTGCGGTGACTCATACAATGTCTTTCTTTAAATTTGTAAAACATAAATGCAGAAAAGCATGTTGAAATTATGTTTGTGTTTATAACAGGTTAAAATTGTTGAGATATTTTTATGACGTCATGCAAGCCATAATCATACATGAGATTACCAGGTGTATCTTGCCCACACTATAGGCAATTAAAGATAGAACATTACAGGCACCTGTAAAGAAAATATTTTATTAGGAAAGCATTTGATGGTTGAGTATTTCATAGGAATCACGTGACCAACATCTGACGTCACATTCTACTGACCAATTAAATTTGAAATAAAACCCAAATATAATTTCTCAAAAAAAATTATTAGAATAGAATTCTATATAAATACAAATATAAAATATCAAAAAGTTGAAATATAATTATATAATGAATATATATATATATATATATATATATATATATATATATATATATATATATATATAAATAAAAATTCTGCAACGTCATTGGAAACACAACATATGTCCTGACAAATATAATCGAAATTGTTTATAGTCCTTTTTCCCTTCTTCATATTTCTTTAGTGATATCAATTTAATAGAATTATAAAAAAAGAGCAGCACAGATGAAAGACTGGGTCTGTTAATATTTTATTTTCTTGTTCATCACAAAAATTTATTGAAGTAAGTTACAATTATTTTTGAAATGTTATTTCAAAAAAGATTTTAAAGGGCAACAAATACTTTTCATGTAGTATAAACACATTTGCCTTCAATGTAATTTTGCCATCGACTAATTTTAGCAAATTTTGGTTTTAAAATGTGTGTAATATTTTCATGGTTTCCTTTCAATAAATTTATATATACACAAACGCTCTATCTAAATAATTTTATACGTACCAGGTAAAATCAATGCTAAGATACATACACATCCTTAGTCTAGCTAACTGAGATTGTTACTTCAAAGGAATGCGGTGTCTGCTTTTTTATTTCCACACAAACACTGGATGCACAACACTTTTGAGAATCAAAATGGCGTCATAAAGAAACCATAGAAACAAACTATCGGGTTATAGAAAATAGCAAATCAAATACCATTGTAGGCTAATTCAAATGAACCAATCAAAAAGTGGTCTCAGAGCCAGCATTAGTTAGACCACGCAAAACATTTGTTTCGCCTATTTAAGTAAAACTTCTATATATAGAGTATAATGTATACTCTATAATGTATAGCTGTGAAGCTTGATGTCAGTAGAATATAACGACACATATAATATAGGACAAATCATAACAATGGATACATAAGCCTAGCGATATTAGTAAAATCGGTAGTGACTTTCCGGTACACTTTGCATATAATAGGAATATAAATAACAATATTCGAAGACCAGAAAAAAATAATTCTGTTGCCATACGCAGAAGTTCTGGCTATGATAGCTAAAAGAGGAGATATAGTGAATAATACGAAAGAAGAATTAACATAATACAAGAAAGACAAAATGAGAAAGAGTAATGAATAAGAAGAAAAGAAAAGTAATTAATTTTTAATTTTTAGAAGTGGTAAAAAGTTTAAGTATCCAGGAATGTTAATTTCTGCAAATAGAGATCGAAAGAGAGAAGTAAAAATAATATTGTGAAAACAAAGCATTATCTGGAAAAAATGTAGAACAATGACAGTTTCAAAACAAAGTAGATAGAAACTAATAGCAGAAAAAAGGAAAATATTAGGAACATACTAGGAATCAGTTTTAAATTAAATTTTTATTCGGATAAGAAAATAGATGGAAGGATATATTATAGAAAAATACAGCATAGAGTACAGTGGCTAGATGGATGAGATAGGTTGAGGCGTCACCAACAAGATATTATAGGTATAATCATAAAATGGATGATAGCAGAAAATACCAAAAAACATTATATTTTTTGGGAGTTCATGTAGTAGCAATTTTCCTTCATCTTGAGGATATTCCATCGCATATAAACATCTGGAAATGATTAATTAATCAACTGCTAAGCTATATGAAAGTTCTTAGAGAGATTGAATTGGGCTTCCGCCCAATACGTCTTGAAATTTATTACGAATAGTGTTGGTTTTGATATTTAACTGTTGTTTACATTGGTTATTGAATTACGTTTATACTTGGCATTTTTACCAATAGATATCGTTGATAATAAGACATGCAATCACCATCTACTTAATTTAATCTTTTAATAATTAATTACTTGCTATTAAGTACATGAATAGCAAAAAGGGGAAACAATGTTGTACGTATTTAATGCCAGTTTTTTCTTATTTAAAGCTCATTAATAAGAAAGTTTATACAAAATTATACAATATTTAAATAGGATATTTAGTAAATCAATACGCTGTTGTTTCATTCTTCAACCGAGGCTTAATGTCGTATTTAAATAACGTCTCAAAGGAAATTTATGTGACTCCGGAATAATTTAAGGGCTTTTTTGCTAAGACCGATCTTGTGCTAAGGGGTACTTTCGCGCAACTACAAAAACCCGGTTATTTTATTTCAGTCAAGACCTTCACTACTTGGCGATCGCCGAAAAGACCCGTTCAAACTTCAGAAACATTTCTGATTTATACAGCCGAAAGTTTGCAGGGTTAATTACCAAGTTTGATACTGTTACGGTATAACGTGCTTAAAATTCTGACATAAATTGCAAACACGTCCTGAAATTATTAATCGCGGTTGTTAAAAACAAAGTCATTCAGGCCAGTTCGGATCGGTGAGAAATGCAAATTTTAACTAACAAGTTATTATTGAGAGATTTTAGTTTCGAGCGTGAGCTTTATATCTGAAAACCTACACTTCATTTAATTTTTCATCAAAAGAGATCTACTTACGGTGAACATCATAGCCTTATCATAAGTTGAATATTAAATGTTGTTGAATATAAAATTTTAAACGTTGTTTCGACAATACTGATACGTAATTGCACAGAATTAATTAAAAATAATATGAAGTGCGCAGACTCAAAAACAATAGGCTTGATGATTGTCTAGATGAAGTCTGATAAAAATATTGATTTATAATAATATACTGTAGAGATATTATTTAAAATACTATACTTAAAATAGATACATACATAAAAAACAAATGAGAATAAAATAAATACGACAAAAAATAAATACTTACTTACAAAAATAATTTGACTTAAAAATATAAATGGACTTACTAAAATTATATCACTACATAGTATAAAACAAAGTCGCCTTTTCTGTCCCTATATCCCTATGTGCGCTTAAATCTTTAAAACTACGCAACGGATTTTGATGCGGTTTTTTTCAATAGATAGAGTGATTCAAGAGGAAGGTTTATATATATAATACATGCATAATATACTAAGGCAACATTGCTAATTTTAAAGGTTTCTAACGTGATGTCGTAAATTAACCTATTTTTTTAGGCTTATTTAGCAATTAGCACAAACGCTGCCTAACCCTACGAGTTAGATCAAATTAATGTACTACAGTATTGTACACCATAAAAAGGTCTACAAAAAGTCCGCGATGGTATATGTGTATCTTTTAGGGATAACCCACATTAACCATTTTTATTGTTTACTTTTTAGGTGAGAAAATGGCTTATTTACGAAGCTATTTTAGGCAATACGGCATTAATCCTTATCGAATTAAGTACCTTAAATACAGTGTGCAATTAATATAGATCAATATGGTTCCTTACAGCATGTAAATTTGCTTTTAAAAATGTGTAATGTAATAAAAATTGTATGAATTTAGATATTCCAAAGATAGCAGAAAATCTTCATAGTAAGTATAGGGGAAGAGGAATTGTTTTACTCCAAATTTAATGCGTGCAGGCCAAGGGCAGTAATGAATGAACCAAAAATACTGGATCGATTTTAATCATGTTTTCATTGAGTGACATAGGCATATATATTTTATGCCCGTGCAAAGTCGGAGCGGGCCGCTATGTTTTTATATACAACGTTCATATTTTTTCTGTAGTGTATTTAATTTAGTATCAGCATTGCACCCGTGCGAAGCCGGGGCGGGTCGCTAGTTAGGAATAAAAATATAAAATTCGCCATGTTAAACTATACTTAAAAATAAATACTTACTTACAAAAATAATTTGTCTTAAAGATAATTTCAAGATGCACATGCAAATATAATATTCATTTTACGTAATTGATAGTAATTACGTTACAAAAACAGGTTTAAATTATAAACAATTAATGATGAATATTTGATTTTATTAAACAGATCTGTAAAATAAAAAGGTGTATCTGGCGTTATATTAATTTACCTTATAATATTTGATTTGTGTAAATAAATTCGGAAATTGTAATTTTGAAATTCATATTAATAATAGCTTTACAATCGTATAAGCTTGTACAGCTACTATACTTCATGAAATACTTTACAAAATCTGTGTATATACATGCTTTCACATATTAGGTTCTCCTATGAACTCTTAAACTAAATCTCAGCTGAGCTTCTTTTACTTTACTTGATTTCATGGGCTTATATCTTTTATTGAAACAACGAAATAACCATTGGATAAGTATTTCCTTCCCTAGAAATAATCGCTAATCAGTTTACAAGAAAAAGTTTTAAGCCAGGCTACTCTATCAGTACAAGGTACCCAAGGCAGGAGCAAGAAGAGTATAGTATCGGTCTAATTAAACAGGAGTCAAGAATATTCAGATACCTGATCGATAAAGCGCTCAGTTGGTGCCAATTCATAGTATGTAACTTGACGTCATTATCCTTTTATTATACCCATCTATTGTTGTAACTTTTAATTTGTATAAAGTAATTTTTAACTTCACCCGTTGTTCTCATTTACTTTTGAGGGAGAAAGAGCTGACGGAACTGGTGTCGTATACTATGAACTATTCGAATCTGGAAAATGGTTATTATTGACAAAAGGTGATCAATCAGAACTGTGCATTGATCGAAAAATATCCACAATACCCTTAAAGACATGATAAGGTGATTTTTTAGTATAAAAGCGCATCGTCTCCTACAGAAAAACCAATCAAAAACGTGGTTTCCAAAATTCAAAAGTGGTAATTTCGACGTGCAAGATAAAGAACGTTCTGGTGGACCAGAAAAAGTAAAAAAATACGAATATACAAGATTTATTGGATGAAAACCCAACCCAAACTCAAAAACAATGGGCAAAAGCGTTAAATGTGACCAAAGAAGCGATTAGCGACCAATTACGAGCAATGGGAAAAATCGAAGAGATGGGGTGATACATCAATTGAATAACAGGTTAATGGAAAATCGAAAAATCGTCTAAAATGATGTTTCAAAGGTATGATCGGAAGTCATTTCTGCATTGGATAGTAACATGTGAGTAAAAGTGGATTTATTATGAAGACCCTAAGCCCAAAAAATTATGGTTATCACCTGGCAAAACCATATAGGTTAGGTTATTTTACTGCACGATAACGCCGTCTCATAAAGCAAAACCGGCCAAGGAAACGTTGAAAGGGCTTGGTTGGGACATATTTTCGCACCCGCCATATTCTCCAGACCTTGCCCCGTTTGGTTATCAACATTTTGACACACGCCATTGCACAGCAGCAATTTACCAGGAAGTTGGAAAATAGCTCAATGTATAGTTTCGCTCAAAGGACAAACATTTTTTTGGGATGGCATCCTTAAATTGCCTGATATTTGGGCAAGATGTATAAAATTAAGTAGCCAGTACTTTGAGTAAATTCATTTTTCCATTTTCTTGAAATTCATGTAGTTTTATCCGAAAAAACCGGTTATCTTTTTCTTTACTTTGGAATGAAAAATAAACCAATAGTGCTTTATTCCAATTCTTACTAGTTTTTGATCCAATAATAATGATAATCATGATCACATCATATATATTCGGAAATCTACGATAGAATAAATTAATATAATATAGAAATTTAATTTTCGTTTCAGGTCTCCACGTCATTCTTTAATTCCTGACAGCGCCCTGAGTCCAAGAAACAGTCTCATTCCCGACTCTCAGCGGTCTCCGAGACACAGTCTGGTCCCGAATGATTTAAGGAGTCCTCGAAATAGTTTAGTTCCTGACTCGGCTTTGTCTCCAAGGAATAGTTTAATTCCAGACCAATATAGCAGGTAATAAATCTTTTTATTTTTGTCAGTTGATTAATTAGAGCGCAGCTATTGTTGGGAGTTCGTGATGGTCTATTACCTAATATATAATAGTTTAATATTAGTCCGATGTATATATATATATATATATATATATATATATATATATATATATATATATATATATATATATATATATATATATATATATATATAATCTTTATTTTTTTATTATTACTTTTCATAAAATATAATATTCAATTAACTATTTTTTTGATTTTATCTATATATCGGTTTCTTAGGAGTCCAAGAAATAGCTTGGTTCCTGATACAAGCCGATCGCCTAGACACAGTTTGACTCCTGAATCAAACGCTTATGGATCTAGGCTGAATATATCCGAATATAGTCGAAGTCCGCGCAACAGCTTGCTTCCTGACGGGTCTAGGACACCCAGACAAACGCTGACACCATCAGAATCCACAACATGGAACCAAGAAGAAAGTAAGTATTTGGTTTTAGGTGTAGTTTTTGTTTTGATATTGTTAAATTATTGATCTTAGACGTAAGCGAAGTTTTAAAATCAACGAAGGTAGATATAATACTATTTATTTATTTATTTTTATACACTATAGGCCCATCGGCCTCCGGGACTATTTAGGGTCTATTTACAGATACAATGTTATTACAAGCATAGAATGTAAAGAACAATATAAATATATGGTCAGAATATAAAGTCTAGAGTACAGGTTGGAAGATAACAAGTAAACTTTGTAAAAGCATACAGATGCATTAATATATAAATGCTACAGTATAATGGTCACACAACCCATGTCAATGATAAGGATTCAAGATACAAGTATTCAAATAAACATGCATGATATTACATAGATGCATACTATTATATTTCTAGTAATACGTTACGGTTAAACAATTAATCAGCTTATCCAGGTTCTCCAGCCTAAGACACTGGTTCATCGTCCCACCCAGGTTGAGCAACCGGCTTTGCGAGTTGTTTCTTCGGCATTTAATTAGTATGTGTTTGGTTAATAGTGAGGAACCACATTCGGCGCACATTGGTGGATTTCTTCCCTTAATGAGAAACTCAGGTCAGTTAGGAATAGCTCATGAACTGATGACGTAAAATAGTAACAGTTTGGCTGTAATGGAGGAAAATAGTGAGGTTAAATCCAATTATTTATTCATTCATGACTCATCATCTAGCTACAATAAACTTCTATCAGGTATTTTAGCAATATTCTAAACAGCTTGTTACTATATCTAAATGATTTTATCAAGGTCTGTTCAACATCAAATGATTTGACTACCTCAACCATCAAGAAACTAATTAGGTTGAAAAGTGTTCTTGCAATTGGTGTGGTATACCATCCTGTTAGAAAAGTAATGGTTTAAGACTACATTTTTTAACAGTTGCAACAAAATTATTAATATAAACATCTCTCAAGTGGATTTTATTTATTGAAAGGCTATTAAAAATCAACCAATGAAGTGGTAGAAGAAGTACATTGTCGGCAAAAGTAAACTAAAGTCACTTTCAGTCTAGCTAAACTGTGAGGTTTATTTCTAGAGCTCTAAAATATTTTTTGAAATTATTTATTAACCAATCTAGTACATTAACGTTAATAGGCTTTTTTTATCGTTTGCTATTATTTTAAAATTATAAAGTACTTATTCTACGATAGACACTTTAAGCATAACTCCTAGGTCACCTTTTTTAATATGCTCTGAGGTTTATTTGTAGAATCACTGAACTGATTAAACGGTTTAACGACTAAGCCATTATTATCTTGGAAATGAAGAATCTCAACATTGATGTGTTGCCTCTGTTTATGTTTTTTGACATAGTCCTTGATAACGTTCTTGATAGTTTCTACTTTATGATCTTATGAAGGTTGTCGTTACGAACGAGCATCAACAATACCTCGCTGTACCTTGTTTTGGAACACCATAAGTCCACACTGGTTTCAAGACTTGCTAACACTTATATACAATTATGCCTGAATATCTATCCATTAACCAGTATATTTTTATGTATTTTAGCTTGAGTTCTTCACAATTGTTCTTAATGTTTGACTTCACCTGAGATTAACATCAGCGGTCATGCCAAGATATTTGCCTGCATTTAGCTGCACTGGCTTTTGCTTAATTCTTTTGTTGGTAAAATCAATATGCACTAATTTATTGTGATTCGTTTTGATACGCTATTTTACTTTCCAGCATTGGATTTCGGCAGTAGCTGTTTGTAACTTTCCAGTTCATTCAGTGTTGTTAACTCCAATGGCTATAATTGCAGTGTCATCTGCAAATGTAGCAACTACATTTTCAATAAATGTAGGCGAGTCCTATTGGGACTGGTCTCAATACATTTCCCTTTGGCGCACCTGCTGATATTTTCCTCAAGTCAGACTAGGCGTTTTCTTTTTTGACTCTGAAGTATCGGCCAGTTATATATGAATCTAAAATTTGCATATATTGGTCAAATATGTTCTTTAAACCGTCATGCCCCACTTTATCAAAAGCTTGAGCGACATCTAAAAATATTGCAGAACAAATTATATTTTTTCTAGTGATTTTTCTGACATTGGTGATTCTCTGATCCATTCGAGTCGAGTTGTTTTCTGAAACCAAAATGCTGATACGGAATAGCATGCTTTACCTCAAAGATTGGTTTCATCCTATTCAATAGAAAGTTTTTGAAATATTTTGAATATTGTATTTGTGGCATTAGTGACATTGAACTCTAAATATGTAACCAGGAGTTATTCTGAACGCGAATTGAATTTGAACTGAAAATGAGCTTTCGAATAATGTTTTTTTTTTGTTTTGTTTTCAGCTAATCGTAGCCCCCGACATAGTATTATTCCAGAAATAAATCGAAGCCCTAGAGGGAGCATAGCACCCGAAGTACTGTCTCATAGAACAAGCCCAAGGGGCAGTATCACAGGTATATTTTATTTGTTATATATTGAGTACTATATTCTTGTTAATGTTTAGACTTTAATATATAGTTTTTATTATTTTCTCGAAATATCTATAATATCTGTTAGTTATCACTAGCGTTGGGACCGTCAAAAAACGACTGAAAATAGTAATTACTATTTCCAGTTAAATCCGCGGTTCGGTTGTTTTTTTCAATTCGTGATAATAGACGAAGATGCAAGAATCCTTTCCTATGTAAATTATGGAAGAGGAAAGGACGGAGTTAATTGCTTGAGGCAGTTAATTTTATATGTCCTTATATTCTCAAACGGTAGTGTAAGTGAGAAGGAGATGTACATATTCCTTCACGTAGTAATTTTAGTAAAGAAAAGGAAAAAAACTAATTACAGAATACTATTAACACGCAATTAATAATTTAATTTTAAAGCAGGTATAATTACTTTTATTTTTGAATGATCTGTGGATCTGTAAAAAGGAATGGAATTTTCCTATGGAATGGTATAATACCCCACAAATGTTTTGTAGTATTTTAATATCTTAGTTGTTATTTATCTGTTATCTATTATCTGTTTTACAACATAATTAATAAATGTAGAATTAAGTGGAGTTTTAATAATTTCAATAGCGAATGTTTTCTTAATCAATAGGGGAATATTGTTCAGACCAACGTAGTCCTAGAGGAAGTATTGGACCTGAAAATGGTTGTGATCCAAACAGAAGCCCTAGAGGAAGCATCGCAGCAAGGAGTAATCTAGCGGCTGATGTGAGAAATTCGAGGGGTAGTTTGACGCTCACATTCCAAGAACCACCGGTGACAGAGAGGAGGTCTAGCGCGGACAATCCCTCAGGTAGGCAATTGGTTTTATTTGTGTGGGTTGACAATTATTATCACTGACAATATTGTCGTTAATATCGACAATTTTATCGGTATTTGACATTAAAACATTCCAAGGAATTGTTAAAAACTACGATTAAGGTGCAACAAAAGCTATACTTCTCAATATTGCTTTAGCAGACTACACAATGTCCATTACAATTCTTAATATAAAAAATGCAGCATTTAAACTATTTGATTAAGGATAGTTAGTAAAAGTACTCATGTTAACATATCAAAGAAACCGCTATCGCTTACTTTTTGTTTCACGTATTAATAGCACATATATTGCAGTTGACCGGCAAAAAATTAAAAACTCTTATTTTCAGTTTAAAATATCAGCTTATTTTTCATCATGCCTCGAAAAAATAGTGGAGATGAAATTAATATCGTCAATAATGCAAAAAAAACTTGTATCAATCAAATATAAAAATATCAAAAAAAGTCTGTATCATAAGTGGCATATATAATAAACAGATCTAGAAAAGCTATAACGAATTATTTAAAAAATAGTTGGAGGTTGACCAAGGATCAAACACTGTTCGAACCCGGTTATGCAGTCGGCGTAAAAGTGTTATCATGATTTAAGAAACAATCAGATGATTTTAAGTCGTAGATAGTTGGGTGAAGAAAGTGTTATGTATTGAGCTGGCCATATGTTTGGAAGGAATCGCAGAAATAAAGATCGTATTTATTGCTATAAGTTATTTCAGCAAGACAATGCTGCTGTTCATAATATGAAAGTCATTAAAAACTATTTTTAGGAAGAAAACATTCCAATTGGAAAGTACGTATTGAAATGTAGGATAACTAAAAAGCCAAACCCAAGATGAGTGAAAAAACTAGATCAAGATTATGTTAAAAATCTGCCTGAAATGCTGCCAAAGGGACTGATGGAAGTTGTGAAAGATTATGGATGTTGTACTTATTATTGAAACAAACTAAGTCGTGTGTAACTTTTGTCGTGTTATCGGCGGCACTATTTTATGTGGATTCTCTTAGTAGACAATAGCTGTCTCCCAGTAATGTGTACATGATTAACTGCCTCTTGTACTTGTACTCTATTGTATTAACTGTACTTGAAAAATATTAGGAAATAGTCGAAGAAAAGACGAATTATTTTCGATCACGACAATGTAACAGCACTTACTTCAGCGAATCACTATGTTGCATATTGAATTGATAGGTCATCCACAGTACAGTCCAGATTTGGCACCCGATGACATTTCTCAGTTCCACAGCTTAGAAGCAAACTACCAAGTCAACAATTTTAAACGCGCTTTTATTTAGTTGATCAACTTCAATCGGAATGGAAAAGGTGTTACGGGAATTGGTTCCAACGTGTTGAAAAGTGTTTTTTTTTATGAAAAATAAAATAGTCTAAAAATGTAAATAGCAGTTGCATTAAGATATCTCGGTTTATGATAATAAAAAAATAGTAAAAGTTTGGATCTAATTATATTGTGCTATTCAATTTTTCTAACATAATTAAGATTAAGTGATTTGAATTATTTATTGAAGTGTGAATACTACTTACGCTTGAAACGCTAGGATATAAAACACATAGAAGAGCAAAAATGTTAGTAAATTACTGCTGGATTATAATGAAAGGAGATTCTATTGTCCACAATAGGAAAAGTTAATATTTCGTCGTTTTCTTTCAGTATATATAGCTCATATTTTCTATTGACCACTATAGAATAATTAGATATAATAATAAAATTAATATAAATTAGATACCTAGTTTTATTCATTGTCTATTTGTAAATGTTATGCTACTAAATATATATTACTGTTATTTTAATAAAATTAATAATATAAATAAACAAATTTTGATGCTCTCTTTATTTATTTATAGCATGATAAAGGCTGATTAATAAAATGTATGTAAATAATTAGTAACAATTTGAATGGCCTTGTTATGGATAATTCACTTGTTATTAATTGTTTATTGTAAATACCGATATAGTATAATACTATAATATATAATTTGGGGATTCTGATTAGATTTCAAAAATAAATAAAGCCTCAAAATCCGATAAAGAACACGCACAGGCATACGCGTCGAAATGTGAGCCTACTACGTACCGTAAATTAAAAATTGATTTCTATCCACCTTTGTTGTTTGATGGAATATACACAATCATAACAGAAGGATTATAGAATATAAAAGAACCTTTAACCGAAATTCAAACAACATTTGGATTTTTGTTTTAATTGGATTTATAATTATTTAATTTTTCCACCCATATTTACTACAAAATATTGTACGGTAAGTTTTTTATATTTTCATATAGGTTTTTTTATCAGATTTCTGCATTTAGGTGCTTTCCTTTAAGATGTTAGATGTAACAGGTCAATTGAAAAGTCGCCGGCCTGAGCCATGGATGGCGCTGCAACAATTATATCCATAGTTTTTTTGGTTAGCCCTATTCTTCAAAAGATGCGTGTATAAATTTGACAGCTGTCGGATCACTAGTTTCTGAATTATACCATTTTGAGTGAAGCAACTTTGGTTATTGCGAGAAAAAATGTATAAAAAGGAATTTCGCGTGTTGATAGAATATTGCCTTTTGAAGGGAAAAAATACAGTTGAAGCAAACACTTGGCTTAATGCCGAGTTTTCGGACACCGTCCCAAGAAAATCAACCATCAAGAATTGGTATGTTAAGTTTAGATGTGGAGAAATGAGCACCGAAGGCGGTGAACGCAGTGGACGCCGAAAAGAGGTTGTTACCGACGAAAACATTTAAAGAAATCCACAAAATTATTTTCAATTACCGTAATCTAAAGATATTAAATGAACGTGTACTTCATATCATTCACGAATATTTGGGTATGAGAAAGCTATGTGCAAATTGGGTGCCGCGCGAGCTGCACAATGACGCGTTGTTGATTCGGAGCAGTGTTTGTAGCTGATCAAGCATAATAAACCCGAGTTTTTGCATCGATATTTGACAATGGATGAAACATGGCTCCATTATTTCACTCCGAAATAAAATCAACAGTCATCCGAGTGGACTGCAGAGGATGAACCCGTTCCAAAGCGTGTTAGAACGCAACAGTCGGCTGGCAAGTTTATGGCGTCTGTATTTTGGGACAACCTTCAAAAAGGAAGGACCATCAACAGCGACTATTACCTAGCGTTATTGGGCCATTTGAAGGACGAAATCGCCAAAAACCGCCGCATTTGAAGAAAACGGAAATGCTCTTTCATCAAGACAATGTACCGTGTCACAAGTCAGTAAAAACGATGACAAAAATCCATGAATTGAGCTTTGAATTGCTTGTTCATCCATCATATTCCCCAGATCTGACACCCAGCAACTATTGTGTAATTGAATATCTTAACAAATCGCTCTATTGTTAAATTTTATGTGATTATGTATATGACAAGACGAAGTAACTTCCCTTCGTAGCTTGTAATTTTATTTTAACATTGATAACTAACATCTGAGTAAGCTATAGTTTTTTCATTAAATTAGCACAATATAATTTATTTTTTAAATCTTTGGCCATATGAACTTTGTATCATTGCTTTTCATGTTTATATATAAAAAATGCAATATGTACTTTTGCAATAAAAAAATTACGAAAAATATAGTTAAACCATTTTAAATGAACTTCAAGCGCCAGTTTTTAAAAATTGCCTTTAACTGTTTACAAACTTAGTCCTGTAAAGTTTTTAATTTAACTAATTATCCAGTTCATTTTCAGCTCTCTGCTTTTTCGTGTAGTTTTTCTTAATGTTTTACTTTTAAAACTCATGGAATATTTTACGTTGAAAGTAATATACTATTAGTTAATAATACGTGAATTGTAATACGTCATGTAAAATTAGAAGTACGTTTTAACTTAACAGAGAAGTGTTTTTGAATATACGTGTCGCAAATTTGTAAACTGTATTACGTTATTAATCTATTTAAAGAAATTTGTCCAAGGAAAATGTTAAATTAAAAAAAAGTTTCTTGTATTAATATAAAATTTCAGTTACAAAAGGAGATGAAAATGTCATATAAAAGGTTATGTCTGGTCATTGAAATGTCTTAGCTCTTCCTATAGCCCTATTTAAGACTAACATTAAAATATTTTTATATTTGATTTATTGTTCAGTTTAGTGGATATAGACATTTTCTTCATTTATTTGTTCCATTCTCTGTGACGTATGTGAAATATTGTCATGTTTGGTATTTTTTGATATATACAAGAGCAGTTAAATAAGTCATTGACTTAGTGAATCTCTCGCCCAGTAACTTTAAATGTACTATTGCTGTCTTAAGCTGCCACCTATTAGTAGACCACTGCGAGATTTTGGGTAAACTGTGGAATTTAGTTTATGTTTGACGAATCGAATTTTAACAAAAATTAAAAAAAGCCTGATTTCTTATGCTGATTAAAATTATTTTTGCTAAAAAATGTCATCACAGAAACCAAGTGAAAGCTTGATAAATAGTATGGCATAACCATCATTGCAATGGTTCTAGAATACTAAGAAATATGTTGTTCCATCATTATAGCATATGGTTCCAGGCGCCTGTAGTCGCTATGCCAAAAATCCATAAATTAAGCTATAAACTGCTACCCCATCTAGCATATTCTCCAGGTATAAGCTCCCGTGACTATTTACTGTTTTCAAACCTGATGGCGATAAGAGATTTGGGTCGAAAGAAGACGTCATCAGTGAAAGAAACTCTTGTTTTGAAAGCCTTGAAAATTATCTTTCAGTCATATAATATTAATGTACACTAGAATCTTAATAAAGGTTTTTATTTAAAATATTTTTAATCAAATTAACTATTTTATCCTGTAATACTGCTTCCGAGGTGTTATACACTCCAAAACAAACACTAAAACAACATTTAATATACCAAACAAACATAATTTCTTATGGCCGATTAAACTTACGTATTTTCCTTTATTCGGTCGACATGCTTTAAAATATTTTATTTCTGGCACCGGCATTATTTTGTTTGTTTAGGCATGGCTGCTTGTTTCGGAAGAAATTCTGGAGAAAATGGGATAAAAACAAGACAATTGAATAGAGTTATCGGATTTTCGCCAATTCTTTTTTCCGCATTTCCTTTGCAAACACAGGAACATGAATGATTTTAATGTATCCGCATGTCCCTTAAAAGACGAGACCAATTGGCATGGTGACAATAAGTAATCCACTTCGATGACGTCATTTCTGGGCGAGTTTTTTATATTCTAATAAAACTTAACAAAAAAGTACGTTTTCGTCTCTATATAGATCAAAATATAATCTACATGAATGGCGTAAGGTACTACATAACGATTTTCAGCTGGCTTTTTAGTCTGTCCAAAATAGTAATGATCACCCAATTTTAGTATGTAAATTAATATTAAAATCAGACCGTATTTTTTCTTCTTGTCCTTTAGTCTAGTTAAAAAGAGATACAATGCTGTTTCATGCGTCCGAACATGTAGACACATCAGCCTGTAAAATTCGCCCGTTTCTTAAAAGTCCGCAACATTCTTAAAAACATTAGTAATATTAATTAGACTTTATAAACCGGCAAACGTTGCTTTAGCACATTGCTTCTTTTGTTAAATTTTAAATAGCTACTTCTTGTTCTAATTACTCTGCTTGAAAATATCAAAGCCTATCCATTGTCAGAGTTGGAAACAGAAAAGCAACTGGAACAAACCATTGATCAAATTTGATGCAACAACATTGATACGTTGTATTTATGTGGACGGGACCTACAGTTTAACGTGGGATTCGAACCACGGATCGCGACATTAAGCTTACCGACTGGCGAGTGACCAACTTAGAAATCATCCCACAAGACATCCGGTCGTACCCAACCTGGTTACTGGCGTGACTGGGATCATTTCCTTTGTCTGACTTTACACATTTGCCTAGGACAATTCCAAATATTAAACAATTATAAATATAAATTTACGGCCATGCCCCAGCAGGATTCGATCCCGCGAGTATTGCAACAGTAGGTGGACTCTCCTGTCGCCTTTGCCACTGCGCCAACCAAGCCGGCGTCAAAAATTTAGGGGACTATATATTCGTAATTTTATTTTTTTGTATTTTCATTTCTGATACTCACTATGTTTCAAATGAAGTGATACAACGCGATATTCCTCTAGAACCAATAACGAGTGTAATTCAACGTATTTGTGTGAAGCAGATCGAGAGAACTGTCAGTGGATCCTACTGTACTCGCTAATAAACTAAATATGCGTAGTGGCAGTGAAGTGAGTAGACTAAAACATCTAACACCATTCGATCTGATTATTCCACATATATAGACTTTAGAATAAGACTAACTAATTAAAATATTATTTTATACAATAGATCATTTAATGAAGTGATTTTCTACATGTCATGTATGTATAATATAAACATAACAAATCCGTAATACCCTTTGGGTAGATTATTGAACTATTAAGAGCAATTAGACAATTTATGTATTATTACCCATGTCTTTTGACAATAAGTTAACATTGTTTGTTGTTTCTGTTCTTTACTATTTTCTATTTTATCACCCATTACATTAATTACTTAAACTTACGTCTAACCATCTCAATTTTGGTTTTTTCCTTTTCCTGCTGTTATTCATTCTGTGATTTGATTTGCAATCTCTTTTGGTTGCATCCATTTTATTGAAGATTTTATATCTGCGATTGATGAACTCAACAATTTAGAGTTCATTTTTATTATGTATTTTTATCCTAGAATAGTTGCTAAGATTGCTCTTCCTTTTACTCTTAGCTGTTTATCTATCAATTTGTCTTTAATTTGTTATTGTTTGTACATTATTTTTGTTATTATTGGTTTAAATAGTCAAATATGTTATGTTTTTATTATTATAGTTATGATAACATGGAGAAAACACAGATGTGGAAAGCAGCATTTGCAGTTGATATTATAAGAACAACTAGTTAATACTTAATGATAATGAAAAAAAGCAAAATGAAAGTCATGGTGATTCTAGAGTCAGAATTAATAAATATACAATTTGGGCATGTTATAATAGAACAAGTATATATATTTAACTATCTGGGTATATATAACATGGAATTGTACAAAATAATTTACACAATAAACCTAACAATTGGTTGAGAGACGTGCATATTGTTATGGTGAGAAAGGTAAGATACAAACAGAAGAAATGCGATACCTCAGAAAACTTAGGGTTGTAAGAAAACTGGAAAGGATGGCAATTAAAGAATTTAGAGAGTACAGAGCCAACCTATTTGTTGGGGACACTTACAGCCCATGGAGGATATAATACAAGTAAATAAATTATGGTATGCAAAGTCGGAGAGGAGAAAGATCAGAGGGTGACTTAAGTGAGCCTGGGATGAATGTACTAGAGAAGTGTTTCAAACGAGAGAAAACCTTTTCAAACACCTACAAACTTATATACTGTACAAAACTTGTGATAATTAAAGTACTATAATTCTTTCATTGAATGAATAATTAAACTAATATAACTATATAATTGTATAGATAAAAAAGTACTAATTATAAAAATAATTGGATAGATTTACTTTCGGAACTATTTAAAATGATTTCAACAGTTCTCAATTCGCAATCGTTCTTTTATTGTAAACCAGTAAAAGGTCGTATAATAGTGGAGCTCTAACCAGAAACTATTACAAAAGAGCTCGACCGGCATGCAACTCTCACAATGAAGCGAATGCGAGAAAAAGCATTACGCTACCTCCAAATGTAATTTCAGCAAAACTGGAAAGTGCTTTTTCCACGAGCAATCAAAATAAAATGTTAAGCACAATTTCTAATATCGGCGTGTTTAATTTACTGAAAACTTTCTCCTCTGTTATTTATTTAGTAATATTATTACAGTATATTGAAAAAGAGGGGACTTTGTTAACTTTGAACATAAATTTTAGGCATTTAGAAATTATATCTAAGGCGTTTTTATGAGGTGGGGTAATTATATTCTATCCTTTTCTACTGTAAATGAAATACTTATATTGTAAGCAGATTCTTTGTCAAATTACGTCGCCAGACATCAAACAGTAGTCATAAAAATACTTCCCAATATAATAAAAGACCAAGGGATTTTGAACAGTTTCAATCCACCTATGATGACGTTGTATATAACATAAACATTGTGTTGCACATATAGCTTTAGCTTTTTATAATAGGCTTCCTCATATTTGGTTCTACACATACTGTAACTAGCTGTAAAGTAAGCTTTTAATTTTTCAGTATATTATAATTGTTTAGCGTTGGGAACTATCGACTGAAAACAGTCGATAGTCGCAAAACAGTCGAAACTCCCGATAGTCAAAAAAATAGCGACTGAAAATAGTAATTACCCTTTTCAGTCAAATGCACGGTTTGGCTGCTTTTTTTCATTCGTGATGTCAGACGAAGATGTAGGAATTCATGTTTGTATAAATTGTGAGAAAGGAAAGGACGATATGTATATATATTCAATCATGTGGTAACTTTAAAAAAGAAAAGGAAAAAAAACTATTTTCTATTAACATGTAATAAATAATATAATTTTAAAGGAAGTAGGATTACTTTTCCTATCACAAAATGTATTTATTACAAATATTTAATATACGTTATTCACCTCTTTAACGTTAATATTTTTAAAAGAAATTTAACAACTGGTACTGCAAAAAATTCTTCAAATCTTTTGGAATCGATGCAATTTCTGAAACCAACAAACAAAAGGCTTGGACAAAAATCGTGAAAGTTTATCAAAAAAGTATTACCTATTATACCAGCCCAAAATATTACCTATTATACCGGTCAAAAGTATCTTACACTTTATTGCAATTAAATTTTTTTGCCCTAGAAAACTAGCGTTCCAAATATAGTTAGTCCATATATAGTTATTCACAAGCAAACTACAAAAAAACATCAAACCCCATATATTACATATAAATCTATATAAGCATAAATTCGGCGCATTACTTTCAAGGTCGCACCAGGACGACACAGCCACATTGTTAAAAATCAGTCGAATGAAATTAGTAGAACCGAAAATAGTAACTAAAATAAACGACTGAAACAGTCGATAGTAAAAAGTAGTCAATTACTAAACAGTCGATAGTCGATTTCAGTCGATTGTTCCCAACACTAATATTGTTAAAATTATACGCCCTTTATGTATGTATGCACACTATTCTCGTAAAAATATATTCTCTGACAACGATAAAATTCATGCACATTACTCGGCACTCAGTTATTACGAAATCTCGAGATGTCTCAAGTCAAATAGGGAAGCGCAATTTTGTGCTATAAATTTTCCAGGCAGTAGGAAATAACGTATGAACGACTGCTTTACTTAATTTAGTTTATCACTGCCAAACTAGCTTAAAATCCGTTCCCTTCTATTACAAAAAACCTTACATAATCCCATGAAAAATAACGAAACTCCCAAATTGCAGTCCAGGTCAAAACTATTAAAACTTTTCGCTAAAGAGATTATAGTAGTTATGATATTAGCTAAAGAATTTAACACAATTGGTTTAGTAAAAAAAAATGTCTGTCCTTCAGCAATATTGTTGAAATTTATGGTATGATTCAAATGAATTTCTCTTTTCTTTACGTCAGTGAGTCATCAAAATACTTTTAATTTTTGTTATAAAAATGTACTGTTTAACATATTGGCTGAAAAGTCCCGGGCCTAACAAACAGATGGAGCTAATTTTATTGTATTCACCGCCTTTTCAGTACTACCTTTTCGTACTAACACCTGTCAGAAAGCTGATAAAATTTTATGACATTCTATTCATAAGTTGTGTTTACAGTCTGTTTATCTTATGGACTATTTTTCAAACTATACATGTTTCTGCTTGAGGGACTTTGAGCAGCTTCAATTTTCCTTTGATGGCATTATACAGAACATAAACATACGGACGTTCTACATGAAAACAAATTGAAAACGAGAAAGAAGTTTGTAGCATGAAAAATTTGACTTAAATTTGCTATTGTATCTTTTCCCCATTTTATATTATTTTAGTGTTATTACTTTAAGGATTCATTAAAGTTCTCTCTTTTTTGTTTTCCGTTATTAGTAAAAAACATTATGTCTCTGCCAGTTAAAATTCCATTAACTTTTTTAAAATATATTATGCACCTTATCATTATTTTTCATTCTTTATCTTCAAATTTGCTATGTATAACCTCAATTATTTGATACTAGAGTGTAAACAAAAATTGTATTTCGTTTATTTTTTGTCAAATGTACTCACTGTCTATATCTGATATTAGTTTCATTAATTTAATTAATATTAATGAGTATTTGGAGTAATATTATTATTTATTGTTATTGGAGCATGTACGGGTAAGATATTTATCAACATTGCTCTGTAATATAGAATGGAATATACTAACAGTTTAATAAAACAATATTGTCTCTATAAAATTAATCTCCATTATTTAATTTCAGAGTGTTAATTTCAGATTTTTTGTCAAATGTACTCGCTGTCTAATTAATATATATGATATTAGTTTCAATTATTTAATTAATATTAATGAGTATATGGAGTAATATTATTATTTATTGTTATTGGAGCATGTACGGTCTAATTAGACGTGAAATGCACATGCACATATTTACTTTTGTTAACATTTATATTCTAGTTTTGACTCCAATTATTTATATTGTTGCTTCTTTTGTATTAGGCTTCCTCAAGTTTGGTTCTAAACATACTAGCTGTGATGTAAGCTTTTAATAGTTCATTGTACTGCTTCAGTAACATCTTCTGTAGCTTATCAACAAGGCCGTCATACAATTTCTTATCGAAGACTTGTGCTATCTAAGAATATAGCAGAACGTAACAAGTCAATTGAAAAGTCCCCGGCCTACTATAGTAAAACACATTTTTTTGACAAAATTTTTTTTTTATTCCACTTTTTATATTTTAACTTTTCGATACCATTTTTGTAGTACAATTTGTCCTTTGCTTCAAATTAGGCCCCAGTTTCGGCGACCACCTCTTTATTCAACGAAAATTTCTTCCCAGCGAGCATTCGTTGAGTGTTTTGAGATCTGAGTGTGTGCTTTAATAACCTCTACAAATTTACTTTTTCCATCTTTTTGAAATATAATTTACTTCAATCTTCATCAAAAAATGAAACCATTAATATTTTCTATTGCGACGAGCGCCATCTATAGGATATTATTGAACGACCTTCGTAAATATACCTATTTATCATCAAATTACTGCTAAAAGAAAAACAACAACAAACTTTAGATGGAAAACCTTAAACTCCACCAGTTCCTGCGGCACGATGGGGGTCACACGATATGATTTCGGGCTGTCCTTTCGATATAAGTCTACCGAAAGTAATCAATGTTTTTCCCTAATAGACCTTTCGGAACTATGTTACAGGAGCGGCTGTCCTAGCGGACCTTGAAACCGTTCCGGCCTTGAATAAACGACACATTCCTGCCGGGATAAAATTGGTTCCGAAGTCACGAAACTTCGTGAGGCGTTTTTTCCCTGCTCGGTCGTCTTTTGTTTTGTTTTTTCTCCCGAGCAAATATTGAACAAAACACTCGGAAGGGAAAATGCGAATTTCCCAGAGATTTGTTCACTCGATTTACCGGATTTCGTCTTGTATATTTTGTTCCCGGTAATCTGATTGGTTAATTGCGTTAGAACTGGTTTTACCTTTAGAAAAACGTTGCGTGTATTTAGAGTTAACAGGACCTAAATGGATAACAAATATGGATTAAAACTCTTTAAGTGTAATCTGCTTTTATTAAGATAGTTTGGAAAAGTAAGAGAGTCGTGGCAACGTTGCAAGTAGCGAGTGTTGATTATCCACCTTAATGTTTTTGGATCGAAAATTCTAAGAAAAATAACTGTTGTTTTGTTTATTAATATATCATTACTAGTCGATGCTAAATAACTTACAATTTATTTCTACAGTGACTTAAAACTGGTTGCTTGTTTAGGAACACACTTACTGGCCCTTGTTTAGTCTCATCTCTCTTCGCAGAATATCCAAATATATTCCATAGTTCTATATAGGTTTTAGTCTGCAGAGCAGTAACCTTTTATATACGGATAATTTAGATTTTTCTAAATTTTTTTAAATAATTCTTCCAACAAAGTTTAGAACCTAAATTAATGACAAAGTATTTTGTATTGTGTCTGTATAGGATAACGGTATTACTCGTATTTATTGGTATATAAACAGTTTGGGAGTAGATGAACTCAATATTCATCGAATATAGATTTCATGTTGTTGGTTGTGTAGCTACAGTAACATTTTCTAATTATTTAAATTCTAATAATTATTCTATTATTAAAAAACAGGAAAAATAATTGTAAATATAAATAATAGTGCTGTAAAAATAGCAGTTGCTGCTAACAAATAGAACCGCGATGTTGCCAAACTGGTACTTAAATAATAAGAAATATACGAAAAAGCCACGGTGGTATATTCATTGGAAAAATCAACAGAGAAGAACAGTATTACAACACCGATGAAGGATAAAGGAGAAAGTCAACCATAGAAAGTAAGAGTGACTTCAGGAAAAGTAGTCATACACTAAAAGGAGTTCAACGATCGTACAAATATAGAAGATAAATTAGTCACTATTAAATTTTCTAAAAAATCAGGTAGGAAAATTAAAACTGACTATGGAGAATAATGAAACTATGACAGATATGAAGCGAAAGAGAAATAGTAAAGATAGATACCAGAAATTAATATACAATGGCAGAAGTGGACATGGGACAACGATATAAAAGGTCTGAGGAGAGACGACAGAAGGATAAGGGATAGATATCCATAAACATACTATAAAACATATTCGAAAATACATAATTTGGATCAAGAGTGGTTATAGCCACCATAAAGGGTCCTCTACCAGATTTACTTTCTAAGCAATTGTTTAATAAAAAATTAAACAATTCTGTATTAAACAATTTTATTAATTCCATTTATACGTTTATAGATACATTTATACATTTTATTATATAAGTATTTATTATTACATTTTATTAAACAATTTTATTGAATTTTTTATTAATTTTACAATTAATTAATTTTTTGTTTTAAATTTTTAAACAATTATTATTAATAAATTCGCTCGAAGAATAGGTCTACTTCATAACCATTACGTTGCTGTTGTGTTATGTGATTTCTATCTTTATATGGTGTTATGTTCATGCAAAAAGTATCTATCGCCTCAGAAGTATGCGATAAATTCTATTCATTAATTGATATAGTTAATTATCTAGCAAGAGAGGCAAATCTATCCTTTTGCATGACAAGGCTAAGTCACAAGTTCGGTTTCGAAATAGCAAATAAGGAAGGAAAGATGACGTAAATGGAGTCGATTATTGAATCGTAATCATTTAGGACCCAATACGATACAAAAAAATTCGCATATATTCATCTAAAAGAAACCTTAAAGCAGTTCTGCTTCACAATGACTGTTTATATGTTTGCCATTCCTGTAAATCATTCCGTACACCTCAAATAAATCTACAAGATCTTAAAATTGGTTCTTCGTAAATTAAAATATGAAGACCATTCTCGATAGAGTTGCTTTTCGTGTCTAAATCCCAACTCCACTGTTCCAAATCACTGTTCAAAGTCCTTTTGTCACCATTGGACATAAAGTGGTAAGCCAAGGTTGTTTTGTCGGACCAGCCACTAGATGGCCAATGATTCAAAATTCACAACAATCATGACGGATCCTCAAAAAGAAGGCTTGATTGCTTTTAAGAAAGTCATAGAGAAAGCGTGCCAATATCATTGCAAACCTTAGGTTGTCTAATAAGTCTAAAATATTATTTTTCACATTCTCACCTTCACTACTTTCTGGAAAATTTGGGAGATGTCAGTTAGGAATAAGGAGAACCATTTCACCAGTACATTGAAGAAATACAATAGATGACCACAATATTGTTTAACGATTTAGAGATATTTTTAATGTTCTCCCCACAAACAAAAATGTGTAAAGTGGATATTCAATGGGAATAAGAATATTCCAAAGCGTGTTAGTGAACGTATGTTATAAAAAAATTGTCTCCAACGGTTTGTAAATAAAATAATATTTTATAAATCTTTTCTTGAAAATTGTCAAGAAACGTTTCGTACTATGACCAGTGAAATAAAGAAGTCATTTTCATATCCAGAACACCCTAAAACATAAAGTAACATAATAATAGCCTTTTAAAAATGGCCTGCACCATTTATAAGTTATTATTAAGATAATAAAATATCCAAGTCCTTATTTCTGCCCCGGTGAATATAATTCCAAATAACAATATATGCACACTATTCTCGTAAAAATATATTTTCCGACAACGATAAAATCCATGCACATTACTCGTCCCTCAGTTATTACGAAATCTCGAGATGTCTCAAGTCAAATAGGGAAGCGCAATTTTGTGCTATAAATTTTACAGGCAGCAGGAAATAACGTATGAACGACTGCTTTACTTAATTTAGTTTATCACTGCCAAACCAGCTTAAAATTCGTTCCCTTCTATTACAAAAATCCTAACATAATCCAGATTTTTCCATGAAGAACGAAACTTTCAAATGGCAGTCTAGGTCAAAAGTATTAAAACTTTTCGCAAAGGAGGTTACAGTAGTTATAATGTTAGCTAAAGAATTTAATAGAATTAGTATAGTGAAAAAGTTGTCTCTCCTTCAGCAATATTGTTGAAATGTGCGGGATGATACAAGTGAATTTCCCTTTTCTTTACGTCAATCTATCCCCAAAGACGTAACTTCTTTTTTTTTTATAAAAATCTACAGTTTAAGACATTTGTTGAAATGTCTCATACCTAGCAAACAGATGGAGCTAATTTTATTATATTTTCAGTTAATAATCCTCAGTAGAGAGCTGTTAAAATTTTATTACATTCTACTCATAAGTTTGTGGACTATTGAGCTAAGAGTCTTTCTTGATGGGAAAAATTACCGTTCGAGCGAAGTAAGGACTTAGCCAACATTTTAATAAATCAAAACGACGTGTTGGTTTTATATTGCATGAGCATTTGATTATGACAAATCTCTTGGCGCTGATCAAAAGCAAGAACGTGTTGATGATTCTGAATAGTGTTTGGCCATATTTAAAGGTAACAAACTGGGATTTCTGGAAAAAACCAACAGGAATACGAGCAAAGACGCAACAATGTTATACTTCAGCATGACAACGCTCGACCACATGTTGCAAAATTGGTGAAAACATACTTGGAATGAGTAAAATTGGATTTGCTACCCTACCCACCGTATTCATCGGACCTTGCTCCTTGTGATCAGTACTTGTTACGATATATGAGTAGTGAGCTTCCTGAGAAGCACTTCACATATTTTGAAGGAACTAGAAAAGGGTTGGTTCATGGTTAGCCTCAAAAGATTCATCGTTCTTTCTACCCACTGTATTCTTCAGACCTTGCTCCTTCTCGTTAGTACTTATTGGGACCTATTAGTCGTGAGCTTGTATGAGAGGCACTTCACTTGTTTTAAAGGAACTAAAGCAAGGGTTGGTTCGTGGATAGTCTCAAAAGTTACATCGTTTTCTCGAGTAGAAATCCGTAAATAGTCTAATAAAATAGATGGGAAAAAATTAGCTGCTATCGACGAACAATACTTACTACCACAATTTGTCTTTACAATATATTAAATCCAGGTATATATATGGGATGGATCCATAGGAACTTCTGTAGTCTCTTGTCTCATAATATCTATGTACTAATTCTGCTGTTTCTTCTATGAGGCGCATCTCCTACAGTATACAAGGTCAAATGTTTTGAGGCTTTTGAGTCTACGTGCTGTTCTAGTGTCCTCCAAGAGTTGCAATAATTACTGGATATTAATATGAGAACGGAGTCTCTCCTCATGTCTCTTTAATATTCTCTTGGTTTCCTAAGTACCAAGAGAACTTTGTCGTTATCTAAAGGTTTCGGTGTATGTAATCAGCCCTATAGCATCTGAGGGCACTTATTATAACGCTTAGGACTTTTTTTGGGATGACTTGTATTATCTTTAAAGTACTTTTCATCGAATATCTCGAAAATTGAATTTCGTAGGTCCATATAGGTTTTAGTATCTGCTTGTATAATATAGTATTAATTTATTTTGTACTGATAATTGTGATTTTCTTCCAGTTATAATATGGATTATCCTCTATTAATTATAGTGAAATTATAATGCTAAGATGGTATATGTACAAATAGTACAAAATGGTAAAAATTAATCAAATAGGTTACTAGAAAGAAACTTTCTTTCCGAATCTGATTATAGGAAACTAGAATTGCGGCAAGATCTAGACTGAAAAAATATTCAGGATAAAGTATTTAAATTTAAAAGTGTATATTAATTTAAATAACACCTAACACCAAATATGTATTTTAAGATTGAAGAAAAAACCCAAATACTTCAGAAAATTTTCAGTTTAAACAGCCGAAATTGACAAAACCAAAAAAATGCGGTTTTAAACGAGTAGACGGTGCCAATCTAAAAATCCGGAATTTTTTAATGGAATGAATAAAGAAAGTTTTAAATTCGTATCTAGGTCGTAACTTCTTAAAAGTGTTAAGTAAAATATAACTTTGAAAGTAATGCCGTCTGCCAAATGTCAGAAAGGATTTCATAAAGAAAGGTAATAAGTTTCGAAACTCTCGGACAATTTGCATAACCTTTGTGTAAAAATTAGGAGTTTTTTCGACTCTAAATCTGCGGTTTTCGTGTAATCATTTTACTTTTGCTGGCCAGATAATTTTCCGAATTGGGGAAATATAATAATCACAACTTTAGAATATTTTAGTTAAATATTTTATACTAAAGAATATTGATGAATAATAATTATATATAACTCGTCCAATAAAACAGCGATTACACATCTTCAAAAGGTATGACGTAAATACGTCACAATATTGCGGCATCAAATTTGACTTTTGATATGTTTAGACTATGATATGCAACAAAATACTAGTATAAATAAAACTATCATAGTGTTACCAAATATAATTTATTTTTACATTATGGTACATTTAACGAATATATTATCGAATGATTTACACTTGAGCTAATATTACAGCCACAGTATTGTAGGTGTATTTGATTAGTATTACTTTTTCCTCACCACAATATTTACCTTTTTACTTTTACTTCTTCTTAATTTGATTACTGTGCTTCTATTTTATATTTCCTTGTTAAGTAATTTGATAGTACTGCATTTCTCCTTAGTTTATATTTTTCTTGATAAAATTCTGTTGCATTCCCTCTAATACATTTGCCAAACCATGTACAAAAGAGTTATCCACTTTCTTTTTATACGTTCTAACCAAATGTTCATAAATATTTTGAACAATTATTTTGAAATCTTATATATCTACAATATAATTTTCGTACAGATATCTAATTTTAATTATGTGCTGAACCAACTGCGAATATATATTTTATGATCAATTGTTCATAATAATAACTAATGGTTCCTCCAGGTAATGTTAATGTTAATGGTAGTTGTTTCCGCTTCTTTATAGTTTCGTAGTTCTTTCCCTGTCTTGCTAATTGTCAGCAGTGGATCATAAGCCCATATTCTGAGAGTTTCCTTCAGTCACTATCACTTCCTTCTGCCTATCACTAAATTTTTAGGTACGTATAATACTTTGCGATTATATTGTTCAGCTATTTCTAGATATAGTTTTTTTTTCTGACCTATTTCTAAAAAAGTGACTTACCTAGAACACAATTAAAATTTTAGTTAATATTAGCTGAGTAACTATTTCAAATATTTCAGTCTTCAACAAAATATATTAATTTTTTTTATTTTGCAAGCCATTCACTAATTACATGTTCTATTTACCCACTTGTTCGTATCTTTTTCATCAGTGTGCTGTGATATGATTAATTGTTTATAACAATAACTAATGGTTCCTCTAAGTAATGTTAATGTTAATGTTAGTTAATGGTTCGTATTTAAACTCAATTTTATACTTTTTTATTAGCGTCTTACCATGGGTTGCCCAATGTTCCATTTTGGAATATCCATGTTTCATCCAGATACACATATTTGAATACGAAAATATTAACAAAAATTAATTATATAAAAAAATATCGATATAAAAATATATAAAAAAAATTAAAGAATCTTACTTAATTTTATTATATGTTTTTAAACATTGTAATCTTTTAAATGAAATGTTTTTAATTTCAGTGTAGTAACATTGTACTAAAATGTACTTAAATTTTTCGATATCAAAAATATTTTATTTCCATAGTTTTTCTAAAAATATCAACAGTATAAAATACTGAGATTTTAGGGGTTCCCTTAATGAAAGAAAATGTACGAATGTTTTAAATTGGTATGTATGTCGTAATTTATCTCGACCCAAGTTAAATAATCGCTTCAAACTATGTCGCAAATGCCGCGACGTAGTAAAGAAATCTAATAAGTTACGAAACTCTGAGCTCATAACTTTTTACATTGGGATTAGGGAATTTTTTTCATGCAAGTTATTAGAAAAGGAAATTAAAAATTCTGATAAATAATGGTAAATCAATTTAAAGGGCATTAAAATGATTTCTCTAATGAAACATTTCTGAAAAGAAATGAGAAACAGATTTAATGTCATATTTGAGAGGGCGCTGTATCTGGGGAATAAGTTGGATATTGAAGCAATTCATGCTTCAATCCGCTAACGGTCAGTTTTCCAGTTGTTTTATAATGATAAATCTTTTTTCTTCACTAAATCAGATCCTTTTAGTGATTTTTGAGTTAAAGTAGCCCACATTCCGAGGTTAGTCACAAAATTGCTTTTACGTCTCTATAAATACCACCACTGAGTTCAAATTTTTTTTAGTGAAGCGCCTACTTTGCATTTTTCTGCGATTTCAAATTAAATATCAAAAAAAGAGCTTCAGCTTATTGTTGGAGACTTCAGCTTGGCGAAACATTTCAAGGACATTCAAAACAATGTATAATTCGAATACATAGTAGCTTCCATAGAAAATATGAATAGATCTTGAAAAATGCATGAGTTATTTTAGAAACAATTACATATTTAAGGGGTATATCAAATATTTTGAACCTCAACCTTTTAATTTCAAATTGTTGTTAAAAGCAACATAAATTTTGTATATAAACATAATATTATTGTATATTTTCGTACATTATCGGTTAATAATCCTAATTTAGCTACTAAATATTTAGCTTGTATTATATTAACATTTCTTATGATTTGTATCTTAAGTTTTTATAATTTAAACATGACTTAGATGAAATATTTAATAACAAATTCGTGTCAAAGCCCAAGTTTTCTGGATATAGTGTGATTTTTGTTTGATACTGTACGCAATGTAGTTACTTCCGCAGTAATTTATTATTTAGCATCAATGTTAGAAGAACCTTGCTAAAAACTGCTGGTTGGTAAACTTACATAATTTAAAATTCATTTCGTCGTTAAAAATTCAACACTTATTAACAGTTTTCGAGACAAAAAAGATGATATTATATATTTAAATCTTTTTCTCCCTTTATGGAATAAGCAAACGCCTATCAGAGAAATTCGATTTTAGTACGGTTTTGCTAGTCAATTGTCAGTGATTGTTCTTATCTATTGGGTATTTTACTTTTATTACACATGTTCGAACTTCTTAGAATTTCGATGTCGTTATGAATGAATATGGCTATGGCATTATGAATATGGCTTAAAAAAGGCGGAAATAATACACATTTTAATATGATTAACTGGAATTCTACGAATGGATGAAATGAAATGGGTTATTGAAAGGGGAATCCTTATTAAGGAGATACTTTTGCATGAATTTAAGAGAAAATAAAGTACAAAAGAAGAACATAAGAGACTCGTTAAAAACAGTATTAATTAACTAGCTGATATTTTGATACGTGATTATTAAATTATGGGTCAAGTTAATTATGACGCTCCTCTAATGATACATTATAAATTAAAGTTAGACATTGTTAAAGTAGAACAATATGCGACAGCTAATGGTAAAATACTAAATATCCTGTCATATTAAACACGAACGAAAAGCAATCTAAATAAATTCAGGGCTACAATAAATTTCTACGGTGTAATAGTACATATGGAAAGCGAGCTGTCCTATAATTCACCGTTGTTGACGCTAACGAGTTGCACATGTTATTTGCGCGCTTCACAGGATTCCCTCTGTTATTATTTGAATTCGATTAAGATCTCAGACAACATTGCCTGATTATCCAATGATAGGGATTATACGATTAAATATATCAAGGAGGTATTATGGCCTAGAAATTATAAAAATCGATATTTCCCACATTTTCAAGCTTAACCGTTAAGAGGATTTTTTTAATATACAACTTATTTTCGGAAATATTGCTGTTTTAGTGATTCGATATGTAAAAACGAAACTTTAAACGCGTTATTGCCGGAACTAGTCGTTCGATTTTTAGACAGTTAACATGATGTCGAGTTCTGCTGAACCGATATACTTGAAATTTGTTCACTTTTTGCCTGTTAATGATTTCAAGAATTAATTAATTTAAAAATGTATTTATTACCATTGCTATATGGCATTTGTATGAAATTACAAGCAAGATAAATATGCCAAATTGAGTTAAATTAATCTATTATACAGTTCGTATGACTAAATTTTCTTCAGATTTCGGATTTTCTGTGCATAGTCTAATAGTACCTATTGCTTTCAAGTTACTGTTCGTCATCTTTTTAGCTGAAATCAGAGATAACTTCGTAAAAATTTATGCAATTCTTCGTTGGCTATGTAGCGACAATTTTTTTGTTACAAAATATATGTCGTCGGCTGATGTTATCAGCGGTGTAAAGCAGTTTAGCATATATATATATATATATATATATATATATATATATATATATATATATATATATATATATATATATTTATATATATATAAAATCCAGCTGAAAGAGGTTTAAATGATAACGATTCCTTTTTATTTAAAATTCTAAAGGTCCTCTAAGATATCTGATAATTTACAAATATACGAAACAAGATGTACATTAATATTTTAAATTCTTTTAAGTACATCAAAGTTTGATATTTTCCGTAATTACTACTTTTTCTGTTTAATTCAAATACTACTAAAATGTATTACTGAAAGTCTATCTAATATATTGAAAACTTGAATATACTGTAATAATAACCATTTACCTTTGACAAGAAATACCTACCTTCAATAAAAAGAATATAAAGCCAACCGATTAGATACCTATTTATCCGTCTTTGTGAAAGATTTAAACAAAATGTCACGGCGGATGCAGTAGTGGCGCCAAGAGAGTACCATGAGGAACTTCAACCGATATGGGTTTAAGTGTTGAGAATGTTCCTTTAGGCAAAACTTCAGTTAATAAGTCCAGTATAAGGTATCTGACTATTTCAAAATATAAAGAACAAGAAATATATTAAAATATGAAGTTTTGTAAGATAATGTCTTAGAGTCTACTTTTTACGAATTAGGGTTTATCTGGATTTGACGTACTGTTTAACATACGTGGAAACACGGTTCTCGGCATTAAGCCTCCCGACTGGTCAGTGACCTACTTGGAGATCATCCCAGAAGACATCCGGTCTTACCCAGCCTGGTTACTGGCGTGACTGGGATCATTTTCATTGTCGGCTTTTGCACTCTTGCCTCAATCATAAATATTAAACAAACGAAAAAATAAGATCTTACCTATCGCAACAACATGAGTACCGTCCTGTCGCCTTTACCTCGACCCCAACCAATGCGGAATGAAGAACTTTGTTGAGCTTCAAAGTTTGGCTGATACCATTTTCGGAAAATACTACTTTTCCCGTTCAACTCAAATGAAGTACTACAGAAAGTTAACAAGTAATATTGCATTAAAAAAGACATTTGATTGTTGATTTGATATCTTAGATATGATAATTTTAAAACAGTTGATAGATACTGCGTTCAAACAAAAAAAAAGATATGTCAGAACTATGATCGTATTGATCACTTTGAATTAAATATTAAAATAAGAAAAAGGTTTTAACGTTATTTCGATTAATAAATTAAACTAATGACTACAGAGTTGAAATTAACAAGCTTTAAAGTTCTACTAACTGTTGAATCTTTTTTCGATGTATTAGCGCAATGACATAATTCCTAATATATGATGGACATATTAATAGTGCATCAGTGAAATAAGTATTTCTCCAAATAACTCAAGTTTCAATAGGCACTAAGAAACATTATCTTACGTTAGAACATATTTATAATCGGAATTAACTATAAGTTTGATTTAAATATATATTTATTTCCACTTACTTAATTGCATTGTATACTGTTTGTTTTACTTTATACATTATCACTTTGTAGGAAGTGCATTTTAAATTCCGACAGCGTAGCCGAATAATGAAGCCAAGGAAATGTGAATCCGCTAAAAATTGCAACCACGTAAAACCGTACATCACCGAACGTTGACGCGATACAGCGATAATCCCGCTCTATCTCCAAAATAAAACATTGTAAGAATCAGAGAAACAACCACGTAGATTGGCAAATAACACGTGTTAGACGTCCACGTTCTACAACTTAAATAATTGAGTAGGAACTGCGCTACTACAGCCATAAAATGTGCAATAGAGAACACATCAAATTTTATTTATCTTTAGGAGATTCCAGAGGGATATACTATTATTTCAATTATAATTCTTTGCATGTAAATAATTAAATAGGGTTTTATATAATTATTTTATTTAAATACTAGTTAACATTTGTATAAAACATGGTTATTGCCTTAAATATTATATTAAAAGACTATGAATTAAGAAAATGGTTGTCCAAAGTATATTTAAAAATGTAATATTTGAATGTACTGAATACAGTGAAAGAATTTGATTACGAAACCTCATTTCCTTTTTTATATAATTTTTATAGATACTTTATTCGACACTATCGCTATTATATCAGGTCAATTGAAAGTCCCCAGCCTGACACATAGATGGCGCCACTAGAATTAAATCCATAGGTCTTTGGTTAGCTCTAACCCTCCAAAGATGCGTGTATAAATTTGATAGCTGTCGGATTATTAGTTTGTGAATTAAGGCATTTTGAGTGAAGCAACTTTTGTTGTGAAAAAAAAAATGATAAAAAGTAATTTCTCGCGTGCTGATAGAATATTGCTTTTTGAAGGGAAAACATACAGTTGAAGTAAAAACTTGGCTTGATGCCGAGTTTTCGGACACGAGAAAATTAAGCATCAAGGATTTGTATACTAAGTTTAGACGTGATGAAATGAATATAGATGGTGAACGCAGTAGGCGCCCAAAAGAGGTTGCTACCGACGAAAACATTTTAAAAAATCCACAAAATGATATTTAATGACCATAAATTGAAATTGAATGTAATAGAAGACACTCTAAAGATATCAACTGAATGTGAACATCATATCATTCACGAATATTAGGGTATGAGAGAGCATTATGAAAAGTGAGTGCCGCGTGTCCATATTTTTGACCAAAAATAACGAAAAGTATGAAACATGGCTCCATCAATTCACTCCAAAATCCATCCGAGTGGACTGCATACGATGAACCCGCTCCAAAGCGTGATCAAACAGCGTGGGAATACGCAACAGTCGGCTGGCAAGGTTATGGCGTCTGTATTTTGGAATGCACAAGGAATAAATTTCATTGACTACTGTAAAAAAGGTAGGACCGTCAACAGCGACTATTATACAGCAATATTGGACGGTTTGAAGGACGAAATCGCCGAAAGCGGCCGCATTTGAAGAAAAAGAAAGTGCTGCTGCAACAAGACAATGCAATGTGTCACAGGTAAGTGAAAACAATTGCAAAAATCCATGAATTGGGCTTCGAATTGCTTCCTCATCCACCGCTTTCTACAGATCTAGCCTCCAACGACTATTTTCTGTTCGCAGATGTCAAAAGAATGCTCGCTGGAACTCTCGTCAAATGAAGAGATGATCACAGAAACTGAGGGCTATTTTGAAGCAAAGGACAAATCGTACTACAAAAATGGTATTGAAAAGTTGGAGGGTCGCTATAACCAGTTTATCGCTCTTGAAGGGAATTATGTTGAATAAAAAAAATAATTTTGACCAAAAAAATGTGTTTTACTATGGTAGGCCGAGGACTTTTCAATTGACTTGTTATGTTAGCGTTATTGCATGCAAAATTTTCTTTATTTATTTTATTTTTTATCAACAAGAACAAGCAAAACTTAATTATTACTTTTCTTATTACATTGCCTTTAATCTCTATATTGTTCAAAATTAATCATTTCAAAAAGATCGCCATTTGCTGACAATATCTGAATGAGAATTTTAGTCATATTTGGTTATGTAATTTTTTATATATACAAATATAACGAAAAAAAAGATGCAAAGACCAAATAAACTTTCTATGGAAACCAAACTTACTTATCTTTTCAGTGAGCAAAGATATAGGCAATCAAAACGGTAGCGAGACTTTTGCCGCACGTTGTATAAACAAGAAGAAACAAACTTCTGTTTTATCTTCATCTGTCGAAATTGAAATCCCATATCAAAAAAATGGCATTCCATCAAAGACCAGCCAAACCAGAAAACTTTAGTTTGGCAGATGTGACTTTATCGACATTAAATAGGCCTTAAATAGAAATCAAGTATTTATTAATTCATTCTTCCCAGACGAACATAAAAATAATATGCCTTAATGTGTTGAAAATATAAAACTAACAAATAAACCACCGGTATATAACACTTTGGACAATCAAAATAATAATGAAGAAATATGTCACGGAAACGGTTCAGATTCATGTTGAGGTTTCAGTATAAAAGGAAACGTAGAGATATATACGAAGACAGAGATTGGAGTAGCGACACTTCCATGCCGGATATCAAATCGTTCTGCCTCGACCGAAACGGGAATGGTTAGATGTAGATGTTGTAAAAATGAGAAGCAGAATCCTCAAGCTGCTGTCAGAATGATAAACGAAACGGAAAAAATAAATTGTTGGCCGTATCAAGACTTCAGATCGGATTGACGTAAAATTTCCTTGCAGATTTTATCATTTGCTTTATTTTACCAACCCTTAGTACTAGCCAAATGTACACTTCACATATTTTAATAATTAAAAACAATATCATGTAAAAAGTTTATTTATTTTTTACTAGTTTAATATAAATGGGAGTATACAATGTGATAATTAAATAAAGTATATAATAACATAGTAATTACATAACATAGGGTAGATAATGGTAAACCAACAAAATATAATTTATATAAAAATATGGGCCAAAGTAACAAAATAAAGACATTTCAATTAATATAATAAGCTATACAAAGGAACATAGTTGCCGATTACACTGAGTGTATTATAAAAGCTGTATCAATCTCGGGGTCGTCAAAAAGTTGATTAGCGTGTCCAAGTAACAGGTCAATTGAAAAGTCCCCGGCCTGACACATAGATGGCGCAACTAGAATTAAATCAATATGTTTTTTAATTAGCCCGAACCTTCACAATATGCCTATATAAATTTAACAGCTGTAGTATCATTACTTTGTGAATTACATCATTTTGAAGAGCATGTGAAGCAACTATTGTTATTGTGAAAAAAATGGATAAAAAGTAATTTCGCGTGTTGATAAAATATTGCCTTTTGAAGGAAAAATGCAGTTGAAGCAAAAACTTGGCTTGATGCCGAGTTCCCGGACGCTGCCCCAGGAAAATCAACCATGAAGGATTGGTATGCTAAGTTTAGACGTGGTGAAGTGAGCACTGAAGAGGGTGAACGCAATAGACGCCCAAAAGAGGTTGTTACCGACGAAAACATTTAAAAAATCCACAAAATGATTTTGAATGATCGTAAATTGAAATTGAATGAAATGGCAGACACTCTAAAGATATAAACTGAACATGTATATCATTCACGAATATTTGGGTATGAGAAAGTTCTGTGCATTGTAGGTGCCGCGCGAGCTCACCTTGGACCAAAAACAATGACGAGTTGATGATTTCGAGCAGTGTTTAAAGATGATCAAGCGTAATAAACTCGAGTTTTGCGTCGATATGTGACAATGGATGAAACATGGCTCCATCATTTCACTCCGAAATCCAATCGACAGTCGTCAGAATGGACTGCACAGGATAAACCCGCTCCAAAGCGGGAAAACGCAACAGTCGGCTGGCAAAGTTATGGTGTCTGTATTTTGGGATGCGCATGGAATAATTTTCATTGACTACCTTGAAAAAGGATGGACCATTAACAGCGGCTACTACATAGCATTATTGGATAGAAATTACCGAATAACGGCCGCATTTGAAGAACAAGAAAATGCTGCCTCACCAAGACAATGCATCGTGTCACAAATCAGTAAAAAAGGATGGCAAAAATCCATGAATTGGGCTTTGAATTGCTTCCTCTTCCACCGTAATCTCCAGATCTGCCCACCAAGGACCATTTCCTGTTCTCAGATCTCAAAATTATTTTGAAGCAAAGGACAAATAGTACTACAAAAATTGTATCGAAAAGTTGGAGGGTCGCTATAATCAGTGTATCACCCTTGAAGGGAGTTATGTTGAATAAAAAAACTATAGAAGTCCTCTGCCTACCTTACTATGGTAGCAGAGGACTTTCCAATTGACCTGTTATATATAGAAGTTTAGCTTTCAATATATTTAACCATAAAAAAATTAATACACCACTTGTATTTGAATTTATTACAGGTTTATATATTAATTTCAGATGCTTTTCAACTGATGATTTTATATATTATATCGCATCTGATGAATTTATAAGCATCTTCATGCAGAAGGGTCACTAACCGACTTCCTTTTACAATATGTGCCATTTCGTCGACCTGAGAACAGTAAATTTTTTCAGTACATTGAAAATGTCTGAATTTATACCGGGTAAATAGCACAATCTTTCTTGGTAGCGTATCCTGAATTTAAGTTGATTGTTGGTGAATTAAATATCATCACCGGATTCGTAATAGCATGGCACATAACTTGAGCTGTGTAGAATAAAGCAATATTTAATTAAACAAAAAAAACTTAAAATAACATAAAATCAACCTAGAGAAATTCAACTTTAGATCTCAAATTCTATTGGACGTTTAGTTTTTTGTTGAACGTTTACATCATATTTTTAACTAAAACAGCCCTTTCTATTTAAAACAAAAGAGTCCATTAAAATCTGTTAATTTTTTTTATATACCAAAGGTTGTTTTTGTTTATTTAAACATAATATGAAATAAGCTTTACAATTTTATTTCGACTTAAAAGGTTTATTGTGTTTGATAATTCTGGGAGTCAAAACAATATCATATACATTTCAACATTTTAACGTAATTATAAATAGTAACATACAGTATTGGGATTGCCTTTCAAATTTCGGATTTATTTAAAAACACATTTCCTTTCTAAAGTTTTTAAAAGTTGTCGATCATATACATAGCCCAATTTTTATTGCCTACTTTAGTGAAAATTAACCAAATTTATTTCAGCCAAATATTTATATGTATCATATACTATAGGTATAATATTATACTACAAGATTTCTTGGCTATTTGCTTGGGTGACTGACCATTATTACTTGTCATGAAAACACGAGCCAGTTACCCTAAACAACTAGGCTTTTTAGGGAACGACTGTTTATCTAATAATAGGATATTTCATAAAGCATTATCTGACAATTCAATCAAATCAATGATGATGAAGGTAATTATTATTTAACGAAATAATTAATTAATTATTGTAAATCGTTTCCCACTAAATATTTTTTCCGACGAGTGAGAAGTGTCAAAAGACATAGGAAGCTAGATTTGACGTATAACGTCATATTGGAGACAATTCGTGCCTTATTTCACGATTTTTGTTGATGTTTCTCTTTAATTGCCAACGAACTAATGAGGCTACATAAAAATGGTTAATTTTGAAGGAGAATATCATTTATTAATACAAATTGAACACAAAGAACTATAGTATAATATATAAGGAAGAAAATAAGCCTATAAATGTATTCATTATAACACATAGAGCTGTAAAATTACATGATAATAAGGTATCAGCAAATGCATTAGTATGTCAGGGTGACTTAAAACTTTATATCTTAAAGTTCGAACTAGCTATGTTCTCCAAACTGTTCGAAAGTTTAAGCCGAGTTTCATTTTGTGGCTGTACACGAGTAAACGTGTTACATTTTACGCATATTATCCAAGTTTCTTTAAATTACAGCCGTATGTAAGTTAAATTTTCTGATATCTTTATATTTTTGTATCTTTATTTTCCTATATTCCTAAATTGTATTTACTTTGTGAAACTATAGCAGATTATATATACCTGCAGCAGGTAGGTATACTTTTTACATGGATTTATATATCCTTATAACACATAACTTGTTATTTGGCAACAACGGAATTACACCAATAGTAAATTGAGCTTGTGTACTGTGAAACAACGCTGCCAAATTTTTAGGAAAGTCACGTTACTATTGCATTAGCTGCGGGATAAAATAACTGTTTGTTCATCAGCAAAACTGATGGTTGCCAAAGCTTCAATTCTAGTCTAAGTGTCGGAAATCAATTCAAATGCAAAACAATTCAAATATTGTTATTCACTATAGAAAATGTGATTTAACAGAAACTTATTGATGCCACAATGTCAACGTCGATCAAATAATCAATTTTGATCCATGCATTGGCCGAAAAGCGTTAAAAGTGGACCTGAAGGCATGGTAAATTGATTTTACAGCGGGATAAACCGGTCACGAAGGCATTGAGAGTACTTGAATGGGACATATTATCATACCCACTGTACCCTCCAAACTTTTTCCCGTCCGTCTATCGACTTTTCGCGTCAATGGGAGACGCGTATGCCGAGCAGCACTTCGCCAACATCGAAGAAGTTAAAACATGGCTGATGAATAGTTTTCCTCAGAGGACATCTTAAATATATAAAAACAGAGATCAAAATACATGATATGACAACTGCTTACTCTATAAATGACAAAATAATTAATGCAAATAAGCGTGCGAGATTTTGATATTCAAGGTGGTCGGGTGATAATTCTAACATAATAAAACGTACCTGAGCAACCAATGTTTTCAATGACAAGGGTGAAATTAAAATATAATTGACATATTACGTAGATAGATGCTTCTATTGCTATGTAATTAAAATATAGCGGTACTGGCAGTCCAAATACTAGCAGTTATAATGGTATCGATAATAATGGTATGAATAAATGAATATGTGGACAAATACTGGCGACTGGTATAGATAATCTCAAAAAAAACTAATAGCAATGATAAACGGTGCTAGGGCGAAGTATGGCATGTGCACACGGTACGAAGGGAAAGTAGCGCGCGACGTACCAGCTTATGTTCGAACACTAACAATAATGATGTGCAAGAGATCAATAGAAGTAACGCGCGATATCTGCTGCCAATACTGTTAATAGGCCTTACTGGGATTAAGCTAAATTCTCAAAATAAATAAATAATGATCAGTACTGTATTAGTGTACTTACTTCTCCAACTTCAGCTATGATGGACCTGTAATGCCTACATGGGAGAAAGCGAAAAACCACATGCTAGATATGCTGCCACCAAGAGCTAGCAGAAACCACTTTCGATGGCGTTTATGTATGTTTCAATTTAGACATGTATTATAACCACGCATCAGTATCTTAAGCCACTTTGACGTTAATTTCTGGATTATAAAATTGTTATAATTTATTATATTTACATTTGCAACCATAAAACTATTATCTTTACTTTTGCGATAGTGTAAGAATTATGGAGAACTAGCGACCCGCCCCGGCTTCGCACGGGTGCAATGCTGATACTAAATTAAATACACTACAGAAAAAATATGAACGTTGTATATAAAAACATAGTGGCCCGCTCCGACTTTGCACGGGCATAAAATATATATGCCTATGTCACTTAATGAAAACATGATTAAAATTGATCCAGTATTTTTGGTTCATTCATTACTGCCCTTGGCCTGCACGCATTAAATTTGGAGTAAAACAATTCCTCTTCCCCTATACTTACTATGAAGATTTCCTGCTATCTTTGGAATATCTAAATTCATACAATTTTTATTACATTACACATTTTTAAACGCAAATTTTAAATTTGTAGTATCTCCGAAAATATTTGTTTAATTTACATGCTGTAAGGAACCATATTGATCTATATTAAAATAGCTTCGTAAATAAGCCATTTTCTCACGTAAAAAGTAAACAATAAAAATGGTTAATGTGGGTTATCCCTAAAAGATAAACATATACCATCGCGGACTTTTTTGTAGACCTTTTTATGGTGTACAATACTGTAGTACATTAATTTGATCTAACTCGTAGGGTTAGGCAGCGTTTTTGCTAATTGCTAAATAAGCCTAAAAAAATAGGTTAATTTACGATATCACGTTAGAAACCTCTAAAATTAGCAATGTTGCCTTAGTATATTATGCATGTATTATACATACGAACCTTCCTCTTGAATCACTCTATCTATTGAAAAAAACCGCATCAAAATCCGTTGCGTAGTTTTAAAGATTTAAGCGCACATAGGAATATAGGGACAGAAAAGGCGACTTTGTTTTATACTATGTAGTGATATATGACGAGTCGAAGAAATAATAAATAGAGTAAAATAAAATATGTAGCGATGGATTAGAAATAGGCTTTTATGAAGTTCTAACATCACTAGAACGTGATCGCATCTGGCATATACAACCCCCGAAGAAAGTTGTTGTTGATCATCACTGTTGCCATTCATGGCAATTATTTCTGTTAATAAGTATTCGCAAGGGTGACAAATCATATAATTAAAAAAGAAGCGACAATCCCGCCTAGTTCCTTTCCATTATCGTTCAAACCTTTTTTAAAAATACTTGAGCGACCCAAAAATTAAAAGTTCTAAAATATCGAACTACGAGATCGAATTCGAGGTACCACAGACATTCGGAAAGATTTATGATTTTCTTGAATGCTACATGTCTGTGTCTGTATTTTAGGAAAAAAATTCGATAAAACATAAACAAATAAGACTCGGTTTTACAAATGAAGGTATAAAATATATTCAACTTAAAAAAAGTGTATTGTATATTTAAATATTATAAATAGTTTCTAGTTGTTTTATATAATAAAAATGCGAGGTTTCGGTCTGTTATAATATATGCAGTATATTCAAGCGAACCAGAAAATTCTTTATACAACTGACAAATCCATGTATTGACGTTCGAGCATTTTGTATCTCAACGTGAGCCTCTTACGAACATCAAGATATTTTTGTGTCATTCACCTTTTCATTTGCCGCAGAAAGTCGCCACTTTTTGTCATTAGAAATGTGTTTGTCCACTCGAATTCCAAGGACTGGGCGTAAACAAGATTGTCGTTATCTGAATTCCACTCACGTATTGAGTGTCCAGACAAGATCTGCCAGTGCCGTTAAAATGATAAAAGAGGGATATAACTGGACAGTCACATCGTCGTTTCTTATATTTTGTAGGCCTCATCGATCTAAATATATAGTTTCGAGTTTTCGCAAAAAAAAAACTGTTGTACTTGGCACGTCTTTCAATAAATACACGAGATATGCTAAACAATAATGAGAAATTATATTGCCGACTATGTTATATCAAATTTATGCCGCCTACATTCCTGCAAATAGTTGAAAAATGTTAGTTTTATAATTAACTGTATTTTCATTCTTTAATGCTGTTATAACCATGGAAAGAAATCAATATATACATTACTTTTAGAGTATTTGAAACTGATGGTGTTACTATATTATATATATTATATGATATATATTATATTATATATATTATATTATATATATATATATATTATATTATATTATATATATATATATATATATATTATATATATATATATATATTATATTATATTATATATATATATATATATATATATATTATATATATTATATTATATATATTATATTATATATATTATATTATATATATTATATCGCATCGTGTGTATTTAGAATCAAATTCATGCTGAAGCTTGACTAATAGGCTTCAAATTACAGTATGTACCATTTCGTTGAACTGTGAACAATATGTGTTTTTAGTACATTGAAAATGAATGAATTTCTATCGAGTAAATCACATTTGCGAGTAGTTTTGACTTTATTTTGAAAATAAAAAGTAGCTAAAAGTCATTGAATGCTGTATGAAGTTTAGACAGAAGAAGATATAACAACGCTTGTCTTCAGTATGACAAAGTTCGACCACATGTTTTAAAGCCGGCGAAAACATGCCTGGAAACGTTAAAATAAGAATGACTACCTTCCTTATTCTCATTTCGTTGTTCCTTCTAATAACTACTTGTTCCGATATATAAGTCGTGACCTGTTTGAGCAGTTCTTCACTTCTTAAGAAGATATCAAAAAATGGGTCGTTTTCCTACATGGAATACAAATTGCCTGAAAGATGGGAAAAGGTAGCTATTATGGATGAAGTACATTTTAAATAAAATACATTGTACTGATTTTTACAAGAATTGAAGCTTTCTTCATCAGAAAGAGAATGATTTATAACTAATTTATAGTCCTAATAACTATAAGCTTTTGAGTGCTTTGTGAAAAAATATTCATCGTTTTCCTACATAGAATACAAATTGCCTGAAAGATGGGAAAAGGTAGCTATTATTGACGAAGTATATTTTAAATAAAATACATTGTACTGCTTTTTACAAGAATTGAAGCTTTCTTCATCAGAAAGAGAATGATTTAAAACTAATTTATAGTCCTAATAACTATAAGCTTTTGAGTGCTTTGTGAAGAAATATTCATCGTTTTCCTACATAGAATACAAATTGCCTGAAAGATGGGAAAAGGTAGCTATTATTGACGAAGTACATTTTAAATAAAATACATTGTACTGCTTTTTACAAGATTTGAAGCTTTCTTCATCAGAAAGAGAAAGATTTAAGACTAATTTATAGTCCTAATAACTATAAGCTTTTGAGTGCTTTGTGAAGAAATATTCATCGTTTTCCTACATAGAATACAAATTGCCTGAAAGATGGGAAAAGGTAGCTATTATGGATGAAGTACATTTTAAATAAAATACATTGTACTGATTTTTACAAGAATTGAAGCTTTCTTCATCAGAAAGAGAATGATTTATAACTAATTTATAGTCCTAATAACTATAAGCTTTTGAGTGCCTTGTGAAGAAATATTCATCGTTTTCCTACATGGAATACAAATTGCCTGAAAGATGGGAAAAGGTAGCTATTATGGATGAAGTACATTTTAAATAAAATACATTGTACTGATTTTTACAAGAATTGTGGCTTTCTTCATCAGAAAGAGAATTGAGGCTTTCTTCATCAGAAAGAGAATGATTTAAAACTAATTTATAGTCCTAATAACTATAAGCTTTTGAGTGCCTTGTGAAGACGGTGTTTTTTTACAAGCTTGGTAAATCAAAAGCAGTGTATGGATGTTAAGAGGAGTTTTGTACAAGTTAAAATTATCTTACTAATTTTGATGTAGCATTCATATGCATAATATTCTATAGGACTGTAAAAACATTCATAGTTGCTAATGATAATTAATTTTTTTTTGGGAGTATTTACATCACTTCTATTTGTGATTTCCATCATCATGTTAAGAATCTTCTGAGCTTTTTAAGATCTTCTGAATTACACTGTTTTTATTAAAAAATCCACTATATAACATATATGGAATTGTCAAGCAACTGAGCTACAACAAATGTGGCAATATGCCTTTGGTAGCTTTAGATTCTCAACTGCAATACTTGGGATAGAAATCCATGGACTAGGGGCAGTTTTCATAGCATGAATGTTTCATAATTTTTGTAGTATATAGCTAGAGAACCTTGAGCACTTTCTATCAATCTTTGATGACCTTACATCAAAAACTGTGATGATTTTGCTTGTACTCCTTTAGTTAACTCCGGTTAATTGATGATTATGAAAGGTTATAAAACGTTTTGTTTAATTATTATTGAATTTAAGTAACTATACAGGCCTTCTAGTTACACTAATAATCTGATATTTTATATGGATCAATGAACAATATTGTTCTAACTAAAATTCATGGGTGATAATTATGTGATTCTTGAACTAAGATCTCTATTCACTAGTTTTTTTTCTATTCACTAAATTTAACATGTGGCACAACCTATAGAATACTCCGCTTTCAATAGCACTAATTCAGTAAGTCATAAGACTTCATCCTCTTAAGTGTCCTTACTAGGTTTGAGTAATTCAGGAGTTTAATATGAACTCTATGGTGCAACCCAAGAGGTAAAGTAAAAATGGGTTTCTAAATTTGGCTTTATAGGAGCAATTTTCTATATATAAATAACTTGTAATTTCTTTCAAGTAATCTTTTTTTTTTGATATGGGCTTTCCAGCAGTGTCTAGTATCTAAGATTAAACCCAAATAATTAGCTGAGTCAGAAAATGTATTTGGGTATCGGTAATAGGTTTTTTCCTAAAAAAGATTTTCTGCTAAAAAATGCTTCTGTTTAAAAGTAAAATTTACAAGTACGGATTTAATTTCCTGATTTAGAATATTGCTAGTATATGGCAGATATGCCCTATTATTTGCTTAATTCTAAATTATCCGTCTGGTAAATCAGATTGAAAAAGCCGTCCATATTCTTTTGTTTGACTCAGGTTTAGTTTGTAGAATAACACTTCTTACCACTGCTTCGTACCACATTCGTTCTTAGTTGAATGTCCGAACTGAAGAGTTGACCGTGAAGAAAACTTTTCTTTTGCTGGTAATTTTTAAATGACATTTCAGATCCTATGGACTTGTTACATGATCGAGTGTTGTTCTTTCGATCTATTACTCAGACGACATCGATCAGACCTGTGTCTTCTATTATAGATTATAGTAACTTATTATAAGAGCTATATGCTACATCTAGAGGAGCTGTTAACAATGTACGGTTTAAACACAGAACTTTTAATTTCACTTTTAAACCATTTTATGTTAACTTAAAATAATGAGTATTAATATTATCAATCCAATTCTAATAAAAATTAAACTCTTAAATACAGCTGGTTACATAACGTCCCCACAATGTTTTCATGCATATCTAAATATATGTATATATATATATATATATATATATATATATATATATATATATATATATATATATATATATATATATATATGTCTAAATATATGTCTAAGGGTTGGTCGAATATTACAAACTTCACCTATTGAAGGGTCCATAAATAATCGCCTTTATTACAGATAAAGCACAACGACCAAGTTTAGAACTATAGTTACTGTGAAGCACATGAGCTTCAGCAGTAGTTTGTTAAATGTAGGGTAACTATAACGCAACTAATTTGCATACGTAAGGTTTACCTTTAAACATTCTAAAACTGTTATGACCGTGAACCTTCTTACACGCTTAATATTTCAGAATAAGTACGTTAATTTGAATTTTGATAAGTTCATACAAAATGGACTTTTATGAGATTTATGGGCTACATTAGGTTATTTTATTCAATGTATTGGCAACTGTATTGGACAGGAATTTCTATTTTAAGATGTTCAATGATTGAGACGCTAAAGCATGATAATAATAAAGTAACTGAAAAGTACTAGAACTGTACTAAATATACGATGTTTATCAATCTTAAATTAAAAAAAAACAAAATCAATGTCATTAACAGGTCAATTGAAAAGTCGCCGGTCTGACACATAGATGACGCTAATATAATTAAATCCATTTGTTTATTTGGTTAGCCCTAACCCTCAAAATATGGGTGTATAAATTTGACAGCTGTCGAATTTTAGCATTTTGAGTGAAGAAACTTTTGTTACTGTCAAAAAAATGGATAAAAAGGAATTTTGCGTGTTGATAAAATATTGCTTTTTGAACGTAAAAAATAAAATTGAAGCAAAAACTTGGCTTGATGCCGAGTTTCCGGATACTGCCCCAGGGAAGTCAACCATCAAGGATTGGTATGCTAAATTTAGACGTGGTGAAAAAGGCATCGAAGACGGTAAACTCAGTGGACGCCCAAAATAGGTTGTTATCGACGAAAACGTTAAAAAAAACCACAAAATAATTTCGAATTACCGTAAATTGAAACTAAATGAAATAGCAGACACTCTAAGAATATCAACGACGAGTTGATGATTCGGACCAGTGTTTGAAGATAATCAGGCGTAATAAGCCCGAAATTTTGCATCGATATGTGACAATGTATGAAACATGGCTCTATCATTTCACTCCGAAGTCCAGTTGACAGTCATCCGAGTGGGCTGCACACTATGAACCGGTTCCAAAGCGTGGAAAAACGCAACAGTCGGCTGGGAAGGTTATGGCGTCTGTATTTTGGGATGCGCATGGAATAATTTTTATTGACTAGTTTGAAAAGGAAGGATCATCAACAGTAACCATTAAAGAGGTTGGTTATTGGAATGTTTGAAGGATGAAATCGCCGAAACGTCTGCATATAAAGAAAAATAAAGAGGTGCTTCACCAAGACAATGCACCATATCAAAAATCGATGAATTGACCTTCGGATTGCTTCCTCATCTACCGCATTCTCCAGGCATGGCCCTCAGCGACAAATGGCAAATTGACGGGTCGCTATAATCAGTGTATCACCCTTGAAGGGAATTATATTGAATAAAAAAAACTAATTTTGCCAAAAAAATATGTTATACTATGGTAGGCTGGGAACTTTTCATTTGATGTGTTATATATTTTGTGTATACAATAAGCATGGTGATGGTGTATTAGATTAAAATGGCACTATTCACATCACTGACGCCAGATTACTTTTAATTAAAATCTCGATATCCTCACTGATTAAAATTCTGATATTCGATATATTTATATTCTAAGGTGATGATAATATATACAAATACATACTGCCAAAAAGGGTTAGTTTTGGTTTGAGTAGTATTAGAATATTATGAAATATTTTATCTGGTCATATAATCGTCAGATCTCAACATAATTAACAGCGATGGCGAGTTTTGGAACATATAGTGAGGAGTCGATTTCCATCTCCAATATTGTTAGTGAGAAAAAAAAGGTGCACTAATTAGGTAATTATTTCTTTATCTGACGCCATGGCTCTCTAAGTGGACTGCCGTTGGAACCCTTTTCTTTATTGCTCATTCACTCTGTAGCCCGTTTGCTCACAATCAACGATTTCAGCCAGACTTTCTTGTGAATTAATGATTGTCTTTACTTCACACTACTTAATTTATTCGGACTAATTGCAATTCAAATGAACCTAGGCGATCCTTGATTTGCGTTCTTTATCTAGATTTCTCGACCCTGACCTAAGGAACTATAAAGAATTGTCAGTTTAACGAATTTAACTTAACATCTTCTCTAGTCAATAGCAAATTGCAAGAGTTTTTTCATATTCCAAATAAGCTAGAGATAGCGGTCACAGATAGGATCAAATACTGACAGACAAATTAATACATCAAAATTTATAATGCAACATTGCCGCATAAAATGTAAGTTTAAGTTTATTTTTCCTCTGATAATTGGACATACAGGTAAGTAATTAAATTATGTTTAGTTCTTGTTTTCTTCGTCCCTGTGTTTCCTTGTCATTTTAATATCGTTCTTGAGTTTCTTGTGTTACTGCCTGTGTACATCTGCCTTAATAAATTTAGATTTAATTACTACATTCTCCATAATTAATCTGCCATATCTGCAAAAAAGTTAGTACTAATACATTATCAATACAATAATCGTCATAAATTCTAACCTAATGCTTATATATATTCTGATCAACTACCCACATATCTATGCACATAAATCTCTCATACTCTACATTATAACAGTTATCCTATAATCTTCTCAAAGTTATTTTGTACATATTGCCGAATCAACTGTGAGTTTTAGTTCAGCTTTAGTCGCGGCTAGGACGACGTAGCCAGAAGGTTAAATATCAATCGAATGAAACAAGTAGAACCAAAAATAGTAACTAAAAGTACGACTGAAACAGTCGATAGTGAATAGTAACAAAATAAGTCGGACCGAAAATAGCGACTGAAAACATTCGACTGAAACAGTGACTGGTAAAAAGTAGTAAAATCAGTAGAACCAAATTATTATTATTAATATGTATTAATGTTTTATTGGATAGGCTATAATCAAGTATATATATATAGACACACAGTCTGCGAGGTGTTCATATTTTCTTGTATATGCCCTGTAATTGTCGAAGGCTTCAGTAAACGAATCGTTTAATATTTTCGTTATAAATTTGACTTATATATACTTTAGATTTGAATATTTCATACTCTACATTATAACAGTTATCCTATAATCTTCTCAAAGTTATTTTGTACATATTGCCGAATCAACTCTGAGTTTTAGTTCAATTTTAGTCGCGGCTAGGACGACAGAGCCAGAAGGTTAAATATCAATCGAATGAAACAAGTAGAACCAAAAATAGTAACTAAAAGTACGACTGAAACAGTCGATAGTGAATAGTAAGAAAATAAGTCGGACCGAAAATAGCGACTGAAAACAGTCGACTGAAACAGTGACTGGTAAAAAGTAGTAAAATCAGTAGAACCAAATTATTATTATTAATATGTATTAATGTTTTATTGGATAGGCTATAATCAAGTATATATATATAGACACACAGTCTGCGAGGTGTTCATATTTTCTTGTATATGCCCTGTAATTGCCAAAGGCTTCAGTAAACGAATCGTTTAATATTTTCGTTATAAATTTGACCTCGAATTTACTTTGGGGTTTATAATATGGCGAACTTCGACACCGGCATTTGTTCATGACCTCGCACATTTTAATAGCTATCTGAATAATTCAAAATTAATATTTTCCATCACATCGAATATGCAATTATCTGATTTAGCATTTTAAATGAAATGCTTAGAATGATCAAAATATTAAGCGGAATATTAAAATTGTAAATGTACCCGTTCAGTTTTAAGAATTAATTAGTAAATCAACCATTCAAATTGTCTAAATTTATTAATTAATTCGCGAATGGATTTAATATTTTTCGAAGATTTGTTGATGTTGGAAGTTAAATCTTGGGTTTACTTGTTATAATTATGTACTAATAAACTGAAGGAGAGACTTTCTAAATGTTATGCAGCAAAAATCTTTCATTAATTTCCCAAAATGTACTCCCAGTTTTTTATAATATGCCTGAAAGTTAAAAAAACTTTTTACAATTGTAAATGGATTGTTATTGAATACATCGCATAGTGTAAATAGTACTCTGGCTAATGTTTCGTATTCCAAAAGGATATGTTCAAAATAGCTGCAACATATATTAATAATTGAATAAAAGGTCATTTCAGTACTTTTTAAAAATGACAAAATGATACCGAAATGAACTAATAAGTTCGCGGAACATCATTTATTCATTAGCAGTAGATCTGAAACTTCAGCGCTATTTTAATACATGATCTTTCATTAATAATAATTATAAGTTAATTTATAGAATTTGAATTTTAATTTATGTATTGAGCACAAAATACGGCAAGCTGTATGGCCATAGCTCTCATTTGTAAAAACATTTACTAGAAATGTTAAATGGAATTTTGGGCACTTACTAAGTAGTTTAGGATAATAAACATAACCGAAGTAAAAAGGGTTTTGAGCGAAGGTAAAAACTGCTAACCCTTCAGAAATTGATTGGGAAGGTGTACATTAATAAGATGCAAAACATCTTGTTGGTAGATTACCTCCAAATTGATTTATATATGTAATAGAGATTAAATCTTCAATATAAATAAAGTTGATGATAATGTTTGTATGCAAGTACTAGTATAGTTTTGTACTAGTACAATTGTACTAGTACAATTGATGCTTAACATTTAACACAATGACATTAGAATACCTGGAAAGCATTTATTATATTTCAGCTGTATTATATACTTATTTATTCTATTTATTCTGTAAGAAACGACACAATAAAGTACGTAATATTTGCTTTAAAAAGTCTTTTCGGCAGAATAAATAGTCGTCATTTTGAATATATTTTGATCGATATTGATATCTATTGGTGCATATACCAAATATCAGTATAAGAAATAATCAAGCAAATAACCTAACCTTTAAATTCGACTCTATTGATTTTTCTCTATATAATATGAGAGTTTTTCATTTAATACTGTTGAGTTTTAGTATATAGATGCTAATCGTGTAATGTGGTTTTATTTTGTGGTCAGAAGAAAACTGCTGCCGGATCCTTTCAAAGAGTTCTAGAAGCATATCATGACTCTGTTCCGTAATATTTGGTTTATAGGATTGAAAGAAGATTTATAGAATATGAATAACTAGTAAAAGGGGCAAAGTAAACCTTTTATATTATAAAGTTAGTCAGAAATTCTTGTTCAGATTAATCCAGCACGGTCTGGTACATTCTCTCGATACGGTATCGCTATATAGTTAGAGACATAATAAACATTGCGTTCCTAAACAAATGTTCGATTGCTAAATGCATTCCAAAGTCAGTACTTCATTAAAAGTCGCGAAAATGCGAATTTCTGAGTCATAGAAAAATTCTCAAATACGAAATCAAATAAATGTTTTAAACAATTCTAGGTTATAAACTTTCTCTTATTTTGGAATTGAATGAGTTACGCTAGACAATGTTGCTTCATATGCCATTCTTGCCAAATCTACCACGTATAGACCTCTAATTTCCATTGCCATTGAGGTTGCTTCTAGTGCTTCAGAATTTTATGCCAGAGGAATATGGTAACTTATTGTCATTTTTAATATTTCGCTGCTACCTGCGATATCAAAATTGCTAAACTGCTGTTAATTGAGAAACTACTGCTAAAGCGCATTAAATCATTTATAGAAACACCAGATTTCCTGTTTGGATTTCGGAATCACCATTCAACAGCGCCCAGAGTAACAGCGGTTGTTGAAGAGGCATCTCGAAAAAAATAAATACTGCCCTGCAATATTCCTGGACGCCTCACAAGCTTTTGAATGGGTATGGCATTTGGGATTAATCTACAAAATTAGTAAATTGCTAACGCTTAATTACTGTCGGCTGATGGAATCACATCTTTTCGATAGAAAGAGTCTCGCATGAAGGGACATTTTCGACACTTAAACCTATTTTGGCTGGAGTTCTACAAGATAGAGTCTTAGGACCATTTCTATATCTGCTCTATTCTGTTAATACACTAACAACAAAAGAAAGAGTATTTGCAACATTTGCTGACGACACAGTTATAATGGCAAAAAAACCTATCTCTCTCTAAGGCTATAGAAGTAGCGGTCAACAAGATCAACAAATAGACTAGAACCTTGAAAACACATCCTAATAGCCCCAAATCTGTCCATGTTAATTTTGTGTTACTACAATTGACAAAAATCGAATTATTTCATTTGACGGATGTCCGATTCCTCAATCAGAATCAGCTAAATACCTCGGAATATATATCGTTGGTAGGTTAAACTGAAAACATTATTAAAACAAACATTAAATAACAATGATTGTCGCTACCTAACCGACGAAGAGCTTCATTATGGTCTCGGTATCAAGTGGATACACGAAGTGATTCAAGATTTCACCTTAAAACATGAAACAAGTTTGCTAAATCACAGCGACGTGAAAGCAATATAGATGCTGGACAACACGCTAGAAATCAGAAGATTGAATTGATTGACCAAACCAAACCAAACCAAACCAAACCACACGAACTAATTTAGGGTATAAGTATATTTTTAACTTTAGCTGAAGTAGATTAGTTTTATTCTAATATGGAAAATACATATTGATGTATTAATCTCGTACACGCCTTGCATGATATTAATGCATAACTGAACAGTAGTATACCGAATGTAAGATGTAATTAGTAAAAAAATATGTATCTTTATCTATTATGATTATATTTTGATATAAAAATATATTTACAGAAGTACTCGAATCTTTCTTAGGAAATTCCTTATTTTAACTAGTTCTTATGATTCTATGTATCTCTCTATAGAAAACACCTATAGTTTTTACCCTTTTAGTTACACCATTAATCATTTTTGTATGACCCCATATTGTCTAAGCTAGTCTCTGAACTTGGCTACTCAAAAGTCAGCAGAGAGTCCACTCCAGATAAACCCTAGTTGTTAAAAAGTTCAAAGCTATTGTTTTGTAGATAAAACTATTATCGATATGTTGAAATTGTAACGTTTATAATTTAGGTTAATAGAATTGGCGGTTTCTTAAGCCATATATTTGGAGAATTAATGGTTGAAAACTGCGAATAAATATATAATTTATATTTTAAACGTATAATTTTAAAAATCAATTACAACTTACGCTAAATCATCCTATTTGTTCCAGGTTCCCGAGGGGGTAATTCATCGCCTTCGTATCGCACTTCATCTAGGGGAAACATAAATATGGGATATAGCGGTAACAGTGGATTTGAGAGTAGCGGTTCTCGTAGAGCAAGCAGTTCGGTCAGTCAGGTAACTAACACATTTTTAATTTAAATCATATACTATAGCACTATAGGCGTTACAGCATTAAAATATATATACAACAAGAAATTTTAATTACTAAACAGTCCTGTATAAATTAAAATCTAATGAATACAGAGTACGTTAAACTAAACAATAAACTATAAACTTAAATTACCCTCATTCATCATCATGGGTAACAAATATGATTTGGGTTTTGTTATATGGAATTTGGAGTATTTTTCTGCGAATTATTTATTTGCAAATAAAGGGAAATTCTTTTAAAATTATATTTTTTTATTATAAATTGAATTATAAGTGAATTGTTTCACTAAGTTGAATCATCTTTATTAATTTAATTTTCACATTTAACATTCTCATTTAATATTTCTGATATTTCCTCCAATTATGTTTGTTATTTACGTCGAATTGTGTTGAAAGTTTTGGAAATATTTCTTTGAAGTAGTTAGTTATTGAACTTAGAATCAGGCGGACTTTATCAAGATTCTGAGGATCAGGACCTTTAATAATATGATGCAATACAAATATATCTGAATAAAACTTATAAATAGAGTATCATCTCCATATCCATAGGATTTATTGAACAGTCTTTGTACATTATACTGGACAAAACTGAATATTGTGATAGCCCAGTAGGAAGACAATCAAGAATATTTAATATTTCTTATAGAATACATTCTTAATATTACTTATGAAACATGATGCTTACCAAATCTAACAATATTTGATGCTATTGGCAACATCTACATATTCTGAAATCTTATTGAATAATCCTCGTATACTGTATGATACAAAACTTGACTTAGTGATAGCCCAGTGTAAAAACAATCAAGAATTCTTAATATTTTTTTAAGACATGATACTAACAATATTCTCTGATATAAAAATCATCTGCATACCCTGACCATATATCTCCTATAACAGTTCTCGTATATTATACGGTACAAAACTAAGTCTAGTGATAGCATAGTTCTAAAGTAGTTTAGAGTGGTTATAAAATAATAAGTCTTAGTATTTTGTATGGAAAACACTTTTAATTGAATTTTGTGAAATCCCTGTTTTTTGTTAAGTATGATGCCTTTAAACTGAGATTATGTGTTGCTAAAAGCATTATCTACATATCTTGAGGACTTATTGAACAGTCCTCATTATTATATGGTACAAAACTAAGTTTAGTGATAGCATAGTAGTAAAAGAATCAAGAATTCTTAATATTTCTCATATAATACACCAATAGTATTTTTTATAAAATGTGATACTAAAACTACCAATATCAGTTGCTATAAGTATTGTCTACATATCTTAAGTATCTATTGAACACTTTCTGTATGTAAAACTGACAAAATTGGTAGCTATAAGCATTATCTACAAATCTTGAGGACTTATTGAACAGTCTCTGAATATTATACCGTACAAACTAAGTTTAGTAATAGCCCAGTAGGAAAACAATCAAGAATTTTTAATATTTCTTATAACATCATGCTTACCAAACCTAATAATATTTTTTGATATAGGCACAATCTTCATATCCTGAGAGCTTATTGAACAGTCGTCCTATATTGTTTAATACAAAACTCAATTTATTAATAAACCATTAGGAAAAAAACAGAATTATTTTTATATGTTATAGAGACCTCTCAATATTTTGTATAAAATATGATGCTTTCTAAAACTGACAATATTTGTAGCTATAAGCATTATCTACATATCTTGAGGACTCATTGAACAGTCTCTGTATATTATACCGTACAAACTAAGTTTAGTGATAGCCCAGTAGGAAAACAATCAAGAATTCTCAATATTTATTATAAGACATGATGCTTACCAAACCTAATAATATTTAACTGAGAACTATTTGAACAGTGCTCGTATTACAAAACTGAATTTAGTGATAACACAGTAAGAGAAACAGCTAGAATTCTGATCGGTCTCTAAGCATCGTTAGGACCAAACCCTTAAAGTTATATTTTAGCGAAGGCACGCGTTTGTTATTCGGGTTAAAATATTATTCCGAAACGCCCGACCAAAAAAAACAATTTTCTTCGAGTACGTCTTCGAGTGCTTTCATTTCCAGTTCCTTTTGAGGCGAACCGTTTTTAGATATATAAAATTCATGATATCTATCCTCTGCCTTCCAAATTTCATTTGCTAACGTGTGTACACGATTTGAATTTTTTAAAGGGGAGTGTTGTGGAGCGTGTCGAGCTTAAAAGTTTGCTTTTGTGATGCTAAATATAACGGCATTTCCGCGTTTCGGTTATTTCCGGCCGCGTCCGTACGAGAAAATATTCTCGATGGGGTTCCTTCTTTCATTAAACATCGCGTATTATCGGTAATCGGATTCTGAAGGATTGTCGCTTATTTGGAAGTAAAACGTATTGAAAATAAACTTTGCCATTGTATGTCATTGTTTGGCGATTCTCGTCACAGAGAAATAGAGTTTTAACTTTATAGGAAATTTGTTGACCGAAGAGACATGATTCCTAATAAAACTAACAATATTTGTTTTTATGATCACCATTTATATATCCTGAGAAGTTATTGAGTAATCCTTGTGTGTAGAGCATATTTATATTTTGCGCTTAGTTCTTGTTTCTTTAACTTTGTATAAGTCATTACAGTAAAGTTTTTTACAGTAAAATTTCTCGTTAGTTTGTCCTGTTACTATCTGTATACATCTTTCATGAAAAATTTTTTTCTTCACTTCTTCTAGTATTATTTCTCTCCTAATACATATTAAACAAATGTTCATGTATATTGTGAACAATATAATTAAAGTATATTAATTGTATACTGATCTTTAGTTGTTTCCTCTTTCACTGTTTCCTCTTCCCTGTCTTGGTAATTGTCACCATTGAATAATAAATCAACATTCATTAAATTTTAATCAATCAGTGTCACTTTCAGAAATATTAATCATGTTAATAACTTAGCTGTTTATTTCGAATTTAACAAAACTTGCTCAGGATTTTAACATTTGTCAATTTCTTCTTCAATGTGTCTGATCCAGTTCACAGAAACCGAAGGTGTTATTTTCGACAATGCTTCTTTCTATAAATCCAGTTAAAAAGCCTTTTCGATCTGAATGTCTATTGCAATATCCTATATCACCTCAATAGGATTAAATATGCAGTGATAGGCAGGAAGCCATAATACTCTGTGGCCATAACGTTCAGTAATCTGATCTATCATATATCTTTTTCCAGGCTTATTTTAAAAAAATTAAATTACATAAAATGCAATTAAATATTTCATATATATTTACCGAGTAAGAATTTGAAATAGTTCATTCTTTAACATGATTTCCTCGAAACTTATTTTATGTACTTTAAGCCATTCCTTAATTGCAGCCTTTGTTGGTGCACTTGTTGGAATTTTGTACCAGTGTATTATATATATAGTAGGTATGATAAATTGTACATAACAATAACAGATGGGTCCTCCAAGTTCTTTAAAAGCTGTAGCCACCCTTGGACTTAGAGGAAAACACTAATTCTGCACCAGGAATAAAAACATTCCTGTTTCCAGCATGAAGAACTATATGTCTGCTATGAATCATTAATAAATGCTATGACTTACAAAACCTAATCGATAGTTATTCCAACGTTTACCTTTTTCCATCAACTTTTGTTGTGTTTGCACCATATTTATTATTATCTTGCCATGAGCGATCCAATGCATCATTCTGAAATATTTATGTCTCATTTAAATATATAAATTGATATAATAAATCCCTTCGTGAGTTATCTTTGCATCACTTAAATCCTATATTAACCTACAGCGTATGAAGGGATATTCTGCATCCCTCATATAGTTGTATATGTTTTGGGCTTTCATGGATACCTTCCAGACTAATAATTTTCTCTGAAATAACTGTATTTAATTATATTTCGATTGAAAACGCTACTTACTGTTTTTTAAATTTCGTATATTTGATCTCTGATACAGCTAACAACAAGCTGATCTTGATTCTTCACCTATTTCACATAAAAGCTGTATCTTTTAAGTTTATATTGCTATTTATTCTTTAGAGATATTTTAGTGACCGTGGCCGTAATAATATTTAGTGCAGATGCAACAACAAAATTTTTCTATCTCTCTTAGTTAAGGAGCTTTAAGTCAAAAATATTAATTAAAAGTATCTTAACCAATATACATTTGTTTAAAACAAATGAACCCCTTCAAAATAATGAAGTTTTTACTTGATGGTAGTTTAGAAACCACTTTTTAAAGGTCAGCAAAATTTTGTCTATTAAAACTTTTGATACTGATTTAGTATATACATTCACCTTAAATGTAACTTTGCCATCGCCCCATTTGAACACATTTTGGGTTTAAAGTGTGGCTAATATTTTGATGATTTCTTCTGTTGTATTCCTATAAAAAGTAATATGGATTTATATGAATACAAAGGCTCTATATAAGTAATTGTATATGTGCGAGGTAAAAGCAAAGCTAAATCACACACACAAACAGACCCTTAATCCTTAACTTGGGCTGTTTCTTCCAAGGAAAATGACATCTGATTTTTTATTGCACCATATAAACTAGATGCACAGCACTTTTGAGAATGAAGATATATTATAATCAAATAATAGTTGTTATAAGTAAGACACAATAGCGACATAAACAATTCAAAGAAACAAACAATCGGTTTATAGAAAGTAGTCTATTACATGCCTTTATAGGGCAATTCAAATGAACCAATCAAAAAAGTGGTCTCAGAGCCAGCATTGGTTGGGCCACGCAAAACATTTCCTCGGTTTCGCCTATTTAAGTAAAGCCTCTATATATACTCTATGTATCTAACGTCAGGAATAGTAAGTTTATATTTTATAACGTTTAGACATTAAGTTAATTTAGTTCATTTGTATATATAAATCGGTAGTATAATAACAAGAGTGTTCGATCTCGATTTCCCGATCTATAAATGTTGTTTATCCGGATTCACAGATTGTAAAAAAATTCAGAATCGTTTTACTTCGAGGATTTTGGCTATCTTTAAAAATGAGCTGATAATGTTATAATTCCCAAACTGACTGGATTAATTATCAAAGACATTTATGATCATTACAGCATGTTTTGTTGTAAGCAGAGATAAATTTATTCATGCCATGGATCGCGCTAAAGATGGAGATTACTTCCAAGGCATAAGAAAATGCTTTCATCGGGTCAGGAATTATAGCAATGATTCAGTCAAAAAGAAGGGCGAACTTTGAGGAGGTCATAGAAATATTTTTAGGCACAAACACCCTAATTGTAAAAAAATCGTTTAATGAATTCTAAAAGAATTTGGAGGTTTAGGTTGCCTAATGACTAAATATATGTTTCTCCCATTCCCATCCCGACCACTTTCCATAATACTTTGGAGATGTGAGTGAAGAGCTTAAGAAGTGAGAGACGGTTACATTAGAAAATGTAACTGGGGCTTAGATGTTTTAACAGACCTCTGTAATCTAAACATTGTAGATGATTAATGTTATTAAAGTAGTAAAATAAAAAAATATTCTTTTCACTTCGGACCAAATATTGTTCCTGTAACTTTTTTACATTTATAAAGTCCACATTGGATTACCCGCAATTTATATGCGTCAATTTCTCAAATAAAAAACACAGTATATTTTTGGGACGTAATAGGAAACATAAAGAAAAATTGGAACAATCATTGTTGTGAGCAAAGTACGAATTGAGGATCAGGCATCGATTTATCACGGGTAAAAGGGAACAGCAAAGCCTTATGTTAGTCTCGGAAGTAAAACAAATATGGCGTGCGAAGCGTTTCGGGAAAAAATCGTTTAGAGAAATTGCTTCCTGCGCCTATAAGAAATGTACTAGTTCGGACTGCTTCCAATAAAAACTACTTCCAGAAAAAATACGAACGGACCAGTTTAATTTCGAGCGGTCTCATCATAATTATTATGTAGTTACAAGGTAATCAGTTATCGATTCAATATGGAAACTATAGTATTTAAAATGCCATGTATAATTCTAAATTTAACTACTACCTAAAAATAAAATATAAAAAAATTGAAACGACTTCAAAATTAAATAAGAGACACACAAGTAAAAAATAAACAAACTTAGATTTTTAAACGTTTTAAAATAAAATATAATACATAATAATCGTTGTAACCACTAACTGAAAATCAGCAAAAACCCTATTTAACGTATCTCTATCAATTATGAACCAAAGTGGTCCCATAGAAACCAAATCGTTTTCACGAAAAGGGGAAATCGCAGAAAAATATCTAGTTTTGAGCGCATCTATATAGTTTTCACGTATTTTTTTATTTAAAAAAATCAGATAATTATGCATAATGTTATTGCTGAAATAATATGATGGAAAAGCGGAAGTAGTTAAGTGTTAAAGCTATTTAACGTAAACATTTAAAAAATCCACAATATGATTTCGAATTACCATAAATTGAAATTGAATGCAATAGCAGACACCCTAAAGATATCAACTGTACGTGTACATCATATCATTCATGAATATTTGGGTATGAGAAAGCTCTGTGCAAAGTGGGTGCCGCGCGAGCTCACTTTTGACCAAAAATAACGTCGAGTTGATGATTCTGAGAAGTGTTTGAAGATGATTAAGCATAATAAACCCGAGTTTTTGCATTGATATGTGACAATGGATGAAACGTGTCTCCATTACTTCACTCCGAAGTCCAATCTACAGTCATCTGAGTGGACTGCACACGATGAAAACGCTCCAAAGCGTGAGAAAACGCAAACGCAATAGTCGGTTGGCAAGGTTGTGGCGTCTGTATTTTGGGATGCGCATGGAATAATTTTCATTAATTACCTCCGAAAAGGAAGGACCGTCAACAGCGACTATTACATAGCATTATTGGACCGTTTGAATGACGAAATCGCCGAAAACGGCCGCATTTGAAGAAAAAGAAAGTGCTGCTTCACCAAATAATGCACCGTGTCAAAAATCTATGGATTGGGCTTCGAATTGCTTCCTCATCCACCGTATTCTAGATCTGACCACCAGCGACTATTTCCTTCTCTCTAATCTCGAATGAATGCTCGCTGGAAAGAAATTGTCGAATGAAGAGGTGTTCGCCGAAACTGAGGCCTATTTTGAACCGTGCTACTAAAATGGCATCGGAAAGTTGGAGGTTCGCTGTAATCAGTGTATCACACTGAAGGGAATTATGTTGAATAAAAAAAAACTAATTTTGCCAAAAAATGTGTTTTACTATGGTAGACTGGGGACTTTTCAATTGACGTGTTATTAACGAGATTTGTTCCAATGCCCAATGAACATGTGCTTCAAAAATATTATCAAGAAATGGTCCGTTTAATACCAATTATATTGAACTATGGCATTCTGGAAAGTTTTACATTACAATATGTAACTTATTGTTCGACATGAAGAATGGAATGTCATATTTGAAAACGACTCTGTTATAGTACTTAAATAGCTCAGTGTACTGAAATATATTCCAGACAACATATAATTTGTATTCTATTTTTATACGAGAAATATATGCGGTCATGCAATGGCTTCGCGAAACTTCACGTCGTCTGTGGCGTTCTTTTGATATACAGTCGCATTACGGACAAAGCTGGATACCGTTCGTTAAAATGTTAAGCGGAAGCCGAGGATTGCAATTTATGGAGTCATTTTAAAAGTACATAAAGAAGAGTCGTATATCAGCCAAGTTGTCGATTAACATAAATTTTACAGAAATCCGGTAGACATAAGACAATTTAGGATTCAATGTTTCACTTCCATAAATTATGATTTTGTTATTTTTCTTTTATTTCAACTGTAGATAATTTTAATGGTTTTTACTGAACATTTTAAAAGGAATAAGAATATTGTGTAGGCGATAAATTGGGACAAGTATCTAACAACCGGTGACGATGACAACGGATTAATTTAAAATTCTAACAAATTACATCAACAAACAACACGGCGATTCGACCAAAAATGTTCTTTACAGATTGAAATGCTATGAACAACAGATCGAAAAAAAAACTACCTGGAATGGTCCAGAGAGACGTTATTCCTAATTAACGCTTAACAGGCCGCTTTTGTTCCGATCTATAAGCCACTCGGTATAAATCCGTTTTTCCAAAAACAAATGGGATCACACCACGTAAATAAACTATATTGCCCTCTCCGTGTACCGAATTGCGTACAATTATTTACAGAAAATTTCTTCAAATGAGTAAAAGCATCTTATTTTGTAACTATAACTAATATTAGTTCAAGTCTGATAATTTAGAACTGATGATTACTATATATGCTAGGTTTCTCAATAAGTTATTCATCAACGTAAAGCTAGACTAGAATTTGTTACTTAAACTCATTCATTGTTTACAATAAATTTAAAGATAATATGTTGAATAAATCATTTTATTCACAAAATTCTAGGTTTTAACTCATTCTTGATGAACAAAACATTCTCCTAGCTACATAAAGATCTTTAAATTTCGACATACATTTTAACACCCACAATAGCGTCAACATTCTATATAATAACATGATTCCCCACATTATACATCAAAGCTTTCTTTCGTTTCGTCAAAATTTGCTCAAAATTTCGCACTTTTCCACAATTGTCTTCTAAAATTAGTTTAATACAATCATTGATCTCGCCTAATTGATCTATCCCGAATAATAGTCTACTTGGCGTATCCTTTGCTTTACGGGATACCAACGGCGATTGTACCAAAAATGTTCTTTATGGATCGAAATGCTATGAACGACTAACTAAAAAAAACTGTTCCTAAGACTTTATTCCTAAAACACTTGACAGGCCGCTTTTGTTCCGATCTATAAACCACTCGGTATAAATCCGTTTATCTAAAAACAAATGGAATACACCACGTAAACAAACTATATTGCCGTCTCCATATACCGAATTGCGTACAATTGTTTACAGAAAAGTTCTTCAAATGAGTAAAAACATCTTATTTTGTAACTATAACTAATATTAGTTCAAGTCTGATAATTTAGAACTGATGATTACTATATATGCTAGGTTTCTCAATAAGTTATTCATCAACGTAAAACTAGACTAGATTTTGTTACTTAAAGTCATTATATGTTTAAATATAATATGTTGAATAAATCATTTTATTCACGAAATTCGGGGTTCTAGCTGATTCTTGATTAACAAAACATTACTAAAAACAGAAATTGGTTTGCAACCATCAAAATGTGAACTTTCTGGTGAATAAAATTCACGTGACATTGCAAAGTTATAAAAATGAAGGATATGGTTTCGGAAGATCACTGGTCGATCAAGACAAATTTAGCAAAAGCTTTTGGAATTTGATCAGACACGCTTTAAGTAGTACTTTAAGTAGTAGACAGTACTTTAAGTACATATAACATAAGACATTAAATGTCACTTTAAATACAATATAATACTAGAATTATTTAGCTTTTATTGTGGCAATGATTTGGAATCAAAATACGATGTTAATCAGTGATATTACCTAAAGTAACATTTTAGCTTTTAAATGAGTTAGTATTTGAAAACAAGTAAGAAGATATGTTGCCATTGGTGTTTTAGAATTAGTTATAGTGACATTATGTTTCAGAATTATTAATCACTAAATGAAGTGGTGGGAAACATCACATAATTCAAGTGATGGATACCGTTCAATATTTACAAAAAAATAGAATTGGGCACTTCATATCATAGAACACTCATACTTTGATTAAGAACTGATCTCGTTACTTTATAAATATCTGCCTATAAATTAATTTTAAAGGTTTTACAGCAGATTATGTAAAGGTATTTAAATCGAATTGGGTACATTTGTAACCACCATTACGTTGAAACCTCACAGGTAGTTACAATTTGGTGAAAAAGTTGACTAAAGGATATCTGAAAGGTACGGTAACCATTCTCCATGGATTTCAGTATCTGAATACTGGTTCCGACATTTTCAATGTGACGATTTTCACACAAAGAGCGTCTAGCGAGAGAACAATTTCTATAAAACTAATTTATAGGCCTCATAATTAATATAAATCCACATATTCATTACCTAGTTGTAATAAAAGTTCAAAATAAATTTAAATCAAATAACTACCTTTTTATTGTATTCCAATTGTCCTTTTTATCAACTAAAACTACATTTTAAAATTCGGTAAAACTTTAATGATAAAATTAAACATTTCGATTTTGGAGCCCAGTTACATATTTGATGAGGAAATGGTCTCTAATTCTTGGTTTTTCCTTGGTCTAGGTTTCTCAATATATTACACCGTCTTTTTATAAAAATTCGAAATTATTTTAGAAAAACAATGATCAAAAAACTTTGCTTTATTTGTAACTGTTAATTGCAGAATTATATTTGTAATAGGTCAATTGAAACGTCCCCGGCCTACCATAGTAAAACACATTTTTTAGTAAAATTAGTTGTGTTTATTCCACTAATTCCTTTCAATGGTGATACACTGATTATAGCCACACTCCAACTTTCGATACCATTTTTGTAGTACGATTTGTCCTTTGCTTCAAAATAGGCATTAGTTTCGTCGACATCTCTTCATTCGCGGCAGTATCCGGAAACTCGGTATGAAGCCAGCCAGTTTTTTCTTCAACTGTATTTTTCCCTTCAAAAAGCAATATTTTATCAACACGCGAAATTCCTTTTTATATATTTTTTTCGCAATAACAAAAGTTGATTCACTCAAAATGCTATAATTCGCCAATTAATGATCCGACAGCTGTCAAATTTATATACACATCTTTTGAGGGTTAAGGCTAACTAAAAAAACATATGGATTTAATTCTAGTAGCGCCATCTATGTGACAGGCCGGGGACTTTTCAATTGATTTGCTAAATACACAACACATGTCTCACGATATCACTTGTGCTTTTCTCCATATATTACAATATAATGATTTATCATTTTTAAATATATAAGTTAATAGTAAGAAATTGAATATTACTATTAATATTACCATACTAAAACTAATATATTATATGGGGCATATTTTTATTGTTATATATATTCAATATGTTATATAATTTATCTAACTATCCATTTTATATTATTATTTTGGTTTAGTTATATAAAACTATTTAAATTATAGATATTAGGCTATGTAGTAAGTATATATTAACATTCAGTATCCCTGTTGTTTTAAATAAAATTAACGTCAAAGCTGCCGAATATATTGGATCTCAAACTTGATTTATCTGAACTCTATTTCAATCCAAAGTCCTATAACTGTAAAAATTCCCCTTGTAACAAATTGTTTATATTTATATCACTATTCCGGTATTTAAATGTTTCTGTTCTAAATGAATTCGTAGTGAATCGTAGATGAATTAATGTGAGATAATTTGTAGTAGATACTGTACGAAGTTTTCCATCCAAAACGCCATAAATTAAACAGGTGGGGGTCCCGCAGGTCTCGGGGGATGAGCAGCGACGACTCTGCGCCGACCAAAAATACTCCGAGGAAGCCGGCCAAGGCCTGGGACTTGGACTCAGCCTCACCACTTACGGATCCGTGGCCTATCAGCTGAAAGATGCAAATCTGGAAGCTAGCGGTACCTGCGACTTTGTCTGCAAAGCCTTACGAATCGTCAATAGAACTAGTAAGTAATATTATTAAATAATATACACATTATTTAAGTTAAATTGGGTTTTTATAAATACAAGTTTCTTTAATTTTGTTGTCTGGTGTAGATTTAATCAATTCATTGTCATTAATACGATATTACTTGATGCTCTTTCAAATTCTTAGTAATTTCTTAACAATATTTTATAATTTTCCATAATTGTAGAAGTTTTAGTAGAAAAGCAGCATATCTAAATTTGACTTTATTTAAACTTTATCTATAGAGTATTCAAGTGTCATTCAAATTCCTATTTTAATGAAAGAAACAGTAATAATTACGTATTGAAAATTATTTAAAGAAAATCTTTTTCAGTTCTGTTGCATTTCATCATTTTTTGTAACGATATGATGAATGATCCCTTCATACTGTGCAACTAAAATTTGGAAGTATTCTGAAGATGTTTCTATGGCCATGGTGTATTGTACGGTGTTATATGCAATGAAGCAGTACTGAAACCATCTCTTTAGTACTGGCAGATTTTGTGTTGTTTTTAGAAAATTACAATTGGGCACAAGAAAATATTGTTTTATGTGATTTTAAACTAAATTTGGAATAATAAACGACTTTCTATATACAGGAATGGACAAAATAATTTAAATTCCTGAAGTATTGACAACATTTGTTTATAAATAATGTATTGTTCTACCATTTGCTTTTAGATTAGCTGAAATTCTTCTCGGAATAATTTTGTTTAGTATCTGAATAGTTTTACTCACTGATGTTGGAGATGGAAATCTGCTCCTCACTCACTCATCTAAAACTCATAATGTTTGAATTACATTAAGGTTTAGCAATTGTACTAGTCAGAGAAGATTTTCAATAATATTTTAATGCTCTTCAAACCCAGAATGAACCAATTTATCTGTATTTATGAGCGCATTATCTTCTTGGGATAATTATATTATTAAGACAATCTTGGATGAAATGGAAACAAGGAAAGGAGGAAAGACAATTTTACCATATTTTATAATAATGTCCAAATTTTTATTTTTTGATATTCTCGGAGTGTTTTGCCTTTCCACATTTGTTGAACAGTTTTTAAAATTATGTTAGGTGATCTTAATCATTGTGTTACGAATTATTGCAGAATAACTTTAAAAATGACAAATAATTCGGTTGACCTGTAATTAAAAAGTATTTTCGTGAGCCTATTAGGTATTGTACCAATCACTGGTTAAATTGAATTAACATATATGTGTGATTATTTCAAATTATTTCAAAATTATATTACGCTAGTTACATTTACCTTGTAGTCTGTTATGACAATAATTTAACATCTATTTTATATTTTTAACTTCACATATTTGGCCTTTCTAAAACATATCTCCAAGCATTTTCAACTAACCAAAATTAAACTATAATCTTCTGTAAGTATACATATAAGCAGAAACTATGTTATGTTCTTTTTAGGACTGGCTATTCAATTTTTCAGGCGCGGTATGTTTTAGCTCAGGCCAATCGTCGATAAAAGTTTTGAAAACTCATTTCAAATACACATTTCCGATGTTATATATCATCTTTTGATTTTACCGTTTTGCCAACTTTTTCAATATATCTGAAATAAAAAGTTTAGCTGGTTTCTTTTTGAGCAGAACCTAACAGAACAGGAACATCTTCGAAATTGGTTTTTCATACTACTATTACTTAAGTTTATATTTTTGCGTGTAGAGTCGAATGATTTTAATGAAATTGCGTTTTTGTTTCAGTTGTAGTTACCATATTACTGGTCTGTTTGGCCATATTGCCTCTAATCATGCTTATTATGGGTAAGTACTATGTTTTCGCTATTTTAATTTAGATAAGATAATCAAATTGAGAATTATATAACAAGTACTAGCTGACGGGGCAAACGTTGTTTTGTTAGAAAACTAACTTATTGCAAAAAAAACTAACTTATTGGAAATGTGTTTGGATGTGGTATATGAGTGAAAAAGGCATGGAGCGCTATGAACGATGAATGAATATAAAAATAACAAAACACCAAATTTTAAAAAAAAATTATTATAAATTATTTTAAATAATAATTATTTTTATCAGTAATTCATTACATAATATTAATCTCTTAATGCTACAGCGTGAACAATATTAATTGTTAGCCCGTCTTTAGCTAATACAAACAAACTTGATGGTTTACCCACTCGAGAGCATGCAACGTATAATATTCCGTATAAAAAACACGGTGTGCTCAAATCTACGCCACAAACAGACATTGTTTGGACTTGGGATTTATTAATAGTCATTGCAAATGCCAACCTAATCGGAAATTGAATACGCTTAAATTAAATTGGCACGTATCTGGGTATAATAGGTATTCGTGGTATTAATATATTTTCACCTCGAAACCTGCCATTTAAAATGGTAGCTTCGATAACGTTTTTCATTAATTTTTTAATGACTAATCGCGTACCGTTGCACAGCCGTGGCGGGTTCAAATTACGAAGCAAAATAATTGGGGAACCTTTCTTCAATTGCAAGTTATGAAGTGGCATGCCTAGCAATTCCAGTCAGTTCAAAAACTCTGTTGGAAAATTCACAGCTTCAGTGGCATCACAAAGTGTATCAATAGATATATATGATACCAAGTCCCCTGGCAATAACTGTTACCCGAGATTTATGTAGTTTGTACGTACATCCGGAAATATTTGTTCAATGAGAACACCTTGCTATTCAATTATTACGTAGTTTTTAATAATAAATTGTATTCAATAATATTAGTTATTAATAAATAAATAATAAAGTTACTTGAGAATATATTTACGCTGAGATAACAAAAAGGTCTAACTACAGCGCTTGACGTATAAATACTAATCATAATTGAAAACTGTAGAGGGAGTGAGAGAAGGCTTTTTGTTTGAGAGATATAGGAGACCATCTTCATTGCCATCTCTATTCCGTGCTGTTTATTGGGTGAGAAGTGACACCGATAGACACACGTAGGGGATAACTTACCAAGTGATAATAATTAATGCTATCGAACGGGATAAAAAATGACAAAATTATTAAAATGACTATTGAAAAGCAGGGATTGGTGATAGAAAAGTAAACATTTAGGGTTGTATGTATTTTTACGCCACTTAACAAAACAATTAAGAAAAAAACTCTGTGGTGGACACCCCTTTTCACATAGGGGTTTTCACATTTTATTGTTTATATGCGAATTTTCGACACTGCAATATGACAGCAGGCGGGCCTCGTTCTGGAAGAAAACGGAGGTCTCGTAATCCTGAAAATGTGACTCAGGTGCGCGATAGTATTGCAGAGTCTCCAGAAACATAAATTCGGAACGTAGTTTCCAGTTACACATTTTTGCACACTGTTTAAGGCGAATTTTTAAAACTGATTTGAACATGTGCGAATCAAACTTTCTCAGAAAACCAAACTTACTTATCTTTACTTTGAGCAAAGATGTTTATATAATTTCTATATACTAGTAATCTAATTCCAAATCTAAGACCACATACAATATAATGTATATATATAATTTCTTCATTTCTTTCAATTCCTTTTTTTTGCCTGTGCTCAGTCTTTTTGCTTCTTTCCTTCCATCTTCTTCTTGCTTTTCTGGAGTATTTCTGTGACACATTCGTCCCAGTTTCGCTTAGATTTTTTCTTCTCCGTCTTAGCATACCATATTGTTTTTATCTGTCGTCTGTCCTCCTTGCACTGTAGTGTTTTCTTTATTAATTTATTCATTAACATTATAAACAGTGTTTTAAATAAAATATCCCCAAGTTTTAGTTCTGTTTGGATGATATTTATGTTTGCAGTGACAACATTGGTATTACGTATAATGCATGTAATTATATTTATATTATATAATAATTGGTATTCTATTATATATTGAAATTATCAGTGAAAACCCCTTTAATATTATAAATGATTTTGCGGAGAAAATACGAGTAAGGTAATAGGCTCTCTTCCCTCCAAGCATAACTTTTATATGAAAGAACTTTTTAAGCACTTAGTAACTTTGACAAGAAAATTCTATATTGTGCTAGTTGCCGGCGTAATATAAGCTTATATAAGAATTTATCGTGGGAGTCTTTTGATGTACCCAACCACTTTGTTATATAAATTTAAAATGCGCTCAAGTATTACTTTATGGATTTTTTCCGCATTTAATTTATATGAAAATTAAAATAGAGAGGATGGAAAATAAGGGGCATGATCAAGTAATCGGTTTGATATTAACTTTAATTAATTTGGTTATCGGATAATAAAAATAAGGATCTTCTGAATTTTTATATTATTTTTCAAAGCCAATGTATTCATATAAATTTCAAACCTTAAGGAATGAAATATATTCCGATTTTATTGATAGCCCCTTGTAACTGTTCTGGTTAAATCATAACTTCGTTGTTATAGAAGTTCTGAGATTTCTGGGTGAGAAGCTTTACACCATTAAGAAAGTTTGGGGTAAGATATTGGCAAGTTTATCTGCTTAAATTCTTGACGAAGTCAAATCTCTAAATATGAGTAGTATTGAATTATGGACGTAACATTTAGTATATTTGGTAGCGGGCTTTACAATGTGGGCTATGCAGTCAGTTGTGATGCTGGTCCAGGTTTCATTCATTTTCTTCCTAACCTTTAAATGTATCATTAAATAACCATTAAATTATTTACTAGCAGTTAAAGTGGAATCCAAGTTATAAAACTTCCCTTGTTATAAAGTCTTACGTAAGTTGCTTAGAAACTATCTCATGGTTTATCTTTTGTTCCTAATGACACAGCGAATATAAAAATGTCTAACTGCCTCTATAATTTTAAGACTTTTAAGCTCTTTCAAAAGTTAGCATGGATGATATTCACATGAAAATTTCCTGGAAGATGTTTGATGATGCTTTGATGATCCTCAAAACAAAACAGAAGATTTTTGGCATTTTAAAATGTGTCAGTGTTTACTAGCAATATGCTGGTCATAGTAGGACCTTCGTCGTTGAGGATGTCGGGATGTTGAGTGACGTGAATGAGAGAATAATTTGAACACCAATATATTGCCGCCCAAATAATGACCGAATCACTTCTGTAGGAAGCAGGTAGATCGTAGACTTCTTTTGTTGATTTTCATATATAAACCTCATCACCTGCGGATAAAAAGATAAGCAGTGATTCATAGAACCGTACCACATTCTTCCAATCATCAAACGTTCAGGTTTTATTGTCGTGGCACCGCTCCTTCTTTGGTTATCGTTGTTTTCCATTATAAGTGCTTTGTAATCGCTGCTCTTCCTTGAACATCAGCTTTATGAAACTCGCGTCATACTTCTTTTGTTAGAAGAGCATTACCCAAGGGAATATTGCGTTCTTCTTTTACTATTGATATGGTAGCATTTTCTAGCCGCAATAATTTTAAAACTTTATCGGGCTCTGTCAGATAACTTTGTATTATGCTTACTATTTCTCAGATGACATTTCGCCATACCGTACGTACACTGTCATTACCTTGGATACTGTCGTTGGTAAAGTGTTAAACAATCATCAATCCTGAGATCACACGATTCATCAATCGCGTGTTCTAAATGTCGCAGAACAAAACGAATAATGAACTGAAATGTAACCTACAAGACTTCGCATATAAACTGAGCGATGCCACGAGATGTATTATATTGAGTAGTATTCATATTAACAGTTCACCTGGAAAGTCCCCGGTCTAACACATAGATGTCGCTACTAGAATTAAATCACTATGTTTATTAGTTAGCCCTAACCCTCAAAGGATGCGTGTATACATTTGACGGCTGTCGGATCATTAGTTTGTGAACTATAGTATTTTGAGTGAAGCAACTTTTGTTATTGTGAAGAAAAATGGATAAAAAGGAATTTCGTGTGTTGATGAATGAATGATTGAAGAGCAAAAATACAGTTGAAGCAAGAACTTGGCTTGATGCTGACTTTCTGGACACTGTCCCAGGAAAATCAACCAGGAAGTATTGGTATGCTGGATTAGACGTGGTGAAATGAGCACCGAAGACGGTGAACGCAGCGGATGCCCAAAAGAAGTTGTTACCGACGATTTTTTTTAATTATAAATATTTTATTAATAAAATCTAAAAAATGATTTTAAATCACTGTAAATTGAAATTGAATGAAATAGCAGACACCCTAAATATATCAATTAAACATGTACATCATATCATTCACGAATATTTGGGTATGAGAAATATCTGTGCAAAGTGGGTGCCGCGCGAGCTCATTTTTGACTAAAAGCAGCGACGAGTTGATGATTCGGAGCAGGGTTTGAAGATAATTAAGTGTATTAAACTCGAGTTTTTGCGTCGATATGTGACAATGAATGAAACAAAGCTGCATAATTTCACTCCTAATTCCAATCGACGATCATCTGAGTGGACTGCACATGATGAACCCGTTCCAAAACGTGGGAAAACGTAACAGTCGGCTGGCATAGTTATGGCGCCTGTATTTTGAGATGCGCATGGAATAATTGTTATTGACTCCCTTGAAAAAGGAACGAGCATCAACAGCGATTATTACATAGCGTTATTGGACCGTTTGAAGGACGAAATCGCCGAAAAAATTCATGAAGTGGGCTTCGAATTGTTTCCTCATCCACCATATTCGCCAGATCTGGCCACCAGCAACTATTTCTTGTTCTCAGATCTCAAAGGAATGCTCGCTGGGAAGAAATTTTCGTCGAATGAAGAAGTAACCGCCAAAACTGAGGCCTATTTTGAAGCAAAAGATACATCGTACTACAAAAATGGTATGGAAAAGTTGGAGGGTCGCTATAATCAGTGTATCACCCTTAAAGCGTTTTATGTTGAATAAAAATTCCGTTTTTTTTTTGCTGGTTTAAATATTGTAGCTTCTCAAAGGCGTGAATCTATTAAACACCATAAATCTCGCATTGCCTTGTACTCTCCCAATCTACGATAAGACAGCGTTTAAAACAAATTTGAATTTATATTGGCTAAATCTAAATTCAGTACGGTACATGCAATAAGTTCCACTGGCACGTACGCGTAGATAACCACGTACTTACGAAACTTATGCTAACGTAAACAAAGGGCTTAGTCGCATTTGGTTTATCGCTTGAGAGTTGCAGAGATGCGAATATTATTCTGCATTTTCCCGAGGATGAATATCTAAGCGACATAAATAACGATTCGTAACTTTGAAACTTATTGAATTTTCAACGGAACGGTTTCGAGGCTTACGTATTGCGTCGAGATAGTAAATTTAATAAGGCTCTTATTTGCATTAAATCGTCCAGTTTAGACCAACTTATCAAGCCTGGTATATCGATAATTACAGTATTTCTATATATATATACATATATATAGTTCTTTCATATAAAAGTTATGCTTGGAGGGAAGAGAGCCTATTACCTTACTCGTATTTTCTCCGAAAAATCATTTATAATATTAAAGGGGTTTTCACTGATAATTTCAATATATAATAGAATACCAATTATTATATAATATAAATATAATTACATGCATTATACGTAATACCAATGTTGTCACTGCAAACATAAATATCATCCAAACAGAACTAAAACTTGAGGAACCTTTATTTCCAACACTGTTTATAATGTTAATGACTAAATTAATAAAGAAAACACTACAGTGTAAGGAGGACAAACGATAGCTAAAAAGAATATGATATGCTAAGACGGAGAAGAGAAAAATGTAAGCGAAACTGGGACGAATGTGTCACAGAAATACTCCAGAAAAGCAAGAAGAAGATGAAAGGAAAGAAGCGAAAAGACTGAGCACAACCAAAAAGAAAAGGAATTGAAAGGTATGAAGAAATGACATATATAGATTATATTGTATGTAGTCTTAGATTTAGAATTAGATTACTAGTATATAGAAATTATATAAACATCTTTGCTCAAAGTAAAGATAAGTAAGTTTGGTTTTCAGAGAAAGTTTATTTCGCACATGTTCAAATCAGTTTTAAAAATTCGCCTTAAACAGTGTGCAAAAATGTGTAACTGGAAACGACGTCTCCGAATTTATGTTTCTGGAGACTCTGCAATACTATCGCGCACCTGAGCCACATTTTCAGCCTTACGAGACATCCGTTTTCTTTCAGAACGAGGCCCACCTGCTGTCATATTGCAGTGTCGAAAATTCGCATGTAAACAATAAAATGTGAAAACCCCTATGTGAAAAATACATACAACCCTAAATGTTTACTTTTCTATCACCAACCAATGCTTTTCAATAGTCATTTTAATAATTTTGTCATTTTTTATCCCGTTCGATAGCATTAATTATTATCACTTGGTAAGTTATCCCCTACATGTGTCTATCGGTGTCACTTCTCACCCAGTAAACAGCACGGAATAGAGATGTATATATATATATATATATATATATATATATATATATATATATATATATATATATATATATACTAGCGACCCTCCCCGGCGAAGCAGGGGTGCAATGCTGATACTAAATTAAATACATTACAGAAAAAATATGTACGTTGTATATATAAAATATATATGCCTATGTCACTCAATGAAAACGTGATTAAAATCGATCCAGTATTTTTGGTTCATTCATTACTGCCCTTGGCCTGCACGCATTAAATTTGGAGTAAAACAATTCCTCTTCCCCTATACTTACTATGAAGATTTCCTGCTATCTTTGGAATATCTAAATTCATACAATTTTTATTACATTACACATTTTTAAACGCAAATTTTAAATTTGTAATATCTCCGAAAATATTTGTTTAATTTACATGCTGTAAGGAACCATATTGATCTATATTAATTGCACACTGTATTTAAGGTACTTAATTCGATAAGGATTAATGCCGTATTGCTTAAAATAGCTTCGTAAATAAGCCATTTTCTCACGTAAAAAGTAAACAATAAAAATGGTTAATGTGGGTTATCCCTAAAAGATAAACATATACCATCGCGGACTTTTTGTAGACCTTTTTATGGTGTACAATACTGTAGTACATTAATTTGATCTAACTCGTAGGGTTAGGCAGCGTTTTTGCTAATTGCTAAATAAGCCTAAAAAAATAGGTTAATTTACGACATCACGTTAGAAACCTCTAAAATTAGCAATGTTGCCTTAGTATATTATGCACGTATTATACATATAAACCTTCCTCTTAATCACTCTATCTATTGAAAAAAACCGCATCAAAATCCGTTGCGTAGTTTTAAAGATTTAAGCGCACATAGGGATATAGGGACAGAAAAGGCGAATTTGTTTTATACTATGTAGTGATATATATATATATATATATATATATATATATATATATATATATATATATATATTATCATTATTTAGATATTTTCATTCGAAAAGTATAAAATCAATTGTAAGGAAGATCATTTTATTTCGGATCATCAATATGGTTTCACGTTACATCATTTCAAGACTGATCAGATTCGAAGGATCACCAATATCATAGAAAAATCACTAGAAGAAAATTAAATTTGTCTTTCACTATTTTTAAATATTGTTCAATCTTTCGATAATTTTTGGCATGAGGGTATAAAGCATAAGATTAAAAGGCTTCTCCCTGACCAAAACCTGATGCATACTTCGGAGTCAAACAAGAAGGTACTTGTCTAACTAGGACTGGAAAGAATTGGGACCAGTTTTTTATCTGCGGTATATTCTGGAGTTGCCTACATGTAACATAAATGATGTTGTTAGATTTGCAAATGACATTTTAATCATAGCCAGTGGATATAACAACTGAAAAGCATAGTACTAAAATGTATACAATATTCAAAAATGTTAAAGCATATATATAGTTGACCGATTCTTCAGATTCAAACAAGAAGATGCCTATTTCGACTTGACGAAAATATAGGCGTGTCACAAGGAAGTCTATTGGCACTAATTTGTTATGTGTCGCATACTTGGGACTTGCCTACATTCAATGATGCAATTGCAGATAACGCTATCCTAGCCATTGAAGGTAACAACACTGAATCAAGCAAAAAGTTACAAGCAGCTACTGCCGAAATGCCATACGGGATAGAAAAATGCCGTATCAAAATATATCAATGCATATTGATTTCATCAACAAAAGAATCAATCATTAACCAGTATATATAGATCAGCAGCAGTGTATGTTGAACCCAGGTGGGTTGTCACATGTTAAGAAAAGATGTGAAGAACTTAAACTGGAGTACAAGAAATGTACTAGTAATTGGCTAGATATTCAGTCTAAGTCAGTATATATAGTATATTCAAAACAGCAGTGAACCCACGTCATCTCAATTGAATTGATGACGCATTATTGCCGTACCAATGTAATGTTAATGTAATGTAAATGTTATCTCATATAATTTATTTTAACATTATTATACATCTAATGCATATATTACCGAATCAAACTTGAAACTACAAATAATTATACAGCCACAATAATTTATAGGTTAGTGTTGTTTTATTATATTTACATTGAACTTTTTTTCACACTTGTATATGTAGAATTCTAGACGCGTTGTTGTATGTACTGGTATCACCCAAAGGCCTAATCTGAGTATCTAATCTTTGTATATCTGAATATTTACTTTTATTAGAGAGCATATTTACCTTTTACCTTTTTCGTTGCAATCTTTCCTTGTAAATTCATTTTGATGTTACTGTATTTTTCCTTAGTTTGTTCTGTTACTACCTGTATACAGATTTCTTGATAAAACTAGATTTAATCACTGCATTCTCCGTAATGTATTTGCCATATGTGCAAAACAGTTATTATTATTTCTCTTCTCATACACTTTAACTAAACGTTCATGTATATTCTGAGCAATAACACACATGCACATAAAGCTTTTACACCCTATAATCCAATTTCCTACAGTTAAAGTGTATTAATTATATACTGGCCTTTAATTGTTTCCTCATTTATCACCCTGTCTGGGTAATTGTCAGTGTATTTACCGAGTAATAATCTGAAATAGTTTCTTTAACATGGCTTCTTCAAAACTTATTTTATGTACTTTAAGCCATTCCTAACTTGCAGCCTTTGTTGATGCACTTGCTGGGATCTTCTCCACCAGTGTACTATGATATGGTGCATTGTCCATAACAATAACTCATGGTTGCTCCAAATTCTTTAAAGGCTGATTTTCAAACTACTGTCAAAACCAACCAAGTTATGGTTAATTTTTTCATGGTAGTTACTCTTAGCCACAGAATCCTCAATACATTCATGAAGCATTATTGCATCCACTAAAAACAACTGTATGGTGTGGAATTCATGCTGGAAACTTTATTGGTCCCTATTTTTATTGTATTAACGAAGGTGTTGCAGTTAGTGTTACTGCTGAACGGTACCAAGACATGAATCGAAATTTTCTTGTGTTAGAAATGAAAGAACAAAGACTAGAGGATATATGATTTCAGCAAGATGAGGTCACAGCACGCACCGCTCGTTGAAAATTTCAATTATGACGTTTTTTCACGACGACTAATGTCGCGAAATGGCAATTTAACATAGTCACACAGATCTCTGGATTTAGCAGCGCCTAACTTTTTCTTAAGAGGTTTTTAAAAATCAAAAGCTTATGTGAATAAGCCCCAAATCGTTCAACATTTTAAAGACAATGTTTGTCACGAAATTGAAGAATTTCAACCTCAGATGTTGCAGGATGTAATGAAAAATCCTTTAAAAAGGGCTGAAAGTTGCATAGCGAGTCGCTGTCATTATTAGCCGATATTATTTTTCAATCACAACGGAAAAAAATGTCCAAATAAACTTTTTATGAAAACGAAACTTACTTGTCTTTTCTTTGAGCAAAGTTATTGGCATTCAAAATGGTAGCGGTATTTTTGTCCCACGTTGTGTAATTTTAAATATATCATTTGTTATTACTACAGTGAGGCACTAACTGGTATAAATTACAATAAATCTAACAGTGGTGGTTATTATTCTAGCTATCAAATAGTGCCAAAAATCATATTAAATTAAGATCGAAAATAAAGCTAACGAATTATCGTAATCAACCGAAAATGTGTTGGTTTCAAAAATCGAAAAACCGGTCTTGAAAATAAACGCGCCAGAATTAGTCCGCTGCAATACAAATTAAACAGAGAACATTCATTTACGTTCGAGTTGTGAATTGGTCGGGTTGGTTCATTCGGTCTCATATGCAATCTACTCTATTAAATTAAAACGTATTTGCGTGAGGTGCAAAATTTCATTAAAACGGTGCCTGATTTATTTTGTAGCGACAGAGAACATTTGTTTATTCGGTTAGTTAATGAGTGTTCCGATAATTGAATTGGGTAGTATATATTCGACGATGAATTGTTCTTTTTTTTTGGTGTTGTGGTTTTGTAGACATGTAGATAATATTAATGTTTTTATATAGTCCTTGATGAAAAAATCTTGATAAAATTGATACAAGGGGTGTAGTAAAACACTAGAGTTATTTTCAAACTACATATAACAATATAGCCCGTTCAATAAACAGTGAACTCACGTTATATAAACGTATGGTGTTAGAATATCGCAATCCAACATAACAAAATACTAAACGATATAAATTAATCAAAGAAATATAATATCGTCAATTTTATAACAGGTCAATTGAATTATCCCCGGGCTGCCCCACAGATGGTGCTACTATAACTGAATCCATATGTTTTAGTTAGCCTTAACACTCCACAGATGCGTGTATAAATTTGACAGCTGTCGGATTATTAGTTTGTGCATTATAGCATTTTGAGTGAAGTAACTTTTGTTACTGCGAAAAAATGGATTAAAAGGAATTTCATGTATTGATAAAATATTGTTTTTTGAAGAGAAAAATACAGTTGAAGCAAAAACGTGGCTTGATGCCGAGTTTACTGACACAGCCGCAGGAAAATCAACCATCAAGGATTGGTATGCTAGGTTTAGACGTGTTGAAATCAGCACCGAAGACGGTGAACGCAGTAGACGCCCAAAAGAGGTTGTTACCGAAAAAACATTTAAAAAAATCAAAGAACGATTTTGAATTACCGTAAATTGAAACTGAATGAAATAGCAGATACTCTAAATATATCAAATGAACGTGTACATTATATCATTGACGAATCTTTGGGTATAAGAAAGCTCTTTGTAAAGTAGGTACCGCGCGAGCTCACTTTTTACCAAAAAATACGATGAGTTGATGATTCGAAGCAGTGTTTGAAGATGGTCAAGCGTAATAAACCAGAGTTTTTGCGACTCCATCATATCACTCCGAAATCCAATCGACAATCCAGTCGACAGTGGAATAATTTTCATTAACTACCTTGAAAAAGGAAGGGCCATCAACAGCCACTATTACATAGCGTGAAAACGATGGCAAAAATCCAAGAATTGCATCCTCATCCACCGCAACCTCGATATGTGGCCCCCAGCGATTATTTCCTGTTCTTATATCGCAAAAAAATGCTCGCAGGGAAGAAATTTTCATCGAATGAAGATGTGATCGCCGAAACTGAGGCCCATTTTGAAGCAAAGAACAAATCGTACTACAAAAAGTTGGAGCGTCGCTATAATCAGTGTATCACCCTAGAAGGGAATTATGTTGAATAAAAAAAAACTAATTTTGTCAAAAAAATGTGTTTTACTATGGTAGGCCGGACACTTTTCAAATGACCCTTGATTTAAAGAGCATCAGTGTCAGAGCTCCCATCCTGAAGATGTAATAGGGCAATTGTGAATCGTCTCCTACCTTCAGTTAATAAACGCTGCTGAAATCCATTATCCAATGACATTTGACAGGTAGAAGATAGCATAACTCTGAAACTAAATAAAACCCTTCTATTCAACAATTCGTAAATTAAATTATAAATTTTAATTTAATACGACCGCTACATATTCCTAGAGTAACTTTACATCTTTTTAATTAACCAATAGTAGTTTCTGATTTATGGTGCTCTAGTCAAATGCTTTGTTAAAAGTTGACTGACTTTATTAAGGGTTATTTTAAGCTTCTTATATCAGCTGATTAGAGTTGTTTACGAACTTCCTGAAAATATATTCAAGAGCGTAGGATTGCTTGTTAGGCAAGCTAAGTTTGAATTGTATATTCCCAAAGCTTGGTAAACAAGATGTTTTTTTGGGTGGCTTTAATTTGCTCGCGATTCGTAAGATGGCATACGGGCTGCAACTGTACGGAATATCGAAAACTTTTCGCCATAATTTGTTGTGACTATCGAGAATTGTTGCAACAGTAATAAAAGGTAAACTTTTAAATATAAGGAAAAGAAAATTGCTGCAATTTTTAAAATAATTTGAGATACTCCTGTTACGATATGATCCATGAATAATTGTTTTTCCAAACGTTCTGAATAATATGTACGCTCTCAATAACACTCTAGCGCGTAATGTGTTATTTTCATTGGACGCCAATTACGCTCCAGCGAGTTAAATGTGCGGTGGTCTTTCTAAGCCTTGTATTTAGTTCGTCATGAGCAGTCATTACGTGCTTAGTTCCGACTTGTCCTTTTTGATTCATATGAATTACAGAACTGCATATGGCAGGAAAAATATCGATATAACAGGGCCCTCTCGTCTTAAATGTGAAAAAATAGATATAAAACGTGCATCAACTTTACAATAAATATTCAAGCAATCGTACTCCAAATAATGACTTCCAAATGGTGAAAGTGCTGCACAGATTCATCAAAAATAAGTGAACGCCATTTATTTAAATTTTGATGTTAAATAAACAAGCCAACAGTTGAAGAGTTCATTGAAACTCTTAAAATTATCGATGTAGAAAAATTGGGGAATTTAGTTGAGGAGTCTGGACCTAACCACACTATACTAACTGAAATTCTGTCCACTTTCTGGAAAATGTTCTTAATGGTGAAAAGAAGATTGTGAAAACGGAATAGTTTGCAATGAAAAACATAAAAAACCCGACATCACTTTTTCTCCAACTTTGTATAACATATATTAACACATTTTAGGTATAAAAAGGTTGCTTTAGACTTACGTATAGCTCCCAAATTACTTACAAACTAATGTAATTAATTTAGTTAATTATCCAGTACATTTTATAGATGTTATTTATTAATGAATGTAAACTATATAATATTGCGTTAGATATTTCACGTATGGGGTACTGAAAAATATCCAGCTAATAATACGTTTTGAATAATTAATTATAGTTGGAGATATCGTCATAAAATATTAATATATAATTGGGGCGATAAAAACTATTTTAAAATATATAATATATTTATAATTTTTGTAAAAACTATAAAACGTATATAGTTATTGTATTTATTATCTCGAATTAGTTATTTATAAATAAATTTATACTTGTTTTATTCATGTTTAAGTTTATTAAAATATTGCTAAATTGTAAGCATAACTTGGTGAAAATTTGCTGCTTTATTGGTATATATTTCTTAACTTAATGTTTCTGGTGTTAATGTTTAGAGAAGATAGGAATGGTACTACACATGTATTGGAACATTGTTTATAAAGGTTTATTTTCTTGAAGAATATCAAAGTTATATTTAGATATAGTGCAAAACTGAAACGAAATAAAATTTAATGTATGAAAATTTGATAAAATTTGATTTTTATAGTTTCATTTCGCGAATAATCGCCTGTGTTTTTTATTTTAAAATCTCCATTTTACTAACCACGCTTTATATATGAACTGGACCTACTGCTTAACGTCGGGTTCGAATTACGGTCCTCTGCATTAGGCCTACAGACTGGCCAGTGATAAACTTAGAGGCTATCCCAGAAGATATCCGGCCTTACCCAGCTTAGTTACTGGCTTGACTGTGGCCATTTTTCTTGACGGATTTTGTACTCTTACCTTATGGACAATTACAACTCTGTCTCTTCACGTTGGTTGTTTACTACTTGTCGAATTTGAGAAAGTCGTCTATAAATACTTACAATTACAATCACAAACACAATATACGTCCATTTTCTGTAACATGAAATACCAAACTAGTGGACCAAGGCGACAACAAATCTGTTGTTCTTTTTAATGTATCATTTTTATTAAATTATTAGCTTAACAATATTGCTATATTGTTGTTATTTTCGAAAATATACGAAAATATATTTGTCGGATTTCAAACTCTTGCCTAGGACAATCACAAATTTTAAACAATCACAAACAATTAATTTTAATAATCAATACTTAATTATTATTAATAAAATATGACTAATACGAGTAATATTACCAATATTTTCCTTAAAAATAAATCTTATGTAATAAACAATGTCATACCCGTTTTATACAATGTTATATTTATATATAAGGAAAATATTTTTCCCATAAAATTGATGCGGATGCTATTGTATCTCGTAAAAATGTCTAGTATGTGGGGGAATCTCGAGTAGCTTGTTTATATCACATTAAATCACTTCAAGACTGGATAATAATGCTCTGCGACTGAAATCCATGGGAAATTTTACGCAATTTGAATAAGAAATATATTGACAAACTCTCTTGAAGATCACATATTTTATATATTTTACAAAGTTTCACAAAGCAGTATATTTTAATTGTTTATTTTTACAGCGTTTCATTTACATTCATGGACTTCCTCTAATTTCTTCAGTTATTAATCATATATATTATCCACATAATATAAAAAATTACAAATAATTCATTCAATCATTGAATTTATTTAATTTTTCTTAATTTATTTCGCCCTTTCATATACATATGTCTATATCACTCAATATATATATATATATATATATATATATATATATATATATATATATATATAAACAATAAATAAAACTTTAAAATTCTTCAAGAAATAAACATTTATACACAATGTTCCAATAAATGTGTACTACCATCCCTATCTTCTCTAAACAGTAACACCAACAGCATTAAGTTAAGAAATATATACCAATAAACAGCAAAATTTGACCGAATTATGCTTACAATTTAGCAATATTTTCTATACTAATTTGAGATAATAAATACAATAACTATATACGTTTTATAGTTTTTACAAAAATTATAAATACATTATATATTTTAAAATAGTTTTTATCGCCCTAATTACATATTAATATTTTATGACGATATCTCTAGCTATAATTAATTATTCAAAACGTATTATTAGCTGGATATTTTTCAGTACCCCATACGTGAAATATCTAACGCAATATTATATAGTTTACATTCATTAATAAATAATATCTATAAAATGTACTGGATAATTAACTAAATTAATTACATTAGTTTGTATGTAATTAATTTGGGAGCTATACGTAAGCCTTTAAAAGCAACCTTTCTATACCTAAAATGTGTTAATATATGTTATACAAAGTTGGAGAAAAAGTGATGTCGGGTTTGTTATGTTTTTCATTGCAAACTACTCCGTTTTCACAACCTTCTTTTCACCATTAAGTACATTTTCCAGAAAATGGACAGAAATTCAGTTAGTACAGTGTGTTAAGGTTCAGACTTCTCAACTAAATTCCCCAAATTTTCTACATCGATAATTTTAAGAGTTTCAATGAACTCTTCAACTGTTAGCTTATTTATTTAACATCAAAATTTAAATAAATGGCGTTCAATTATTTTTGATGAATCTGTGCAGCACTTTCACTATTTGTTATATATATATTAATAATTATATTAGTTATAATATATTAAATATTAATATATTAAAGCAACATTGATTGAAAGAAAGGAACTGAGATGAATTTGAAATTAATGTTGATAGTATGTACACAAAATATTTTTAAATTACATTTTCGATTAGTTCTAATATAGTGACACAATGTGTTTATAGCTTAATTTCGATTACTATAATTTCTTAAGGAAGATTCAACTGGCCGTTATTTTGCTATTTTTACCATCAACTTAAAAGAGATGTCTTTGGAAATCCGGATGGGTTAGGAATTATTTTGTGGATTTCTCTTAATTTCAAATTTCTTTTGAACCTGTTTTTCATAATATAAAAAATGTTTTAAATTAACGGTCTTAGTATTTACAATACTTTTTAACTCAGAACTTATAATTTTCTTCAAAAGCACAAAAAAGTAACTCAAAAGTTTATACAATATTAATGATATATCTAATTATATGATATTGCGTTGCTTGCATACTGCTAGATTCCAAGAACTAAAAGACAAAACTTCATATAACTCTAAATCTATCGTATAATAGGAAGAGCTAGCAGCATCGCTATAATGTATAAATGTAGCTCTGAATGACAATTATCGATGGTCTATGGTTTCACTTCTGTCTATACATTTTTTCATTATATAAACTTCTTTAACTATGCCACACCTCACATTTATTCTAGTCACATGAGTTAAATATTCTCAAAATGATGTCAAATATATGGCTTATCGTATTTAATATATATAATTTGTTCAAAGTTATTTCGTACATACGTCATATAGTTATGTGATATCAAAATGTCGCAAAGTTGCACCATCAGCTCTGAGTTTTAGTTCAGCTTGGCTTTGAACAAAATTGTTATCGAATATAATTTATTTTAACATTATAGTACATCTAAAAATCACGTTTCCTCTTTCCTAAAAACCTCTTATCACTATTGCTTTCAAAAATTTTGCATACGTCTGCCAACCGGACGAATTTGAGAGGTTCATTCATTTACGTGTTCGAACTAATCAGACAGCATTGTGTCTCTTTTTAACCAAAATAAAATTAAAAGGAACATATTGTCTGATTCTAAAACGAATTCACAAATTGCGACAGGAAATACATTAAACATCGCGATAACGTATGTAAAAAGAAACATCGAATAGACTATAGAAGTATATAAATCAAAAAGCATTGTAGGAAAGAAACAAAAAACCAAGATCCCTCTTTTATTCCTTTATTTGTTAGGTTTCTGAAACTTGAACTTTACCAATTGCAGTAGAGACCACTTTATAACAGTACGATTTAATTTTTGGTTATTCTTACAGAAAAAGTAACATTTTATTTTGTTTTCGGTAGAACAGAAAGGGAAAATATATTTTTGGGGTACGATAATTATCAATTACTTTCTATTATAAGTTCGTCTAGAGTTTCTAAATAGATATCCACCAGCCAGACTGACATAAGATGATAAATAAGCATTCTAGTGGAAAGCAGCATAATTAAATTGTATTTACTTGTCTCTTATAAATTAGGACGTCTTCCTATAGTTTATTGTTTTGTTTGTTTGTTTTTGCCCTTAATCTGAGAATGCTATAGAATATTTTGTATTCGTATTATTGTTTTCTGTTAAAACTCTTTCCTTTTGTCAATTCGTTTAAATAAATATCGGGAAAATAATTTTTGGCTTTCGGCAGAAAGTATTTGTATAACTTAAAAGATAATAAAAAGTTTGTTACTGGAAAAATTAATAATATCAGCAAGTATTTTGTGAGAACAAAATCTGGTGGGTGTTGTGGGTGTATAAATAAATACCCTAGGTTCGACGAAACGAGAAGTAGCGTAAAATATTCTCCATCAAAATATGTTCTGTAATATCTTAAGATTGAGCATAACAGGCCAATTAAAAAGTCCCCAGCTTACATTTTTTGGCAAAATTAGATTTTTTATTCAACATAATTCTCTTCAAGGGTGATACACTGATAATAGTGACCCTCCAATTTTTCGATACCTTTTTTGTAATACGATTTGTTCTTTGCCCCAAATAGGCCTCAGTTTCGGCGATCGTCTCTTCATTTGGCGAACATTTTTTCCAGCGAGCATTCTTTTGAGTCCTGAGAACAGAAAATATCGCTGGAGGCCAGATCTGGAGAATACGATAGATTACGAAGCAACTCCAAACCCAATTCATTAATTTTTGCCATCGTTTTCACTGACTTGTGACACGGTGTATAGTTTTGGTGAAGCAGCACTTTCTTTTTCTTTTCTTCAAGATGCTATAATTCGTAAGCTAATGATCCGACATTTGTCAAATTTATACACGCATCTTTCGAGTGTTAGGGCTAACTAAAAAACATATTGATTTAATTCTAGTAGCGCCATGTATGTGTCAGGCCGGAGACTTTTCAATTGACCTACTATAATAAACTCTGATGTTTACAAAAATCAACTATACTTTTGCATATAAGCACTTTCTTTTATTTCAGTTCCCACTATTATAGTACATGATAATATTACCAAATAAATTCCATTATTGCATACTTTGTTATTGGTTTCTGCTTTTATGAAATTCCAAAAACTTTATGGAAAGCCCGTTTTATTGAGCGAATAGGGAGCATCGAAAAAATTCATATAACCAACTATCGAGTTTCCTATTGTTTCACGAATTTTTCGATACTGCAACGTTCTCAAAGGCAGAGCTAATATGGCAATTTACTGCTTTTTGAAATCGAACAAAATTGCCAATAATACAGTGATCTGGTGCTTTAGTTTATTTTTATCGGGGTCAGGGAATGAGGTCTTTGAAAGAACCCAAAGGAATATAAAGGGTACAATTTAATCCCAAATTTTTACCGAATTTCTGTTCACCATTGTAAAGATTAATAATATATGAATATATTAACACATAAAAAATATTTAACATAAAAATGTGACGAGGAAAATAAAATATATATTTTGAAATGTAAGTTGTATTCTTTAAAAGAAGTGTATTCTGAGCTTTGTGTTTCTAAATATTTCTAAGTGATTATTTGGACTATTAGCAGGATGTTGCAGTTAATATTAAGTATTTGAAAATTATTCAGTTATTATTGTGTGTATATACTAGATAATTTCGATTCAGATTAACGAACATTAAACTGTGCATATGCCATTGACTTAAAATCAGACCGCAGAAGCACCAATAATTGGTATACTAATTTTAGACGTGGTGAAATGAGCAGCGAAGACGGTGAAAGCAGTGGACGCCCAAAATAGGTTGTTGCCGACGAAAACTTTTGAAAAATCCACAAAAGGATTTTAAATGACCGTAAATTGAAATTGAATGAAATAGCTCGTTTTTCGTATCGCGAGCAGTGTTTGAAGATGATCAAGCATAATAAACCCGAGTTTTTGCGTCAATATGGGACAATGGATGAAAAATGGCTCCATCATTTTACTCCGAAGTTCAATCAACAGTCATCCGAGTGGATTGCATACGATGAACCCGTTCCAAAGCGTGGGAAAACGCAACAGTTGGCTGGCAATGTTGTGGCGTATGTATTTTGAGCTGCGCATCGAATAATTTTCATTGACTACCTTGAAAAAGGAAGTACCATCAAAAGCGACTATTACATAGCGCTATTGGATCGTTGGAATGACGAAATCCCCGAAAAAGGTCACATTTGAATAATAGGAAAGTGCTGTTTCACCAAGACAATGCACCGTGTCACAAGTCACCGAAAACGATGGTAAAATTCCATGAAATGGGCTTCAAATTGCTTCCTCATCCACCGTATTCTCCAGATCTGGCCTCCAATTTCTGGACTATTTCCTGTTCTCAGATCTCAAAAGAATGCTCACTGAAAAGAAATTCTCTTCGAATGAAGAGGTGATAACCGATACTAGTGCCTATATTGAAGCAAAGGTCAGATGGACAGGAAATGTAAAACATAATGTAAGATATTTTGATTAACATATATTGTACCAGTCTTCCCAAAAATTTAAACGAATAAATGATCAGAATATATGCAAACCCCTAATACTATTAATATTGTTCATATATTCTCTAATTAAATTTTCAAAGTATATATTTCTATACATAAATAATAATTTAACAATATTTCTTAAGAAAATAAAAGGCTAAGTTGGTACAACATAATTTTTTAAATGTAAATATAAGTTGGTATTACTACTACAAAGCTGTATTCCATTAGGCCGTCATTTCAGTACAAATTTTAATGGAGAGTACATAGTCTGATGATGTATAAAGATACACAAAGTACATCAACATCAAAACCTTAAAAACGCAAATCTTGATAAATTTTCCGAAAATCCATTCATAAAACTTTTATATATATCGATCATCTGTTAAAATCTATAATAGACGTATTCTAAAATTTTAAAATTTTGTTACAGGTATTCAGTTTCTTCGTGACTGCCCAAGGGAACCAAATATACCAATCTACATGGTTGTTGGTGGAAGTTTGGGGTGCGTGAAAATGGGATTGACGTTATGGAACCAACTACATTCTCGCCATCTAGATTCGTCTTCAGTAAACGCTACTTCAATTGGTTCTAAAGTGGCATCAGTAAGTTTAAAACTAGTTTTTAATATGATTTCATTGTTCCTAAACAAGAACGAAGGAGTCTTTAAAAGAAATTAATGGTACTGTAGCTCCGTTAGCATAAATCAACGAAAGTGATTTTATTGTTCATTTTGGCAATTCCTTTGACAGTTTTTTAGCATCAGATCAATCACTGAATTAGTACATCTATGGTCAATTTATAAAGACTGAAATATTTTTAAATTACATCGATTACGCAAAAATCTGTTGGATGTTATATTTTTGCATTCATATTACTATTAGATGCCTGCATGTATTCTGATCACATTAAAAAGTTATTTATTGATAAAATTTTGTAAAATATGTATTAATACATAAAAAATTATGTTGGAGTGGCATCGATCCGACCGTCGATCCATTTTTGCACTTCTTCCGTCGTTTGAAACAGTGAGTCAATCAAATCATGCTGTATCAATATTTTAGAGTAATAATCAGAAGGCGCTATACCTGGTGAATATACTGTGAGTGTCTTATGACATCTGGACGAACACTATCATGCAAGAAGTCTGTTACTATCTATTTCAGCTCTTTTCTGCAACTATACATTGTTGAATTTGTTTATAAATATGTCGAGAGACCTCTATAATATGCAAACTATATGCGGAGCAAGGCTTGAATTTTTCGCTTGAATGTTGATATAGATGACTTTCCTTCACAAATTCACGACTTTTTATAGATCTTGGTTGTCGTAGTGTGGATATTTTTCATTAACAGTTATAATGTACTACAAAAATGTATTCTTTTTTTTCTTGGTAATAAAACCTCTATACTCAAAGATTTCTAAATGGTAAGTCAGAAAGTCAATTCGTATATTTATCACTATGGGGACAATATTTCAACATATTAACAGGTCAATTGAAAAGTCCCCGGCTTGACACATAGATGGCGCTACTAGAATTAGATCCATATTCTTTTTCAGTTAGCCCTAACTCTCCAAAGATACGTGTATAAACTTGGCAGCTGTCGGATAATTAGTTTATGAATTATAGCCTTTTGAGTAAAGCAACTTTTTTTATTGTGAAAAAAATTGATAAAAAGAATTTTGCGTGTTGAGAAAATATTGTTTTTAAGGGAAAAAATACAGTTCAAACACAAAAACTTGGCATGGTGCCGAGTTTCCGGACACTGGCCCAGGAAAATCAACCATCAAGGATTGATATGCTAAGTTTAGTCGTGGTGAAATGAGCACCGTGAACGCAGTCGATGCCCAAAAAAGGTGGCTGCCGACGAAAACATTAAAAAGCTCACAAAATGATTTAGAATTACCGTAAATTGAAATTGAATGAAATAGCAGACACTCTAAAGATATCAACTGAACGTGTATTTGGGTATGAGAAAGCTCCGCGCAAAGTAGGTGCCGCGCGAGTTCACTTTTGACCTAAAACAACGACGAGTTGATTATTCGGATCAGTGTTTGAAGATGATCAAGCGTAATAAACCCGAGGTTTTGCGTCGATAAATAAAATTTTTAAAGCTATAATAGCGATTGGTCACAAATCCGGCATAAAAATATTCTCGGTTTAAGGACTTTATTCAATATAGCCCATATACGATAGATATACCAAAATATATACTATCAAACAAGAATTCAAAGCTCTTTTCAAGAATATATAACATTCGATCCGATTTACACCTCAATAGGTGCAAATATTAAATATAAAATTTCTTAGAGCCAATTCAATGTCCCCCTCGTGAAAGAAACGTGCGAAACGGAAGGACGTCAGCCCTCCATAAAATCCGAAGCGGAAACAACTAGGTAGGAGATAAAGGTGTGAAAAGATCGAAAGATCTGGAATCTTTTACCCTACCGCGCGGTGCCAAGTTCGAGAGAGTCTCGGTGTAAGATATTCCACATGGATAGTTCAATGGCAATTCGATGAAGGGAACTGAGGCAAGTAACAGGTCAATTGAAAAGTGCCCGGCCATCTATAGTGAAATACATTTTTCTTTGGCAAAATTGGCATTTTTATTCATATTAATTCTCTTCAAGGATGATGCACTGATTATGGAGACCCTCCAACTTTTCAATACCATTTTTGTAGTTCGATTTGCCCTTTGCTTCAAAATAGGCCTCAGTTCAGGTGATCACCTCTTCATTCTACGAAAATGTCTTCTCAGCGAGCATTCTTTTGATTTGGAGCAGTGTTTGAAGATGATCAAGCGTAATAAACCCGAGTTTTTGCATCTATATGTGACAGTGGATGAAACATGGTTCCATCATTTTACTCCGAAGTCCAATAGACAGTTATTCGAGTGGAATGCATAGGATGAACTCGGAAAACGGGGTTATTAGATCTAGAACCGGAAATAGTCGCTGGTGGCCAGATATGGAGAATACGGTGGATGAGCAAGCAACTCGAAGCCCAATTCATGGATTCTTGCCATCAAATACGGCCTGTTTTTCGGCGACTTGGTCCTTCAAACGGCCTAATAATGCTATGTAATAGTCGCTGTTGATGGACGTTCTTTTTTCAAGGTAGCCAATGATGATTACTCCATGCGCATCCCAAAATACAGACGCCATAAATTTGCCAGTCGACTGTTGCCATTTCTCACGGTTTGGGGCGGGTACATCGTGTGCAGTCCACTGTGATTACTGTCGATTGGACTTCCGAGTGAAATAATGGAGCTGTGTTTCATCCATTGTCACATATCGATGCAAAAACTCGGGTTTATTACGATCATCTTCAAACCCTGCTCCGAATCATGAACTCGTCGCTGTTTTTGATCAAAAGTGAGCTCGCACGGCACCTACTTTGCACAGAGTTTTCTCATACCCAAATATTCGTGATTGATATGATGTACACGTTCAGTTGATATCTTAAAGTGTGCTATTTCATTCAATTTCAATTTACGGTCATTAAAAATTATTTTGTGGATTTTTTAAAATATTTTCTTCGGTAACAATCTCTTTTGGGCGTCCACTGCGTTCACCGTTTTCGGTGCTCATTTTACCACGTCTAAACTTAGCATACCAATCCTTGATGGTTCATTTTCCTGGGGCACTGTCCGGAAACTCGGCTTCAAGCCAAGTTTTTGTTTCAACTGTATTTTTTCCCTTCAAAGACCAATGATTTATGAACACGCGAAATTCCTTTTTATTCATTTTTTCACAATAACAAAAGTTGTTTCACTCAAAACGCTATAATTCACGAACTAATGATTCGACAGCTGTAAAATTTATACGCGCATCTTTAGAGGGATAGGGATAATTAAAAAATATATGGATTTAATTCTAGTAGCGCCATATATGGGTCAGGCCGGGGACTTTTCAATTGACTTTTTAACTATGGTAAACACGATCATTTCTATATGGAGATTTCTCTGTGTGTTTCGGAATTATATGGAGAAGAAGCCAAAATTAAAATCAAGCTAATTATTCCATGCAATCTTCTTCGGATACTATGCTTTTATTCTAATGCATTTCTAGTTTGCGAAATGATTCTTGTCTTGCATTTATGAATAAGCCTTTAAAGCATTCTTCAACTCGGTTTAATGTTCTTAGTCTACAAAAATGTATGATCTCGAAGCAATAACTTTAATTCACTGTAAAGGAAGTTCAAAAAACTGTAAATCAGGTGATGGAACGAGGGTGAGTGTGAGAAGGTCAATTATATCTCTTATAATTATCTGAGTTATATTTTTTCCATATTTTACATTCAAACTTCTCACTATGTATTTTCCAAATAGTCTTCCATACATGAATTACTCTATCACACAGATCTCATTACCACAATTAGAAAATCAATTAGCAAAACATTTCAATGACATTGGTCAAACCTCACGAATAGAGAACTCTTCTAGATTTAACGAAATTTTTTTAATAACCCTTTTCTAAATTATAGAAAAGCTTTTACTGCAGACAACGCCGATAGAATGCTGGGTTCTTTATAGATATCAATTATATCCCTGATATTTATTACTGTTAGAGATTACTGGTTAGATCTATTATGCCTAGTACCGATTTTGATTTTGCTTTTGATGCTGAGGACACCTAGAAAGTGCCTTATATGCCTGCTCTTGATACACAAAACCACTTTATTGCATTTGTCTGCTTTGTTTGTTACAACATAGTGTTGAATTTAAAATTTAGGTGAAAACAGAAAGAGTCACAATATTTTAGTTTTACCAGTAATCAGAATGGATAAGACGGATGTCTACCGAGATGATCTCTAAGTTGATTACTCCCCAGTCAGCTCAGTGCCGACTACCATGTTTCGAAGCCTACGTTAAGTAGTATATCCACTCCAGATAAACCCTAGTTGATAAAATGAAGACTGTGAAGAACCTGTGTGTGTGTATACCAAAGCAAAAACTTTTAAAGTTTAAAACTTGTTTCTTACTTTTAGTTATTTTTGTTTTATTATATACTAGCGACCCGCCCCGGCTTCGCACGGGTGCAATGCTGATACTAAATTAAATACACTACAGAAAAAATATGAACGTTGTATATAAAAACATAGCGGCCAATGAAAACATGATTAAAATCGATCCAGTATTTTTGGTTCATTCATTACTGCCCGCATTGGCCTGCACGCATTAAATTTGGAGTAAAACAATTCCTCTTCCCCTATACTTACTATGAAGATTTCCTGCTATCTTTGGAATATCTAAATTCATACAATTTTTATTACATTACACATTTTTAAACGCAAATTTACATGCTGTAAGGAACCATATTGATCTATATTAATTGCACACTGTATTTAAGGTACTTAATTCGATAAGGATTAATGGCGTATTGCTTAAAATAGCTTCGTAATTAAGCCATTTTCTCACGTAAAAAGTAAACAATAAAAATGGTTAATGTGGGTTATCCCTAAAAGATAAACATATACCATCGCGGACTTTTTTGTAGACCTTTTTATGGTGTACAATACTGTAGTACATTAATTTGATCTAACTGCTAGGGTTAGGCAGCGTTTTTGTTAATTGCTAAATAAGCCTAAAAAATAGGTTAATTTACGACATCACGTTAGAAACCTCTAAAATTAGCCATGTTGCCTTAGTATATTATGCATGTATTATATATATAAACCTTCCTCTTGAATCACTCTATCTATTGAAAAAAAACCGTATCAAAATCCGTTGCGTAGTTTTAAAGATTTAAGCGCACATAGGGATACAGGGACAGAAAAGGCGACTTTGTTTTATACTATGTAGTGATCAATTGAAGTTATCTAATAATCTATTCATAATACTTATTTTATTATGTTTATAGTTTACTATCTTTTATACTGTCTATATTACTAAAACACACTAAATAGCAATTAAAATAAAATAAAATTTTATTTTTGCTCTTACGCCTTTATATAGTTTTAATTAAATAACTTACTAATAACTAAACAATTAACAGAGTATAAAGTAATATAGAATGTAGTTTTGTTCCAAAAATAGTATACAGTTTACGTTAAGTTTTTGTTCTTTGAAGAAATCTGTGTAAATGTGGATTAGCATGGGAATTAGGGAGTATAATATATGCTAGTATGTTATTTCGTGACGTCTGTGTTCCGATCTTATTCATAACACGTACAGAAATAGATAATTGGAAGGCAAATTTGAGATGAATATTTCGTTATATTCCCTTGTATGTCTGTCGCTAATTATTACTATTGAGGTCACTTGAATTTGGATTAAAACATGATACATCAGGAGTTTGCATTTGAAGGTATTTTGTGTGGTATTTTGTAATAATGACTTTATTTAGATCAAATTTTTATTCTGACAATCTGGCAATGTGTTTTAATGTCGTAAAACCATTAAGAGGTCGAAACCAACATTTTGACGTTTTTGATAATATATTATATGGAAAGTAAGGCCACAACACCTAACGAAATAAGTAAAAAATAGTATTATGTATAAACTTATAAATGGAAGTGGGATATAACAGGTCAACTGAAAGTCCCCAGCCTAAAATATAGATGGCGCTACTAGAATTAAATCCATATGTTTTTTAGTTAGCCTCAGCCTAGCCTAAGCCCCAACCCTCAAAAGATGCGTGGATCAATTTGACAGCTGTCGGATTATTAGTTTGTGAATTAAAATATTTTGAGTGAAGCAACTTTTGTTATTGTGAAAAACACAGACAAAAAGGAATTTCGCGTGTTGCTAAAATATTGCTTTTTGAAGGAAAAAATACAGTTGAAGCAAAAACTTGGCTTGACGCCGAGTTCATGAATATTTGCGTATGAGACAGCTCTGTGCAAAGTGTGTGTGTGCCGCGCGAGCTCACTTTTGACCAAAAACAATGACGGGTTAATGATTCGGAGCAGTGTTTGAAAATGACCAAGAGTAATAAACCCGTGTTTTTGCGTCGATATGTGATAATGGATAAAATATGGCTCCATCATTTCACTCTGAAGTGCAATCGACAGCCATCTGAGTGGACTGTACAAGATTAAACCGCTCCAAAGCATGGGAAAACGCAACAGTCGGCTAGCAGGGTTATGTCTTCTGTATTTTGGGATATGCATGCAATAATTTTCATTGACTACCTTGAAAAAGGAAGGACTATTAGCAGTGACTATTATACAGCGTTATTGGGCAGTTTGAAATACGAGATTGCCGAAAAACGGCGACATTTAAAGAGAAAGGAAGTGCTTTTTCACAAAAACAATGCACTGTGTCACCAGTCAGTGAAAACGATGGCAAAAATGCATGAATTGGGCTTCCAATTGCTTCCTCATCAAGCGTATTCTCCAGATCTAGCTCCCAGCGCCTATTTACTGTTCTCAGATCTCTAAATAATTCTCGCAGGGAAGAAATATTTGTCTAATAAAGAGATGATCGCCAAAACTGAGGCTTATTTTGAAGCAAAGGGCAAATCGTACTACAAAAATGGTATCAAAAAGTTGGAGGGTCGCTATAATCAGCGTATCTCCCTTAAAGGGAATTATGTTGAATAAAAAAATCTGATTTTGCCAAAAAATGTGGTTTTCTATGGTATACCGAGGACTTTTCAATTGACCTGTTAGTTATTATAATTAAAATTTTAATGAATTTTGCAGACGTTTGACTACGGGACAGGATGATTTAGTTACATTGTCGAACTTATCAGACCCATCAGCATTATATCTCTCTAACTAAAATAGAAGTGAGAAGGAAAATATCGTCTGATACCAAACCGAATTTACAACTTACGGCAACATCTTGATGACATGAGCTTATTGTTGTTTTAAATGGACTATATATTAGGTTGTTTAGTATTTGTTTACATTTATACTTCGCAGTTTAGGTAATAGCTCACAGCTGATCAAAATATAGGCAAGTAATAACACCCAGTTCTTAGTATGATTTTGTTAAAACTTTATTTTTTTAGTGTGCTTTAAAATAATATATAATTTAAAATAAATGAAAGCTTTCTAACGACTTAAAGTAGCTAAGTACTTTATAAACTTAACATACAACAATTGAATACGGAATTGGAAGGTAAACGGTTATAATAAAACGCTGGCAAAATGTGTATTGCCAAACAGATAAATATAATGATATATGAGACGTTCGAAATTGAAAAGCATAACAATATATCAAACGTACTTTCGATATATCGCGTACTTCGGACCATCCGGAAAAGTTTGCATACATTTTTCCTTTTACCTACTTTCCTTATTATAGTCGATACGGAGTGGTTTCCGCCATAAATTGATTAACTTTAGAGGTTGCCGGCGATATCGGGCTTATTGCCATGCAATCTTCATTCGCTCTGAAAAGTTCGATGCCGATAAATGCGTTATTCTTCGTAGTTTTCGTTTTTTGTTCGACATATTCGATTGGATACCTCGCAAATATTATGCTTTGATTTGCGAGTGCATTAATAAGCGATTTAGATAAAGCACTGACAAGCTAATTGCTGAAATAAGCTGTATTTTATGCGGCAATCCCGCAAATTTTTATACTATCTCCGATGGTTGGGAGTTTTCAGTAATTATCCGTTTTCTGACAATATAGGACGGTGAAGAACAAATGGCCGTCATAACTAATTTCAAAAAACAAACATTTTTTAAAATTTAAAAGCACATTTCACACATTACAAGTAATTATTAATTACAACTACCTATAATCTATCCAAAATAGCAGTGAACCCACGTCATCCAAATGTATTTTTACGTTTATTTTATTTTATATTGAGTGTAAAAAATATAATTTTCTTTAATATTATATTACTTTAATCTAATAGCATATATTATTGAAAGACTTAAACTACAATTAATTATACACCCACAATAGTTGGCACAAGAGCGCTAATATGTGGAACATAATAATGTATTTTCACTAGAGAACATATTTGCATTTTTATGTTTGGTTCTTTTTTCCTCCATTGCACTGTTTCCTTCTCATATCATTCTAATATCACTATATTTCTTCTGTTATCATCCGTGTATATTTTTCTTCCTAATACGCTTGCAATATCTGCAAAACAGTTAGTATTCATTTTCTCCTCGTACATTTTATCTAAATGCTCATATATTATCTGAAAAATTACACAAATGTTTGTACAAACATATGCATTTTAATACTCTCTATATTTTACAACTTCTAGCAGCATTATTCTTATATTAATTATATACAAACCTTTAGTGGTTTTCACTTTCATTACAACCCCCCCCCTCCCTCTCTTTTTAGCTGCTCTGTTAGAGATATTTTGAGGTATTTATTTTATACGAAGTAAATGTTATTTCTGTATAAAAAGAAGTTGAAAGAAAAGTTAGTATTTGTTTTATTGTAATTTTAAATACTAGCTAAAACTCTAAACATCTGTGATATAAATTACGACGTAAAAGATAGTTATGAACGACAAATATTTCAAATATTTTGAACAATATATAATATTTATTTAAAAATAGCATACTAAGTAAAATAAAAGAAACAAAACAGATGAATTAGTTTAAAAATTCAAGTTAAGATAATAACTAGACATAAAAAAGAATTTATGGAACGTTTATTAAACACAATTTTTGTCACAGTTCCTCATGAGTTATAATAACTATATGAAGTCATATGATTATATAAGGATATGTCAAATAATTATAATTTATGCATTAATATTACAGTTTTTCTTTTCACAAATCTGTTAAAAATATACGAACATCAAATACTGACCATTTTGATTCATATCGTAATGAATAACATACAAAAATTAACTAAATAAACTCGTCCCAATTAACAAAACTCGTTTAAAATTAACTGATCACCATTAGCTGCAGTACAGTGCTCATAATAATTGAAAATATTTATATGTTTATATTATACTTTATTTATACTTCTAGTTATTTTTATTAACAATTATTTCTTATATGTTATATTGAGTTATATTTTAAACGGATTTATTTAGATTTTATACATCCAGATCTCTTATAAAAACAAAAACCTTCATAAAATTTGTTATACCTTTTATACATACGTTAGAATAGAATGAAATATTTCTCGGATATAAACTGTCCTGTTGATGTTTAAAAGACGAAATATGTTTTTTTTCTTATGGTCGAAATAACCGACAAAAGCAGCAGCCGTATTTTGTAGATATGTCATCCCAAACAGTTACAATAAGAACGTTTTTACAGGTCGTTTTACTGTATAAAGATAGAACAGCTTTCTGATATTTTATTATTTATTTAATGACGATATAAACGTATTTTATGTTATATGATACATTTTTATATTTGTAACATTTAATTAAGGGCTCTCTGTACTAATAGATCTTTTGTGCCATTGATAATGAAAGAAAGTATTTCGATACTACCCATGAAACGCAGTAGAATATTAAGAAATCATACACGAAAAGAAAATTGCGATGTAGACTCGTTCCATTTAATGAGAACCGTATACGAAAATAACTCAAATACTATTGAGATAAAATGTTCCATGATTGTTAATATATTAAGACAACATCATATTAGACAAAAATCAAAACACATCGGTCCTAACTCAGTCTTTGGTGAAATAATGTTTATACATTTCACTGCTGAATTTTTTCATATATGCACCTCACTACACAACACTACACAAGATCAGATGGTTTGATATTTTTGAGTCTGTGTCCTGTTCTGGTGGTATCCAAAAGCTGCAATATATCAATATTCGTATAAGAATCGAGTCTTTCCTGATGCCCCCTTGCAATTCTCTTGATTTCTTGACTGACTGTGGGTATCTGAAGGTCTCAATGTAGGTAATCAGTCCTATAGTATTTGGGTGCGCCCACAATACCTCTCAGGACTTTGTTCTGAAAAATTTGTATTTTATTTATGTCACTCTTTGCAGAATATCCCGATAATTGAACTCCGTGTATCCACATAGGTTTCAATATTTGCTTATATAATAGCAATTTATTGTGTACTGATAATTATGATTTTCTTCCAACTAGCCAGTACATTTTGCTATATTTCAATTCCAGTTCTTTTCTTTTTTTCTTTATACGTTCCTTATTTATAAGTTTTGCATCGAGATTCATTCCGGTTTATTTAGCATTATGGAATGATAGTGTAATTTAATGTTATTGGTGTTTGAACGGTCTGTTTATAGGTGAACTATATGGTACTGTATGAAGGTGAACTGCACATGTACAGATTTACTTTCGGTCGGTAGTCGGAAGATACTCTTAACTTGATCTAAAATCAAAAAGATTGATTTATCGGACAATCATAATGCCAATTTGGACCTATGGGGTGCAAATATGGGGTTGCACTGAACATTCAAATCAACTATTCATCCAAAGTTGTCAAAGCAAAATTCTTCGATTAGTTACCAATGCCTACCGTTACGTTACCAACGATAAACTGCACGATGACCTGGAAATCAAATGGATTTACGAAGTTATCCAAGATTTCGCCTTGAAACACGAAAGAAGGTTACTAAATCATACTAACGTGGAAGCAATACAACAGTATATTAGAAGATTGAAGGGAACCTAACCATACGAACTTATATAAAGTGTATATCTTTGTTATAAATTATATGTCATGCTATCAAAAAAAAAAAAGGTTTGCGTATAAATTAAGGACCAGTGTTCAATTCCTTAATTTTAAATAATAAAAAGCTAAAAAATCGCTAATATTTATAAAAATATTTTTAAAAAATATGTATTTATTAACGAGGTTTTATCTGAACTGAACCTAGAGTTTAACGTAGGCTCTTACTCAGCCTGGTTACTGGCGTGACTGGGATCATGGTAACCTTGGCGTATTTTACACATTTGCCTAAGGACAATCACAAACATAAATTTACGTCCATGCCCCAGCAGGATTCGAATCCGCGACGAAGTCCTGTTTCCTTTACGATCGCGCGAACCAAGCAGGCAGTTTTTTGTTGAAGACTTCTGTTATATTAAAAAAAAACGAAGAATCTTTGATGATGATTTGATTGATGTTTTTGATTAATAAAATATACGTTCTGATTAACAACTTTTTGTTCCAGGTTGCCTTGACGGTTTTTCTGATAATATGGTTCGGCCTGGGAAACTACTGGATCCTAAGAATCAAATGGCCTGACTACGCTCCCACCCTGTTCGAACCCAACAAGTGGTGCCACCGCACCCTCTACGTTTTCTCGCTGGTGCATCTGTGCATAGTGTACTCGCTGATCGGTGTGGTGATCGTGCTGGTGGTAGTGTTGGCGGTGTGTCAGATTTTCGGCAGCCCATGGCTGGGACCAACTAGGTACAAATAGCAAAGCCCGCCCGACTATTTTGAATTGTGGGATGTACCAAGGACTTATCACTAGAGCGACCAGTGTTAGATGTTTTTGGCGATAAGTGCTTCCGTATTAGATGAAATAGAATAATTTCGGGTAAATATTACGATGATGCGGAATTCAGAAATTTATTTCTGATAATATTGATTGAAATTTCGGTATATTGAGTATTTTTTGAGTTTTAGAACAAGATGGTAATTATGACGTGCCAGTATGACAGGGACAGCTTTCGCTGTCCGTTTTCAAACCAAAGCTCTTGTCGCTTATTATCATCAACAGTGTTGCCAGATGTTATAAAATATTCCACGATCTACTTAGTACCAGTATATAAAAAAGCAATTTGTTTTTTACGGATATTTTAACATTTTACCGATATTTGGTGCAACATGAATTGTTGACGGAATTTTTTAGTTACGTCTTACATTAAATATCCTTAGTTTAATCTTAATTTACAAAATTAATGCACTACTATTGTTCTGTTGTACTCGCATATATAACCAGGACTAGTGTGGGATAAGCACAACAATATTTATCAGTTTGTTTCAATGTCCATTATTTCTACATCATTTGAATTTAGTAACCTTATTTCATGTTGTAAGGGGGAATTTTGAATAACTTCGTATATCTATTTGACTAAAATATAACCGTGTAATTCTTCTTTGGTTACTTAGCTATAAACATTCGTAAATTTTTTAAATAAATCTCCTAGAACGTCAACAATCTGCCTTAGGCAATAAGTATTATTATATGATATTAGTTATACAATATAACCATCGTGATATGTAGAAGATCACTTCAGTAAGTGATCTACTCTACAACTTATAATCTAAATCTTATTCTAGATACTATTCTAACTTAATTTAATGAATATCCTAACTTATTCTAAAAACTATTGTAGCTTATTCTAGAGGTTATCTCACTCTATAAGTCTATTAATCAGTTCTTATGCTAGTTTTGCGTCTGAGCCTGCGCACTTCACTGTCATCGCGCACATTGAACTGTTTGACGAGAGCGTTGGGATGCAGTAATAGTCTTTCAGAGTACTTTGCACTAACACTCCGAATCACACTCGTGATGGGTTCTATGGGGATAGCGCGCTGAATCAGTTGGTTGGACACATAATAGAGAGCATCGACGATCACTTGCAACAATTTATTCTGGAACCTCTAAAGGATATTAATGTTAGATTTGCCCCTCAAATAGTACCCCACAAAAATGTCCAAATGGGCCTCAGAATTGATTTATACAGAAAAACCTTGTTATCTAATTATAATTTAGATTTACGTCAGTACATTTGGTTTAGTTTAACCCAAAGCTGTTTGCGTTTTGTCACTATATGTTTTTTTCCATGTCAAACGTCGATCGAAATGTATTCCGAGATATTCAACGTTTTCTGTTTGCGGAAGTTCATTATTATTCAATTTTACTGAGGGACATGTTCTTCCGCAAAGGGTGAATGTCACATGGGTTGATTTTGTCTCATTTGCTTTGATACTCCACGTTTTCAACCACAATTCGACTTTGTTAAGATGAAGTTGGAGGTTTCTTGTGGCTGATATTGGATCCTCGTGTGATGATAAAACCGCTGTATCGTTAGCATATGTTGCAACAATAGTGTTTCTTGATGTCGGTAGGTCAGCTGAATACAATAATTATAACAATGGGCCAAGAACACTGCCCTGCGGAACACCCGAATATATTGGCTGTAGGTCAGTGTATTCGTCACCCTGTTTGACAATAAAATGTCTGGTCGTGAGGAACGATTTCAGCAGTTGAAAGTGCGTATGGGGCAAATAATCGTAGGATCTTGTTTTGGCTGCGTTAGATTACTAGATGGATAATTTAATTTTTTTGTGCAATCCCAAATTTGGTCCCAAAACTATTGGTCCAAATAGGCTTTATAGTACAGCCATAAACTCTTTTCTTGGATTTAGGTCAACGTAATGTTGCTGAATACCAAGATGTCTATGATCACTAACTGAGTTATTGTCACACATATCTTTATATAATTCTTTCATAGTTCATGAGATTACAATTTCGACTGAATTTTGCGAGAAAATTAAGAGTTATGGTTGCTAAACAGACATACACAAACAGCCTGAAGCATTCAAATTGCATTAACTATAAATTGTCAGAATAAATTCTGTTGTTCCTGTATGCTTATGCTGGAAATAATTTTGGATAGGATACGTTTTAGGAGTACCACTATTTGGGACATTTAAGCGTTCAGTCTAATAAACACAAGAAAAGAAAGTGTTTAAGAAAATTTTAAGTGTCATTTGACCTGGCAACACTGATTGTTGGGTTCTTTTAATGAATCTATATTATCTTCAATCAAGTTACTTAGAGTATTATTGAAATTAGTAAAATCTATTTGTTTAAAAACATTAAATATTTACAATAGCAAATTTTAATGAAATAATTTCGTTTAAGATGTTTTCGTGTATTAACGTTATATGCAACAAAATAAATTGAATATAACTTATACAACTCTGAAAAATCTCTATAAAATATACTTTTTCAAATATCTACTACTCGTGTAAGGTACAGTATTATGTACTACTAGTATCTGCTGCATTTATTAACTTTCATCACAAACATTCATTAAAGCTCCATTTATGTGCGATTAATTTTATGTTGTAATTGCCATTTTGATCTAAAACTGATTTTTATAAATATTTTAGATCTTGTTATAAAAAATATTTCAAAAAGGTCTCTCAAACCAGAGGAAATAAATCCAATGTGGTTATTTTTTGTTAAATAATTTTTTTCTATATTCGCTATTATTACGCTTTCTTTGTTAATTATGAAAAAGTTATTTAAAAAAAGTGTTTTTGGTTTAAGCCAAAGTACATTTATTAAACTATATTTTGTTATTTATGTGATATATCCGCATACGCCCGAATAAACTCGACTAGATGTGGTTAGAGTAGTATTTTTGTATTTAAGATAGTCTAGATAGTAGAAACATTAACTTTGATTTGTAAATAATAACATACAAGTCCGTAAATGAATGAAATAAGTTCAATCTCAAATAATAAAATAATTATATACAAAATTTTATAAATTTTATATTATATTTAGAACGAAGTAGGCACATTTGACGACGTTGTTTGATGCACCAGGTTTGGTTTTGTCATTATTGTTAGAAATAGTGCGAGATAATGTAGGATATAAACATAAAAATCATAAAATCAAAACTAATTTAGCGTACTGGTAAGTTTGCTTAGAAGATTGTATAACTTTCGATTCATTGGATTGATATTTTAAGGTTTCAGATTTATTCCATTAGAAAAGTGATGCTTGAATTTAGTTTTGTAATTACCATTCACTTTACTGCAATATAACAGTTACGATATAATATTAAAGTGATATATCATTAAATGGAAAGCGACATCCAATAAGCAATTGATATCATTTAAATAACGAAGATAGACAAATTATTTAAAACGTAAAAAAGTAAATTTTTATTTAACATTTTATATGATATAATTAGTTTTAAGATTTAATTTATGAAACATTACATAAAGGATATTTTAATTTTAGAATTGTTAATATATTGTTACTAGTGGTTGACATCTAATTTACGATTTATCTTTACGAACACCTGTTGGCCGTTAGTTAGTTTCAAATAAAACAAAATAAGCTCGTGTAACTCAGTTCCATAAGTCTATAGAGATTTTAATAGTTGCTTGAATAGAAGCAACTTATTATGTACGGATAACTTAGATTTTGCTCCAAATAGCCAATATATTTTTTTTATGATATCTTAAATCTAGGTATATAACTAGGAGGACTCATTGGCCAGTATCTCAGTCTCTGGTGAAATAATGTTTATACATGTCACTGCTGCATTTTTTATTATATCCGCCTCACTACACAACACTACACAAGATCAGATTGTTTGATTCTTTTGAGTTTGTGTCCTGCTCTGGTGGTATCCAAAAGTTTCAATACTTCAATATTCTCATGAGAATGGAGTCTTTCCTCATGTCCCCTTGTAATTCTCTTGATTTATTGACTGACTGTGGGTATCTGAAGGTAGTCAAAAGAGAATGTAGGTAGTCAGTCCTGTAGTATTTGGGTGCTCCCACAATATTTCTTAGGACTTTGTTCTGAAAAATTTGTATTTTGGTTATGTTAATCTTTGCAGAACATAATTGAATATATAAATATAATAACTCCATATGTCCATATAGGTTACAGTATTTGCTTATATATTAGCAATTTATTATGCACTGATAATTATGATTTTCTTTCAATTAGCCAAAACATTTTCCTACATTATAATTCCGGTTCATTTCTTTTCTTCTTTATATGTTCCTTCCAGCGAAGTTTTGCATCAAGATTGATTCCGAGATATTTAGCGTTTTTGTTATAATGACTGATATTATTATTTATTATTGGCGCTTGTACGGCGAAATTGTAGGTGAACTACACATGCGTCCAATTATTTATATTGTCACTTGCCTTGTTTTTCTTCTGTGGCTTCTTGACTATTGTCTCTGACAGCTATAATCGCAGTATCATCAGCAAATGTAGCCATTTTAATATTCTCTCTCTGTGGTATATCACAGGTATAGAGTAGATAAAGCATTGGCGCCAGTACACTTCTTTCTTCTTCTTTCTTTGTGGTACATCTGCTTTAGCTTCCTTTATTGTAGAGTAAGCTTCTTCTTGTTTAACTCTAAACATTCTAGCTGTAATATATGATTTTAGTAGTTAGGTGTGTTGTTTTGGTAACATGTTCTGTAGTTTATGAGAAAGGCCTTCGTGCCAAACCTTATCGAAAGCTACAAATTTGACTGAGCATAATTTTTTTCTTTCGTAGGCTTTTTCAATAACATCTGTTATTCTGTGGACCCGGTCAATTGTTGAATGCTTGTTAATAAACCCAAACTGGTGTGTTGCTATTGGTTTTTTATCTCCATGAACGTGGTCTTTTCAATATGCTCATTCCAATGAGGTTTCGCATAAAGATTTATTCCAAGGTACATGGGCTGTTACCGCATGGGATGATAATATTTTTCATATTCGTATTTATTGCTAAATATATGAATAGGAATATGGTTGTAGGCGAATTTAATAAGCACTGATTTACTCCTTATCCCGTAGCACTGAACTTCAGAGTCCAATTAATTCCAAATCCATTCAAAAATACAACTTAATTCCAAGCTTCAGAATTATAATAACTTCATCCAGCAATAATCAAGTTGGTGAATTTTATAATTCTCTTTCTTGATAGATAGTCTTAGCCAAATGCTTTACGTGGATTTAATTCACTTTTATTTAACTTTTTTTAATTGTTTCCTTAGATATGTCTATTAATTCTTACTTATTAATCATTTGTAATATGTGATTTCAATGCATTAGATATTTTCAATATTATATGAAAGCGGCAAGGTTTCCAATGCAATTTAGAAAAATAAAATAATCTCACAGAGCAAAGTTTGGTGAAGAGAATTAAATAAAGAATACTCCTGCACATCTGGTACATCTCAAAAAAGATGGCAAAAACCTTGGCTGTAAATCCTGTAAATGTTGGTGGTTCCTTAAATTTTCCAGATGTTAAGTGATGAATACTTCTTCCGTTGCTTTATATCTATACACTTAGTTGAGTCATTTTCACCAGAAATGCTTCAGTTCAGCAAACAAGGTAACGCATAACTTTCCCATGTTCTTACTTTTAGTCAGTGTACAATATCCTTCATATATATTCTTATCAAGGGCTTCATATTTTCCATATTTTGTGACATGGATTGTGTGTGTTTTTTCATTTAAATTACTCCAAGCAGCGTTTTGCTCCGTCGATTCGATGTTAATTTTAAAACTTGTTTTAATTAAAACCACTCAGTTTAAGTTATAAATGAAGTGGCTGATTAGAGATTAAGTATTGTACTATTAGGATTAGTATATGTGAGGTCTGAGACTAAGTTATAGGTCATGCATATGCAAGGTATTTGTTTAATGTTTAACATACAGTAACTTTTGGTTTATGACTGAGGTCATATTTCTTCAAATATAATTCAATCAATTCTAATTTTTTATATAGAAATTCAAATATGCGTTTTCCATATAACACTTCTTTATTGAAGTATACCCTTTAGAAAAATAATCAGAAACAATAGTAATAATATTAAATTGCAGAAATAATATTTTTAGCAAATTCTTTCAAATGTATAAATCAAAAATATATAGGGTTTTTAAATAAGCAAACAACTAATTGTTTATATTTCAGGACGTGTAAAAATACTTGTTATAAAAGTAAAGGTTCCTCTTTGTAAGACCGAATACCCTCATAACTTAACGCTCAAATTCCCTAATGGGGTTAGTCCCAGGTCACAATGTCACAATAATTATTGTCAACAACCGTTCTGGTTAGTTTTTATAACACATTTTGTTTTTATTCAAATGTAACATCTTTCAAGCCCCAAAGTTCTATTTCATTTTCAATTGTTACCATCGTTTTGTTAAGTTTTTAATTGTTGCTTACTTCACACATTTTTTATTAAAAATTTCTTTCTAAAAAATATAAAATATGTAATATAAAGTGGTTATATATAATATGGTGAGATTACCTTCTAGTTCAGCCAGTTAAGATTTATTTATTAATTATTTAAATTAAAAGCTGTTTTTCATAGTTTTTGTTTTTAGTTCTATATATTATTATTTACTATTTATTAAATATAATACTATTTTTACAAGAATATTTCACCATCAAACTTCGTCAACACCTTTTTTTTATTGAAATATAACAACCAAAATGTTTTCTAAATTTTGGATTTATTGCTTTTGGAAATTTTCAAGTATATGTATATAGAAATAAAATCAAATATTTCTTTTTGTTTATATGTCTGAAGACTTATCCAATGATTGTATATTTAGCCGGACATAATATAATGAGTCTGTAGCATGCCTGAGTATAAGGGCAGATATCTTACTAAAGGCTTCTGTGGAACTGTAAACGGACCGAACCCTTGTTCGGTCATACACATTGTCAAATACTTCATTATTAAAACCACCCCAGAACTTGTCTTCTTGTTTCTTTTCATTGGATTATTTATAAATTATAATGTTTGTTTAATTAATAGAATTGCTTAATTTAAGAAATATGAAGTTGGTTAAATTGAGTTCCTTTATAATACACAGAAGCCCATTTAAAAAAATTCAATGTTTTGTCAACTGTCTTCTATGTCGCCCTCTTCATATCATGAGATTTAAAGGTAAAAAACGTTTCCGTAAGCAATTTTTTAATGTTTTTTATGAGCGTACATACCATTTTGGCGAACATTTATTTACTCAAAATATTGGAAATTTGATTATATGTATCTTGCCTATTTTTCAGGCAATTTATGGATGCAATTTCAAAAAAACTTTTTGCTTGATTTGAACAAAATTATTCATGGAACCATTTTATAACTTCTTCAAAATTGGTGAAATACTGCTCTATAAGCCCGTTGATGTGAAAAGTTGATAGTCAGACGGGGCAAAGTCTGGAGAGTACGGCGGATGCGAGAATATGTCCAATCCAAGTGCTTCCAATGCTTCCTTGACTGATTTTGCTTCATGAGAGAGCACGTTATCACGGTGTAAAATTACATTACTGTATCTTCAGTCCAATTCTAGAGTTCAAGTTAAGCCTTTATAGTCAGCTACGATCACTATTAACTGTTTCACTAGATTTCAACAGTGCATAATACACCACGCCACTCCAGTTCCACCAAACGCAGATTCTTTATCTTGCACATCGAAATCACCATTTTATTATTTTCTAAACCACACCTCTTATGTGTCTTTTTGTGGGCTTTTTATTTTTCATTATTTTATTTTCTGGCACGAAAGTTGACATATTCAAAGAAGTATAAATGTATGATTGCGTTACTTCGGCGAAATATATCATGTATAACTTTGAAGCTTGATGTTAGTGGAATAAAATAGCATATATGTCAATTTATAACATTGCAGATTTAAGTAATGATTATAATTTTCATACAAAATTGCGAAAATTGTTATTATTAAGAAGATACCGAGGGTATTATAATATATTATAAATATAATATAATTCAAAACAACATAATTAAACAGAATATCTCGGTAATTTTGAATTTAGCAGCGGGACAATGGAAAATGAACAAAAGCAAACGGAGTTATGAATAACCTTCGCGGTACTTATAAAGTTTACTTTGCAATAGGAAGTTCTAATTTGTACCAGTCACGGTTTACTTGCAATTCTAATAATTCATTTCACCGTCTGGATGTTCCGAATTCTTGTGTCTAAGCCAAACAATTATATTCAATATTGACTCTAGCGTTTTGCAGGAAAATGAATTTTTGATATTTTTAAGCGAAAAATGAGTTTTCTTTCCGTGGACGGGCGTTTTAATCGGTTGGGATATAGAAATCGGTCGAAAGCCGAAAAGCGGCGTTAATAGAGCGGTCGAGCCGTTTGACATTTAGTGGGATTTGTGATTGTTACGCCGATTTTGATATACGACAGAGGTAAATTTAAATTTAAAATTATTCATGGGGTTGGTAATAGAGTTCGCTGGCTCTAACAAATGTTTTATGAATTTATATGGAATACGTAGTTCCTGTTCCTGTAACATTATTAACATTTACATTAATTTTTAATTGAACTAATAGTATGCAAGTTGAGTAATTTTGAAAAGATTTTCTATATTACTCTAATATTTTTCTTAATCTATATTCTAAAATTTTTCTACTATAGGTTCACTTTCGCGCTAACCAGGTTTATCTGTTGTAATTTCTATGTAAATAAATTATAACCGTTAATAGTTAAAGCATTAAAATCATCATTAATTTGATTTTCTTTACGAATTCTAATGAAAACGTATTGGCGGTTTGACAAAAAAAGTTTTAGTGCTCTAATATGACAAAAAGATGTGGTACTTTAGTCGGGTTTAGTGGTAGATAGGCGCAGGTTTGAATCCTGCTGAAGTACGTTCGTAAATTTATGTTTGTGATTGTCTAACATGTATGGTCTTTGGACAATTGTGCCAAATCTGACAAGCCAAATGAACCCATTCACCCCAGTAACCTGCTGGTAAAGGCCGGATGTCTTGTGGGATGGTCTCCAAGTTGGTCACTGGCCAATCGGTAGGCTTAATACCGAGGATCTTAGTTCGGAACCTAGTCGGTTAAAGATTATATAAACCATAGAAGATTAAAAGAAGACTTAAACATAAAAATACATTTCTGAATTGGCTTTTGTATTCTAAATTAGTTTCTGAGTATAATTTAGCCAACTTTACGTTTGTAAACAGTATATATATATATATCGTATATATATAATATATATATATATATATATATATATATATCGAAAATTCTCCATATAAAAATATATTCTAAAACATGGATAACAAGCGTAGCTCATAGAGCGCTAAATGTATAATATACGAGCAACAAGGGTCATCAGACGATTACATCTGGGCATCAGGTTGTTGTATGCACCAGTTTAATTTCTTATTATTAAACTGTATAATTCAGTAGCTGGAGAATATTTATGATGACAATGGTGAAGCGAATTTTGGTGATTTTAAAACGAAATATTCGCCATTTTTGCATCAGATTTTCTATTAATATCGTTGCTACCAAAATATATTAGAAAAAAATCCCAATTTTTTTAAGCTTGAACTATTGTGTTTATTTTTGTCCGTGTTGCTTTTTTGACTTGCTGTTTCTCCAATATATGGATTTTTATTCTTGCTTCTTGTTTATGGACAATTTGTTCTCACTTGTTTGATGGATTTTATTTTATAGAAATCTATTGAATACTTACTATTAACCCTCTATATAAGATATCTTTGGAAAGCGACCAAGAAAAATTGTATAAGGTAACTCTAAGACACGCTATATATTTTTCATTACAAGTCTTCATACTATTCATAAATGGTTACCCATTAGATTCGATAATTAAAGATGGTTAGTTATGGTATACAGGTAAGCATTACAAAGAGACAGATATTATTTATCGCTGCTCAATTTAAAGAAAAAGTGTAATATGCTAAAGCATTGTCGCGGTTTAATTTTTCTTGGCGGTTTGCCGAAAGTGAAGATGCATTTTTTTATTATTTCCGGAAAACATTGAATTTTGAGAGACATTTTCGTGGATATAGGTACGACCTGGCATATTCGTATCTATTCAAATTCAACTTAAGATAATTTGAAAATGATCTCCTTTTTAGCATTAGACGGCACGATTCTTAAATTTCGGTAACTAAGTAACGAGTAATTGTATTAATATGTAAGAGGATAGATTTCAAAAATATTATGTTATTTCCAAACTATATACGTCTAATATACGTTCACTAGGGCACACTAAAATCTCTTCTTATGCACAGTGAGGCTCCTGTTTTTATATTGGCGCTTGTGGGAAGAATCTGGGATTGAGACGCACCATTTTCGTTCTGTCTTTTATCTATCTCTTTAACGTCCTGGTGAAATCGTTCATGTTACTTTTCACTCACATCTCCAAAAATTTCCGGAGGAAAATCAACTTTTACGTCCATTAGGCAACCTAAAGCTTGAAATGCGTTTAGTATCCTTTTGAGGATTTGTTTATAATTAGGACCTTTATCATTACCTAAACATTTATTCTCTATAAAATTATATCTTTCTAAAAGCAATCCAACCTTCTTTTTGAGGATTCATCATGATCTTGATGAATTATGGGTCAGTCATAAATAATGTCTGGTTCAAAGAAACCCTCTTTTTTCTCCGTTACTTTTAAGAAGCCCGGATACTATGTATTCGAAACAATCTTTATTGTTGGGAAGCGATTTTACAAATTCGCCCTCCTATGCGGATAATTCTTTTTAATCTTATGATTTGCCCGGTCCCATAGAAACAAAACAAGGGAAATTGGTAAACCGAGGAAGTTATACGAGCAACATGCATACAATTTTAATGTGTTTGTAGGTTTGTTTGGGGTGTGCGGAATCATAGAGGAGTAGTGAGACAACTGAATAGAGGGCTCTGGAGAAAAGTTTTGCTTTGCCCAACATCCAGAGCGCGCTATAATGAGCCATTCAAGAAATATGATTGGTCAATTTAAATCTCCATTATAGGCACCTCTAAGGAAAACATTTTGCTGCGAATACATTTGATTGGCTCTTTGACAGAGTTTGGCCAATAAAATTTAAATAAGAAACAATTTAATTTCTGATATAAAATTATGAAATAAAATTCAATGAATGAAATAAATATAATATGTAAAATTGCAAAATATGTATAAAATATAGTATAAAAACTAATATATCTATAGAATATAAATATTATGGTAAACAAAAACAAAAAAAAAACAGTATTTTCCCTTTTTCATATTTGTTTAGAAACATCAATTTAATAGGATCTATTAGAGTTCTGGCTGTTTTTTGTTGTTCTGTTATACTGAAAGCAAATTTTGAGTCTTTCTGTTAAAATTCTGTTTACCTATTATAGTATATGGTGCATATAATTTTTAGCATTCTATCTGGAAGATCATTAAGTAGTGTACAACTAAAAGGTTTTAAATTTACATTTTTTAAAGATGTTTGATAAAAAATATGTTATATTGTTGATTTGGCAATATCGTGAAATAAAATAAAAATGATATCTCAAAGAAGACTGAGAGTATAATAAAACAATTTTCTGGGGCATGTGATATTGCCTTGCCTTGTTTGTTCGTGTAGAAACATCTGGAATTGAAGGTATAAAATGAAGTTACAATTTCTCACCTCCTGGTAATACATCCCCCGTTAGTATGGAATTAATCCTCTACATAATTTCCTAAAGGCAAATGAGATGGAAAAAATTAAATTATAAGCGATATTTTTTTCAATCCATGAATGTCTATTCGAGAGACCCAAGAAAAATTCCAAAATATCTAAATGAAATACCCTTAAGCCAATGTATTTATTCGGTTAATTACATATTTTTTCCTTTAATGAATTGAACCTCCACAGGATGATTATTTTTGGCGGAATAATGAAGAGATTTATGGTGAAAGTTTTAATTCACTTTAATATATTTGTTCTTACTTGGGCAATAATATTTAAGCACTATTTAATTCCTGAATCGCTTTGCACCAAAATTCCTAGCGTATTTTTTTCCTTTAATGAAATGAACCTCCACAAGATGATTATTTTTAGCGGAATAATGAAGTGATTTATGGTGAAAGTTTTAATTCACTTTAATATATTTGTTCTTACTTGGGCAATAATATTTAAGCACTATTTAATTCCTGAATCACTTTGCACCAAAATTCCTAGTGTATTGAACTTTAGTTAATCCTCCCTTAAAAACTATCAAATAATCGAAGTAGAACGATTCTGCATTTCTTTACTATCTCGGCATCCGTGTACACATTTTCTATATCGATAATTCACTTTACTTGTTGTACTACCGTCTTATAAATACTAATGAATTAAAAACTTAATCTCTACACGTTATAAATACAAATCTAAATGCACTGCTCCTTAGATTAGGCACACTGAAAGTGGCGCCTGAAAAAAATAAACAGAGAAGGCGTTATAGAGAACAAGTGAACCAATCGAATCCCGTTGCAACGCAGAGCATAGCGATTGAAACAAGTAATAAGTTAAAAGTATGAGATCTACATGGTGGACGTTGCGAAACATTTCCCCAAAATTTGCTCTAAAGTTAAATCTATATTTCTCTATATACGGAATGACCTTCAGGAATGAAAGCACAAAAACCGCGGTTGTGAAGCAGAACTGCTCGTAGGCTTCGTTTTAATAAATCAGTGAAGAGACCTGTTGTTCTGTATAGTATTGTACCGACGTCCTGGATCCATATTATGTTCGTTTTCGGCATACCAAAATACAGAAAAATCAATTGAATATATTCAATCATATTTTTTGTTGCATATCTGTGTAATTCATACCCACCATATGAAGTTTAATAATAAGTTTTGAGTGTATTGTTATTGATGTATCTCTCTAGAACACATTCCTCGGTGTTTAAATAAACAACTCTGTACTTTATCTCTCCACTAATGTATAAAGGACGCCGTAACATCCAAATATAAACAACGAATTCCCGGATATTTGGAATAAATGTTCCGAACGCCACGAGAACGACTTCGCCGTTTCGCTAAATACATCGCTAACATATTTTTTCATTTGTTTTCCTCGTTCGCGACGTCGTGTTATTACTGTTAGGGCGAAATTAAATTGAACCAATCGAATCTCGTCGCAACGCAGAGCATAGCGACTGAAACAAGTAATAAGTTAAAAGTACGAGATCTACATGGTGGGCGTTGCGAAACATTTCCCCAAAATTTGCTCTAAAGTTAAATCTATATTTCTCTATATACGGAATGAGCTTCAGGAATGAAAGCACAAAAACCGCGGTTGTGAAGCAGAACTGCTCGTAGGATTCGTTTTAATAAATCAGTGAAGAGACCTGTTGCTCTGTATAGTATTGTACCGACGTCCTGGATCCATATTATGTTCGTTTTCGGCATATCAAAATACAGAAAAATCAATTGAATATATTCAATCAGATTTTTTGTTGCATATCTGTGTAATTCATACCCACCATATGAAGTTTAATAATAAGTTTTGAGTGTATTGTTATTGATGTATCTCTCTAGAACACATTCCTCGGTGTTTAAATAAACAACTCTGTGCTTTATCTCTCCACTAATTTATAAAGAACGCCGTCACATCCAAATATAAACAACGAATTCCGGGATATTTGGAATAAATGTTCCGAACGCCACGAGAACGACTTCGCCATTTCGCTAAATACATCGCTAACATATTTTTTCATTTGTTTTCCTCGTTCGCGACGTCGTGTTATTACTGTTAGGGCGAAATTAAATTGAACCAATCGAATCTCGTCGCAACGCAGAGCATAGCGATTGAAACAAGTAATAAGTTAAAAGTAGCGAGATCTACATGGTGGGCGTTGCGAAACATTTCCCCAAAATTTGCTCTAAAGTTAAATCTATATTTCTCTATATACGGAATGAGCTTCAGGAATGAAAGCACAAAAACCGCGGTTGTGAAGCAGAACTGCTCGTAGGATTCGTTTTAATAAATCAGTGAAGAGACCTGTTGCTCTGTATAGTATTGTACCGACGTCCTGGATCCATATTATGTTCGTTTTCGGCATATCAAAATACAGAAAAATCAATTGAATATATTCAATCAGATTTTTTGTTGCATATCTGTGTAATTCATACCCACCATATGAAGTTTAATAATAAGTTTTGAGTGTATTGTTATTGATGTATCTCTCTAGAACACATTCCTCGGTGTTTAAATAAACAACTCTGTGCTTTATCTCTCCACTAATTTATAAAGAACGCCGTCACATCCAAATATAAACAACGAATTCCCGGATATTTGGAATAAATGTTCCGAACGCCACGAGAACGACTTCGCCATTTCGCTAAATACATCGCTAACATATTTTTTCATTTGTTTTCCTCGTTCGCGACGTCGTGTTATTACTGTTAGGGCGAAATTAAATTGAACCAATCGAATCTCGTCGCAACGCAGAGCATAACGATTGAAACAAGTAATAAGTTAAAAGTACGAGATCTACATGGTGGGCGTTGCGAAACATTTCCCCAAAATTTGCTATAAAGTTAAATCTATATTTCTCTATATACGGAATGAGCTTCAGGAATGAAAGCACAAAAACCGCGGTGGTGAAGCAGAACTGCTCGTAGGATTCGTTTTAATAAATCAGTGAAGAGACCTGTTGCTCTGTATAGTATTGTACCGACGTCCTGGATCCATATTATGTTCGTTTTCGGCATACCAAAATACAGAAAAATCAATTGAATATATTCAATCAGATTTTTTGTTGCATATCTGTGTAATTCATACCCACCATATGAAGTTTAATAATAAGTTTTGAGTGTATTGTTATTGATGTATCTCTCTAGAACACATTCCTCGGTGTTTAAATAAACAACTCTGTGCTTTATCTCTCCACTAATTTATAAAGGACGCCGTCACATCCAAATATAAACAACGAATTCCCGGATATTTGGAATAAATGTTCCGAACGCCACGGGAACGACTTCGCCATTTCGCTAAATACATCGCTAACATATTTTTTCATTTGTTTTCCTCGTTCGCGACGTCGTGTTATTACTGTTAGGGCGAAATTAAATTGGCGCAAATTTGCAAGGAAGAATTGCGGTTATTGGGTACATCACGCGTTTCTCGGGCGCCGCGAAATATATAATTAGGCGGTTTTCGGATGCCGAAATAAATTCGCCTTGTTTGTAGACATAGTATTCAGTCGTGGAAAAATTTAATTTTCCCGGAACAATTTCTACGCGCCGTTCGCGTTTTAATTTATAGTTCATGATGCTTCGGGGGTTTGTAATCAAAAGGTGTTTTTAATACGACGAAGCGTAAACATAATAGAATAATAATAAGGGTATAAATATTTTTTTATTATTTGGAACAGCAAAATGGCATGCTATAGTAATAACGAAAACATAATTGTGGTATATATTCGGCCGGCTTGGTTAGCGCAGTGGTTAAGACGACAGGACGGTCCACCTACTGTTGTAATAGTCGCGGGTTTGAATCCTGCTGATGTCCTTAGGCAAGAGTGCAAAATCCGACAAGGGGAAATAATGCCAGTCACGCCAGCAACCAGGCTGGGTAAGACCGGATGTCGTCTGGGATAATTTCTAAGTTAGTCACTCGCCAGGCGATATGCTTAATGTCGAGGATATGGTTCGATGCCGTTGTTCGGAGTCCACGTTAAACTGTAGGTCCAGTCCAGATAAATCCTTGTTGATAAAAAGGAGAGTTTAGGACCGACTAAAAGAATACTTTCTTATTTAAACAGAACATGGTACATATATTATAACTATTTTTTAACTACATACTACAAGTCCAGTTCTAAGAGTTCAGCATTAATTACCATTTGATAGATGTACTTCCACTGGTGCATTCCATACAGTTTTCTATTATTATTAAACCATCCAAGAGCTAGAGAATCTCAATATTGATGTAATTATAGAGCTTCTGTTCACTGTCTCACGGTATCTTATTTTGGAATCTTTTTATAAAAGTATTATTGCTTTGACTGGTACAGCGATACCCCAGCGATAAATACCATATATTCACACTACTTTCAAGACCTGTAGCTTATTACATACGAATAGAACTACATATCTACCCAATAACCAGTAATTGTTTTTGTTTCCGCTTTGGTTCTTGACATTTTTTCGGCAATGCATGTGTGTAAGTTTTCGGTTTGTTGCACGCCAGCAACCAGGCTGGGTAAGACCGGATGTCGTCTGGAATAATTTCTAAGTTAGTCACTCGCCAGGCGATATGCTTAATGTCGAGGATATGGTTCGATGCCGTGGTTCGGAGCCCACGTTAAACTGTAGGTCCAGTCCAGATAAATCCTTGTTGATAAAAAGGAGAGTTTAGGACCGACTAAAAGAATACTTTCTTATTTAAACAGAACATGGTACATATATTATGACTAGTTTTTAACTTCATACTACAAGTCCAGTTCTAAGAGTTCAGCATTAATTACCATTTGATAGATGTACTTCCACTGGTGCATTCCATACAGTTTTCTATTATTATTAAACCATCCAAGAGCTAGAGAATCTCAACATTGATGTAATTATAGAGCTTCTGTTCACTGTCTCACGGTATCTTATCTTGGAATCTTTTTATAAAAGTATTATTGCTTTGACTGGTACAACCCCAGCATTAAATACCATATATTCACACTACTTTCAAGACCTGTAGCTTATTACATACGAATAGAACTACATATGTACCCAATAACCAGTATTTATTTTTGTGTTTCAGCTTTGGTCCTTGACATTTTTTCGCCAATACATGTGTGTAACTTTTCGGTTTGCTATATAACAGTTAAAGGTTATAAACTAGGATAAATATAAAATTTCATATGATTTGTTGAATATGATTTGTTATTATTGAAACACTACCAGTATTTAATCTTGACTTTCTTCTACTGTAGATTTCAACCTCAAAGTTTTATTATGCTTTTTATTAAGCACAGTCTTCAATCTTTATTACTCATTGAAAATTATTTACCATGAACTTTAATATAATATTACAATATAACAATTATCAGCAATAACTTATTTGATAAAGATTGTAAATAAATCAAACTGTGGCATTCTGTAAGAAAACCACCGTCAATTGACATGACATAAATTGGTAAGTTTGAAAAAAAATAGTTAAAAAAAATAAATTAAAATTAAAGCATTTCTTAGATCTGTTTTACTTGGTGCCAAAAGACAGGAAACAAAAGGAAAGAAACAAAATGTATAAATGTCAATAGATATCAATTTCCAGCTTACGAAACAAAATTCTTCCAAAAGACACAATCAAGCAGAAAGAAAACACTTATATAAAATTGCATAGCATACCTTATTTGATCTGAAAACTAGACAGATATAATTCTGTCAAAATGTTATTCTAAGATATATATATATATATATATATATTATTGTATAAGGAAATATCTTAAGTAATATATATATATATATATATATATATATATATATATATATATACATACATATATAATATATATATATATATATATATATATATATATATATTATTGTATAAGGCAACATCTTAAGTAAATATTATTGTATAAGGCAACATCTTAAGTAAATAAATACATTTATTTACTTACAATAGCATCCGATGGGCGTAGAACAATGCGGTTAATCCAACAACAAACCGAACGCCGAGGCAAATTCAATTTTCTTTGGTTTTCTTTATTTAGATTTTTATTGTTGTCAAGCGGAAATTAAATTACCGGCAATTGCAAGGAAAAATCGCCATTATGGGAGGCGTCTCGGAGCTTTCAGCTCTCCAAATATATAATTAAACAATCCTTGGATTCGCAAAACATCTCCGACCAAAATAAATTACGGTGTCGTATAAATAATAATTATTTCGTTTTTTATATTAATAAATTTAGCATAATTTTAACACTTCCTTATTTAATTTGTTCTAAAAGAAATTTGAATATCTATGATGTGGTTTACTTTCCCCTTCTGATTGTTAACTGTGTTTCCTCTGCATTTCCTTTAGTTTTAACGAATTGGAATTTGATTGAGATTATGTTCTTTTGAGTAAATGATAATGACACCTTTTTGTATCACATTAGTGCCTTCTATTTCTGCCCGGTCTTCTTATTTCGGTCGTGGATTTTTCTCTAGTTTGAAGTATTTATTTACCTTGCTTAGATTCATCGTTTTTCCACTCTTGGCATTTATTTCTTTCTCCTGGTTTTCATAACTTTCGATTTCTATAGCCATATATTCAAATACTTTTGCTTGCTTTTCTTTACTTATTACCATTTAGTACCTTTTTTACTTCCTATATTTGGATAATAAATTTAAATCTTCTAGAGTTAGAGTTCATCATCATGATTTTCGTGTCGCTTTTATTCGTTATCATTCCGTATACAGTTGGTGCCATAATCTATTTATTTATTTTTCATTTTCTGAATTACGTTAATTATTAATTAGCTAGTTTGATGTTAAAAAAGTTTACCACCGTTTCAATAGAGTTTAAATAATTAATTATTACTCAATTAATTTAATATTTAATTGTATCTATGTTATCATGTTAATCTATGTTATCATAAACATAGAACACAAACATAAATTTACGACTATGCCCCAGCAGGATTCGAACCCGCGGCTATCGCAACAGTAGGAGGACCGTTCCATCGCCTTTATCACTGCGCCACCAAGCCGGCTATCAGGCTGTTATTCTACAATTACGATTCACAAATATATGTTTTGCTAAGGAATATATATTAATGGCATTAAACCTGATTAACAAGTAGGTTTTCTAATATATATGCTCAAATTTTTAGAGAGTTAATTGGGGTTTGCGAATAATTAAACAAACTTATCAAAATCTTCTATAATCTGGATGAATCTGACACATGCGTTGTGCAGAAAACCAGTACACAACCTGAAACAAAAATATGCAACAATCTCTTGATCCTAGTGAAAGATAAACTATCGTAGATATAATTGCAAGTCAAAATCATTGTACTCTGTGTGAAAACAATCTCCATGGTGTCTATCAGATCTAAATTCAAGAACCACAGAAAGAGTTCATGTTTTCAAGTGGAGTTTTTGTTCAGGCCCATGATGTTCAATATATTTATGAAGTAAATTAGTAGATATGAATCTCAACGGCATAAATCTAGATCAAACAAGGTGACGAAACAATGAAAGATTATTTATAAATTAATATATTTTAAATTAATTTTTATTTATAAACTTTTAAACTATCAGAAAAGGAATGGTAATTACAAATAAAATACAATCATATTTTCTAGGAACGTTGGAAGTTTTTAACTAGCTAGTAAGATAAACTGAGTACTTAACTGAGCTGTAACAAAATACTATTATAATTCTTATGTACATTTACACCTAGTGTTGTGTAGATAACTAAATATATTTAATTTTTTATATAGAAACACTAAGATATATAATTATACATATAAAGTATATCTCGTAGTTCTCGCTTTCGTTGAATACTGGGTGTTTTTTCTTTTAACAATTATAAAACTGTTGTTGATGATATATATATAAAAAAACAACAGATATTGCGAGGTCCAGCTTTAATCCTAATATGTGTTTTAAGGAGAACTTGAAAACAATACAGATAATATGAAGTATAAATTACAGTTCGTCTATCGAATATCTAAACTGGTAACAATAATAATTGGCATGATTTGAGAAGTATATCTATATTTTGTTGCAAGCGCATGAAAACTGTATTGTTCATTCATATATATGTACATACCAATAATTCAATTTCTCCTTTTAACAAAAATAGATGATTTATAAAGTAATTTATGATAAAATATGAAAATAGCGAAATTGTGTCTTAGTATTAGGCTAATGTTTGTTGTTAGTGTAGATGTTTTAGAGAATGCATTATATTGAATTTAAATAACCCATAATATATCTAAGTTGACTTAATAAACACACAAATTCATGTTGGATATATAACATATACTTTAATAATAATTGTTAGAATTTTTGTTACCAATACTTATGCTCGTTTATTATTTCAACTTAAATAAGGTGAAACAAAATAAAATAGCAAAACATATATTCATGGTGGGAACTAAAAATGAATTCAGGATTATTAAAAATAATAAATGTTTGCTTTTTAACATAACAATATACATCCATCAAAAGTTCATTAAGTTCTCGCTGTTAAATATATCTTTGTTATTCATTAAACCTTCCATATACTTATGATATTAAGAAAAATACAAAACGACTTAAATGTATATATAAATAACACTCAACTTGTGAGAATTATATTACATGAAATGGTATTCATATATAACTATACCAGCAGAACTATCTTATGTATACAAGCTTTAGATAAATTTACAAATGATATCTATATATCATCTATACAAATTAGATCAAAAGTGAATTCAAATATATAAGCGATATATAAAAAAAATAATGTGACCAAAAATGGCTATGCTTCATGCTAAATATGTTTGGGGTTTTCGTGTTGTTTTCTATAGATATATGACTAATGATTTGTCAAATATAAATGTTTTATCTGTGATATGTTACATGTAAGTATAGTGTTATTTGTATGCCCTTGTGTGTGCTTTCAGTGTCTGTGTTACGTTGCACGTTTTGTTTTATAAATTTATTTGTTAAGTTATTGTATAATTTATGATAAATATATGCTCCCGATATAACTAAGCTTTTTATTTCTCAATAACCCGTCGTATGAATAGTAAAAGCAATAATTACTCTTATAATGAAAAAAAGAAAACATTGTAAAGACTATCGTGTTAAGAGTTTCCTCAATCAATTGTCGGATATGATTTTATCAATTCATTTGAGATCCAAACCAGAGTTAGCCATGAAAATTTCTTTCATTATTCATTATAATGATATAAACTCTTATATATCTTATATACCTATATATATATATATATATATATATATATATATATATATATATATATATATATATCTACTCTTGTATAAACCAACACGAGGTTCGCTAGTGAAAGCGCTATATTCGCTGATACAGTTATAAAGTTGGCTAGTATTCTTCATAATATAACACGTTAATTGAAAAGTCTCCGGCCTAACGCATAGATAGCGCTATTAGAATTAAATGCATATGTTTCTTAGTTAGTTCTAACCTCAAAAAATGGTTTTATAAATTTGATAGCTGTCTAATCACTAGTTTATGAACTAGCATTTTGAGTGAAGCAACTTTTGCTATTGTGAAAAAAAAATGGATAAAAAGGAATTTCTTTTTTATAAAATAAAATGACATTTGGCAGCATGATAATGCTCATTCGATTATATCCATTATTGAAATATATAGATTATACCCGAGACAGTAAATCTAAAACTGCAGATAATGGTAGAAAATTATTGCGGTTTTTAAATATCCTAAGAGCTGCCTTTCTCCCCAAGCAATTTAAAAAAAGCATTACTGACTATTCACTCCTCACTATTATCTGGTTCTTCCTTTACCGTCGTTTTATCTGAAATACCGCGTCCAATGCGATAAGCTTTTATTAGAAATATTTCTGAGAGGAAATGGAGCGTAAAACTGAAATTGCCTGTCCACCCTAAAATATCTTCGGTAATACTTCACTTAGGACAATCTAAAACCAATTAACACTTACGGCTTTTCGTGTTTTAATTACATTTAGAAAATTAGGTACAATTAGTCAGTGAATAACGTGTTATGCGCATGGGACTGAGACTATTTAAAATTGTGTGCTATATTATCAAAATGCCTTCACCATAATGTCTACATTATTAACACTAACAAGTAGAGCTTGTTTTTTAACCGACTTCAAAAAAGGAGGAGGTTCTATGTTCGGCTGTATATATATATATATATATATATATATATATATATATATATATATATATATATATTAATATATATTAATATATATTAAGGGATGTTCATCGATTGCTCGGTCAGATATGGACCGATTTCCAAAATTCTTTTTTTATTCGAAAGAGTGCCCTTCCGATGTGATCCCATTGGAACAATTTTCTGAAGCAATTGAGAGGGGAGGGGGCATAAATCAAGGGAAACCATGAAATTTCAAAGGAACGTACATAGTTTCCACATATTATTTTATCTAAAATAATCTGATATTTATGTATAATGTTATTGCTGAGTTGATGTGACGGAAAGTCGGAACTGGTTCAGTACAAAAGCCGTTCAGTTTGCTTTTTAAGCACCAACCCTATGATATAAATAGCAGTTGAAATATTGTTGACAACTGAATCTATGGTGCAATCGTTAGAGTGTTCAGTTCCTAAACGGAGGTCGCGGGTTCGATTCCCTGCGGGGACAGCAACTTTTTGTCCTAGTTTAGTTAGAACATTTGTCAAATCGTTCCTTATTTTCAATCATTGTTTCTTTATTCCTATTTAACATACGCGCATTTTCATTTATTTGAATTAATAGTATTAACAAGCGCTCTTCTGGTAAGCTCTGCGCAAACTCATATAGTTTGTTTTGTAACTAGTGTTATATATGTAATATATTTTTCTTTGTGTATCGTTTCGCGACGGAGAAATTTAGACGGAGAGATAATTATAAATATGTCATAAGAGTAAAGGAACTGCTAATACTTCCTTAAGTGCTGGGAACTCATTAAAATATTAGCAAAGAGAGTAATAAGAAAACTTTTCATTAATTCTTTATGAAATATTTCAAATTAAAAACTAATTAAACTGCAAATTTTTATAATTGAGAGTGATATATATTTATGCAAAGTCCATGCAGCTTATTTATATAAAGACATTATATTAAAATATTTTTACAGAATATCCATAAACCATATTTTACGCATTAAAACATCACTATTTTTACAAAACAAACTAAAACAAACAAACACATTTACTTATACTCCTTTATAATATATTTTTTTCCTTGTTTGTTTCACCTCTCCACCTTCAGATGATTAATGTTACGTTTCGTTTATTGTCGTTTTCCACTATTCTTGCATTCTAAAACATTCTATCTAATTTGTTCTATTATTTTAATTTACATTTTTTCAGGTTTCACTCAACAACTATTAGTAACACTTCACCTATAAAAGAAAAATTAAATCGTTACTAAAATATATCATGTGTCAGTTTTTTAGTTATTTTTGGTACTATTTTTGATACCAGTTGTTAGACGTATTCAAAATTATTGAAAGCAATAGTCATAGTAATATAGGTTATAGCAGTTATAATTCAAATCTATAAACTATTGTGGCTGTAAAATTAACTGTAATATTTTTCTGTAGATTTACTATAATGTTAAAATACATTATATTTGATAACATGTTGGTTCAATTATTTTATTTATTTCAGAATTTTGTTATATATCAAAGACCAACTGAACTAAAACTCGGAGTTGATGTGGCAACATTGCGACGGTTTGATGTCACAAATTTAGATGACGTATGTACAAAATAACTTTAAATTGACAACATATGATTTCTCTCATGTCTTTTGGAATGTTTGAATTTGAATAAAAATAATTATGTCCTTCTTTGTGTCTTGTTATCTTTTTGAAATATACAGTTATATCGGGGTGAAATTTGTCATATACTGACCTCTATTTGATGTCCTTGAAATTGTTTTATTACAAATTTGGCAGTTAATATTTTCATTATAACTAAAATTGAGGCCGTTTGGATATTTATACTTCTAAAAATTTAACCTTATATTCCCTAGTTTGCTTTGTTTTTCCAACTTTTAATACTCAGAATAACACAACAATTATTTATTAGTAGATGGAACTTCATGAAGGGTTAACTCGTCATTTTTTGTATTAATCTTAAAATAAGGCTCTTGGTCCATACTTAGTCTCTAATAAAATGGCATAAAATGGAAATTAGTAGCTCTTTACAGTGTCACAGCCTTAACAGGGTTTCGTTCTTGAGTCTTCATCTTAACTCAGAGTTGTCCAAGAGTTGCAGCACTTCAACGTGTGTACACTAAAGTGGAGTCCTTTCTCATGTTGTTATTCTCTTAATTTGCTCTATAGCAATACGAATCCGAAGGTCTCGCTGTAAGTACTGGTTCTTATAGCAGCTGGGTATATTCCTAATACTTCTAACGATTTTATACTGCAAAACTTGTAGAATATCTCCATATCTGAATTCCATAGGCCCATCTAGGTCGAAAAATATGCTTGTACAACAGCTTTGCAGCTTTTAACATAGCAATTCAAACAAATAAAATGAACTGTAGTATCATCTAAATATCTATTTATTATATGGGCTTAATATTCAACTAGTGATCTAAACATATTTCAATATTCTGAACCAAAAAATATATATCCATATACTTTTGTCGCACTACTGCCAAATGAAAATTCTGTTAAAGTCATCTAAATCCGAAACGTAACCCCCTTCAGAACGGATTGATAAATATTTCAGCGGAAAAAAGAAAATTGATATTTTCGGAACGACCTGAAATTTGCCGTCTTCAGACTTAATAAAACTTCCCCGATAAATAACGAAGGAGCTGTCGCCAGATGATGTCAATAACCGACAGTGAGTGAACTTATTTTCCCAGCAGTATTACATTAAAAGTTTTCGGCTGTATCTAAAACCCCGTAGCAACTTTTCTGAAGTTCGGCCATTTAATAATCATTTTTTTAAAGATCGAATACGATACCAAAGGTCCCTTTGCTTCAAAATAAATACAAACGATATTATCCGTTATAAAATTTTATTTACTTTTTATTTAGCTACGGGATGTTACTCAGCAGTACACAGGACAAGTCCCCAGCCTGACAAATAGATGGCGCTACTAGAATTAAATCCATATATTTTTTAGTTAGCCTAACCCTCAAAAGATGCGTGTATAAATTTGACAGCTGTCGGATCATTAATTTGTGAATTATAGCATTTTGAGTGAAGCAACTTTTGTTGTTGTGGAAAAAAATGGATAAAAAGGAATTTCGCGTGTTGATAATGTACTGCTTTTTGATGGGAAAAAATATAATTGAAGCAAAACTTGGCTTGATACCGCGTTTTCGGACACTGTCCCAGGAGAAAAAACCTAATATCAACACACCAGTTTGGGTTTATTTACAAGCACTCAACAATTGACCAGATCCACAAAATAACAGATGTTATTGAAAAAGCTTACGAAAGTAAAAATGTATGGTCAGCTATTTTATTAGATGTAGCACAAGTCTTCGATAGGGTTTGGCATGAAGGCCTTCTTCATAAACTACAGAAAGTGTTACCTAAAATAACATACCGAACTACGAACATCGTACATTACAACCAGAATGTTTAGAGTTAAACAAGAAGAAGCTTACTCTACATAAAAGAAGCTAAAGAAGGTGTACCACAAGGAGGTGTACAGGGGCCAATGCTTTATCTACTCTACACTTGTGATATACCACAAATGGAGAATATTACGATGGTTACATTTGCTGATGATACTGCGATTATAGCTGTCGGAGACAATAGTGAAGAAGCTACACGAAAATTGCAACAGGCAAGTGATAATGTAAATAATTTGACAAAAGCTTGGAAAAATAACGAAAGTAAATCTGTGCATGTGAAGTTCAGCTACAATCAGACCGTATAAGCACCAACAACTTTAAATAATACTATCATTCCATAAAGCAATAACGCTAAATATCTCGGAATGAATCTTGATGCAGAACTTCGCTAGAAGGAACATATAAAGAAGAAAAGAAATGAACTGGATATAAAATATAGGAAAATGTATTGGCTAATTGGAAGAAAATCACAATTATCAGTACATAATAAGTTAATATTACATAAGCAGATACTGAAACCTATAAGGATATACGGAGTTCAATTATAGGGATGCTCTGTCAAGAGTAACATAAACAAAATACAATTCTCCAAAATACAAAGTCCTGAGAAGTATTGTGGGTGCACCCAAATACTACAGGACTGACTACCTACATCGTGACCTTCAGATACCCACAGTCAGAATTACAAGGGGGCATGAGGCTATACCCCATTCTCATGAGAATATTGAAATATTGCATCTTTTGCATACCATCAGAGCGGCACACAACCTCAAAAGAATCAAACCATCTGATTTTGTGTAATGTCGCGTAGTGGGATGTATTTAATAGATAAACAGCATTGTTAATACATAAACATTATTAAGAAACGCTAAGATAGGACCGACGAGTCCTCCTTGATATATACCTAGATTTAAGTTATCATAAACACAAATTGTAGGCTAGTTAAAAAATAAATAAATAATTTGTAGTTGATCTCTTTTATTAAAATATTTAAATAACTTCTAAGTTTATAAAAGCAAGCCATATCAAAATTCGGATACAATCACCATTAACAATTTTGAAATTAGATATTTCTTATTGGCTAACAAGTAAGAGAAACGCTTACTAATTATAACATATTTACCGAATTTATGAAACAATATAGAACTTTGATGTTGATTTATACAATCGTTTGTTGCCTTAATACATAATTCTTCGGATCGAATCTGGTGTTTTTCATGTTCCGTATGTAGGCCAAATCCACATTTCATATTACTATAGACTAATGTTTACTTTGCTAGCTCTATTATGATAGTCAGTTCGAATCTACATAATGTAAACCAAATCAGGCCTGTGTTAAACTGTTTAAACTTCGTCAATTGTGAATACTGATTGCGTTATATTTGATCATATGTCCATATGTTTACTGTAATGAAATGTTTCAATAGGAATAACAATGTTCAAAATATAGATGATAAAAGCGAAACTAAAATACAGGCATAGAAGTTAGTTTCCCTGAAATTATTTTAAAAAATGTATTATTGAAAGCGAATATATTAGTTTAACATTAGACATTGTTAGTGCTTAGAGAGCAAACTGAATGGCTTTTACACTGGACTACTTCTGTCACTTCGGTTTAGTAATAAATATCAGGTTATTTTAGATAAAAAATATGTAAAAACTTGGTATATGACTTTAAAATTTGGGGTTTTCTCTTGATATACCCCCTTCGTACCACATGCTCCTCATTTGTTTCTATTGGGACCACCTCGGAAGTGCGCTCTTTCGAATAAAAAAGGAATTTTGAAAATCGGTCCATAATTGACGGTTCAGTTCTGTAGTAATTTAAATTTATCAATACCTTGTTTGTCATTAAAATTTAAGAGAATTTAGATTTAATTAGATGCAATTTAGAAAATATTATTTCTTGAAATGGTTATTTAAATTTGTTTTAATATACATACGTTTACTATTTTAATTAATGTTAAATATCAAATACACTTTTGGTCTTATATTGGAAATATTGTGAAAACAAGTTTTAGAAAGATATAATTTTAAAATTATTCTCTATAGAAAAACATCATTAACTTAATAAATTGTGGAATATCGACCACAAAGTATTCACCAGTGACTATAAACATGTTTTTCTTTTATTGTTAGCCAAATTATTGTATCATTAAAATGTGAAATGATATACTTATATAACGATATACCTACGTAGGACAATAACACTATTAAATAGTATAGTAAATAAATAAATAGTAAATAAATAAAAATAAATACATAATAACAAAAAGATCATAATAAAAATATATGCCCTGAATGATGAAAAAATCACATAAACATTTTTTTAAAGGTGACCCCATGCCCCCATTTATACGTTTTTCTTCTGTATTTTCGGCTTTAATTTGAAACAGATACTCGTTAGTATCAAATACATTTTTATAAAGATTTCTCTCGCCTCTTCGCGAAAAAATCTCATCAATTATGCTTTTTGCTACGACGCGGAGGGAACCTAAAGATACAATTAAATTGTTTTTCGCTCCTAGTATTTTCCTTTTGGAAGTTGTTTTTTTTCCTCTGTTTGTTTAGCAGAAAAATCCCGTAGAAATAACAATAAGGTATCAAGGGAGATAATTTAGAAAAAATATGATTGTTTCAGGTGAACACTTGCAGTTTCAGCGTGAGAAATATAATACAATTTTATAGTCCTTTTAATAAATTGCCAAATTCAGTTTGTAAAAACGTAATTGCTCGATTGTGAAGTCTTGGACATAGCACCTTCGGATTACCACCTATATGAAAGTAGATCGGTCATTAAATTGTTGTTAATCAATATATATTCAAACCTTTTTGTAGTGATACAATGACAAGACTACATACAACCAACAAAAAATAATACTGGATCAAACTAAAAATAAAACTATTCGTCGAACCTTTCAATTAGATCACTTTTTATTATTATCTCATAACCCCTCTTTTCCTTTTCGAATTTCCGAATATGATGATAAGCGATTTCCTTTCATTTTCTCACCCTTCGCGCCGATAGACAAGATAATAAATGAACGATCGAGACTCACACGGCAATAAGTTTGCAGTTATACGCTGATTATCACATTGAAAGCGTCAAAATAAACGGACGGCCAAAAACGGTCCTCTACGGCGAAATTTACATACGTTTTCCATTAAGATAATGATTTATTTATGGAAATCGGAGTGGAAGAAAAACCGGTTGTAAAATGGTAAAGAATTGGCTGTTTTCTCTTGAATTGATTTCGGTCGCTTGTTAAATATAAATAATTGTTTTAGTTGTGTCCGTTTCATGATGGCGTGCTCCTTCTTGGGGTTGCGAGATTATTGTGTAAGCCGAAAGGAAAATAAATAATATCATGGCTCACGGCCGGATATAAATATGTATAAAATAAAGGTAGTTGATAAAGTATGCTGTTGTTGGTCGAGTAGTTTTTTTATTAACAATCTATTGTGGAGGAATAAGAACCCTAGTTTTGTTTCTATTTTTTCCCATGTTTATTTGGGTATACAGTTACAAAAAGGTTTTTTCTTATTTTTTGGTGCTTTGATTGAAATACGTAGTAAATAGAAGGTGTAATATCTGGCGAATACTTGTGTTTCTGCTAACAAAACCGTTGGTATCATTAGCTTTATTATTCTTAGGTTTTCTGATATGTTTTTTCTTGTAAATTAAATTCTCAGTTAATAAATTTTGACATATACTTCAGTTAACCTTCTCCTTTACTTCTAAAAACTGTCGATTTATTAATTATAATTAAAGAGTTTACCTTTAAATTTTCATAAATAACCCTTATATAAGAATTGGATAAAAATTGAAACGACTTCAAAAAATAAATGAGGAATTCACTAGATAGTAAAAAATAATAAAACTTAGACTTTTAACACAAAAAACATTTTAAAAAATATATGTACCTAATAATCTAATAAAAATAAACGAAAACTTATTTAATCTATCAACTACATGTATTTTATGTTCTACTATATACACACAATTTAGCTTAATACCTACCTAAGGCTATTTATCTATTTACAATATTATTTTAACTACTGCCCACTCATTAATTTGAATTAGATTTGTTTTGTCCGTAATTTAATTTTTTGTATATGTTGCAAAATAAGAAGATTATTTTAGTACTATTCAAACTGAATAGCCTTTACGTAAAACTGCTTCCGATTTTTCGCCATATCAGTACAGCAATAATATTATACCCAAATATCTGACTATTTTATATAAAAAATATGTCAAAACATTATACGTGCCTTTAAATTTTTAGGTTTTACCTCGATTTCTAAATCCCCAACCACGGGACCACCAGTGGGACCACCTCGGAAGTGCACTCTTTCGAATAAAAAAAAAATTCGAAAATCAGTCTATAATTAGCGGAGAAATATACAGTCGAACATAGGACGTCCTTCTTTTTTGAAGTCGGTTAAAAATTGTATTGGTCCATATTATATCCGCTTGTTCTTTTTTGGCTCTCGAATCATTCTCTTCACTCTTGTTTTGTTTATTTTGTATATTTCGTAGTTTCCTGTTAGCCTTTGATTCAGATATTTGTTCTAGGTCTTCTCTTTATCTTTGTTTCCATTGTTATCTAATCGAACTACCATACTTTTTTCCCATCACATATTGTCTTGTTAATAACACATTTTGATTTTGTTACATTAAATAATTAATTATTCAAATAATTCTAGTTGTTTGTCGTCGGTATATCTCGGTCAAATTCGTAGCTTGATATTTCTGCATACGTTTTACTTACAATTTCATTTTGCAACTTGCTTTCTTGGTTGTTTCCAACTGTGTTCTTTGTTAACTTTTTATTTTTAGTTGTTGTTCTATGTCAGTTAACAATTTTTAAAGCATACTAATGTTGTTAATTGGTAAATTGTTATGTAATTAAATTTACTGTATATTATGTTGTCATTACTATCAAATAGTGATCCACAATCACTCTATCGTTTCCTCATTTACCAATATATAATCTATGTCTTTATATAATATATATATATATATATAATTTCATATCTGCTATATATATATATATAATTTCATATCTGCTTTTTTATCACCCTTATATGTTTATTATAGACGAATTTGTTATTATGGCGTAATTAGTTAATTAATTTTATTTACGTAATGCAAAAAACGAAAATCAAATCAATCTCACATTTCCGTATTTTCCAATTACTATATTGTATTTATCGTCTATCCTTCTTACTCCACTGTTGAAATGTCCAACAATTTACAATTTTTCTTTAGCCGCATCACATTTTAAATTGATACCTCTTATTTAATATACTGATACCAATTGATTTTTCGTTGGTCGAAATGCATGCAAGCACCTAATATTTTCTGTTGTTTAACTGGATAAAAACCAATCTTCAGTGACGTTAAGCCTCTAACAAATTAAGATATTGCAGGTAGTTTTTGATAATATGGATAATATTCGGAAGTATGTGACATAGTTGTAATTAAGATACATAATTGAAACACACATACATATTTGGTATTTGTAATTCAATTATTTAGGTATAGGTATATTAATAATAGGTATTTAAAACACCTACGACTGTGATATTTTGTACTTAGTATTTTAAAATATCTATGGTTTTAAGATACGTTCGAAAATAAATAAATATAGCGATTCTATTAATGGTCGTATTCTGAAAAAAAATAACTGTATAGCTTTTGCGGTCTATATGGCGACCGATAATTATGTCATTTATTAAATTAGACAATACTGTATATGTATTGTGCATGAAAGTGTAGAAGCAGTAGTGAATTCATAATCTGACTATTGACTTATGATTGTTACTAATAAAGAAACGGAATATGAATCTGGAGAATGTGTATTTGCCTTAGTACCTCTGATATTATAGTCACACGATAAGAATTCTGACCACTATCGAGAAGAACAATTTCATTAGAGATTCTTGTGTAAGCAGGGTTCACTATTCACCAATTTCTGAACGTACTTTGTTATGGAATATATTAAGAAGATCCAAATCGGCTGAAGTCATAAAAGACTCTCTTAGATATCATTGATGTATTGAAATCAACTGCTACAGCTTCAAAGTAAATTAAGGGCAGCTATTGTTATTACGTCGAACTTCTGCCTATTCAAATGTCTGCAAGAACCACATAAGGTCGGATTCTGTATTGCAATTGGATGTATTCTACTGTTATTACATCATTAAAACTTTCACACTAGCCAAAAAAGTGTGCTTAGAAAGAATATTTCATAAATTTTCATTATCATCTGAATTCAATCGAGCCGTATTGGCGCTATGCTACCACCTTAGTTACAAAATAGGTTACTTGTTAGAAATCATCACAGAAAATGGGGGTTAAAGAATTCAAAATCTTGTAATGCCTGGGGGTAACATGAGTTATTCTACTAGTAAAGAACATGATGGTATTTTGTGAAGAGAAATAGTGATCAACCACAGCCATCAAAAGTTGAGATAGAATTAATCAGCTTCTTAAACGAAAAAAGCAAGAAGTTTTAGCATATTTACATTATACGTTAAAGTACAAATTTGTGCTCATCAGAGCTTGTTGAAACATTCTGAGTACATTTAAATATCTAGCTGTCATGAGAGAAAATTCTTCCTTTATTGGTTAATTGGCTGAATTAGTATTGAAACACTTGATTGTATTCTAAATTTTATTTTGTATTTTATATTTCAAGCACTAGATAGTACAGAGGTAGTATTTTGCAATTTTGTTCAGTTCTGAAAATAAAGCTAAGGAAAAGTCATACATGTGAAGAACGGTGTCGAAGAAAAATGAAGGTCCTATTAAAATAACAAAAGACGCAGTTCAGTTTCTCAACTCTCCAACCATATCTGCCTCTACACTCACTAGGAGTGCTTATGCGTTAACTAACCTCTAGACTAGAAAGGCGCGGCAAAACTATCACCCTTATGTGACTCCCAACTCACTCTGAGATCATTGAACAAGAAAGAGCGGATTACATAGCTAAAAAGAGCGAGTAAGCCTTACGAAAAATTTCCTCTTCTGGGGTAGATATATGAAACACCATTCTACTACAACCTTTAAACATCTAGACCAACTCAGATGGGATCTAAGAGAAGACAACAGGCTTTGGGAGGTGAAAACAGAGGGCCTTAACACCACTGACATCATCAGGTTCAGCTTAAGCTTATTCTAGCGTCTCAGAATTGGTCACAACAAACTGACCCGTGAGTTTCTCATTAAGGGAAGAAGTCCACAACTGTGCATCGAATGTGGTTCCTCATCGTCTGTTAAACACATACTAATCGAATGTCGAAGATACAACTCGCAAAGATGGCTGGTAAACTTTGGAGCGACGATGGACCAGTGTCTTAGGCTGGAGAACCTGGACAAGCTGACTAATTTTCTTACTGTAACAGGACTACTACTAGAAATATAATAGAGTGCATCTATGTAATATGATGCATGTTCATTTACATTTTTTTGTATCTTGCATTCGTATCACTGTCATGGGTTGTGCCACTATTGTACTGTAGCATGTATTCAACTGCATGCTTTTACATATTTTACTTGTAATCTTGCAATATGTACTCTTTATCCTACATATTTAAATCTAGTTTTTATATTACGACAATGTATTTATATTGTTTTTTTGCATTCTACACTTGTAATAATATTGTATACATTAAATGATGTAAATGCGTTGTATATTGTATATCTGCAAATAGACCCAAAATAGTCTAGGAGTCTGATGGGCTTTTTCGTCAATCTGAAACCACTCGACCTTGAAATTTTTTTCAATAATAAGCCTCGCACTTACTCTATCTCATCCTTATATTTTCTCCAGACCCTCCTTACATCGTCAATTTATATTACCCTATCAATCGTTATGTTTCGTATTCGGACGAATTTTGTCCGATACCAGATAGACGGATAGTTATGGCTTGTCGATAATCCCCATTCCTAAAGTTGCGGCTGCCGATAAATTTTCCATCCGTTCCAGGAAAGATTCATTTCACTCCCGTACGCGGACCTTTATTACATTTTGTAGGCAGTACGTTGTTCGATGTCCGACCGCGTAATTGACAGAACGGCGCGCCAATAATCTATTAAAGATTTACTTGCCTCGCGGCAAATCAAATTAAGATTAGGCAATCTATTTATCGGAAATTAGTTTTAATATGGAGCCGGATCGATCCGATCGATAGGTAGTTGGGTTCGTTAATTAATTAATAATAATTAATTCCTGGGATCAAGGGAGGCTTTGTTGTAAATTATAGACGCTTTAAGTGATCTAATGGTGAGCTCGTTTACGTTATCTGCTTTGAGAACTATATGTCTATATATAAAATATATTGCCTTTATGCCTAGAAATAAGAATAAGAAAAAGAAATAGTTCTACATTTGATTTTAACAGGTCAGTTGAAAAACCCCCGACCTGACACATAGATGGCGCTACGAGATTTAAATCCATATGCTTTTTAGTTAGCCCTAACCCTGCAAGGACGTGTGTATAAATTTGACAGCTGTCGGATCCTTAGTTTATGAATTATAGCATTTTGAGTTAAGCTCAAACTCAATAACTTTTGTTATTGTGAAAAAAAAACCGGATAAAATAGAATTTCGCGTGTTGATAAAATAATGCTTCTAAAGGGAAAAAATACAGTTGAAGCAAAAACTTAGCTTGATGCCGAGTTTCCGGACACTGCCCCAGCAAAATCAACCATCAAGGATTAGTATGCTAAGCTTAGACGTGGTGAAATGAGCACCGAAGGCAGTGAACGCAGTGAATGTTCAAAAGAAGTTGTAGAAACGAAAACATTAAAAACTCTACAAAATGATTTTGAATTACCGTCAATTGATACCGAATGAAATAGCAAACACTCTAGAGATACGAACTGAACGTGTACATCATATGATTCACGAATATTTGGCTATGAGAAAGCTCCGTGTAAAGTAGGTGCCGTGCGAGCTCACTCTTTATCAAAAACAATGATGAGTTCATGATTCTGCTGTTTGAAGATTATCAAGCCTAATAAGCCCGAATTTTTACATCGATATGTGACAATGGGTGAAACTATCATTTCACTCCGAAGTCCAATCGAGAGTCACCCGAATGAACTGCACAAGATTAACCCGCTCCAAAGCTGGAAAAACGCAACAGTCGACTAGGAAGATTATGGCGTCTGTATATTGGGATGCGCATGGAATAATTTTCATTGACTACCTTGCAAAAGAAAGGACCTTCAACAGCGATTCTTACATAGCGTTATTGGACAGTTTGAAGGACTAATTCGCCGAAAAACGGCCGCATTTGAAGAAAAAGAAAGTGCTGGTTCACGAAGATAATCCACCGTGTCACAAGTCAGTGAAAACGGTGGCAAAAATCCATGAATTCGAATTGCTTCGTCATCCACCGTATTCTCCAGATCTGGCCCTCAGCGTCTAGTTCCTGTTTTAAGATCTCAAAAAAATGCTCGCTGGGAAGAAATTTTCGTCGAATGAAGAGGTTCCTTTGGAAGTTTGTATTTAAGTCGTACTTTTTTTCTTTTACTTTAATAAATTCTCCGCAAATATAGCAAAACGGGCCAGCGTCTCTACAAACTCTCAAAAACATTAAAACTGGTAAAAACTGTGTAAAACACGTTACTCCTCCGTAATACGCATATACAGACACATATTAGCGAAACTAGAAACACGCAAGGACGCATTAAGTGGACATGAGGATACAAAATGATTAAATCGCTATACATACAAGACACAGACTTCTGCTACGCCTCATAATATAGCTGAGCATGTTGTTCATTGAATTAAATTGATGACCAAACTACTTGTGAGTGCTTTTAATCATTTTAACAGTTTTCAAGTACTTTTACCCAATTGGTAAAGTAAAATTAGGAAGAGTAAATATCAGGTAAGATTATTTCTATCAGTCATAAGCATTAAAAAAATATCTATGGTTAAAATGTATCTTTTTGCCAATAAAATCAATATTCCAAAGGACGAGGAAATATATTGGTAAATTCACACGGTGTACGGCGAACTAATAAAAGAAATACCAGATGCATAGAATAGAAATATGTTTTGTAAAAAGCCGCTTGCGGCCATGAAGATTCCTCTGAAGCGTTCGGAGTTTTTTTTTCTTTTCTGGTATCGAACTCCGAATTTTACGCGGAATTGAACTGCAAGCTTGGGGCTGTGGAGTCCAGACAATTTTTATGAAGAATTTTGCAATAGTAAAATTTAAACATTTTTGTATTTCAAAAAAGTAAACGCACAAAGTAAAACTATCTTTCTGGCAAAACTTTGGGCTGTGAAATTAAGAGTAAAATTTTTATTATATAAAAAATATTATTATATAATAACTATTATATAACTGTATTACTAACATAACTAACTATATAACATTTTAAATAGGCCACAATAATGATCATAATCAAAACAATTGACAGAAGTAATTCCAATTCAATTTGGAATACATATGGTGGCATTACAACGCCTTTACAACATTATAACTTACAAACAATTATGAAGCCATCGTAATATTTATTATATTATAATTGAAGAATTATTATACTTTTACCTGACAAAATTATCATTTTGTTATTCTTCAATGTTTGATCATCACTAAAAGTGATTTTTTACTTATACGAGTACATGGCAGCTTCTCGGATCATTAACATGTGACATGTTGTTTTAAAAATTTAAAGAGTAACAATGTTGAATTTTATCTATTATCATAAAATTGGAAGTAATATTTAGCCATACTATGTGATATAACATGTCAATTGAAAAGTCCCCCAGCTACCATAGCAAAACAAATTTTTTTTGGCAAAATTTTTTTGTTCAACATAATTCCCTTCAAGGGTGATACAGTGATTATAGCTACGCTCCAAATTTTCGATACCATTTTTGTAGTACGATTTGTGTTTTGATTCAAAATAGGTCTCAGTTTTGGCGATTACGTCCTCATTCGACGATAATTTCTTCACAGGGAGCATTCTTTTGGGATCTGAGAACAGGAATTAGTCGCTGGGGGCCAGATCAGGACAATATGGTGGATGAGGAAATAATTCGAAGCCCAGTTCTTGGATGTTTGCCATCGTTTTCACTGACTTGTGACAACGTGCATTATCGGGGTGAAGCAGCACTTTCTTTTTCTTCAAACGCAGCGGCTTTTCGGCGATTTCGTCCTTCAAATGGTCCAATAATGTTATGTAATAATCGCTGTTGATGGACCTTCTTTATTCAAGGTAGTCAATGAAAATTATTCCATGCGCATCCCAAAATAGAGACGCCATAACCTTGCCAGCCTACTGTTGCGTTTTCCCACGCTTTGGAGCGGGTTCATTGTATGCAGTCCAATTGGATGACTGTCGATTGGACTTCGGAGTGAAATGATGGAGCCATGTTTCATCTATTGTCACATATCAACGCAAAAGCTCAGACTTTTTACGCTTGATCATTTAAACACTGCTCCGAATCATCAACTCGTCATTGTTTTTGGTCAAAAGTGAGTTCGCGCGGCATCCTCTTTGCACAGAGCTTTCTCATACCCAAATGTTCTTGTATGATATGATGTACACGATCAGTTGATATCCTTAGAGTGTCTGCTATTGTATTCAATTTCAATTTACGATTATTCAAAAGCATTTTGAGGGTTTTTGTTTGTATCGTCGGTAATAACCACTTTTGGCCGTCCACTGCTTTCACCGTCTGCTGTGCTCATTTCACCACGTTTAAACTTAGCTTACCAATCTTTGATGGTTGATTTTCCTGAGACAGTGCCCAGAAACTCGGCATCAAACCAAGTTTTTGCTTCAACTGTATTTTTTCCCTTCAAAAAGCAATATTTTATTAACACGCGAATCTTTTTATCCATTTATTTTTTTTCAAATAGCAAAAGTTCCTTCACTCAAAATGCTATAATTTACAAACTAATGATCCAACAGCTATCAAATTTTTATACACATCTTTTGAGGGTTAGGGCAAATTAAACAATATATGGATTTAATTCTAATAGTGCCATCTATGTGTCAGGCCGGTGAGTTTTAAATTGAGCTGTTATATCAAACCAAGTCGCAACCAGTATTACAGTACTGCAGCTGAAGCCGAATTTTACATTATAGTAAAAATTTCTTCAAAATATCAAATAATATTGATTTATTTCTGCGAATATCATGGAATTAGGTTATAGTTAATATAAAATAATCAACTTACTCAGATTCAAGTATTTGGTGTGGCATATTTTTTTTTGTAAATGATCAAAACAGTGCAAATAAACAATATAGTCGTCCATAAAAAAGTTACACCACTTTTGGCTGTGCTATTTTGGTGCCACTTAATGGTGCAAGCCTGTTATATCTATTTTGTTGTTTCCTTTTTTCTCTCAAGTATTTTTTTAATATGTTCGTCCTAGACTTGCATAGTTCTAGTTCTAGCTTCCCATATCCTCTGACAATACCCACGTGTTTCAACTAAAAATTAGGGCTGGTATGTAAATTGCATTGTACTCTTCCATCTTGCTTTTGCTTCATATTTTCTATTAATTAATAAATATGCTATTTATAGCGAATTACAATTACATTTCATCTTGTCGGCTATGTTGTCTTCACCATGTCTTAGTCCTGCTTGGGATTTGAAGCTTCTTGACCTCATGATGTTTGCAATAACTGCATTATATTGTATTACATTATATAGTATTACATTATATAGATATTTATTCAGAATGTCTTCAATTATTCTTACTCTTTTATTACTTAAATCTCTTTGTTCCCATAGTGCTTCCCTTTTCTTATCAATATGTATTTTATTGTTGGTCATTTATGATTATTATTTATACTTATTCATTGGGCTAATTTGACGATAAAGAACAAATGTTAAAATAGACGAAACCTATGGGTTAGGATCATTGACAAATGTTTTGAAGAATTCCCTACCCTATAGTTAATAGGGAAAACTACATCCTTAATCTCATGTGTGTTAAATACATTTTAATAAATCGATATCATTATCGGATTTAGGAGGATTAAAATATGTTTTATATCATACATTTTTTCATAGCTTTTTCTTTCTCGTGTGCTTTCCATCTATATTATTTAAATTACTGCTCAGTAAAAGACATATTCCATTCCATGCTATTACGTGTATTCGAAAAAATGAATAACACATATAAAGCCAAAAAGGCAGGCAGTAAAAATTAGCCACCAGCCATCTCCATTCCTTTTAGAGCGGGACCTTTTTCTTTGTTTTTTTTCCCTAACCGAATTTTCCGCGAAATTGGTCTGAGCCACAGAACACCGCCTACAGCTACAGTCAGACTAGCCTGTTTTCGGTCATATATTTTTATTTGGTGAATGATATCTTTTAAGACTGTTTTTTTAAACTTTTTACCATTGCACATTGATATATTTTTGTAGTTATATTTTTTTTTACTTGTAAATTAAATTTAAAGAATTTACAACAAATAGTTAGTTGGTATTAATTTTATTATTTTGTGTATATCCGTAACAAACTTCCTGATAATAGGTTTCGCTAATAGGCTTCACCTTTCAGTAGGTGTCATTTCGTTGAAGTGTCAATAGGAAAAAATTTCAGTGCATATGAAATACTTGAACTTGTATCGAGTAAAGAGCATTTATGGTAAGTTTTACCTCTCAAGTTCAATTTGAAGAAAATGGAGGTGGAAGGTCACTGAATTCTGCGTGAAAATTATGGCACCCATGCTTCACCGAATTTGATATGTGAATACTGGTTTCAAGCGAAATACTTCTGAGAGTTCTGGGCCTAAAAATAAATTGGGGACAAAGGTTTTCAATTTTAAGATATTTAGGACACACCCTTTAGGAAGTTCTCTTCAGCATATGCTATCTAATGGGCTTCTTTCTCATGCTTATAAAGCTTATTTGGCATAACAGTTAAAGCATATGGACTATTATTGGAGATCTAAAATCTAAAAACATTCTAAAATTGACTGATTTTGTCGCGGTTTCATTTATCAAAAAGTAAATTAATTCTTAGCATATTACGACTTGATACGAGTACATTGGGTTGCACACATCATTATATTTTATTAGAAAATTAATATCTCTATAAATTGAATGATATTGAAGAGGATGATACTTTGGTTTAAAAATATGATGCCATATTTTTTATTACTGGCTGCATACTTTTTTAAATTGTCAGTATTTAACTTCGGCCTTACTTTAGGTGTTTTAACACCACTTCACTTATTTTTTAGGCATCATTTCAAATACTCATGTGTTTAATTCATATTTTTACCCAGTCTGATTGCCAACTTCACTGGGACTTTAGTTCTTTATTGGATTCTGTTTTCTTGCTTATGGATAATCACATACGATCGCAAATATACATTAAAAACCCAATGTTTTGACAACTATATTGATAAAGAACTGTTCAAGCATCTCGATTATTGTATTATAAAATATAAAACTTTAGTTGTATTAAACCCATGTTAACATTAGTATGTAATTAAATCTAAATAAAAAGAAGAGAAAGAACGTACAGAACTAAAAATACGCATGGAAAAATACGCGACCAAGTTATTGGGGTTTTTTCTGTCGAAAACTTCCCCTTTTCTATTTTTGTTCACGATCTGAATTTTATACGGAACTGAACTAAACAACTGAAAGCCCAAAGCTACGATGGTCCGTTGCTCTTTTTGCGACACATATAATATTTTATTGATTTGTTTTGATAGTATTTGTCCCAGTTTGAGTTATGTTATGTCAAAATTCACTTCGTTATTTTAATGACACAATTTACTATCTAATACTGAATTTTGCATAATTTCTAAGTAGAGTTTCGAATATTATTTTCTTATTTTTCCTTTTTGATTTTCTAGCGTCTATTATAGATCTTAAATGTAACTTGAATATTATTTTGAAGCACACTTTTCGTTGAAAAATATACAGAGAACCAAGGTCCTTGTGGAGTAGAGTGACAATATGGTATCAAATAAATAAAAAATTATTATTAGTAACAAATGAACCTTGCTCTTGATCTTATTTGTAGTTATTGCTATTGAAATTTGTTAAGTTGGACTTTTCTGCCTTATTGTTCAAGTTTTTTCATTGTTTCAACCTTGTTTCAATAACATTTTTACATCAACTATATCCATGTTTCAGTTAAGAATATATAAAAAGAATTTTTAATAAAAAAAGATATTTGGTTATTATTTGTACGTTTGTTACAAATGTACAGTTTTAATTCTTAACCATGGATGAAACGTAACTTTCATTTTATTATCTATATGCGAAGGAGCAGTTAAAATGTTGAACAACGATATTTTCTAAGGATAAGAAAAATGAAGATAATGCTGTACTTTGCCAATAATGGTAGAAGGGGCACAAATTTGACAGTTTAAGATATATTAGATGGTTTCATTGTGTCTATTGGTGAAAATCCAAAACATCAGTGTAAAAACTCTTAAAATATTGAAAAAATATAAATGAATTAATGTAACTATTAAAATCGAAGGTTTTGACATTAGTCCATAGAAAATAACAGCATCAACTTTAGTATTATCTAGTTATTCAGCGTATATTTTCGACATGCTTTATTTATGTAGTTTGGTTTATGTAAAAGACTGTCCAAACGTATTAAATACTTTTAGAAACTTATGGCGTATTGCTTCATGAGTAATCGGCTTAAGTTTCAACTACAACTAAGCAATTTCCCTGTATCACTGAATGTTCAAACATTTCTAATATCACAAGAATTGTTTGTAATTTTATTAAATTACATGTTTTGATCTTGTAACGTCTGCATTATTTGACTTAGCATCTCGAGGGAATTTTTAGGCTGTTCTACATTGGCTGGATATATTGTTTCCACAACCTGAGTTTGTAGTTTAGAAACTTCAGGGCTCTACTTTAGGTTAACTTTTAAAACCTCTTATACTTTGGAGTCTATTAATGACCTCATATCCTCTATGGACTGCAGGGTGTTTTTGCCACAATGGCATCATTTCGGTTTTGGTTTGGTGGTACAATTTCCGACTTGTTGCACGTTGATTATAAATGGAGTCCAGCACACTCACGAAGCGGTTTAATGGAACTTCCAGAGATCGCTTTTCAAAAAATACAATTTTTATAAACATATAAAAGAATCAAGGAAGAACTATTATATTAGTTTTTATATTTAAATAAGACATGAATATTTTAGAATGTATAAATATTAGTAAGGTATTAATAATAGAAATTAATAAATATAGTGTATAGACACAAAAAGTTGATGGAAAAAGGTAAACTTTGGCATAACTCTCAATTAGGTTTTGTTAGGCATAACATATGGGTGGTGGTGCAGAAGCAGTGTTTTCCTCTAGGTCCAAGAGTAACTACCATGGAGAAATGAACCATAACTTGTCTTTGCAGTAGTTTGAAACCCAGATTTTAACAAACACTGATGGAGAAAATCCCAACAACTGCATCAACAAGGGCTGCAATTAAGATATGTCTTAAGGTACATAAAACAAGTTTCGGGGAAATCATATTAAAGAATGAACTATTTCAAATTGTTGCTAGGTTAATATAAATGAAATAATTAATTGCATTTTATGTAATTTACTTTTTTAAAATAGGTCTGAGAGAAGAAGAGAAGAAGAATACATGGTAGATCAGATTACTTAATGTTATGGCTACAGAGTATTACGTCTTCCTCTTTATCACTGCATTTTTAATCCAACTGAGTTGATATGATATATTGCAAAGAATTATTACTATAGATATTCAGGCTGAGGATGATATTCAAACCAGAACTATCAGGATTTATGAAAAGAGGCATTGTCGAAAATAACACCTTCGGTTTGTGTGAGTTCAATCAAACACATTGAAGAAGAAATTGACAAATGAAAGTTATTGATAGTTTGGAAATAAACAGTTATTAACTTGCATAGTATTCCTGAAAATGACAGTGATTGAATAAAACTTAATTAATGTCGGTTTATGATTCAATGCTGACAATTCCCAAGACAGGGCGATGAAAGAGGAAACAACTAAAGATCAGTATACAATTAAGTATACATTAAGGAGAATGCAGTGATTTTAATATAGTTTAATGAAGAAACACGTATAGAAATAGTAATAGGACAAACTAAGGAGAAACATAATAATAACATAATTACTTTACAAAGAAACATTACATCGAAAGAAACAAGAACTAAGCGTAGAACATAAATATGCTCTCTAATGAAAGTAAAATACACTACTCAGATATACATTTGTTAATTAGGTGGGATACAACTAGATAAAAAAAGAGCCTAGGAACTCTACCTATACTGGGGTAGAAAAAAGTTTAATGTATATATAATAAAACAACTATAACCTATAAATTATCGTGGCTATATAACTAATTGTAGTTTTAAGCTCTTCGATAATATATGCATTATATGTACTCTAATGTTTAAATAAATTATAATACATAACATTTTTGTTCGATTGTTTTATTTAGATTAGAATTTTGTTATATGTAAATTGAATAAAATACCAGTAGAGGTTTTTATGCTTATTTGTTACTTTCAGTAAGCCTGCCCTTCTAACCAAAACAGAATTCTTCTTTCCAAATATTCAAAAGAATTGTGTTCTAGTTTTACTCAATTAAAGCGTAACAAACTAAAAAAATACGTAATTATGTGTCATTATTTCAACTATTTCCGCCCGAAACACTTGCATTGTTGCAAAAGTTTAGTAATAAATACATCAGCTTGAATAGTCCCAAGTAAAAAGATATATCGAGACAGTTTGTTTACTTTAACATGGTCTAAGTCCCTAAACGCTACAACCCCCATTTTGGTTATGACCGACATATTGCAACGGATTACATAATAACCATATAGAAGCATCATATAAGTTTCCTTTCAAAGCAATTATTAAATGTAAAAGGGCGAAAAATTAATACGTTGTACAAACAAGGCGGACGAGCTTAGAATAAAGCCGTTACAAATGCAACGAGATACGCGAAGCGCAACTTCTGTTCTATAAACCTCACCTAAAGGCAGATATTTATTGCTTCACTGTCATATTTGTTTAGATTGTATATTTTCCGGGGCACAAACGAGTATTGCAGCGTGTTTACACATACCCCAAATATCCGTTCGGGCATCACATTAGATATGAAATATTAGCGGATAAGGGCGTATGAATAAGTTGAGGAAATATCGAGAAGCATAATGGGTCAGGTAGGGCAGACCTCAAACTGTCGGTTATATTAAATGAGTTTTAGTTAGTCGGATATTACGAAGAATTCTTATCTTGACATTATTTATATATATATTATTTATTTTTATTTTATATCCGTAGATTGGTAAGTATACAAAGGTCGCAAGCCTAAAAAACACTTTTTTTAAATTAATTACATCTTACGTTGGATATACTCGGTATAGTCTATTCAATTTTTTTTAATAATGCGTCATTAATATTTGTGACGTCGAAACATTGCGAGTTTTAGTTCAATTTGGCTTTGACCTACAAGAAAATTCTAATCTAAGTAAAATAATTGAACAAAAATGTTATCAAATATAATTTATTTTAACATTATAGTAAATCTAATGCATATATTATCGAAGGACAAACAACAATTAAGAACACAGGTATAATAGTTTGTAGATTAGATTTGTTTTGTTTATATTGAACTTTTCCACATCATCCATAAGGTAGAGTTTCTAGGCACGTTTTTCTATGTAGCGTTATCCCCCTGGAGGCCTAATCCACCTAATTAACGTTTGTATATCTGAGAAACATATTTTACTTATTAAAGGACTATTATTTACATATTTACTATTTACCTTTTTACGTATAGTTCTTGTTTCCTTCGATGATGTGTTTACTTGGCAAGTCATCTTGGTATCACTGTATTTTAATTTCTTCTGCTACTACCTGTGTACATTATTCTTGATAAAATTAATCACTGAATTCTGTCTCACGCATTTACTATATTTACAAAACAGTTAGTATTCATTCCCTCCTCATACGTTCTAACCTAATGCTCATGTTTAATATTAAAGTGTTAAAATCATATATGTGCATACAAATCTTTTACGTTCTACGACACCATTTTCTACAGTTATATTCAATGAATTATGTACATACTTTTAATTGTTTCTACTCTCATCACTCTGTCTCAGGAATTTCCAGCGTTGCACAGCATTATCGCATATCCGGAAAGTTTCCTTCAGTCACTTTCACTTTCCGACTCACTGTCCAATTTCACGATTCACCCTTTATCAATTACTTCCTTTGTATGTTTTATCGAGTTTATCCAAACTGAAGGTGTTATGGTTGATAATGTTTCCTTCCATATATCCAATGAGTTTGATGGATTATCCTTCTCAACCAACAACATATCTGCAATTAATTATTAATAAATATAATGACCAACAAAACTTAATCGAATGCTATTGTAACTTTTACCTTTTTCCATTAATTTTTTTGGTTGTCTTTTTTATTACTATCTTGCCAAGAGTGCCACAATGAACTATATCGAAATATTCAAGTTTCATCAAAATACTCAAATCCAAATGGTTTATCTTCCTTAGTCTTATTTTATTAACAATTAAATTATTTTTAAGGTATTGACTGAAATTTCTATTAAACATCTCCGAGGGTTATCTTTACACCATTTAAACCCTATGCCCTGTAAGAGTGTATGAAAGGATGTCTTACATCCCTCAAAAAACTGCATGCAGAACTCTTTTATGTACACTTTCCAGACAGACAATTTTTTCTAAACTATTTTTATTAAATTATGTTCATATCGATAAAATAGTTTGTGTACTTACTGTGTTCTTGTACATTTCGTATATTTGGTCTCGAATAGAGCTAATATCAAGATAGTCAAGATTCGTCACCCACTTTGTATGTAGAGGGGTTTTCTTGGGTGAATCTAACGTATTATTCTTGATTTTGTAAGCGATGTTATTCACAGTACCCACAGTAATATTTAGCTCGGCAGCAACCTGCTAAAAACATTTTCAATAAAATTGTAGGACTTATATTATTTAGTATCATCAATAGTTACCTTCCTAACCGAATTTACCTGCAAAAGGGGGCCTCCATTATCTCGTTTCGAAACAACCTATTAAAGCCGCAATCAATTTGTGACCCTGAATATTTGTTTTCGGCTTTTTCAAACAAATTAATTGATATATTACCGAGCGACTTAAAATGTATCAAAACAAAGGGCTAAAATATGATTTGTCGGTTTGGGACACTCTATGAATCAATTGGTTGGTTCATCCTCTTATTATTTACAAAATATTGCGTGTATCAGATGTTAATAATGTTTGGTCAATATCCTGTACATTTCTATAAGCTACGAGGTTCTTTGATTTCGTGGACAATGCCATCAATTTTTCTTCATTTTCTCTGTTACAGGTCTCTTCACGTAAAGATCTTGGAGACTTGGCTTAATAATTTAACTGTGTCTTGATTCTTAAAATAACACTACTAAATCAACGCGGCAACCTCCTAATTCACCTCGACAAAATAAAAGAAGGAAGAGAGAGAGGTAGGGAGAGATAGAGAGAAATGAAAAATACTTTTTCATAATTTACTGCAATACTATCTCATGTCTAATGAACCATATCTAAGTAATATAATTAAAATCACTTCTTTCGGCTGTTAGCCGACCAAACAAGACCAACCGTCGCTATTAGAACACTGCAGGGGACTCCTCCTAAGCCCGTTATTAGCTTCGTAAATATTTTCGTGATTATTTCGTCGATGGAATTGTCAGACGAAAGAAAAATAGAGACGAAAAAGCAGACCTTCGAGCGACGTCCTTTTAGATGTGTGCACTGCTTTTATAGGGAACCCGGCTATAAGATCTTCAAATACAAGAAAACTTAATTTAATTTAAAATGGTGTAGTCTTCTGAACGCGTCACAGTGGAACAATACAATCAATTTTCTGGTCAATGTTTATATTTATGGTTTTTTTTAGCTCACCGAGGAAAAAAATGGAAATTCTCATTATAGGACAATATGGACAAACTTGATTCTCATGGCAATTGTTGGGAAGTAGCCAAGACCAGTCTTATTCTTCTTAAATATCCGTGACGGTTACAAGCTAGATGTTATTATATTATCACAACAAAAATCAAACTATTATGTAATAAGTGCCAATAATTTTTAAACAATACTTTCTATTTCTAAGTAAATAGTTTTGAGATAATTTAAATTATTAATATTACAAGGTAATTATGTAAACAGTGATAGAATTTTATCAAAACAGTTTTTCGGATATATTTTGATCGAAAATTATTTTTGAAATACATTTTTATTAGCTAATGTTCTATTTAGATAATCTATCAAATATTTCATATATTACTTAATCCTTAGTAATATAAATTGCCCTTGTATATATAGTACATCGTGAAGCCGATGCTTTTTCTAGTATAAATCCAATGTTCAAGAGGAGGCTTGTTATAATAAGCAAGTTGTTAATCTTCAACGGAGCTAAATAAAGATAATAGAATGAATGAATGTCTAATGTTATATATGAATTATAATTTTGATATACTTGACATATTATTATACATTCGTTTCAAAAATGGCTTTATTTCGTTTATCAGTAGCGATTTATACTTGCGGAATCCAAAATTAGAGCTTCTTCTTAGAGCAAAAATCAAATGCACTATAGTATGGACTCTTTAAATATGGAAGTAATACGAAATGAAACAGTGGTGTTTACATTATGTGACCGTTATTTATTGAAGTAATATAAAAATATGGAAAACACAAAATAGATCAAACGGATGGCAGCAGTGCAAACGGTGGTCGGTTACTGAATGATGGAAATAACCTTCAATAACATCTCAGATTAACGTCTCGGGGTTGCCAGCTATTCTTTATCGTGTTCTAGTTGGCGCTGCTGGCACCCCGCCCGTGTTCAACATCAGGGATTATATTTTTGGGTACTTTGTTGACCGTTATTCCACGATGTAAAATTCGACATGCCTCAAGGTCGCTACACTAGAGATAGGTAATTTTAAAATGTTTTTCTAACCTCATATTAACATTAGCAATTAATAATATTTCAAATCTAATTAATAATCTACTATGCTGGATGTACAGCATGTAATAATAGCAGCAATAATAGAAACACATGTTAATCGGATGGGACAGCGTCGGGTAAATATGGAGGTCTGTACAAATTTTGTTCAAACAATATAGAATCACGCTGTAGAATTATATTGTTAATTTTCTGTCTCTGTAATGAGTGTTTCCAGTATTTGGCTTAGATTTTTGATTGCTTGATTCATTATTTACAATTCATCAAAGTATACAAATTTAATAAAAGACAACTTTATTTTATTTAATACAATATTTATCTTTAAATCAATGACATATATTTATAATTCTAAATAGAAATTACACCTGTTCTAATAATGGAAATTAGTTTATATCGTATATATATATATATATATATATATATATATATATATATATATATATATATATATATATATATATATATATATATATTTGAATAATTTGTAACTGGTTTATGAATTTCACTCCTATTAATTTTCACTCAAACGTCTACCCTTATAAACTCGTATATGAACAAGCGAAATTAATTATCCCATTGTAATATTAAATGAGAACTTTCGTTTTAATATATATATATGATTACAACGATTATCAGAGCTTACCAGATTAACAAAACCGTGTTAAATCGATATATTATTCAAGAGTGGTCAGAGGTTAAGGGTTACCGAAAACAATAGGTGAAATTCCTAAAATTTTGATGTGTAAATTTATTTTAAACTTTATAATACTAGTTATTATTTTCTCAGCATAATCTTAATTTACGTATTAACTTATTAATATTTATCTGCATCAAGCAAGACAAGTACGAGATAAAGACATTAATATGTATTTCCCAAATTAAAATTGAATTAGGCTACTTAAGATAAAGTTAATATTAAAACTTGTGCACTATGAAAGTTCGTATGGTTTGGTTTCTTATCAATCTTCTGTGTTCAAAGTCGTTGTCGATTTGCTATGCTGCTTCCACGTTACTGTGATTTATTTACCTTATTTTATTTTTGATGAAATCTTGGATAACTTCGTAGATTTATTTGAATTCAGCGTCTTTGCCCATTTCTTCTTTGATTACGTAGCCATAAACATTGAAGATATTTTAGTGCACCTGCAGACTTGAAACCTATAGGTCCAAATTATCTTTATAATTGATTAATAAACCAATCCCTTTGATCTTAGTTTGGGAGTAAATTTCGGCTAATGAGTAACTTTCTATCTTACGTAATGTTTCCAAATTAATTTACCATCGAGATGGGCGCCGAGGTATTTGGTTGATTATGCTGAAGAAATTGGGCATCCCTCTTGAGTTTGTTGACTGCTACTTGTATCTTTTATAAGTATATGTAGTATTAAATACTCTTTATTTTATTTTTAAGATACCAGCAGTATAGTATATACACCACTCTAACAATTAGCCGATTAAATCTTTGAATTGCTCTTGTAATGAATTATATTTGATCATATTTATTAGAGTAAACAAAAATAGAAACAGTTTGTTGTATATCTGAACTAATATTTAATGACTTACAATAACATCAACACGTTCATCAGGCGTTCTGTTTATATAGATTTTACATAGCATTAGAATCATATGCTTTGTAAAGACTTGTAGAAGTAGAAAATATATCATCTGCTAACTTGCATAATAAAGTTTTTTGTTTCTTTTACTCTAAATATCTCTGTTCAATTTCTCATTTTCAGCTTCTAATTTAAAGTTCTTGTTGTGTTCTTCAATTGGCCACTCGACAAAATTGTTTTGGGATATAGACCTATTTGAGTGCCAAATCCGATAACTGCGATAAAATGTTAGTTTTAATTGTGTCGGTAAAAAGACTTTTGAAAAAAATCTTCTCAATTGGAAGCAAATAATGTTCGGCAACATTTTAAAATTGTTGAAACACAGATATTATATTTTACAACAACTTTAAGAAACTATTAACTAAGCCTTTATTAGTCCTCAAACAATTCTCGCAAAGAGATTATCTAACATAGTCATCACTTTGATTTAACAAATTGTAGACGACTTATTGAACATAAGTTATAGAAATAATTATATTACGTGAGGAAAAGAAGAACACCTTGCTTTAAACGTTACTTTTAATACTAATGGTAAAGTTATCTGAAAAGAGTTTTAATAATATAAATGCTGTTGTTTTAACTTAAGAGCAAATGCATTATTAATATGACAAAATAGCTGTAAGTCTTAAAAACTTCCGCGAAAACTTCTTAAATATAATCCAAGAGAGAAAAAGTAACGGACTACGGTGGGGATTTAGAAAAATATTTAACTCAAGAGCAACCACATTAGATGGTCAGAATAAATCATCGTCTATACTATATTGGAAATTTTTGTAAGCTTGAGAATGTATTACTGATTTATAAAACTGAACTAATATGAATTAATTACTGTACTAGTGATATTTCATTAAATAACGCTTATTATAACAAAATTTTCGTGTTTTATAAATTGTTTGTTTCTATACTTTGTTCTTAAATTGAGACTTGACATACATTCAACTTTTCTACGACTGAAGTTTTATAAATCAATATTTTGATTTAGTTGACGAAGTATATTGGTTTATGAACGAAGGGTTATGTGGCAATCAAGAACCAATGTCTAAGGGAGATATTGGAATAAAACATCCATTATATAGGCATAAACGTCACGAGATGATTTTGCAGAGTGAGAAATTTTGAACAAAACCAAACAAGGCAATAGAAAGTAATACTTATTCAATGAAGCTATACTATATTGGATTTGAAAGGTAACGGTTCATAGAACATTTTAGATATAAAAGTAAAATGTGCACACTGAAAAGTTTTTAAAGAATAGTCATTTTGGTCATAATTAAAAAAAATCTATATTACATTTATCTTATCAAGAAGATATGTACAATATTAAAAATATTGAGCTAGACATAGAAACTAAGCATTACTGACACACTTGGCATAGTCAGTTTGCTCATCATCTCATCAACTTGGCTAGTTTTGCTATGAGAAGACCTCATTAAACAAAGAATTCAATATTTTACAACGACCTAAATCTCACAAAGAAAAATATTTGTATTCAACGAAGAATTAATAAAACTCAGAAAGAATACGCCGAAGTCAAAAACAAAATAAATCTTCGACTGGGCAATAACGTTAATGGGACTCGAATGCCCTCTCCCGTCTCTAAAATTTAATAATCTATTGAACTGTTGATACTGGCAACTTGGCGAATGAAAAGAATGTCCCCTCATTCGGTCACTACAATAAAACAGGTTGGAGCAATATTTTCAAAATTAAAATTCCTCAGTCTCGAGCATGACGACATCGTCCGTAATGAAAGTTGTCGTATGCGTGTAAAATTCGATTTTAAGAGGGAGTATTATTGCAACTCACCCCCATTACATTCATGACGCTAAATGGGGTAGATGTAGCATTAGGTCATGTTAGTTTTTCTTTACACTGCATTTTTATTTATTGCTACTTTTTGATTTTATTGCCTATGGATTTTTTTTGTCGAAACATTATGATTTATTAATATATACAAGTTTTGTAATAAGGTTCTAGAATACTATCAGTTCGTCTTTCTATTGTTACATCTGTTTAGTAGTGGTAGTAAAATATCTTCATACATCAGAAGATATATTTAAATAATGCAATAAATAACTAGATATAATAATAAATCCTAAACTGCTGATTATTATCATAGACACACATAGACAGAGTATACAACAAATCAAGTTCCCTTTGCTGATAGAGAAAGAAAAATAGATAAATTTTAGTTAAAAAAATATATAAAACGAAGTAAGGTTATTATTAGGTACTTGAATATACTGGGATCAGTAATATATATTAATGATAATCCACGATGGTGCAAACATCAATGTAAACCACTCTTAAGCAAAGTAACTGCAATGGCTCTGACATTTCCATACATAAAATAAGAGTTTTCTGTTTAGTAATACTAACTAATTCACTGTATAATGCTTAACATGGAATATTCAAGACTTAATTAGCAATTTTCTCTATTTTTGTTGTTTAGTTTCAAGAAACCTGTTGATGAGACCTATCTAATACTTTTTGGCACTTATGCTGATGTTACTCTGTTATATTTCAAACCTCTATTTCGGCTTTAGCGATTAAAAGGTTGTGATGTTAATGGCAAAGAAAAGCCTGGTGTACAAAAATGTCTGGAGACAATGAATTCTAAGACTTTACTACCGCGCCCAGTGTATATGTAAGTGCTTAAGAAAGAAGAAATGCGAAAATCGTTATAAGAATGCTGCGAAACCAAAACATTCTTTCGACACAAATTAGACAGACATAACATTATTGCCTTAACTTCATGCCTAATGTTGTCGATTTATTCTCCTTCAATAACTGTGGTTAAGAATTTCTACTCATTCTGATGGACTAATTTTCTCAGAACTCAGTCAGTTTTATGCTATTTTAAGTAAAACATATAGCTCCATTTTAATTTTTCTAGTAAATCTCGTGACATTGTTGTAAAAAGTTTGCAAACTGTTTATGCAGTAAATGACCTATCCTGATCCCATATTTTCAATTCAAAATAATGCTGACCTAAACAATTTGTATAATAGTCGTTAGTTGTATGAAAAATGTTATTTCTTCAGTATTTATGGATTTTCTTTAATCTTACCACACAATTCACAAGCAACATCTGATGTATCAAATTCTACTCTTTAGTGACAATAATTATTTGGACTAGGTCTATTGTTTAACGTGGTCTCCGAACCACAATCTTCGGTATTAAGTCTACCGACTGGCCAGTAACCAATTTATTTTAGACCATCCCACTGGTTACATTACATACATCTGGTTACTGGGGTTATTAGGATGGCTCTCACTTGATGGATATCACACTGGTGATTAAATATATCCAATGCCTTGCTAGATTGGAAATCACGACCACGGGAGTAGCAGAAGAGCTTCATGTGAGTAACAATATGCAGAAGAAAATATCTGAATATTTCTTAACTTTGTACATTTGAAGGCAAATCGATCTATTATTTGTATTTATAGTAGATTATTCACATGCTGAAGAAAGAAGATAAATAACTATTGAAGGGAAAGTGTTTATGAAGGTCATGAAAATTAAACTTCGAAGAGCTGGTAAAGAAGCAAGAGGGAAGACGTTGTCTAGATAGTATTTTCTCGCTACACCAGCTAACGAGGGAACGTATTAGATGCAGAAAGTGCCCCGTCGCCATTTTGGGTAACTTCGTTAGATGAACATGTTCCCATAGAAATGCTTATACTCCTTAGGGCATTTTACGATAATTCCATTAGTTTTATGCGACTATGAAATGATTTGTCAAATTCATATGAAATTCAAGACAGGGTTCGCCAAGGATATATCGTCTCCTCACTGCCTTTCATCATAATACAAAGCATTTATAAGCAAACAAGTCATTCAATATGATGCTACTAACTTCTTGGTCTTCTTGACTGCATTATACTCGTACATCCAGCTGTTGGGGCTTCTTGAATTATTCATAATATGGTTTGATGATTAATGGACAAACGACTAAAGTACTGACAACTGGCAAGTCGTCATCAGTTCCATTAATTTGAGGAAGTGCAGGAGTTCCTTAAGCTTGAGGCTTTTATATTCTTAAGTTGTATATATTTCACTCCGAAATCATGTTAGAAATAAAATCGCTTAAGAGGTACACTTGAGGAATACGCTCATAGTCATAGAATGTAATAGTTTGAACGTGTATGTCGAATGAAAAGTGAACGAATTCCTCATATACTTGTGATGCTATCGACTCTTTGGATGGCGGATACACTGAAGAGCTCCAAAACAGACCTAGATCAATATTATGAAAAAACATTCGAAAAATGGACGTTTGATATTGTCCGAAGCCATAAGTCTGCGGCACCAACAGTTGCGTCACTCTTCGTCTAGAGATTCCTGATGATGATGATGGCGATTATGATATCTATAGTTTGGTATAATAGTTTAAAAATAAAACAACAGTAACAGGTCAGAGGCAGATAAAAGTTTAGATCATATTAAGTTCAAGTCAGATTTTAAAATAAAAAACAGTTTAAAGAAAATGTTTAAAAGTATTTCCGATTTCCATAAATTGAATTTTATTGTGTTAACCGAAGAACAAACGTATTATTAATGTGACAAAAAGCTGGGAAACTTCCGAGAGGGACGATCTTCGAATAAAATCAGACACGGGAAAATGTTACCGACAGATTTCGGTGTAAAACTTGAAAAAATGTTTAAGTCAAGACCGACCTCATTAAACGCCTAAACTGAATCACCGTCCATTTTGAATTGTAAATTTTTATTTTCAGCTTCGGCATTTTCCGAGGAAACTCTAAAATGCGGCGCTTAGTTTAATTTATAGAGCGGAATAGAGAGCTCAGAGCCGCATAGTCGAATAGAGAAATTACAATATTTTAACAAAAAATATTTTTCTTATGTAGCATTGTGAAATTTATTTATTCCGTCTTTGCATTTGCATGCTTAGACGTATTTGGGCATTTAAAAATATTTTTTGATAATTAAAATATTTAATACATTTTTTCTAGTACCAATTATAATTTCCAGGCATTTCATGAGCATATTTAGTCCTATTTATATTTCGGGAATAGGGAAAAAACAAATAGTTAAGCTTCGAATATATTTTTATTGTTTTCAAAGTACTCGCCTACGCTTAAACCAATTTTCAAAGCACTTATTCCATTCCGAATGAAGTATCTTCAAAACATGATTTTTGAACGTTTCAATAGCTTCTTCGGGCGATGAAAATCCTTGACCACGCATTTTATTCTTCACGATGAGAACAAAAAGAAGTCATTGGGTGCCAAATCAGAGCTGTACGGCGGATGACCCATCAACTCGATGTTTTGAGTGCTGTCTTACGTGATGTTTCCAATTTAATCTACCATCGAGATGGACGCCGAGGTATTTGGCTGATTATGCTGAAGAAATTGGGCATCCCTCTTGAGACTTGACACATTTCGAACTATTAAGCTATGTATTCCAATATCTAGTATATTAGTGGAGTTTGTTGGCTGCCACTTGTACCTTTTATAAGTATATATAGTATTAGATACTCTTTATTTTATTTTTAAGATACCGGCAGTATAATAAATACACCACTCTAACAATTGGCCGATTAAATCTTTGAATTGCTCTTGTAATGAAATATATTTGAGCATATTTATTAGAGTAAACAAAAATAGAAACAGTTTGTTGTATATCTGAACTAATTTTTAATGACTTAGAAAAACATCAACACGTTCATCAGACGTTCTGTTTATATAGATTTTACATAGCATTAGAATCAAATGCTTTGTAAAGACTTGTAGAAGTAGAAAATATATCATCTGCTAACTTCTTCGGGCGATGAAAATCCTTGACCACGCAGTTTATTCTTCACGATGGGAACAAAAAGAGGTCATTCGGTGCCAAATCAGGGCTGTACGGCGGATGATCCATCAATTCGATGTTTTAAATGCTCAAAATGTTTCTTGTTTGAGCCGATGTGTGAGAGCTCGCATGATGAAGAACAATCCGGCATCTCTTATTTGTTTTCCTTATTTCACCGAAGACTTCTGGCAAACGAATGGCTGTGTACCAATCAGAATTTACTGTTCTACGATCCTCTAGAGGCACTGTTGCAATATGACGAGTTTTCCCGAAGAAACAGGTCACCAATTTCTTTGAAGTGTTACGTGCGCGAAAAGTTCTGCTCGATTTGGTTCATCTTGTAATACCCATACAGTCGACTGCTACTTACTTTCGGGCTCATACGAATATATCTATGATTCGTTAACTGTCAGGATTTCATAAACGTCTTTCGAAGCACCGCGATTGAATTTCTTAAGTATTTGTTTGTAAAAATCGACGAGCTTTTTTTGACCGATTGTCAAATTTTGTGTGACCTAACGCGAATTTAGCTTTGGTAAAGCTAAGTTTTCATGTAAAATCTCATATATGCTAGAGGAACTAATGCTTACGGATGCCTTAATCTCACAATAGGTGACATGACTATCATGCTTAATTATTTCGCACACAGCAACCACGTTTTCTGGCATAAAAGCCAATTTTGGACGACCTTCAGGAATTTCGTCGGACAGAAACTACGGCCACGAATGTGTAGGAATGTTCGTCTGCTCGGTCGGTCGGAATGTGTGGCTGTCGATGAGATTGTTTGTCCGAACACTCACTACTATTTGTGGAAAGAATTTGCACGAGAACTGAAAACACTGGTTGAATAAAAACTTATTTATTGCTATATAAATTGATACATGTGGTCGACGGGAGAATTGACAGGATATTATGTTAGGTAAAGTAAGTACGGTAGCGCTGTAGTACTGTTACGAGGGGCTAGAGAAAGGAAAAGTGAGTCAACCTTTGAACTTGCTGTAGGTGAATGCGAGGTGGCCTAATGGGTCGTAGCGGTCGCTACAATTGAACTAACTAAAATAGCGATACACGGAGCTCCATATAATGGAGCTGCATTGCCAAAAGTCAAATTAAGTTGATTGATGCACTGTGGTTGTGATAATCCACATCGAAAATCCTAAAAAAAATCATCGCACGAAAATGTTCACGATTCAGTTCCAATTTTTGCCGAGACGAAACTTTCAACTAAATATAAAAAAAGCAAATAGCGTCCGTGAGATAAAATGTTCTGACTGCGTATATTATCAAGAATGTCAAACTTTACGATGGAACCGTCAGATGGACTCACATGACAACAGTGTTGCCAATTATTGAAATATAAATAGCGACCCTCTTATAAAGATAAATGCAGTGATTATCCAGGCATATAGCCCTTCCAATAAAACAACAAATACACGCCATCAACACCGTCGAACATATTGACAACTTATGTTTATAAAAACGTAAAATAAAAGAAGTCTGATGCGCCAGAACATGTATCCAGATCGTTGCGTTGGTACTGATCGACACCGTTGTTATATGTCAATGTAAATATAATAAAGCTACTCTAATTTACAAAACGATTGTGGCTGTTTAATTAACTGTAGTTTAAACCATTCAATAAATAAACATTAGATACTCAACTCAAACTCAATAATTAACTAAATAAAAACCCAATAAATATACATAATAAAATGTTAAAATAAATTAAATTTTATAACGTTATTTTTGTTTCATTTATTAAAAATAAACGAAATGTCAAATATGGTGCGGCAGCGTTGCATTATAAATTTTAATAACGTGGATTGTCTGTTTTATTGGACTATATAGTCTTCCTAGATTTTAAAGACTAATCTATTCATGTTTAGAAGGAACAGAGTCTGGCAAATATATCAGATGCAGCAAGACATTTAAATATTACCATGTAGATTTATATGGAATTTCTAACAGAAATGAAGCAATTGGAAATTATGAAAATTATTGTCATGTTTCGTATTTTTTCAACCCTTAAACCTATTTCGGCTGAAGTTCCAGAGTCTTAGGGCCTCTTCTGTACTACTACACTGCTGATATCCCAATTACAAAAGAAACTGTTCTTGGGGCATAAATCTACTGACACGTAGAAGATCGCTTCAGTAAGTGATTTGATGTAAAAAATTTTAATCTAAATCGTATTCTAAATACTACTCTAACCTATTCTAAACTATATGCTAAGTTATTCTAAAGAAGACCTTGTTATAGAGATTATTATATCTCACTCTCTGTGTCTGTTAACCAGTTCGTATGGTATTTTACTTCACTGTCATAGCGCACAGTTTATTGTTTGGCGAGAGCATTGGGATGCACTAACAATCTTTCGGAGTACTTTGCACAAACACTTCAAATCACGCCTATTGTGGGTTCCAAGGGGATATCGTGCTGAATTAGTTTGTTGGAGATGTAATATGTCACATCGACGATGACTCACAACACTTTATTCTGGAACCTTTGGAGGATATATACGTTAGATTTGCTAGTACTACCCCACAGTTTAATACTATAGGTTTAAATGTTCCTAAGTATTGACTTATAAAGCAAAACCTTAGCACATAGGTGATTTTGTCTTATTTCTTTTGATACGCCACGTTTTCAATCACAATTCGACTATGTTAAGATGAAGATGGAGGTTTCTTGTAGCTGATATTGGATCCGCGTGTGATGATGAAACCACTGTATTGTCAGCATATGTTGCAACAGTACTGTTTTTTGAGGTCAGTAGGACAGCTCTATATAATATATATATAACAGTGGACCAAGAACACTACCCTGCGGAACCTCTGTATATAGTGGATGGAGGTCAGTGTATTCGTCACCCTGTTTCACAATAAAATGTCTGTCTGTGAGTTATAATTTGAGTAGTTGAAAGTGCATATGGGGCAGAAGCTTTTTCTTTATATGTTCTGTTGTTCCATGTTTATTATGGTAGCCAAATTGATGGTCTAGTATAATATTTCTCTCTTCTAAGATTATTTTGAGTCTTTTAACGTATAGTATAGTTTTTCAGAGATTTTAAAGATCACGGGTAAAAGTTTACAATATATAAAGGAGCATCTAAATTCGTTATATATCCATAAATATGATTCAAAAGTTTATAATTATACAATTTGCTTATTGAACATTTAGAACTAATTCTTCTTTCAATAAACATTATATAAAAAAATAATATAAAATATTCATTTGCGGTTATTACTATATATAATAATATAAGTAGACCAAGAACAGCTTAAGACAATTTATTACACTGGCGTAACTTCTATGCGGCGATATTATATCAAAGTTTTAAAGCTGACGGAAAGACCGTCACATTGTTTTGTTTTACTATAATAATAGTTTCTACAGAGTCTCATTTAGATGGATTGTTCGGGATAAGCAAGTTTGGTGTGAGTTTTGAATTATTGTCAACCCTAACTTATATTTATATGTAATAAAATGGAAACGGACTTGGGAAGGAAGAAAACTAAATTAATAATTTACTGTAAAAAACTGATTTATTCAAAGAAAGTAGAGGCGACTGCGACGGTTGAACGATAATACAGAGCGACACTAATAGTTTTTTTCTGTAAGAGAACAGACCAAAACCATTCCAGTGGCTCATCATTCAGCCAATCTTAAAACAGGTTTCACTTGCATATAGTCCCGATAACCAGGGCTGTAACGCTGCACTATAACACCTTCCTCCTGTCTGGTCTGTTGGGATTACTATAGTTATTGTTAAAGTCAGTCTGCCTTAGAAGTTTTTCGAAATGGCATTGTTTCTACACAAATTTCTGTGGTATATTTCCATGGAACGATTTTCCGAGTTTTGATAGATCCAAATTCCAATAATCTATTGTCAAAAGACTGAGTTATAACAATCCGCCTTTGGTGACCTTGAACTTTGATGCACGTACACAGAACCCATGCACTAGCTTGCCATGCAATGTTTCTTACTTTGAATAGTTCATGACTAGTGTGTAGTCATGTAGTAGTCAACATGTAGTTTTGCCCAAACTTCATCTAAGTATATTAAGGAATCCAACATCAACTAATCTTTCTTTCTTGATAATTTGATAATTATTCCTTGAAGATAATTTAATGGCGGTTAATTGAATGCATTCAAAAGAGAACAGCCTTAAGATCATCACGGAATCTTACCGAGTATGCCAGTTATAAGCTTAGAAAGGTTGTTAAACACAGAAAAAAAAATTAATCTAATTAAAAAACTGTTTTATTTAAAGAAAACGGAGGAGATTTTGTGCACCCAATGTATATATTTTTGAATTATTTATTACATTGGTATTAGTCCTTATCGACTAACCTACAACTTCTTTTTACAATGACTTGAATTCAGATAAAATGTAGGAGGCCTCGTCAGCTTAATCTTAGACTCTGGTGTAATATTGTTTATGAATTAACACTACAATAGACTACACGTGATCAAATTGTTTGATTCTTTTTAGTCTCTGTCCTATTCTGGCGGTGCAACATTTACGTCAGAGATGTCGGAAGTACACGTCACACGGCTCCCCGTTTCATCGAGTGTATTGATGTCTGTGCAAGGCAAACGATTGAATGAGCTCCTTAAATACACTCCAATCATCTCTATCTCTACACCCGCTAGGAGTGCTTATCCGTGAACTAACCTCTAAATTGGAAAGAAGCTGCAAAACCATCTTCAACCAAAAAATGAAAGAGCGGATTACTTAGCCAGAAAAGGGGAACGATCACTTACGGAAACCTTCCTTTTCTGGATTAGATTAATGAAGCACCATTCTACTTCTTTAGACATCTACACCAACTCGGATGGGATCTAACAGAAAACAACAAGCCTTGGGAGGTGAAAAAATAATATTTACTTTAACACCACTAACATCAGCAGACGCATTAAGCTTATTCTCACCTCTCAGCAAACTGCAAACTGACTCATGCGCTGTCTATCAAACACATACCAACTGAATGCCGAAGATACAACTCGCAGAGATGGTTGTTCAACCCGGGAGGGACAATGGACCAGTGTCTTAGGCTGGAGAACCTGGACAAGCTGATTGGTTTTCTAACCGCAATAGAACTATTACTAGAAATATAACAGTGTGCATCTATATAATATCACGCATGTTCGTTGACACTTTTTCTATCTTGTACCCTTATCACTGTCATGGGTTGTGCGACCATTTTATAGTAGCATTCATATATTATTGTCATCTTGCAATATGTACTCTTTATCCTACACATTTAACTCTGGACTTTATATACCGACCATGTATTTTTTATGTTCTTTGCATTCTATACTTGTAATAACATTGTATACTTGTATACTCTAACTGATGTAAATATGTTGTATATTGTTTATCTGTAAACAGACCCTAAATAGTCCAGGAGGCTAATGGATCTAGAATCCATAAATAAATAAATAAATACAATAATCTGGTGTTATCCAAGAGTCGCATTACTTCGATATTGACATGAGAATTGAGCTTGTCCTCACATCCCCATGCAGTTCTGTTGAATTCCTGACATTTGACAGTCGATATCTGAAAGTCTCCGTGCAAGTAATCAGTCCTGTACTATTCCGGTATACCGACAATTTTTCTCAGGGCTTTGTTCTAGAACATCTCCATAAATGCATTACTTATATCCAAATAGCTTTCAATACTTGTTTATATTATAGCAATTTTTTGTGTACTGATAATTGTTATTTTCTCGCAATTAACCAACATATTTTTCTATATCTTAACTTTAGTTCTTTTCTTTTCTTTTTTACATGTTCTTTCTCATGAAGTTTTCATCAATATTCATTCCAAAATACATAGCGTTGTTGCTATACGGAATTGTATTTTTATTTTTCGTTATTGGTGCTTGTGCGGTCTGGTTTTACGTAAAATGCACATACACTTATTTAGTTTGTTAATTTTTATTTTCCAAGTCTAAGTTCTATTATTTAGGTTGTCATTGATTATAGTGTCATCAGAACATCAGAAAATGTAGCCATCGTGATAATTTCCTTTTGTGATATATCACATGGGTAGTGTATTTAAAAAACTAGACCCAATACCTTCTTGTGATACACCTGCTTTAGCTTCTTTTATTGTAGAATAAGCTTCATCTTGTTTGCTTCTAAACGTTCTGGCTGTAATGATAAGTAATAATAATTTAATGTAATAATAATAATTAAATAATTCAGTTTGTGGTTTCAATCACATTTTCACAGCTTATTAACAAGGCCATCATACCATATCTTATTGAAAGCTTGTCCTACATCTAAAACTATTGCTGAAGATATATTTTACCTTCATAGACTTCTATGCACCTGGTCAATTATCAAGCGTTAGCTAACAAACCCAAACTGATGTATAGTTAAATTTTTTCTCTTTATAATCGGTTTTATTCTTTTCAACGGGAGTTTTTAAAATCCCTTTTATATTACCGGTAGCAGTGACATAGGTGTATTTTATTTAATGTGGATAAAATAAATGAAAATCTAAACAAACACCTGACGTCAATTTAACTGTAGATACCGTTATTAAACCGTGTTGTTCCTTTTTATTAAAACGTCATCGAACACGTTTCAAATGAAACTGGGCCTACATAACATCGAGCAAATCACCCTTCCGCCTTATACTGACCCTACAACCTGCCTAATACCCCATAAAATTAATTCTACTTGCATTACATTTGAACTGGCACTAGTTTTAATTTCGGCCTGATGTAACACGCTAAGTGTGACGAAAGGACACATTAGTCGATAGAGGTTCGATTTTAAATTTGGACACGAGTAGAAAGGGTGAGAGTCATCGCAGCTGTCCATGCTTTCACGGTTGTTCCGTTATAAACACACATTTAACATATTAAACGTACATGTGATTGCTCATTAACGAATAGTTCATCTATTTAGTATAAATAGTTGATGCGTGGAATTGAAAGTTTGGTAACAAATTATTTCCAATTACACAAGACTGAATAATAAAGGAAGCTCTATAGTAGATTTAGGAGTGAGGAATTTAGTCGACCGAATTTCCATTTGTAAACAGATTCTGAATAAAAGATTATGATGGTAAAAGCTTCTGAAAGAGTTGAAAGATCTTCACTGACGCCACCATATCTACTAATATTGGGAACTATCGACTGAAAACAGTGTGACAAGAAATTGGAATGAGAAAGAACTTAAAAGTATCTAGTAAATACAATAGTTCGTCGATGACCTTTACTTAATTTCTGCCTGGAACATCATAGACTTTCCGCATTTGCAGCATTTGCAAAAATTTTCCTTTCACAAATCCGTCCATTTTCAACAGCTTGATAGTAGAAATTCTACTTGCAAAGTAAATGTCTTTATTTTATGTTTTTATTCATTATAAGAAACGAAAAGCACACTTCAAAGGAGCTGCAAAATAATTGCTGTAAATAAACTAAATGCCATAAAAAGTTAGACAAAATCTAAAAAATAAAAATATCTGCAATATGTATTTATTAGTTTTTTACAAAAATAATTGAACCGACTTCAAAAAATAAATAAGGAACTCACTAAAATGTAAAAAATAATCACACCGTGCCCAAACAGTTATATTAAATTAGATTTATATTGTTCCTTATTAATTTTGTGTTTATGACGTACAATTGTATTATTATTATTGTATTGTTTAAGTGGTCGAACCCGCGACCTCCGCGTGTGAGCTTAACGCACTACCCATAACAACATAGAAACAGTTGCTTACCAGCAATAACATTATACACAAATATCTGATTATTTTATCTAAAAATATATGTGAAAACTGTGTACGTTCCTTTGAGATTTGAAGGTTTCTTTCGAAATATTTCATAAAAAGTTAACAAAAAATTTTCATATTACTTTTTCTGCTAATATTTAAACGAGTTCCCAGCAGTTACATAACTTATGTATATATAGTTATCCCTTTTTAATTCCATTTGGTTAAATTTCTTCGGCACAAAACGATACACAAAGAAAAATATATTGGATTAAAATTTTTAACATTAGTTGCACAACAAACTATATGCGTATGTGCATTTGCTAAACTGGAACTACATTCTTTTCACTATATGCTATCAATTCAAAAATAAGCCGGCTTGGTGGCGCAGTGGTAAAGGCGATGGGACGGTCCTCCTACTGTTGCGATAGCCGCGGGTTCGAATGCTGCTGGGGCATGGTCGTAAATTTATGTTTGTGATTGTTTAATATTTGTGAATGTTCTAAGCAAGAGTGTAAAATCCGACAAGGACAATGATCCCAGTCACTCCAGTAATCAGGCTGAGTAAGACCTAATGTCTTCTGGGATGATTTCTAAAGTTGGTCACTCTAAGCTAAATTGCGTGTATATAGTAGAATATAAATTACGTGCAGTAGATAAGGTAAATAATGATTTTGTTTATTTTTATTTAGTTATTACAACGACTATACATATTTTATTGTAAAATGTTTTTTCTTGTGTTAAAAATCTAAGCTTAATTATTTATTAATTTTTCACTAAGTTTCTTATTTATTTTTTGAAGTCAGCTCAATTTTTTTTGTTAAAATATTTTATTTTTCTCTTTTTAGATTTATATATTTACACAATAAATTACGCAGTTATTTTATTAAATATTACAAGGAAATATGCCCATAGCCCGTATGAGGAAAAATAGGAATAAAGAAAAAATGTTTGAAAGTAAGGAACGTCTCAGGCATCTAGTCTAGGAGAGTTAGAGCTATCTAGCCTAGGAGATTTGACAAATGTTCTAACTAAACTAGTACAAAAAGTTATTGTCCCCGCCGAAAATCGAGAGCTGAACTCTCTAATCATTTCACAGATGTAATTATTTACAAAATTTCTACGTCTCCTCATATGCTATGGTTGGTCTTTAGCAAACTGAACGGCTTTTGCACTGAACGATTTTCCGTCATATCAGATCATAGAATCATCATCAGATATATATATATATATATATATATATATATATATATATATATATATATATATATATATATATATATATATATATATATATATATAGATCAAAAAGAAATCACAGAAAGAACTGCACCCATTTTATAACTTTACCTTCATTTACAACTAAAGTTGTATGCCAGAATATTTTAATTTAATCTCTTTTGTCTGAAATCTGTTCGGAAACAATCCCATTCAAGCAATTTGCATAAAATATGGTTATTTATGTATGCTTGATTAAAAGTAAACGCCTCTTTAATACTATAAAACACATTGAAGCTACAAAACATCTCCAAACTGGCCATTAAATGTTTTTCGATAACGATGATTCTAGGGAACTGCGTGAAGTGGCATGACGTGTGTCGTTCTTGCGGTTTTGTGTTGTTTAAAACTTGAAACTGAATATTGATTCATTAACGCCAGAAAATACATAGTGTGATGGTTGTTTACGCGCTTTTAATGAGTAATTTGGAACCTAATTTGAAATTTTAATAAAGAGTTTAATAATTTAGTCATTTATTGTATTTACGCGATGTTAATTAGAATAGTTGACAAGTTGTTTTTCGTGTATATATCAAATATAAAATAATTTAGAGCTTAATTTGAAATTCTAGTAAAGCGTTACGTAATATAGATAATTTAGTTGTTTATATTTGCATGTTGTTAATTAGAATAAACAATTTATCTGTTGGTGTATTTATAACGTACTAGAATAATCTCGTAACTTTGTATCTCTTAATAGCACTGTCTTACTGTTTTTGTTCTATTAAAATAAAATTTTAAAGTAAAGTTACGATTAATTAGAGTATTATAAATAATGTATTTATGTATGTATGAAAATTTTAAATCATATTTATTTTTGTATGTTGTTAATTTTTATAAAAAAAAGTAATATATATTTACAAAAAGACAGTGATTCATAATTTTATGTTTCAGCATTTTATACAGATGATACCGCTTTCTTCACAATAGCGATGGGATATGATGATTCACGATTGCGTGGTGCGAATTCTACCGGCTTTAGATTAACCCGAGCAAAACTCAGGCTATTGTGTTCCACCGCAAGAAGGAGTTTCGCGCCTATCGCCTCCAAATCTATAAAGTCCCTATACCTTGGCTCCAGAAAGTCTCATACCTCGATCTCCAATTCGACCGCAGATTCCAATAGTCTGCCTATTATTTCCTCTACTCTGCAAAAAACGCAAACTCCCCATCCTACAGAAAGCGACTCTGTACAAAATGCTAGTCCGTCCAATCTGCCTCAATGTAGCACAGATGTGGTACAAGTATGTCTCGGAGAGACAACTCGAACTACTCCAAGTGTTCCAATCCAAAAAAGTCCGTGCGTTACTCAGCTCAGCATAAACATGCTCAGTGTGACGTTCTCCATAGGAAACTTAGAACACGATAACACCTTAATAAAATCCTTACCCGTCCACAAACCCCTGTAGCAAACAAACTACGACAGTCCCAGTCGTAACCCAGGGTCTCTGTCGCCCGCAAAACAATCATTTCCCGAACCTGAAGCGACATCAGCCGAAGATCATTTGGTTCTAGCTGGTCATTCTAGTAATCGAAAAAAAAAAGTGATTAAAAATAGCTTAGGTTTAAGTGGTCAATAAGAAAATGAACCATATATACTGAAAGAAAACGACAAAACACTAATTTTTCCTTTTTGGAACAGTATAGTCCTCTTTCATTGCAAACCGTCGGTAATGTACTAATAGTTCAGCTTTTCATCTTCCTTGATAACGCTCTTCTGTCTGATTTATATCCTGCTGAAAGCGTTCAACTTGTTTGCCACTCACCATTCCAAGGTTAGAAAATTTAATTTTAAAAACATTCTCCACGCAATCGTTTTAAATTTTCGTGGCGAGTCATTCACTAAAAACTCGGCATTTTCAGTTTTAAGATCCATGAATTTCTTTGTTTTCCGCTAAGATTTTAAAGGAATTCATTGTTTATTAGAAGTTTTCTTATTTGTGGTTCAACAAAATAGTTTTCTTTTAATTTGGCATCACTTAATTTAGAGGAAACTAGTTTTCAAATATAAAAATCCTTACCATTTTTATTCATGGCTTTGACAAAAATTTTCATTATACCAAGATTTATATGTAATGCTGAAAGAACCACATTTTCTTATAGAGTAAGGGGTTCATATTTAACGTTTGATTTACTATAAACAAGTCAGTCCTTTTTGGCCAGTCTTTAATTTCATAGTGGTTATTGGAGCCTCTACTGTCCCATAACGGAAGAAGACAGCAATATTTCGTGAAACTTCCTTATAGTCCAAGGTATATGGCAACAACTTTAAAATTAGCACAAGCAGCAAGACAAAATTCAGATTGTGTGGTGTGTGTTACAGCATTGTTTTTCACATATATAATGTCCTTTTCTCAGAAAGTTAACTTATTTTGTAACTAGTTACCACAGTTTATCAAAAGTATGTTCGATGGTGACAAAATAGGAATTATGAAGGTAAATAATTATAAGATGACTAAATTATAATGAGATTTTTTAGCGCCAAATCAACCATCATTATACTAATTCATTCCGAATAATGAAATGATCGTGTTACTCTTTGAAAAGATGCTTATTAAGGAATAGTTTATTTAAAGGAATCTACTTTTGCTAAATATTCAAATAAATATATTGGCTCAAGGCCACCTAACCAAGATATGTGGTGTATTTTGATCTATCAAAACGCAAGTAATCAAAAATATATATTCTACAAAAACTATGTTAGATAACAGAATCTAAATGCAACATTTGCACTATGATGTTCAGCTCGTACTACGACAAATAAAAAACAAAAAGCAATACTGAAGATGGCAATTGAGACTCTGCCGAAACGTATTCCAAAAAAGTTAGTTAATACCAACAAACCTAACCTGAAAATACTACTTAACGTATATATATATATATATATATATATATATATATATATATATATATATATATATATATATATATATATATAACTAGCGTTATATATAAAATTGCATTAAACCTAAGGCCTTAGTTTTAAACTAAACATACTATTTGCCGGCTTGGTTGGCGCAGTGGTAAAGGCGACCAGACGGTCCACTTACTGTTAATGTATGATAGTCGCGGGTTCGAATCCATCTGGGGCATGGTCGCAAATTTATGCTCGTTTTTGTTTAATTTTCTTGATAGTTCGAAAACTAATAAGAGTATAAAATCCAACAAGGAAAATGATCCCAATCACGCCAGTAACCAGGCCGGGTAAGACCGGATGTCTAAGACATGGATGATTTCTAAGTTGGTCAATCGCCCATCGGTAGGTTAAATGCCGAGGTCCGTGGTTCGGAGCCCACGTTAAACAGTAGGTTCAGTCCAGATAGATCACCCTCGTTAGTAAAAAGGAGAGTTTAAAGTATAAAACAAATACTTTTTGGTATGATTTTTTTATTTATCAAATTGCCCATTTATTTATTGACCGTATTTGCTGATAACCTTTAAATCTATCGTTAAAAAACATTTTGATCCACAATATTTTCCGAAAAAAAAAACATATTTTTATCTCCAACCGCTATTGATACAGTTTATGTTGGTTTAAAAGTTTTAAGCTTTTTTTCGATATAAACAATCCGTAGTATTAATTTCGTTAAAACGATGAAACAAAAATATGGCCTGCATTCCATCTGTTTTTATACGATAAATGGGATTTTCTGTTTAAAAAAAAAAAGCATTTTTTTTAAATAGCAGTTAGATTAGTCGATTACTAAATGGCAAAAAGTTATAAAATACTCTTTTTACAGATTACAGTTTTCTATTCGGAATTAGAATCACCGATTCTGCATTAGATTATTTCAAATTGCATGTACTATTATAGTATAGTCTCCTTCTTAACAACTATATTTTATCTGGACTGAAGCTAAACACTTGGGGAAACTTACCCAGCCAGATGAGCTAGATTCTCAAATTCTACATTTCTAGTCGGTCGTCATTTTAAAATAAAATATAGTGGCGAGTACTTAGATTTAAACCCATTTATGCGGGTTTACCACAAGGTATACTAATATCATTTACTGACGATACTACATTACGACCTACAAATAACAATATTCAGATAAATAAAAAAAGAGTACAAGCAGCTGATAAAATTGAATACTACGAAGTCTATATATTTGGGTTTCACACACACACACACACATCAAATATATGTGGTGGTTGATTTTTAAATTTAGTTTATATATATATATATATATATATATATATATATATATATATATATATATATATATATATATATATATATATATATATATATAGATTTTAGGACAGAATTTTAGGTTAGGTGAAAGAAGTACGGTAGCGTTTTGGAAGTGGTACTGTTGCAGGAGGGTAGAGAAAAGAAAAGAGAGCGAGACGGTATCGTGGTGGTCTTTTATAGCCGGGAATCACATGGTACCAATCCACCAGCGCTACCAGCCTTTGAAATTGCAGTAGGTGGGTGCGTGGTGGCCTAAAGGGCCGTAGCGATCGCTACACTGTTCTGTTCTATATGCAAGAATACACACGGCGAGTAGAGGACTAATACATATTGCATTTCGCAAATTGAAGGACAACTAAACTAATTAAACTAAAATCTAAAGTAACACCTATATACTCGTACTACACAAGTTCCAGTATTTTTATTCGCCTTAATCGTCTAAAACACAATTTTTTTGCAAATTTTTTTTTATTCAACATAATTCCCTTCAAGGTTTATACACTTATTATAGCAACCCTCTAACTTTTCGATACCATTTTTGTAGTACGATTTGTCCTTTGCTTCAAAATAGGCGCCAGTTTCGGCGATCATCTCTTCATTCAACGAAAATTTCTTTCCAGCGACCATTCTTTTGAGATTTGGGAACAGAAAATAGTCGCTGGGGCCAGATTTTGAGAATACGAAGGTGGGGAAGCAATTCGAAGCCCAATTAATGGATTTTTGCCATCGTTTTCATTGACTGGTGACACGGTGTATTCTCTTGGTGAAGCAGCACTTTCTTTTTCTTCAGATGCGGCAGTCCACTCGTATGACTGTCGAATGGACTTCGGAGTGAAATGATGGAGCATGTTTCATCCATTGTCACATGTCGACGCACATCTCGGGTTTATTGCGCTTGATCATCTTGAAATACTGCTCCGAATCATTAACTCGTCGTGGTTTTTGGTCAAAAGTTAGTTCGCACGACACCCACTTTGAACAAATCTTTCTCATACCCAAATATTCTTGAATGATATGATGTACACGTTAAGTTGATATCTCTAGAGTGTCTGCTATTTCATTCTATTTCAATTTACGGTCACTCAAAATCATTTTGTGGATTTTTTTAAACGTTTTCCTCGGTAACAACCTCTTTTGGGCGTCCACTGCGTTCACCGTCTTCGGTGCTCATTTTACCACATCTAAACTTAGCATACCAATCCTTGATGGTTTATTCTCCTGGGACAGTGTCCGGAAACTTGGCATAAAGCCAAGTTTTCGCTTCAACTGTATTTTTTCCCTTCAAAAAGCAATATTTTATCAACACGCGAAATTCCTAACCAAATTAATATATTGATTTAATTCTAGTAGCGCCATCTATATGTCAGGGGCCTTTTCAATTAACCTGTTAAAGAGACTGTATCTCAATTAATTATTGTAGATGCTGATTTGTGGACTTTGTATTGTATAGAATTTAATATCTGTATAATTATAATTCACTGTGCTGTTCTTGTTTAGAATTGTTATGGCTTTGGTTCTATGCACAAGCCAAGAAGATTGTTTTTAGCGCACAAACAGTATACAATTGCGGTTTAAAGCTGACCGACTTTATTTATGCCGGCGAGTACAAACGGGTCGGAATTTAGCGTTTTCAATTTAAAAGCGTGAAATTGCTTGATGCATCTTTTAAAAACAGTGCTTTTCCTACATCCCGCCGCTTTTTAAAATCGGCTTAACCCGGAATTATCCGCTTACAAGTGAAATTTTATTTTCTTTGCGACCGATGTAGAAGTTGTGTTACGAAAGCAATCTTCATGTTGTGTCATTTTATTTTCCAATTACATTTTATATCTCAGTAATTAATGCAGGTATACATAGAAAAACGATGTGTCGGGAAATTCCAAATGAAATATAGCTTATTATTAATTTTTTATATATATTTTAATTTACTTTTTACCAGCAATTTATTTAGTTCTTAGTTATCTTTTAGTTATCTCCGGCATGTGTTATAACACAAAAATAAAATAATTTTAAGTCGTATATTGAAACTAATCAAGTAAAATTAAAATTATTGTGAAATATAAAATACAAGAAGCAGTATTTTTCTTAAAAATATTGGATACATAACAGGTGATTTGAAAAGTCCCCGGCATACCATTGTAAAACAATTTTTTTTGGTAAAATTTTTTTGATAAAATTTGTTTTTTTAATCAACATAATTCCCTTCCAGCTGGATTCACTGAATATAGCGACCCTCCAACTTTTCGATACCATTTTTGTAGTACGATTTGTCCTTTGCTTAAAAATAAGTTTTAATGATTACATTTAGATTGATTTAGAATGCATATATAACGATTTTTGTGATGGTCACTTGGTTTCTTTCAAATTCTTAGCACTGCAAACTTCACTGCTCTTCCTGTGTACCGTACTACAATTAGACGTATCATATAACTTGAAGAATTATTCTGTACAATAAAACAAACAAAAGAAAATAAACTAACCCTCCAGAACATGTCTGCAAGGGTTACATAATACATGTGGAGCCAATTTTTTCTTTAATTTTAACAGGTATATTAAACTAAGGTTGATTGTAAAAAACGATGTTTCTTTTGTTTTAATAATTTAATAATAACAAAATGAGTCAACGTCTCGTTCACAACCCCTTGAAGCCATTGTGGACTGGTAAAATATATGTAAAAAAGTTATGCCCCTGTAATTTGCAAATACAGATAGTTGTACATATATTGGCGACGCTAGAAATACTACCCCCGCCCACTTACGTCTCTTTCGTCAGCGACAGCGCGCAAACACCCATATTTATTGGACACGAAAATCAAAAATGGTCAATTTACTATAAGATATTTTAAAGGAAATATTTTCGATATCAGTTGCACTTTTCATATAATTTTCTATGCACAAGAAATTGTTATTTCTTTGTAGACCGGTGTAATTATACTACTATACAGTGGCACAACAACCTCTCTCATCCCCGTGGTGGTTTCTTTAGGCGGGTGGTGTAATATTGAGCGATTGCTATTTGTTATTAATTTGTTTAATATTGACCGTTCAACAGCCGTCATTAATTTCCATAAAATACCGTAGTTTTTAAAGTAAAATACAGTTTTTTTTGTATTTTAAATCCTTTCGCATTTCACATTTAATGTTCGTATAAAAATATACTCTATTATAGGCTATAAAACAACAATATTTCTCCGCCAGCATCGATATGATTGATACAAATACATAACAGTATCATGAATGTATCCGAAAAATATTCGCAGAGAAAATAGGCGGACCTGATCCGGTGATCTATCAGATGTCGGATGTAATGTATATATGCATCCATCGAACGAGGCATCCAGCCCCACCCTCTGCAACCCCTTCTGCTAACTATCAGATCATCAATGTCATCCCGTATGTTTGCCTTAAAAGCCATTGTACCGAATTAAGATCTAATCTTTCAGAAGAACGGTTTTCTGTGTTAAGCCGTTTTCACCGTAAATACTATTATAGTTGTGATTTTCATTCTGTTATATGGTAATTGATATCTTTATTTTTGATATACATATTGTGTTACTTCAAATATTATTTGGTACATTGTACAGATACAGGGGATGAACACGTGACATATACAAAATATATATTTATTTATATTGTGTTTGGTCATCATTTGCTATTAAAACAATTGAAATTCTTCCCGGAATAAATTCGTAGATTGTCCGTGTAGCGACCTGAAAGCGAAGTATACATCGTGGAATAAATCTACAAAAATATCCAGAAATATAATCTCAGATGTTGAATACAGGCGGCGTGTCTGGCACTGGTAACCCCGAGACGTTTACCTGGGAGAGTATGAAAAGGTACTTTGATAGACGACAGTAAAGAACTTATCCACGTATAAGCACTTGATCTAATCTAACCTCAAAGTTTTGAAAACTACGCGTCCTTTTCTATATACGCCCTGTTGTTTACCAGAGTTGCGGTTGGAAGTAATTTTTTTTTTGTTAATTTTGTATTTACATTTTGTTGAGTTAATATAATTATTTCATAGGCGAAATTAGCGGCAGATAATGTGAAAATACGTGTATAAGGTATGAATTTTTAGTACAGTATTATCATTTTATGACACTAATTTTGAAAATTGTTGTGGAACAAAGGATATATTTTTATATCAAATCATATGGAAACAGAACTTAATTGAGATTATAGTAAAGGTAAAAATGAAGTACGGTCATGTTTGTATACGTTTCCTGTCTATTTGTTATTATACTTATATCTTTTTGACTTTACAGGTATTTCAAAAGAAGAAAAAAGCTATATGTTTAAACAAAGTGTCACGAATTTTCAGCATAGTGTAAATATAAGAGGTACTTAAAAGAAAGTGGTTGGAATTAATTGATATTATAGGATTTGGAGCTTTTGTGAGTGATTTGTTGTTTCCCTCGGTTTATATAACACCTCAAAGCAGATAAATAATGTCGAAATATTACATTATTTAACAAATGTTATTGCAATAAATGGAATCAAATAACCAAAGAAAATGTAATCTAAACTATATCTATAAGCACCCCTCCATGTTATTAACAATTTCGATTTGATTTTTGATTTCGAATCTGTAGATTTATTGTCTATTCTGTTATCTATGTCATTTTCCTTATTTGCTCCTTCTGTATGTCACCGTGTGTCTTCTCTGAGCACAAGCTACATTTTTTTGCAAAAGAATTAGTGCTCATTATCTTCTCATACATATATACTAAATGCACATGCTTGCACAGAGAATTCTTTATCGTATACTCTGGACAGTTACTGACATACCTATACACACAAATCTGACACACTCTATAAAGTTATACAACTATTCCCACAGATTTGATTGATATTTACATTGTATATTTGGTTGTAATATTTGACTTCTAATTTGCCTGAATTTTGTTGAGCTATATGTATTTTATACTTATTTGTTCTGCTCTTTTATGGACTTTTATAATTATAGGATCCTGATAGATACTAGCGTTTGGTCTTTCAATGTTCAATGAAATCTATCAGATCATTTAACCAATATAAAAGTTTTTCAACTGACATCCTAGCATTCCTTCTTAGTGTATTTGTTTTTAATATATTGTTCAATGATTCTATTGCCATACTTGTGTTAATTCGAAACATTTTTTAAAATATCTGTAAAATCAGAAAGGTATATGTATAATAACAAATAGACAGAAAACATATACAAACATAATGATATTTCATTCTTACATTTACTATAATCTTCTAATAAGTTCGGTTTCCATATTATTTAACAAAAAAATATATCCTTTGTTCCATAACAATCTACATAATTAGTGTTATACACTTATTTTCGTATAATCTGCCGCTAATTTTGCCTATGAAATAATTATATTACCTCAACAAAATGTAAATATAAAATTAACCTAAAAATGACATCTAACTACAACTGAAACTGTGGTACGAAAGGTGTGGAAAAAAAATTAAAGTTGTGAAAACTGTCAGGATAGATTAGAAATGCGCATGTGCAGTTCTAGCCAATAGAAACTTGTATAGGCAAGGATGGACATTTTTACTGTCATTTGTATTGAAGGGTAACTTGATCCACTCGGTGACTGATCATCATTCAGTTCAGACGTTCTTTTTATTTATTTGCATTTTCCACTTTTTATACAACTCCAATAAATAAAGGTGACACCATGTAAACGATCATAACAACCTTAAATTGGTGACACCGACGTAATCTTTCGAAAAACAGGTTTTGGACTTGTCAATGGAGGGTACGTGCAACATGGTGAATTTCAAGTGGTCGTTATATTTTTTCTGATACAATTTATTATCCGAATTTCTATACGTTGTTTTTCAAGCACTTTCGTTCCAATATTTATATATACATGAAGTGGTTCCTCATTTAATTTAGTTTTAGTGCTCGAACTTTCATATATATCATTTAATATTTTGTCCAAATTTTGTTTCTGTAACAATATTTTGAATTGCTAGCGTTTTTGACATCACTATATTTAAATTATAATGTATTCCTTCACTCGCAGTCTCAGTCATATTGGTAGACGTTTTGATTTGAAAGGCTTTGGACAGCTTCAAATCAAAAGCCGATTTCTTTCGTCAATATTCAAGAAATCAAGTACCTAGCTTTTACGTTTATACGTCATATACGTTACCGCTTTTCATTAAAATGTACATTTTCACTAACAGGTTGGTGGGATTATAGCTTCAGATGTTTGTAAAAAATATGGTACATTGCTGGTCCAAGTACATTTTAAGTAGTTGAAATGAAGAATTTTACATTGCTTTTGGATAGGGTCGATCACTCGGATTTTGGGTTTTCTGGAATTGTACCAGTCTCTTCATTTTTTTTGTCTTATTTTCGAGTGTCAAGAATATTTACGCTTCATCTCAATAGCAACATTATTATGTTTACGCTCTAGGTTAAAAAATACACACTATTTAAATGTCCTTTTATTATTTAAAGATGCATTTCAATTATTGTTATTAATATTATTACCACTACTAAAGAGTCAAAAATTAAGTACCATATAAAAAAACAGAAATAGTATTAATATAGCAATTGTCCATTGTAATTTTCTAGAGATTTCTGTGTCTGTGGTAAAATATTCTGTTTTATTTCCATAACATATATTTAAATATCTGGAATAATTGAACATCATAAAATATCTGGTACGATCAGGTAGTTAGTATTTAGGATGTCGTAATTAAATTTAATTTCCGGGTATTTAAATGAAATATAACTTCTGCGGTTGGAAAGAGCGCCCTTTTATTAAACTACCATCAATTGAAACAATTATCTGGGCATGCGGTTTATAAATATGCAAATATTTTAATGGAAAGGTTTTAAAATTAAATTAAGTTAATCTAAACGGTACTTGTTAATTAATAATCACTTTATTTAAGATGTTAATTTTGTATATATTTAGTATATATGTTTTGTTTTAGGACTAATATGACAATAATTGTCTGAAAAAAATCTGAATGGTGTAATTGAGTTGTGATAAATATTTAGTATTAAGGGTATCATTGATATTAAAATTGGATTAGACCAATAGAAGTGCGTATACAATAGCTCCTAACAGTTCAACTGAAAAGTCCCCGACCTACCATAGTCAAACTCATTTTTTTGCATAATTAGTCTTTTTCATTCAACATAATTCCCTTCAAGGGTGATGATCACAGCTACCCTCAAACTTTTTGATACCATTTTTGTAGTACGATTTGTACTTTGCTTCAAAATAGGTCTCAGTTTCGGCGATCACTTGTTCATTCGATGAAAATTTCCTCCCGGCCAGATTTGGAGAATACGGTAGATGAGGAAGCAATTCGAAGAATTCATCGATTTTTGCTATTGTTTTCACTGGCTTGTGACACAGTGCATTGTCTTAATGAAGCAGCACTTTCTTTTTCTTCAAATGCAGTCGTTTTTGGGCGATTTCGTCCTTCAAACGGTCCAGTAATACTATGTAATAGTTGCTCTTGATGGTCCTTCCTTTCTCAAGGTAGTCAATGAAAATTATTCCATGCGCATCGCAAAATACAGACGCCATAACATTGCCAATCGACTGTTGCGTTTTCCCACGCTTTGGAGCCTATTCATTGTGTGCAGTCTACTCGGATGACTGTCGATTGGACTTCGGAGTGAAATGATATATTTCATCCATTGTCACATATCGACGCAAAAACTCGGGGTTATTGCTCTTGACCATCGTCAAATACTGCTCCGAATCATCAACTCGTCATTGGTTTTTGTCAAGAGAGATCTCGCGCGGCAACCACTATGCACAAGGGTTCCTCATATCCAAATATTCGTGAATGATACGATGGACACGTTCAGTTGATATCTTTAGAGTGTTCGCTATTTCATTCAATTTCAATTTACGGTCATTCAATTCATTTTGTGGATTTTTTAAATGTTTAAGCCAGGTTAGAGCTAACTAAAAACATATGGATTTAATTCTAGTAGCGCCATCTATGTGTCAGGTCGGGGACTTTTCAACTGAACAGTTATATAGAAAATACTATGCTTAATTTAGTCCTTTTACTCTATTACGAGAGAAACATGATTAATTTAATATATTGTGGTCGAATTTCTACTACAGTGTGATCACTAGTTAGATCAAAAACATATAGCTTATCGGCGTTAATTTACTAGATTATTATATTAAATAATAAGAAAAAATGCTTTATCGCAGCTCAAAAGAATATAGTGAAGCCTAATATATTGGTAATATATTTGAATTCTGCTTGAACTCATAAAAATTATGTGGTAATTACAAAGTTTCTAACATGTAATAGTCACATCTCAATCGGTATCTAAATAGCTTCTACCCTAAATCTGATTAACAAACAATGCGGTTCACGAACTTTAACTTGTATCGTTCCCCAATCCCGTACCCAAAGACGAACTTCAACAGAGGCGCATAAAACCACACACGTGGACGCAACAATGATTCAGATTGCGCCAGGTCCCTCCCACCACTCGGAGAGCGAAGATTTATTTGTTTCGGATTCGCTTCCCACGTCCTACCCCGTACGGATCCTCGTCGAACAAATTGCGCTGCGAATTCGTAAAACTGAAAGAAACCCTTCAGGTACGGCGGGATTATCGTCGCTGTTAAACAAACCAAACGGCCCATAAAATGTAAACATTTTATTTTCAAACAATGACGGTACAATGAAACGAATCGGTCGCTAAATAAACAGAACGATTCTCCGATGATGCCGTACAATGAGACTGGCTAGTTGTGAAAGAGCATCCAGTTGCAGCGAACGAACAAAAAAAGAGTCCGAAAGGGATTCGGTGGCATTGTCGAGAGGTATTGGGAAATAGATCAAAGCGCGACTAGGATAGATAAGCGTTAACCGATGATTTCGTTAAGTTAGACTAATAATTAACTGAATAATAAGTAACTGAATTCATTAAACATTAGAAAGTAATCTTATATATGATTATAATTAGCGTTGGGAACTATCGACTAAAAATAGTCGAAACAGTCGATAGTCGCAAAACAGTCGATAATCAAAAAACAAGTGACTGAAAATAGCAATTACTATGCAAGGTTCGACTGTTCTTGTTCCATTTGTGATGTCAGATGAAGATATACTCAGTATTGTTTACTGTATAAATTGTGAGAGAGGAAAGGAGAGAGATAATTGCTTGTAGAAGTTAATTTTGAATGTGCTTATTTTTTCAAACTGTAGTATAAGCTAGACGGAGATGTATATATTCATTCGCACACTAACTTTAAAAAAGAAAAGGAAAGAACAAACTACTTAATAATATGTACCATGCAATGAATAATCTTGTATTTTATAATAAGTTATTTGCTATTTATAAATAACATACTATAATAAATATAGACTATAAAATAGAAATAAAAAAACCTAAAAGCGGATCAACAAATAAAATTTCTCTGTCTTACCTACTGATAAAATAAACTTTAACCAAATGTTTTTATAACCGAGAAAATAAACTCTTGTATATTTAAGAAGACTCTTCCTTACAGAAAATTAATTAATTAGAAATATTTAGTACAAATACTGATTACAGTTTATCACCTCTTTACGGTTAATATTTTTACTACGAAAATTAACTGCTATTCTAAAACCTCTTCAACTCGTTCTGGAACCTTTCGAATCTAAACTTAGTTTTCCAGATTTGAGGAAAGAAGTTTCAAAGACTTATCAAAAGACTTGAACAAAAATCGAGAGAGTTAGATGGAAAGGAATAAGTTAATCAGAAAAAAAAACTACCTATTATTGCCATAAAAGCAGTCAAAATTATTTGTGTATCATTCACAATTTTAATTATTTTGCCCTATTACATTAATAAATTTGAAAAATATTGTTCTAAAATGCTGCTATATTAATATATAATATACTGTTATTTATAAGCAAACTGCTAAAAAAATCATAGAAATATATATTACATATAAATCTATATAAGCCTAACTACGGCACTTGCTTGTTATGGTCGCGGCTAGGACGACAGATCTAGAATGTTAAAAATCAGTCGAATGAAACAAGTAGAACCGAAAATAGTAACCAAGAGTACTCGACTGATACAGTCTATGCTAAATAGTAATAAAATCAGTCGGACCGAAAATAGCTAGTGAAATTAGACGACTGAAACCGTCACTAGTAAAAAGTAGTAAAATCAGTCGAACTAAAAATAGCGACTAAAGAAGTCGATAGTAGAAAAGTAGTCAGTTCTCAACGCTAATTATTACCGAAAGTCGTTGGAGATTGTATTGTTTAGTATCTAAAATTTTCTCAATTTTTTTACTTATGTCCATATCCCAATACAAAAAGCTTTAATACTTCTTCGTTTAGTGATTTTTCATTAAAACGGACATAGAATAAAGAGCAAACTCAGGAGGAAATCGACCCTATCAATCCGAGTTAAATTTCTAATTATAAAAGCAAATCATTCAAGGATGACAGTAAGGATATTTTGGGTTATTCGGAATGTCTGACTTATTGGGTAGCTTATTCGAGAAATTGCCATGGTGAGCAATTCAGTCCATCCAAATAATTATTCTACTACAATGTTATCTGATGCGTCCCAACTGGTTGTCATATATCTGCAAAATTCGTCAAAACATTAAAACAATAATCATACTATCTCTGTTGTACGTAGGTCGCGTAATTTCTAAAATAAAAATCAGGTAATGTTGTACCGCAAAAGGCCGGCATTGCAAGAAATTGTGTTGTTTAAGGCTTTGTGGTATTTTCGGTTATTCTGGTATTGTTGAAACTATTAAACAGTTATATCAAGTTTTCATAAAAACGACTAAGAATGGTATGATAATGTAAAATTATTTTTAAATTTTGTTTACATATAGCTGCGAAAGAGAAACCATATGTTAGGTTTTTAACGAAAATATTATCCCAACATAGATTTAAAAAATTCGAGAATAACAAGAATCGTCTATTCTCTTTGTTTATAAGATATTTTGAATTTCGTACTTAGCTTTTCATTTAATTTGATCACTGATGAACAGAGCCCTTAGAAAAATTGTTTTTCCTTAAGAACTGACAGTAATTGATATAGTTCCGAAGACGTAGTATATAATTATACTAGAGGTAATAACTCTAACTTTAGTTGTTCTGTAAATTTTAGTTGTATTAACATGTGTAATAGTAAGTACCTAGTAAATACATTATTTAACCAAGCACTAACAAAATATAGCGATATAATAAGTGAAAGTTAAAATAAATTTTCCAAAGAATATTAATAATTAAAAGCTTGATAGAATTTTAATTTATCATTTGTTGAGTTGTTAGTTCCCAAGTGAGATATAAGACCAAGTAGAAAGCAGTAGATAATCGAAAGCCATAGATTAAAACTGAGCCATCTGCAAGGGTGAGATTGAAGAAAGACAAATTTTGACAAAAGAAATTGTACTTTTATTCAAACTTTTGTATTTATTTTTTTACTAAATATAATATATAGTTTAGGTGAGAAATATGAATAAAAGATAAAAAGCTATAAGAATACATAAATGAAATAATGAATATATGCAGCAGTTAATATAAAACTAACTACATAATTTGCCTATATGGAACATATAGGACAAATAACAGAAATTATGAATTATTAACGGTAAATTTGTAAATATCTTGTAGCATTGATAAATATTAATCACTTTAATTCAATTCTTCGATTATTGATACATAGTGGAAACTAGACTTTTGGGATAGTTATTTCATTTTATTTTATTATACAGATATGTATTATTATAATTAGTGTAATATATCATATATATTTCTAATCCTATATTGTAAATGATTATCTTAATAAACTGTGTGTGAATTTTGATAACAAGGTGATCACTAAAACTATTAAATTCGCGTAAAAATATTTATATATTGGTATTTTGGCAAAACATGAAAGACTGATGAATAAATAAATACCTTTTATAATTATCATTCTCTACATTCAACAATCATTTAAATCTCATTAACGTACCTCAAAAATTGTAACTTAATTCTAAACGATCGAGTCGGGACATATAGATAAAAGCTATCCCAACGCTTTACAATGTTATACGCTTCATATTACCTTAATACCTATGTCTTTATAGGGGTTAGCTTTAAGCGATTTTTAAATGTGTGTCTTTATTGAGAATAACGACGATAGCAGTAATAAAAATCTAGGCTAGGGTTTTTATGCGGTTAACCTTGGATTTATTTTTCTTCGGTTTTATGACAGTGCTCCATCCGAATTTTATTGCTTAAATATAGATATACTTTGTGATGAATAACAGGCATTCAATTATCAAATAAATTTGTTGTTGATGTTGTATAGATGAAGGTTTAAAATTAAGCTTGCTTTAAGGAACTGTTTCTGATTGTTTGTAGACAAAGGCTTCACTGTATTAAATACATTAAATTATGATGATAACCCTCTAGAACGATCACTGACAATTGACACTTGACAGTTGGAATTCGCGAGTGAGCAATGATGTGGCCCTCTATATCACAAAACATTGAAGTATAGAATGGCAACAATCTACAGCTTAAGGAGCTTTTTGCATTTTATAGCAGAAAATTATAGTCCCAAATATGACAGACCACTGTTTATCAATGATGCAGTTACCAGTTGCAACCTAAATAGTGTAAAAAGTAAGTACAATTATTTTCAAAATAAGGATACTTCAATACTTAAAATTATGTTATGTCTCTATATATATCATGTAGAAATAGATGAATATGTGCGTTCAGCTTCAGGCAGTTAGGAGCCAGCGAGAGGTCGGATACTATCTGCAGTAAATGTTACTGGACAACTTATGTTAACTCCAAAGGACCCAATATTTATATTAAGTATTTTTTGATTCTAAAGAAGTTAATAGAATAAATACTACATACATAATATTACAGATGAGAAAATTCATAATGATTAGACCATTTCAGCAGGATAGTGTGGAATTTTTTTTGTATTTGTTAATATTTTTTGTAAATCTTTTGTAAATAATGTAGCTAGGGGATTAGAGAGGTTTCTTCGAAACCTGACCATTTTGTCTCGGCATTCAAAAGCCTCATTATTAACAATTTTTTGTCTCAAACATCACCAGGAGCTAACTGTGAACAGGATGTTCCGAAGGATATTCGGATAACTGGCATGTGGTAACTGGCAACAATCTACAACAGCCTTCACATTATCATCCATGCCTTCCATAACAGTTCTTACACATATAAAAAATAAAATAGAAAGAATATATATATATATCCTTGTTTCAACTCATATATTTTTGAAGCCATCTCTAGAAAAAATGTTATACCTGCATATAGGACATTTTTGATAAAATGTTATACCAGCAAATGTCACTCTATTTCTAAAACCATTACTTGTGTTCAACATCCAGAAGAGGAAAATATAATAAGAAAAGTAATAATTAGGTGTTGCTCGTTCTGGTGGATGAAAAAAGTAAACAGGACTGTAAAGGGAAAAAACGAAAAAATTTACATGGCTACGTATCTTATGGATAGGGTCCTATTAAGCACCTATAAAAATACATAAAAAAGAAAAGGAGGTTTCGCAATCAAAATTGTAGCATGTAACTGGTATCGTGGACTTATTTTATAGATTTTTTGTTTCAATATTTACGACAATAATTAACGTACAATTAGAAGATTCTTCAGTCAGTTCATTAAAATACAATCAGTTGTCATTTTACAATTTGGAAAATATTTGAAACAACGTTTTGACTATTCAAAGCTCGGACAGAACAAAACCGATAAGGTGAGTTACTATCCATATATTAGTGTGCTTAGCGAAACTTTTGTCTCCCCTTTTTGAGGAAAAGGTGAGAACCGAGAAGTTTTAATTTTGGCAAGGTTAAAGCTAACAAGGAGCAAGAATTTTTAGGCCGGAGTATTTTGTATGATATGCCGCTAGTAAGTAAATTACAATAAAACGAATTACGCCCAAATCAAGCAACCGGGAAGCAGCTGTCAGAGCGGATAGACATAATATATAAACAAATATTGAGAGGCTCTATTTTCATTGGACCTGGCCAACCTGCTGCCCATCTAGATACAATTCTAATATACTAAATTATTCGCCATTTCTTTTGTACCTAAATCGACAATGGACGTGTATTTTTATATTGTGACATAAATTTGGCAGAGCTTTTGTATTTGAAATGATATTAGCACCAATAGTAAGTGAGTTAAAATATTATATTTTAGATTTTATTTCACTTGAAACACTGTTGTTGAAGATTTGTATTACTTGTAGCTATTGCCACTATTTACTATTGGAAATTATTTATACTTTATTGATTATTAGAACTTAATGAAAATTGCATTTAGTTAAATGCCTAATAGAAATGATTGGTGAGTGTTAGATTGGTGAACATTAGTGAATTGAAAAGGCCCCGGCCTACCATAGTAAAACACATTTTTTTGGCAAAATTAGTTTTTTTATTCTACATAATTCCCTTCAAGGGTGACACACTGATTATAACGACCCCTCAACTTTTCGATACCATTTGTGTAGTACGATTAGTCCTTTATTTCAAAATAGGCCTCAGTTTCGGCGATCACCTCTTCATTCGACGAAAATGTCTTCCCAGCGAGCATTATTTTGAGATCTGAGAACAGGAAATAGTCGGTGGGGGGGAGATCTGGAGAATGCGGTGGATGAGGAAGCAATTCGAAGCCCAATTCATGGATTTTTGCCATCGTTTTCACTGATTTGTGATACGGTGCATTGTCTTGGTGAAACAGCACTTCTTCACCTCTTCAAATGCGGCCATTTTTCGGCGATTTCGTCCTTCAAACGGTCCAATAACGCTATGTAATAGTCCCTGTTGATGGTTCTTCCTTTTTCAAGGTATTTAATGAAAATTATTCCATGCGCATCCAAAAATACAGACGCCATAACATTGCCAAACGACTGTTGCATTTTCCCATGCTTTGGAGCGGGTTCATTGTGTGCAGTTCACTCGGATGACTCTCGATTGGATTTCGGAGTGAAATGATGGAGCCATGTTCCATCCAAGGTCACATATCGATGCAAAAACTCGGGTTTACTATGCTTGATCATCTTCAAACGCTGCTAAGAATCATCAACTCGTCGTTGTTTTTGGTCAAAAGTGAGCTCGCGCGGCACCCACTCTGGGCAGAGCTTTCTCATATCCAAATATTCGTGAATGATATGATGTACACGTTCAGTGGATATCTTTAAAGTGTCTGCTATTTCACTCAATTTAAATTTCAATTTATTAAATGTTTTCGTCGATAACAACCTCTTTTAGGCGTCCACTACGTTTACCGTCTTCGGTGCTCATTTCACCACGTCTAAACTTAGCATACCAGTCCTTGATGGTTGATTTACCTGGGGCAGTGTGGCTACAGAACTATTAGTGATCACTTAATTTAGTAAAAGAACACGTAATTAAAAAAATATATTTTAGAAAGTAACAAGTGATATGGCTCACCAATCAGTGATAATAATTTATTTGACCATATAAACCATATAGTGGAAAATGTATATGAGCAAGGAACATATAAAATAATACCTATTGCGCGTAATATAAATAATGTAATATAAATTTTGAATTTATTCTATCTTAGTTTCGGTTTATAGCAACGTGATATCGAACCCTCGCCACAGCCAATGTGCGTGCAATATATCAGCGCGGGCCATCTCTTCGTTCGGACGGACTTCGGCCGTAATAGAATACATTTTATCTCCAAATGAAAAACGTGGCTGATAAAAAAGTTTCCTCCGGTAGTGAAGTTAAAAAAGTGCAAATGTCAGACGTGAGCTCTTAAATTTCCAATAAAAGTCGTTAGAGGGTTTTCCGAGCTTGCAATTTATTTGATTTTGTACTGCTGTATCTCTGTCTTGAACGTGCTCGGAAATCTTGTTTGTGTCTGATTTTTATTACTACTTTAATTTTTAGTGCTTGAGGTCTGTGTTTCATTCATTTACTGTTCCTTTTATCTCTTGTTTTACATTAACAAACGAAATAAAATGCGTATAGTAGTCTACTTAATGTTTGCGTTGTCTATTATCAGAAAATTTACTTTATTGTTGGGGACAACACGAAGTTTTAAGCTGTTGAATTGCTAGAAACTGCGCTCAAAATATAGAGGAGTTACTCTTGGAATATTCACCTTAAGTTTTGACCAATAAGTTTAACGTTATCAAAAATATTCGGTTCTAAACTTGTCTCTTTTATCCTACCAAGTAAAATATACCTTTTTGTCCGAAATTTAGAGGACAGTTTTCATTGCAGCAGATATTTCTCACGATTTTTTATTTACTTCAATGAGTCTTTACTCTAAACTCAAACTTCTCTATACTTTTCGTACTCTCTATCACTCTTACACTCACAAATGTTAAAAATACGGTAATTTTTTCACAGATAATTAAATCAGTTCAAATAGTTTAGTCTCTTCTTCATAAATCGTCTTAAATATCATGATCTTGGTTGATTAGCAGCGTTGCCAAATTGTGGAGAAACCTCACGTTCATTGGGAATTTATTAGTATTGGCCATTAAGCCCGGAAAATGCGACAGACCAGGTAGGAGCGCTTCTTTAAGAACTCAAAATACTTACATAATTATTTCTTATATTATACATTTCTTAACAAGACACTAAATGAATATTCCACGTAGCAAATTCGTCAATTCGTGCACCAAGAGTTAAAATGATGTTGCAAAAATTATTAATAATTGTAAAAAGAATAAATTGTTGTAGATTGTAAAGTTGTTTTAAGAACCGTTTAATCCTTAATTTGTTGGTGAATTCTCAGTTCCTACGTGGGACATATGACAAATTGATATTGACAAACCTATGGATAACTAACCAAATCCACATTAATAGCGCTCAAGTTATATCAAAAAACTAGTTACCTGTTGACGATATTGGATAATATTTATTTTTATATCTACACCAACAGCATTTCTAGAGAAGTGCAAATCAATTATTGAAGGCATATGAATAAGTTTTTTGGGTACTTGATAATAACTTTCGAGATTTATATCTATATCTCTATTTTATCACTATTCTTTTCAGGCAAGTTAAAAATTCTTCATCTCTTGATACTTCGACTTTTGGCAATTCAATTTTTGCAGTTATGATTTCGGAACTTTTTAAATAATTGAAATAAATAAATTATATTCTGAAAATACTTCATGTATATTTTAAGCGTTCCATGATTATCTGATTTTGTATACCGAATAACTTAATAATATTCAATAGAAAACAGACATTCTCTGCAGAGAAATGTCAATATACTAGAATTTCCCTCACAGGGCTAACATATTTCCATCAGCTACAATTTTCTTAAAAGTTAAACTAGAAGGTCATTCAAAACCATATATGGCTTCGAATGTCAACTATATAATAAAATTAACTCTGTTATAAATTTACAAATTTACAATATAAACCGATGATTTTAATAAAAAAATTCTCTTGTGAACCTTAATAAGTGTAATATTTTGCTAAAAGAGTATTATTTTACGATTATATTAACATTATCTTATATGTGTTTTTGTTTTTTATGAATATACTACAAATTAAATTACTATGTAACAGAGACTGTGAGTTTCCTCTTACATCAAAATGATACGTTCCTTAAAATAACAGAGTGTTCGACGATCTTCTCGGAATTTATTATTTCTAGGCAAAGTAATTTCACTCTATTATACTGTTTTCCGACTTTTATGCTTGCCTAGAAGATTTATGTAGGAAAGTCTACTTAATTTTGTTATGCAAAGCGAACTTGATAAATTCAAGGACCTCGAAGTTATTTTGAGACCGACTAGTTCGCAAACTTAACGAGATATATCACATTGTAGAAATAGAGAAGATGCTGATATTCGATTGTATTGTTCTCGTTTCTGTTGAAAAAAATGTCTAGGAATGGAAACTAAATGTTACTTCTTTAGTTTATAGCTAGTAGTCATAACATCTGTTTCATCCCCAGTCTCACTAAAACTTGAGAACGGTTGGACCAATTTAAAATATTCATGGAGGTCCAGGGAAGGTTTGTATGTAATGTATAAAACATGAGAAAATATTGATAAATTAACTTTCCATACACCAATAGTTTCACTGTTGATGGTCGTCTAATACTTATTGGTGGGTTCGGAAATTTATTTTTGATTAAAATGTTGAATACTGATATAAACTATAGGTAACTAGTATCAAACCGCGATTAGAATATAAAATCTGTTAAACATTGAAGATACTGATTTGGTAACGTGAAAATCGCATTAATTCTTATTTTCCAAGCTTGTGTCGAATTATTTATATTGTCACTTGCCTGTTGTAATTTTCATGAGGCTTCTTCACTATTGTCTCCGACAGCTATAATCGCAGTATCATCAGCAAATGTAGCCATCGTAATATTTTACGTTTGTGGTATATCACGTCTAGAGTAGATAAAGCATTGTCCCAGCACACTTCCCTGTGGTACACCTACTTTAGACTCTTTTATTGTAGAGTAAGCATCTTCTTGTTTGACTCCAAACATTCTGGTTGTAATGTATGATTTTAATAGTTTGGTGTCTTGTTTTGGTAGCATTTTCTGTAGTCTATGAATAAGGCCTTCATGCCAAACCTTATCGAAAGCTTGTGCTACATCTAAAATTTAGCTGAGCCTACTTTTTAACATTCGTAGGCTTTTTCAATAACATCTGTTATTCTGTGGACCTGGTCAGTTGTTGAGTGCTTGTTAATAAAACCAAAATGGTGTGTTGGTATTAGGTATTTTCTCACTATGATCGGTTTTATTCTATTCAACAGAAATTTTTCAAAAACCTTAGATATTACTGGTGGCAGTGATATAGGTCTATAGGCTTTTATTTCGTTTGCTGACTTCCCAGGTTTTGGGATCATTATAATTTCCGCCATCTTCCAAATATCTGGGACATGTTTTAATCTAAATGCTGTATTGATCAAGTTAGTGAGTTTTGTAGTTCCCTTCCTGGGTAGTTTTTGCAGTAATTCTCCTGTTATTAAATCGTAGCCTGGTGATTTCCTGGGGTTAATGTCAGTTTTAATAACTTTGGTTAACTCTTTCAGTGTGACTAATTGAATCATCGAATTTTCAGCTTCTATTTCCGGCAAATTATGTTCAATATTAGTTTCGTTTGGTTTGAACGTTTTTTCTAGATATTCAGCAAATGCTTCTGCTTTTTGGTGATTGTCACGTGCCAAATTCCCACATGTAAAAATTAATCGGAAGAAACTAAACCATAAAACGCCATATAATGAACCACCCCCCCATACTCAATGGCTCTATATTAGACACCCTAAAACGATTTAAAAGTACCGTTGCTTTGTATGTGTTCGCGAACATAACAACCGATTTTAAAACACTTTGCGTTCCGATATTATCCATTTAGAGATAAAATCTTTTTCGGCGAAATTGTTTTTGCGGAACCGTTGAGCCGTGCGATATTAAGAAGACGTCGGGAAATGGAGTGTAAACGTAGTGGATTTTCGTTTTAGAGAATGATAATGCTTAATTTTATACGACGTTAACGCCGCCATTCACCGTGTAAGGATAAAAGGAAACGCGAATTATTAAAGGTGGGGTAGGAAGGTGTGTTTAAAAATTTCGTTGTCATGATTTTTGGAAATAACGGCGTCGAACGTTAATGTTGAAGTAACGCTTTTTTATGTCTCAAGCTCTTCTTATTCGGAAATATTATTTTTTGAGTTGTTATTTGACGTTTATATCATTCCCGTTTATATTTTTGGTAGGTTGAAGTGAAAATATTAATTAACTATTAGATATATAAATTAGTTTTAAAGTACTATTCAAATTAGAAACTGAATAGGCAAAATGCTAGATAATAACTCACTGATCAACAAACGTATCAACCACTATTTTTTTATCATTTTAGTGAAAGTCATTTCAAGAAATTAGCTTGAGGAACTTCTGTTAAATTGTAATATATTAAAATTCAAATATAATAAAATAAATCACAAAAAAGTATTTTTTTTTCTTTTTTTTTATACTAACTCCTGAATTTTGTTTATTTGATTTGATGACCTATTTCATTACTTTTAGTTTACTAACAATATATAATATATGGTACACTAGATGCTTGTAAGAATTTTAATGAGTCGCATATATTGGAGGAAATGTAAAATAATAAATGTAAATAGTTACTTAGTTTAGATTTGACATTTATCTAAGTCAAATAATACTACTCCATATATAATTATTGAACTATACAGTGCATTCACTATTTTTGCTCTCTGATGAATAGATTTGCTGTAGAAGCCCATCAAATATATTTACTAATTTATGGTGATGCTTCTTCGCCATATCCCAATTGTCGGTTTTGGTTTAAATTATTTAAAAGTTGCATAATGCTCAAAAACATTAAATTGCAAGACCCATTGGATGAAAATCCAGCTTAATCTTTAAAGGAACTTCCAGCAAATTTAGAAATTGATGAAAGTAGTGCAGTGCAGATGAAGAAAAAGGTGAAAGTGCAGAATTAGTGTAAAATCATGGATTAGTCTAGGAGGGCCATCTGCATCGACATTAAAGCAAAATATTCATGACCATAATTATATATCATTATATCATTCATGACCATATTACGTAGAGTATATAGAAGAATATTACGAGCTACTAACAACAAAAGAAGCTTCTACTGCAGATATCTGTCGACGTCATTTGACCAAATTAAACAATATTTAGATGAAAAAAGCTAACAATATCGAGTAAAAGCCGTAGCCATCTATACTGTTGCAGCTCGAACGAAATTCTGCCGCATCCAGCGTACCCACCGAAACACTCGACAGTTGACTAGGTACATAGAATATCAGATATTTGAAAAAGGCTATAAAAGTAATAAAGTATGTTCAGATTTCTTATATGAAGCACAAGCATTCGATAAGTTATGACATGACGGCCTTGTTCATAAACTACAGAAAATGCTACCGAAACAGCATACTGAACTATCTTATCTGAATATTATTTGGCAGCCAGAATGTTTAGAGTCAAACTAGTGTTTATAATCACTCCACACAAGCATCAACAATAATAAATGAAAATGTCGTTCAATAGAGCAATAATGTTAACTGAGTTTTAGTACACGTTGGCTCTGACATACAAGAATATTCTAATCTACATAAAATAATCAAAAATGTTATCTGTTATAATTTATTTAAACATTATAATACAAAGTATAAAGCATAGTATTATTTATCTCCTCATACATTTTAAGCAAATGTTCATGTATATTCTGAACAATAAAACATATGCTCATAAATCTTTCACACGCTATAATACAATTTCCTACAGTTAAAATACATTAATTGTATACTGGTAATTGTCAGCATTGAATCATAAACCAACATTCATAATATTCTATTCAATGATTGTCACTTTCAGAAACACTGATTAAGTTAATAACCATATTCTCATTCGATCAGAAACTTGCTCAAGACTCTATCATTTGTCAATTTCTTCTACAATGTGTCTGATCGAGCTCGTACAAACCGAAGATGTTATTCTCGACAATGCCTCTTTCCATAAATTCAGACAGTTCAGGTTTGACTTTCCTCCCCGACCTGAATATCTATTGTAATAATTGTTTACAATACCCCATATCAACTCAGTTTGATCAAAAATGCAGTGATAAGGAGGAAGACGTAATAAGTGACCATAACATTCGGTAAACTGATCTACCATGCATCTTTTCTCAGGCTTATGTCTAAAATTAATTACATAAAAGACAATGAAATTCATTTATATTTACCGAGTAACAATTTGAAATAGTTTATTCTTTAACATGGTTTCCTCGAAACTTATTTTATGTAATTCCAATCCTTAATTGCAGCCTTTGTTGGTGCACTTATTGGAATTTTCTCCACCAGTGTACTATATATGGTAGATATGGTGCATTGTACATAATAATTGATGATTCCTCCAAGTTCCTTAAAAGCTGATATTTAAGCTACTGCAAAGACTGCTTATGGTTCATTTCTCCATGATAGTCACTGTTGGACTTCTATCTAACTGTTGGACTAACAGCATTCTATCTATTTTTAAATATAATAAAATGAGATAGAAAATATTGTCTGACTGTAAAAGGAATTTACAACTTTTGACAGACCAATATTGGTCACGTGTGTCTTTACTATTTTGAATTGACCATATATGCCTTGACGACTAGTAGTAACAATGGTATAAATAAATTTAAAAAGAAATGTACCAATTTTCATAATAAATGCCTCCGTAAAAGTAAAAAAACAATCAGAAGACATGCAACCCTCTGATAGGTATTATTAGCTTTATATAAAATGTGATAAATCAGGAGTAAAAAACTGTTTAAGTACATCACTTCATTCGGTACCGTCTGTCACCATAACAACCCCATTTTTAAAGGACACACTCTACTACTCTCTTTAAAGGACACACTACTCTACTCGGTAATCAAATACGTTGTTTCGATTCAGTTGTTAATATCGAATTTAAGTTCTTATCTCGTTGGTTGGGATCATATTTCCATTCGCCAAGAACGCCATAATAAAAGGCCTCGGTAAACGGTAGGGTATTAGGAGTCAGAGTCAATATTTAACTGAGAAATAATTATATTGATGTTAACGCGATAATGGCACTGAAGATCGTAGATAAGATAAGTAGTTAACTTATAATTATGAAGCACCAGGCGAAATTTGAGACGGTTTAGTCGATGTGTAAAGTTTAATGGGGATTAGATTAAATATTGGGAAGGGGGATAAATGTCAAATGGTAGGCGATCAAAGCAATATTTAGTTTATGTTCTAGATTTCTAAAAATAACTATAATAAGGAAGTGGGTGTTTAAATTATGTTCGATAGGGACGAGTTTTATAGGGAGGTCGATGATTTTATACTTATTTTGTATTAGTTATATCAAGTTTGTTTATAAATATAGTTTAAAATGTATCAGAAAATAATTCAAAGAAAATACATTTTTAGTGATTGGTTTATAAGAGGCTTATTATTTATATTTTTACGTAAAAAAACTATTATTCCGGGTAAAGTAAATATGTAGAAATGTTATAAAATAATTTTTCAAAAATAATGATGTAGCCTATTGCTATTTGATGTTTATACTCTTCCCTTCTCTTCGGTTTAATGAAGCTAATGTTTTAATTCTTTATTTTTAGGTATTTTCAAGTTTGTTGTAAATTGTTTTGATATGTAGATATTCTTTCCCTCTCTTTTTCGAAATCCATAGATGTAGGGGGTAACACCAAGTAGTGTCCTAGGATCAATGTAGTAGTTACTTTAAACAAGGGGTTTTGGCCAGCGAAAAAAATATCGATATTTCGATATATCGATATTTAAAAAATATCGATATATCGTTTTCGATATTTAAAAAAATATATCGATATTTTTAAGAAAAATAAAAATAATGTTTTAAAAATATATATTTTTTCTAAATCTCTTAAAGAACAGCGCTAAACCTTTACAACTAAGTATCATTTTAAAATGTTTATTAAAAAATTCATTTAATTTATTCTGGAAAAACATCGGCTAAAAAATAGCGATATATCGGCCAATAATATGTTGTTATAGTAGTTACGTTGCAACAATGGCCACATCTGCTGATGATACTGTAAATCTACACATGTGTAAAATAAAAGAAAAAAAGATGTAAAAAAGTAAAGATAAAAGATAAAAGAGATAAAAATGTATCGGAATATCGATTTATCGGAGGAAAAAAATATAGATAAGTTTTTTGGCAATAAGTATAAAAAATATCGATTTTTACCAAAAAATATATCGATATTTTTATGAAAAATAAAAATAGTGAAATATTAGCCTAAAAATATTTTTTTTTTTCTAAATCCCTTAAAGAATAGCGCTAAACTTTTACAATTAAGTATCAATTTTAAAATGTATTAAAAATTATATTTAATATATTCTGGAAAAATATCGGCTAAAAAAATAGCGATATATCGGCCAAAAATATGTTGAGGTATTTTCAAGTTTATCTTTTAAAAGTAGTTACGTTGCAACAATGGCCACATCTGCTGATGATACTGTAAGTCTACACATGTGTAAAATAAAAGAAAAAAGGATGTAAAAGAGTAAAGATAAAAGATAAAAGAGATATTTTTAAAAATATTTCGGAATATCGATATATCAGAGGAAAAAAATATCGATAAGTTTTTTTGCAATGAGTATAAAAAGTATAGATATTTTACCAAAAAATATATCGATATTTTTATGAAAAATAAAAATAGGGAAATATTAGCCTAAAAAAATATTTTTTTTCTAAATCTCTTAAATAACAGCGCTAAACTTTTACAATTAAGATTCAATTTTAAAATGTATTAAAAATTATATTTAATATATTCTGGAAAAATATCGGCTAAAAAAATAGCGATATATCGGCCAAAAATATGGATATTTTTTTCGGAAAATATGGATATATCGATATATCGATATTTTTCTGCATCCCTACTTTAAACCTGTGATATCCCCAAAAGTTATGTTGCAACAATGGCCACATCTACTGATGATACTGTAAATCTACACATGTATAATATAAAAGAAAAATTATCGGTCAATAATAATTATTTATTTTAGAATAATTCCGTATGCCAATACAGAAAAATACTTGGTCATGACACTAGAGAATCAGCATAATTAGAAAGATTATGCTAGGAAGTAATGATCTTGAATGAAGCCCAAAAATGGTTGAGCATATTTACTAAGAATCCAAAGTTTCAAGACAATAATTCTAATTTCTAGACAATATCCTCTTAACTTATGAACATTTTCTTGAATATGAATTATTTACGCCAAGGCCTTTAACGTCAAGTTCCTTCCACTATTAGTTATAAACTCCATCTATTGTACTGTGAGATTCATGTGCAACGAGTTAGATCACAGATAGCATCAACAAGAATGATGATGGTGGTTCATTATTGGAGTTATATTGAAATTTGGTGCTTCGGTTAATTGATGTAAAAAAATGATGAATGATCACGAAAGTACTATAATATTGTAAAAGGTGACAAAGAAATTAGTTGTGCATACGAACCAAAAACCCTAAAGAGGCACTAATTGAACAAGTGTTCAAAATTAATATTCTATAGATTTCTCAAACGGAATTTTTTAAATCAACGATTGGGACTTAATAAAAGTAATTAGAGATCATTGAGAAGAAAGTGTGAAGCAATTTCAATGTTAAATCAATTAATGCTGTATTAATGTTTCGACTTATTGGATTAACATTATTTATAAATTAACTTTATTAAAATTAATTAAGCATTATTAAATGTATACGATTTATAAAAGACATCCTACAGGAAGCTACGAAAGAGACTGCGGTGTATTATTTGCAGGCTTGCAGCAGTTATTTTATAAAAACATATGAATGACAAACATGAACATATAAAAAATGTCCTGCTATTGAAGAGTAATTTAAATGTAGTATCTTAGAGTATCAAGATATACTGAGCACAACTGAAAATCCTCATTTTAAATCATTAAAAAAATAACTTTAAAACAAGACGGCGCTACAATGAGGACGGAAGATGACGACTTATATTTATTTTCACATTTAACTTAAATTTATAATAATATTATTGAAAGTTAACAACTTAGTGAAACTGAAACAACAAAATTAGCATTTTCGGTATTTTTAAGGTTTTTGATTATTTTTATTTAGTTATTACAACGATTGTTATGTACATGTTTTATTTTAAAATGTTTCTCTTTTGTGTTAAAAATCAAAGTTTGGTTATTTCTTACATTTTAGTGAGTTCCTTATTTATTTCTTGAAGTCGGTTCAATTTTTTGTTAAAAATATTTCATTTTTCTGTTTTTAATGTTAGATAATTACTCAATACATTTCGCAGTTATTTTATTTAATACTAGCGACCCGCCCCGGCTTCGTACGGGTGCAATGCTGATACTAAATTAAATACACTACAGAAAAAATATGAACGTTGTATATAAAAACATAGCGGCCCGCTCCGACTTTGCACGGGCATAAAATATATATGCCTATGTCACTCAATGAAAACATGATTAAAATCGATCCAGTATTTTTGGTTCATTCATTACTGCCCTTGGCCTGCACGCATTAAATTTGGAGTAAAACAATTCCTCTTCCCCTATACTTACTATGAAGATTTCCTGCTATCTTTGGAATATCTAAATTCATACAATTTTTATTACATTACACATTTTTAAACGCAAATTTTAAATTTGTAATATCTCCGAAAATATTTGTTTAATGCTGTAAGGAACTATATTGATCTATATTAATTGCACACTGTATTTAAGGTACTTAATTCGATAAGGATTAATGCCGTATTGCTTAAAATAGCTTCGTAAATAAGCCATTTTCTCGCGTAAAAAGTAAACAATAAAAATGGTTAATGTGGGTTATCCCTAAAAGATAATCATATACCATCGCGGACTTTTTGTAGACCTTTTTATGGTGTACAATACTGTAGTACATTAATTTGATCTAACTCGTAGGGTTAGGCAGCGTTTTTGCTAATTGCTAAATAAGCCTAAAAAAATAGGTTAATTTACGACATCACGTTAGAAACCTCTAAAATTAGCAATGTTGCCTTAGTATATTATGCATGTATTATACATATAAACCTTCCTCTTGAATCACTCTATCTATTGAAAAAAACCGCATCAAAATCCGTTGCGTAGTTTTAAAGATTTAAGCGCACATAGGGATATAGGGACAGAAAAGGCGACTTTGTTTTATACTATGTAGTGATTACTTTGATTATAAAGGTGCAGCCCGTATGAGGAAATATGAATAAAGAAACAATGATTGAAAATGAGCAGTGCTTCGGACGCCCGAGTCCGCTACTTAGCTTTGGTGATTTGACAAATGTTTTAACTTGAAATACCAAGAAAAAGTTATTGTTCCAGACGGGAATCGAACCCGCGACCTCCGTTTGGGAGCTGAACGCTTTAACCATTACACCATAGAAGCAGTTTTCTGAAAGGTATTTAATTTAAACCAGATAATATCGTTAATTATTTCTAGACCAAATTTAAAAAAAATTAAGGTGTTAATCAAACGAATAAACAAAACCCTACGGTCAGTATTCGTGTTAATATGGATATTAACACTTTGGCCTGTCACGCTACGCCATATTTCGTATTCATAATAAAATTTCACTTCGATGCTAATCATGCAAATACCAATTTAAAAGCTAGTAGCACGACTTTAATTCTTATCTCGACATGTCAAGTTTTTGCCGTGATATGATATTTCCCTGGCGAATTGAAAACATGTGCGGGCAGGTTGACCTCTCAGGCAACAACAAAGCTGCTTTTAACATAGTTTGTAAGCAATGTTTGCATATTTTAGAACGATAAGCTTTATTACATTTTATGCCATGATGATTTTCATTAGAAATTATATTAAATAAGTATAATGGAGTTTGTTTTTTTAATATTTTATATATTTCAGCTCAAAGGGGAAAATAATTTTTCGTTGTTACTGATGATGAACATGGGCATCAGTGATAAATGGCATCTCTGTTAACAAAGTAGTCGTTAGACAGTGACTAGTAAGTTGCTTGAACTGACCATCTCTTTCGCAACTGAGATTCCAACCAATTTTTGTAATTACACTAGATTTAATAAAAAATATCAAGTGGTGTGGTGTAATAGAATGTCTTGCCTAATTTAGTGTCTATTGACTTACTGCTCTACTTATCTGTACATTGTTGTGAATGTATCAGTCTTTGATTCATATATTGTAGAACGAATTTTATTATGTGGGCGTAAATAAAAAAGTAAATTATTTTTAAAGGTATCCCTGTTAACAAAGTAGTCTTTAGACAGTGACTAGTAAGTTGCTTGAACTGACCATCTCTTTCGCAGCTGAGATTCCAACCAGTTTTTGTAATGACACTAGATTTAATAAAAAATATCAAGTGGTGTGGTGTAATGGAATGTCTTGCCTAATTTAATGTCTATTGACTTACTGCTCTACTTATCTATAAATTGTTGTGAATGTATCAGTCTTTGATTCATATATTGTAGAACGAATTTTATTATGTGGGCGTAAATAAAAAAGTAAATTATTTTTAAAGGTATCCCTGTTGAAAGTAGTCTTTAGATAGTGACTAGTAAGTTGCTTGAACTGACCATCTCTTTCGGAGCTGAGATTCCAACCAATTTTTGTAATTACACTAGATTTAATAAAAAATATCAAGTGGTGTGGTGCAATAGAATGTCTTGCCTAATTTAGTGTCTATTGACTTACTGCTCTACTTATCTCTAACTTGTTTTGAATGTATCAGTCTTTGATTCATATATAGTAGAACGAATTTTATTATGTGGGCGTAAATAAAAAAGTAAATTATTTTTAAAGGTATCCCTGTTAACAAAGTAGTCTTTAGACAGTGACTAGTAAGTTGCTTGAACTGACCATCTCTTTCGCAGCTGAGATTCCAACCAATTTTTGTAATTACACTAGATTTAATAAAAAATATCAAGTGATGTGGTGTAATGGAATATCTTGCCTAATTTAGTGTCTATTGACTTACTGCTCTACTTATCTGTAAATTGTTGTGAATGTATCAGTCTTTGATTCATATATTGTAGAACGAATTTTATGATGTGGGCGTAAATAAAAAAGTAAATTATTTTTAAAGGTATCTCTGTTAACAAAATAATCTTTAGACAGTGACTAGTAAGTTGCTTGAACTGACCATCTCTTTCGCAACTGAGATTCCAACCAATTTTTGTAATTATACTAGATTTAATAAAAAATATCAAGTGATGTGGTGTAATAGAATGTCTTGCCTAATTTAGTGTCTTTTGACTTACTGCTCTACTTATCTGTACATTGTTGTGAATGTATCAGTCTTTGATTCATATATTGTAGAACGAATTTTATTATGTGGGCGTAAATAAAAAAGTAAATTATTTTTAAAGGAATCCCTGTTAACCAAGTAGTCTTTAGACAGTGACTAGTAAGTTGCTTGAACTGACCATCTCTTTCGCAGCTGAGATTCCAACCAATTTTTGTAATTATACTAGATTTAATAAAAAATATCAAGTGATGTGGTGTAATAGAATGTCTTGCCTAATTTAGTGTCTTTTGACTTACTGCTCTCCTTATCTGTACATTCTTGTGAATGTATCAGACTTTGATTCATATATTGTAGAACGAATTTTATTATGTGGGCGTAAATAAAAAAGTAAATTATTTTTAAAGGATATTTCTTTATTTTAGTTACAAAAAAATATACACAATAAAAACAAACATTATATAAAGTACCTACTAACAACAATAAATCGATTAAACTAAAATTAAACAGGAAAACGTCGATTGAGGATATAGTAGAGCGACAGTTCTGAAATAGATAAAAAAGTACCTGAGCAACCAATTTTTGGGAATAAGGGTAAGATATAAAGAACGTTAAATCGGCAATATAATTATTAAATGAATTATCGGCTAGGTTGATTAACAACGATGATGATACTGATAATTAAAGCCAATTGACTGGTAATTAGATTTATTAATTTTTTTATATTCGTTTTTTTTTAGAGATGAATTTAAAAAAATATATAAAAAATAATTCGGTTTTACACAAATATTCAAACTAACGTATGATCTTCAACATACCTCGAATTCAACTTATAACACAATTTTCTTGGTTCTCATTCCAAGATCTTTTCAGTGTTTTAAAATGATTTGTCAGGCCAGTCTCTTATGATTACACCTATTTTTCTAAAGTTATCTTTAAGTAATACCTCTAATTCCACAATTTTTTAAAATTTGTCATCTCTAGCCTGCCATCATCGACGTATAAGCTGTAATTTTTCACGAGATACTCAGGATTTCTTTTTTCAACAATACCGATCCCATTATAATTATTTAAGAATATTCGCTGTATGTATATATCCAGAAAACAATGATAAAGCGGTACCGCAAATCTAATACAGGAAGAGATGAATATTTATATTTAATAGAAAAGTGCCTAAGTTAAGCGGTTTTGTGCCGAGTTAAACGAGTTGTAATTACACTCAACAGGTAAGCCTCACCTATTAGCCTACCAGCTCTTATAAAGTTTCTGATTTACTGAACTTTTATTCGAAGGAAAAAATGTACTGAACATCTTTTAAGGAATAGAAGAAAATATTGATCAAACTATGTTCATTCAGTCACTGTATTAGACTTAACAAAGAAAATATATATAAAAAACGCTTAGAGTCATTACTAACAAAACTAATAATTAGGGAATGTTCCAAATTAAACTCTAGTAGAACTTCAATCTACAGATCTGTAACAAAACGACAGCAACTAGATTAGGTCGATGAGGCTTAACGAAAGCATTAACAACATTTCGAAGTGAATATACACTTGATTAAATATATTAACCGTTTAATATAGACCCAAAGATATAGGAAAGGTAAAACAATGCATAAACAAACGAGGAATCTTATAAACGAAAACATATTTAACAATATAACTCGGGACTGATAATGTTTGGACGACAAATGTAACAGCTGAAAGAAGAATCAATGTACTTGTATCCGATCTGTCGGCACATAAATAGTCCGATTACTGATTATGATGAGCAATTAAGAGGATTAAGAAGTTTAAAAAATCTGTTACCGTTGTAAAATATAGGCATATTACATTGTTACATTAGGAACCCCTTGTAAGAAGAAATAATGAACCGCGAACAGAGGTAATAAGCAAAAAGTAAACTTTTTTACTCTATATCAAATCCGATCTATCACTGGACAAATATGAAAAAAATTCCCTAGAAACATAACTAAAACATCAAAACCTAGTAAGTATATATCTCTTCAGTATATATATATATATATATATATATATATATATATATATATATATATATATATATATATACTGAAGAGAATTGAACTCATGTTAAAACATAATCACTTAATTCCGGATTAACCTACATTTAGATAAGAGCTCTCGATAACTGACCAAGATAGAAAGAGGAGAAAGAATGTGGGAAAAGACCTCCTTCGCAGTTCCATTAAATACGGCATAAACTTTTGACAAACTTTAGCGCGAAGGCTTGATAAGCATCCAAAATAATATGTAAAGATAACACGTAAAAAGAAAAGTCCCCAGCCTGACATATGGATGGGGCTACTATAATTAAATCCTTATGTATTTTGTTAGCCCTAACCCTCAAAAGATGCGTGTATAAATTTGACAGACGGATAAGTTTGTAAATTATAGCATTTTGAGTGAAGCAACCATTGTTATTGTTAAAAAGGACGAATAAAAACAAGTTACGCGCGTTTATGAAATATTGTTTTTAAGGGGGAAAATACAGTTGAAGCAAAAACTTGGCTTGATGCCGATTTAAAAAATCCACAAAATGGTTTTGAATGACCGTAAATTGAAATTGAATGAAATAGCAGATACTCTAAAGATATCAACTGAACGTGTACATCATATAATTCACGATATTTGGGTATGGGAAAATTCTGTGCAAAGTGGGTGCCGTGCGAGCTTACTTTTGACCAAAAACAACGACGAGTTGATGATTCGGAGCAGCGTTTGAAGATAATCAAGCGTAATAAACCGGAGTTTTTTTTTGTCGATATGTTTCACTCCGAGATCCAATCGACAGTTATCCGAGTGGACTGCACACGATGAACCCGCTCAAAAGCGTTAAAAAACGCAACAGTCCACTGGCAAGGTCTTGGCGTCTCTATTTTGGAATGCGCATGGAATAATATGAAAGACCATCAACAAGGACTATTGAATAGCGTTATTGGGCCATTTGAAGGACGCAATCGCCGAAAACGGCCGCATTGCATGAAAAAGAAAGTGCTGTTTCACCAAGACAATGCACCTTGTCACAAGTCAGTGGAAACGGTCGCAAAAATCAATAAATTTGACTTCGAATTGCTTCCTCATCCACCATATTCTCCAGATCTAGCTCCCTGCGACTATTTCCTGTTCTCAGATCTCAAAATATTGCTCGCTGGGAAGAAATGTTCATCGAATGAAGAGGTGATCACCGAAACTGAGGCCTATTTTCAAGCAAAGGACAAATCGTACTACAAAAATGGTATCGAAAGGTTGATGGGTTGCTATAATCAGTGTATCACCCTTGAAGGGAATTATGTTGAATAAAAAAAACTAATTTTGCCAAAAAATGTGTTTTACTATGGTAGGTCGGGGAATTTTCAATTGACCTGTTATTAACACGTATCTTTTATATCTCCAACAAACTTCAGAATCAAGCATGAAATCAGTTCTGATTTGAATGAAGCAACGGAAGCAATGTTGTAGGTCTTTCATATAAACCGGAGAAAAAGTAACAATTTTAGGCAGAAACATTTCATACAATTTTTGTTAATTTGAAATTGTTTCGGCCAGAATATGCTCCAATCATAAAAACCGTCCACTTTTTTTTAATTAAAACTTTTTAATAGAATTTCGGTTGGTACTCCTTACACAACATTACCGCTTCAGACGCAAAAAAAAACTTTTAATGGTCGTTTGAATGATGCTTTTACTATATAAACATTAATTAAAAACGCTTGACTTCTGCAAAACTTTCTTTACCGCAACAGTGATTTTCTTTTTCTGAAAATAAAATTTTAATACTTTTTAACGTCAAGAAATATTCCAGCATTTCTGATAATTATACAAATATATGGCGTATTATCTTTTAACTAGAAAAAAAATAGTTCGTGTACAAATTAACTATATGAAAATATCGATAGATAATAATAAATATACTGTAACATACATTAGCAATACCTTTAAATAGTAAATAAAGCGGAATTAGCGGAAGATTATTGAAAATAGATATTGTTAAATGTTTGCTGCATATATTTAGAACATATACATGTAGCGACCGCTAGAACCTTTTAGGCCACCACGCATTCACATACAGCGAGTTCGAAGGTTGGCAACGCCGGTGGATTGGTACCATGCGGTTCCCGGCTATAAAAGACCATCATGACGACGTCTCGCTCTTTTTCCTTTTCTCTATCCCCTTCCAACAGTACGACTTCAACAGCGCTACCGTACTTCCTTTACCTAACCTAATATCCTGTTATTTCTCCCATGGAACACATCTATCATTCAATGTTAAAATAAACAAGTATTTCTTTAACCAGTATTTTTAGTTCTCATGCAAATTCCTCCCAAAAATAGTAGTGAGTATTTGGACAAACAATCGCATCGACAGCCACACAATTCGACCGATCGACCGGACGAACATTCCTACATTTCGTGACCCCGACATGATCAAAGTACCTAACAGATATACCACCTCAAAATAAGCCACTCGGCAAGTGCTTGATACGTTCATGGAAGGATAGCACAAGGAACGGAACCCATCAACATCACATGGTCGACGTTATCCTACGAGACGAAATGGACGAAAACCATAAGTTCATCATGCATAAGATCAACACATGAACACCCTTGCATCGCGAAACGGAACACGTCCGGAACCACATTTATAGGTACCCTTAAATAAATCGGAACGCCACAAGACGAACGACGTCCCGTTACAACTTTGACTGCAGCTGATCCCGTAAAACACCTCGCTCAGGTTGGGATCCCCATCTCATAAGTAGTCCCTAGGCTATTCATTTCGTAATTACGGGTGCACTCCGGAACCTGCACCACATAGAGGTACATTAAATGGTAGCTCCACTAGGCGGGAAGCGGATGGATGTAGCGACCGCTACAACCCTTTAGGCCACCACGCATTCACTCATAACAAGTTCGAAGGTTGTACCACCTTGTAACAGTACTACTTCCACAGCGCTACCGTTCTTCCTTTACCTAACCTAATATCCTGCTGTGAAGACATTTAATTGATTCATTGATAAAGTGTGCCACGCAGTCCTGACGTCACGTTCCATTAACCAATTCATTATGTATGGCAAATTGAGTTCAATATTTTCTCTTCTTTCTTTTTCGCTTTCCAAATTTGTTTTGTGACATTATGAATTGCGCAACTAAAAGGTTTTAAATTTACTTTCTTTTCGATATCTGACAAAAAATGTGCTATATCGATGTGAAATATAGCGGGATAAAATAAAAGAGATAGTTTAAAGATATATATAAAAGATATAGATAAAGAAATACTAGCAGCATATCAAAAGTCTTATTGGAGCCTGGGGCGTGAGATAAATATTACCTTGTCTCTATAAAATCGGTCTCAACTTATCTACTGATTTAATCATAAAAAGGAACAACGTACAATTTTCTGGCAATTTCGTAACTTCTGGTAAAACAACTCTTGTTAGTAAAGAATATCAATTATATAAAGCGTCGTTTAAAAGCATATAATAAAATGATGGAAAAGGCTTATTATTTCAATTTATATATTTAGATGAGACATAGATATTTCAGAGTGGGACTAATATACTCATTGGACACTCATGCAAAATGATAATAAAAATAGTGTTATGACAACAAAATTTGTTGGAAAAAGGTAAATGTTGGAATAACAATTGATTAGTTTTTATTAGTCATAATATTTACTAATAATTCATTGCAGATAATGCTGCAAACAGGACTGGTTAATAACACCTTCGGTTTGGATAAACTCGATCAAACACATTGAAGAAGAAATTGACAAATGATAGAATTGCAAATAGTTGTTAGATAGATTGGAAATTAACAGCTTAGATATTAACTTGAATGAAACTTTATGAATATAATCTGATTAAGTGCTGCCAATGTCTAAGACAGGGTGTTGATAGTGGAAACAAGTAAAGTGAGTATATAATTAATATATGATAACTCGTAGGAAATTTTATTGTAGAGTGTAAAAGTGCAGAGTAGTAAGTAAAATGTGCACAGATATGTGCGTAATTGTTTAGAATATAAATGAGCATTTGGTTCAAATGTGTCAGGAGAGAGAAATAGTAACTGTTTTGCGGATATGGCAATGCATTAAGGGGAATGCAGTCATTACATCTGGTTTCAAACAACATTACAGGTATTAACAGAACAAACGAAGGAAAAATACAGTGATATCGAAATGTCTTTACAAGGAAACACTGTACAGACGGATACAAAAAATAAGCGTAAGCTCTCTAATGAAAGTAAAATATATTGCTTGGATATACAATTGTTAAGTAGCTGGATTAGGCCTCCAGAGGATACAACTACAAACACGCTTAGAACTCCAACTCATAGGTGATATGGAAAAGAGTTCAATATAAATATAATCAAACAACCCTAACCTACAAACTATTATAGCTGTGTACTTAGGTGTAGTTTTAAGTCCTTCGATAATATATGCATTAGACATACTATAATGTTAAAATAAATTATATTTGATAACACTATTCAGTTTAATTATTTTATTTATATTAGAATTTTGTTCTATGTCAAAGCCACACACTGAATTAAAAATCGGGTGTATGCGGCAACATTGCGGCGTCTTGACGTCACACATTTAGATGACGTATGTACAAAATAACTTTGTATAGATTATATATTACAGAAATATTACGGATAAAATTAGAATTAAGTATTAAACTTTCCAGACATATAAAATACTTCAACAATACGTCTCTATTTAAATCGTAAGATATGACAAAAAATCGTCTTTATATTTTCACAAAAGAAAATAATTATCTACCAACAGCTAGTAAGTGAACGTTTCGAGGAAAAAAAGGTATAAATAATAAATGCGATGTAATAAATTGTGTTTTGTTCGTCGGCCACCGAAACACTAACTAATTGAAGCTGTAAGTTCTAAATCGATGTCATAAATTACGGGCCGGTTTTTTTGCGCCTTCCACCTCGATTTATACGATAAAAAAATGTGTTGTTTAGGGCTGTAACTAATGAGATGCGTATAGCGGACAGCTGCTAACTCAATGTAACGTGTGGAGTGGCGTGATTCTGCATGCATTTCGGTGATAGTGCAAAATGATACCTTTATATCGGAAATCGTATTAAGCAATACGTCCAGTTTTGTTCAGGCGTTTACAGGATACTTTCATTAATATTAATCTAAAAAACATATTAACAGATTGAATGTTTAATGGTGCGTCAAATTAGTATAGTAAGTATATGCTATTAGTGCATATACAGGGGTAGACAAAATAATATGAACACTGTGAAGTATGGCACATCTTGCTACTAATAATTACGACGGCAATATTGTACTTTTAGGTTGGTCTCCTCATTCACAGAACTGGCGAGATAACTGCAGATGTATAAATGGACATTCCCAATTAAAACACTTTTACTATGTGTAGCACATTGCTGCCAAACACTGCTATATTCCGAGGGCAAGAAAATACCGATGCTGTGTGCGAAATGATTGAGCAAGATCGTCATGTCACCTATTGTGAGATTAAGGCATCCTTAAGCATTAGTTCCACCAGTATATATGCGATTTTACATGACCACTTAGCTGTGCGAAAGTTATGTTCACGTTGGATCCAACACAATTTGACAACCGCTGAAAACAAGGGTAGTATCGATTGTTGCAAAGAAATGCTTAAGAAATTCAATCGCTGTGCTTCGAAAGATGTTTATAAAATCGCGACAGGTGACGAATCATGGATATAGTCGTATGAGCTCGAAAGTAAGTAGCAGTCGACTGTATGGGTGTTCCAAGATGAACCAAATCCAACAAAAGCAGCGACTGGACCACTATACACTTCAGGGGTGTTTGAAGAGTTATTAGTAAAGGTTTGCTTACCAAAGACGTTTAGTACAAAAACCATTTACTTTGATTATTAAGCACTAAACGTATCATATAAAAAGCTGTATAAATACTCCATGTAACTGCATCTATGGTGTAGTGATTAAAGCGTTAAGCACATACAGTTGGCAGGTTAGATTCCTCGCCGCGGCCACGACTTCTTGTTGTTCTAGCTTGGTTAGAACATCTGTCAAATCACCTAGGCTAGGTAAAGGACCCCGGGGCTTGAAACGTTCCTTATTTTCCATTATTGTTTCTTTATTCCTATATTTCCACATACGGACTGAAACTTTATTTGGCCTAATTGTAATACTTAATAAATTAACTGCGTAATTTATTGAATAAGTATCTAACACTAAAAAGAGAAAAATTAAATATTTTTAACAAAAAAATTGAACCGACTTTAAAATTTCAATAAGGAACTATCTAAATGGTACCTACTAATCGTTGTAATAACTAAATAAAAGTAAACAAAAACCGTGTTGAACCTGTCTACTACATGTATTTTATATTCTATTATATAGAGAAAATTTAGCTTAATACCTACCAAAAAAATTGAACCGACTTTAAAATTTCAACAAGGAAGTATCTAAATAGTAAGAAATAAACAAACGTAGAATTTTGACACAAAAAAACGTTTTAAAATAAAATATGTACCTAATAATCGTTGTAATAACTAAATAGAAGTAAACAAAAACCTTGTTGAACCTATCTACTACATGTATATTATATTCTAATATATACACACAATTTAGCTTAATACCTAAAAAAAAATTGAACCGACTTCAAAATTTCAATAAGAAACTATCTAAGTAGTAAGAAATAATCAAACTTAGATTTTTGACACAAAAAAAACTTTTAAAATAAAATATGTACCTAATAATCGTTGTAATAACTAAATAGAAGTAAACAAAAACCTTGTTGAACCTGTCTACTACATGTATTTTATATTCTACTATATACACACAATTTAGCTTAATACCTACCAAAAAAATTGAACCGACTTCAAAATTTCAATTAGGAACTATCTAAATAGTAAGAAATAATCAAACTTAGATTTTTGGCACAAAAAAACAGGTTTAAATTAAAATATGTACCCAGTAATAGATGTAATAACTAAATAAAAATAAACAACAACCTTGTTAAACCTGTCCACTACATGTATTTTATATTCTACTATATACACACAATTTAGCTTAATACCTACCTAAACCTATTTATCTGTTTACAATATTATTTTAACTACTACCAACTAATCACTTTGAAGTCGGTGCCGAGCCCAAAAAAATACAAAAATAATAATAAAATTTTGTGACATATACACAAAATTAAATTTCGAAAAAAAAACAAATCTAATTAGTTTCTCGCACGGTTGTCACTCATCATAACAAAATATAACAATTCTAGATCAATAAAATTGATATATAGGAAAGAAATTAAATTGTTTCATTCTTATTCTTTATCAACTGCATTTTAAATATTCTCAACATACTGAAAAGTCTCAGGAATCGTGACTCAAAAGAATCATGTGTCGGTTTCATCAATCGGCTATTAATATAGAATTGAAAGCATTCGATATCTCTGTTGATAACCCTAGTTTTGAAATAAGTTTTTAAGACTTTTTCATTGGACAATAACGTATATATCATAATCAAAAACTATAGATTAGTCTATAGTATATGAGCCTAAATTGTTACTATTTTACAATTTATGGATTGGATCGCATATTTCCCTGGGATTGGACCCCAAATTTTCGATGTAAAAGTATTTTCATGTAAATACTCAATTCAGAGGTTCTGCTGTATGATCAAAAGATGCAATATCATATACAGTCACAAACTCAGACAACAAGTTGATAATTTATAAAACCTTAATTTTGAATTATTTGTTCAAAACTAGTACTTTTAAAGATAAATAAACAAAGGAAGAAAGAAACTCAATTTAATGATGTCCATTGGCACTTATATGTAAATTTGGTAGTTTTCTTATTAATTCGAAACCATTCTACCAGATTAATAAACTATTCCAATAACTCAATCAGTATTTACGAAAGATTTTATTGCAATTTATAATCTTATCAAATATAACTTGCAATGACGATATTTATACTTCGAAAATTATAACATTGACACGCAGGACAAAGGCGAGATACTACCAAAAAAAATTGGAAGCATTATTCGTTAATCTAATCTTTTTAAATATATCGAAATGTGTTACTCAAAAATTTGTATCGAACCTTTACAAAAGATTATCTAAAAATAATCATATTTTGAAAAAGATTGAAAATAGAGAATGTTCTAATGAAGAACTATTGCCAACACCTCCAAATATTGCAGGACAAAATATTTAGGCTGAGCTAGCTGAAACAAGTTCCTCATAGCAAAAGCTATTATTTTATTGCGTCAAGATAATATTATATAATATATAGCGAGATCAGAACGATTTCCTTTAGATATTTGTGGGAAACGTATATTTTCTATTATAATTATCATTAAGATTTAGGAGATTAGTAGTATGACAACGCCAAACTTTATGTTGCTTCATTTGATGCACATCTTCTTCCTGTTACGTGTTTGGATAGCTTGCATATTTGGAAAATATTCATCCTCAAACTAACTAATAATTGGAATTTATACAAAGCAGCTTTAAGAATACGTCTGTAGTTATGGAATGATAGTAAAATGATTCATAAGATCATAATATATCGAATATATTTATGCTTTTTAATAAATAAATGCTTTATAAAAAAAGAATGGCTATATAATTGTGAGATGACCAGTGACTTGGAGAGAGAATTTTTAACAGAAACACAGGATTTCATATATTATTCACTATTGGCCGCAACTCTTCTGTCTTCGGACATTGCTAGTGTCCTTCATTTAACAGCATTTTTGATTTACAGAACTCCTGCGCCTATTCTACCTGGATCCCGTTGTGACTTACAATAGCAGACCATGCGTCATTTTAAAATTTTTTTGGTGTTTTCTTTATTAACTCTCGAGACATACTGACTTGCAATGCAAGCTACATCATGAAGAATATATAAGGCTAAATCATCTATTAGTTGAACGTCACATAGAAAGTTTTCATTTAATTGCATCCATTATGAAGAAAACCAAGAGAGAGATGACTTCTCCTAAACTCAACACGAAATTCAAATAACAAAGAATTTCCCACTCGCAAGTAATTACTGGAAACATAGTAAGATTCCTGAAGATGTTTAATAATACTTAGTTCAACAAGTTCAGCTTCCAAATTTACCTAAAGTGAGAGGAAACAAAAAATCGATTCATACATTGGAAGTCAAAAGAAGCACTGCCAAAAGAAAACCTGTATTTTAACTGATAAATAACTAATGGTCAGAATAAGTACACTAAAACTTGAATGATTCTCATATCCTATATCATCTTATCTCGTTATCATTACCGCAAAATCTTTTCTGGAGATTGATGAACACCTGCTAAATTAAAATTAATTACCCCGCAAATGGAAAAAGTGCCGTGCTAGGAATCTAAATATAAATTAATGATGTCGGAAACGGTGAAGAGAAAATACTCATCAGTCAAGCCACCGTCCGAATAGAAACGAAACTAATATCGCATTTTAAGCGGACTTACTATTACAGCGGCAATCGTAATCTGGCTTCGCATATAGCGTCAGTTTTATATCGCGTATATTTTTCACTACCGCAATTTTACTAATCTCTCTTTACTTGTGACAGATTGAAAGTGCATCGGACAATTAATGTTGTGTTGTGCCCGAATTTTTTTTACCAAAAATAAACTGTTTTTTTTTAATGGTGAATAAAGAAAACATAACCTTAACAGGTCAACTGAACCCCGGCCTACCAAAGTAAAACAAATTTTTTGGCAAAATTAGTTTTTTTATTCAACATAATTCCCCTTAAGGGTAATACACTGATAATAGCGACCCTGTAACTTTTCGATAACATTTTTGTAGTACGATTTGTCCTTTGCTTCAAAATAGGTCTCAGTTTCAGCGATCGCCTCTTCATTCGACGAGCGAGCATTGTTTTGAGATCTGAGAACAGGAAATAGTCGCTGGGGGGGCAGATCTAGAGAATACGGTGGATGAAGCAATTCGAAGCCCAATTCATGGATTTTTGCCATCGTTTTCACTGACCTGTGACACGGTGCATTGTCTTGGTGAAGCAGCACTTTCTTTTTCTTCAAATGCAGCCTTCATTCGTCATTCAAACTATCCAATAATGCTATGTATTAGTCGCTGTTGATTGTCTTTTATTTTTTAAGGTAATCAATGAAAATTATTTCATGCGAATCCCAATATACAGACGCCAAAATCTTGGCAGCCGACTGTTGCGTTTTCCCATGGTTCGGAGTGGCTTCATCGTGTACAGTCCACTGGGATGACGGGCGATTGGACTTCGGAGTGAAATGATGGAATTTCATCCATTGTCACACATCACAAATATGCGTGAATGATATGATGTATACGTTCAGTTGATATCGTTAGAGAGTCTGTGTCTGTCATTCAAAATCATTTTGTGGATGTTTTCTACAATGAAATTGTCTTCAATAAAATAAAGAAGATTTGCAAAGCTAATCTTAAGGTAAAGCTTTACTGAAAATTGTATATCAATTCGAAATAAATCCAAAATAATTTCATTTAATTTTCCGCGATGTTCGCTCGAGTTGCCGCGGTCACCTTGACGACACATCCCATAAAATTGAATTTAGCCGAAATAATAGCAATGGTTCTCGGCAAATCATCTTTGTTCGCACAATTGCGACCATCATCTCCGTTAATCAGCTCGCAATATCGACAAAGGCCCCAGAACCAGGGGGTTGTCGAAGGAGGCCCGCCTCGATTTACATAAAAAGGACGCGCCAACGTCAAGTTTAATATCTACCTGAATCGAATCTGATTCCGTAATGAATTGGAAGGGGTCGCGGGTCCCCCCTTCGGCGCGAAATAATAAAAAATAATAAGATTACAATAGGGACCAACGGAGGCCGGTTTGGAAATAATTGCCAGGGGCTGGCGTTCAAGTGCGTGTCGTAAATCAAAGAAGACAAAAAACACTGTGTCTAATTGTTGAAGTAATTGTGGAATTATTGTTTTTTTTTCTCACTTCTCGTTCTCGTATCTCGATAAAAGGGTGATTTAATTTCTGTCGTAGTAAATCAAAATTAGGTAAAGCTGTAAATCGTATTATGTAAATTCGGTCGAATAAAATCCACACGAAATTAGCTGTTCACTGTTCATGTTACCTCTGTTAATGTGGTGTTAATTTCATTACTATATGTATACAAACAGATAATTAGGTTTGACTTATTTATTAGCGTATTATACGAAAACGTATCTGTGTGACTAGAATTCAACAAAATATATTATGCATACATTACAAATTCATTTCAACCGAAATATTTAACGATACCAGAGAGATGAGCTGCCATATGATGAGGCTATTAATACAGGCTAAAGATGAATTTTACCTAATATTTAGTTTAAATTTGTATTTCTTGATAAAATGAGTGAAGTGAGCTCGCGGGGCACACTTTGCACAGAGCTTTCTCATACCCTAATATTCGTGAATGATATGATGTACACGTTCAGTTGATATCTTTAAACAGTCTGGTATTTCACTCCATTTCAAATTACGGCCATTCAGAATCATTTTGGAATTTTTTAAATTTTTTCGTCGGCAACAATCTCTTTTGGGCATCCACTGAGTTCACAGCCTTCGGGGATCATTTCACCACGTCTAAACTTAGCAAACCAATCCTTGATAGTTGACTATCGTGAGGCAATGTCCGGAAACTCGGCATCAAGCCTAGTTTTTGGTTCAACTGTATTTTTTCCCTTCAAAAAGGAATATTTTATCAACACGCAAAATCACTTTTATCCATTTTTTCGCGATAACAAAAAATGATTCGGAAGGAGTTGAATTTATAGACGCTTCTTTTGAGGGTTAGGCCTAACTAAAAAATATATGGGTTGAATTCTAGTAGCGCCATATGTGGTTGAGACGTTAAAACCTGGTGAAATGAGCACCGATGTCGGTGAACACAATGGACGATCAAAAGAGGTTATGGTGTATGTATTTTGGGATGCGCATGGAATAATTTTCATTGGTTACCTTGAAAAAGGAAGGACCATCAACAGCTATTATTACATAGCGTCATTGGACCGTTTGAAGGACGAAATCGCCGAAAAACGGCCGCTTTTGAAGAAAAATAAAGTACTGCTTCACCAAAACAATGCATCGTGTCACAAGTCAGTGAAAACGATGGCAAAACCCCATGACCCGGGCTTTGAATTACTTCCTCATCCACTGTTCCGAGAAGAATGAATCTGAAGAAAATATATAGGAAAATGTATTGGTTAATTGTAAGAAAATCACATTTGTCAGTACATAATAGACTGCTATTATACAGGCAAGTGTTGAAAGCTATATGGACATACGGACAATTATGGGGATGTTCCGCGAACAATTATATAAGCAAGTAATATACATTATATAAAGACAACCCCAGAAAATGTCATGGGAAATGTTACAGGTACGACAAAGTACTTCGATATGGAGACCTTCGGATATAGAGACTCACTCTGGAGAACAAGAGCTTTTGGAGAACACTAGAACAAGACACAGACTCAAAATATCCAACCTTTTGATCTTGCGTAGTGTAGTTTAGTGAGATACATTTAATAGCAAAACAACGGTATTCATACATAAACATGTTTACACCAAATACTAAGATAGGGCCAATGAGTCCTCCTAGACATTGTAGGTTAGTCGACAACTACTAGTAACAATGTAATTAAAAAAATAATAATTATAGGACCAAACACGAAATAAAAAATTATAATATCAAAAAAGCTATATTAATTAAAACTTGTACAATTAAATTAAGATAATTGATATTTAACTTATTGATATAAATTTGAGGTGTCAAGAAATGTACATAATCGTGTAAACATGTGTGGAAAAACAGCTAGTTTTTAAGTCAAGAGTATAGTGGTACAAGCAGTATTAAAAAAATTGTCTAAATCAGATGTCCCAATAACATAATTGACTTTGCCGAAATAATTTCGAACTTTCGACGCTATATTACAATAAAAGTAAACACCTATTTAAACTTCTGGATACGATTTGCTTTGGTGCGGTCTGTCCAACTTTCCTAAAGTGCCGGGGAGTATAAAACAAATGTTACGGCTATTTTGTTCGAGAGGTTTCGGCGGAGCTTTATTATGTGACCTGAAATTGCTTTGTAAATAATGTCTGTGACTTTATTCCGAACTTTTCGGATAAGTATTTTAATTACATATCCTTGTCACAGCCGGGTGACATTTCTACGTATATACTTCGGTGATAAATTATATAAATATAAATCGTAAACAAAACAGAAATGTATATGGTTATGGATATAATTCTTCGTTTCTGTTACAACAGTAACAGTGCTGCCATTATTTAAGGAACTATTGTAAGAGAATACTAATTTATTGTCAGTCAGTGTTGCGATATCTACCAAGATTTCAGTAGATCAACTTATTTCGTATCTATATACGAAGGTAGTAAATAAATTTTTAAATATTTCATGATATCATATCATACATCATATATACAAAAAATTATGTTCTTCCTTTCACGATCGTATTTTGTGGAGGAACAGGTTGTATACATATCCGTGTATTATATATTTGTTTTGATATTCATTAAAACATGGAATCTTATGCCTCTGACATACTGTATCGAGATATATAAGAAAATACAATTGTGAGAGAAGTATTTAGAAGGATATGATTCTGAATGAAACACACAGCGATTAGATAAGTAAAAGGTAAGCAGTTTCTGAGGCCAACATTTTGTTAATAAAGCAATGTTTCACAAACCATATTCGAAGTTCTGTAGAACCAACATCAGCACATTGACTAAAAAATAAAATACCCTCTTAATACCCATCAAAACCCAAATCAAATGATCGAATGAAACCAAACCAAATTAATTTACTGAATTCAAGTCGTGAAAAATGTTTTTATTCTAAATATCCATCATGTATAATGTAATACAGATATATAGTTAATCCTGGTGTGATCTTATGAAAAGAAATGTTTGCATTTCATAATATAATAGAATTAAGTATTATTATCGAAAAAAATTTGTCATTTAGTGTTTTGTTAGAACATATGGATTTCTAGCATCGTTTTAATCTTTTTTCATGAGATAATTTCTGAATAAAAGTTTATTGTAATCATAAGAAAGATGTGGTGTTTGATTTATGAGAAGAATTGGAAATTTGAAATGTTTTCCAATAATTATTTAATAATTGTTATTAGCCATAGAACTTATATAGTGTTTTTTTGTGACGTGATTTTAATGGTAACTTTATTTTTGTCGAAATAGAATAATATTAATAAAACAAATAAACATAATGTACTCCTCTGCTCTGGCGAGATCGTAACTTATGCCTGTCCCAATAGCAGCAGTACCATACTGATTCCTTAACTACTATATTATAATATAAATTTGTTATTCGTCATAAAATCTTTCTTTTCACTTTCCACCATTTGTTGCAAAGAAGTGTATTAAAAGTTTTTGCTAAATTACGATTAATTGTCTCAAACTCGAATAAAGGAAGGGAAAGCAACATGTGACACTGAGGACACTAATATGCTTTGACGATTATAATTAGGAGCTTGCATATATTCTCATAGCAGCTCTTACTCTTGCATTTACATCTTGCTGATTGCGTTTGTACAAGACTTTATAACTATGGATATTCCATTCTGATATTAATATAAATAACCCTTCTGAATTAGTTCTTGTCATTTTGCATAAGGAATCATCAGAGAAGAACCAATTTTCATCGTCAGACACAATACGCAACAGAAAACCACCATAATGATGTTAGTTCACTGCAGATTTTTGTCTAATAAATGTTGCAATTCTTATCTTCGACCTTTTTCGGTTATTCAGGCCGTTCCTTGTCATTGACACCAAAATCAGAATGTTCACATCTTTAAAACCAAAACAGAGAATCTGGAAGCAGATTTCTTCAAATCAATCGATATTCTCTTACAACCCATAACAAGTGTGATTCGAACTGTCAGTGCATCCCAATACACTCGCCAAATAGTTAAATGTTTGCGATAACAGTGAAGTGCGTAGGCTCAAACGAAAACTACCATACGAACTGATTAATAGACACATAGAATGAGATATAATAATATCTGGAATAAATAAGAATAAGTTAGAATACACTGTGGAAGACAGTTAGACTATTAGAATAGTATCTAGAATGAGATTCACATTATAAGTTGTACAGCACATCACTTACTGAAGCAATCTTCTACATATTAGGATTGTTATATTGTATTGTAATTAAAAAAATTACGTTTTAATATCCTTTAAGAAGGAAAAGAGATATTAATATCCTTTTATTAGCATTTATAACAGTGAAAGGAAATTTCGTAGAAAAAACACATTTAAAATTAACATTCTAAGACTTTCCTTAAATTTTCTCAATGAAAAAACAAAAACATGAGAAAAATTCACGTATCTTATAACCATCTAATAAACAAAAAATCTAATTAAAAAAATGAACTAAATTTACTACATAATATTATTGAATATAAGTATAACACTTGGAGATTCCAGAAAACAGCCATTAATCATTCTATTAAAGGCAGCCTTCTTGCCAAAATAACTGAACCATAGGGACAAATGTTGGGATTATGGTTACAAACCAATCAAACATATTACCACGCCTTCTCAGGCTGGTTCAAGGACTGGTATTCTTCTACCGGTAATCTTATCGAACGTAAAGAGACCGGCCTTCATTGTACGCACCGTCCACTCGAGCGGAACATTATTCGTATTGTACGCGTCCCGTTCATTCATGAAAATGTTACACAAACTTCTAGAAAGAGCCAAGAAGTCAGCTCGATGCAATTCAAAAACGTACGTAATCAATTACGGGGGATTTAGTGTAAAATTTGAGGCAAATCTTTCGGAAGGCCTTTGAAAAATGTCTCGGTTGGACTCCTCTGATGTATAATGTTAAGAAATGCGGTTGAAAAGGAAACGGTATGTTGTAGATCTCGACGTACAATATAAGTTATAAAAATGACTTTAGTTAATAATATCAACTCACTTTATATTATGTTGCATCGGCGATTTCCTTTTAATGCAAATAACAACAAATGTTGGAAGTATAAATAAATCTCCTCTTTTTATCAAGAATTTAATACTAATTATAAAATTATGGAATATTGTCTTTTATTCAAAATATCACCCATCACTTCTTACTTTTTTTTCCATCTTCCTGACGGCATATATAAATAATACTTCCTTCAATCAACAATAATATTATCATTTGTCGAAATAAATGGTAATCAGAAATTATCATAGTCTATTCAAAGTTGTTTTGTACATACGTCATCTAATTTTGAGACGTCAAAATGTTGCAATGTTGCCGCATCAACTTTGAGTTTTAGTTCAGTTGGGTTTTAATATAAAATAAAATTCTAATCTAAATAAACTTATTGAATAAAAATGTTATCAAATATAATTTATCTTAATATTATAGTATCGGTAATAATGTATTATGGTAACCGGTCTACAGAACTCAGTGAGTTTGGTGGTAACTTTTACTAATAGATCGCTAGGTCAGTTTTCTCTGTTTTTTGAACATGGATCTGTTTTTAGTTTTGATCGTAATACTTTTTCTCTTTCACACGCAACATGTTAGAGAACCAAAAGCTACTGCAGCTTGACTGAATAAGCTCATACTTCATCGGTATATGCCATTTTATTCTTCAGATATAAACCGTAGTTTGCAAAAAATCATATTCCAAAAACCTAACAAACAAAGTAGTCATCACACTGTAGATTAATTTTATTTTTGTTACAATTTTCTGTCAGTATTGATTTAAATGTGTGCGTTGAGAACATAAAAAAATTTACATAATCATAATACACCATAAAATCATAATACACCAAGAAATAAAAATGAAATTTTCAGCTATAAAACTACATTTTAAAGTCAATTATGTCTCTGAAGTCCAATCAAGAACAAAAACACATATACAGTTATAATTGTTTATATTAATGTATTAGAACCACTCCTACATCTACTACAGTGCTGACATGTCAATAACAAAAGAAACAATAATTTGAAAATTTCGCGACGAAACAGTTATCGTAGCAAAATATATATCTCAGCATAAGGTTGTAGAAAAAGTACATGTAGGGGTTAACAAGATCTATAAATCTCTTTGATTTTATATCAAGTTGAGAGTATCTTTCGACTAACCAGTATAGTTGCTTGATTTTGAGTCTGATCTGCTCTGCTTTTGGATACTGGATATTGGAAAATGCAGCTTGATCCAAAATCCTTGAATCCAAATTTGTCAAACATGACTAAACCTAATTATATCATTTGACGAATTTCTGATTCCTCAAGCAAATTGATCGTCCATCTGGATGGTAGGTTATATTGGAATCGTCATGCTAGACAAAAGCAGAGCAGATCAGACTCAAAATCAAGCAACTATACTGGTTAGTCGGAAGATACTCTCAACTTGATATAAAATCAAAGAGATTTGTTTATTAGTCGATCATAAAACCAATTTGGACCTACGGGGAACAAATATGTGACTGCAGTAAGGCATCAAACCAACTAGTAGTCCAACGTACCCAAAACAAAGTTCTACGCTTAATTACCGATGCTTATCGCTATGTAACCAACGAAGAGCTGTGCCATGATCTTTAAATCAAATCAAATCAATGTTATCCGATATTTCGCCTTAATACATGAAATTATATTACTAAATCACAGCAACATAGATATATACCGCTACTGGACAACACGCAAGGAATCAAAGGATTTAAGCGAACCAAACCACACGAATTAGTACAGTGTATAAGTATTATTCCTACATTTAGATTAGATAGTTTAGTTTTATTTTAATTTGGAAAATACATACTGATGTATTAATTCTGAACTCGCCTTGGTAATAATAAATTAATTTTAATTTAATTAAGTGACAAGAAATTGTTGCTAACTAACTTATAACTTGCCTTTACACTCTCTAAAAATCTATCCTAATGCTTTATAATTACTTGTTGAATATATAAGGTTATTAAACAAAACCAGCGTAAATTCAGGGCAGTTGATGAATAAAGTATTTGTAAATAACAGATAACTTACATCGAAAGGAGATAAGATCTAAAGGTAAAACAGGACCTAAAGAATAATTTCCTGTAGAGTATTGTAACTGATAATGAAAATTGGATTTACTACGATAATTATAACCCCAAAATATTTTAAATTACTACAAGAGAGTCATCTACATAGACACCTAAGATGACAACGCTCGGATAAACTCAGCAACTTCTGATTTCCACATGTTTCGATGGATATAGCATAGCTTTGCTGGCTCGCAGTTTCGAAATACTGAAGAATTGAGATAATGGATCGAGCATCCGAGGGCTGTCAAACTAATATCGCTCTTTCGAAGCAGTACCGGCAGTACGTTAGACAAAAAGCAAAACACATTAGAACCAAAATAAAACAACTATACTGGTTAGTCGGAAGATACTCTCAACTTGATCTAAAATCAAAGAGGTTGATCTATAATACAATTATAAAGCCAATTTGGACCTATGGGGTGCAAATATGGGGTTGCACTAAAAATTCAAATCAGTTAGTCATACAGCGCTGTCAAAACAAGGTTCTTCGATTTATTACCAATGCCTATCGCTATGTAACCAATGAAGAACTGCACGATGACCTGGAAATCAAATGGATTTGCGAAGTTGTGCAGGATTTCGCCTTGAAACACGAAAGAAGATTACTAAATCATACTAACGTGGAAGCAATAAAACTGCTGGACAGCGCGCAGGATGTCAGGAGATTGAAACGAACAAAACCATACGAACTTGTGTGAACATTTAGTGTGTATTATTGGTGTAAACTATAGCTATAAGTTAATAATTAATAAATAATTATAATTTTATAATTGAGGAATACATACTGATGTATTTTCTCGCACTCGTCTTGCTTGTTAATTAATCCAAGCACATAGGAAAAGTAGTAATAAATTAATTGTAAATTAAGATTGTGCTAAGCGTATCTAATTCGCACTAAATCAAGTTATAACACTAAATATATAGATATAGCATTCGATAACAAAATCTATTGAGGCTTATGGGATATAAATATGGCGTTGCACTAAAACTTGCCATCCAACTCTACCAAAATACAGTTCATCGATTAATTGCCAATGCTTATGGCTACGTAATCAACTAAGAACCTTTAAATAAAATAAATCTAGGAACTAATTCAATATTTCGTTGTAAAACGTCACAGTAACTTTGAAGCGATACCGCTGAAGCTGAAGAACGAACATCAATGAAGAAGACTTACTGTTGATCTTAACATCAGTTAGTGTAAAGTAATTCTAAATTAGGATAGAGATCCTGAAATATTTGCTTGTGAATTGGTACAAATACAAAAGGAAATTGGTAATTACTTAATTTAAATATTAAGATTACATTAAGTGCATTTAATAAAAGATGTCATATTAAAAAATGTAACCAGATTAATTAAAAGACAACGACATAAAGCAAAAAAAAGTGTTACACTTTACTGTAATACAATACCGACTGATCTTTTCGGAACTTTTAATTGCGTCTTTTAATCGAATAATACGTTGAAAGTATTAATAAATTACCATAAATTTGGCAGATAATCACAATTAATTAAATAAAATAATCGATATTCTAGAAGGCGCTTCTCGCCCCTCTCGACCGTTTGAAAATTTCAAATTGAACCGCTAATTAGCAATTGCCCTTGATTAATGTCTTTAATGAGTCGGCAATCTTGTCTGCCTGCTCCGATAATGAGGTGTGGTATAACAAGAGATGGAAGGGCTCCCGACTATGCGACGGAAAAGCTTTCCGCGAATATATCCGGGTGTGTTGTCGTTTGTCAGGGGGTGTTCGGTAAATGTGTATATGTTAAATATAGAGAGGGATTCCGTTGAATTGAATTAGTCTATAGATTAGGCGTGGAGGTTACATGCTAGATAAGAGATTTAATATAATTGTGAATGAACACGGCTTTGCTGCAATCGTGTTTCTGTTAAATGGGTAACAAAATAATTAAATCTAAATGGAATAATATTTTAAATATTTATCAATAAAATTCAAATCCGTCTTAACTGTTAATTATTTAATTTTCTTTCATTATTTAAAAGTTATTTATTACATCGTTGCCGTCTAACAATTAGCTGTTACAATAGTTTAAGTTTAGGTAGCAGGTTAATTGAAAAGTCCCTGGCCTGACACATAGATGGTGTTACTAGAATCAAATTCATATATTTTTTAGCGCTAACCCTCAAAAGATGGTATAAACTTGACAGCTGTCGGATCATTGTGTGATCAGTGTGTGAATTATAGTATTTTGAGTGAAGCAACTTTTGTTATTGTGAAAAAAATTGGTAAAAAGGAATTTCGTGTGTTGATAAAATATCGTTTTTTTGAAGAAAAAAAATACAGTTGAGGCAAAAACTTGGCTTTATGCCGAATTTCCGGATACTACCCCAGGAAAATCAACCATCAAGGATTGGTATGCAAAGTTTAGAAGAAACATTAAAAAAAATCTACAAAATAATTTTGAATGACCGTAAATTGAAATTGAATAAAATAGCAGACACTCTAAAGATATATACATCATATTATTCAGGTATATTTGGATATGAGAAAGCTCTGTGAAAAGTGGTTGGCGCGCGAGCTCACTTTTGACCAAAATCAACGACGAGTTAAGAGCAGTATTTGAAGATGATGAAGAGTAATAAACCCGAGTTTTTGCGGCGACATGTGACAATGGATGAAACACGGCTCCATCATTTCACTCAGAAGTCCAATCGACAGTTATTCGAGTGGACTGCACACGATGAATCCACTCAAAACCATGGGAAATCGCAACAGTTGGCTGGCAAAGTTATGGCATCTGCATTTTGGGATGCGCATGGAATAATTTTCATTGACTACCTTGAAAAAAAACCATCAACAGCGAATATAACATAGCATTATTAGACCGTATTTAAAAAAAAAGAAAGTGCTGCTTTACCAACACAATGCACCGTGTCACAAGTCAGTGAAAGCGAATGCAAAAATTCATGAATTGGGCTTCGAATTGCTTTCTCATCCAAAGTATTCTCCAGATCTGGCTCCCAGCGACTATTTCCTGTTCTCAGATCACAAAAAAATGCTCGCTGAGAAGAAATTTTCGTCGAATGGAAAAGTGATCGCCGAAACAGAGGCCTATTTTAAAACAAAGGACAAATCGTATTACAAAAATGGTATCGAAATGTTTGAGGGTCGCTATAGCCAGTGTATCACACTTGAATGGAAATATGTTGAACAAAAAATACTAATTTTGCAAAAATGTGTTTTACTATGGTAGGCCGGGGACTTTTCAATTGACCTGTTAATAGACTTATTAACCAATATTTTTGATACCTTGCGACTAACCAGAACAGTTTTTTTAAAATTTTCAGATTGATCTGTTGCTCTTTGTGTCTAAATTGAGGTTGAGAATGTACACGGAAATACTTAATGAAAACACCACCTAAGAGGTAGTACTTACCAAACATTATTTCTTTTGAATATGTAGATTCTGAAATCTTCTGAAAAACTGAAGATTACTTTCAATGTCCAAGGTAATGAGAAACAATACTTAAAATTATGTGTTGACTTATTTGAAAAATGAAACAAGGTCAGAAAAGATACTGAAGATATTTGTATGAGCCAGGGAGGATTTTCAAAAATCATGCTTTATTTTAGCTAAAGTATGAAGGTAACGCTTCCGTCATATATTTCTTTGCGAAATGTATAAGTAATTAATGGCAATGTTTTTTTACATCTAACCGTTAATGATACACTCGAGCCATATATTCGAATGTCACGAGACTTTGTCATTCCCATATGTTCAACGACCCCGCACAAGCAACCCCAAGCGCAATAATAGATTAGCCTCCCCATGAATGCTGCCAATATTACACCACTTTACTACGTAATTAATTGCATTGGAGCAAATTATGTCCTGAGGGATGGACGGTTTTTATCGTCGCTACTGAACCGTGTTTTGCGTACGTTTGTTTGCCATTAAAAATTGCGGTTGCGATTACCTTCCTAATTATTATTTCTCTCGCACAATCAAAGCGAAAGATACGTCAAAGAAAGCGGCAGAATCGAATCATTTCCGAATTTGTGTATGTCAGTCTTTTGGTGGATTTTCGAAAAAAATAAGCTTATAATTTAAAAGTTAAGAAATGTATCGATACCGACAGGAAATTACATTTCATCGACAATTCCTTGTCTTGTAAGTAATTTATGCTTAAAATATTAAATCACACGCACAATTTAATTACCATCTTTAGATCTGATGGATATTTTAATACCGCTCTCATACGTTAACAATAAATTTGTTTGATTACTTTATATTCACAATTAAACTATGCTATTGGTTAGTTGGAAGGTATACCTAACTTGGTCAGAGATAAAAGAGATTGGATTTATCTGGACTTATGGGATTGGACTATGACATCAAACCAACTACTAACCCAACGCAATCCAAAACAAAGTTCTTTGATAAATTGCCAATGCTTATTGTTACATAACCAGCGAACCAAAAAATTATAAAATATGTAATAAAGCTACTAAATCACACAAAGTGGAAGCAATATATGTTAGTTATTGTACAACATACACGAAATCAAAACATATGGATATTTTCCGATGAAGCATTTTACCGTTAGGCTTGATAGGAGCAGATTTGTGTTCGATTGGTTTTATTCGCCATAGTTTTGTCTAGTCCATCTAGTCCTTTATACATACTTATTGGTTCTTAGTAACCGCTAATAGTATTGTATAATCTGCGAATGTAGTTGTATGGGTAGTTTCGTTTAATATAAAGCAGATGAAGGACTCTAAGAGATCCTTTAATTCAGAATATAGATCCCCTTCTTTGATTTTCTGAACAGTCTGTTGGTTGCTTGTTGAATGTTGAATATATCTGCATAATGATTTGGAAATATCTTTTTTAGTATATATTTGATGCTTTCGTGACAAATTTTTTCGAGGGTTTGTACTGCGGTTAAGAAAACTATAGAGGTTATTTTTTTGCAAAATGTCGATGTCTGTTGATTTCCGTTATTCTATGATGATGATTGATTTGTCTCGGTTCAAACTAATTGTTCAGAAGTGATATCCTATATACTATTATTTCTAGAAGAACTAGTCTTCATCACACAAATTACTACAGCGGTAACATCCGCAGTCTTAACATGTCACCACAAGATCTTCGACATCACGATTAGCATTAAAGACCTCCAGAAACCCTATAGAACAACACAACTGTCACAACACAACACTGGCTGAAAACGTGGCGCAAATAATACTTCGCGGAAAAGAACATGCCCAAGAGTGAATATAAACTGTTGCGAACTCCTCAAACGAGGAGTGCTGTATATTTTGGTATGCACATAACTAAGCAACAACATATTGGACTTAAACGAAAGGAAGGATATTTAATTATCAGACGAAATCAATGTTCTTTTTAGGTAAGAAGATATTGCTGTATAAATCGATACATAGAATGCTTAATTGGTGCTGCTAGCATTCAATGATTCTGATTTAAAGTTTGTGTGGTTAGAAACTATAGCGACTGTAATTCAAAATATTTGTGTTAAGTACGTCGAAAATCTGTTATAGGACCACAATCTATTAGCCAATTGGCTAATTTTGCCTGATAATAAGTTTTGGAAACCGTTTACTACCATGCAATTTAGTTAATTAACAGTTGTAGATTTTAAAGTAAGATATAAAGCAAAATGTCATAACGCACGGTAGAATAATTATCATCAGGAAGACTTATTGCACACTGGGTAGGACATTCTACCACTAAGGGTAATAAAAAATATTTGAATACCACTGTATATCAAACTAAACATAATTGAAACAACTTATATCATTACCTCTAACATTAAAAACATATTAATGGGGTACTTTAGTGAAGATATTTTTTAAAAATTGATTGTTTTCACATTTCCACAGCTTAGCCATTGAAAAATGTACCCTTAAGGAGGATTTCAAATTACTTTCGGATGATTTTTATTATTTTAACACATTTATCTTGAAACTGCTTTTTCCAATATATTTGACATGATATTTGAAGTTTAGAGAACCGATTTACTTGAAATTTGATACCATTGACAATATTGATCATATTTTATATAGATTTTTGCTATTTGAAAACCATTATTACAGAAAACGATAACAAAATGTATCGTTTATTCCTTTTTTTTTTGTACGAAAGCAGAACTTTAGATTGATAATTTTCTTCCTTTTGGCTTCAGATTGATAGGAAGCATCTAGGAAGCAGCTAGGACCACATCGAACTAACTTTTTGGATATCTAATTTGTTCCCTTTTTTATTTAATGTATTTTTTAAAAATTTATAATAACCTAGTAAATAATGGTCAACACAAATATAGTTTTTTTTATTTTACTTGAAAAAAATAACAAAACTTCATGCCCGTAGATTAGAGCACCCTCTTAAATGTTCTAGAAGAGCATAAAGGACCACTTAAATCTTAAAACTTTCGGACGGGAAAAATTATAGAAAACAATTTCGATATCGACGAATAGACGAAGATTGCCTGTCCTTCGGAAAACAAAACATAAACGACGCCCTAAACCCAGATGGGGTTATTGAGCTCGCTATTATTCCCAGACGACGGCTTACAACAACGCTGCCAAAATTTTATCGTTACGTACCGAAAGGTGAGAGGGGAATTCTAATAGGATTAGCGGTTTACGAATTAATCGAGTCTGAATTTGAAGCTACGCCCAACTTTACGAGCTAGGCTATATTTAAAACTTTCTTACAAGTCAAACAAGCTTATTTAATCACCTTCATACATCAGAAACAAACCGACCATAAATCATTCCTTGCTCTTACACGGTGTTTTGTTTTTAGTGTTGGCTGCTATTAGCTTTGAATTATAAAAAATTTCTAGTAAGTTAACTGAAAAATATCTTAGTAAGATTGTGTTAGTTTCTCGTAAGTATGGATTAATTTCATTTTTAGTAACTGGAGTTCATCTAGACTGGTCTTATTCTTAGACAACCAGCAGAACACAGCTTGGTTAATACGTTGACTGAAGATGGCTCCTTGGCACTTGGCAAATTTTGGCACTTCTCCCGACAGGAAATCATTTCTTAATGACTGCTAACCTGTTTGGATATATATATATATATATATATATATATATATATAATAAAATAGTGGACCAAAAAATTACAATAACTATATATTCAGGTTCAGATTCCTATTGTTCAGAAATAGTGCTTGAAAACTTTTGTATAACTTCTAGGAAAATGAAAATAAAAGCAATCAAGGCGTTTATAACTTTCTTTCTTTTAAAAGGGAATATCTCATTAAATTAACTCAGATCACTCTCCAATACTAACAGGTCAATTACAAAGTCCACACCTAGAATAGTAAAACAATTTTTTTTGGCAAAATTAGTTTTTTTTATTCAACATAATTCCCTTCAGGGGTGATACACTGATTATTGCGACCCTCCAACCTTTCGATACCATTTGTGTAGTACGATTTGTCCTTCGCTTCAAAATAGGCTTCAGTTTCGGCGATCACTCGAAGCCTAATTCAAGGATTTTTGCCAGTGTCACTGACTTGTGACACGGTGCATTGTCTTGGTGAATCAGCACTTTCTTCTTCTTCAAATGCAGCAATTTTCGGCGATTTTGACCTTCAAACGATCCTATAACGCTATATAATAGCCGTTGTTGATAGTCATTCCTTTTTCAAGATAGCCAATGAAAATTATTCCATGCGCATCTCAAAATACAGACGCCATAACCTTGCCAGCCGACTGTTGCGTTTTCCCACGCTTTTGAGCGAGTTCATCGTGTGCAGTCCTCTCGAATGACTGTCGATTGGACTTCGGAGTGAAATGATGGAGCCATGTTTCATCCATTGTCACATATCGACGCAAAAACTCGGGTTTATTACGCTAGATCATCTTCAAACACTGCTTCGAATCATCGACTCGTCGTTCTTTTTGGTCAAAAGTGAGCTCACTCACCAAAGTGAACACGGCACCCACTTTGCACTATTAATTACTATTTTTAAAAGGAAATATCTCATTAAATTAACTCAGATCACTCTCCAATATTATCTGCACTCAGTGATAGTGTAATTCAAACAGAAAGTCTATTGGGCTTAACAAATAAAATTAAGAACTGGGAAAGTTTTGAAACAACTTGAGGCATAAATGAAGCTTTCAATTCCGCTAAGGACAAATCATGAATTTTATTTCTTCTAGAAGCTAGAAGCCGCATACACCTTAATTTACCTGTAGAAAAAAGGGAAAAAAAGACTCGGGAATGGCAACAGACTAGAACACGAACTGACAAATTAGTTTTAAATAACACAAACTTAAAAATGAAAGCACGAAATTCAGTGCATCAGAAAATATCTGACTAGAAACTATCTGTGTGAGCGAACAAATGGTAACATAATCGAATGTTTTGTAAAGTTACCAAGAGACTAAAAAGGCCAGTGGTACACAATCGTCCAATTAAAAAGACGAATGGAATTTGTGCTCAAAACATTGCACAAATAGAACATAGAGTACAATTTTTCAGCCAAAATGACTGAGTAGAAACTCAGAATTACACCAAACCTGAACAAACAGATGACATCAGACCTGCTTCACTAACCAAAATCGCAGATGAAAATAAAACGAATATCAACCTGGCTTTAACTTGATTACTGATGCAGTTTTAAATCATCTACTATATCCTACTAATCTTATCAATACATTCTTCAGATTGGAGTGTGTCCCAGATGAGATGTGAAACTGTTTGAAACTACATGAAAAAATATTTCTTAAGAGAACGAAACCTATAATAGAAGAATATTCTGATTTCTTAACACTAATTTGGATTTAGAGAACTCTCAGCCATAGATAAAACCTATGAGATCACAAAAATCGCTAGAAGAAAGAATATTTTATAAATTGAATATGAATCTATCACAACAATATGTACAACTCTTACAATATTACTCTATACCAAATTATGAATATCAAATAATCGCGAATGTTGCTAAAAACACTGCAATTTTTGTCATAGGATAGGATCACGAAGAGGAAGTTGAGTAACTCAAAATCTTCAATTATAAAATTTATAGACTAAAATTGGTTCATCAAGTTAAACAAAAGTAAGTCTGTACACGAGCATTTTACCAATAAAGAGAAATATTACTTACCTATTAGAGTAAACGACACCCAGATCCATTTGGTGGTCCAACCGCTGGAAATTTCATGTCAAAAATAATCGAGAATAGCGTAACATCAAACTGAAGAAATTATATTGGTTACTTGAAAGATATTTCGAATTGTTTGTATATATCAAACTCCTTCTATATAAGCTAATTTGTTTGTCGATTTAGAAACCTGTTTGGACTTATAGTACCCAACTCTGCGTTTGTGCCAGCAGGAGAAATATCTAGGTGATACAGCTTTTCCGGAATCAAGCTCTAAGAAACATCGTTAACGTTCCCTGGAACTGCTGAAACAGATACACCTATCAAGCCATTCATATGGGGATATTGTTGAACAAACCATCGCTAAATTAGCCAGTGGTCACAAACAAATGTTAATTAGCTATGTGATCCTAGAGAAGATTCAAGAGGATGAAACCTCATGAGTTGGTGAAATATTGCTGGTGCAGGCAGCGTATTACGCGGGTTGTGCTATATGTTAATCTTAGTGTAATTAATTTATTAGAACACAGAGCAAACTATTGAGTAAAGACCTTATTTTAAATATTACCTCTAAACTTAAGTTGGAATAAAATTGCTCATTGATCTATATAGACCAACTTTCATGGAATTAAGGGACCTGTTATGTTTGATTCAAATCAATTAAAAAAATGAAATATTACGATTTCTCACGGTATGCTTTTTAATAATGTTAAATGATACCCCGTATTTAATACTGTTTTAATTAATTAATATATTTTAAATTTTAAAGTCGTGTTATAAAGTCTATATACGTCCAATAATCAGATCTGATGGTGTTAGACATTTTAGTCGACGCACTTCACTGTCACTTCACATATTTAGCTGATTAGCGAGTACATTAGGATGAACTAACACCCTTTCGAAGTACTTCACACGAAAATGTTGAATCACACTCGTTATTGTTTCTAGGGGAATATCGCGTTGTATTACGTATTTTTAAACATAGTACGGAGCATCGACAATGGCAGGCAACACTTTTTATTTTGGAACCGTTGTATCATGAATATATTAGATTTGCTAACGGTTCCCCATAGTGGGATTCCATATGACCAAATATGCTTGAGTACAGATTTATAAAATAATATCTTCTTATCAAATGAAAACTTGGATTTGCGTCTGATAAGCCAAGATATCTAGACTTTAAGTTCAAGTTATTTCCGTTTGGCGAGTATGTGAGTTATATAATTAAAAACAAAATCGTTAGATAGTAGTTGAGGTACTTTAATGAATGAAAATAATTCTTTTCATTTGTATTTAAGTAAACTTCTTTCATAACTACTGGAATATTTAGAATAAAAAGCAATCAAGACGTTTTTAGTTTATCTAATATGCTAGATTATCTCACGGTTCTTTTTGAAATAAATAAGAAACCATATAACATTGGTTTGCAAAACACAATCAAGCTGTTTTCGATGCCGCTTACCTTCTCGATCGGCATCCATTCATTCATCACAAAGTCGAAAAGAAACTTTTTATATCTACTTGAGAATGCCTTTAAAAATACCGCCCCATCAGATACCGAATGCGAAAACCCTTTTCATTCCTTTGGCGCGGCCTTCTTTTATTTGTTACTTCGATTTGCATTTATTCTTGATCGAACTGGATGGAAGACGATAGAAATCGATCATTATCAGAGAAGGTAATTGTCATTAATATACTACGATCTCCTTTAGCTGGAGTCGACGAGGCCTGAAATCATTAGCCAGATGTTTTGACGGGACAGAATATATTTAAATAAATCCGAACGTTTTTTTTTTCATGAAAACGGTTGATATTCAATAGAGACAGAAAAAATAAATGATGTATTTTATGGAGCAGAATGAACGTTTTTCGTTTTTTTTTCTTTTTTTTTTGGGGAACATAAAAGATTTGGCACGTTCTGAATAAATTAGATGAAAGAAAATATTTTGTCATTGAAAGGCATTTTTAATATATTGTCGCAAATTTAGAATAAGTTGCTTGCTAAATTCTTTTATAACAGAATAAACGGAATAATTCAAAATTGATATAATCAGAAAGAAGATGTTCAGATGCAAGATCATAAATATATTTGATATATAACATTAATTAGGTAACATAATAAGTGTTTATACATTCTTATTTAACCTTTTTTAATGGCATTTAATTATATCTAATTGCCATTAAGTTTCACTAATCAACAAAATATTGATAAGTTTAAATTACTAAACCACTGAACGTTGAAAGAAAGTTGAAGAGTTGAAAAAAGTATCATAATTAAGATTATTTTCAGGACTAAAACAACTTTAGAGCATGATCTTTCTTTACTTTTAAGTTATAAATATAAATATGTAAATGTCATGTGTATGTCCAATAAGCAATACAATAATTATCAAAATTAGGCAATATATTTTTAAAAATTTAAAAATGTATGTTAAAGCAATATATCAACAATCATTAAATTAACTATTGATTTTTCATTAATTGATATAAAGTTCAAACAACAAAAGGTCATATAGTCGCAGAGTCATATAACATTAATTATTAAATATTTAATATTTATCAATACTTTAAAATGTTTGCAAATTTACTGCTAATAATTCATAATTCCTTTTGTTTGTCCTACATGTGCCATCTGTGTTAATTATGTATTTAGTTTTCATATTGTCTTTGTATTTTATTCAGGCAATAAATAATAGAGGCAATAAATACACCAGGCTGATTAAAAGAATATTTTCTTTTCCTAAATGTTTAACTTGCAGTTAGCTTAATTTGCCTTTATGGCTTTCATATTTCTAACATTTTCTACCTTGTCTTATGCTCCGTGTGGGAACTAACACTCACTAATAAATGAGGAATTACAGTTCTATAAAGCTATTTTATAATTGTTAGTAGTCTTTGCAACATTCGTTTCGAGTGATAATACAAGTATTTCAGAATAAAGTCCTGAGAAGTATTATGGATAGAACTGGATACACCATCTATATCATGGAACCTCTGAACATATGGATGATACTTGAATCTACTAATGTTACTCTGAAACAAAACAAGAGACTAACAAGTAGCATAAGCTCGAATCTCCAGTTTCAAATACAGCTTACTGCTTAAAAAAACGATTAGTCGGTACATATTATTTTAACAATGAACATTGCTTTTTAGGAAAAAGACACTACACGTACCACGAAAAATGATTCACAAGACATTTTAATTTGGCATGCCATTGTGAAAAGTACGGTTATAAACAAAAGAATGTAGGATTCCGAACCAAACGATGAAAACCGTTAACTGATTTTTGGAGACCGGAACTTCCCGAGAAGAACCGAACGCGCCACGAAATGATTTCGATCACCGCGAACGGAGATTTTTTTTTTGGCCTGGAACCAGGTAGGGGAATCCTGTTACGGATACCTAGTCGGGAAGACTCGCAGGAATAAGCGAGTTGGACTGGTTATGTGGAGACTGCCTCTGGGCTACCCACTAAACCCCACCCTATCAGCTGATCCAATGACTCCAACTGATACTTCTTACTGTTAGTAAGGAGGGTGACCGTAACCGGTAATACCGTTAAGAGGCACAAGGGCCAGGCAAGGACGTGGCGTCGTTATCACACCACGCAGCTTGCGGTACATGAGGTAATCGCCCGCCGGAGAAGATCGAGACCATTTGGAGTTAGAGCACGACGGGAAAGTGTCGGCTGTGATAGAATAAGGCTACGAAGAGCCGAATCAGTTATTGGCCTAAAATATCGGCCAGCTCGGTAATACATCTATTGTCCGAGAGACCAAGAGTGGAGAAATATCTCGAGTAAGCCTCGGATATAAAATCGTGAACTTGAGTTACCGCGAACGGAGAGATTTTCGCTGAATCCAGCCCGAATCTTCGCGCAGACCCCGAGGGTTCGCTTCGTTCAACTCTGTACTCACCATAACAGTAAATATGCTTACCTCTGTAACGAATTTTACTGGTAAGAGGAAGCCTCCAATATTTCATCAGCATATTGGTAACCTGAGTTTACTGTTATTTTGAATAGGCTTTATTACAATAGCTGCTTGTTTTAAAAGTATTCGTCGAATTCTACTTTTAACCCTTAAACTGTATTAACTCTGTATTACAAATTACTATATTATTAATTAATATACAATAAGAATACAAAAAAATTATATTAAAGCAACTTTACCTATTTTTGGGAATAGAAATTATTAAATCAAATTCATAATTAAGAAACATATCTGTTGTAACGAACATATTAAAGGTAAGCCTTTATTTTCGTGACGGTCGTTCGACTTTGCGAGAGCTTTTCATTAGAAAACCTGTCAAATGCGCCTAACGCCTTGTCAAGATAACGAAACATGAGTTCCGAAGTGTGTTCTTCTTATATTTGTGTTTCCTCTGACGCAAAAAGCCCATTAAAGGGGTTTGCTTTCGATCCACCTTCTGCTGTCTTAAACAACACATCACCTGCCTTTACGTTTTGCCGCATACCCGCTCTCGATTTTCGGCGGTGCCGCTAAATCAAACGGTTACCGAACCTTTGCCAATTAGAATTACGCCGACTCGTATTGACCTTGGCCTCTTGAGAAAACCCTTGTTCAAAGTCTACGGCATCGAAACCGACCCTTTGTGCGCTGCACCCTTGCCAGGATCGCTTGTTTTCACTCTATTTTACTCCTTGTCTTTGTATGTCGATAAAACGGATAACTATATTTAGTATCTAGACATTTCTGTGCAAATTTTCGGATATTTTAGTGTCGAAGTTTTTCCTTATATTGGAAGTAAAGTATTACAGTTTTCGATAAATTCATGAGAATTTGATTATCATTGATGTTAAAGTCTATAGTTGTAATTTCTATAACCTTATTTCTACAACATCTAACAAAAGTCCCGCTACCATTTTGATTCCCTATAACTTTGCTTAAAGGAAAGATAAGTAAGTTTAATTATCATAAAAAAATTATTTGGTCTTTACGTTTTCTTATGATTAAAAAGTTATATCAGTTAAATCTGAAACTTTTGATTTAAAAAAACTCCATACGAAACTGTCTGGTGCTGTTAAATCACCACGAAATTAGTCTTCGTCGAAAAACGTCATTCAATAATTGAATTGTTCAATGACCTGTGTGTGCTGCGGTCCCTTCTTGCTGAAACTACAGTCTAGTCCTTGTTCTTCCAGTTCAGGCACAAGACAATTTCGAATCATGTCTTGGTACGGTTTAGCAGTAACAGTAACTGCAACACCTTGCTAATTTTCAAAAAAAAAGGGATCAATGGTGCTTCCAGCATGAATGTTAACTGTACAGTTGTATTTAGTGGATGCAATGATGTTTCATGAATTAATTAAATATTCTGTGATTACGAAAACCGACTGTTCTGTTTATTGACGTGGCCATTGAGAAGAAAATGGGCTTCATCGCTCATTATTAATTTAGACGAAAAATCTTCAATTTTACCAGACAGCCTTAGGATTGCATTACTGTACTCAACTCGTTGATCAGGATGTCTTTGTAGCAATTTTTCGACTAATTGAGTTGTCTCCGAATTGATGTTTCTCGAGACTTTGCAACACTATAGTGCCACATGTTCAGCGAGACGTCCGTTTTCTTCCAGAACGAGGCCTCTCTGCTATCGTACTGTACTATCGAAAATTCGAATGTAAACGATAAATTGTGATTTTGTGAAGCACTGAACGATTAGGATATTTTTGACGCAATTTCCTTTGAGTGGCAAAAATGAACCATTAATTTCAATAGATATCGTCACTATTTCTGCTCTTTCTTGTGGCTAATTTTGTCAAAATCCACAATAATTCAAATCGAAATCCTCAAAGTTGAGAGAGAAATTTGCTGGTTCCCTACACTTCCCCTCAAATCTATTTTGTTAAAATTTTACATGGTTTCAATTTAGCAGTAACGCCGGATTACTTAATGTCTTCCATTATTGCTATTAAAGGCAATACAATGTTTGTATTTAGTCAAATGCGATTCACTGTTTTAACATTTTTAAGGAAAATTTTCGCTTGACCGATGCTTTCGAACACATCAGTATCAGATATAAGAACCTTACAATATTTATGTTTGGAAATAAGTATTTTCTCCCAGCGTATTTAAAGTTGAAACATTTTGCTCGAATAGCATTTGCAATTAATGTTATTGTCGTAAAGTTCAAGTCCATATTGATGAAAGTACAACAAAGCAGGAACTCGCCACTCGTCATCTTCTTTTTTGCTCTTACGGATTTATTCAGCGCTGCAAATCGTTTCAACACTGGCAACAGCAATTTAATTTGTAGCTTTTGAGCTTTTGATAGATTTAGAGCGCATATAATAGAATATAAACCTTGCAGAAATGTTCGGACCCGCACTATCCATACTTTTGTATTTACGGTGAGATATCAGAATCCCGGCATTATCTAAACACAAGGCCAATCGGCAATAAATCCCCCATCAACATAATATTTCCTGCAGATCTTAGAATTACCAAAGATTTTTTTAGGTCCTAAATTATACATACTGAGTTCTGACAAAATAACAACTACATTCTAAATGATAATATATAATTAATTTTTAAATTTTTTTTAAACCAAAACAATTTAAAAAATGATTTTATTTTATTATTACACTTAGTAGTTCCACAATTTGCTCAGGGGATGTTTAACAGGTCACTTGAAAAGTCCTCGGCTTGGCACATAGATGGTGCTACTAAAATTAACTCCATAAGTCTTTTAGTTAGCCCTAACCCTCAAAAGATACGTGTATAAATTTGACAGCTATCGGATCATTGGTTTGTGAATTATAGCATTTTGAGTGAAGCAACTTTTGTTATTGGCAAAAAAATAGAAAAGAAGGAATTTAGCGTGTTGATAAAATATTGATATTTGAAGGGAGAAAATAAGTTGAAGCAAAAACTTGGCTTGATGCCGAGTTTCCCGACACTGTCCCAGGAAAATCAACCATCAAGGATTGGTATGCTAAGTTTAGACATGGTGAAATGAGCATCAAGCGGTCAAAGCAGTGGAAGCCAAAAACAGGTTGTTACCGACGAAAACATTAAAAAAATTCACAAAATGATATTGAATTACCGTAAATTGAAATTGAATGAAATAGCAGACCCTAAAGATATCAACAGAAAGTGTACATCATATCATTAACAAATATTTGGGTGTGAGAAAGCTCTATGCAATGTGGGTGCTGTTGCTCACATTTGACCAAAAACAACGACGAGTTGACGATTCGGAGCCGTGTTTGAAGATGATCAGGCGTAATACACCCGAGTTTTTACATCGATATGTGAGAATGGATGAAACATGGCTCCAACCTATAGTCATCCGAGTGAACTGCATACGATGAACCCGATCCAAAGTGTGGGAAAACTCAACAGTCTGCTAGCATGGTTATGGCGTCTGTATTTTGGGATGCGCATGGTTTAATTTTCATTGGCTACCCAGAACAAGGAAGTACTATCAATAGCGACTATTACATAGCGTTATTGGACCGTTTGAAGGACGAAATTGCCAAAAAATGGCTGCATTTGAAGAAAAAGAAAGTGCTGCTTCACCGAAACAATGTACCCTGCCCCAAATCAGTGAAAACAATGGCAAAAATCCATGAACTGGACTTCGAGTTGCTTCCCCATTCATCGTATTCTCCAGATATGACCCCCAGCGACTATTTCCTGTTCTCAGATCTTAAAAAAATACTCATTGAGAAGAAATGTTCGTCGAATGAAGAGGTTATCTTTGAAACTGAGGCCTATTTTGAAGCAAAGGACAAATTGTACTACAAAAATGATATCGAAAAGTTAGACGGCTATAATCAGTGTATCTTGAAGGGAATTATGTTGAATAAAAAACTAATTTTGTCAAAAAAATGTGTTTTACTTTGGTAGGCCGGGGACTTTCTAATTGACCTGTTATGTTATATATACATAGCTTGTAGAAAATCACTTCGTTAAGTGATCTCCTGCATAAAATATTATTTTAGTTAATTAGTTTTATTTTAAAGCTTATTCTAAAGTTTATATATATTCTTAATCCATACATATATCCAATAATCAGATAGGATTTTGTTAGAAGTTTTAGTTTACGCACTTCACTGCCACTTCGCATATTTAGCTAATTAGCGAGTACATTGGTATGCACTGACACTTTTCGAGTTACTTTACAAAAACACGCTGAATTACCCTCGTTACTGGTTCTAGAAGACTAATGTTTGTTGTTATTTTCTAAGCTATTAGCTTGGCTAAGAAAACCGATTAGATCAAATGAGGTATTAAAATTTCTGTTGCGTTTTGAAAAACAAGGATTTAATTGTAACAAAAAATATACAAATAATAACCATCACAGATCAGCCTATTAGGCCAATCTTTGCTTCTATCTATAATCTTTCTTTCTATGGAATTTTATAAATAATAAATAACTTTTCAATCCTGCAAGTTTTAATTAAATCTGAAGTTCTAAAATAATGTGAAAATTTTCTTCTTTTCTTTTTATTATTCGAAGGTTTTCTCTGATGCTGATAAATCAGTAAACGTTCCATTGCAATCTAGTTGAATTCCTAAAATACGGTTGTTCAGATGTCAGCGGTTCCGTAGGTAATTAAAGCTTTACCGAAATTACTACCGCTTTAGAGAGGTTTTGTTCAATACGTTATGTTTGAACTAATTACCAGCAAATAGGGTTATAAATAGACAGTAATTTGTTGTGGCTAGTATCTTTTAGAAAACAAATTCTTGTGATTTTTGAACATATAACAGTCGGGGAAAAGATTATGTTTTTGGTACTTATTTGCTTATCTATAGTGTGTAATATTACTAGTCTCATAATACACTAAAGAGAATAATTTTAAAATGATATGTTAATATTGTTAAAAATTGTTTTGACAATCTTCTCAATATAAAATAAGAATTATATTTGGTATATAATATTAATTACAGTAACAAAAGTCTGTATATTAAAATACATCCAATTTCCATTATGTTTTAGTAACCAACAAAGAATTAATAAGTTTAAATTACTACAACTGTAAACATTGTAACTAAAGTAACAGGAGAAAGATGATTTTCAGAACTGTAACAACTTCAGAGTATCAAGTATAAGTAGATACGATTTTTTTTATACTTTTATGTTGTAACCATAAACGGAATATTAGGTGAAGTAACATATATTTTGTATATTAATTAAAACAGTAACAAACACAAGTAAATACTTCATTTTTGAGCAATATACAAATTATATTAGAGTAATTTATTAAAATATGAAACATAGTATTAAATATAAATGTAATAAGTCTTCCCAAAACTTAGGCCTAAAAAGTAAGTAACTGATTTTTTATAAAATCTTTAAAAATCTATAAAATTAGATACGATTAGCACAATCTTAACTATACATTAATTTATTAATACTTTTCATTTGTACTTGGATTAATTCACAAGCAAGACGAGTGCGAGAAAATACATCAATATGTATTCCTCAATAATAAAATTATAATAACTTAAACTATATTTTATACTAAAGGTATACACTTTATATAAGTTCGTATGGTTTGGTTCGCTTGCTTCCACGTTAATATGATTTAGTAATCATCTTTGGTGTTTCAAGGCGAAATCTTGGATAACTTCGCAAATCCATTTGATTTCCAGGTCATCGTGCTATTCTTCGTCGGTTACGTAGTGGTAAGCATTGCTAATCAATCGAAAAACCTTGTTTTGACAGCGTTGTATGACTAGTTGATTTGTATTTTTAGTGCAACCCCATATTTGCACCCCGTAGGTCCAAATTGGCTTAATAATTATCTTATAAATCAACCTCTTTGATTTTAGATCAAGTTGAGTATCTTCCGACTAACCAGTATAGTTGTTTTATTTTGGTTCTAATGTGTTTTGATTGTTGTCTAACGTGATGTTTCTAATTTAATCTACTGTCAAAATCTATCTAGATTCCAAGGTATTTAGCTGATTCTACTTGAGGAATCGGGCATCCATTGAGTGATATAATTAAGTTTTTATTATTTCGACGCAATACAAATTTAACAAGGGTAATAACTGAAACAAATGATAACATTTCAAAGAATAATTTGCCGTATGGTTACATTCTTTTTGCAGCGGTTTAAAATATCAACCAAATTAATGTTGATAATTAACCATTTCTTGTATTTGAGCCATGTGTTATATCTGGAAAAATTATGTAGTTAGTTTCACTAGTCTTGAAATGGATTATAGTGTAATACCAATAAAACGCAGACAAATTTTAACATATTTTACATTTACCTTTAATAAAATCATATGCTATGTTTCCAGAACCATATAAATCACTACCAGTTCTTCAAATTAACTTAAATATTTAAAATAAAAAATAGATTGATTGATATTTGTATTATCAATCTAGTCCATATCAATAATTGTCAACTCCTGCAAGCAGAGGATGCTAAATATATTGCTTGATGCTTATCTCTATCACTTAGATCGACGCCCAATTTGAAAAAAGCACATAATCGCCAAACGGAAACAACTTGGATTTAAACTCTACCAAATCCAAGTTATCATTAGATAACAAGATATTATTGTATGAAGCTATATTCGGTTTATTTGGTTCCAAGTTTGGTTTATTAGAATCCAACTATAGGGTACCGCTAGCAAATATAATATATCCATCATACAACGGTTCCAAAATAGGGTGTTGCGTGCCATTGCCGATGCTACGTACTATGTTTCCAAGAAAGTGATACAACGCGATATTCTTCTAGAAGCAATAACGAATGTAATTCAACTTGTTTGTGTGAAGTACCTCGAAAGAGTGTCAGTGCATCCCAATGTACTCGTTAATCAGCTAAATATGCGAAGTAACAATGAGGTGCGTAGACTAAATAATATAAATGAGGACTTCGGACACCATCCGGTCTGATTATTGGACATACAAATATTTTGTACTGGCCAGATGATAATAAAAATAATGTTATGACAACAAAAGTTGATGGAAGAAATTGATTAGGTTTAATTAGTCTAATTATTAGTCTATATATTGTACTTCGTGCTGGAAACATGAATGGTTAATAATACCTTCGGTTTTGGATGAACTCGATAAGAAATATTAAAGAAGAAATTGACAAATAATGGAATTGTGAACAAGTATTAGATAGATTGGAAATTAACAACTTTCTTATTCACTTGAATGAAGCTTTAATGATTAAATCCTGCTAATTTTTAAAACTGGGTAACAAAAATGGAAGCAGGTAAAGGTGTGTATATAATTTACATATTTTATGATTACAGTAGGAAATCTTATCGTAGGGTGTAAATTATTTACGTGCACAGATGTGTGTGTAATTGTTCAGAATATACATGAGCATTTGGTTAAAATGTGTCAGGAGAGAAACAACAATAACTGCCTTTGCAGATATGGCAAATGCATTAAGGGGAATATAGTGATTAAATCTAGTTTTATCAAGAAATATGTATACAGATATTAACAGAACAAACGAAGGAGTGTACTGAAGGACACAAGATCCAAGCGTAAAAGGTATATATGCACTTTAATGAAAGTAATATATACCATCCATAGATAACTCCATCTTCGACTCCGGGGGATACAACCAAAACGCGCCTAGAACTCTAGCTCGTAGGTGGTATGGAAAAGAGTTCATAACGAAGTAAATATAATCAAGCACAACCCTAAAATACAATCTATTATGACTGAGGAGTTAATTACACTTTTAAGTGCTTTGATAATATATGCAATAGATTTACTATAATGTTAAAATATATTATATTTAATAACAGTATTTTTGTTTAATTATTTTATTTATATTAGAATTTTGTTATGTGTCATAGTCAAACTGAACTAAAACTCAGAGTTCGGCCTTGACATGCTGCAAAATTCTAATCTAAATAAAATAATGAAACAAAAATGTTATCAATCAAATATTATTTATTGTAACAGTCTAATACATCTAAAGTTTATAGATTAAAGTTGTTAGATTAGTTCTAAGTTACGCTCGGAATCCCCGTGTGAGGGCCCTCAAGCATGCGCCGTATGACAGTTAGTTACGGCGGGAAATTTAAAAATGTTTAGCGGGAATTTTAAAAATTTGACCAGGATATTTAAAAATGTATAGTAAAAAAATTTTAGCGGGACAATAAAAAAAATTCTTTTAGTTTTGTTGGGAAAATAAAGAAATGGATATATTCAAATATATTTTGTAGATATATTAAAATTACATTAATTTTCCTTGACCATAAAGATATTGATATAATCACAGAGATATCTCCACTACCCAAAACACGTAATCCACTGATATTATCTTCTCTCTAATATTTAAAACAAACATTAAAATAAGATAATATAACTATTAATGGTATAATTTTTTAGAATCAACTAAATTAACAACCTACCTAAATTGAGCTACATTTTATCAAATATGACAACTGCAGTTCGGTCTATACGGTCAAATTTCTGAGGTTACTACAAAAGCAACAAAAAGGAACTTTATTCAGTATCTACATTAAGTTTGTTCTAGGAGGCAAGCAGAATATTTTCGATAACATTTTATAAACTCTGCCAATGCATTTCAATATGGATAAAGCCATTAGTTTTTCATCCTGAAACCTGAAACGAAGCTAATGGGACAGGCGGAGTTATCTGTAAATTAACATATAAAATTAAAGTTAGAACCTCCATTCTCTAATAATAAACATAAGTATCTTATTATGTACTTACTTCTGAGTCTCGTTGGGGTAGAAAAATCTCCAATATATCTATCAGCGTCAAAAAACTTATATGTGATTGTAATATTGCCATAGGAGGCATCTTTTCCTAGTCTTGTGGTAAACGTAAAGAATCTCAATAAATATTTCTTCAATATTTCAATACAATAAATCATTACTATTTATCAAAGTACTTACTACTTAAATTACAAGTAGAAATTACATCTTGTTTCTGCCACGACTTTATTCATTTTGGTCTATAGTCGTCATCTTTAAAATGATTAGAAACTTTCCTGAACCTACATAGCAGATCGTAAGAGATCCCCATAAGGTTTTCTTTTTATTACACTAATACATTAAAATACACAGAATAATCTGAAGGAATTGTCAAATATATATAAAAACACATACCGAAAAACTTGACGTAAATAAACAACACAAATTATATCACCTAAAAATGACCGTTAACTGCTTAGGTTAGAATTATTAATACCAAGGTCGAACGAGAGAGAAACACACATATAGCTGTTGCATTTTTAGTTTCAATTTGCCCGCTTAACGGGGATTCCGCACAACTTAAACGTGGGACCCGATTTTTCCATATAACTTTCACTTCTAAATTTCTTTACTCTATGGTTATAACCTTTTATCACTATTGCTTTCAAGAATTTTGCATACGTCTGACAAGCTGACGACTTTGACAGGCTCATTCTTTTACACGTTCGAACTAGTCAGAGAGCATTGTGTCTCTTTTCAACTAGAATAAAATGAGAAGAAAATTATTGTCTGATTGTAAAACGAATTTACAAATTGCGGTAGGGAGTACATTAAACATCTTGATGACAAAAAAACTTTGAAGAGACTATACATATGTTTATACAATGTTTGCTGTGAACATTACAAAAAAAATTGAAATAGTTCGAATAGAATAAAATTTATTCCAACTAGGTTTTTGACATGGACCATTTTTACCAACTATATTTCTTAAGAACAATGATAACGTATGTTCAAAACCCTGTCAGAATTTTTTTAATAAAATATTTAAATATCAGAAACAACAGTTAAAACCGAAATTAATCTTCACTCTATCGATTTTAAAAGCAATTGCCGAGATAATCTGGATAATTTCACCAATCCTAAACCCAAACGCTCGGAAATTCATTGTTTTCCGAGCGAAATTTTGCCTCAATGTGGTAGTATTATGTTTCATAAGGCGTGAAACTAAATGAAACGAAAGTCTCCCGGATCCACCATCCGAGACGGTATTGACTTTAGCGTCGTCAAAACAGTTTCCGTTATTGTGCGAATTAAAATAAAAAGCCTAACAGCCTTTTTATTAACCTCAATTACATTTGATGGACCTTGATCCTTCAAGTGTTAGACGCCGTTGGGGGTACTAACAGCCGAAATAGTCTCCGTAATGGGGGACCTGGGTCCGAAATCAGGAAACCGAAGCGGTGGAAAAATTATATTAAAATAAGCTTCAAATATAATGTTAATTGATTTAGTTTTTTACTGAATAATTTTTTGAATCTCAATTTCATATACAATAAGAATACAGATCAATGGCAATGACAAACTCTTAAAAAATTTGCTGAAAGCTTAAGAGCTTATGAAACAGCTTTTAGTAAAGCTCGCAAGCGATGGAAAAGAATTTAAAAAATGGAAAATATCTACAATACGAATTAACTGAAAATGTTGTTTCGAATAGCTTGGCTTCATTGCTTCCTAGAAAGGAAAAGAGTTTTCCTTGACGTATTGTGACAGACAATAAAATGCAGACCTACAACGAAATTCCCAAGCACCAAAAGTAATTAGTTAGTTAGGTTAGTCCAGGACAATCAACTCTAGATTTTCATATGAAGGGATCAAAATGGTGTGGTATTGTATTACAAGCTGCTAAACATATAATACAAGTGTTACTGCATATGTCTACCGATGTCAATTGAACAAGCTGAACGTCATATTGTTGCAAAACAGGTCAGAAAATACGGGTAGACAGGCAGACAATTTTGAAATGCTGAAGAACTGCTAAAATGGATTGTTGATTGGATTAGAACAAAAAATCAGGAAGGTTGGAAATCGGGAAGGTTGTCTTACGGATACCCAATCGCGGAGACTCGCAAGAATAAACGAGTTGGACTGGATATGTGGAGGCTGCCTCTGAGCTATCCACTAGTTCCCACCCTAACAGTTGATCCCAGACCCTAACTGATACTTCTAACTGTTGGTAAGGAGGGCGTCCGTTATATGGCGGAAGAACCTTTAGGCCTAAAATTTTGGTGTAAAATGTCCTACCAATAAGTAAATTCCATAAGTAAATATCGGTGACACATATTATATAAACAAATATTCTAGGCTCTATTTTTATTGAACCTGGCCGACTGCCAGCTCCATTTCTAATACAGTATATTTTTTGCATTTTTTTTTGTACGTAAATCAACTACAGACTTGTAATTTTACGCTGTGACGTAAATTTGGCGGTGCTGTACCCCATAATGCCGTCAGAGCAAATTTAAATAAGTCGACAAGTCCCAACATTTTGTCCTAACATTGTTTATTTAACATTATTAAATAATTTTATCGAGAGAGATATGGTAGGTATGATTCAACGACTACGCAAAGTATGATCATAAAAAGATACATTTTAGAGTACTTGTAAGAAAAACAAATTAATGTATCCGTTTTGTCGCAAGGTATATTCAGCAGTGAAAGAAAAACGCGGCATACCAAATAATTTCATCCTAAGATTGATTAACAAAATTCCAAAATAACTAAAATCATCTAAGTCATGTTTACAAGTTATGTAAATTTTTGCAAGAAGCTTTTGTAGATTCAAAATATTTGTATGTTTATATTATATATACATGGCATGTAAAAAATTATTTCATTAAGTGATCTCCAGTATAAAACACTTTTTTCTCTTATTTAAAGCTTATTCTAAAGTCTATATATGTCCAATAATCAGATCGGATGGTGTTAAACGTTTTAGTGTATGTCCATCATTGTCACTTTGCATATTTAGCTTATTAGCGAGTACATTCGGATGCAATGGCACTCTTCACACATATGATGTTCAATAACACTCGTTATTGGTTCCAGAGGAATATAGCGTTGTTTCACTTCTTTTGAAACATAGTACGGAGCATCGACAATGACACGCAACACTTTATTTTGGAGCCGTTGTATGATGGATATATGTGACTCGCTAGTGGTTCCCCATAGCTGGATTCCATATGACCATATAGGCTTGATCATAGATTTATACAATAATATCTTATAATCTAACGATAACTTGGATTTGCGTAATATAAACCAATATATTTGGTAGCGTTTAAGTACAAGGTGTTTCCATTTGGCGAATATATGCTGCTTCCAACTTAAGCGTCGATCTAGGTCATACCAAGATGTCTAACATCCTCTGCTTCCGGGAATTGACAATCATTGATATAGACTGGCGGACATGGACGGTTTTTCTACGGAGCGTAAAAGTTATATGACCGGCTTATATACGTCATGATTTCAGCCATATTTGTATTTGGGTATGTTTGTAGGTTGATTGGTACTATGGCTGGATCTTCATAAAAAGCTGAGACTGCCGTGTCGTCTGCGTATGTTGCCACAGTGGTTAGTTTTGTTGTACGTAATACAAAAAATTAAACCGATAAAAAGTAAAAAAAAAAATTTTGTATTATTTAATTATTACATTGTTACTAGTCGTTTCCGTCTAACCTACAATTTGTCCCATGTTCTACATGTGTTTAACATCCTCATAATTGAACTCCGCATGCCCATATAGGTTTCAGTATTTGCTTATCACTACATAGTACAAAAGAAAGTCGCCTTTTCTGTCCCTATATCCCTATGTGCGCTTAAATCTTTAAAACTACGCAACGGATTTTGATGCGGTTTTTTTCAATAGATAGAGTGATTCAAGAGGAAGGTTTATATGTATAATACATGCATAATATACTAAGGCAACATTGCTAATTTTAGAGGTTTCTAACGTGATGTCGTAAATTAACCTATTTTTTTAGGCTTATTTAGCAATTAGCAAAAACGCTGCCTAAGCCTACGAGTTAGATCAAATTAATGTACTACAGTATTGTACACCATAAAAAGGTCTACAAAAAAGTCCGCGATGGTATATGTTTATCTTTTAGGGATAACCCACATTAACCATTTTTATTGTTTACTTTTTACGTGAGAAAATGGCTTATTTACGAAGCTATTTTAAGCAATACGGCATTAATCCTTATCGAATTAAGTACCTTAAATACAGTGTGCAATTAATATAGATCAATATGGTTCCTTACAGCATGTAAATTAAACAAATGTTTTCCGAGATATTACAAATTTAAAATTTGCGTTTAAAAATGTGTAATGTAATAAAAATTGTATGAATTTAGATATTCCAAAGATAGCAGGAAATCTTCATAGTAAGTATAGGGGAGAGGAATTGTTTTACTCCAAATTTAATGCGTGCAGGCCAAGGGCAGTAGTGAATGAACCAAAAATACTGGATCGATTTTAATCATGTTTTCATTGAGTGACATAGGCATATATATTTTATGCCCGTGCAAAGTCGGAGCGGGCCGCTATGTTTTTATATACAACGTTCATATTTTTTCTGTAGTGTATTTAATTTAGTATCGGCATTGCAACCGTGCGAAGCCGGGGCGGGTCGCTAATATAATAACAATTGTGATTTTCTTCCAATTAGCCAGTTTATTTTACTATATTTCAATACCAGTTCTTTTCCTTTCTTCTTTATATGTTCCTTCCAGTGAAGTTTTGCATAAAAATTATATGGTCGCTAAACTAGCTTAAAAAAATACCTTTTTGGGGGGCATAGATAAATCTGCGGACCACTGGTTGGTAACCATTGATCCAGACCAATGAGCAAAGGTACAAAATTTAACAACTAGACCACTGTTTTAACACAGTGCTTTATCAGCTTCACTAATTAGGTAATCAGAAATAGTCAATATTTATTTAAAAGATAATACGAAATATAATGAATATTTAAACTAGCCGATATCTGGCCAATTCGCAGAGAAGTGCAATTAGGCACAGGGGGTGGTTGCAACCCCCGTCGAGTATATTTTCCGCCTGCGGCTCTCGTTAGGGTGGCCTCGTGCGCGACGTGTGGCGAATACCCCGCGGACCATGTTTGATGTTTCCCACACGTTCAAGTGCTATCTCCCGGTGGGAGAATGAATGGAAAACGGCAGCGCTACCGGGCGAATACCGTCAACAACAGATTACTGCTTATTTTAACGTCTATTAATTAATTAGGCCGGAATGATAAGGATGTTTTTATTGGTCGCCATCGCTCCATTGCCGTTGACGTCGTAATTTTTGCTGTTTGTGTAACTGGATATAGGGGAGATCTTCAGCTCGGGCTGATATCCGTTTAGTAATCCATAGGGATTGTTGGCTGAAATTCGATCTCCAGTTGAAATGTAAACTCGAACGTTATTAATTAATAAAGCTTTAATTCGGCTTCCAAATGAAACACTTCAGTGATTTCCGAACATTCGATTATTTTAGTCGCCTTTTGTAGGGAAAGGAGAGTAAGACAGTGGTGGAGAAGATGGTAATTACCTGTAAGTCCAAAGATATCTGGCATGTCGTCCGTATCGCTACAAATATTATGTCACTACATAGTATAAAACAAAGTCGCCTTTTCTGTCCCTCTATCCCTATGTGCGCTTAAATCTTTAAAACTACGCAACGGATTTTGATGCGGTTTTTTTCAATAGATAGAGTGATTCAAGAGGAAGGTTCGTATGTATAACACATGCATAATATACTAAGGCAACATTGCTAATTTTAGAGGTTTCTAACGTGATGTCGTAAATTAACCTATTTTTTTAGGCTTATTTAGCAATTAGCAAAAACGCTGCCTAACCCTACGAGTTAGATCAAATTAATGTACTACAGTATTGTACACCATAAAAAGGTCTACAAAAAAGTCCGGCGATGGTATATGTTTATCTTTTAGGGATAACCCACATTAACCATTTTTATTGTTTACTTTTTACGTGAGAAAATGGCTTATTTACGAAGCTATTTTAAGCAATACGGCATTAATCCTTATCGAATTAAGTACCTTAAATACAGTGTGCAATTAATATAGATCAATATGGTTCCTTACAGCATGTAAATTAAACAAATATTTTCGGATATATTACAAATTTAAAATTTGCGTTTAAAAATGTGTAATGTAATAAAAATTGTATGAATTTAGATATTCCAAAGATAGCAGGAAATCTTCATAGTAAGTATAGGGGAAGAGGAATTGTTTTACTCCAAATTTAAAGCGTGCAGGCCAAGGGCAGTAATGAATGAACCAAAAATACTGGATCGATTTTAATCATGTTTTCATTGAGTGACATAGGCATATATATTTTATGCCCGTGTAAAGTCGGAGCGGACCGCTATGTTTTTATATACAACGTTCATATTTTTTCTGTAGAGTATTTAATTTAGTATCAGCATTGCACCCGTGCGAAGCCGGGGCGGGTCGCTAGTATTCAATATGAATACTTAATTCCGTTATTTAAGTTGTAAATAGAACACGATTAATAATAGAAAACTACTGTTAAAGAAGAGTATTACATCGAATCTATCGTTACACAATCCTCCAACCGAAATCTAAAGAAACTCAAAGTACATCAAACATTTTACCTTTGCATTGTAAAATGTCGCGCTATTCGAAGTACTTTACACGAAAACATTGTATTACACTCTTTATTGATTCTAGAGAAATATAACGTTGTATCACTTCTTTTGAGACATATTACGGAACATCGACAATGGCATGAAGCACTTTATTGTGAAACAGTTGTATGATGGATATATTTGGCTCACTAGCGGTTCCCCATAGTTGAATTCCATTTGACCAAATAGGCTTGAATATAAATTTATACAGTAATATCTTATTATCTAATCATTTATATATAATATAATTTATTCATTATGGATGGTTTATTTGCTTCTTTAAGTGGTATATAGGACAGAAGTAATAATAGAAAACTACTATTAAAAAAGAGTACTATATCGCATGTATTGTTACACACTTCTTTAACCGAAAACTAAAGGAACTCAAACTGCATCAAACGTTTTACCTTTGGATTGTAAAGTGATCTCTGATATATCTTTTATGGTTTAGTTGTAGTCCAATACTCGCAATTTGAATTGTATATTTTTAATGAAAAATGATACTCACTAATAACATTCCTACAACCAATGAATAAAATATTAATACACTTAATACCTACTTATAATATTCTAACGTTCCTCCAGCACTACATATCAAGTTTCATCAGTTCATATTATACGAAACCAAACTGGTCCCAACAAACACAGAGCAGGATGATTACTTATACCGCGACCTTCATATACCAACTGTTACTCAGCATATTAAGAAAATAACGAGGAAATTTGAAGAGTGACTTCATTATCACGTCAATATCGAAGACTTACTACCCTTACAGACTTCAGAGTAATTAAATAATTTGATTTTGTCTTAGTTTACACTACGTAAAGTGCATTTAATAGAAAAAGAGCAGGTATGTTATTAGTCAAAGACTAGTAACAATGTTATAAATAAAAATATTCCCATTTCCCCATCTTTTGGAACTTTCCGATGGCTTTTAATCGTTCAAAAATTGTGACTCGACTAACATTCCACTTTTCTGCCAATTGTTTTTGAATCTATGTTAGCCAAGCAATTACACGTCATCGAGAGTTAGGTCAAAAACACCTACCAGGACGTTGTTTAGCGTACACGTTGAAATTATCATTCATTTTAATTATCGATATATATTAATTTATTATTTTATATTTATTTATTCTTTTAAATATCGAAATATCGATAGTTTTATTGGCGGCCGACACCCCTAGTTCGTAGTACCTCTACTAGTGCCTTTCAGAGCCTTCTTTATAACAAGCAAAGATGAAAGGAAGAACCAAGGGGACTTATTTTATAATTCCAAACAAGTCCCACAAAAACACGTTCCTTTGGCAATAATGCTTTCGCACTAAATATTTAAGTCCTCGCTCGCATTTTTTAATAATTTTACTCTATTATGAGAAAAATATTACTAATTTAATACAATGTTATCGAATTTCGGTTCGGTGATCGAATGTATAAAATGTATAAAGATTTTAAATCTACATACAACTAAAAACAAATCTTATCTATAAGAACTAATAATAACTCATCCGAATGGGAATTTAAAACACCCTAATTTTATATCAGCGCTATATATTTAATGCAGACCCACCCAGGCACACGTTCAAATCCACCCCTTGATCTCATATAAAAATATTTCAATGGGTATTGTTCGCTTTTCTTTCACATACCATTCGGTTATAATAGAAACATGAATTTAACGTTCTCGTGTTTGGATAGTAATTTCTAATGCACGTGCTAATTGAGTCACTCAAGAAGAATTGGCTATATTTAAAAGAAAATTGTTGTAATCACTAACCGTCTGGCTTAAGAACATTCTACTTAAATTTAATTGGGTTTGTTTTATTATAACTGTTGTTATATAAATTAATAGCTATAGATTTACTGTTTTACATCTTTAAAACGTTCCTACTCAAGATATATGGGTAAATTTTCTTGAGTAAAAGCAGCAAGAAGAAGAGTCATTTTACAGTCTGATATTTACTATCATTTCCAACCATGACAAAGCTTTTTGAAGACCATTACCACTAGAAAAATTAATATATAACACGTTGTAGAATTTTAAGCGTATATAGGAAATTTACATCACACATTTTTCTTGTTAATGTTCTTGTGCAAGATACTGTTGTTGTACAATATAAAAGGTTCTTTACCTCCGAACGTAAAAACCCATGAAATCGTCATGCACGATTGAAGCCTTATAAAATGTTTTACATTATTTTGTCTTCCCTCTATTTGTAAAATATACTAAACTTTTCTCAATTGTTATTTCTAACAGATTTAACATTTTTGGCTATTTAAATTTCATGGTTCTTCATGGTTTTCTCTCATGGTTATTGAGTCTTTTTTTTATCAATCTTAATAGAAATATACTTTTGAATTTGTTTTGGAATTCATTAAAACATTAACCATTGCCCAAAAATTTAACTTTGGTTTCTGGTCATCATCAGTTGAATTTTGTGAATATGGAGCCTTTCTATTTAAACTTGAATTATGAATTTTACCACATACGACTATATTTTGTTATGTTACAGAATCAATTAGTTGCATTTCCATTTCTTAGCCACAATTCTCATTTTTTTAAAATTTTCATAGGTTCCTAAAGCTTATCTTTATATATTTTTACAAAACAGTACAATAAAATTAAAATAAAATCAATGCTAACCGTTTTTTTGACTCAAAATTCAAGATTCTCTATATATTTGGAGAGGCTATAGCATAACAAAGAAATTTTATTTTCAAAAACCTCCTCTCTCCAGACCTGCTGGATTTCTACATTACAAAAGGCATCTCATTAAATCAAATTACTACAGAAAGCTTGTGCGATCTAACATCTGATCACACTCCAGTATTGTTAACACTGGGCGTGACAATCCTAAGAAAAGCAAAAAAGCCTAATCTTACCAACAAATATACTGACTGGGACAAATTCAGATTAATACTGCAGGAACAAATCAGTTTAAAAGTAAGACTTAAAGCTATAGATGATCTTGAGCAACAAACCAAACATATAACTGAACAAATTCGGTCAGCTGCAAAAGATGCTACCCCAATTGCAAGAGAGAAATCAGAATATGAAGTACTTTACCCCCTCGAAATTAGAGAAATGATAAAAGAAAGGCGAAAAGCTAGAAGAGTATGGCACAGAACCAGAAATGCTGCTGACAAAACCACGTTTAATAGAATTAGTAATCAGACAAATCAAAAGATCAAAGAATATAAACAGAATTGCTTTCAAAAGTATTTAAGTGAATTAAGCCCACAAGCAGACAAAGATTATTAGCTATGGAAAGCAACTCGAAGATTTAAAAGACCAATTATTCGAGTACCGCCTATTAAAAATGATCGAAATGAATGGGTTCGAAGCGAGAATGAAAAAGCTGAATTGTTCGCAGAATATTTAGCTAACATTTTTTGGCCTAATGATATAGAATCTACCATGGATACATCTCCTATTTATCAACCCGATGTAGATCTAAATCTAATTTCTCCACTGGAAGTTGCCACTGAAATTGATAACCTCAATCCTAAAAAGGCACCTGGTATATATGACATTTCACCTGGATTATTGAAAGAACTGCTACGAAAAGCAATCATCATGTTGACATATATATTCAATGCCTATTTAAGGCTGAAGCATGTCCCGGAATGCTTTAAAGTTGCACAAATAATTATGCTCAAAAATCCTGACAAACCTGCAGAACAAGTCGAATCTTACAGGCCTATTTCGCTACTACCTGCAATATCAAAGCTATTTGAGAAGCTGATATATAAACGTGTTAAACATTTGGTAACAATACCAGATTTCCAGTTTGGTTTTCGAAATCACCATTCAACAATCGATCAAGTGCACAGAGTAACTGCGGCTATTGAAAGAGCGTTTGAAGAAAAAAAATACTGCCCTGCAATATTCCTGGATGTCTCACAAGCTTTTGATCGGATTTGGAATTTGGGATTAATCTGTAAGATGAGCAAATTGTTACCGCGTAACTATTGTCAATTGCTGGAGTCATATTTTTTCGGACGAAAATTTAGAGTATCGCACGAAGTGGCGTTCTCGACATTTAAAAATATCTCGGCTGTAGTTCCACAAGATAGCGTCTTAGGACCTCTCCTGTATCTGCTCTACACTGCTGACATTCCAACAACAAAAGAAATACTTCTTGGAACTTTTGCCGATGACACAGTTATTATGGCAGAAGATATATCTGCCTAGGGCAATAGAAAAAGTGCAAGTGGCAGTCAACAAAATCTACAAATGGACAAAAGATTGGAAAATTCAACTTAATAGCTTCAAATCTGTCCACGTTAATTTTGCATTAAGGCAAAATAATAAAAACTTAATTATATCACTCAATGGATGCCCGATTCCTCAAGCAGAATCAGCAAAATACCTTGGAATGCATCTTGACGGTAGATTAAATTGGAAGCATCACGTTAGACAAAAAGCAAAACATATTAGAACCAAAATAAAACAACTATACTGGTTAGTCGGAAGATACTTTCAACTTGATCTAAAATCAAAGAGGTTGATCTATAATACAATTATAAAGCCAATTTGGACCTATGGGGTGCAAATATGGGGTTGCACTAAAAACTCAAATCAGTTAGTCAAACAGCGCTGTCAAAACAAGATTCTTCGATTGATTACGAATGCCTATCGCTATGTCACCAATGAAGAACTGCACGATGACCTGGAAATCAAATGGATTTGCGAAGTTGTGCAGGATTTCGCCTTGAAACGCGAAAGATTACTAAATCATTCTAACGTGGAAGCAATGCAACTGCTGGACAGCGCACAGGATGTCAGGAGATTGAAACGAACAAAACCATACGAACTTGTGTGAACATTTAGTGTGTATTATTAGTGTAAACTATAGCTATAAGTTAATAATTAATAAATAATTGTAATTTTATAATTGAGGAATACATACTGATGTATTTTCTCGCACTCGTCTTGCTTGCTAATTAATCCAAGCACATAGGAAAAGTAGTAATAAATTAATTGTAATAATAATAATAATTAAGATTGTACTAAGCGTATCTAATAAAGATGTTATAAAAAAATATATAAAAAAACTCCTCTCAAGAAATTTAAGAGCTGTTCATTGCCATCTAGCACAGTATTTTTGAAACAATAGTCGCTACAATCTCCGACATTTATTCCCCTTTTATTCCGCTTTTCCCTTCTGATATATTGGTCGGAATAATTTTCCTACCTCAAATTAGATTCAGCGAAACCGGTTGTATTTCCACGAGGCATACTTTTTCTACGCTTTCATTATACGGAATGGTTTTATTTGTCATTGAACGGCACAAACCCAGAAGCAGCGACGGCAGCATCTTCGAGCCGGAGCACTCCGATATAATAATTTGTCTTGATAGGTCTTGTGGCTTAGAGAGCTCGGAGAGCTTTACATAAAAGAAGATTTAACGTTTCTATTTACCAGTGGATATGCAAGATGAAAATTCCGCGTAATATAAATAGGTCGTTGGTGGATTATATTTTTCTCATTGTTATTAAGTTAAGATGGCAATGGTAATAATTTTGTTGTGAATGTGGAATAACAATGAGCTTATGGAAATTTAATTTTCTTAAGTGTACGCATTTTCGTTCTTAAATTGCTCTACGAAATAACCCGGAACTGCCAATATATAACTTCATGAAACTGATGTTTGATACTTAGATAAGTAATTCGAACTATAACAAGGTTATACTCATTACTTTTTGTATTTCTTTTGAGACACTTTACTGTTTTTATTAATTTTAGTTATTTACGATTGGCTTTTGCTAAGAAGTTATTGCTTGTTAAAACATTATTATACTAAAATATACTGATTAAGTATTTTTAGAAGGTAGGCTTTTTTAAAAACTATTTGCTTGTTTAATCACGCCATTTTAACAGTAATTACGGTAAAAATTATATTTTTAGGTATAAAAGAGAAACAGTTTGAAATTCCGATAGAATACACAGTTTTCCGCACTTTTCTCAGTAAAAATTATTAATTTGTCACCAAATTCCTAAATTGTGAGTTAATTTTAATTGAAATGGAATTTCAAGCAAATGGTGACATTTTTAACACGATTCATTCTGTAGACCATGCTGAAGAAGACACTGCTGACAGCGAGACTAGGTAATGCTTTTGTGTTATTGATGAATAAAAAGAGATATTAATAAGAAATGATAATATTCACTTCAAAATCTAAAGATATGGATAGCGTTAACAATATATTCAAGAAATATATATATATTTAAAATTATTTATTACATTGTTACTAGTCGTTGCCGACTAACATTATTTAACCTACAATTTGTCTTTATATTAACATAAACCTATGACTAAATATCTATGAGGGCTCATCGACCCTATCTTAGTCTCTGGTATAACAGATATATAAGGAAGAATACAGTTCATAATGGAAAATTTCGAGGCATAATATAATACTCAATTAACTATGTTACAGATTCAAGTGTTTTTATTGTGGTAATTTAAATATTTTCTTATTTCTTAGATGCAAAAGTCGTAGAATAGAAATAATTAGTAGTCTGTATTTATTAATATATTTTGTAGAAGTTACATTAAAGTAAAAATATTTTAGGAAATACATATTATTTTATAAAATTTAAAGCAATAACAAGGTACAATTAGGAAATAAGTTTTCACAAACAAAATTATATGTATATTCATATATATGTGTGATGGATGAATATACATATAATTTTGTTTGTAACCGAAATCACTACCTTGCCTCTAGTGCCTGATAAAACTGTTTTTGTTCTATTATAAGCAAAAACAACTGCACTTTCTACATGATATGCTGGTATAATAACAGTATATGCAACAAGACTTTTCTTTTTTTAAATATGACATTATTTTGGAGCATGGAAAGGAGTTCTTAGCATGCCTAGATCAATCCTAGGTTACATATTAATTTCTAACTTTTGCTCTATTGTACATTACTCTGATTTAGTGACCTTATATTATGTTTTAATCAATTAATAAATATTTTGTATAACTTTGTAAATTCGTTCTATTTAGTTGGATCAGGTCCTTGATTTTTAATCTGATCTGCTCTGTAATTGTATTTATTATAAGTATAAGTAAGTATAAGTATTAGTAAGATCAGATGGTTCGATTCTTTTGAGTCTGTGTCCTATTTCGGTGGTATCCAAATGCTGCAATATTTCAATATTCTTATTTGAATGGAGTTTTTCCTCATGCCCCCTTGGAATTTTCTTGATTTCTTGACTGACTGAACGTCTCGATATAGGTAATCAGTCCTATAGTATTTGTGTGCACCCACAATACCTCTCAGGACTTTTTTCTGAAAAATTTGTATTTTATATATGTTACTCTTTGCAGAACATCCATGTACAACATTTAATTTTCGTGAGGCTTCTTCACTATTATCTCCGACAGCTATAATCTCAGTATCATCAGCAAATGTAACCATGGTGATATTTTCCTTTTGTGGTATATCACAAGTGTAAAGTAGACAAAGAATTGGTCCCAGTACACTTTAACTTCTTTCATTGTAGAGTAAGCTTGTTCTTGTTTGACCCTAAACATTCTGGTTGTATTGTGTGATTTTAGTAGTTCGATGTGTTGTTTTGGTAGCATTTTTGTAGTTTATAAACAAGGCATTCATGCCAAACCTTATCGAAAGCTTGTGCTACAGCTAAGAATATGGCTGAGCATAAATCTTTATTTTCGTAGGCTTTTTCAATAACATCTGTTATTCTGTGGACCTGGTCAATTGTTGAGTGCTTGTTAATAAACCCAAACTGGTGTGTTGGTGTTAAGTTTTTTCTCTCTATGATCGGTTTTATTCTTTTCAACAGGGGTTCTTCAAATACCTTAGATATTACTGAGCAGTGATATAGGTCTATAGGCTTTTATTTCGTTTGGTAACTTCCCAGGTTTTGGGATCATTATAATTTGTGCCATATTCCAAATGTCTCGGACATATTTTAATCTAAATGCTGTATTGATCAAGTTGATGAGTTTTATAATTTCCTTTCTCGGTAGCTTTTGCAGTAATTCTCCGGTTATTAAATCGTAGCCAGGTGATTTCCTGGGGTTAATGTCAGTTTTAATAACTTTGGTTAGTTTTTTCGGCGTGACTAATTCATAGAATTTTCAGCTTCTATGCCCGGCAAATTATATTCAATATCAGTATCGTTTCGTTTGAAAGTTTTTTCTAGATATTCAGCAAATGCTTCTGCTTTTTGGTGATTGCCATGTACCAAATTCCCACATAGGTCTCTTATAGGTGGACTGTGTAGACATGAGCGCTTTAGATATTTTGTGGCTTTCCAGAGTGAGCAATCAGTTTCTTTATCATCTGTTAAATTTGTCAGATAATAATTGCTGGTTTTGTTTTTAATTTCCAGTATTGCCCTTTTCAGTCTTTGTGTTGTCAGCTTTTTCAGCATTTTCCAGCTACCAGTATTTAGAATGACAGTTTCAATCAATTATTATTGCCAATCAGATTGTTGATCATTCAATTAATAAAGCTAAATATTCAATATTTTTTTATATGTTTATATATTTTAAGTTATATTTTCAAGTATAAAAATTGATCACTTTCAGTATTGATAGAAGAAACATATATTTAGAAGGAATAATGTCCGTCAAATACAGAAAAAGTTTCCTACCTAAATCACAGTCACCACATATTCTCCTAATAAAAGAACATTTATTTAAGAAAAAATATTTAAATTTATGTTCCTACAATTTAGACATTTTCCAACTTCTTACATCATTGCCGCACACATATTTCATCCTTTCGTGCATTCAAGTTTGTGCTTCAATTTTTTTCCAATACAAAGAGACTGACTGCACTATACATTGGTGAAATTTAATATGCAAGCGATGATAATTCAGTTGTATAAATGACTTTTCTCTAAACGAAAATTTCTCGTTTAACGTACAGTATAAAATATAATTTCACTAATTTGAGATATAAATTAGTCGAAATACAACTACGGGTTCTAAAAGTTGATGAATTACTAACGGCATTAATGTTATCACAATTTATAGTCGAAATTAAAAACCGTTAACCTAATATTTTGCTTTAATTTTTCTCAAGATGGTTAAGAACGAAGTTTAAGAAGGAGAATGATAATTTTCACAAGAAGGTTGGTTAAAAGAAGTGACCATAACCTTATTATTAATTTATTTTTTACTTATTTCTATCTTAAAGTAAAAAGAAGCAAATATTTTGAATAGGCAGTATAAAATAAGTTTAAATAGCACTAATAGAAATACAATCAAGGAATTTCTCAATATTGCATATTAATGGAAATATCAGTACGCATTTTATTTACGCATTCTGTTAAAAAGCACTGAAAATGGATTATTTCAGATTGAGATCAGAGACTTCCTGATTATTTATTCCGATTATAATGCTGAATATGTCTTAAATTTTGCTTTGTAAAGAGTTAATAATGCCCCAGAAGATGAATCGACTTTATCAAAAACATCGGCATAAGTAGTGAAATGTTCTTAGAAGCAATGAAAGATTTGTTGTTATCGTAGTGTATTAATTCTTATGCTAAAGGTAACTAAAGGTAGTTTATTAGAGTAAAAGATATGTAGGGACAACAAACTCATGTGTCCTCTTTATCGCAAGGTATATATATAGCTGAGAAAGAAAAACATGACAAATGCAAATATTTCATGGTAATATAGGTCGTAAATTTATACTTGTGGTTGTCCATAGGCAAGAGTGCAAAATCCGACAAGGAACACGTCCAAGACATGCCAGTAACCAGGCTTGGTAAAACTGGAAGTCTTCTGGGCTGATTTCTAAGCTTGTCACTCGCCAGTCGGTAAGATAGACCCTCGTTGGTAAAAAGGAGACTTTTTCCCAAAGCAGCTTTTTCAGATCCGCAATATAAACATCAACCAATCCATTTTTAATATTAAGAATTTTCTTTAATTTGATATTTGGTGAAATCAGAATAGCTAAAAAAAGTTGTTCTTCTTTAGACCTGGTAAATATAAAATATATTAACGTTTTTCTACATATTTTATTGGTATTAGCTTCTAATGCATTTACAGGTATAAATGCATTTTGTAATAAAGCCAGAATAAAATATTGCAGGTCACAAATAACATTAATCTGTGAATCAACAGTTAAAACAAATGTTTTAATTACTCCTTTGTTGGTGGGCTCTTAGCCCTCATGTGGAACACAAGGCAAAATAGACAAGAGTAAAAAAAACGTGAGCCATAGAAGAAAAATTAAAGATGAGTTGAATATTACATAATATAATAGCTTGAAATAAATAAATTTACTAACAAGAAAATATGACAGCTGCAATTTTATTTAAAAATTAAGCAAAAAAATTATTCTTTTATTAAATTAGCCTGGTTTTTTATTCAATTGATTTTCTTTTAATATATATTTTAGGTATTATATTATTTTAAGTTGTAATAGTTATATTAATATATAGTTGAAATAATGGAGAATGAAAGTGAAACTAACTACAAAATGCCTAGATAGAACACATGGAACAAGTAGAAATAATTATGAATTATTAATAGAAATTTAGTAAATATTTTAAACCACTGATAAATATTAAGACGTATAACGATTAATGCAATAAAATATGTAACTATATATAGTCTATAAAAAGTTATTTTGAATATACGTCATCTAAACTCGTGACGTCAAAACATAGCAATGTTGCCGCATCAATTCTGAATTTTAGTTCAGTTTAGCTTTGACATACGACCAAATTCTAATCTAAATAAACTAATTGAACAAAAATGTTAATCAAATATAATTTATTGTAGCATTATAGTATATCTAAAAATTACAGTTAATTATGGAGCCACAATAGTTTATAGGTTGGAGTTACAACCTCTTATCACTGTCGTTTTCAAGATCTTTGCATACGTCTGACAACAGGACGACCTTGACAGGCTTCTTCGTTTACGCGTTCGAACTAATGAGACAGCATTATGTCTCTTTATATCTACAATAAAATCAGAAGAAAATATTGTCCGATTCTGAAAAGAATTTACAAATTGCGGCAGGCATTACATTAAACATCTTGATGACGTATGTCGAAAAAAAATTTGAATGGACCATATGTAAAATATGACATTATATTATTTGAACATTTTATCAATAATTTTAGTTATGTACTTTATAGATCTAAGATTTGAGAAGTCAATATTTCATATAATGGTTATAAATTCATTACATACATATAATTTTTATATTGAAAAATTAAAGTGCCTAATATTTCAATTAATATTAGATGTTTATGACTATAAGATAATAGAAAATAAAAATCCTATATACTTATATTTTCAGCTAAGTTGAAGTTGTTAGAGTTATTAAATAAATCTTACTAATGATGTTATATGTTAGTAATTTAAACTTATTAATGCTTTGTTAATTATAACAATTTAATGGAAATTATATTTAATTAAATTCCATTTAATAAAAATTGTTTGTTGGTTCTTGATATACTTTGCATGCATTGTAATACACAGATATTTTTTATCGTAGTAATTGTTACATACTAAAGTTATTTCGGATACTAAGACATCATTATTATGTTATTCTCTTTACTCTATTGGCAGAGAAACATGATTAAATTTATAAATTGTGTGAAATTTCGACCTCAGTGCGTTCACTACTTCTATATTAAAATATGTGATAGAAAGAATGTTATCCATGATAAAACAACCTACAAATATTCCATACTAGCATCGTTGTACGGAACGCATAAAATTCAATGTTAAGCATAATTAATAATAATAATTAAACATAAATCAATCACCTGACTCAAATATTAATTATACAGATTATAGGTTTAAAATCTGTTTCGATTGTGCGGATAAAATCAGATTCGACTGAGTATCGAGTAAATTAAGCAATTTAAATCGGTTTGAAGCGTTTTTAGCAGGTGAATAGAAGCAATAAATTCGGCGCTTAATTAAAATGGTTCTCTAATGAAGCGAGCGTAATTGTTCTATTGTTCCCATTATAATTGACAATTAATAGAAAGCCCGATTCAGTCGAATAGTGCTATTAATGGTAAGCCCGTTTTGGTAAAATATTTGATTTTTGGTTATTGAAATCTGTATGCGTTTATGGGACGATAAAATTGTGATTACACAAATAATTTGATAAATTTAAATGAAAAAATCACAATATTATACCGTTAATAGACTGAAATGATTTTGGTAGGCTGCTCGTCTTCAAATTTAAACATATTTGCTCATATATCGGAGATGCTGGAGGCTATGGACACACAAATATAGGCAAATTTTCCAAAAACCTTGACGATATTAATTAATTAAGGTAATTGGTTTGAATTTCTCAATCAGCTAATAGTGTAGTTCTCCTAGTTAAAACAATTCTCTTAATTAGATCGAAAAGTAAGTAAATATTACTATTAAATTACGCTATCCAAAATTTATTATTTTTTATTTATTTACTAGTTTTCGTATTCCAAAACCACTAATTAGATTATCTATAAAAAGGAAGTTTTGACCTCTTCTTCAAAAATGTTAGAGCAAATAATTTGAAGCTGTATATTATAAGATTTTGTAGAAGAACTTCTTCCTCAGTAAAAATAAATAATTATAAACTCCCGCAAGCAGACCTCGTTAGATATCTGGGAATGCATTTTCATCGACGTTTAACATGGAAAAAACATATAGTGGCAAAACACAATCAGCTTGCGCTTAAACTAAATCAAATATATTGGCTGATAGAGCCTATATCTAAATTATCCTTAGATAACACATTTTTGTTATATAAGTCAATTCTTAGTCCCACTTGGACCTATGGTATTAAACTATGGGGTACTACCAGCAAATCTAATACAGATATCCTCCAGATATTCCAGAATAGAGCCTATAACAAATGTGATTAGAAGTGTTAGTGCAAGGTACTCTGAAAGACTGTTAGTGCATCCCAATACACTCACCAAATAGTTAAAAGCGCGTAATAATAGTGAAGTGCGTAGACTCAAACGTAAACTACCATACGAACTGATTAACAGGCACATAGAGTGAGATATAATAATCTGTAGAATATGTTAGAACAGTATTTAGAATAAGTCAGGATAGACTTTAGAATAAGTTGCAATAGTATCTAGAATAAGATTTAGATTATAAATTTGTACAGCATATCACTTACTAAACCGATCTTCTATATGTCAGTGCAGCAATATTGTATAACAGAAACCATATAATAATACTTATTGCCTACGGACTGTTTGCTGAAGTTTTAAGAGATTAATAAAAATTATATTTTATAAGATGTGAAGAAGAAGCTCGTTGAGCTTCTTGTTTTTCTGCTTTGTCCGAGACTTCTCCTGCCTTCTGAAGCATATCTCTGATATATTTATTCATAATTCATGTTTTTTCTTGCAATTCTGGCGTTTATATTATTTAATCTGTTATATAATTACCTTAGTTTAATCCCAGAATACTTAAATCCATTTTTTTTTCTACTTTTGCAGCCTCATTTTGGATATTTATTGCTTCTGCTATCCCATCACCATCTTTAAAGTGTCTTTTGCTGTTTTTTGTTCTATATGTTTATATCCTATATGTCAGACTGTTCTGTCTATGTTTCCTTCCAATTCAATTTTCTAGTATCCAATGACTGACGATGAAAACTGGTACAATATCTATATTGAAAAGCATATAACAATTGATGAATTTAAACGCCGTAGCTTGAAAGGTAAATACAGCTACACACAAATACAAGTGATAGAGCATATCTGTGATTGTGATTATGTGTAGTTTGCTATCATATAAGTTGTTCAAATCAAACCCTCAAACAGAATATCCAAATAACAACACAAATTTATGACGTTAACTCATAACTTAAGAAATGCATTAACTATAAAAGATATATATTGTGTTTTACTTGAGAATTGAACATTTAGTGATTGTTAGTTGTGTCATTTTTGGCTTTTACGTCAATTGTTGTTATAATTGTTAACAGTCTACATTAACAATAAATTAAGGACAATATATCTTTTAATACTGATTGAATGTATTCCACCCTCTACGTAACTTCTACTCTAAGGGAAACCAAGTTTGTTTATAGATTAAAATAAATAATTTGACAAATTCAATAAAGTCAACATTTTAATCACTAGAATTTATAATTATGACAAAAACAATATTACAAAGTTATTAATAACTACAGTTCTTACATTGTATATTTCAAAATATCAAATATCTTAATTCTTCATATACCATTTAAATTCAGTAACTATAAAATTTTAGAGATATTGTCTAGTCTCCAAGATTGTCAAGCCCTGTATTAGAAATTAACAATACAGAATTGTAAAAAAGCATTAGCATCTTTATAGCTTGGACATTAGATGCTGATTTTACGTCAGAGTTTCCAAGAAGCAAGTACAAAATTTCAAAGTACTTTGTATGTTAGGTGTGAAGAAAATACTTAATGTGTAGCCAAACAATCACTTATGATCTCTAGATTAAACTAATTATTATTTAAATATTAATATAGGCGATTTAGGTGAAGAAGCTACTCAAACACCAGAATAACATAACAATATGTTAGTGTTAGTTAAAACCAGGTAATCATCAACGATTTATGAGAGAGAACTAGAGAGAATAAAATTATATATTTCTTGGTATAGAAAAAATATAGAAACATCTTTAGTTATTGTACAAATGTTGGTTTCAAGAACAACAGTATATTCAAATGCCAACATTACTTAATCGGTTAAAAAGATCGGTCTGGTTATCAGACGGAATTTGTATTTCTAAAATAGGTCTACATTTTAAAGAATATAGAAATCTTTAAAATTATTTATCAGATCTATACCATATTATAGAAAGTATTCCTAGCTGGAAAAATAAACCCATCTGAATAACACTCACTCATTTCTAACTGCTCAATTAAATTAATTATTTCTTTTTTAGTTCGTCATAAATTGATTTATAGCATAATTCTGTGTTTACCGCAAGAAGGAAAACTGCATTCCCATTCAGACAATACATCTTCTCGAATTTAATATCAAAGTTTAAACCCGAGGTGGGACCATAACTTTTCAAGATTATATTGCAGATTTCACTGCCTTACTTAAGCAGTTTACAACGCATTTATGGAGCCACAAAACGTGAAAATTACACCGAATAGGAAACGTTATGATTTGTAGAATCCCATTTAACTAGGAAATGGACAATATAAGTTAATAAGTTTTTCTGTTAGATGGTTTTGTCGATCTATAACAATATATTTTCCATCAGCATAATTTTAATTATTCCTGGAGTATAGAATAAAGGCAGATGTGATTAAGTAAGCCTGTTGTGATCGTTAATGAGTATCAGAAATGTAATTTTTATTGCCGCATGATTAGAGGCTATATACACTGGATAACTTACTAATTCTTCTTCTTAATTTATATATTAAATAGCTACTAGTCGTTGCGGACCCACCTACAATTTGTCTTTACATTAACTTAAATTTAGGTATATATCTAGGAGGACCATTCGGCCCTATCTTAGTCTCTGGTGCAATAATGTTTATGCATTAACACTACTGTTTTTCTATTTTTCTAGTGTATGTATCTATCTATGTGCTTCACTCTCCTACAGTACATAATATTAAATGGAACCCGTGTCCTATTCTAGTGTTATCCAAGACTTGTATTACTTTGATATTGACATGAGAATGGAGTCTGTCCTTATGTCTGCTTGCATATATCTTGATTGCCTGGGCGATAGTCCGAATCTAATAGTCTCGATGTAGGTAATCAATCCTGTAGTATATCGCTGCACCTACAATATTTCTCAGGACTTTGTTCTGCATAATTTATGTTCTATTAATATTAGTTTTTGCGCGAGAACCCCATAATTGTATTGCGTATGTCTATATAGGTTTCAATATTTGCTTATAAAATAGCAATTTATTATGTACTGATAAATGTGACAATGAAACTAACCAACATATTTATTTTTTATTTTAACTCAAGTTATTTCCTTTTTTCTACATGTTCCCAGCAAAGTTTTGCATCAAGGTTTATTCTGAGATACTTAATGTTGCTATATGGAATGATATTATTATTTATTGTTATTTGTGACTGAGCCGTCTTATTATACGTTAACTGCACATAAATAGATTTACATTCGTTAATGTTTATTTTTTGTCTGGGTCCAATTATCGTTTGGCTTCTTCACTATTCTCTTCGGCGGCAAGTATTTGCGGTATTTCGCTATTAAACCTTTGGATTATATTGTTTAAAATATTATTATTTTGCGTCGTTCTATTTTGTTGCCGTTTTATTCGTAGAATTCGTTTTTGATTTACCATTGTCTTGGTTTCTGTCGGATAAATAATTGTAATCTAAATTTCTCGAGTATTACTCCAAGTAGCTTGTTGGATATCTACAATGTATTTTCCTGCTTCAAAATGTAATTATTCCACTGGCTTAAGGAGTATATTTAATTGAATACGATTATTCAAGACTTCAACGATTCCTTCCCAATCTGTTGTCTTCTATGTTAATGTTGGATTTTGTTTATTTTCTTATTATATATTCATTTAGTATCAGAATCAATGTTGCTTGATCTGAACTTAAGGCACAGTTTTCTTTAAACTTCTAAAGAGTTGGATGTCATGTTTCTAATTATGATGAAATCTAACAAGTCTGGGGTTTTCCTTGGATCTATCGGCTTATACGTTGGTTTTCCAGCTAACGCGTAACCATATCTTAGCTGTGCAGGGGTTGTTGTTATTCTATATGTCCATCTTATATTTCTTGCTTTAAAATCACCACCAACTATAATTTTTTCACCTAAGTTTTTTAAGATATTCAAATAATTTTATCTTTCCTGATGGTTTCTCGGAGGACAATAAATACTAGCTAATGTAACTGCTTTATTTAATAGTTACTGCTATTACTTGATTGTTTGATAAACTGATAGCGGATTCTTGATAGTGGAAAGTGTTATTTACTATGTTATCTATATGTAAATAATCTGCGAAAACAAAAGGACTTTTAATAATTTTTTAAATCTATTTAATCAATCAAAATTAATGTTATTTATCCCCAACGGTTTCGGTCCCCAAATATTTACTATCACTTAACTACTCGTCATTGTGCGAATTTTTAAGTAAACGTGACTGAGTATTGCTAATCACAGCCAATACTAAGCTCTAGCGTTACTAACAGAAGTTTACACAGAAATTCACGCATGGTATTAGTTTTAACTGACTTCGAAAAAGAAGTAGGTTCTATGTTCGGTTGTATATATTTCTTAATGTATATTCGCCGATTTCTTTTCATATATTTTTAATCTAAAATAATGCGATATGTTTTATAATGTCATTGCTGAGCTAATGTGGTGAAAAATCAGAAGTAAGTTACTGTAGAAACTATTCAGATTACTTCCTAAGCATTAACCTTATGAGATGAGATGTCATAGAAACTAGGTAGACAGCTGTTTGTGTGGTGTAACGATTAGAACGTTATGCTGACATCCGGAGATCGCTGCATCGATTTTCAATGGGGACAGCTTTTTTTGTTCTGGTTTTGTTGGAAAATTTGCCAGATCACCTAGACTAAGCGGACCCGCGTCCTGATGCGCTACTTATTTTTAATCATCGTTTCTTTATTGCTACTTTCCCTCATAGGGGCTGCAATTTTGGCTATCCATTGTAATACTTAATAACTATGTAATTGATTGAGTAAATATCTAACACTAAAAAGACATAAATAAAATATTTTTTACAAAAAATTGAACCGACTTCAAAAAATAAGTAAGGAACTAAACAATTACTTAACATATCTACTACACATATTTTATATTCTACTACTCGTATATATAAACAGTTTAGCTAAATACCTAGCTAGATCAAATTATCTATTTATAATATTATTTTAACTACTACCAACTGATCAGTTTGATGTCGGTGCCGAGCCCAAACTATACAAAAATAATAATATAATTATGTCACATACACACAAAATTAATCAGTTGGTAGTAGTTAAAATAATATTGTAAATAGATAAGTAGGTTTAGGTATTAAGCTAAATTGTGTGTATGTAGTAGAATATAAAATGTTTTTAATGTTTTTAATAATGTTTTTGTTTATTTTTATTTAGTTATTACAACGATTATTATGCACATACTTTATTTTAAAATATTATTTTATTTATTTTATTGTTTAATTTCATGTCTCAGTTGGAACGTAAAGTTATTCAACTTCGCTATTGTTTTCTCCTGATATTAATTTGAAAACATTTTAGAGCAGTTATTACTGTTTAGTTTTTTACTAATTCCCTGGCTATTTAGCCACGCTAATTGATGAATATCCTTGATCAATTTGTCTGTCTCAAAATCCAGTACTTCTTGGGTTTGTAACTGGTTTCCCAAGTTGATTTTTTTAAAAATTGTGCTTAAACTCATCCAAATGGTTCTTCTGTTAATCAGACATGATTTACTTTATCTTGATATGATGTATTCACAAAATGTCAGCACAGTTGGTGAACTGTCTGACTTTACTTCGAGGGTTTCTCCAACTTGCTAATAATTTCTTGAAATATGATGTACAAATCCAGGGCGTCTGAGGTCTTATGTGGATCTGTTTGTCAATATATGGGATCACTTGTCAAATTCCTGTTTTAATCAGTCTTGCAATCCTTTTTAGTCGCCGTCTACAATAAATCCAATTACCAAGAGCTTTAAAAAGTTGTTTGTAGATTGTCAGAATTGTGAAGAAAAATTAATTGATATCAAAATAAATACCTACTCAAATGGAAATCTTCTACGTTTTAATTCCCATCCTATTAATTACAAGACCTAACAAAACAACAAAAAGAAGACTTCTCGAAATAATTGTGCCACGAGAACAACCTCCCATTGATTCGAACTTGTCATTTTAAAAATTAAATGGCGTCTAGTTTCAACGGCACATAAAAGAAACAATATGCCATCCAACTAGCCCGTTCCTACGAGGGAGAGAAAATCAAAAGGTTCGACCAGAACAACGGACCGCGACATTCCCGAAGGTAACTTACAACCCTTTAAAAAAAAACCCTCGAGGCGTTTTATTATTCATAATTGTCAAGCCCGATACCGCGTCGATTTTTCTGGCGCAAACTTGAAATTCAAAGGCCGAACATTATACCTGCTTGAACGACAATGCGCTGTTGACATTGCTTGATAAATTGTAATTGATGGCCATCAAATGTTCAAAGGACAAATAAATAATTACATGAATGAGCGGGCCTCGGTTCGGAAAGTGAACCCGGCGAAACTCGAGCCATTAGAATGGGCTCTGAGGGCACGACACTTCATTAGTAACGGCTGAATGGCAGGTATTTAGAGTCGGGATATCAGGAACAAAACCGCCGGTTCTAATCGGCGTTGATCGCGGATGCTTCCGGGTTTCTTATCAATGCCGTTTTTGTTTATATTCCAACACTACCCCAAAAGGATTAACACCGAAATTTTTTCAAATTTGTATTTTAAGTTTTGTAATACTATAGACATAGAGTAATAGAGATGCAACTCAATAGGGAACTCTGGCGTAAAGTTTTGCTTTGCCCAACATCCAGAGGGCGCCATATTGGGTCATTCAAGTAATTTGATTGATTAATTTAAATCTGCATTATAGAGACCTATAAGAAAAACATTTTGCTGCGAAGACATTTGAATGGCTCATAAGGAATGTTTGAGATGTGACAGCCTTGACGTCATGTTTAATTGACCAATGAAATTTAAATAAAAAACAATTTTTCTGAAATAGATTTATTAAATAAAATTCAATTAAATATAAATATAACTATCATATCTAAAAGTAAATAAATATAAATATAATCTATAACAATACATAATATATATATATATATATATATATATATATATATATATATGTAAATATCTCTTGCGTCTTTTTCCTTTTCATATTTGTTTAGTGCCATCAATTTAATAGCATCTATTCGATCGATTAATCGACCGAGTTCTGTCTTTTTGTTTTCTTATTCTGAAAGCAAAGTTTGAATCTTTCCCTCTTACTATTCTACTCACCTATTTTACTCAAAAGTATATAACAGACCTTGTTAGTACTTTTAATATTTTATCTGAAAGATCATTATGGAATTTAAAATTTTAATTTTAAATTTACTTTTACTTTAAACATTAGACAAAAATGTTGTTATATTATCGACGTGACAAAATCGCTGAATAAAATAAAGGATATAATTCAAAGACCTACTGACAGTTTAATAAAACAATTTTGTTGGAGTCTGGAGCACGAAACATTGTACAACGTAAGACTTTGTTTGCTCTTATAGGAACATCTGAAACTGAAGTTATAGAGTCAAGTAATTAACTGTAAGAATGAGCAGAAGGGGGAATAATGGTTAAATTAATACAAACTTTACCACTACCTTCTCGAGTTTGTTCAAATGCCGATGACACTTCCTTCTAAAACCCTTGTTGTGGGCCTGGAACGACGGAAAAATCACTACAAATGTAGTAAAACATTTTAGTAATTATTGGCAATAATTTTGAACAGAAATGTGACCGACTTCTTCAATTTACCTTCTATATCATTTTGATTTTGATCCACTTTCATTTATCCATCATTTGGGCTGGTGGTATTATTTTCACCATCGCTAAATTGTTCATAAGTACTTAAAGAAAAGTTTAAATGTATCACAAAAATGTCTATGACACACGAGGTAACGATCATAAATTTGTTTCATGTTTAACTCAACCAGTGTAGATTTTTAATATTTTCTACTCATTTTTTAAAGATTGCCCTGTACTTTTTTAACGGAAAACGATCAGGTATTTTCTCACAATCTGTACATCTGGGCACATAATACTTTCTAGAACGAGAATGAATTTCAACAACCCACTTGTATATTATAATAAAATAAAATAATAATTTCATTTATGAACGTAATAAAAAGCTAACCACACTCTTCTCTATAGGTATATTGAAAACGGCGTACAAAAAAATAAACAAATCATAGAACGAAATAGACCAATTAGATTCCATTTTCTATAGCGATATCTACATGTTGGACGTCGCGAAACATTTCCCCAAAATTGTCTATAAAGTTAAATCCCTATTTCTCTATGACTATAGCTTAAAAATGTTTTCAAAGTCAAGATATAAAACGTTACACTAATGTGTCCAAAGTATGAAGAGTGACTGAATAATAGTGAGGATTATAAAGTATATAGGACAACTTTTGTTTAATAAAGTTATCACCATTAATACTTGTACTATCAGAGTAACTAGAATTACTTGACGAATCTCAAACATCAATAAAATATTACACGATTTTCAAAAAACTTACGCTGAAGAAACGTTGCATGACTGTGTATGCTAACGTTTTCTAAATATTTGTCGAGTTCTTCTTATAAGGTTGTTTTAGTACAGTTTTATTCACAGTTTATCGGAAAGTTGAAGAATGAAACGTATTTTAGAGCTTAGTAAGGGCTGGAAATCCAAGACTGTAAAATTATATATTAATCACAATAACTAATCCAAAGTTTAAAAAATAAAAGTTCTTATAATCGCATATTTTAAAACATTAATTGTTAAGCACGTTAATATTTATCAGTGTTTTGAAAAGTTTACAAATTTCTGTTAATAAATCATAATGTCTCCTATTTGTCCTATGTGTTCCATCTGTACAAAATATGTATTTAGTTTTATTTTAACTGTTCCTGTATTTATGTATTCATATAGTCTTCATCTTTTATCGCTAAATCTTACCTAAAATATATATCCCAAAAACAGTAAATACATCAGCCTGATTGAAAGAATATTTTTTAAGCTCATTCTTAATTTGCCTTGTATGACTTTCGTCTGTCTACTAATTTCATTTTTCTACTGCTTTCTACTTTGTCTCATATCACATCCAGAAACAAATAACTTAACAAAAAATGAGGAATTAAACCTCTATGAAGCTATTTTATAATTGTTAATATTTTGGCAACATTAATTTTAATTCTTGATGCACAAATAAATATATTTATTGACTGCAATGTACGATTACTGTTGTGTTAAGAAATACACTTACCAGAGTAACTTAAAATTAATTAGAAGTTAATAAGACTAAAATTTACAGTGAAATCTTAATAACCTTTAGATTTACCTATAGTAATGATGATCTTTCAACAGTAACAATAGAAGAAGCTTTGTTATCTTATCTATTATCTATTAATTTAGGTACCCATAACTCAAAATCAAGTTCCAAATGATATTTAATGCAACGCCGTCAGCTGACATAAGACATCTGTAATAAGAGCATAGTGCTGCCAGTATGCGTGAACTCGGACACTGGAGCCAACCTTGATACACCGATTGAAGATCCGCTGACTCATTTTCTCCTGTCCAAAAGTTGACCCAAATTGGTAACTTTATGTTTTTAGCGTCTATCTGCGCTGAATAATAAAAGTATGAATAATAATGTTAAATGCAACATTATTGTATTATATAAAGAAAAGTTAAAACCGTGGAGTTTAACAGAGGGGTTATGTTCTTTAAAATTTCTTAGGTTAAACAGGCAATGCACTAAAACGTGTCGCTCAGCTTCTTTTATCTTTGCCAATCACTAAAAGTGTGTGTGGCTTTACTTTGTCATAATACCCAGAACCAAAACGAGTAAACACACTAAACTTACGACGACAAACATTGACCACAATACCCATTAAACTAATTTCTATGAACCTACTCTACACTGATACAATCAACAAACACACAAACATTTACCAACTAACAACAACTATAAACTGTTAGTTACAAACTAACATTTACCAAATATTTGTGGAGCTCCGGCTTAGGGGTCTTTTTGACGAAGGTACAAATGCTGAAATGATTACTAGAATGCTGTACTCGCTTTCTATAGACGTTTGGAGAACAGTAGGGTCTGAGAGATATTACTAAATTGACCAACAATAATATGCAAAGTGTGTGGTATCATGATGAGCTTAGAGATGCTCACGATGATGTAAAAAGTGCTTTATATAATTATGTAATCTTGATCTGCCACACAAACACAAAAACAAACTTGAAAACCATAAATAGGATATGAAAAATATTCATATATATATATATATATATATATATATATATATATATATATATATATATATATATATATATATATATATACGAATATTTGGCCTGAGTGGAAAGGTTATTCCTTGTGTTATTTTTCCCATTGTCTATAAAGACATTTACAATTAAAATCATAAATACATCCAAAGTGCATCCATGACCGAGCAGATTTCAAACTCGCGACTATTGCAACAGTAGCAGGACCATCTTGTCACCTTAACCACTGTACCAACCAAATGGGCAAATAGTTGATATTGAAATATTTATTACATTTTTCTAAATTTCGAATTCAATCTAAAAATTATTGTCTGTTTGTAACGTCGCACTTCCTTTATTCAAGTAAACTGCGACCTTACTTAATCTCACAAATAGGACAAAAACTGGGTGTCCGTTTCCTTCCAGTCGAGCGAATTCTCTTTTGGCTCGTAATTCTGATCGGAATCGTCGGGTATCAGTGCCACGGTTTAAATTGTGCAAGAAAATCTATCTCGCAGACCAGATACCCACCGGAGCTGTAAAATAACGTCGTTTTGGTTTGATTTTCCCCCCGGATAGTGGAAGCGGACATTTTTTCTTAGCAAAAATATTTCTTTGGGACATCCCCACGGATAAAGATTGCAATATCGGTTTTGGAATAGATGTAAAGCTCCTGAGATGCGAAATCGATTTAAAATTTGAAACCTATAGGGTTTTTTCCACGTAAGGGAAAAACATGGACTCAATTGAAGTTTATGGGTGGTGCCTTCTCATTTCGTCTTTAAATGAAATCGTTTCTCTTTTAATAAATGAATTAAAATATTTTACGGCTTTTATACATTTATTTTTTAAAGTAAGATCTCCGTTTGCCGTGAAATTTTTTATTTTTTTAATTATATCTCCTAGAACGCCAACAAACTGCCCGTGGCAATAAATATTATTATACGATTTCTACGAGATTATTCTAGATACTATTCTGACTTATTTTAAAGTCTATCCTAACTTATTCTAAAAACTATTCTAGCTTGTTCTAGAGATTATTAAATCTCACTCTATGTGTCTATTCGTCACCCGTCATTCGTCGTAAATGTCTGTCTGTGAGGTACGCACATGTTCAGCAGTTGAAAGTGCGTATAGGGCAAAAGCTTTTTCAATTTAACATGCAGTCCAGTATGCCACACCTTGCCAAAGGCCTGAGAAATATCGAGAAATACTGCGGAGCTATATTTTTTGTCTAAGTTTTTGTTAATTTTAATTTCGTTGACTAATCTATTTATTTGTTCAATTGTTCTGTGTTTATTACGGAAGTCAAATTGATGGTCCGGAATAATATTTCTCTCTCCTATTTTGAGTCTCTTAATGTATAGTTTTTCGAATAGTTTAGAGATCACAGCTAACAGGTTTATAGGACTATAAGAGGAGACGTCTTCTGATTTTTTCCCAGGTTTTGAGAATCATAATTATTTGAGATAATTTCCAAGTGCTAGCAAAGTAAGTCTTAGAATGGCATTAAATATGAATATTATTAATTTTATGCAATTTCCTTATAGCTCTTTTAAAATTCTTTCAGTTTGTTTTACTTCCTTAGCAGTAAATTCCTCAACTAGCAGATCCATTTGAAACGGAGTGTTAAGACAGTTAACTATGTTATTTTCTTCTGTTGCGGATGTATCAGACGGGTACGGATTAAATACTGTTTTTAAATGTTTAGAGAACATTTCCGCTATATCTTTATCATTGCTAGCCCAGGTATTGTTGTCAATTTTAATGAATGGATTGCTGTGAATTTAAGAATGGAAAAGAAGTAGGAAAAATTGAAAATTGAAAAATTGATTGTTACGCCTAAACTTATATGTTTTCAAAGCTTTAAGTGCCTTACTTAAATTATATTTTATTTGATTCAATTATTCAATTTATTGCAATAAAGCTTGTTGTAAAACTTTTTAATTCAAAATTTCTGCGTTAATCAATAATTCACCAAAATAAAGCAAAAGTTTATATTATCAAATTATTCCACGCATTTTTTACCACCACTGTACCACCAGGTGTACTGAAAAGTTATTACCTGTTTTTCTAACACATATCCCTAGGCGTAATTATGCAATGTTATGATTCGGAATACATGTCACTTATACTAGGGATATCAAGCTTCGAAGCTACATTTTAGAATATATTTTGCAAATAGATTTATACCTCATTGAAAATGTTAAATTTTATACCAAAAAACGAGCCTTTGCATCACGCATTACTTTTCTTATTTGATTAAATGAAAAAAGGAGCTTAAAATCATGAATTCTTAAAACAATTTGAGGCATGGGTTCGAGAACTCAAAAATGGAAATTTCGTAGGACAACTTCAAGAATTATTGGATGAATAGACAAGCCAAACACAAAAAAAATTGGCAATAGCATTAAATGTGGTCCAAGAAACGATTACGGGTCGATTACGAGCAACGAAGAAAATCCAAAAGATGAGAACATTGGAGGCACATCAATTGAATGACAGGAAATTAAAAACTTGTCTGTAGAATGCTGCCTCAAAGATATGATTGGAAGACATTTCTGTATCGAATAGTGGCGGGTAAGGAAAAGTGTATTTATTTTGAAAGTTCTAAGCGCAAAAGCCGACAATGGTCGGTATTTGGTGGGACCAGAGAGGCTTGGTGTATTAAGAACTGTTGAAACCTGGTGAAACAGTTAATAGTGATCTCAACCGAAAACAAATGATCAACGTCAACCATGCATTGATTAAAAATTACACAGAATGGGCCCGAAGGCCCGATAAAGTGATTTTACAGCACGATAAGCAAAGATGCGTTGAAATCACTTCGATGGTAGTCCAGAGCTTGCCCCATCTAACTATCAACTTTTGGCATCAATGGGACACGCCCTTGCTGGTTTAGTTCATCAATTTCGAAGAACTAAGAAAATTACTCTATGAAAGGTTCTGCTGACAACAGTTTTTTGATTTGGCATCCAATGGCCAATAACTTGAGTAAAAAAAATTCCATTTTCCTGTAAATTATATGGCTTTTTTTTCGGAAATACCGGTAATGACTTTTCGGTATACGTGTTACGAATTACATTTAGACTATTTTAAAAATTGATGATATTTTTTAGTCATCTTCAATGTATTCTTTACATTTTCAAATACCTGAAATATCAAAAATTTATCAGGCCTATAAATTAATTTTAAATGATTTACAGCACATTGCGTTACTGAGTATTCATCACTTCAGTATGTGTCCTTTCGTTAAACTGTATACACCGGAATTTTCACTGCATTAAAATTGTTTAAATTAGTATCATCAGTATATTAAATTAGAGTAAATTTTATTTGCGCCTTTTCTAGTTGCATTTTTAGTTTTACTTCTATTTGAAGGTAGTAATCTACTAAATAAGTGTTACTAATTAAAATATAATATTTACTTTACTACGTATTATATCTTGATAACTCTCTCTATTAAGCAATATATAATTATACAAATTAATTGAAGAATATGGTTAAACATAACATTAAACTAGAAAATACTATCTAACCACTACGCATATAAATAATAACTAACTATCAAAACGCTATTAAAACATAATTTTTCTTTATTTTGCTAGATTAACATTTTTGTTACCGTAGAAAATTTAATGTTTTTAATGATAAAATTCAATTATTTATACATAAATAATTTTAGGGAGGATTAATTATTAAAAACAAAAAAAATCTTATCTCTATCGAATCAGATATCGAAGACATCTGATAAAACATTGTAACCAATAAATCCGCTAATAATTCTACGTAATACGGATTGCTAGATACATCCCCTTCACTATAGTCTAAACTGTGCAACACGACATTTATTTCGGGCAACCCCTATCTCGCCACAATAATAAAATAGCGCCGTTTCGGTTTGATTTTCCCCCAGGATGCAAGACGAAAATGTTTTTTTCAACCAGAATGTTTCTTTGGAATGCTATTGCGGATAGAATTTGCAATATAGGCTTTGGAACAGCTGTACCGACAACATTGACGACAATTGATCTAAGATTCATGTCCTTTTTTATAGTTATATGTTTTTTTTTGTGATTTGTTTTATTTAATCATCAATATAAGAAAATATTTATGTATTTTGGTTACGGTCTAAGATATTAGAAATATTATTAGAGTTATTCGATTGCGACTTTAAAACAATACATATCGTTTCATCGCTATGGATTTAAATCATCATCAACGGCGCTTAATCAAGACAAAAGACCGAGAGGAGGGGCCTCTCTTGTATTTTGATTTCTGAACAATTAAGGATCACTAATAAGTAAAGCTAAGCTTCTATACTGGTTAGTCGGAAGATACTCCCAACTTGACCATCAGTTTATCAGTTAATCATAAAACCAATTTGGACCTATGGCACTAAGGCATCAAACCAACTAGTAATCGTAAACAAAACAAAGTTCTACGATTCAATCCCAATGCGCATCGCTACTTAACCAACGAAGAGCTGCATAATGTCCTCGAAATCAAGTGGATTCACGAAGTGATCCAAGAAGACCCAAGCGTGATATAAGGTTACTATATACTGTATTATAATATAATATTATATTATATATAATATATAAGGCTGCCATATTTGGCAACTTGGAAACAAAACAGTTACTGGACAACATGTAGGAAATCAGAAGATTGAAACTAACCAAATCACAAGAACTTGTTTAGTGTATATGGGTTTTCTTAACTTTAGCTTAAGTTGATTAGTTTTATTTTAATTTGTTAAATACATAGTGATATGTTAATCTCGTACTGGCCTTGCTTGTACGCAAGTACAAGCGAAAAGTACTAAAAAATTAATTTGTCAATTCAAATTGCACTAAGCATATCTAATGTAAGATGTAATTAAAATAAGAAATTAATAAGTAGCAACGGTAATGGGAAAAAACTATAGCAATATACATATTGGATAATAATATATATATATATATATATATATATATATATATATATATATATATATATATATATAAGAAAGATATATAATTTCCATATAAGAGATTGGTTAATAATAGCCAAGTTCCAAAAGAACTGTTATAAGAAAAAGTATGAATATTGAGGAACGGGATAGAGAAGGCACGGAAGAATACAAAATATTAACATATAATCAAGAAAAAATATAAGAATAAATTTAAAAAACAATAAGACAAATTAACATAAAATACAACATAAAAAATAAAGAAATAGCTATAGAACGAAAATTTAAAAACTCATATCCAGTCTGGTATAATAACGATGTTGGATGTGCATCTGGAAACAGGAATGGTTTTATTCGTGGGACAGAATTAGTGTTTCCTCTAGGTCCAAGGGTGACTGCCATGGAGAAATAAACCATAACTTGTTTTTGCTGTAGTATGATAATCAGCTTCTACAAAACTTGGAGAAACCTTCAGTTATTGCTATGTACAAGGCACCATATCATAGTACAGCGGTGGAGAAGATTCCAATAAGTCCACCAACAAAGGCTGCAATTAAAGAATGTTTTAAATTACATAAAATAAGTTTCGAAGAAACCATATTAATGAATGAACTATTTTAAATTGTTACTCAGTAAACATAAATGAAATATTTAATTGCATTTTATATAATTTACTTGTATAGAAATAAGGCTGAGAAATGACACATGGTAGATCAAATTGTTGAATATTATGGCCACAAAGTATTATGTCTTCCTCCCTACCACTGCTTATTTAGTCCAATTGAGATATTGTTGCACCTTCGGTTTGGATGAGTTCGGCCAAACATATAGAAGAAGAAATGTGAGCAAGTTTTTGATGGATTGGAAATAAACAGCTTAATTATTCACTTGATTAGTGTTTCTGAAAGTGACAGTGATTGAATAAAACTTTATGAATTAGTTTGTTAATTTATGATTCATTGCTGACATTTACCAAAACATTGTGATGCAAGAGGAAACAACGAAAGGTTAGTAAACAATTAGTATACTTTATCTGCACGAAATTGTATAATAGGGTGTGAAAATTTTATGAGCAATGTAGTTTTATCAAGAAAGATATATACAGGTAGTAGCAGAACAAACTAAGGAGAAATATAATAAAATCAAAATGACTTTACAAGGAAAAATTGCATCGAAGGAAACAAGAACAGAGCGTAAGGGGTAAATATGCTCTCTAATGAAAGTAAAATATATTACTCAGATATATAAATGTTAATTAGGTGGATTGGGCCTTCGGGGGATACTAGTATATAAAAAACCGTACCTATTGGTGTGGAAATAAGTTCACTGTAAATATAATAAACCAACTCTAACCTATAAATTATTGTGACTGTATAATTGTATTATAAGTAATGTAATTATATTATATAACGTTTTTGTTTCATTATTTTTTTAAATTAGAATTTTGTCATATGTTGCTGTGGCAACATTGCGACGTTTTAACAGATCACGTAGGTATACCGCTGTTTTGAATTAACTATAGATGTACTATATTGCATGGTTTTCATGTTATTTTGTATAACCTCTTTAAACCAATGTAAAAAACTATCGCAAATGGGGACTATATTCAATAATATCATCCCCCCTCTCATATACTGAAAACCCAGTAAGCCATGTATGAAAAGATATACTTGAACAGACCTCACTTAGTTGTAAAATCATTAATAATAATAAAAAGGCGTTTAAGGGGTAAGGCAACCACTTTCGAAATATTCGATCCCATGTAACAAAACTGTAATATATGAAATAGTGTAAGTTGAATCGGAGTAGTGCTCGGATGTGACAGTTCGAGGGTCATAAAACCTTTGTTAACATAGGTTTAAATTGTAAAAAAGGTTTTTATTGTCGTCACAATCATCCGAATCGGGGTGGCCGCAGGGTGATTACTTAAATAAGTGTCATTGTTACAAGCGACCGGTAGGAGACTATAAAGATCCTTTATGTCGGCACCACTGAAACCTAATCGGAATTATTTTATTTAGTGGTTTTAATATAATGCCACTGTCAGGGGCAGATTATTCGTGAATGTCTTCGGGCCAAGATTACGCATGATACATTAAATGTGCTAGTATTGCAAACTAATTCTGCAACATTTACAATAGATGGCGCGACCTGTGCTACATTGTATCGTTTATGTTATATTTTGGTCTTAATTTCACATTTCTTTTACGTCTTACATTAGGTATGCTTTACAGGTCAATTGAAAAGTCCCCGGCCTGACACATAGATGGCACCGCTAGAATTAAATCCATATGTTTTTTAGTTCGCCCTAACCCTCAACAGATGCGCGTACAAATTTGACAGGTGTGTGATCATTACTTTGTGAATTATATTATAACTTTTGATTTTTTCCAAGAAATTTTCGTCGATGAAGAGGTGTGAGAGAGGTGAAACTGAAGCCTATTTTAAAGCAAAGGACAAATCGTGCTACAAAAATTCGTATCGAACAGTTGGAGAGACACTATAATCAGTGTATCACCGCTGAAGGGAATTACGTTGAATAAAAAAAATACTTTTGCAAAAAAATGTATTTTACAATGGTAGGCCAGGGAATTTTAACCTGTTATTATAATCTTAATTTACAAATTAATTTGCGCCTATACAATTTCGTGTGGTTTGGTTCGCTTCTATCTTATGATTTCCTGTTTGATGTCCAGTAGCTGTGTTTGCTTCTAGTTTGCTGTGATGTAGTAACCTTATTTATTGTTTAACGTGAACTCTTGGGTAATTACGTATATTTATTTGATTTCGAGGCCATCGTGCAGCCCTTCAGTGGTTACGTAGCGATAAGCATTGTAATTCTTATAGTATCGTAAGTAATTAACCACCCAGACATTGTTTTGGGTACGTTGGATTACCAGTTAGTTTAATATTTTAGTGAAATCCCATATTTGCACACATAAATTGTATTTATGACTGACAGATAAACAAATCTGTTTAATTTGAGATCAAGTTGAGCATATCTCCTGACTAACCAGTAGAGTTATTTAACTGTGTTTCCAATTTAACCTATCATTGAGATGTATCAGGTTATACAATTCCGTTTTTGTCATTTCGCCGCAATTTAAAATGGACATAGACAAATTTGGAACTTCTAAGTTATAGTTTCCAGTCTCTAGCCCATTTATAGATCTTGTTAAGTGTTTCTTATAGTTTTTCTACAGCCGTAGGCAGGGATAGCCTTAGATTCATATATCCATTAAATAGAATATTTTAAATTAAATGATTTCTAGTATAATTTGTCTGGGCAATACTATCAATATCAAAGTAGTTATATTACAATATTTTACATTTTTACTATATATTAATATTTTTATTATATTATATATTAATATAATATTTATGTCATATATTAACAGTCACTAATATGGCGTTTAAGATTTTTTTAGTTTTTTATTTTATTATTTAGAATATAATGAAATCATTAAATATTACAATATTTTCTGGATATTAGGTTAATGAGAAAGTAGTTTTAATTACGTGAGGGCACATTTTTTATAATTTCAAAATGTATAACTATTGATTATCAATATCTTTTATTTACAACAGATTCACGATACCTTTTGTTTCATGATTAATTATCTCTATTAAATATCCATTAACTACTTTATTTCAGCAATATAATTATAATATAAATATAGCATTCCACTGTATAAAGTGTTTTATTCAAAGAAAAAAGAGCGACTTGTTGAAGGATACAAGTTGATAGTGAGGGTTTTAATCTATTAAAATACAAACCAAGCATATCTCACTCGCTCAAAATACAGCCAGTCTAAAACACATAGCCTCTACGTATGGTCGTGATGATTGCATCATAACATGTTAATTAAAAAGTCCCCTGTCTACCATAGTAAAACACTTTTTTTGCCAAAATTAGTTTGGCACTGATTATAGCGACCCTCCAACATTTCCGATTTTTCTTTTTTTCCTGGTACGATTTGTCCTTTGCTTCAAAATAGGCCTCAGTTTCGGCGATCACCTCTTCATTCGATGAAAATAGGTAATAGTCGGAAGCAATTCAAAGCCCAATTCATGGATTTTTTCAATCGTTTTCACTGACTTTCTTTTTTCTTTTTCTTCAAATGCGTCCGTTTTTCGACGATTTCATACCTCAAACGGTTTAATAACCCTATGTAATATTTGCTGTTGATGGTCCTTCCCTTTTCAAGGTAGTCAATGAAGATTATGCCATGCGCATACCAAAATACGGACGCCATAACTTTTCCAGCCGACTGGTTCGTTTTCCCACGCTTTGGAGTGGATTCATCGTGTGCAGTCTACTCGGATGAATGTCGATTGGACTTCGAAGTGAAATGATGGAGACATGTTTTATCCATTGTCACATATCGACGCAAAAACTCAGGTTTATTACGCTTGATTATCTTCAAACACTGCTCAAAATCATCCCATTCAGTAGATATCTTTAGAGTGTCTGTTATTTCTTTCAATTTTAATTTACGATCATTCAAAATCACTTTGTGGATTTTTTTAATGTTTTCGTCAGTAACAACCTCTCCTGTTTCAAACAAAAAATCGACATTTTCAACGAATTATTGATCTATAGCGCTTTTATTTCGGCGAAATATAGCTAAATTATTTAATGTCGGTAGAATAAAATTACGTATATATCAAATACCAAAAATTAGATAATTATGATTAATGAAACCTGGTATGAAAACCGGAAAGTAATTACCGATATTAAATGTAAAGAAAATTGGAAATAAATATTGAGTAGCGATAAACAGAGGTTACAAAAAAAAATTTGTATTTAATTCCTTAATATTAATTCATGCTATAATATTCGGAATCAATAATTTTTCAATTAATTAGTTAGAGTTAACTGACCAAATTTAATACAGTTTATGTATGATAACATGAACATAGCTATTTAAAAACACATATTCCTAAGCTATTTAAAACATTTTCCACAATCGCTCAATTATTTCTGCATGGGCAAAAACCAACAACAAGGAAACTAAAGAATACCCAAACACTAGGAAAGTAAATTATATGTATTGTTGGTTCGAAATTAAATTTCCTCGCCAATGGCAATTTCATTGGATTCTCGACGAGGGACGACAAAAAAACTTAATATAAAACGAAGAGCCGGTCGACCAGTACAAAACCCCCATTACCAACCGAAACCCCAGAGACTAATAAGTGAAACCCGTCAAAAATGTGTCAATGATTCGATACCTACGGCCCTTTTGAACAGGAACAACAATGCTGCAAACTGTAACGGGCCTTTTCAAAGTCTCCGGAAATGCGTTTTAATTTTTACATTTGGAGCTTTTTCAAAATTGTTAGATATTAATATGACGGTCGATGACTTGCGGATTAAGTTAGATTGCTTTGGAGATAGTCCGGTATTACGCTTAAATCTTCGGCTTTTGTTTGGTGAAATGACTAGGAGGTATCATGAAAGTAAAAACGAACAAACTGTTTTACTTCTAAAGCATAAATTGGTTTTATATATATATATATATATATATATATATATATATATATAAGCAATAAAAAGTAATAATTAATAAAAATATAAGCGAGGATAATGGCATATATTAAGTAAGAAAATGAATAATACAATAAACACGTAAATATGAAAAGGACTGTTATTATTATGAGTGAGATGTGAACTGTATAACTGTATAAGATGGTATCGACGAATGTGTCCTAGATGTTCCCAAAGCGTCCTTTTGTAACCCATGCTGAGGGCCATGCAGACAGATTCCATAGTAATGTTTGACGATATACATTCCCAGAACATTTTGTCTCACAGACGCTATTTGTTGATTTTATATTTAGTTGAAAGTTTCGTCTCGGCAAAAAATGGAACTGAATCGTGAACATTTTCGTCCGACGAAGTTCGTGAAGATCGTTCAAAATCGGCTGTTGTGCCAGAAAACATCGATGCTGTGTGCGAAATGATTAATTATTGTGAGATTGAGGCATCCCTAACCATCACTTCTACCAGCATATATTCGATTTTACATGAACACTTAGCTGTGCTAAAGTTATGTTCGCGTTGGATCCCACACAATTTGCCAATCGGCTCGTGTTGATTGGTGCAAAGAAGTGCTTAAGAAATTCTTCGAAAGATTTTTATAAAATCGTGACAGGCAAAGAATCATTTATATATTCGTATGAGCCCGAAAGTAAACAGCAGTCGACTGTATGGGTGATCTAAGATGAACCAAATCCAACAAAAGTTTAAACAAAGCACGAAGCACTTCAAAGAATATGGTGGCCTGTTTCTTTGGGAGAACTTGTCATATTGCAACAGTTCTAGAGGATCGTAGAATAGTAAATTCTGATTGGTACACAACCATTTGTTTGCCAGAAGTCTTCGGTGTGATAAACAAAACAAACGCCGGATTGTTCTTCATCATGACAAGGCGAGCTCTCAAACAAGAGACTATTTGAGCACTCAAAACATCGAATTGATGGGTCATCTGCCGTACAACCCCAATTTGGCATCCAATGACTTCTCTTTGTTTTTGTCCGTGAAGAATAAGCCGCGTAGTCAACGATGTTCATCGCCCGAAGGAGCTATAGAAGCGTACAAAAATCGTGCTTTAAAGATGCCTCATTCGGAATGGAATAAAAGCTTTGAAAATTGGTTTAAGCGTATGCAAAAGTGTATCGATCTTCGTGGAGAGTCGTTTGTGCTAAGAGTTTAGCTCGCCGACAGTAATATACTAGGATCGATTCTTTTTGGGGATAAAGGCTTTTATTTTTATTTTGTAAAATAAACTGAAGATTAGTACTCCATAATATTAAGTGAGTAGCAAAACATCTCAGAGATTGAATTTCATATAAGTCTTAGGATTTGCTTATAAACAGCAACTTATTTACGGATAATTCAGATTTTCTATAACAAATACCAAATAACCATTACAAATTTTATATTTCAGTTTGAGTTCTGTTCTTTTATTTTTTTATGCTTTTTCCAAGGCAGTTTTGCAGCAATATTCATTTATAGATTTTTCGCATTGTTATTGTATAGGATAACACATATTTGTAAGTATCTGATCAGTTTGGTTGTAAGTAAATAAAGTACTGATTTAACCTCGTTAACTTTTATTCGCCATACCTGGGTCCACTTATTTATATTATTACTTGCGTGTTGCAGTTTTCTGGTTGCTTCTAAGTCATTGTCTCCAATGTCAGTGTTATCGGCAAATGTAGTCAAATTAATATTGTGTATTTGTGGTATCTCACATGTACAGACTAGATAAAGAACAGGACCCAAGTCACTGCTTGGCAGTTCATCAGACTCTCTCTTGCTTTCATTAATAAGTAAGCTTCTTCTTGATTAACTCGTGGATAGTATTTATGGAGCTTTTACTTCAGTGACTCATGCCAGACATTATCGAGGGCTTGCACTTTCTTCAATAATATAGCTGAGCAACATTTTTCTCTTCATAATCTATTTCTATAATATCTGTGGTTCTAGGTACTTGGTCAACTAATTTTTGAATGTTATTAAAACTAAATTGATTTAGACATATTAGATTTTTTCTTTCTGATATTTTTAACAGAACTACTGTGCATATTACCGGCAGCAGTGAAAGTGGTCGATAAGATTCTATTTGAATTGGCGGCTTTCCAAGTATCGAAATCATCATAATTTCAACCATTTTCCAAATACCCGGGAACACTATTATAATAACACTAGCTGACACTAATTTCTAGAGAATTTCTAGTGTAGAAAAAAACAACCAGCTTATTGGAAGTGTGTGAGGATGTGGTAAATGAGTGAAAAAAGCATGGAGCGCTGTGAACGATGAGGGAATACAAAAATAACAAAACACATTTTTTTAATTTACTATAATTTATTTTAAGTAATAATTATTTATATCATTAATTCATTACATTATATTAATCTCTTAATGCTACAGCCTGAAGAATATTTTTTGTTAATCCGTCTTTAGCTAATACAAACAACTTGATGGTTTACCCACTTGACAGCATGCAACGTATAATTGTCCGGGTGAAAAACATGGTGTGCTGAAATTTAAGCCACAAACAGACATTGTTTGGCCTTGGAATTTATTAATAGTCATTGGAAATGCCAATCTAATCGGAAATTGAATACGCTTAAATTAAATTGGCACATCTGTGTGTTTTATGTATTTTTAATGCCACTTAATAAAAAATAAAAAAAAAATATCCAAAGAATAAAAAAAATTTGTGGTGGACACCTCCTATCACTTAGGGGTTGGAAAAATAGATAGTAGCCGACATTTAGATATACTGAATATGTATAAAAAAATTCATAAGAATCGGTCTAGCCGTTTCGGATGAGTATGGGGGCGAACAATGTGACGTGAGAATTTTATATATAAGATTCAAACTATTCAGAGTTATAACAATACAATACCAATACCAATTTAATTTTCAATATAATAAATAACTAAAATTATATTATATTGGCTCAGTTATAACAAATCCAAGTAAGAATAAGGTGCATTAAATGATACCTAGCCTTTTTGTACGACTTCTGTTTGTAACTTAGCAGTTCTTCTCACTTCAGTCTCACTAACAGCAACATACTTCGTAAAAGTGGATATTGATAACCTCTCCAAATACACTAGATTTGCGACGCTCTATTTTAAACTAAATACTCCGTATACGAGCGAACCATTTCATTCACAAAAAGTCTACTCGAAGTCAAGAAGATATGAATGAAACCCAGTGTCCGGCCAAGAAGCCGAACACCTGTGCACAATAGTGACCATTATGCAAAGATATTCGTTCAGAATGTTGTAAATTCGGAGGTAACGCGTTCGAGTATCTCTAACAAAACCTTCGACAGAATTTAAAATAAATTAGTGGATATTTTCGGACTTTTTTTCGTTCTCTTCAATAGGCAGAACGGGTATATTCATTCGGACGACAGGTAGTCGCGCATTGTGCTGCACCAGTTCATTCATAAAATCGACGTCTGGTGAAATTCGTAAAAGGTTCCTTTTCTCGAACGTAGTAAAGTCAAGTAGTGAGACCATAGAAAGCGGCTTACTATGTAGTACTACGTTGTATTCAATTCTTGTTATTCTACAAGATATTCGGGTTGTATGATACCAAAGGAATAGTACGGTAGGCGATCAATGGATCGACGTACAAAACGACTATAAATGTGTGAGAAAGTCGGAGCGTGCATTGTCGGATGCTTGTCTTTTAATGAATCAAATGATGATTTGGTCAAATAGTATTTTGGAGGGCGGATACCGACTGACAAATTTACCATATAATTTATGGAGCACCATTGTCCGGTTCCCATATTTTAAAATATAAACTTAAATGATATTTTTATATAACGCTTTTGCTGTGCGAATTTTTATTATTTTTATTTTGTTTGAAATATTAATAGAATAAGTTTAAATATAAAAGCAATAATAATTTTGTATTATTTATTTATTACATTTTTACTAGTCATACATTTTTATTACTAAACTACAATTTTTTTATTTATTTAGATATTATAGATCCATCAGCCTCCAGACCTATTTAAACTCTATTTACAGACATACAATATACAACATATTTACAGTATCAGTTATCAGTTAAAGTATACAATGTTATTACAAGTATGGACTGCAAAGAACAATAAAAATACATAGTCGGAATATAAAGTCTAGAGTTAAACGTGTAGGATAAAGCAAGATGACAAGTAAAATTTTAAAAGCAACCAGATGCATGAATCAAATGAACATGCATGATATTACATAGATGCATACTATTATATATCTAGTAGTAGTCCTATCACGGTCAGAAAATTATTCAGCTTATCCAGGTTCTTCAGCTTAAGACAGTGGTCCATCGTCTCTCCCAGGTTAACCAACTGTCTTTGCGAGTTGTATCCTCGGCATTCGATTAGTAGATGTTTGATAGACACTGAGGAAATCAGTGATGGACTTTGTTCCTTAATGAGAAACTCATGGGTCAGTTTGCAGTGACCGATCCTGAGACGCGAGAATAAGCTTAAGTTGCGCTTGCTGATGTTAGTGTTTTTAAGGCCCTAATAATTTTCTTTTTTCATCTCCCAAGGCTTGTTGTTATCTGTTAGATCCCAACTGAGTTGGTTTAGATGTCTGTCTAGATTCTATTAAAGTGATGCTTCATATCTCTACTCCAGAAGAGAGCATTTTCAGTAAGTGTTCCCTCCCTTTTCTTGGCTACGTAATCCGCTCTCTTATTTTCAATGTTCCCGAAGTGAGAAGGGAGCCTTATAAAGGTGATAGTTCTGTCGCATGAACTCCGACAGTCGCCATAGAGGCAATCTATCCTCGAATGAGTATATCGGTGGAAAAGACAGCGATAAACGACTACAAATTTCATAGAATCTATTACAAGAGGCCCTGTGTTGTTCTCTAGAGGGGTTGAGCTTGGTGCTTGATGGAAAGAAATATCTGTAATGAGACAGCCTTGGTTTAAATCTCAAGGGGGTTGACATATTTATTCAAAAGCAATTCGCGTCTGACTTCTAGAGAAGGTAATTCAGCTTCGCAGAGCAAGCTTTCTACTGGGCTAGTGTGGAAGGCCCCCAGGGCGATTCTAAGAGCTGTGTTGTGGATTGGGTTCAGTCTATTTAAGTAAGAGGGGTCAGCGGAAATGAAGCATTGGTAGCCATACTCCAATTTGTTGTGCCTTAATGATTTATAAATATTTAGTAATGTGACCCTATGGGCGCCCCAATGAAAGTTGGTTAAAGTGCGTAGGAGACTGATATCTGCCAAATATTTATTCCTTACATAGTTTATATGCGGAAGCCAGTTAAGGAGAGAGTCTAATATAAGTCCCAAAAGTTTCATTTATATATTTTTAATGTCCCAAGAAAACAAAAATGCTTTCTTTTAATTTATTAGAATATAATTTAGAGAAAACTATTTTCAAATACAAAATTCCTTTATCATTTTTATCCGTGGCCTTGACAAAATTTCTCATTCAGCTAAATTTTATATATAAGGGTGAAAGAATTACTATTCCTTGTGAAATAGGAGGCTCATATTTAACGTTTACCACGAACAAGCTCTGTTCTTTTTGGCAATTCCTTGAGCCATACAAACGAAGACAACAACAATATTTCAAACAATCTCCTTGTAATCCAAACAATATACCAACAACTTTTAAATCAACGCAAACTTTTCAGTTGCATTCTTTGTATTTGATTAAGTTTAAAATTAGTTTCATATTTTTATACGTTTCTTTTAAAATCACTGAATATACAATAAGTACGGAAGGATATCGGCTATTATTGTCGACTAATGTAGCTTTTGAAGATAAATATTATTTACTATTACTAAGTTACTACAGTATTTTACCATTACTAGGGAAGATGACGTGTTAGAACCATATCAACAGACAATGGTTTAAGCAATGGAGTAAAGAATTCCAATACTTTTCTTATTTACGTTACAAAAATCCCACTGTCACACAGTTTAATTGAGATTTTCCTCAAACTAACCATTAAATTTTCCTCGGCATATCAGCAAATGTATCCATCGTGATATTTTCCAATCGTGGTATATCACAAGTGTAGAGTACGTAAAAATTCGCTTCTATATTTCCTTGTGGTACGCCTGCTTTAGCTTCATTTATTATATAGTAGGTCCCCTCTTGCTTGGCTCTAAAAATTCTGGCTGTAATGTAAGATTTTAATAGTTCACTATGTTATGTCTATAAACATACTCTGTAGCTTATGTACAAGAGCATCATGCTAAACCTTATGGAAGGCTTGTGTAGCATCTAAGGATATAGTTGAACTTACCTTCTTTCAATTACATCTGTTATTCTATGAAACTGGTCAATTGTTGTATGGTTGTTAAAAGACCATGGTTAGAGATTGAGGTTGAGTATTGTATAATTTAAACATCAATAATTTACCGATAACCTAACTATATTTAATTGTCTAGTATCTTATAAATGTTATATCAAAGAATAAGGCTGTTGAAGGTATTTGAGCTTAAGCATTATTTATTTTGTAAATGAGTCTTTAATAATAATTTTGTTCATTTGTAAGTCATCAAATAATATGAAAAAATTGATGGGTTTAGTTTCATAAAGGTACACGAAGTTCCTACAAGGTTTGAATACCAACTAAACCATAACCGGCAATTCAGTATATATACTTAAAGTACAAATAAAAATAACAATTAAATTCAACCATTCACAGTGTCATTCAACGTTTTTATTGGATTGACCATACACTTGGTTTGATAAATTTCTTGAATATTGTTCTGTATTATATGAACCGTCAAATAATTTGTGAAAACAAACAAAGAAACAAACTAGTGAAAAATAGTTCTCTTAATAAGACTAGAAACATGAGTTATGATGGTGTAAACAATTGTTTAACAAAAAAGAAAAAATTTAAATATAATATAATATTAATAATAATAAGATAACAATATAAAAATATAAGCATAATATTAAGAAAAATTTAACCTTAGTTATCCGTTAGAATTTTAACTCGTATTCCCATTGTGGTCAAGGAAATATTTAACAAGAACAGAGTTCAAATATATAGTAATTGTTTATCGTAAAGCATACGTTGTAATTTTATTTTGCGTAATGTTGAATTGAATGGAAAAAACACAATTGTATCAGTATTGTAAGGCATAAAAATACAGCGAGGAATACTGTGTTACCTTTATGCCTATATAAAAAGTAAAATTGCGACATTTTCGCAATGCATACAAAAACATAGTAGCTGTTTCCAATTGACGTCGTTTGTGACAGCTCTGTACTGGCTGTATATGGCTGTATGAAAATTGTATCAGAAATAATTTAAATGAACCTTGACAAGATCCATACCTCCTCACATTTTTAAAGGTACTCAATATTTTAATGATAATTTGTCTTTATCATATTTTATCAATTGCTTTAATATTTCATGTTATAAGGATATAGTCACAATAATATAACATAAATTATCATTTACAATAGAACAATATTAATTATCTCTATATAATTATATAATAATTTGTAATATTTTACTGTTTAACAGATGTATTATTTACATATATATTAAACATTTGCAGTTAAGTAAAAACGTATTTTGTTTTTAGTTTTATGTATAAAATTATTTTATGGACCTTGGTTTTATGCCATGGTCGTCTGAAGGGTCGTCCAACCAATCATTTCGCCCAACACGGACTTTTTTTGAATAGGTTGTGCGGACTGGGGTGGGGCCACGCCTGCTTTGAGAGGGTGCGATCGGGTATATAAGAATCGGGCTTAGCACTCGGTAGTTAGTGATACCAATACGTGCGTTACATTTACATCACAGTCGGTTTATGATGTCTAAGAGTTTTTACATGGACGCCCTCTTGGGCAAAACTATACAGGTACCGTACCTGCCGAACCCTTGTGCTTCAGTACCCAACAGTAATTATCGGAGTGATTATTTTCTCCACTACTGGATGCAACAGCAGTTACGAATGCCGCCGTTGCTTCAACCCCAAGTGCCTATACCACCAGTACGTGTTCCATCTGTACCCATACAACCAGTAGCCGTACGAACACCACCGATACCATCACTATCTTCAACACCACCGTTAGCAATGGATAGATCGTTAACATCCCCGTTAATAAACGTAACATCGACACCAAGCAGTATAGCTCGAACACCCAGTCCAGCAGCGTCCCCAGACAGGAATATAGGCGAAGGAGCCTCACCGAAAGACTTGTCTAGCAAGAGAATAAGAACCGCTTTTACCGCAACGCAGTTACTCGAACTGGAAAGGGAATTTAACACGAACATGTACTTGTCAAGATTACGAAGAATAGAGATCGCGAGGTCTCTGCATTTGTCCGAGAAACAAGTGAAAATTTGGTTTCAGAATAGACGAGTGAAATACAAGAAAGAAGATCTGCCTTCCCCGAAATCCCGAAATTCGAGCATGTCGGATTGTTGTTCGTGCACGTCGGATTGTGGGAGTCATCAAAGACTTAGTGCGATTCACGAAATGGATCACGAACAAATTATTAGAGTTACCGATTCCGACGATACTAAAAGTTAGTGTTATGTTTTCGGTCGATTTGAATGTTTTAAAACATCTAAACTGTATATATTCTGTATATAGTGTAATAGTACAATTGTATTTATAATTTTGTATATAAGCTAAGCATAAATGATTATTATAAGTATCTTGAGCATACATATGTTGAAATATTGCGAAGATCAAATATCGGGCGATTTATTCTGGAGAGATTGTTTCTTTCAAATTATTTTTGATATCGTATTAGCAAATTCTACTTACTATCGAATTCAAATTATTAGAATGTACAGGTGCCTTATCCTTTTCAATCACAATATATCCTTTTTTCTTGATCACTTAAATACCAACCACATCCTAGAAATATAGTCATACAATATGTAAATATTTCATGTCAATATATATCTACATATGTATGTTTATATAAATATTTTTATATTTATATGAAAAATAAATTTTATATTAAAATTTTATAAATAAAATGTTGTTGTTATAATAAACTAATAATTGTTTAATTTCACGCCTACATTGCCAAAAATGTATTCTTACAACCCACATTCTATTTAGCCGTCTTACTTCCTCCATGCACTGCAAGTGTCCTCACCAAATGAGTTGCCTCCTTTCTATGTGCTTTTCCAGTAATTTAATATTGAGGCCTTTTCGTATTTCTCTGCGTATCATCCTATCCATCTTTTACACATCCTTATATTTTTGAGGTATGTCATTTCTATGACAACACGTACATCATAAAGTAATATATAGAGTGTTAACCTAATAAATATAATTTCAGAATTATTTTGCGTGGTTTTAGCAGGAAGTCGTTGAGAACGTCATTTCATTGGTTAGTTTAAATTAGTATTACAAACAACTATAAAGAAAGTATTTTATTAGGAAGGTATTTCATTTGTTGAGGATTTCATACGAATCACGTGACTAATCCCTGATCGTCATCTACTAACCAATTAAATTAGAAATAAAATCCAAAATAACTTATTAAAATAAAATTCTACATTATACAAATAATAAAAAATATTAAAATGCTAAAAAGTAATATTTTTAAGAACAGCATTAACAAAATGTGTATGCTATATATCAAAATTACTACCGTGCTCTTGCTATGCTAAAACCAAGGAATTAAGAACACTGCTTAAGAACGATTAACAATATAATAAAGCACCCATGATATTACTACCTTGTCTATAAATCAGTTTTAACTTGCTGGTATAGGAATTTTGTTATTCTATTTTGAATTATCATTATATTATTATATTATATCATTGTTGAAGAGTTACTTGTCATGCGTAGATCCATAAAAATCCCAACTGTCTCAGTCAAGTAGTCTTAAGCCAAAATATTAATTGTAAGTATCTTCGGCGATATAAATTTGTTGAAGGAAATGAACCCCTTCAAAATAATTAAGCTCTAACAACAAAATGTTGCTCTACATATATTGAATGACTTTTCATGCTTTTACTTCCTTTTCTTGCCGGTCGGTATATTTTTTCGTATGTTGGTTCCTAGGGATAAAGCAATTCCTGACAGTATTTCTTCCATTTTTCCATTAGGTTTATACCTTCGGTTATTACCAATATTGTGTATACGCTTTGTGCTTTGTTATGTACAATTCTATTTACAATGTTGTATATAAGCTAAGTATATTACTATTATCAGCATCTTGAATATACATATGTTGAAATACTGTATTGTGATCAACTTGAACGCTTTTAACTGGAGATATAGTTTCTGTCGAATTATTTCTGATATCGATACGAAATCAATTTATTAGAATGCACAGGTGCCTTATCCTTTTCAATCACAACAGATCGCGCAACATTTACTGCTGGCAAAGTCAGCTTTTCCTGATAATTTAAATAACCAGCCATATCCTAGTGATATAGAGCCATACAATGTGTAAATATATAATATCCATATATATCTACATATGTACCTTTTTATAAATATTTTTATATTTATATGAAAAATGAATTTTATATTAAAATTTTATAAATAAAATGTTGTTGTATACAATATAATATAAGTGTATAAACTAATAATTGTTTGATTTCACGCCTACATATATTACTAAGTAACTTAATTGGGACCGAAAATGTATTCATTCGCTGGTTCTGATTACTCGTTAAGTATTCCTTCCTTGACCATCTTTCTCCGTTACCCGTTGTTGATCCGTTTCGTCATTCAATCTTTAAGCATCATTATATGTTACTCCCAAATTCTATATATCAAATATATATATTCTATATCATATTTTACGTTCTAGTTCTTACAATTATTTTCCATGCTGTATTCTTCTAGTAATCTCCTCAATCTCCAAATTCCTTTTCCGATTTTTAAACGTTATATATTAAGCTAAACTTGATCCCTTAAGAAATCTAGTCTTTTAGGCCCATTCAGGTGATACAGTGTGTGTTAACAAACTTGTAAACTAACTTTGATAAACAAAATGAAACAATACATAAAATTTTGAGAAACCTTTTCAATTTTAACAAAAAATATCAATATTTACACTAAATATAACGGATCTTTACTGAAATCGACATAACTTATTTGTATATGTATATTAGTTATATTATTCATAAAATAAGCAACCTTTACCATCCTATATTATGATTTAATTGTAAAGTATAAGCGAATATTATAACTCCTTTCTGCTACATATTAAGTAAAAGTTAATAATTATTTTTTAGTTAAATAATACTTCCAAAAAAACAACCAATACAGATCATAGATAAGGTCGAATATTGGATTCACCGAAAAGAGAACGACCACATACGAAACAAAATTACTTTAACGTTAGGTCTGCTTGGGATTAAATGTACGAAATGTATAAAAACAGAGAGTAGTTTTTTTTCACATGAACATAATGCATAACAATTATTTCAGAAATAACTGGTGGTCTGAAAAGTATCCGTAGAAAACTTAGGAATATGCAACACTTTGAGCGATTTAAATCATTCCTTCTTACATTGTTAGAAAATAGAACTTGAATGGTATAGACATAACCCTCGAAGAGATCTGATGGAACATTCAGACATTGCTTTCAAAAGTTGTACATCGGACCAGCAGTGGTAAAACTTTAATAAAAAAAATAAATATAACAAATGTTGATAGAAAAATGTAAACCTTATAATAACATTTGATTAGGTTTGATTAGTCATAATATTCGTTAATAATTAATTGCAGACATATCATTATTCAAGTACGATATTCTTCCTAACGCAGAGTCAATGATTTCCTCTAAGACCAAGCACGAAATTGTATAAATTAGAAATACGCTTGAAAAGAGTTAGTCTCTAAGTCAGATGGCTGAACAATATGGCCAGTATAATTTAGTTATTGGCTTGAACAGAAACTCAAAAGTGATGGTGACTTCGGGATGTGGAATTATGATCCAATAATAACAGTTACCTAGACAGGGTGATGACAACGAAAACAGCTAACAGTGAGTACGACATTAATATAATAATAAAATATAACTGTAGAAACTAGGTAGAAAAAAGATATGTGCCCAATTGTTCAAAATATATATAGTGAATTCTTACTGTTGTGCAGATATGGTAAATTAAAATATCTAAAAAAAAGATAATTAGGGAGAATGCAGCGATGAGATTTAATTTTATCAAGAAAAATCTACACAAGTAATAACAGAAGAAACTAAGAAGATGTTAAGGAGAGATACCAAATTATATTATAAGGATGGACAAACAACAATGGTGGTAATAGGAACTAAACATAAAATCGTAAATATGCTCCCTAATGCGAGTAAAATATATCACTTTTATATACAATTGTTAAATACGTGGATTAGGCCTCCAGGGAATACCACTAAATAAACAACAAGCATAAAATTGACAGGCATAGAACTCTCATTGTTAATTAATTTAATGTGTTCCTAATTTAACATGCAATCTAAAGTCAACATGTATTACTTCATTTATTATTCCGTATTTGTATTTATAACATAAAAGCGAAGAAAGATCATATATATTTATTTGATCATCTGAAGGCGTTACTCTTGTGAAAATAATCTTACTTATAATATTTTGTTATAATGTTCAGTGTTGTAGTAAATTAAATTTATCAATATTCTGTTAATTATTGGAACTTAATGCAAATTAAATTTAAATAATGCTATTTAAGAAATGTTACTGATTGTTAGTTCTTCAGATAGTTTGCATATATTTTAATGTTTAATTAATCTTGTTCTATTGAAAATAATTGATATATTCCCTTTAATCTATTGTAAGAGAAACATGTTTATCTTAACATATGGTGACAATAACTCAGTATGTTAATTATTATTTGAATACATTTGTAGCTACAGATCCTCTATAACTTCCTTACTTCCTAATTTTTAGTTCAGTTTCTTTTGATTTCCCGCAGTTTCTTATTTTAAACCTATTAATTAATATAAATCAAAACTTATGTATCATCAATAAAATAATCGATTCTATTCCATATTCATCAAGTTAGTTCACTTATCGCGAACAAAGGGACAGTTTCTGTTGCAGTTTAGTAAAAAGTCACATTTTAATAGGCTCCATTTTGTGAGACACGGTCGCAACCTTTTCGTTATGCCATTGTACTGAATCAAATAGATCTTCATTTGTCCAAATTAGGTCCTGTCAGTGAAAGAAACCCGGTTTGTTTTTTTATCTTGTTAACATCATACGGTGCTCGAGCCTTTCATTGTGCCATTACTTTCATTGGATTAGTCCCACCCATATGTTATGATTGCAAGGGTGTCGATTTGAGATTTAGTCAGTGTCGTGTATATATTCGAGATTCAGGAAAATTAATGTATTCCAATAAGTTTTATGCTAAAATTAAACTATTATTAATATTTTATATATGAATACGACGAAAATAGGAAGTAAATGTAGAGAGAATTTTAAAAGAAAATAAAAAACAGACATTGGGGCAATATTAGTTTTAGAGCAATGTTTCCGCCAGCCTTTCAAATATGTTTCTAATTTCTAGAATGATCCTATAGGCTTCAGAGAGGAGAAGAATATTTTCAACAGAGGAATTCATTAATTTAAGAATAAGAAATAATTTTATCCTTGGGCCAAATCATCTAAAAGCTCATTAAATGTCTCTTGGCATTAGTAGTAGTTTAATTCGATTCATTACGGCCTTGCTACCGGAAATTCATGATAGAGATTAGAATCAGTGCCAAGTTAAAATTAAATTATTGAACATTTTGTAGATGAATGCAATGTCCATTAAAACTTGCTGTTGTGACAAGAAAATGAAAAGAATTTTATGCTGGATTTATTTAATTTATAGTAATGTTTTCTCCAGCGTTCGAAATAGTTTCAGTAAATTTCTACGACAGTTATTTAGGCCTTCGATTTTATTTTAGCTTTCTTGGAGAGGAGAACTCATTATGTTTGTCTTTGGACCAAATCACCCAAATGTTTAGAAAATTAACTTTGGACACCAATAATTAATATTTAATCGCCTTGGTAATATTTTGATACTTACAACTATGACAACTTGATTATTGAACATTGGTAATTAGGAAAGATTATATCTTCATAACTTTCGCAAGTTATTTTATCCAGGAGTTACTGCTCCTGAGTTCCTTACCACAATAACGTCTCCAAGCGCCCAATTGGAGTTTGCCAGATCAGAAAACAAACCTCGTAGAGAAACAAATGTATAAAGGCTGATAATGTATGATAAAACTATAGAGTTTTATATGGTATGAATAAGAAATATAGAATATATAATATTAATGCAATGTGGACTTAGATTGAGACAAAACCAGGGAGTTGAAAGGAAATCAAAATATGCACCGAAAAACTTGATGGCTAGCGAGACTCGCTTGAAAGTTCACAGTGTCTGCAGAAAAAATAACACAGACAAAACACAGAACAGAAAAAAAGAGAGAAAAGAACTACAACTAATTATCGGATGCGCTGTAGTGATTGGGAAGTAATTAAATAAAAGAAAAGCCCTTATTTGCCTTATTCGGATTCTACTGAAACTCACATTTACTGGTGACACGTTAGGAATACAAAAACACTTTTTGTAACCACTTAATGTGTTACATGTGTAACGTTTATTGTGTACTAGCGACCCGCCCCGGCTTCGCACGGGTGCAATGCTGATACTAATTTAAATACACTGCAGAAAAAATATGAACGTTGTATATAAAGACATAGCGGCCCGCTCCGACTTTGCACGGGCATAAAATATATATGCCTATGTCACTCAATGAAAACATGATTAAAATCGATCCAGTATTTTTGGTTCATTCATTACTGCCCTTGGCCTGCACGCATTAAATTTGGAGTAAAACAATTCCTCTTCCCCTATACTTACTATGAAGATTTCCTGCTATCTTTGGAATATCTAAATTCATACAATTTTTATTACATTACACATTTTTAAACGCAAATTTTAAATTTGTAATATCTCCGAAAATATTTGTTTAATTTACATGCTGTAAGGAACCATATTGATCTATATTAATTGCACACTGTATTTAAGGTACTTAATTCGATAAGGATTAATGCCGTATTGCTTAAAATAGCTTCGTAAATAAGCCATTTTCTCACGTAAAAAGTAAACAATAAAAATGGTTAATGTGGGTCATCCCTAAAAGATAAACATATACCATCCCGGACTTTTTTGTAGACCTTTTTATGGTGTACAATACTGTAGTACATTAATTTGATCTAACTCGTAGGGTTAGGCAGCGTTTTTGCTAATTGCTAAATAAGCCTAAATAATAGGTTAATTTACGACATCACGTTAGAAACCTCTAAAATTAGCAATGTTGCCTTAGTATATTATGCATGTATTATACATATAAACCTTCCTCTTGAATCACTCTATCTATTGCAAAAAATCGCATCAAAATCCGTTGCGTAGTTTTAAAGATTTAAGCGCATATAGGGATATAGGGACAGAAAAGGCGACTTTGTTTTATACTATCTAGTGATACTGTGTTTCTCCATAAAAATTTACCTTTTGTGCTTAATTTGTAATATATATTGTATAGATTCTTTCCATTTTTTCTGTATCTGCTCGGTGTTGCTAAAGGATCAAACCATCTGATCTTGTGTAGTGTTGTGTAATGAGGTGCATATAATAAAAAATACAGCAGTGACATGTATAAACATTATTTCACCATAAACCGAGATAGAGCCGATGGGTCCTCCTAGTTATATACCAAGACTTAAGTTATCAGAAAGACAAATTGTAGGTTAGGCGGAAACAACTAGTAACAATGTAATAATGAAATAATAAACAAAAATAATAAAAAACAATACCCACGCCACTGTCGACGCTCCTCCCATATGCTACTGATTAAAAGCATCGTTTTGAGAGCCTGACCAACGAAGAGTGGCACCCCGGAGGGGTTGCAACCCCAACACACAGTTAAGAGACAATACGATTATTTTAAAATACCGTCCGTTACTGTTATAACTTTTCAAATAACGTCGGGTAGTTATTTAATTGTGATGGGCATTGTTCGCGAGGGAAAATATAACCGAATTAATGTATGCACTATTCTATGAATGCATAATAAAACGCGAGTATAATGAATATCAACCGCAGATAATATTTCTGCGGCTGAGGATGGTCTGGCCCGACGCGGAATCGCCCTGTGCATTTTAAAATGTGTGCATTTATTTACACTACAATGTCAAGTTCAGTTTATTGCGGGAAAAGAGAGAATTTGCGACGTTTAAAGTGTCAGCAAGCGATATATTTTATTATCATTATAAGTTTTGTATGAGGACCAAAAAATGTTGGAGTTGTTTGAGCATCAATGTCAATTTACATTACACAACAATGTATAATTAGATAAACAAATGTTTTTTTAATATACTTTAAAATTTGCTTTTGCCAACAACAGGTTTATCTGGATTGGACCTACTGTTTAACGTGGGCTCCGAACCACGGCCCTCGGCATTAAGCCTACCGACTGGCGAGTGGTCAACTTGAAATCATCCCAGAAGACATCTGGTTTTACCCAATCTGGTTACTGGCGTGACTGGGATCATTTTCCTTGTCGGATTTTACACTCTTGTCTAGAACAATCACAAATATTAAACAAACAGAAACATAAATTTACGACCATGCTATAGCAGGATTCGAATTCTCGGCTATCGTAACAATAGAAGGACCGTCCCGTCGCTTTTACCACTGCGCCATCAAGCCCTCTAGATAAACAAATCTTGAAACCGGTGTGCCTCAATACTCAAATTACCAAAATCATGTCTTTCGCAACATTTTTAATGTGCAATGGTTGTTCAGTTAGTACTGACCTTCGAAAGAAAGCTGCTCAAATTTGATGATATTCTACTCATAAGTTTGTGAGTTATTGTGCTAAGGGTGATACTAGTTTTGTTATTTTGAAAACAGTGGATCAAAAATAATTTCGTGTTTTAATTTTGCACTACTTTTTGATGGAAATAGATACCGCTCAAACGAAGCAATGGCTTGGGTAGTGTTATAAAGACTCCGTTCCGTCAGAAACAACAAAAAAACGTTGATTTGCAGACTTCAAACTTGGTCGTAGAGTTACCGATGATGGAAGAAACAGTGGACGTCAAAATGGGGTGGTTACACCAGAAAACCTAAAAAAAATCCACAACATGATTTTGAGTGACCGTAAATTGAATTAAATAGCAGACACTCTAAAGATATCAACTGAACGTGTACATCCATCTGGCCCCAAGCGACTATTTTCTGTTCTCAGATCTCAAAAGAATGCCCGCTATGAAGAAATTTTTGTCGAATGAAGACGTGATCGCCGAAACTGGCTTATTTTGAAGCAAAGGGCAAATCGTACTACAAAAATTTTGTCAAAAAGTTGGAGGGTTACTACAGGCAGTTTATCACCCTTGAAGGGAATTATGTGGAATAAAAAAACTAATTTTGCCAAAAAATGTGTTTTACTATGGTAGACCGGGAACTTCTCAGTTGATCTGTTATACTTTTTGATTCAAAAGCTTCGGGTATAAATTATTTCGATTAGTGAACCATAACTTGGAAAACCATTCTATACATGGTAAACCATGGGAATATGGGTGAAAACAGTGCTGTTGAGAAGTTTATCGAAGACAAACTAATGAACGAAAGTTCAGCCTATAGTTTTTTAAGTAAAATAAAAGTTTATTTCACTAATATACCTATATGTTGACATATACACGAATCTGTCTAGTAATTCGTCAATGGTGCTCTATATCTGTGATAACTTATCAGATATATAGAATAAATGACTTGTAATAAAATATTTTTAACAAAGAAATTGGACCCATCTCCAAAAATAAATTAAAAAGTCACTAAAACTTAAAAAAATAATGAAAAACCTTATTTTACCTATCTACTGCACGTATTTTATGCACAATTTCTACTCTATATACACAATTTAGCTCAATATCTACCTAAACCTAGGTATCTATTTACAATATTGCTTTTACTAGTAGCAACTGATTACTTTGAAGTCGGTGCTGAACCTAAAGTTATGTTAATTAAATTTTTTGTATAAATCATAAAATTATATTATTATTTTTGTATTGCTTGGGTTATATATTTAACTAGCGACCCGCCCCGGCTTCGCATGGGTGCAATGCTAATACTAAATTAAATACACTACGGAAAAAATATGAACGTTGTATATAAAAACATAGCGGCCCGCTCCGACTTTGCACGGGCATAAAATATATATGCCTATGTCACTCAATGAAAACATGATTAAAATCGATCCAGTATTTTTGGTTCATTCATTACTGCCCTTGGTCTGCACGCATTAAATTTGGAGTAAGACAATTCCTCTTCCCCTATACTTACTATGAAGATTTCCTGCTATCTTTGGAATATCTAAATTCATACAATTTTTATTACATTACACATTTTTAAACGCAAATTTTAAATTTGTAATATCTCCGAAAATATTTGTTTAATTTACATGCTGTAAGGAACCATATTGATCTATATTAATTGCACACTGTATTTAAGGTACCTAATTCGATAAGGATTAATGCCGTATTGCTTAAAATAGCTTCGTAAATAAGCCATTTTCTCACGTAAAAAGTAAACAATAAAAATAGTTAATGTGGGTTATCCCTAAAAGATAAACATATACCATCGCGGACTTTTTTGTAGACCTTTTTATGGTCTAAAATACTGTAGTACATTAATTTGATCTAACTCGTAGGGTTAGGCAGCGTTTTTGCTAATTGCTAAATAAGCCTAAAAAATAGGTTAATTTACGACATCACGTTAGAAACCTCTAAATTAGCAATGTTGCCTTAGTATATTATGCATGTATTATACATATAAACTTTCCTCTTGAATCACTCTATCTATTGAAAAAAACCGCATCAAAATCCGCTGCGTAGTTTTAACGATTTAAGCGCACATAGGGATATAGGGACAGAAAAGGCGACTTTGTTTTATACTATGTAGTGATATAATTAAGACATGAGGCCTTTTAGCTCTGATCTGACCTCTATACGATTTTCTTTGAATTCTATTTCACTAAATGTGTAGTGTTTCATGCATTAATGAATTTAGCAATTGTTCAAAGCGTTCAACATCCACTAAAATTTTATCAATCAAACAACAAAACTTGAACGACATATATTATGATTGATCATGTAATCACGGCTATAAATTTACTAAAGCGTAAACTTCACTGAAATTTTTAGTCTGACTTGCCTTGTATATGAATGTATGTATATTTTACAGTTGAATGCTTACTTTATAGAGATGGGTACCCATTTCATACGGTTTCCTTGCGCTTTCTTTTCTATTATAGTTCTCCTTTTCAAATCTGCAGATGTACGTTTAATATGACCTGTTTTCAAAGAAGCAAATAGTGTAATTTAATGTCAAAAGTATATCACTATTCCTTCATATATATTTGAAACTTACCAGAAGATGATATGCTTATTTTTAATGTCCGGTTTACACTCTTGTCAGTTCAGACTTATCATTTAACAATCATTATTCACTTTTGATTAATGTAGAAGGTCAGTAGAAACTATTTTTAATTTACATCGATCGATATCTCTCAAAGCTAACTTACTCATATTTTTTTTATAACATCTTTATTAGATACGCTTAGTACAATCTTAATTATTATTATTACAATTAATTTATTACTACTTTTCCTATGTGCTTGGATTAATTAACAAGCAAGACGAGTACGAAAAAATACATCAGTATGTATTCCTCAATTATAAAATTATAATTATTTATTAATTATTAACTTATAGCTATAGTTTACACTAATAATACACACTAAATGTTCACACAAGTTCGTATGATTTTGTTCGTTTCAGTCTCCTGACATCCTGTGCGCTGTCCAGCAGTTGTATTGCTTCCACGTTAGAATGATTTTAAACTTCTTTCGTGTTTCAATGCGAAATCTTCAATGATATTTTCCAATCTTTTGTCCATATGTAGATTTTGTTGACTGCCACTTGCATTTTTTCTATTCCCCTAGGTAGAGATATATCTTTTGCCATAATAACTGTGTCATCAGCAAAAGTTCCAAGAAGTGTTTATTTTGTTGTTGGAATGTCAGCAGTGTAGAGCAGATACAGGAGAGGTCCTAAGACGCTACCTTGTGGAACTCCAGCCGAGATATTTTTAAATGTAACTTACTCATATAAATATCAAACAGTAATCAATTATTTGCCGTTTTTATCAATGACCTCTTCCCATTTTCCTGCCATCAGAGTATGGTGAAAATAACAAGGAAGGGGAAATAAAAAATATATTTTTAAAACACCACTATGCTTACTAACATTTTAGTGGAAATAAAACCATAAATTTTAAAAAGGCCGTATTCAATCAGAAACCTAAGCATTGAGGTTACTAACATTTCCATCACTTGAATAGATGTAAACTTTTTGGCGCTATTTTATATAGATTACCTATATTGTTCCAAGAAGTATAAATATAGTTTTAAAGTATTGAATTGGTTTTATACTACCAATAGTTAATAACTAGTTGTAATATGTGTGCCATGTGCTTTTACACAATAAATAACAATTCTTTTCTGATTCTGAATGTGCTTTATCGTCTGCTGTATATTCATTTGAACATCTTTTTGATTATTCAAAACACTGCCACAAAAAGACTTTAAAAAAACAATATTTTTATTTCGTTTAAACAGCGTTAAAACACTTTGTTAATCTTGACCCACTGTAAGCAAATGCTTCAAATACAGTTTTGCCATCATAGATTAAGTACTAACGTTTCCATCACTTAAATACGTGTAAACTTTTTGGAGCTATTTTGTATACCAGCCTACCATAGTAAAATAATTTTTTTTGGCAAAATTAGTTTTTTTTTATTCAACATAATTTCCTTCAAGGGTGATACACTGATTATAGCGACCTTCCAACTTTTCGATACCATTTTTGTAATACGATTTATCCTTTGCTTCAAATTACGCCTCAGTTTCAGCGATAAACTCTCCATTGGACAAAAATTTCTTCCCAGAGAGCATTCTTTTGAGATCTGAGAACAGAAAATTGTCATTGAGGGCCTGATCTGAAGTATACGGTGGATGAGGAAGCAATTCGAAGCCCAATTCATTGGTGTTTGCCATAGTTTCACTGGCTTGTTACACGACGCATTGTTTTTGTGAAGCAGCACTTCCTTTTTCTTCAAATGCGGACGTTTTTCGGCGCTTTTGTCCTCCAAACGGTCCAATAATGTTATATAATAGTCGCTGATGATGGTCTTTCCTTTTTCAAGATAGTCAATGAAAATTATTCCATACGCATCCCAAAATACAGACCCCATAAGCTTGGCAGCCGACTGTTGCGTTCTCCCGCGCTTTGGAGCGGGTTCATTATGTGCATTCCACTCGGATGACTGTCGATTGGACTTTGAAATGAAATGATGGAACCATGTTTCATCCATTGTCACATATCGATGCAAAAACTCGGGTTTATTGCGCTTGATCATCTTCAAACACTGCTCCGAATCATCTACTCGTCGTTGTTTCTGGTCAAAAGTAAAATCGCACAGAGTCCACTTTGCACGAAGCTTTCTCATACCCAAATATTCGCTAATGATATAATATACACGTTCAATTAATACCTTTAATTGTCGATTATTTAATGTTTTCATCGGTAACAACCCCTTTTGGGCATCCACTGCGTTCACCGTCTTCGGTGCTCATTTGATTTTCCTGGGGCAGTGTCCGGAAACTCGGCATCAAGCCAAGTTTTTGCTTCAAGTATATTTTTCCCTTCAAAATGCAATATTTTATCAACACGCGAAATTCCTTTTTATAATCTTTTTCACAATAACAAAAGTTGCTTCACTCAAAATGCTATAATTCACAAACTAATGATCCGACAGCTGTCAAATATATACAGGCATCTTTTGAGAGTTAAGGCTAGCTAAAAAGCATATGGATTTGATTCTAGTAGCGCCATCTATGTATCAGGATGGGGACATTTCAGTTGACCTGTTATAATTTACATAAAGTAGTATTTCAAATTTAGTCATTTTGTATGTTATCATGTGTATGTTGCCCGAAAGATGGAAAAGCTACAGAAAGTTATAAAATATATTCATTCTCAATAAAAACCTTTTTACAAAGAAAAAAATTATCAGAAAACATTAATACTTTATAGAAAATATCCATTTGACCTTTGGTACATTACCTTAAAACATATAAAAGAATAAAAGGTATATTAAAATGTTCTGAGACCAACTGAAAACCAATTAGAATGCTCAGCGGCTAACTTTCATCTTTCCTTAGGTGTACAACAACATTCATCTACCTTTTCCCGTTCGTACCATTACAACAACAAACGAAAAAATCATCATCCATTAATATCATCACGGAAACTAAACACGTGTTGGTATTAAGTTCGCATCAGCGGATTCTTCCAAATTTACGACCTCTATAATTTGCTTTTTGTGGAAACTAAATAGAGGAGCGGAGTGGCCGGCCAGAAAAGGCAGCACAAAACGGACAGCGGACACATTCCCGTCTCTAATGCATCGTCAGTTTTCGGGGATCTCTTACAAAAATCCAATAAACTAATAAAAGGCCAACAATAACGCGCGAGTCTTTTGTACGACCGATACCCGTCCACCTGGCCCGTCGAAACCAACCGAACGTAAAATTGCCAGAAAATTACCAGAAAAAAAGTTTTTTTTTCGGGGTGAATCGGAGAAAAAAGCAATAAAATATGTTTAACAAGTTTTTGGCCTACCGAGGGATAATTCACAGGGACGGACTTACTTAATTACGATATTATCATCGAAAAACATATAGTCTATTTAAAGTTTATTTCTATATGCGTCACCAAGATGGGTAATGTATTGCCTACCACAATTTGTAAATTTGTTTTAGAATCAGACAATATATTCCTTCTCATTATATTATAGTTAAAAATAAACACAATGCTGTCTGATTAGTTCGAACGCGTAAACGACCGAGCCTGTCAAAGTCGTGCGGTTGTCAGAAGTATGCAAAATTTATGGAAGCAATAGTGATAAGAGGTTATAACTCTAACATTTAGCCTATTCAAAACAGTAGTGACGCACGTGACCTGTCAAAACGTTGCAATGTTGTCATAGAAACTATGAGTTTTAGTACATATTGGCTCTTAGATATAACAAAATTCTAATCTAAATAAAATAATCAAACAAAAATGTTATATTTAAACATTATAATACATGCATATGTTATCGATGAACTTGAAACTACAATTAATTACACAGCCATAATAATTTATAGGTTAGAGTTGTTTTATTATATACACATTCAACTTTTTTCCACACTAATATAGGTAAAGTTCTAGGCGTTTTTTCATATAGTGGTATGAAAGCCTAATCCAACTAATTAACAATTGTGGATCTTAGTAATCTATTTCATTTTCACTAGAGAGCCTATTTATGTTTTACGCTTAGTTTTTGCTTCCTTCGATGCAATGTTTCCTTGTAAAATCTTTATGATATTACTATATTTCCCCTTAGTTTGTCCTGTTACTACCTGTATGTATCTTTCTTGATAAAGCTACATTAAAATAAATGCATTCTCCTTAATGCATTTGCCATATCTGCAAGACAGTATTATTTCTCTCCTCATACATTTTAACCAAATGTTCTTGTATATTCTGAACAATAACACACATGCTCATAAAGCTTTCACAATCTGTAATACAATTTCTTACAATTAAATTATATTAATTTTATACAAATCTTTAGTTGTTTCCTCTTTCATTACGCTGTCTTGGTAATTATCAACATTGAATTTTAAACCAAAATTCATAAAGTTTTGTGCAATCACTGTCACTTTCAGAAACACTAATCATGTTCAGTTATTAACTTTGCTGTTTATTTCCAATCTAACAAAAACTTGCTCAAGATTCTCCCATTTGTTAATTTCTTATTCAATGATATTTTCGACAATACATCCTTTCATACATCCAGATAGTTCTCTTTGGAACATCTTCCTGGACCTGAATATCTATTGTAATAATTCTTTGCAATACCCTATATCAACTCAATTGGATTAAAATTGCAGTAATAGGGAGGAGGACGTAATATCTCTATGGCCATAACGCTCAGCAATATGATCTACCATGTATCTTTTCTCAAGCTTATTTCTAAAAAGAAAATTACATAAAATGCAACTGAATATTTCAATTATATTTAGCGAGTAAAAATTCGACATAGTTCATTATTTAACATTGTTTCCTCGAAACTTATTTTATGTACTTTAAGCCATTCCTTAATTGCAGCCTTTGTTGATGCACTTGTTGGAATTTTCTCTACCAACGTACTATGAAATTGTACATTGTACATTACACTAAATGGTGGTTTCTCCAAGTTCTCTAGAAGTTGATTTTCAATTCAATGCAAAGACAAGTTATGATTAATTTCTCTATGGTAGTCATCCTTGTCAAACACTAATTCTGCACCAAGAATAAAACCATTTCTGTTTCCAGCATAAAGAACTATCTGTCTGCAATTAATTATTGATAAATGTTATGACTAACAAAACCTAATCGATAGTTACTCGTACGTTTACTTCTTTACTTCAACTTTCCATCAACGACCCAATATATCATTCTGAAATATTCATGTCTCATTTATTTATATAAATTGATATAATAATCCTTCTTTGATTATGTTATATGTTTTTAAAAATTGTATTCTTTTTTAAACCAATCACTGGAAGTTCCATTAAGCACCTTCGTGGTTTATATTTACATCACTTAAATCCTATATTACCCTAGAATGTATGAACGGAGGTTCTGAATCCCTGAAAGAGCTGTATATCTTTTGGCTTTTTATGTATACTTGCCAGACTAACAATTTTCTCTGATATTAAATTGTATTTAATTATGTTTCGATTGAAAAACTACTTACGGTTTTTATACATTTCGTATATTTAATATCTGAAACATCAAGATGATCTTGATTCGTCACCTGTTTCGCATAAACAAGGTTTTTTTTTGGTGAATTAAAGGTTATATTGTTTTTTTATTTTTTGAGATATTATGGTCACCGTGTCCGTACTAATATTTAGAGCAGCTGCAATGCGCAAAAAAATATTTTCAATAAAAACCGGGGCGACAGACGGTTAAAACAACGTTTGTCGGTTTATAATCCGTATTTATAATATTTTGAAGAATTTTGAAGACGTTTGATAAACGGACAACTTTTGCAGGCTCCTTTGGTTACATGTTCGAATTTCTATAACAGCATTCTATCTCTTTTTAAATAGAGTAAAATGGAAAGCAAAATATTGTCTGACTGTAAAACCAATTTACAGCTTTTAACAGATACATATTGGTCAAGTGTTTCATTAATGTTTTGAATTGACTATATAAACTATCGATCTATATATTAATCGATGGAAACGCTCAAATTTCAAAGGTCCGTACAAAGTTTTCACATATTTTTTATTTGAAATAATCAGATATTTGGGTATAATGTTATTGAAGTTATTTCAGTTTGCATTTTAAGCACTATCTATAGCATATGTAATGGTATGTGTAATGGTTAAAGTCTTTATCTACCAAATGATTCCCGATGGGGACAATAACTTTTTGTTGTTGTTTAGTTAAGACGCGCTCCTTATTTTCAATCATTGTTTTTGTATTCCTATTTTTCCTCATGCGGCTGCAACTTTACTTGGCCTACACATTGTAATATAAAATAAAATAACTGCGTAATTTATTGAGTAAATATCTAACACCAGAAAGAGAAAAATAAAATATTTTTAAACCGGCTTGGTGGCGCAGTGGTAAAGGCGATGGGACGGTCCTCCTACTGTTGCGATAGCCACGGGTTCGAATCCTGCTGGGGAATGGTTTGTGATTGTTTAAAATTTCTGAATATTCTAGGCAAGAGTGTAAAATCCGACAGGGAAAATGATCCCAGTCACGCCAGTAACCAGGCTGGGTAAGACCGGATGTCTTCTGGGATGATATCTAAAGTTGGTAACGTGCCAGTCGGTAGGCTTAATGCTGAGTGAGGATCGTGGTTCGGAGCCCTCGTTAATCTTTAGGCCCAGTCAGACTTTGCCCTGTCTGGCTATAAACTTTTCACACCAATGGGACACGCGCTTGCAGAGCAGTGCTTTTCAGCAGAGCGCGAATTTCAAAGAAGTTGGAAAATAGCTCGAATGGTTTTGCTCAAAGAACAAACAGTTTTTTTTGGGATGGCATCCATAAATTGCCTGACATTTGGGCAAGATGTATAAATTCAAACGGCCAATACTTATAATAAATAAATGTTTAAATTTTCTTGAAAATTATATAGTTTTTTTATCCAAAAAAAAACAGGTAATAAATTTCCGGTACCCCTATAATGCCATTAAAAGCTTAATTGGGGGTTTTGTAATGTAACATTATTTTCAACCCGGTTTTTATTTCGTCGATAAATTAATTAAGTCCAACCCTGTATGATTTTATCAGAAAAACTTCGTTCGACTCGAACGCAGCGCCCCATAAGCACCATCGCACACTACAAATCGCACCGTAGTGTTTCTAATTGCGGGTAGAAATACAAATACGTGTGACTAACGAGTAACGCTCAAGTTCATTGATGAGTTGCCAGTACGAGGACTTGCACAATGGTTTACGTTACGGGGTGATCTGGAGGTCCTCGAGCCAGCGGCTGGTTTTTGACGCTTTTGTCTGTTCACACCATTTATTTTCTTGCAGCATATTTTACGGTTATTTAAAATTTAAGGAGTGCGCTTCTTATTTTGTCGAACTGCATCAGAGAGCACCGGGTGACACTTCTACAACGGAATGGATTGGATCATTCTTTTTTGTCGGATATGATAAGTGGTTTTACCACACAAAGAAACGACCCATATGATTTTGCTTTCTTTGGTGGACATGTGCAATTTAACCCAAAATGTATAACAATTAGAATAATACAGAATTTAAATTAGTTATTCTACTGTAATTAAGTAATATTAAGATGTATGTTCATTCCAAATTCCTTCCCGGATGATAAATGGTCAAATGCAATGTGTACCTTAATTCATCTTATTATTACATTAATATAAAACACAGTTTCATAAATATCGTCTTAAAATCGTCTAGAATTTGAAAAAATCGTTTCTCTTAACAAGTAAACAGGTTCAGTAGAATTTGAAACTTGAATTTGAATTGAGATTCAATTTGAGATAAGATGCGAGCGTCCATCCTACATCAGAACAAGTAGCGAAAACAACAATCAGAATTGATCTTTGCAAATAGTATGGTATTCTCCAGGAGACAAAACCGGTTTTACAATATTATGGAATTACCAACACTAAAAGAGAAAACACCCAAACCCTTCCCTCAATCAAGCACCCAAGGATGGACCTATAATAACCCCGACATAGATACTCGACATAGATACGCCACAACTGGCATTACTACAAGTGCTTCAGTTTAAAAAAGTCCGCGGGTTACTCATGCTTCATGGTTTATGTGGAGGAGAACATTCAGCTCGAATCAGGCAATCCGCTCGAAAGAACTTTCACGAATATAACCATAGTAAGGTTCTTCCTTGGCGCCTTAGAACACGTAAACAATTTGACCAAAACCCTACAAATCCACAAACCAACTACGACAATCCTAGGTCCACTGTTGCCCGCAAAATTTCTCTATCCCGAAACCGAAGCGACATCACCAAAAACTAGATGGTTCTTACTGGTCAATCTGGAATAAGAAAAAAAAAGTCGACGGCCTCTTCTTTCTCCCCGTTAGTTTTTATCACTTCACCACCTGCCGATCCTGCCGAGAGTATACTAAACGTTGCTGGTGTAAACTGCTGTCTGTAAAAAATTGATTCATCAATTGTTAAACTGTTGTAAAGTCGATTGGATTTAATGTCGGTTTTTATCCAATAAATCCTGCAATTCATTGCCTCTTACTTTTTTCGTCCTTCCTATCGGTCTTCGTCTTTAACATCAAAATCAGCGCTCTTGAATCGTCGGGACCTAAATTGACAGTTCGGATATGATTCGAAAATATAATGTTGGGACTTAAGTAATGAAATTTAATAGTTAGCATAGTTATACAATCAGAATAGACTCGTTCCATTGTCATATATATGCCAGCACAATATTTCAAGATATTCCCTTTAATCAAATTTACTATTGCTACGGCTATTTTGAAGATTATAAAAAACGTTGCTTAAATGTATTGAAATCAAACGAATTAAATTAAAATTCTTCATTTGTTTCCAGCAATACCCTCTTTTGTGTGTTTCCAGCAATACCCTTGAATTTCATCCAAGCAGAAGAGTGTTATTATAGAGAGTGTATAGATTTCTACATATCTAAATAGTTGTTGCCTGTATATTTTCGTCGGCCTGCATCTCTACTATAGTAATTCTTTGTCACCTTCCATAACAATTCGACTTGATTAAATATGTAGTGATAGGGAGGAAGACGTTACACTCTGTGGCCATATTACTCAGCCATCTGACCTACCATTTTCAGGCCTTTTTTTGAAAAATAATTTACATTGAATACAATTATACATTTTATTTATATTTAGCAAGTAAAAAATTTAAAATAATTCATTCTTTAACCTGGTATCTTCAAAACTCAATTTATATTTTGCTTAATCATAGCCTTTACCGACCATAAGTCATGACCACTCATACCCTTATGTTTTCTAGGGGCCCTTTCCATACTAAAAGTTAATAGTTGTCTAAGTAATTGTATTAAATTATTTTGATATTAAAAAGAAGCTACTCACTGTTTTTATATACTTCATAAATTTAAACTTGAACGGAGTTAACGTCAAGATATGTAAATACTTTCTTTTTAGTGAATCCAAAATTATACGGTTTTCCTTAAATATGAGAAATTTTAGTTATAGTGCACTTATTAATATTTAGTACAGCTGTAGTACAATAAAAATATTTCCAGTAAAAAGCCCAAAAGCTTAATATCTAATAGTATCAATACTTACCCCTCTACCGTATTTTACTAGTAGAAATGGGCCCCTATTTCCTCGTTCCTGATCGAACTTATTGACTAGAGACGTAATATGACTATGACTATGGACTATTTATTTGGCCTTGGCATTTTCATCCAAAGCAATTAAAATATTAAGAAGCGATTTGAAATGTATCGAAATAAGTAAAGCACTAAAACAACGTTTGCCAGTTTTTAACCTATTATCACTAATGTTTTGAAGAATTTTACAGTATAGACAACCAAATGACTTTTATAGACTGATTCGGTTACATGTTAGAATTTGTCAGCCGGCACTGTATGTCTTTTTAATTGTAGTAAAATGAGAAGAAAAATATTGTCTGTTACTTAAACGATTTTAAAAACCTCAATAGGAAATACATTATACATCTTGATGATGTGACTTCTCTGCTGTTTTGGGTATACTGTATATCTCTGGAATATTACCTTAGAACGGAATAGAGAACAGAACTTACACTAAAACAGTTAACAAATTAGCTATAGTCTATTCAAAGTTTTTTTGTACATACGTCATCAATATGTTTAATGTATTGCCTGCCGCAATGTATAAATTCGTTTCCGAATCGGACAATATTTTCCTTCCCATTTTATTCTAGTTAAAAAAAGACATAATGCTGTTTGATTAGTTCGAACACGTAAACGAATGAATCTGTCAAAATCGTTCAGTTGTCAAACGTATGTAAAATTCTTGAGAGCAATAGTGATAAGAGGCGATAACTCTAACCTCTAAACTATTGTGGGTGTATAATTAATCGTAGTTTTTAGATGTACTGTGATGTAAAAATAAATTATATTTGGTAACATTTTTGTTTATTTTCTATATCAATTATTTTATTTACATTAGAATTTTGTTGTATCTCAAAGCCCAACTGACCTAAAACTCACAGTTGATGCCACAATATTGCGAGGTTTTGACGCCACAAATTTAGATGACGTATGTACAAAATAACTTTGAATATACGTATAGATTTATTTCAATTTAGAATTATTTCCTCAACCTTATTTATATACATAATTGCAGAACTAACAAAAATTCATTTCGTATATTTTTTTTTCTTTATGTAAGTATTACGAGCGGTCCGAATTTTTCCAGGACGCTATATATATTGAAAAATAATACAAAACCAAATGATTCATACCCTCTTGTTTACCAACGCCCAATTATTTCCGCCGGCACTAAGCCTAATCAGTGCTGACGTTCAACACGTGACAGGAAAGCGATTTTTAAAAAGAACCCGTCGTTTCCTAAAAGCAGCAAAAAACATTTTTGATTTCTGGTATATTCCTTAATCCAGGCTTAGCGTAACAATGGCCCACGGTAATGTATTCAATATTAGTGCCATTTCCAACACATATTGCCCTTTTTGATCGGATTATATGGTCTATTGTTCGAGGCATTGTGGCAAATCCCCAGTTTACCTTATATTTTTCACATATTGTGTTTAGATCTCGTTACACGTAGCCTGTTATTACTGTCTTATTATTGGACGGAGAGAAGATAAATGGGATGGAGTTACATTATCGGGGAATTATTCGATACGGCGCGTTCTTTGATACGAATGTCCTTCGGGCACTTACGCTGCACCAGTATTGGTTTACGGTACGAACCTCATTAACCTTATAAGAAATTGAAATCGCATTATAAGAGCATGTTACTGATAGGTTTTGTGAAAATACGTAATAAAGTATTAAATCCTGCAGAGTTTAAAATTTATTTATGTTTTTCTTTTGTACATTTGCAGGATTGGAAATAATCTTTAACCGTAATGATAATAATTTTGATATATATGACGAAGTAAAACTCACCCCTGCATAATTGCTTCTTATTCTTTAGAATGAAAAGTAATGTATATTACTGTACGTTTAATAGTCATTAATTAGTCATGTTTAATAATTATATTTTATCTTATTTTTGATGAAATTTCGGTCATATTTTTTACAGTATACGACTCAACGGGACCAATTAAACATAATTGCACTATGATAGCTTTTACTAGCCTTGACAGCTATCGACTGAAAACGACTATCGATAATTTTACAATTTTTTTCTATCAACTTTTTCAGTGGCTACTTTCGGTTCGACTGATTTAACTACTTCTTACTACCGACTGTTTCAGTCGTATACTTTCAGTTACTATTTCAGACCAGCTAGTTTCATTCAACTGACCTTAAAATTAATGTGAAATTTATGTTTACACAGATTTATGTGTAATATATATGGTTTTATGTTTTGTTTGTACTATGAGTTATACTATGATTGTAAAAACAGTATATTGTAGATTTATATGACAGCATTTTGGAACTCTATTTTTCTAGATTATTTAATAAAGAAATAAGGTAAAAAACATTTTGATTGATAGATAGTAAAATAATTTTTACTGTATCTATGTTATGTCGGCAACTATTGGGACTTTTTTATTGACTTTCTTGGACGTCAGAATAATATATTTTCTTTATATTTTTACCTTTATTTGGATTTACAACGCAAAAATAACAATCTGTATGATGGTCACTTAGTTCCCTCCAAATCCTAGGATGTTCAGTGTTGTAGTAATATTAGCGATTATTGAAACATAGTAGAAAGTTGATCTGAATAAATGCAATTTAAAATAGTTAAGGACTGTTAGTACTTGGGATAGTTTGCGCATATTTTAATATCGCAATAGACCGATATAAGTTAATTTAATTAATATGAACTATCAAATAAATTTTGAAACAAGTTTGAGTAGCATAAAATTATTCATTTTGGTCTACTGTGGGAAAAACATGATTAATTTAATAAATCGTTAAACCACTAATACCTATAATTAGCTGTGGATAATTTTGCTAATATCACACGTCAAGAATAATCAAATTAACCTCAACACTTATAAAATTACCCTTGCCATGCCGTTATTGTTATGAGCTTAAATAAAGCTCCGAAATCGATTTCGAATTTATCCACGGATAAAGGTCCAAAATAAATAAAACTGTCCGGTACAGATTACGTCTTTAACCGTGGATTGATTGACATTTCCGATTTCAGTTTCCATTGCCGGAAATCAGATTCGAGGTCTGCGTCAACGGTCGGCAATTCATGTCAACCTGTTTCAGATGCGTCCCGAACTTCTGAAAATTCATTTTCGCATTTGACGTTAGTTTAGCCGTCGAATGTGTAGCATAAATATAAGCTTATACAGATTTATTTGACGTACAATTAATGTCGTCGTTGTAGCTTATAAGCACAGATTAATGTACTTCTTAAAATCTGTTTTTTCTTATAATTGCCACTCTTAATATTTAGTATTAAGAAAAATGTTTATAATGATACAGCACAAAATAATATATACTCAATTCAAAATAGCAATACGAAAGGTCGCAATGTTGCCGCAGCTACTCTGAGTTTTAGTACATGTTGGCTTTGACATATAACAAAATTTTAATATAAATAAAATAAGTGAACAAATACTCTATTATATATAATTTATTTTAACATTATAATGCATCTAATACACATATTATCGAAGAATTTAAAACTACAATTAATTATATAGCCGCAATAATTTATAGGTTACAGTTGTTTTATTATATATACATTAAACTTTTTTCCACATAGTATAGATAGGGTTTTAGGCGCGTTTTTTACGTAGTGGTATCACCCGAAGGCTTAATCTACATAATTAACAATTGTATATCTGCAGTGTACTATATATATGATAGATATGACGCATTGAACATAACAATAACCCATGGCTCCTCCAAGTACTTTAAAAGCTGATTATCAACTACTGCAAAGACAAGTTATGGTTCATTTCATTATGGTAGTCACCCTTGGACTTAGAGAAACGCCAATTCTGCACCAGATGTAAAACTATTCCTGTTTGCAACATGAAGAACTATATGTCTGCAATGAGTAAATGTTATAACTAACTAAACCTAATCGATAATTATTCGAACATTTACCTTTTCCAACAACTTTTGTTGCCTTTACACTATATTTATTAACATCCTTCCATGAGCAACCCAATGAACCTTTCTGAAATATTCATATCTCATTTAAATATATAAATTGATATATTTCTTCCTTGATTTTGTTATATGTTTTTAAAAATTGTATTATTTTAAAAGCAATCTCTGGGAGTTCCATTAAATCCCTTCGTGGATTATCTTTACATAACTTAAATCCTATATTATCCAAAAATATATGAATGGATGTTCTACATCTCTCAAATAGCAGTATATCTTTTGGATCTTTATGGATACTTTCCAGACTAACAATTTTCTCTGAAATAATTGTATTAAATTATGTCTCGATTGAAAAAACTACTTACTGTTTTATACATTTCGTATATTTGATCTCTGAAGCATCAAGATTGATCTTGATTCGTCACCTGTTTCGCATAAACACGGTTTCTTTTTGGCGAATTTAAGGTTATATTGTTTTTAATTTTTTGAGATATTTTAGCGACTGTGAGGTACTTCAACTCTATCTAACTTCTGTGTATTCTTCTGAATATTCTTCGATCAGTTGTATTTCGAAAATAATGTCCATAATTTTGTTACCCTAAGCATAACCTTAGTTACCTTTGATGAATCAAATATAATCAGCTTCATTTATAGAGAAATAAATATAGACTACATCATACAATGTGTTCTTGCACTTACCATGATACCTAGAGAGCTTGATAATTATTCTCATTCCAAATTTAAATATAGGAAAATGTACTAGCTGATTGGAAGAACATCATTATCATCACTGCTTAATAAATTTTTATTATATAAGCAAATACTGAAACCTATATGGACATACGGAGTTCAATTATGGGGATGTTCTGCAAAGAGTAACATAAATAAATTACAAATTTTTCAGAACAAAGTCCTGAGAGGTATTGTGGGTGCACCCAAATACTATAGGATTGATACCTACATCGAGTTTTTTAGATACACACAGTCAGTCAAGAAATCAAGAGAATTGCAAGGGGCATGAGGAAAGACTCCATTCTCATTCGAATATTGAAATATTGCAACTATTCGATACCACCAGAACAGGACACAAACTCAAAAGAATCAAACCATCTGATCTGATGTAATGTTGTGTAGTGATGTCCATAAATTAAAAAATTCCGCAGTGACATGTATAAACATTATTTCACCAGAGGCTGAGTTAGGCCCGATGGGTCCTCCTAATTATATACTTAAATTTAAGTTATGAAAAAGACAAATTGTAGGTTAGACGGAAACGACTAGTAACAATGTATTAATTAAATAATAAAAAAAATCCCAAATTTACTAATCTGTTTATAACACAGTGAGAAGGAAGTTTAATTGCTTTAAACTTTCAAGAAGTGTGATTAAATCAACCGATATCAACAAATATCTAAATGTTTCACTCAAGATCTGTTACTACTTACCAAGCAGATAAATCTAACTAGGAAAGTTTCTATTATCTACCAAATAAAATAACACTAAAATGAAAAACTCTCGAAAACTTCAATATTTTACGTAACTTTTTAAAATGATTAAAACATTTAAGCAAGAAACTGTCTCGTTATTCTAATGCAATTTAAAGTTCACTTCTTGATTGGTTTTTCATCGATCTCCAATTTTATGTCTCTTGATTTACATTTAAATGCACGTTGTCCATTACTAAAATTAATGATTAATAATTTTTGAGGGTCCATAATTTTATTTAAATTAAACTGACTGGAGGTTGTTAAAATTAAAGGAAAAAATATTTGTTAATTTATCTATAATAAAATTAAAACATTATAACTAATGATATTCATTGAGAAAATGATGGTTGAGATGATTCATTTCAACGTGTTTCTTTTATTTTTATCTCCCCTAAAAGACAGATTCTTTAAAACATTACAATAGGTATTCGTTTTATTAATGATGTAATTTTCAGAACTATTTTTCAACTTAGTTAAATTTTCAGATGTGTTGATGAAAAAAAATGAAAGTCTTAAATCAGGTGAATTTGGAACGAGTTAATCACGAAATGGTGAATATTTTCTGTTACTTCTGAGATATAACTTTATGTGATAATCTGCAAACTATGTTCGATCTCTGTTGTCAATATGTTGATGTCAAAGGTTTATATTGCCAATTTGTCTGAGTTCTGTCTTAATACTCTCTGTTTTCCTTATCGACACCAAATATAAATACTAATTAAAGCTGTAAAGCTATCTATAAAACAGGTCGTAAACCACATGCTCTGGAAAAAGCCTAGTTCTTATATACCCTCTAATTTATCCTATATATTATTCATGTATAAGTTTATTTACTGCCGAAAGATTTAGACACACAAATTTTCAAACAATGAAATGAACAATCGCTATTAATTACCTATTAAACCGTTTCATTTAGTTTATTTTAGATTTAACATGTAAAAATATCCTAATATAAAAATTATGTAACAAAATTGTTATGAAATATAATTTATTTTAATATTATAGTACATCTAATGCATATATTACCGAAGGACTTATGCTATAGTTAATTGAACAGCCACAACAGTGTGTAGGTTAGAGATATTTTATTTCATTTACCTTAAAATATCTTCTAAACCACTACTTCCTAATACTTTTGCTTATCTGTAAAACTGTTAGTCTCGCTCTTCTATATTTTGCCCAAATGCTCATATATATTTATCCATATTGTTATACTATATTAACAATATACCCACCTTTAGTTGTTTCTACTCTTATAAACCTGTCTTGATATTGTCAGCATTAAATCATAATCTCACATTCAGAAAGTTTCATTCACACACTGCTACATTCTGAGCCAATATTCAAGTCAATAACTGAGTTATTAATTTGTCAATTTTTTTTTCTGTATATCCCATGGAATTCGTTCAAAGGGAACGATGTTGTTATAGACAATCTTTTTCCACATTCCGTGACAATTCAATTTTAATGAATATGCACTGGTACATAGGCAGACATTGCCCTCTGTGACTATATTGTTTAAATATCTAAACTACCGTGTATCCCTTTACTAAAAAATTAAATTACAGAAAACACGATTAAACATTTCACTCGTATTCACCATGGTTTTCTTGGGTGAATCGAACGTATTAGTCTTCATTTTTTAAGCGATGTTATTTACAGTAAACACACTAATATATAGCGCGGCTGCAACCCGCTAAAACATTTTTAATAAAATTGTAGGGACTTATATTATTTTATATTATCAATAATTACCTCTCTAACGGAAATTATAAGCAAAAGGGCAGCTCCATTAGCTCGTTCCTTTTCGAAGTATTTTATTAAAGTCCCAATCAATTTGTGACCCTGTATATCTATTATTTTCGCCATTTTGAAACGAAATGATATCATATATTACGGAGGGATTTAAAATCAAAATAATCAAAGCGCTAAAATAAGGTTTGTCAGTTTTTAATCCGTAGTAATAATAACTAATATTTTGAATATTTTTTTTTAGTTTGTCAAACGTATATAAAATTATGTTTTAACTATAAATTTTTGGGGCGTATTAACTGTAATTTTTAGATGTACTATAATGTTAAAGTAAATTATGTTTGATAACATTTTCGTTCAATTATTTTGTATGATAAAGCCAAACTGAACTAAAACTCAGAGTTGATGCGGCAACATTGCGATGTTTCGACGTCACAGATATCCATGACGCATTACTAAAAAAATTTTGAATAGAATATAGTAACTGATAGTAAAAATTAGAAAAACAGTCGGACCGAAAATAGCAAATGAAACAGTCGATAATAGAAAGTCGCTAATTACTATATCGCTAATACTAATCAGTCGATAGATCCCAACGCTAGTGTTATCCATGAAACCTAATATTTAATTCCTTAAAATCAATTTTCCAATCGCAAAACTCGATTTCGACTTTTTTAAATTCGTTAATAATTTAAGATCAAAGATCTTATCCTGGAACTATCTCCGGACGATCCATTCCGGACGCAGCAACCGACAGAATTTAATCTTCATAACTAGGCAAATCTTCGCGATAGTTCTGCGACAGTTCGACAATAAGAACGCGAAATAAAGCCGCTTACGTCCCGGAGAGCCTTTCAGGCTATTTCGGGCGATTTTAATTTGATTAAATTATTTACTCCGGAACCGTGTTACAGCAAATCCGCATGAGTAGGTCGTTAATGAATGAAGGATCTGACATCGTCATATAATTGCATAATTAATGCGACAGCTGTCTTTATGACTAGCTAACAACCGAATGAATCGGTTAAGTTTAGAAGATGTCGGTGGTAATTGTTATTTATTGAGGAATTTCAATTAACTCACTTGTTTTTGTCGTTTTGTCCTTTATATAACAAGTCAATTGAAAAGCCCCCGGCCTACCATAGTAAAACACATTTTTTTGGAAAAATTGGTTGTTTTTATTCAACATAATTCTCTTGTAGTACGATTTGTCCTTGGCTTCTAAATAGGCCTCAGTTTCGGCGATTAAATTTTTAATCGACGAAAATTTGTTCTCAGCGAGCATTCTCTTCAGATCTGAGAACAGGAAATAGTCGCTGGGGGCCAGATCTGGAGAATATGGCGTATGAGGAAGCAATTCGAAGTAAAAATAATTCATGGATTTTTGCTATCGTTTTCACTGACTTGCACTTCAGCACTTTCTATTTCTTTAAATGCGGCCGTTTTTCGGCAATTTTGTCCTTCAACCGGTCCAATAACAATATGCAATAGTCACTCTTGATGGTCCTTCCATTTTCAAGCTAGTCAATGAAAATTATTCCATGCGCATCCCATAATACAGACGCCATAACCTTGTCAGCGGACTGTTTCGTTTTCCCAAGCTTTGGAGCGGGTTCGTGTGAAGTCCACTCGAATAACTGTGGATCGGACATCGGAGTGAAATGATGGAGCCATGTTTCATGCTTGTTATATATCGATGCGAAAACTCGGGTTTATTACGTTTAATAATCTTCAAATACTGCTCCGAATCATCAACTCGTCGTTGTTTTTGATCAAAAGTGAGCTCGCGTGGCACCCACTTTGCGCAGAGCTTTCTCACACATAAATATTCGTGAGTGATATGACGTACATGTTCAGTTGATATCTTCAGAGTGTCTGCTACCTATTAATTGCTTTCTGCATTCTCTATCATTCAATTTCAATTTACGGCCATTCAATATCATTTTGTGGATTCTCTAAATGCTTTCATCGGTAACAACCTCTTTTGGGCGTCCACTGCCTTTACCGTCTTCTGTGCTCATTTCACCACGTCTAAACTTAGCTACCAATCCTTGATGGTGGATTTTCCTGGGCCAGTGTCCGGAGATATGGCATCAAGCCAAATATTTGCTTCAACTCTTTTTTTTCCCTTCAAAAAGCAATATTTTCTCAACACGCGAAATTGCTTTTTATCCATTTTTTTTCACAGTAACAAAAGTTGCTTCACTCAAAATGCTAATTCGCAAACTAATGATCCGACAACTGTAAAATTTATACAAGCATCTTTTGAGTGTTCGGGCTAGCGTCATATATGTCTTTGTCGCCGACAACACACTTATCTACCCCAAACCCGAAGCGACACCAGCAAAAGACCATTTAGTTTTAGCTGGTCATTCTGCAATAAAAAAAATAACCATCATTCAGTTCAGACGTGCCACCATCGACTGCCTAAGCCCCATTTTTTTATATAACTTCAATAAGTAATGGCCACTAAATGTAAACACCAGAGTTTGATTTCGTTTTACCTCCATCCAGCCAAGTAATACCCTAAAGACTTTTTAGGATCGATGCACAAATATTAAAAATACAACACAGGTCTATTATAACATAAAATTAATTTTAAAAGCAATTTCCGGTAAACAAAAAGCCACTAGATGCTCTGGTAACTTTACCAATAGTGCCAATCTCATTTGGCCACAGGCGCAACATAATTCAAAATATAACACATCAGAACAGATTAATTATAACATAAAATTAATCAATTTCAATCAATTTTCCGGTAAACAAAAATCCACTACATGCTTTGGTAGTAATAGAGCCAATCTCACTTATCCACAGGCGCAACACAATCCTGAGTGTTCATTTCTAACCTTATATGCCTTGCAACACACTCAAATAACGTTCATTGATGCAACATCAACGATTTTCTGTGAGTTGTAATCAATTTCTGTGTTTTCATTGAAAGCAGCACAATGGGAAGTCATTATGAAATTATGAAGGTCACGTTTATGGAATGAAAACAAGGCTAAGCGTTACAACGATTATATTATAATGTGGTATGGTTCGAGGAACCATCGTTTACACTGTCTTCTAAAAGCGGTCGGGTTTATGCATGTCGATTCTCAGAACAAGCCATCGATCCGGATAGCTGCTATTTCTACACTCAAGCATGGCGGAGGTTTCGTTAATATTTGGGCACCAATATCGAGGTATTCACTGGCGTCATTGCGGTGAATGCTTGACTATCCTCTCTATTACCCTGGTATGATACCCTGACTCCTGATTGACGAAGAAATTTATTTTCAAAAAGTGTTTCGCATCCAGTGGAGAACTTGAAATTATAACAGGTGAATCTACTCGTAGCCCTTCAGACCCTCGTTGGGGTCAAAGGAAATTATGTCGATAGATAAAATCAATTTTTAACAGAAAATCACAGTATTTCATTGTCAAGTCCGAAATTATTCATACATTTTAACTAAATGATATAAAAACATATATATTTAAAATAATTACGAAGAGTTTTAGGACAAAATATTGCCCTCTAAGAGTGTTTGAAAGGATGTCTTACATCCCTCAAAAATCTGCAGGTCCCTAACTCTTTTATGAATATTTATCAGACTGACAACTTTCTCTAAAATAATTTTACTAAATTATGTTTATATCGATAAAGTAGTTTGTGTACTTACTGATCTTATGCATTTCGTATATTTGGTCTCGAATAGAGCCAATATCAAGATGGTCAAAATTCGTATAATTCTTCATTTTGTAAGGCAAGTTATATACAGTACCCACACTAATATTTAGCGCGGCGGCAACCCACTAAAAACATTTGCAATGAAATGCTAAGGACTTATATTATTTAATATCATCAATAATTACTACTCTCTAAAGGAATTTACCAGCAAAAGGGGGTCTCCATTATCTCGTTCCTTTTCGAAATAACCTATTAAAGTCGCAATCAATTTGTGACCCTGAATATCTATTGTTTTCGACATTTTCAAACAAGGTGATATGAAAATAATATATAATCAAAATATGTATGAAGAGTTTTAGGACAAAATATTAGTAACAAAAGTATACAGTGCTGCGAAAGTAAATTGCAATTCCTGTCGTAAAATAACGTTGCGAATCTTTTGTGATCCGGGTGGGTGTAAAACTTTCTAATTGTTCCCTAAATTCAGAAAGGCCGGCCGGCACGTGACAGGACTTCCTGGCTAGGTCTGTTCATGAAGTCGACAAAATGAGAAGTTTACACCCTTCGCTAATACACCCTATATGCTCAGCTGTAAATATACACTATGTTTCGTAACAAATCCTAACCCTGTGTGATAAAAACGAAATTATCGACACTGTTTCTTTGCTGTTAATGTTGATGAAACTACTCAAGTTAGATTTTATCAAGCTATTCAATAAAACTACTTAGTTAATTGGTAAAAAACAGTAGACATATAGGTCTAACTCGTAGCACTTTTTGCAGAAAAATAGTTTATTTGACGATTCATTCATTTTTTCTGCATTTAGGAGCATTTCGATCACATTCCCTTGAATCCATGGTTGAGATGAATCAGTTTCGATTGATTTTAATAATTCATAATGGATAACATTTGATAGTATAATAAATTGGGGCTACTAAGGATACAAAAGAGTTACAATTAACTCTATCTCTTCATCTAATCTTCATGAACATGTCAATTTGAGATAACATAGATGGAACAAAAAGAAGGTGAACATAAAAGGAAGAAAGGGACGCGTGGCTTGCTCATATTTTTGATTCACATAAAAAAGGAGAAAAAGAAACCTTCTCCTCTTGTTTAGCAAATTGATTAATAAATAAGATCGTGAGTAATTCTTGTAACATACTCAATCAAAGAGTTGACTTTCACGTTATTTTTAAATGTAATTTAATGAACAAATTAAAAATACCTACAACAGTGAGTAAGAAAACGCCAAGTAATCTTCTTGCATGATAACGCTCGGCCATACCTTGCAGCAGTTATAAAGGATAAAACAGATAAAGCATGCAACATGTTTAGAGGATAAGTTATATTGAAGAATGATTTCGGATTAGGCACATACATATACATTATTATTCCTGTAGAACTAATAAGACAGCACAAAATCTAAATGTTGCTAATTTTGTTCAAGTTTTCTTCTTATTTTCACTCGATGTACTTAAATAGTACGTACTATCATTAGAAAAGAAAGACAATATAGTTGTCTAAGTTAACTTTATGCAATATAGTGCAGATGAGAGTAAAACAACTCACCAATAAGTGTTAATTGACCAAAACTGCACATGCGCATTTGTTCTAATCTATTCTGACAAATTTCACAAGCTACGTATCCTTTTTCATATATGCCTTGTTGTTCACGAGAGTTGCAGTTAGAAGTAATTTACAGGTTAATTTTATATTCACACTTTGTTTTGGTAAAAAATCAGACGTCCCTTCTTATCGTCCTATAAGCCTGTTACCTGTCATTTCAAAACTTTTCGAAAAACTATACATTAATACATTAAAATTAATCGCATAGAAGAGAAACATTATTCCAGACCATCAATTAGGCTTCCGTAATAAACTCAGAACAACAGAACAAATACATAGAGTAGTCTACCAAATTAACAAAAACTTAAACGATAAATAATATATCTCCGCTGCATTTCTCGATATTCCTCAGGCCTTCGACAAGGTGTGGCACACTGGACTGCACGTTAAATTGAAAAAGCTTTTGCCCCATTACGCACTTTCAATTGCTGAAATCGTACCTCTCAGACAGACATTTTTTTGTCAAACACGATGACGAATACACTGACCTACAGCCCATATATTCGGGTGTTCCGCAGGGCAGTGTTCTCGGTCCATTGCTATATTTTATGTATACAGCAGACCTACCGACCTCACGAAACACTACTGTTGCAACATAGGCTGACGATCCAGTGGTTTTATAATCACACGAGAATTATGGTTGAAAACGTGGCGTATCAAAGTAAATGAGACAAAATCTACCCATTTGACATTCACCCTTTGCTGAAGAACATGTCCCTCGGTAAAATTGAATAACTAGGAACTTCCGCAAGCAGACAGCGTTAAATATCTGGGAATACATTTTCATCGACGCCTGACTTGGAAAAAACGTATAGTGACAAAACGCAAGCAGCTTTGGCTTAAACTAAACCAAATGTATTGGCTGACAAGGCGTAAATCTAAATTATCATTAAATGACAAGGTTTAGATATATAAGTCAATATATAGACCCATTTGGACATATGGTATTGAACTGTGGGGTTCTACTAGCAAATCTAACATCCATAGCAAAGCAAATCCTTCAGAGGTTCCAGAATTAAGTGTTGCGAGTCATCGTCGATGCCCCATATTTCGTTTCCAACAAACTGATTAAACGTGATATCCACATAGAAGCCATAACGAATGTGATTTGAAGTGCTTGTGAGAAGTACTCTGAAATACTATTAGTGTATCCTAATGCACTAGCCAAACAGTTAAATGTATGCGATGACAGGGAAGTGCGAGGCTCAAACGCAAACTACCATTCGAACTGGTTAATAGACATATATAGTAAAATTTAATAATTTCTAGAATAAGTTAGAATAGTCATTAGAATAAGTTAGAATAGACTTTAAAATAAGTTAGAATAGAATAGAATAGAATAGGTTAGAATAAGTTAGAATCTAGAATAAGATTTAGATCATAAGTTGTACAGAAGATCACTTAGTGTAGTGATCTTCTACATGTTAGGATGGTTATATTATATAACTGAAATCATATAATAATACTTATTGTCCACGGGCAGATTGTTGACGTTCCAAGAGATTAATTAAAAAAATGTGCAGTTCTGACCAATCAACATTTATTGTCGAGTCATTTTACTGTCATCTATATAGTGCGCTCTGTAATTTTGCTCATGCACCGAGACAAAATTATTTTTTCTAAATAACGTTTCGTCTTTTTTAGATTGATGCGATATAATTTGACAGGTAGACGCGTTCGATATCCTGAAACTTCGAATAAGTGCAAAATCAGATCGACGATTTTATTGCTGCCAAATCAACATCGTTAACATCGTTCTTTCAACAACTGTATCGCAATGTTTTTCTAAGAAATGAAAAACAGTTATAGATGATGTTGAAAAATATTTCGACGAATATATATTGTACCAATTTTTCTCAATAACGGTCATTTTAACGTGAAATGTTAATCAGAATCAATAAAATAAAGTGGAGTGAAGAAAAATCTTGAACGTACGTATTTGTTTCTATGTAACATTTTTCATTCTCTGATCTCAAATATTAAATAGTATTGTTTATGTAATAAAATCCAGCTCGGTCATTTAAACGCTGTTCCTAATGAACTGAAGCAATTACATTAAATCAGAGTACCAGTAAAAAACAATGGGGATTCAGGAACCACTTTCAGATCGGCTTTAAAAACGAACGATGAACTCCACAACTACTCCGAGTGCAAGACGCAAGTGTCTTTTTATCGATTGCTGATTAAATGAAAAGTCCTAATATAAAATGCAACCTAACCCTGCAGGATGCACGAAGTTTGCCGTCTCCATGAAACAACTTTGCAGCGCAAAGGAAGGCAATTCCCTTCATTGAATCAAAACGTTACGGTTTAAAGAAAATTCCTTCAAATTGGAACGGCATTGACGAGAAATTTCAAATTGGTATATTCTTTAACGGTCTATTTAGTAAACGTGAGAAGCAAATTGGATGTTTTAGGTAAATTGACGGCTTTACCTATATAGTATTAGATTTTGATTGAACGATTTGTCAATTACCAGAAAAAATGTCATAATTAAATTGTCTAAATTAATCTATTGTCTATTTTTTGATCAATTACTAGTAGAATTATTATTTTGCTCATTTTCCTGTTTAATTAAACATTTTTGAGTGTGTTTTAATGTTTGTATTAATAAAGCCACTTTAATATAAATGGTATAAAACTAATGGTTTCAAAGAAATGATAATTCACTTATCAACTCATATGTTCATAATTAAGATAGTGATATTCATATTCTAAATGTAATATATACAATGACCAATATATATATAACATTATGATACAAACATATACAATAACTTGAGTAAAATACGGAATTTTCTGGATACCATCACTCAATGAGCTGTCTCTTCTGGTTTTAAAATTCTAGCTTCAAAATCATGTGTCACCCATTTCTGTAGAATCAGACATCATTCGCTCACTTCCAGTAATAATGTCATACTAACAAAATCATATGCTAAAATATAGGGCTTCAGGATGGACTACTATATCTCCTGGAAAGAACACTGGTATTCAGATCGAAAGTAGATTATGGCTCCACCTATATTATTCAGCATCTACGACTTAAGTACGAAAAATGGAAAATATACAAAATGCTGCCTTGAAAATGGCACTGGAGCACCTTAATCTAGTCTTATAAATCGCATGCAAGTCCCTGTCCTGAAAGGACGAAAATATTTCGCAAAAATATCAAAAACTTACATTTTTACTGTTAATTATTTGTATAAGTTGCTGCGGTTTTTATTAAAAATATTTTTAGCTGTTGCACCTGCACTGAATATTAGTATGGACAGGGTAAATAAAATATCTCACTAAAATTTAATTTTACATAAACACCACACTCAATTCACAGGAAAGAGTTCTTATACGAAGGAGCTGACGAATCAAGATCAGATTGATGTCAGCTCTATCAGAGATCAAATATATGAAATGTATAGAAACAGTGAATATTTTTTTCGACCTAAACTTAATTTAATACAATTATTTCAGAGTAAGCTGTTAATCTTAGAAGTATCCATACAAATCTTAGAGATATGCAGCTTTTTGAGGGATGTAGAGCATCGTTTTATACATCGTTAGGTAATATAGGATTTAAATGGTGCAAAGATAACCCACGAAGAGGTCGAATGGAAATTCTAGACATTGTTTTTAAAATAATTCCATTTTTAAAAGCATATAATAAAATCAAGGAAGATTTATCATTTCAATATGTGTATTTAGTGGAGACATGAATATTTCAGAAGGAAACTTATATACCCTATGGTCACTCATGGAAAGATGATAATTAAAAGAGTGTTAAGACAACAAGAATGAATGGAAAAAGGTAAACGATGGAAAAAAAATTAATAAGGTTCTATATTCATAAAATTAATAAATAATTCATTATAGATACATTGTTCTACATGCTGAAAACAGAAATGGTTAATAACAGCTTCAGTTGGGATGAACTCGCTAAAGCACATTGAAGAAGATATCGGCAAATGATAGAATGGTGAATAAATTTTAGATGGATTGGAAATTAAAAGCTCAGTTATTCACTATATATATATAAAAGCATTTGATTAAAATGTGTTAGGAGATAAATAATACTAACTCTTTTGCAGATATGGCAAGCGCTAGTTTTATCAAGAAATATATATACAGATGGTAACAGAACAAACTAAGGAGAAATACTGTGCTATCCTATCAAAATGTCTTTACATATGAACACTATACCGAAGGATAGAAGAACTAAACGTAAAAGGTAAATATGCTCTCCAATGAAAGTAAAATATATTACTTCGATATACAGTTGTTAGTTAGGCGGATTAGGCTTCAAGGAGATACAGCTACAAACGCGCCTAGATCTCTAACTCATAAAGAAAAAGAGTTCAATATAAATGTAATTTAGCACAACCGAAACTTACAAACTATTATAACTGTGTCCTTAATTATAGTTTTCAGTCCTTCTTAAGTCCTAATATATGTGTTAGATCTACTACAATGTTAATAGAATTTTGTTGCCTGTCAAAGCCAAACTGAACTAAAACCATAGTTTAATAGAGATGTAACTCAATAAAGGATTCTAGCGCAAAGTTTTGCTTTGCCCAACATCCAGAGGGCGCCATAATTGGCCGTTCAACTAATTTGATTGGCCAATTTAAATCTCCATTATAGGCACCGGTAAGAGAAATATTTTACTGTGAAGACATTTGACTGGCTCATTAGTAATGTTTGGCACGTGACAGCCTTGACGTCATGTTTAATTGACCAATGAAATTTAAATAAAAAACAATGTTTTTCTGAAATAAATTTATTAAATGAAATATAAATAAAAATATAATATAAAAATAAATATATCTATTTATCACTTTCGTCTTTTTCCTTTTTCTTTTTTTTTGTAGTGCCATCAATTTAATAGGATCTATCAGAGTTCTGTCTTATCGTTTTGTTATACTGAAAGCAAACTTTGAATCTTCCCCTGTTAAAATTCTGTTAAGTATATTAATCAAGTATATAGCGCAACTTGTTATTACTTTTAATATTTTATCTGAAAGATCATTATCGAATGTACAATTGAAGGGTTTTAAATTTACTTTTTTTTAAAGCATTTGACAAAAATATTGTTATATTATCGACGTGGAAAAATTGCTGAATAAAATAAAATAGATAGCCCAGAGACCTACTGACAGTATTTTCATTTCATCCCCGGTTATTATAGAATGTAAATATTTAGAGCGATCAAGTACATCACCTTCACAATTACCTAAAGGTTACCTACCTTAAATAATTACACTTAATTTTCTTTAATGAAATAAACCCCTCAAGGTATCATTAAATTGATGACTCTTTAACAGATTTTTTCTTACTTGGGTAATAAATTTTACACCAAAATTCCTCGTGTATTGAATATCGTTTGATCCTCTTTTAATAGATTTGCATTCAGAAGCCATTATTTTTCTGAGCTGCAACTATTGATCCAAGAAGAAAAATATATATCCATTGGCATAGCGTTTTTCGGAAGGGAATTAATTTCTAAAATAAAAAAAATTGATATTTATATATATGAATAAACGTACCCCAACTTGTCCCATTTTTAGCATTATCAACCATGACAGCAAAATACTTCTTCGAATGAAATCGATTCTGCATTTCTTCACTATCTGTACATCCGTACTTTTTGTACTACCGACTTATATATACTAATGAACTAATAATTTAATCTTTAAACGCACTAATCCATATGTCAGCCATACTGAAAATGGCGCTCGATAGAAACGAAGTGAGCCAATCAGATCCCGCTGGGCCTTATAGCGCAACGATTAAAGCAAGTAAAAGTTAAAAGTAGCGACATCTAGATATTAGACGTCGCGAAATATTTCCCCAAAATTTCCTCTGAAGTTAAATCTCTATTTCTCTATGACTAAAACTCAGAGTTGATACCGCAACATTGTGACGTTTTGGTGACACAAATATAGATGAAATATGTACAAACTTGAAAAAACTTAAAATAAATTGAAAAAACTTAAAATAAATTAAGATTGTACTAAGCATATCTTATATAATATAAAATTTTATGGGTTTGATTTATAATAGTTTCTCAAAAATATATCATGTCCGACTTTTGACACACCCTATAGGACAATGGCCCGTCATATCGAACACCCCCCGCGTGATGCATCGGCAATTACGCTTCCACAAGTCACGTGTCCATGACCTAACCGGACGCAATAACTCCGAATTAGCCTAAACTCGTTAATTGGGAATTGAATGTTTTGTCAATAAAACGAATATTTATTGTGACTGGCACTTTCGATACTGTCACGGTTTAATTTGAAACGAATTTGACCGGCTACACGATTTCCGGTTAATTACTTCGAAGATGTATGTGGGAAAATTGTCACGAAGGGGTGAAATTGGGAAGCTCGCTTTCTTCCTTTTCCGGGAATATTGCTCTCGGCGTGACCGTTTCGATTTGGCTTAATGACATATTGAATTTGCAGACATATACAATAATTTACGAAATAAAATTCTACACGTAATTATAGATATTAGAGTTAATTGTAAATCAACTAGTTATAAACTATAACTACTTATAAATTACAACCATCAGGTGCACCTGAAAGTTATTACCATTTTTTAACAAATATCGCTAGGCCTAAGTATGCAATCACAAAATATACATACTAAGAATGCGATCTCCCCTGTATAAATCTTGGACCGTGACTAAATTATGCTCTGCCATGCAACCAGAGGTCGCGCAAAGGGGGTTTATTTAATACGGGGGGAGATTAAAAAATAAGAATAAAATTTATTTATATTACAGGGGGAAATTAAAAAATGCAATATTAATAAAATATATTATTTAAATACGAGTTAACATTTGTTTAAAATATTTTCTAAATACATAAAAAAACAACATGTAATATGACAACTGTTAACTTATTTTCTAATTGTACATTAATTATTGTCGTAAATATTATAACAAAAAAATGTATAAAATAAGTCCAGGGTAGTAGTTACATGTTACAATTTGGATTGCGAAACCTCTTTTTCTTTTTTATGTAATTTTATAGATGCTTAATTGGGCCCTATCCATAAGATATGTAGCCATGAAAAAGTTTTAATTTTTTTCCATTGCAATCCTGCAAACATTTTTCTTCCACCAGAACAAGCAACACCTAATTATTATTTTTCTATTATTATATTTCCCCCTTCTGGATGTTGAGCACAAGTGATGGTTTTAAAAAAGAGTGACATTTACTGGCATAACATTTTATCAAGAATATCCCTTAAATTTGCATTGGCCACATACTTTAGGCAATACATAGAAAATTCTAGAGATGGTATATATATATGTATATATATATATATATATATGTATATATATATGTAGGAACTGTTATTGAAGGCATGGATAATAATGTGAAGACTGTTGCGGATTGGTTGACAGTTACCAAACCTCCTTTTGAACATCCTCTTCACAGTTGGCTCTTGGTATTTGAGACAACAATTATAAATAATGAGGCTTTTGAATGCTGAGACGAAATGGTCAGTGGTGGATACCAAATATCTTGGACGTCCCGTAACACTTTTGGTGATCCCACTATACAGAGAGCAAGATTTCATTACCCAGCTTTGGTGTGGACGGCTCCCCTAGAATAATCTATCAGTTTTTCGCCTTGGAATGTCAGAGTAAATCCGACTTTTATCACAGGTGTGCTACTGAAAACTCCTTTTCGCCTGACAAGCAAAGAAACTGCGATATTGAAATAGTTGGAAATTCTATTTTGGGTCAATTCGTCTATCTTTTGAGATCTTAACTGTTAGACTGTTTGAAGTTTTTCTTTTGAGAGTCTGAATTGGCTTCTTATTCAACAAGTCTTAATTAGGTCGTAAAAGTAGATATTTGACTCAAATGAATAATGTTTGGAATCTGTATCAAAACTAAAAATTAAGATACGATGAAGCTGACTTACAATAAGTCTCTAAAAGTGTTCAATGAGCTTCGCCAGCAGATTTCTTCAAACCAACCAACAAGTAATGTATGTCGACGTGTGATTAGTATCTGTATATACTGAATAACTCAATAATGCTAAATAGAAAATTAATGTTTTATATAAATAAACATCAAAACCATAGAATTTAACAGTTAGGTCAGATTATTTAACAATTGTTTATTTTGTTATTTCGCACTTTCCTCAAGAGATATTGCTGATCAAAATACATGCAGGTACTTCATGCAAATATTCTAGAACACTGCCTATCAGTGTATTGTAATCGCTTGATGGTAACGTACAAATATAGGCATCCACAACACCAAACGGTACTTAGAGTCAGCAAATGGTACATATCAATCATAAAGTAAATTTTGGCCTATGGGATGCAAATATGGGGCTGCACCAAAACTGTAAGCTAACTAGTAATCCGTCGCTTTCAAAATCAATTTTTACGACCAGTTACCATGTATTTTGCTACGTGACTATAGAAAAACTGCACGATAATCTTGAAATCATATTGATTTAGGAAATGATCAAAGATTTTGCCTTAAAACATGAAATAATAATATTAAATTACATCAACTTGGAAGGAGTACAGCTACTGGCCAACGCACAGGAACTCAGACGATTGAAACGAGGCAAAGCACATCAACTTGTATAGCGTACTACTTAACTCTACTCTTAACCCTAGCTCAAGAAGTTTAGTTTTATTTTAATTTAAGAAATATATACTGATGTATTAATCCCGTACTAACCTTGTTTGTGCTTTAATGCAAGTACAATAAAACAGTAGTAATAAATTACTTTGTAAATTAAGATTGTACTAAGCATATCTAATGCAAGATGTAATTAATAAATAGAAATAGTACCTATAATAAGAATACACAATTTTTTGTAACATCTTTATTAGACGCTTAGTACAATCTTAATTATAAATTCATTTATTAAAACTTTTCATTTGTATTTGGATTAATTCTCAAGCAAGACGAGTACGAGAAACTACATCAATATGTATTCCTCAATTATAAAATTTTAATAACTTATAGCTATAGTTTACACTAAAGGTTATTAATAAAATTTATATAAGTTCGTATGGCTTGGTTCGCTTCAATCTCCTGACGCCCTGCGTGCTCTCCAGCAGTTGTACTGCTTCCACGTTAGTATGATTTAGTAATCCTCTTTCGTGTTTCAAGGCGAAATCTTCGATAATTTAGCAAATCCATTTGATTTCCAGGTCATCGTGCAGTTCTTCGTTGGTTACGTAGCGATAGGCATTGGTAATCAATCGAGGAACCTTGTTTTGACAGCGTTGTAAGACTAGTTGATATGAATTTTTAGTGCAACCCCATATTTGCACCCCATAGGTCCAAATTGGCTTTATGATTATCTTATAGACGAACATATTTGATTCTAGATCAAGTTGAGAGTATCTTCCGACTAACCAGTATAGTTGTTTTGTTCTGGTTCTAATGTGTTTTGCTTTTTGTCTAACCTGATGTTATACACAAAATGAACTTTTAAAATGTGCTTTTCTTCAAATCAAACTATACGACCAAATTTATTTTTATAATAAGAATACAAAATTTATTTTGTAACATCTTTATTAGACGCTTAGTACAATCTTAATTACAAATTAATTTATTAAAACTTTTCAGTTGTACTTGGATTAATTCACAAGCAAGACGAGTACGAGAAACTACATCAATATGTATTCCTCATTTACAAATTTATAATATATATAATTATAGTTATAGTTTACCCTAAAGGTTATTAATAAATTTTATATAAGTTCGTATGGCTTGGTTCGCTTCAATCTCCTGACGCCCTGCCTGCTCTCCAGCAGTTGTATTGCTTCCACGTTAGTATGATTTAGTAATCCTCTTTCGTAGTTCAAGGCGAAATCTTGGATAACTTCGCAAATCCATTTTCAGGTCATCTTGCAGTTCTTCGTTGGTTACGTAGCGACAGGCATTGGTAATCAATAGAGGAACCTTGTTTTGACAGCGTTGTAAGACTAGTTGATTTGAATTTTTAGTGCAACCCCATATTTGCACCCCATAGGTCCAAATTGGCTTTATAATTGTATTATAGACGAACATATTTGATTCTAGATCAAGTTGAGAGTATCTTCCGATTAACCAGTATAGTTGTTTTGTTCTGGTTCTAATGTGTTTTGCATTTTGTCTAACCTGATGTTATACACAAAATGAACTTTTAAAATGTGCTTTTCTTCAAATCAAACTATACGACGAAATTTATTTTTATAATATGAATACACAGTTTTTTTTGTAACATCTTTATTAGACGCTTAGTACAATCTTAATTACAAATTAATTTATTAAAACTTTTCAGTTGTACTTGGATTAATTCACAAGCAAGACGAGTACGAGAAACTACATCAATATGTATTCCTCATTTACAAATTTATAATATATATAATTATAGTTATAGTTTACACTAAAGGTTATTAATAAAATTTATATAAGTTCGTATGGTTTGGTTCGCATCAATCTCCTGACGTCCTGAGTGCTCTCCAGCAGTTGTATTGCTTCCACGTTAGTATGATTTAGTAATCCTCTTTCGTGTTTCAAGGCGAAATCTTGGATAATTTCGCAAATCCATTTGATTTTCAGGTCATCGTGCAGTTCTTCGTTGGCTTCGTAGCGACAGGCATTGGTAATCAATAGAGGAACCTTGTTTTGACAGCGTTGTAAGACTAGTTGATTTGAATTTTTAGTGCAACCCCATATTTGCACCCCATAGGTCCAAATTGGCTTTATGATTATCTTATAGACGAACATATTTGATTCTAGATCAAGTTGAGAGTATCTTTCGATTAACCAGTATAGTTGTTTTGTTGTGGTTCTAATGTGTTTTGCTTTTTATCTAACCGATGTTATACACAAAATGAACATTTAAAATGTGATTTTCTTCAAATCAAACTATACGACGAAATTTATTTTTATAATAAATATTTAATATACCTTCATAACACGAATTATTAATAATAGGATGGGATATATAGAACGAAGCCAAACGGTGCTCGCCAACGCAAATATCACTACGCCTAATCTAATCAATAAAATCCACTCAACGACATCCCGTACACAAACAATTCGCCGACATCGAAAAATACACCCGAATCCAATGAATGAATTGCGAAACCGAGATACATAAAAGGAGAATGCCGAACACTCCAAGGGATGGCAGATGACACCCCTGGTAGCCGTATCTTCCCATTGTGATGATAATAATACCTTTATATTATTGAATTTGTACGAATGCATTCAATGCATACCACTTTATAATGCTTGAGTTTCCCAATAGTCATCACCCCGATTTATTTCTTTTAATTTGATGGCAATAACAGTTGCAGTTGTTCCTTATTATTTGTAAATATTTGGTGTTCGATGTTATAATTAATTATCAGTGGTTTCATATTTGATTGAATGCGAGAATTTAAATTATTATACGGTATCTTCCATTTTAACTTGGCAAGAATCTTGTAGTGACATCAGACTTTTGATAATGTTGCAATTTAAACTAAATTAACTCCTCCCTTAACCCATTTCTTCCCAGAGATGGGTGTACGCAACACGAACTTTAGCTTCACAAAATGTGTCCACATTGGGTGATGGCAAAATTACATTGATAGAAAATGTGATTATAATACATGAAAATTGTTGTTACCCTTTAAAGAAATGTTTCTATGGTGATATCAATTTAAAACTTAATTACATTGAAAGGGGTTCATTTACTTGAAACAAATGTATATTGGTGAAGGTATTTATAATTATTATTTTGGCTTAAGGCTCCTTAAACCAAATAACCTTTTTAACAGTGATGTTAAAAAAAAATTAATACAAAATAAAATAATACAATTTGTAGACCAGAAAGATGAGCTTGATTTTATAAACAAGAGATTATCTCATAATTGTGTTATTATATTGATAATAGATCCTTAAGCTGTCTCTTTAACTGCTCGACATTACCATAACAAAAGCACAGTAGTAATTTAAATATATATAATACATTTTAATTTTTTGTTGCTGTTCTTTAAAGTATTACTTTTTAGTATGTTTTTCTATTTTGAAGTCATACAATTTAACCGTTTTAATTATAAGTTGCACAATTTTTACAATAACATTTTATTACTTGCCTCAATACATTTTTGTGTTGAACAAGTATGTAAAATATTAATAGACACAGACTTTCCTTTGTGCGTTTAGATATTTTATAATATTTGTATTTATATAGAATTCTATTTTAATAAATTGTTTTGAATATATTCCAACTTTCATGTGAATATTTCTGAATGTTATATAAGTGAAATAGACATGTATACTTTTTTCTTGAACATATTTGACCTATGAGACTGTAGCGAATAATTCATACATCCGTTGCGCTGACGCTATGTTGGGAGTTGAGAAGAAGTACATTCATCTTTCTGATAATGATAAGTTGGATAAATCTGATAATTATGTAAGCTAAGACCTTTTTTTTCAATGATCTTAATAAACGGATCATGCAGTTTGGTGTATTTTCCCATAAGATATCGATTGATGAAGAGATGGTGCCTTATTTCGGACTTTATACTGCTAAGTTGTCCATACGAGGAAAACCAGTAAGGTTTGGATTTAAATTGTGGTTTATAGCCTCAGCTAGACGATAGTTTCATCAGTTTGACCTTTAATGGGGAGCTTCACAGAAGATGAATGAAAACCTGGGGTTAAGTGAAAAGGTTGTATCAGACTTGTTGTTGGTACATGTTGTCATCATCAAATTATTCATGATCCTGGAAATCATACCATATTTCTTCTTACTTTGTCGTTTGAATTGAAAAATTCTTTGGAGTTGGTACAGTGAGACGAAACCGCGTGGATTCCTGTCCACTTCAAACAATAAAATCCTTAGGAAAAAAACGAAAGGGGAACTTTGATTGTAGATTTGATTGTAACAAAAAAGTATTCGCTGTAGCATATGCGCAAAAAAGCATAGCAACTCTGTTGTAACAATCGTTACCAATATTGGTACCTTTGAGCTAAAAACTAATGTAAACAGATATAACCAGAAGGAAAAGAACCACAATATAGTCCCTCAACCATATGTTATCCACTAGTAGAACCAAGGCATAGAAGGTGTACATTTGCATGGCAATGCCATTACAACCTATATAATCATAATTATAGGCAAAAAATGGTACTGGCCATAATTATCAAATGGAAATGACAGTTTTATTGTTATTGACAGTTTAATTGTTCGATATCAAATCCCATGTTGTATTAAGTCTATTGAAAAGTGAAGAAGTATCTGAACCGGAGGGAAACCATCAATCTCATCAATCTCAGAGGAAAAAAACACCAGCCTTGGGCGCCTGAACCGAAATAGATTGCCGGGGGCAACTAGGGAAGATAAAATTTATCATATTGTAATCCGCAATTAAAAAAATGCAAGGAAAGGATGCAAGATTTGTAAAAGCCAGACGATCTACATATGTAAGAAATGTCAGGTTTACCTTCACATCGAGTATTTTTCCAAATTTCATGTGTGATGCGATCAAATACAGAGCTGAGCAAGTATGCTCGCCATTATGACAAGTGTTGTCTCACTGTATGGGGAACTTATTTTAATATATATTTTTGAAAACAGTATGTGAGCAAATAAAGTACATTGCGAAAATGGATTGCGGAGGGAAAAAATGAAAAATTGTGCATGGCTAAATGTCATACAAAAAATTCATAAAAAAAGAGGGTTTCGTAATCAAAATTGCAACACGTAATTACTATATTTTATAAATATATTAGTTATGGGCCGATTTTCGAAATTCTTTTTTATTAGAAAGAGTGCATTTTCGAGGTGGTCCCATTGGGACCAAGTTAAGATCCGATGGGAGGAAGGGGGGAAATCGAGGTCAAACCTCAAATTTCAAAATTTCACATATTTTTTATCTAAAATAATTAGATATTTGTGTTATTGTTATTGCTGAACTGACGTGGTGAGATAAAAGCGCTAACCATATCATATGAGATGTCGTAGAAACATTGTTGTTTATGGTGTAATGGTTAGAATGTTAACACACACGCGGAGGTGGCGGATTCGATTCCCATGAGTTTGAAGCCGGTGCAGAGACTAAACAGTACACAAATAACAATATAATTTTGGGACATATACTCAAAATTAAATAACGAATATACAAATACAATTTGTTGCTCAGCACTGACAGGTTCAAAGTGATCAGTTGCTAGTAGCTAAAATAATATTGTAAATAGATAAATACGTGTAGTGGAAAGGTTAAATAAGTTTTTTGTTTATTTTTATTTACTTATTACAGCTATTATTATATACAAATTTTATTTTAAGACGTTTTTCATTGTGTTAAAAATCTAAGTTTGATTATTTTTTATTTTTTAATGAGATCCTCATTAATTTTCTTGAATTTTTTAAGAAGAATTACTTTTTAACTTATGGATTTTTATTTTATAATATTTAAGCCAATAATAATCTACAATTAAAAAATAAGCCTTCGGTTGTCATACTAGATATTTTTTATGTATTTAGAAATTATTTTAAACAAATGTTAATTAGCGTTTAAATAAAAAGGAACTATTAAAATTTCTATTTTTTAATTCCCCATGTACTAAAAAAAAACACGCTTTGCGGGACCTCTGGTGACTTGGACGAGCATAATCTGGTTGCAATTACATTACGTGAGTTCAAAAAGTGTTTTGAGGATATCGTTTTAAGTACACCGATAGCAGTAAATCTGATTTAACAAAATTAGTCAAAAAAAACTGGTTTCATTTTAAAAAATTAATATTTTTCAACCAGGGTGTATTCCGTTAAATCCATCGATATCTGTTCATACACGAATAGATACGCTAGACAACATATCGATCAACTTCACGCTTTATTATGCAATTGATGATTGGGCTGAAATATGGATGGCAATTTATCCACACCCCAATCGACGTAGTATCAATCGACGAATCGCTGTATCCTAAACACAAGACAGACGGTCCGTGAATCGTCAATATGTTTAATTAAATCCGATGAAAATTGTTACCGCCGCCGCAAATTTATTGTTAAGGGTTCGAGTACAAGTCACTCAGTCTAATTAAGCCAACTTGATCGCTTTACGGCGATCTGCCGAATGGGATTTGTTGTAGACTGAAGTGAATTGCTATCGAGCTCGATCTGTTCCCTATTTTAGTTTCGAATTAGTGAAAATAATTTTGTTTTCGAACTAAATGTCTTTAAAATAATAAAAATACTCCTTGTATGTTTATTTTTTGATGCTACTTACGCCTATTTAATATTCAAATATACTCTTATTAAACAGACAAAGTTTCAAAAGTAGTAGTTAAAATAGTGCTGTAAATAGTTAAATAGGTTTAGGTGGGTATTAAGGTAAATCATGTGTATATAGTAGAATATAAATTACGGGCAATAGGTAGGTTAAATAATTACTTTTTTTATTAATTATTACAAAGATTCTTATGTACAGGTTTTATTTCAAAATTTTTTTGTTTTAAAAATCTAAATCTGATTGTTTTACATATGATGGTAAATAGATTTAGATAGGTATTAAGCTAAATTGTGTGGATATATTAGAATATAACACACGTGTAGTAGATAGCTTTAATAAGTTTTTTTAAATTAGTTATTACAACGATTCTTGTGTACATACTTTATTTCAAAACTTTTTTTTCGTTTTAAAAATCTAATTCTGATTATCTTATATATGATGATAAATAGCTTTAGGTAGGTATTAAGCTAAATTGTGTGTATATATTAGAATATAACACATATGTAATAGATAGGTTTAATAAGTTTTTTTTTAATTACTTATTACAACCATTCTTATGTACATATTTTATTTCAATTTTTTTTTGTTTTAAAAATCTTAACCTGATTATTTTTTAGTTATTTATTTTTTGTTAACATTAACAAAATATATAACCGACTCCAAAAAATAAATCAGGAACTTACTAAAAACTAAAAAATTATCAAACTTAGATAGACAAATACATAAAGCAACAAATTATATTTGTTTTCTTCGTAATTTAATTTTGTGTATAAGTCACACAATTGTATTATTATTCTTGCATTGCTTGGGCATGGCACCGACTTGAAAGCGTTCACTTGGCAGTAGTTTAAATTATTTTGTAAATAGATAAGTAGTTTTAGATAGGTATTAAGCTAAATTATGTGTATATATTAGAATATAACACACGTGTAATAGATAGGTTAAATAAGTTTTTTTTTAATTAGCTATTACAACGATTCTTATGTACATATTTTATTTCAACAGTTTTTTTTTGTTTTAAAAATCTTAACCTGATTGTTTTTTACTTATTTATTTTTTGTTAACATTAACAAAACATATAACCGACTCCAAAAAATAAATCAGGAACTCAGTAAAAGTAAAAAATTATCAAACTTAGATAGACAGATACATAAAGCAACAAATTATATTTGTTTTCTTCGTAATTTAATTTTGTGTATAAGTCACACAATTGTATTATTATTCTTGCATTGCTTGGGCATGGCACCGACTTGAAAGCGTTCAGTTGGCAGTAGTTTAAATTATTTTGTAAATAGATAAGTAGTTTTAGATAGGTATTAAGCTAAATTATGTGTATATATTAGAATATAACACACGTGTAATAGATAGGTTAAATAAGTTTTTTTTTTAATTAGCTATTACAACGATTCTTATGTACATATTTTATTTCAACAGCTTTTTTTGTTTTAAAAATCTTAACCTGATTGTTTTTTACTTATTTATTTTTTGTTAACATTAACAAAACATATAACCGACTCCAAAAAATAAATCAGGAACTCACTAAAAGTAAAAAATTATCAAACTTAGATAGACAAATACATAAAGCAACAAATTATATTTGTTTTCTTCGTAATTTAATTTTGTGTATAAGTCACACAATTGTATTATTATTCTTGCATTGCTTGGGCTTGGCACTGACTTGAAAGCGATCAGTTGGCAGTAGTTTAAATTATTTTGTAAATAGATAAATAGTTTTAGATAGGTATTAAGCTAAATTATGTGTATATATTAGAATATAACACACGCGTAATAGATAGGTTAAATAAGTTTTTTTTTAATTAGCTATTACAACGATTCTTATGTACATATTTTATTTCAACAGTTTTTTTGTTTTAAAAATCTTAACCTGATTATTTTTTAGTTATTTATTTTTTGTTAGCATTAACAAAATTTATAACCGACTCCAAAAAATAAATCAGGAACTCACTAAAAAGTAAAAAATTATCAAACTTAGATAGACAAATACATAAAGCAACAAATTATATTTGTTTTCTTCGTAATTTAATTTTGTGTATAAGTCACACAATTGTATTATTATTCTTGCATTGCTTGGGCTTGGCACTGACTTGAAAGCGATCAGTTGGCAGTAGTTTAAATTATTTTGTAAATAGATAAATAGTTTTAGATAGGTATTAAGCTAAATTATGTGTATATATTAGAATATAACACACGCGTAATAGATAGGTTAAATAAGTTTTTTTTTAATTAGCTATTACAACGATTCTTATGTACATATTTTATTTCAACAGTTTTTTTTTTTGTTTTAAAAATCTTAACCTGATTATTTTTTACTTATTTATTTTTTGTTAACATTAACAAAATATATAACCGACTCCAAAAAATAAATCAGGAACTCACTAAAAGTAAAAACTTAGATAGACAACTACATAAAGCAACAAATTATATTTGTTTTCTTCGTAATTTAATTTTGTGTATAAGTCACACAATTGTATTATTATTCTTGCATTGCTTGGGCTTGGCACTGACTTGAAAGCGATCAGTTGGCAGTAGTTTAAATTATTTTGTAAATAGATAAATAGTTTTAGATAGGTATTAAGCTAAATTATGTGTATATATTAGAATATAACACACGCGTAATAGATAGGTTAAATAAGTTTTTTTTTAATTAGCTATTACAACGATTCTTATGTACATATTTTATTTCAACAGTTTTTTTTTTGTTTTAAAAATCTTAACCTGATTATTTTTTACTTATTTATTTTTTGTTAACATTAACAAAATATATAACCGACTCCAAAAAATAAATCAGGAACTCACTAAAAGTAAAAACTTAGATAGACAACTACATAAAGCAACAAATTATATTTGTTTTCTTCGTAATTTAATTTTGTGTATAAGTCACACAATTGTATTATTATTCTTGCATTACTTGGGCTTGGCACTGACTTGAAAGCGGTCAGTTGGCAGTAGTTGAAATTATGTTGTAAATAGATAAAAGCTTTAGATAGGTATTAAGCTAAATTATGTGTATATAGTAGAATATAAAATACGTGTATTAGATAGGTTAAATACGGTTTTCTTTAATTTTTAATTAGTTATTACAGCGATTCTTATATACATATTTTAATTTTAAACTTTTTTGTTTTATTAAGTATTACAACTTGTAGCCCAAGTAAAGTTGCAGCCCATATGAGGAAAAATAGACAAAAAGAGACAATGGTTGAAAATAAGAAAGGCTTCAAGCCCCGAGGTCCGCTATCTAGCCTAGGTGACTTGACAATTGTTCTAAAACACCAAAAAGTCGTTGTCCTCGCCGGCAATTGAAACCGCGACATCCGCGGATTGGCTGAACGCTCTTATCATTACACCATAAAGGGCCTTCAACATTTGTACAGCCTCTCATATGATATGGCTAGTGCTTAAAAAGCGAACTGGATGATTTTTTTACTGAACGACTTCCGGTCTTTTGTCGCATCAGTTCAGCAATAATATTATACCCAAATATCTGATTATTAGAGATAAAAAAAATAGGTGAAAACTTTGTGCCTGCTTTCGAAACAATTATGTCGAACACATAACCTAATCCGTTTTTGAAGACGGCCAAAAATGGTAAAATATCAGCAACGTAATTTAATTTGAAGGATTCAAGAAATACTATGGAATGTTAATGTGAACTAATTGAATCCAAATATAGTTCATATTATCGAAATGTTTACAATGATGAAAGTGACTTGATGTTTAAATGTGACTTAAGAGTATCTTTGTATATATAGCTCTTCTGTTTCTTTGTATTTATGGAGCTCCTCCCAAAAGTTGGACTGATTTTGATTGATGTTTTGTGCCTATTTATCTGGGTTCGAGAATAATTTTTGGTCACAATTAGATCGGGGTAGATGCATAGGGTATTATATAGAGATTTAACAGAAATAGTCGAAGCCGAGGAAATGTTTTGCGTCGTCTCATCTATACAGGCACTGAGACCATTTTTTTGATTGGCTCGTTTAAATTTCGTTACAAAGCCACTTGATTCTAGAATGCGATTATATTTGTTTTTACAGTTTCTTCTTTCTTAGTTTTAATTAAACTAGTTTTGAGTTCCTATATAGCACTTTTAAGCCTATTGTATACAAATATATTCAGGCACGATTGATAAGTGAAGTTTGTGTTAATAGTAGGTGTAATGGAGTTAGATATTTTAATGACATTTTAAAATATATTTTCATCAAAGTAGTCCTAACAATCACATTTTATTTAAAAAGACCTTTTAACAAGACAGCGTCTGTCAGGTCTGATACTATATAGAAACATTTACATTAACAGCGATAATTATTTTTTAATTAGACGAAAAATAATCTGCAATAACGAGTGCCTGCTGAAATGCTACAAATTATTTCGGTTGGTATATTTGGTTGAGATCAAAATTTAATTTATATATAAACTACCTTTAATTAGCGTATTTCGAAACCATTCTGGGGCTGGATTTGGTCTCTTGAAGATTCACTTGCCGTTGTGACCGTGATCGATTCCGTGACCTAGTTTCCCAATTCCTCGTAATAATAAAAATATGTGTCAACAACAGAGTTTTAAGTCGATCAAAAGGAGTTGGTAATCCGATAGCGTCAAGTCATTGTCGCCAAGAATATTTTCTTCTTGTTTATGACGTCGTCACCCTTTGTTATTTTCGCATCAAAAAACACGTTGAAAGCGTTTAATAATCTGATTATTCTGGGGAGATTTCAAATAGGCCAATTGAGGATGGCATATAATCTTCATAAACAAATTTTACCTTCAATATATTATTAAATGCTTTAATTGGCTTTTTGTTGGTCGATATCTATTGGTGAATATTGTCAAACATACTAACTGTTATATTCTAAAAAGAATTTCTCCATTTATTGCTATTGCGGTTTTAGCATCTGTACGCTGATAATGGAATGCTCAAAATGTTACCGATGAACATTAAGGACGTTTAGAAACTTATGGTGATACTGCTCTGTCATATTCCGAGAGAGAGAAACATTAATCCGAAATTCGCTTAGAAAGGATACGGTATTCAGTTCAGGAAGTTTGAAACGGAATGCTATTAATATAAGTGACTCAATTAAGGTAAAGGCAATGTTCTCTTTTACAAAATTGACATAAGGATTTTTTTATGAAGGTGGTAGTGAAGGTCCAAGGGGCAACATTGGGGTAGTACATAAGAAAAGGATGCAACAAACTCCAGCCCTAGAAGGAAGATCAGCAATACAAACAAATGAGTGAAAACAAACTAATAATAAAAATAAAAATAAGCTACTTTATTTTTTTTTTAATTTCTTACCTTAAATTTAGTTCCTAATAATTTAATTCAATTTATCAATCTCTCGGTTCACTTTATCAAACATTCCTTATCTATTGCTTTCTTCACAATATCATTCATAAGGCTACTATAGTACCATTATAAACTCAATTCTTTCCACAAAACTATTTCAATCCTAAACAAAAAACAGAAGAAAACATAATTTTCAACAACACAGTGGTAGAAAACTACTACCTACTTTCGCTGACGAAAGTGTACATTAAAAATCATCGTGGTCCGGAGATTCGGCTACTTTTTCGGAACTATTCGTATATTCGACGGCGAAATCTACGCCAAATTTACAGCAAGGCTATTTGCTTTATGGATGTATATTATTTTAGAAAAATAATATATTTAACAAGACTTTCTGATATAAAAAAAATAATAGAGTAGATGCGTTTTTTTGGTATTTAGGACAATATATGGTCTTGCCCTTAGATTTGGCAACGCTGCATGGTATAGCAAGTCAAACGTTTCTTAAAAAAATGTACCGTATTGCTTTTATTAAACGTTGGGCACTTATTTGTTTAACTATTAAGGCGTTTGATATAACATTTTTAAAATGATATTGTGATGTTCCTTTTTACTTAAAAAGAACGGTTCTTATTTTAACATTTCAGCGTTTTAACAAGATTACAAATATAGAGATTTAAGGGCAGGTTTAGTTTCAGTTGTTACAAATAGGATAAATTAATTAAATGACTTAAATTTTGCAGTGAAAGTAAATTAATATGTCAAATTTTTAATATGACATACTTAGTAGCAAGAGAAAGAAAGATGTCACTATGAGCTTGCTGCACAACTAAAGCTGATAACAAGGACCTTGTTGAATAGCCTTCTCTGTGTCTTCAATTTAATGATGTTAGTATCCATACATACTGAATTTCGGCAGCATCTTTGTCAGATCCATAAAATAGATGTTAAACAATCTAATCTAGATTTTAAGAATTTGTAATGCTTTTGAGAGTGGGAAGCCACAGGACGATAAAGAAAAAAATATTGCTTAAAGAATTTCGTAGAAAACAAGAAGTCAAGAAGCTTATATACCACTGTATAAGAAGTTATCATTAAGGTAGTATTTTCCATAAAACTATTGATATGATTATTATCGTACGAATGAATTTTAGGTAGGGTACGATAAGTCAAGAAGGGTTACAGGCAAAAAATTAATTTGAGTCTGTCTACATAAGTTTTTTTTTGTTAAGAATATTATAAGACTCAATATTGAAGCAAATACAAATAGCCAATAGGAATGCCAGAATAATATTCGACAATTGAATTTTGACAAGGTAATAGAGAATTATATATTTAGATAATTTCAATTAATCGTCCGGTTTATAGGCTTTGTAGAAGTGCAGGAAAATATTGCATACCATTAATCCTGAAAAGATAGCTATTTAGAAAAGGATTGTACTTGCCACAGCTGTATGATTTGTTGGTAAGGAAAAGTAATCTGCAAAATATCAAAGAAGAGAAAATCAGATCTAAGTATAAATAAAAGAAAATAGTTTAAAGGTATATATATATATATATATATATATATATATATATATACTAAAATAAAACACAAAATATTAACATCATTGAGTTTCTAGCTACTTGAGTCCTTGATTTCATTAATTATGGTGCTGTTTTTTAGACGGTAAGCCTTTTTTCCTTGAAATATATTAACTTTGCCTTTATTTGTATATTTGGAAATTTTCTATTGCAATTTTTGTTGTATTGTAATTAATTAGTAATTAGTATGAGAAGTAATAAAGGACCGACTGTATTTACAAGAAAGTAGTTTTATTTATATATAATACATTTGTAGTATTGTATAAATATGTGGTAATTTAATAAATAGTTTATGGTATAGTAAAGGTTCATTCTTTCATATATAATTTATAATTTAAAGTTAATATTAAATTTTAGAATATATAAATTAAGTGAATATAATATAAAAATGTAGTATTACGCTCTAATTTTCTTTTTACCTCTAAAATGTTTCGTAAATTCATGTTCTGTTTTTTAAGTTATTTTTAGTGTATATATATACATATATATATATATATATATATATATATATATATATATATATATATATATATATACTTATGAATATTACCCTTTGTTTAACTAACTATTACAGAGTATATTTTACATCTCGAAGACTAACACTATGCATATAACAGAAGTTTGTTTATAGATAATACCCAGCCCTACTTGCGACGTCCCAAGCAATACTGAGAATATTGAAATATTTCAAACCCTGGGGACGCGGGCGCCAGCGCGATGTATTCTATCTACCGGACCACGATGATTTTTAATGTATCCTGCTGATGAAACTGCCATTAGGATTATAGGTAAAGACCACGGGGAAGTTGCAACGAAGCTTCAAATAACAGTAATAGTATAGTGCTAGTGTACAACTTAACATTAGTGTAAGATATTTGATCATAACAGCTTTTAATGCAAATATCTTTTTTTTTTTCTGTGGTAATCTAGAACTGCACAATTTTACTTAGTGAACAAGTATTTGCCATTTTGTAATTCTCATTTTAGGAATCATAAATATATAAAATAGTTCATTTTGAATCAAGCTATCAATCACAAACCAATTCTAAACTAATTACTGCGGATATCCAAGACTCTAAAATCATTTCTCTCTGATATCAGCACTAGAAAATTTCGAAGTTTTAAAAATATTTGATTAAAATACAACTTAGTGCTCAGACTTATCAATTGCAAACATGTAAACAAAACCTTAGAAGTATTTTAAGAAATATTACCTCAAAATTACAGAACAATCTTCACGTAACCTAATACATTTATATAAAGTTGGTTAAATAAATCAGTTTGCCGTCTAGATGTTAAGCGCCCAATAATGGAAACTGACATCCAAGCGCTTCATTTAATTAATCAACTTAGAACATTAATTACATCCGCGATCCAAATAGGTTTGGAATATCAAAAGTTAGTTCGAAACTTAAGATTATAGATTGCCTGTTTCTGTGCCTGGTGTTTCCCTTCTAAGTCTAATACTTTAAGACGCGTTATATTATTGATTCTTTAAAACAACAAAAAGTAAACGAAAATAAATCAATGCTCGAGAAACTATTTATTTGAGTTCACTCACCACACACATTAGAAGAATCAACACTGTCTGAACATTTTCTAAATAATTAGGTTGTAACATATCAACTATAGATAATTTCGTAGATACCTAAAAATTTTGAAAATGTTGAATAAAGAAGGAAATTAACCTCTCTGATAATTTTCAGACTAACAGTTTCCTTTGAAATAATTGTTTTAAATAATGTTTGTATTACACACTGTTTTTATATATTTCATATATATAATCTCTGATAGAGCTAACGTCAAGCTAATCTTGATTTGTCACCCGTTTTTCTGTCAATTTAAGATGACATTTCTCATTTAGTAAGATATTTTAGTGATCGTACCCGTACTAACATTCAGTGCATCTGTAACACGCTAAAAATATGTTTTTCATACCTCGGTTGAAATTAGGTACTTTCGTCCCTATTCGTCATAACAGGGAAGAAAGTTAAATATTTACTCCCTGCGAGAAGTACACCCGGGCCCACTATAACAACGGGAGGAAAGAATTTCTGACATAGAATATAGAAATTTAGAAGTGAAAGTTATATGGAAAAATCGGGCCTCACGTTTAAGCTTTTCGGAATCCCCGTTACGCGGCCAAACGTAAATGAAAAATGCAACAGCTCTATGTGTGTTTCTCTCCCGTTCAACCTCGGCATTTTTAATTCTAACCTAAGCAGTTAACGGCCATTTTTAGGTGATATAATTTGTATTGTTTATTTACGTCAAGTTTTTCGGTATGTGTTTTTATATACATTTGACATTTACTTTAGATTATTCTGTGTATTTTAATTTATTAGTGTAATAAAAAGAAAACTTTAAGGGGATCTCTTATGATCTCCTATGTAGGTCCAGGAAAGTTTGTAATTAAACATTTTTTTAGTTGGTATTTTAAAGATGAAGACTATAGACCAAAATGTGTAAAGCCATGGCTGAAACAAGATGTAATGCCTACTAGTAATTTAAATAGTAAGTATTTTGTTAAATAATAATGATTTGTTGCATTGAAATAATTAAGCGATATTTATTGAGATTCTTTACCTTTACTACAAGACATGGAACATATGCCCCCAATGGCAATATTAAATCACATAAGTTTTTTGAAGTTGATAGAGTTATAAGAGATTCTTCTACTCCAACAAGACCCTGAAGTAAGTATATAATAAGAAAAGTATGTTTATTATTAGAGAATGGAGGTTCTAACTTGAAATATATATGTTCATTTACAGATAACTCAGCCTGTCCCATCAGTTTCGTTTCAGGTTGCATGAAAAACTAATGGCTTTATTCTTATTGAAATGCAGTGGCAGATGATATAAACTGCTATCGAAGATATTCGCTTGCCTTCTAGAAGAACATTAATGCAGATACTGAACAAGGTTCCTTTTTGCTATAAAATTAACGTCAGTTTAGGTAGGTAGGTTTGTTTTAAATATTAGAGTGAAGATAATATCAGTAGATTACGTGTTTTGGGTAGTGGAGATATCTCTGTGATTATATCTATGTCTTTATGGTCATGGAAAATTAATGTAATTGTAATATATCAATAAAATATATTTAAATATGTTAAATTTTTTATTTTCCCAGTAAAACTAAAAGATTTTTTTAAAATTTGCTGCTAAAATTTTTTACTATACATTTTTAAATTTCCCGCTCATATTTTTAAAGTTCCCGCTAAACATTTTTAAATTTCCCGCCGTAGCTAAGTGTCATACGGCGCATGCGCAAGCGCCCTCACACGGATTCCGAGCGTAACTTAGAACCACTTTTAACATATGAGATGCGCTTCTAAGTTTCTTTATTCTATGGTATTTATTGTAACTAGGGGCTATTCATTCTGTCACTACAACAAATTGTTTACCGCTGTCATTAACGTTGCTACCTTTAACCTTAAAAATAATCATCAATGATGTTTTGAATGTTGTAACGTACTTTCTACTGGCTATGAACAAAAAATCGTATATACCACAAGGGCCAAAAGTTGAAATCTCGGTCGTGTTCGTTATGATTCCCCAGGCGACAGAGGACATGACGAGCAGGGCCGAAAATTCAACTTTCGGCCCTTGTGGTATAATATACTATTCAATAAAAATCGCTGCAAATTAATATTTGACATTAAAATGCTGACCTCCCTAACGAATTTCACTGGCAAGAGGGGGCCTCCATTATCTCGTTCCTGTTCAAAGTAACTGGTTAGAGACGCAATATGTTCTGCCTGGCTTCAGAATCTTCAATCAGAGTAATAACAAGCCGCAATTTGAAATATATAAAAACAAGCAAAGCATTAAAATAACGTTTCTCGGTTATTAATCTCTCGTTTTAAAGAATTTTGCATACGTTTGACAACCGGATGTCTTTGATAGGCTTGTTCGGTTCCACGTCGGAGCGTATCTGACAGCATTCTGTCCCTTCCGGACTAGAATAAAATGAGAAGGAAAATATTGTCTGATTCTAAAACGAATTTACAAACTGCGGCAGGTAATATATTAAACATCTTGATGACGTATGCACATAAAAACTTTGGATAGACTATACGTCTACTGAAGCCATATTACTTTATTAGGATATAATTAATACTCTTGACCTTGGACAAATATATAGCTTCTTATAAGCTTTCAATGAGCAAAACTTTAAGTATCTTTATTTTCTAATCACAGTAATTTACTATTCGCTTTTATTTTATATAAATTAATTTTAAAGCTTCTATTTTGTCTCACGTTTATTAATATAAATACATACGAAGTTTATCTTCCAAAGCAAAGTTTTGTAATGTCCATATATATCGCAGATCTGCTAATGGCTTTCCTAGTTTTGCTTTATAATGTTGTTAGCTAGTAACTCATTACGATTCAGACGGAATTATATATTTTGTGCACGTTCTGAAAGCTTCATATTAATTTCATATACTGCTAATAGAATAACAAAGTCAATTAACCCGCTTTATATATAGGACTAGCTATATAAATTACTTTTCTGTTTTTAGGTGTCTAGTAATCGAAGCTGACATCCAAGGGCTCGATTTAATTAATTAAGTGTGGGATGCTAGAAGTTACTTCGAAACTTACTATCATTGATTATCTATAAAATTTAACCGTAATTGTTTGTTGAAGATTTTTTTACGTTAAGAACTGTTTAAATAGAGTCATTTATTTAGAATCGATTTTATAACAAAAAATATTTATTTTTTTATATTTTAATATTCTTTTAACCAATCTGGCTTTTACTGTGTGGATAGTGACTAGTTCAGAGTATCATAAGGTGGTATAATATGAGTAAGATGTCAGTTATTGCCATGGATAATCACAAATACAAACAAACGGTCCGCTTGGTTAGCACAGTGGTCAATTCGACAGAAGAGTTGCGAAAGTCGCGGGTTAAAATCCTGCTATTAATTTTCGTTTGTGATGGTTCAAAATGAAGGTGTCCAAAATGCAATAAAGAAAATGACCCAGTTACGCCAATAACCAGTGTGGATAAGACCGGATATCTTCTAGGATGTTCTCTAAAGCGGTCCAGAGCACACGTTGAGCAGTGGGTCCACTCCAGATAAACCTAGAATGGTATAGTGGAGACTAAAAAATATAACAACAAATACAAACAATTACAAACACCAATGAACATCAAATTGCATTCGTGCTTAGACAACATTCAGATTAGCAAATGGCTAGTTTATTTTCTTTAGAATTATTTAATATTTGAATTGTAATAAACTAACAAATTTTAAATTAGCTCTTTAATTATAAATCTGTTGTTCGAATTCACTAAATTTGTTGTTAGCTTTCATCTGTAATAAAACAAACAGAGCTTGAAAAAATCATTAGAAATTTTTTATACTAAAGGTAGTTAATTGTAAAACGATTATGTTTTTACATGATAATCTGTTTTTCTAGAGTCTATTTTAGGTGTAAATAATTAAATTAATATAATATTTCATGTGAACAGCGACCTCTTCACGCTGATGGTCGAAACAGAGGGCGGTAACTACCTAAAAACAACCCTATCATTCGACATCTGTCGGATTCCATCCGGAAAATTACAGATAACTGTATTATAGAATGAATTTCTGTATTTCTTTTCTATTAGTAAATTAAAAATACTTATAATTGATTACTTATAACGATATACTAGGTATCAGGCCTGATACTAAATTAAAAATGTAACTAGGTACATGTATTTGCTTATAATATGGACCATACTCAATATAAAAACATATTCCATCAATTAAAATAATTAACCATATTTCTAAGTACAACCTCCATGTGTGCCATCTACCGGTCAGCTTCGTATATAGGTAAAATAAGGTAGATAGCTGTATTTTAAAAAAAATGGACTATTATTGTTTGGTAATATGATTATATCATAGAGTAATATAAAGTGAAAACTTAATACATTTCATTTTCGAATTGTTTGCGTGATTCTTAGTAGGAAGGGGCTGAGAACGCCATTTCGCAGCATTTCATTGGTTAGTTCAAATTATCACTAAAGACATCTCTAAAGAAAATATCTTATTAGGAACGGATTTGATTGGTTGAGGAATTGACATGTATCACGGATCTAACCCCTGATGTCACATTCTACCGACCAATTAAATTTGAAATAAAACCCCAAAGTAATTTTTCAAAAAATTTGATTAAAATAAAAGTATACATTAATAAAATATCTATACATAAAAAATAATTAAATATAGCTATAAATAAAGCACCGGCATCATCAACCAGTCCAAACATCCCCTGGCAAATATAATCAATATTGTCTACAGCGCTTTTTCCGTTTTTCATTTTTATATTTGCTTTTTGTTCCCTTGTACTGAATCCGAATCAGAATCAAAATGGAGAAAATATATCGAATAGTAATATTTTAAAGAACTGCAATAAGAAATTATAAAGTACGATGTAAATCAAAATTACTGTGCTCTTATTACGATAGAAAAAGGAGAAAAAGAAAAAATACAATAATGGAAATTCTGAAGTTATATATATTAAGTATTATTATTAACACTCTATAACAGATCAATTGAAAAGTCCCAAGACTACCGTAGTGAATTACATTTTTTGGCAAAAATTAGTTTTTTTTATTCAACATAACTCAATTTCGTCGATCACCTCACCATTCGACAAAAATTTCTTTCCAGCGAGCATACTTTTGAGATGTGAGAACAGGGAATAGTCGCTGGGGCAGATCTGGAGAAGTAGAACGGTAGATGAGGAAGTAATTCGAAGCCCAATTCATGGATTTTTGACACAGTACATTGTCTGAAGCAGTACTTTCTTTTTCTTCAAATGCGGCTGTTTTTCGACGATTTCGTCCTTCAAACGGTCCAATGACGCTATGTAATAGTCGCTGTTGACTTTACTTTTTTCGTCCTTCCTTTTTCGAGGTAGTCAATGAAAATTATCCCATACGCATGCTAAAATACAGAAGCCATAACCTTGCCAGCCGACCGTTGCGTTTTCCCAGGCTTTGGAGCGGGTTCATCGGTGTGCAGTCCACTCGGATGACTGTCGATTGGACTTCGGAGTGAAATGATGAAGCCATGTTTCATCCATAGTCGGATATCGACGCAAAAACTCGCGTTTAGTATGCTTGATCATCCTCAAACACTGCTCCGAATCATCAACTCGTCGTTGCTCAAAGCTGGCGCGGCACCCACTTTGCACAAAGCTTTCTCATACCCAAATATTCGTAAATGAGATGATGCACACGTTCAGTTGATATCTTTAGAAAGTCTGCTACTTCGCCACTTCATTAAGTTTCAATTTACGGTCATTCAAAATCATTTTGTGGATTTTTTAAAATGTTTTTGTCGGTAACAACCTCTTTTGGGCGTCCACTGCGTTCACCGTTTTCGGTGCTCATTTCACCTTGTCTTAACTTTGCATACCAACCCTTGATGGTTGAATTTGCTGGGGCAGTCTCTGGAAACTCGGCATCAAGCCAAGTTTTTGCTTCAACTGTATTTTTTCCCTTCAAAAAGCATTAGCTTCAAATGTTATCAACACGCGAAATTCCTTTTTATCAATTTTTTTCACTATAACAAAAGTTGCTTCACACAGAATGCTATAATGCGCAAACTAATGATCTGACAGCTGTCAAATTTATACAAGCATCTTTTGAGGGTTAGGGCTAAATCAAATGGATTTAATTCTAGTAGCGCCATCTATGTGTCGGACCGGGAACTTTCAATTGAACTGTTATATAATTCTATGATGTTAAATCCGAATCATATACATATCCTCTAGTGCTTGTCCGTTAAAGTCTATACTATTTCACCATTTATCATATATTATTTATTAAGATGACCTAATAACCTTTAATTGGGACCTATCTTAGCGTCTATTTTAGGGCTTTAAATAAAAATCAACATATTTATAAATTATATTTTTATTTTAAATTTACCTTCTAGTATAGTTTAAATAAATAGTAAGTACATTTTTATTTTCAACATCGATAACAACAGAAACTTTTTACAAGGAACATAGCTCATAAGCTACTTCTTAAGATTATCAATCAAAGTGACGTCTTCCTTGGTATGCTATCGCTGCGGTACATCCGTAAAGATGGAAATCGCACAAACAATTTTAACAACAAACACAACTATTTCCCTAAATAACAAATATATACTTAAGATGGACGATATTCTTTACAAAGCTCATACAGTTTCTGTGAAATACATGCTATTAATGTTGAAGCAAAATAAAAAAAGGTGGGGGTGGTTTAATCATTTTCATAGGTGTAATTAATATCGATATTGAAAAAAAACCTAAATAAAATCACAGTAGAGTGCTTGTTTAAATAAATATGACTAGTAATGATTTAGCCAAGTTCCTACTTATTAATATTACCATACAAATGGGATTCTTTTTTTTTTGTTTTTTTGTTTGGGTCGAAATTTGAATGGATTCTAAGCAAAATATATTCGCCGTTTCTGTCAGAAATATATCTGAAATTTCGGAAAATATGTATTAGTTCTTTAAGGGGATTTATCTGTTCCGAATATCGTAATGTCCATTTTGTACTAGCCTAAATTACAATACCAAACCAAACATCCCTAAATTCACTTAAGTCTATTTACAGATATCTCAAAATGTTTTGACAATAAGAAAGTATACGTATGCAATTGCCTTTATGTATTCAAGAACTTGTAATTCAATATGGACTAATCAGTAGAAGGAAATTTAAGAAATAATATTTAACCGGCTTAATAACATAACAATTTAACAAGAGAAGAGAACTATATTGTAACATTTTGTAAAAATATTACAACAGCAATTAAACAGTTCAATTCAGTTAAGTTCCTGAAGTTCAACTCCTGAAGAATATTTGACTACTTACAAAATATATTTATTTTTGATAATAAACAGATATAACCCCTTAAGAAAAAGTTCTTGATCTATATAATATATGTTTTAGAACGTAAGAATCCCATTACTCTTATGAAGCAATTGTTATAGTTTAATATAGCTAATTATTATACAGTTTGAATATGGTCATAAGATACATTACATATCAGATTCTAAATAAAAATGATCTCAAATTGGTACAAAATAGGTCATTTGACACTACCACTAACTTTTTTTGCAAATCTATACAAAAAATGTATATATTTAGAGTGCTTCGGTATAAACTTATCGTTAAAAATCCCAAAAAGTATTCCTTCTCTCAATCATCCGTGTGTTTATTTATCAATAACACACTAAATGTTTTAAAATTACGATTTTTTTTTGAAAATGTCTGGATTCGTGGGATTATAATATAACTATTTTCAATAACTATAGCTAAATTCTTTTTAACTTAAGTTCAGCTTATCCAAAACTCTCTTAAAACTAGTCCTAGAGCTACAAACATTCAGTCTCATACCGTCTGCTTCATATAATATATTTATAAACATTTCCATAACCTGAGGGTGATATTTGATAATGGGATGATTGATAATACATTTTCTGATAATATTAGATTGTAATGATAATACAAAAGGGTGTAGAAGTTGGTTTTAGTTGTGTTGGCTTTTTTCAAAATTCCTCAAAACCATATTTTTTTCAAAGCTAATTATAGACATCATTTGATAGATATTTTGAATCCTGTGAAAATTTTTTGTGTCACACCAGAAATAAACTGCGATTTTCAATATTTTATAACGCTTTAAAATGAATTCAAAATACTGTTAGGGCAATTCGATCTACAACATCACCATCCTATATTCAAGTGTCTTAGTACTTGAAGTAGCTTTCCGGAAATAAAATTAGTTAATTATTAATTTTCAATCTGACCGGCCCACATCAAATATAGAGTAAAGATATTTGAAACTGAAAAAAAAAACTTTTAAACAAGAACCCTGTAGAGAAACCACAATAATAGTCCTAATAAGCACCGAAAATAAAGAAGATGGATACTGGGATGGATTACAGATGTATTTGAGGCTAGAATTTGAATTTCTATGCTATATATACTGGATACATTGGAATGTGACTCTCAAGAGAAAGAAGGATCAAACTTATCACATGATACATCTGTTATGAGAGCTTCATTTTTTTCGTATAACAAATTTCTCTATTTTTTAACATAGACCAAAGTCACACCCAAAATTTTGACTGATATTTTTGACAACTTAATTGCTTAAAATAATTTTATTGAAACATAACTGAATGATAAGATATTTATTTTCTCTGTTAATAAAATGTTAATCATATTAAGTAAAATTATGATCAAAGTTTGGAAAAACTAATAACCACTTAATAATGGGATGATTGATAACACATTTTCTGATAATATTAGATTGTGATCATAATACAAAAGGGCGTAGAAGTTGGTTTTAGATGTGATAGGATATTTAATTTCTCTTTTAATAAAATGTTAATCATATTATGTAAAATTATGGTCGAAGATTGACCTTTTTTTTCTATCAAAATAACAAGAGGATTTGAAACTAGTCAGCACAGAAATATTTGCTTTATATTTTATTATATAACTGGTGATTATGAAACCTCAGACAGTCATTGATTTCTTATAGCTTTATATAATAACTTGTCTCTATAACGTCATTGAATTTAAGTTATTCGTAACTATAGCAATGTTGCAATAAGCTAATAATAGAATTAACTAATATTCAACGCGAGAAACTTTTTTGATTTTCATTAGATAGTCTTTTCTTGTACCCTTTATTGCACCTGTTGACTGATATTATCATATCATTTATATTTGTCTTAAACAATTAATTTATATACAAACAAAAACAAGCATTGGGCTTGGATGCTGCCGAGTTTTGGAAATATTTTATAGCGTAAGTTTCATTATTAGCGGAACATGTATACTGACATTATCATATGATATAATGATTTCCTTACATTTTTAGATATAGTTTTGATGATGATTTTGTGATATGATGAACAACGGTCTTATAATATGGTCTATATTAGAAAAAATATGTTTTTCTAAGTTTATGCAAGTAAAATATGATATTGTGCCTATTTGGTATGTACTCACTAAAATTTATAATGTCATCATACATGTTGTCAATTGATATTTCATCAGTTTATTGATAGAATACACTGATTGACAGTCATTTTTTTAAATGGATTACTGGAGGTGTTCCTTTTGAAATGTTTGGAAAACAAAACGTATTTGAAAAAAACAGTATAAAAAAATGCTTCTATTAGTTTGGAATAGAGATTTTTACCTGATTAGAGATATATATTATTCTCCCACAATTCTGTGGAAATTTCATGACTAATTAATAATTATAAATCGAAAGTACTGAGCCTTTATCCAAACAGAGTCCAAGTGTGCTAAATAATTCCAAATTTGTGATGATATAAATCAAAGGTATTTTATTAAATTAGCAGAATTGATTGATTCAAAATATCAGTTTATTGGGGTCTGATAAAATATTAGTGTTCCAAGAAATTCGGTTAATAAACATGTTCAAATTTTCTATAATACTCCATAGAATCAATTTAACAAACAAGTACCCAAACGTTGTCAATCAGTGTTATTTTAAAAGCATATATTATTACTAATTAATGATAATTACAGTTAATATTAACATACATTGTTGCAATAATCACTTATTGTTTTTTTTACAATTAAAATATCCAGTTTCTAATAAAATTATGTGAAAATTATCCTATTTGCCATAGCTCTAATATTGTATTAAAATCATAATGGAAATATACAACCATACCCCAGAAAGATATTGTTTCAAGTAACGCTTTCTACATTGCAGGACCTCTCAATTTCATTTATGTCCAGATCGTTGTCCTCGTCATCAGCAAAACGTATCTCGTCGATCGCGTTACTGTCAACGCTGGGCGATTTCTCCACTTTAGTCTCCTTCTCCATGTCTTGTCGTATACGTCGAATTTTTTTGGGGAATTCGTGTAATGGGATCGTCACTTGTTTATTGGTTTTCAAGGGTTCGCTTTCGTTAATATATTTGTTATCAATATGATTTGATCCAGAGTTGTTCAGACCTAAAAATAATATACTTAACAAATAGGAAACTTCTTACAATTGTATGTAATAAAATCTAGATTTGCTTGATAAACGAGATTTGATATTTTCAGTATAATGTCATTCAAACAATTGAAAATAGATATATTCTTTCATATATATTCATATATTCACATATCCATAATATTAATATTTTAAACTTGTAATGATGCTGTTCCATAATATCAAATTGAATCGACCGACACGAACGACAAAGAACGACCTGGGACACCAAGAAAATTGGAAGAAAATGAATTGTAAAATATATTGGAGGAAAACATAGCTGAAATTCTCAAACAATTTCCAGAGAACTTGGCAGTGTGTCAATTGTTTTCTGATGTCTACATGTCATAAGAAAGATATAAATCAATATATAGGTTTAACAGCTTGCCAGGCAAAAAAAGAGTCTTCTGCAGCGCATTGTCTTGACGATGAAAAGTGGATCTACTGCGAAAACCCCAACCCCATTTAAGTTGAATTTTCCAATCTTTAGTCATTTGTAGACTTTGTTGACTGCCACGTTTACTTTTTCCACTGTCCTAGGCACAGATATGTCGTTTTTCATAATAATTGTGTCGTCAGCAAAGGTTCTAAGTAGTATTTCTTTTGTTGTTGGGATGTCAGCAGTGTAGAGTAGATATAGGAGATGTCCTGAGACGCTACCTTGTTGAAATAGTTTTAAATGTCGAGAACTCTATTTAGTGCGAGTCTAAAATTTCATCCGAATATATATGACTCCAGCAGTTGACAATAGTTACACTATAACAATTTGCTTATCTTACAGATTAATATCAAATGCCAAACCCGATAAAAGGCTTATCAGACATCCAGGAATTTTGTAGGGCAATATTTATTTTCCTCAAACGCCTTTTCAATAACTACAGTTACTCTGTGCACTTGATCGATTCTTGAGTGGTGATTTCGAAAACCAACCTGGATATCTGGTATTATTACAAAATGTTTAACACGTTTAAATATTAGTTTCTCAAATAATTTTGATATTCTGCAAGGAATGACTGATAAATCTCTCAAAGTCATAACTCTTTGTTACACCAGACAGTGCTTTCTGGTTCCCAGATATTTAGGTAGATGAAGAACATCACTGCCAAACCACAATGCTTTCGAAACGGTATTGCCAAGGTTACAGAAATGCAAGGAAAAGTTATGGCAAATTACGAAAATTATTTTCATTGGTAGTGTGTGCGTGAAAGTGAAATAATGGCCGAAGCTACATGCACGCACATAATACTTAATGTTTTCTTTGATAAAATATTTTGATGATTAGATTTTCAATATCCTAGGGCATAATATCCCTTAAATGAATTATGCTTACCGTGTACTAGAGGATATACCACTTTTGTCTTTTTCCTATTCGACGAACATATCGATGAACATTCACTAATGGACCTCCTTCTTGGTTTCGGTAACAGAGTTTCCTCCTCTGGTGATTCCTTGTTACTACCTGGATCGATATAAACTCTGGGTCGGATATCTGTCATCTCGTGGCATTCGTGACCCTCCAACGGGAGTATCTCGCCGGTCTCGTCGAGTGGAGGTATCCAAACTAGAAATGCAGGATCCATTCCTAAGTTAACAAATCGTAACGCATTAATGAGTGAGTGATTTTGAACTGAATGGTACGAAACTACGACACACGAGATACGGTAAGGACAACATGGATAGAACTATTACATAAGCTGATGCTTCGTGGCTGGTGGATCTATTGCTAGAAAGAAAACGGTATTACCACAGGTCTATAATGTGATCCTTTAAGTTTATTTTCGATTAAGTACATCGAAAATAAATCATAAATAGTTATAATCGCGAATAGGAAAAAGTATTGAAGGTTCTGTATAAAGTTAAATTTATATTTCTGGTTGTTATTAAAATATTTAATATTATTATACACGTTTTGGCCCTACTGGCTCACGCGAAGTACAACATAGAGACATTTTAGTAATTTTTTTCTCTTCCTTTGGCCTATATTGCTTCATTCTCTCAAAATGAGCTCCCTCTCGTTCACCCAGGTTTTCCGGATTGTATTTCTGGCATTTGTGTATTTCTTGTTGTGTTATTTTCTCTCGATTCAGAACCTCTCTAAGTGCAGCGATCCATTTCTTTGTTTCAATATTGGCCTTACTGCGAACTTCATAGAATTCCACCACGTGTCTAATTAATCTGCTGGGTTCCATTCTTTTAACATGCCCATGAAATTTTCCCGCAGACTTTTCTTCTTTAGTGTGTTTTGGGCCTTTCTTTTAGATTTCTGCGATTTCTGTAAATTTCTGTCCAAAATGAGAGCTTCAGCATCGTAAAGGCACTCGGACTTAATCACAGTGTTGTAATATTTAGTTAGCAAACATTTTAGTGTCATTTTTTTGTTAAATTTATTGCTAATCTTAAATACTGTTTCAAATAAAATTTTAAAACTTATATTTTTTACTATTTTAGAATATCTATTTGTTGTTGAGCTGTTTGAGTGTCCCGAGTTAGAATCGCCAGGTCATCTACAAAAGCCAAAGGGTCTACTGTAATTTCAGTTCTTCTTCATTTGATTGGTTGTTTTATTCTAATATTCAATTAAAAAATAATGAGGAGTGTCCATCACCTTACTTCACACCTGTTTAAATTTCGAAGTGTTCCAATATTACTCCCTTAGACTTCATCTTGGATTTCCTACCAGTCAGTATTTGATAATTGAAAGATTTTCAGTGATCATTGTGATTTCCTTTACAGTCCCCGGCTAGTCTTAATAGTTCTGCAACAATTCTGGCTTTACCAGGTGACTTGTTGCTTCTTAGTTTTTAATTTGTTTAACAATGTCTGCTTTATTTGGTACCTATGAATTTGAGTTAGTTTTTCAAGTAGAAATATTTCCGTGGGTTTTGTACAACAGAGGAATTTTCTGAAAGATGTAGCAAGTTCTCTGTAATTTTCTTGGTTCTTAAGTGCCAAATGCCCACTTTCCTTTCACACTCTCCGGCTGGTACACTTCTAACTTCATTCTGGAAATTTACTCAGACTCAAATTTAAAATGAATTGGACAAATTAGTTCGCACTCACACGCAGCTAATGCAGCTATCATACGACGCCTGAAGAACTTTATAATAATTTTTGTTGCAACATATTCAGCTTTCAAAAGTCCACAAATATGGGCTAGTATATATAGTCGAAAGTAGAATGAAAATCAACAAAACCAACAATCGTACGCTTTCCAGATGGTTCCTCGAAACTAAAATTACACATTAACGTGAAATGACTACTGTGAAAATGTTATTTACACTAATTGTCTAAATATATTCTAAACTAAAGTCTAAATTCTTCCTGTTGTTCTCGGCTAATTTCGTCACGAACTATTTAAATTCTCTTAATATGATTTTCAAAAATACTTTTAGAAAATAGATAGGAGATTTAATTTAATGAAGACTCCTGGGTAGCTCTCTGAAGGCTGTACAGCTGTAAAAAAATCGTGTGATTTTATGAAGTTTCTATCCGTTTTTAAATATTTGTTGGTAGTACTGCTCTTCTATTGGAACACTTGAGCAAACATAATGCATATATTGAAATACGATATGACTCCCTCTAAGTCGAAATATTATTGCATAGAATGATTTGGTGAAGGGGGGGGGGTGTCAATTAAAACAATGGATACCATGGGGATTCTCAGTATTTATATCATAAAAACGACTCGGTTAAAACCACAATAATCAAGATGACAAAATCCTCATACAGTCCGGGTGGCTTTATACCTTTGAACAACTATTATATGCAACCATATATACATGAGATGGTCACCATAATGGCGCCGCCACCTATTTATGTATATGCCCTATAACATACTGCCAAAAAATAATATAAAAACGAAAACAAAAATTAAAATGTAAAACTGGATATTCAAACCGAATGAAGAACCATCGGAAATCGCTGTTAATTAAAACTGATAAACAATTTATTATACCAGCGCATATAAGGTAAAATCTCATATCATACTTCAATTATATTGGAAGATGTCTGAAAGCCAGCTGAGCAGTTCAAACTCACACCAATGGCTCAGCAGTTTCTTGAAAAAGCTGGGAAAGTGGGCTTTGAGGCAAACTTAGTTAGTAGCATCGGATTAAACGTAATTGTACATAATATCCGACAACTAATACTTAAGAGTTATTTCAAGCAATAATACTGAATTAACAGATTATCAGTCAATACGTAGATTAAAATTCGACCAAGGAACTGCTACTTAATTTAAGAACCCTCAATATTTCTTCCTATACTTCCCAGATTATTTAATGTCTTTTGTTATTTGTTAAAAATATTGAATAACCTGGTATATTATCGTAACTAGAAATGGATCACATTAAAGGACACCTATACCCAACAGGCTACAACAAACAACAAACATCTAGCAGTCGACATGGATTCGCTTAAATAAATCTTAGTTATATTGTTTCGTATATATAAGACAAATTCACCTAATACTGACCTAGATAAGATCCCGGTACGGCTTCAGTGTTGGCTACGTTATAATCATAGTAATCAATCTCTAAATCGTTATCGGGCACAGCGATCGAAAATTCGGAACCACCTGGTCCTGCTAACAGCCTTTCCCTGTTTTTCTTATCCTTTGTGGCTTTGGCGTTTGTCGATCTAATTGTCGCTGTACTAATCATACTTGCTGCGGATGAATAACATCCCTAAAATATAAATAAAAAGTAAATATACTGAACTTTAAATGATAAATATTTGAATGTATCATTTTCTGATAATTACATCAATTACATGCAATAATATTAATTTAACATAGGATTATATTTAAGACTCAGGTTGGTTTCTTTTTAAAGTTTATATTCAAACTGATATATATTTTTAAATGATGCAAGATAACAGGTTACTAGAATTAAATCCATATATTTTTTAGTTAGCTCTAACCCGCAAAAGATGCGTATATAAATTTGATAGCTGTTGAATCATTAGTTTGTGAATTATAGCATTTTGAGTGAAGCAATTTTTGCTAGTGCGAAAAAAATTGATAGAAAGGAATTTCGCCTGTTGATAAAATATTGCATTTTGAAGAGAAAAAATATAGTTACTAGAATAAAATGAGAAGCAAAATATTGTCTGACCATGAAACGAATTTAAAAATTGGTTCAGAAAATACATTAAACATTTTGATGACGTGTGTACAAAAGAACTTACTATACAATAAAATATACTATATAATATATCTTTAAGAGTTAAATCCCTATTAACAGTACTTAGCTAAATATTTTAAGATTAATTATATTAAACATTATATTTGAAACAGTAATTATTTTTATTTTGTAATGACGATAGTACCACTAAAGTGCTCTGGTGAAGTAATTGGAACAGTAACATAATTACCGATAGCATAAGAAGCTGTATATAAACATAAGTATTTAATTGATATTTAAAAAAAAAGCGTGTCTGATGTGGGTGTAAAATTATATTGTGATTATTATAACATTAATTTTGTTTTCGATACATCATATTAGCCTGTATATGACAAGTTGACATGAAAATCATTGACATATACGATTGCTTCACGGATTATGTTATAAGAATAGGAGGAAATAGAATTTGAGGATAATCATGCAACATGCGCCAGGTACAGATTTGGAAAGGAAATTATCGCTGGATGTTAAATCTAACGAATATGGAGAATTAATGATTCTGAAGTAACACAGATCTGCAAAAATAATCTTCTTGTTTTTAGGTATTCTTCTAACATTTCTTTTGTTGCAGGCCTCTGAAATTCAAAGTTTAGTATATTTAGTTTTTTTTTATTTTAGTGTTTTCTAAAGAACTTAAGACAAATTGTATTCGAAAACTTCCGTAAAGTAATCTGAGCTGTTTAACCTCAATTTTACCTCAAAGTATCGACAATTTGGAGTGTTCTCAAATATGTTAGAGTTGTAATTTAACAATTATAACACCAATTACACAAACGTGTCATCAATCATGATCTGCAATATTACCCAGGAGATTCTACGTATCTAAATGAATTATTCAAACATTGTAAATTTAAATAAGATATGTCACTCTTTCTTTGCTTATGATGACGTGATTGGTCCTGGTAAAAAGTTATAATTTAAATCACATTTGCAAAACTGCATCCAAACTTTAACCTTTATATTATTTTATCAAATATATGTTTTATTGTTAGACAGCCTTTATAAGTTTCTATAGTAACATTTTATTTAATTTAATTTGGTGATATTATAATAACTGACAGGTTACTATAGAAAAATCATTATTTCAAACACAGTATAAAACAGATATTCATATTAAAGAAAATTCATTTTGTAAAAGAAGCAGAACAAACATAATTCTGAAGATCGAAAACATGTGTTATATATTTTATCATTCAATCAATTTATTGGTTTTTGTAACGAGAATACAATTTAACGCAATATATAACCTCGAAAATAAATATTAGCCAAAAAAAAAGCTCGACATCAATCTCTAAGTAGAAAAAACTAACCGTAAAATTGATCGATTATATTTTTATATGTCTAGTGGGTTTTTTTATATGTCTAAGGAATTTGGTGTTTCTAATAGCTAAGTTAAGGGGATATTTTAGTCTAGATATTTGAAAAAATATGTTTTTCCATTCTCTCAAAGCTTAACCTTCGAGAATATGCCCTAGGAGTATCTAAACACTACATTTTAAAGGCGTTTTTCTCAAAAATACTTCCTCCAAGACTATTGACTTGATAATTCCCAATTCTGCTTCATCAATTGTCTTGAAATCTTGTTAGTGGATCTCTTATACATTCTTCTGTCATGTCAAAGTAAAAAAGTCAAAAAATATTTTCCACCAAAGAAACTAAAAGCAGCTATTAAAAGAAATAGAATTTTTAATCTTTTAAGATAAATAGTCTTAAAATAGTAAAATCTAAATTTTGTTATAGCCTTACTTTCATAGAAATTGAATGGAATAGATTTTATAGGGTAGGTTCACACCAAGTTTCATATAAATCTTGAAATAGCATGTCAATCGTCCCGAAAATTGTAGTTTAGAGGCAACCGCGTTTAAAATCTCACTTTTAGATACCGCGTCATTAAAATAGCTATATCAGGTGTACCGGAAAGTCACGACCGGGTTTTTAAACAGATTTGTCACATACGTAATTTTATTCTACTGATAGCAAGCTTCAAAGCTATACATGTTATATTTTTTGAGAAATTAACACCGTCATAGATTTGCACCTCTTTGAGAACGTTAAGATTCGTGAATGAAAACGTGCATTTACGGCACGCATTACCCCCCTTATTTAATCAAAAGAAAAGAGTCATCATTTTAGTCAAAAAATCAGGTGAGGCGTGATTTCGAAAATTCAAAAGTTGTGATATGGATGTCGCAGACAATGCTCAATGTTTGGTGGAACCAGAGCGGCGTATACTACGAACTGTTGAAACCAACAAGTTATCGCCGTGCATTAATCGAAAAACATCCCGAATGGTCCTGAAAACACTCTTAAGTGATTTTACAATACAATAACGCGCCGTCTCATAAACCAAATCCGGTTAAGAAAACGTTAAAAGTACTTGGATGGGACATATTATCACATCCGTCGTACTCTCCAGATCTTGCCCTGTCCGACTACTCAATAGAATACTCAATATGATACGCGCTTGTTGCAGAGCACCAGTTTGCCAATTTCAAAGAACATAGAAAATGGCTCAAAGGATAAACTGTTGTTTTTGAATCTTTTGTTTTAGAATCACATGGCCAATATGAATAAATAAATTTTTTGATTTTCTGGAAAATTGTGTAGTTATTTTTCAAAAAAATTGGTAATGACTTTCCGGTACAACTGGTATGTCTGAAAATAATTTCGAATTTATAAACACCTATTAAGAACATATTCTTAAATTGTTAAGCTTTGAAAATATTAAAATACAATCGATTTTTTAAATTTTCCAGACTAGACGACCCCCTTAATATGTGTATTGTACAAAAGATATATTAAAACAAAAAACAGAAATAATATTGCTCATAACAGTAAAATAAATTGTGCAACATAAGAATAATAAAAATACTCCACCGGGTCACTTTTAGAGCATATCTCCTCATAGCTCACGTTTGTTAAAGTAGCGTTGCTGACCCTCCTCATTATCCCTTTTCCAGTCAGCGTTTGCGTTGAATCCTTTTCGTTGGACCTGTCTTTTTCGCTGAGAGTCGAAGAACGTCTTATCACACGCCATTCGGTATGAGGTGACGTTGGTAAACTGGCACTTGGAGTTATCTCATCAGATTCTGGATTGGCTAAAGTGGGCAGTGTTGTGTTTGTCGTATCGTTTGGTGCAGTTAATGTCAGGGTGCTACCGGAAAAACATTCTTCCTCTTCTCTTCTGAAAATGAATAAATTTAAATTTATATTTTGTAACAGGTCAATTGAGAAGTTCCAGGCCTGACACATAGAGGGCGCCTCTAGAATTAAATCCATATGTTAATCAGTTAGCTCTAACCCTCAAAACATGCGTGTATATATTTGACAGCTGTCGGATCATTAGTTTGTGAATTATAGCATTTTGTGTGAAGCAACTTTTGTTATTGTGAAAAAAAGGATAAAAAGGAATTTCGCGTGTTGACAAAAAACATTGCTTTTTGAAGCGGAAAAATACAGTTGAAGCAAAAAGTCATCCGAGTGAACTGCACAGGATAAACTCGCACCAAAGCGTGGGAAAACGCAACAGTCTGCTGGCAAGATTATGGCGTCTGTATTTTAGGATGCGCATAGGATAATTTTTTTAACTACCTTGAAAAAGGAAGGACCATCAACAGCAACTATTACATAGTATTATTGGACCGTTTAAAGGACGATGTAGCCGAAAAACGGCCGCATTTGAAGAAAAAGAAAGTGCTGCTTCACCAAGACAATGTATCGTGTCAAAAATCCATGAATTGGGGTTGGAATTGCTTCCTCATACACCGTATTCTCCAGATCTGGCTCCCAGCGACTATTTCCTGTTCTCAGATCTCAAAAGAATGCTCGCGAGGAAGAAATTTTCGTCCAATGAAGAGGTGATTAACGAAACTGAGGCCTATTTTGCAGCAAAGGACAAATCGTACCACAAAAATGGTGTCGAGAAGTTGGAGGCTCGCTATAATCAGTGCATTACCCTTGAAGGGAATTATATTAAATAAAAATTAACTAATTTTGCCAATAAAATGTGTTTTACTGTGGTAGGCCGGGGACTTTTCAATTAACCTGTTATATATAACCCTATAGTTTGATGAAAATATTCGTGAGTGATGCGTACTCTTATCAGCAAAAACGAAGCGTATATGAATGATAACATATAGCTACCAATGCTTACCAGCAGCTTAAACAATGGCAAATAACACTAAATGAATTAGATTTATTCCAATCAAAACTGATCCAGCAAACTGAAGAAGCTTTGTAAAAATAATTGGAAATTGAAGACATACATGCCACATATGATCGTAGGAGATAAGAACTAATTTTAAAATTATTGTAATTGTATTGATGGTTGGTCTATACAATTAGAAAAAAAAAGTTTAAGGAAATAATAATAAACAAGCGAGAAACATAAATAGTTGTCAATAATTGTAGTTTTCGGCCAAATACACCCCGATAGAATTATCGTCGTCTCTATTTAACATTGTTCGTTGACCCTTGTACCTATTTAAACCTCCTTTTATATTAAATTACAATGGGAAATTTCTCCACTCCTGGCAGGAGAAATAGTTGAAGCTTTAATCCTACTTACGCCAAAGTGACTTCCTCCTCTTGATCCTGATCGCAGTCGATCGACTCCCTAAGCCGGCTGTGTTTGTTCCTGCGACTTTTCATATTCAAGGGCCTCATCCGGGTAAGCGAAATTACTTCCGATAAAAGAGTGGAGTTCGACTGAGCCCTGGTTGCCAGCGGAAGACTTGCATTTGAAGCTGTTCGAGAAAAGTAAACGACGTTAGGCTAGATTTAATAACTCAACGGGGATTTTAACGACAAATTGGTGAAGGCACTTTTTAAGTAAATTGTTTTGAGAAAATGGCGAAGGAAATTTTTCCTCGTTTAAATTAAATTTTAGCTCTATCTAATATATTTACCTGCTAGAGAGTCTTGATCTTCCGCCTCAGCTATGTGATACTTCCTATACCTAAAGGCGTATTGCATTCCCAGTAGTGTTGTAGCGATAATAAGGCCACTCAGGAAGAATATCGCAGCTATATGTACTGCCGTTAGTTTTAAAACAACTGCTGGGATGGCAGTACTGATGCTATGTGCCACACGAATTTCAGTTATATTTGGCTTTATTATTTCTGCAACAGAGCGTTTAAATTGCTAAAACTACTTAAATATTTTATACATATATTTTGAACAAGAAAAAATTAAAAGAAATGTTAAAAACAAAAGTAAAATCATTTGAACCCAAGTATTTAATAACTACACTGGGTGATTTTGTTTCCTATAGCATTAAATAAATCGGGTTTTCTCTCAAATTGTAGCTGCTAAACAGAAACACTTAAACGATTTTTTTGAATGACGTACCATTTTAAAGATATTACAAATTAAAATAGTATAAATAAATAGAGACCGTATAAAAATGTATTAATAATATTAGTTTTATAAAAAAAATAGTAATATATGTTTACAAATAGACAATGTATCAAAATAGCTCAAGTTTGAGCGGTCAGTAAAGAAATTAGCCATATATTCTGAATGAAAATGACGAACTATTAACTTTTCCTGTTGTGAACAGTAGAATACTTTTCCATTACAAACCAGTAGTATAATCTACTAAGATTTTAGCATAGCTTCTTCCTTGACAATTCTCTTATGTCTCCTTTATATTCCAGTAAAAGTGTTCACCTTGTTCGTCACTCACCATTCGAAGATTATGAAGAAAATATGGTAATTGGAATGTAAAAAAAATATTTTAAAAGATATTTTGCATCCCATCGTTTTACACTTTTGTAACAAGTCATGCACTAAAATCTCGGCATTTTAAAAATTTTCATCGAATGCATTATTTTTTCAAAAGTTTTCTTATTTGAGAACCAACAATTTTCTTTTAATTTAGCATCACTTAATTTAGTTAAAACAGTTTTCAAATGCATAAATTAATTACCATTTTTATTCATGGTCTTGAATAAATTATTCATTAAACAAAGTTTTATATGTAATGGAGGCAAAATCATATTTTCTCGTGGAATAAGAAATTCATATTTAACGTTTGATTTACCACAAACAAAGTCAGTTCTTTTCGGCCAATCTCTAACTTCATACTGGTTTTTTGTATTTCTAGTGTCCCACAAACTGAGCAAACAACAATATTTCTTGAAGACTCCCTGTTTTCCAAGTCCTGTAGTATTTTTTGTATTTGATTAAGTCAAACATTAGTTTCATGTTTTCATACGTTTCTTTTAAAATCACTCCATGTATGGAGGGATATCGTTTGCCATTTAGAGTAAAATAGATTTTATGCGTAAATAGTATTCACATTATCACTAAAAATACTAACCTACCTAACAATAGAATAAGGAGTTCAAAACGCTTAATATTATATATGTTAAATTGTATCACAATATTATGTACGTTAACCATATTCGTTTCATAATTTTAGAGTTTCATGACTTGTGGGTGGCATCTACAGATTAACTACTAAACCGAATCGGCCAAGGTAACAGAGATTATAAAAATTTGGATATGTCTGTCGAACAAAAGGTGAACTTGAAGAAAAAGTCAGCTGAAGTATTAGTTGAGAAGTAAACACTCACCCCCAAGCACCAGCTATGGATTGGTGATGGTTAAAAGGGCCTTAAGTGAAAAAAGTTAAGAAGAATATCTTAAGAACAACGAAGTCAACACTGAAATAAGTAGTTATAAGAGACTATTGACGATTTTAATTTTATGCATTTAAATGACGACAGATATAAACAAAGAACTTATTCACCACAAATATAAATAATTTAATTAAATTTACTAAAATTTTGTTACTTTAAAACAATAATCTTCATGAAAAATCTGGTGTCAAAGTTCGTCTCCTTTTGATTTTTTTTTTATTGAAAACGTCAGGAATTCAATCAACTCGCATATTATCTCAAAGAATAAACTATTTTACAGACGTATTAACCATATGACACTAAAAATCACATTAAGTGCTCTATTATAAATAAAAAAAAGTAGGGAGGATTTATCTGTGCAACTATTAAAAAAAGCATAACCATACCACCAATGTTTCCAGCAATTAAGATATAACAACAGATATCAATTGTGTCTAGACTATATAAATTAGTTCTTATAAAATATAACTGGAATAAACCCCAATCGTTGGAAATACCCCGAAGGCATTAAACTTTAAACGTTTGCTTATTCCACCTCTTCTTAAAACAACATTACTTTGATTGATTATGACGTCTATTACAGCTATATTCGTCAATGATATTTATTAATTATAATAATCCGACACGGATCCACTTAGAATAGCGGGCGATTAAAACTTGACAGTGCATATGCGCCTGTTTTATTAATTACTTACTAATCTGGCTGGCTTCGGCCAAAAACCCTCCACCGCAGACCTGGGGCCCGATGGAGATCTCATCTGAATAAAATTCCAATAATAAATTGGGCCCAGTCGAGTTAACTATCGAGGGACTGGTTCCAGGCTGGCCGGTCAAGTCGGCCAGCAGAGTCGAAGACAAGGAGCTGCCATCCCGGATTTTGAGCCATTGGTTTCCGCAGGGTAGATAGAATTGTTCCACACGAAACTGAACGACGCTATCGTCATCAGCCTACAATAATTAAAAAAACATTAAAATGTTGGTGCTTAATAATTATTATTAGCCCATAAATCAGTTTTAAATTATTTCTTTTAAATTCGAGGCTTTCAATAGTTGCTATTTTTGCAAATCTATTGGATGATTTACGGATTCGAGAGAATGGTTTTAACGCTATCCCTCATTAGACCGATTTTTTGTTATCTTAAAAACAAAAAGTGACGTGCTGCTCAGACAGGTCACGACTCATGTCAGAACCAGTGGTAAACAGAAGGATCAAGGTCTGGAGAATATGTCTGGTGGGATAGCACTTGGCATTTTAATATTTCCAAGTATGTTTTCACCGCTTTTGAAACATATGATCGAGCGTTGTCATACTGAAGAATAAGATTGATGTGTTTTTGCTCGTATTCCGGTCGATTTTCGCGCAGTGCTCGGTTCAAACGTATCAATTGTAGTCAATAGCGATCCCCATTGATGGTTTCATTAGGTTTTAGCAGCTCACGGTATAACACACCAAACTGGTCCCACCAAATATAGAGTAGCTTTCATTAGCACTAACAACACGATGCAAAACCTTTCCAAATCTGCTCTTGAAGTAGCACGTCACATATGACAAAACGTCTTTCAATGTCTCTTGGCTTCAATTCAGAACTAGGTAATGCTCATTTTGACTGACATCTAAGAATGGGAATTCAAATGTTATTATTAATAGAGAACAGTAGACAGATAAAAATATATTTGCATCATTCAAAATGAAATATTTCTTTGGAACGTAAGAGAATCTAGCAATAGCAAAGCTGTCTCAATTATTCGCCTTATGTCATACACTAAAAAAAAACATCGCAAGCGCATATTTGACTACGTCGATGTTTTCCTATGTTAATAATAATGCATTATATTCTATGTATCCATCTATTCTATCAAAATAATATTTAACAGAGATATTATACTTTTGTTTTGGTTGCTACTTTTTCGTATTATAACAGGTTTTAGTTACTGCTGCAGTATGCTATAATGTGTAATAAGGTACCGCTTCTTTCTAATTCTAAGTAAGCATAACCATACTTAACTACTTCTCATAAATCTTCGACTTTCTTGAGAAATGGGAACATCGAAAATTTATATGTGTTTGTTTGATACTTTAACAGTCTTACAAGAATTGCAATTTGAATCTTGATTGGAATTTTGAACTTTATAACCATAAGCTTCCTTAAAATGTTTGGCCATTTGGGCACAACTTTTGTTGATTATAGTCACTTGAGAATTATGTCCCATTGAAAACAAGGAATTGATTTGTGAACCGTTAAGCAATGTACAAACTATGTTTTGGAGGTACCTCAAACATAGTAGACAAAGTGTCATGAAGATTAGCTCAAGCACATGCAAAAGTGTCTTTATTATCATGGAGAATACACCAAAAAACTGTTGCACTACAGGCCTTCTTCGTTAATGAATTGCTATTTTCATTAATAGGCTCAATATATATGTCAAATATTATATATATATATATATATATATATACATATATATGTATATATATATATATATATATATATATATATACATATATATATATATATATATATATATATATATATATATATATATATTCGATAATTTAGCTTTCAATTATAGTTTTAGTATGGAAATGCAAAAGCCAAAGAAAATATATAATGGATAAAACATGGTTAAAGATTTATATTAATGGTTGTAACCCTTACTTTATCTGCCTCTGCAGAATATCGCTATTTTCGTCTAGTTTTATGGAAGAGTTGTATACAATATACTGTAAAACACAACGTTAAGTTATTCTATGCTTAGTTATTGTAATTTTTGGTTGAAAATTAGTGATGCTTTATGAGTTTCATATTTTTATCACTATGCACTAAAGCATACACGTTGTTTTTGAATTGATATTCTACTATCGCTACGCCAAAACTCTCTCATTTCTATTTTTAATAAAGGAAACACCTTAACTAACCGAAATTGTTAGTGTTTGGTTAATTTTTACAATTAATTACTTCTAAATTATACATTTATTAATACATGGTTAGTGAGTTAGTTTTTATTTAAAATTTTTATTAACCTCACCTAACGCTAACTATTACTTTTTAGAAATTGGTACTTGTTGACCGACATGGGGTGACATTAAGCTGAAATTATTATTGAAACTTAAACGAGATATAATAAGCCTACAATGTTTATCAAAAAAACGTATATAAAAAGAAATGGTATCAATACTTGACATTAATTATGGATAATTAATGACCACTCACATTAATTATCGTTGAGGTACCCTTTCTTCATTTATATGTTTCTTATAAGTTAACCTAAACCTTACAGTAGGGACCATTTTGTTTCAAATTAGTATAATCTATTTCCAGGTCATGTATTTGCATCATGTAGTATTTTAGTACCTTATTGCCAAGATAGCGACAAGGAGATTTTCTGAGACTGAACAATCGTCTTCATAATTTTCTTCTAAGCTTTCAACGTTCGTTTCGTTCATTTTCTGCTAAATATTTTTCTTTTTCAATAAATAAACCTTAAAAATTAACTCTGAATATATTAACAACTGTTTTCGTACTAGCTTCAATCATTAAAAAAGAAGAAATAGTTCAACACTAGCGACGGTATAAGATATGGCTTTTAAATATTATCTTCACCAAATGCCACCAGTAACTTTACATGTAAAGTGTAAAGGCATACCAAATATAGAAATAGAAAATCCGAAATAAATAAAAGCTAATTCAAAAAAATTGCCTGATCAAAAAATAAGAACTTAGTTGAAACAAAAAAGCATATATTCAAGGAGTACTAAAACTAGGCGTTTGCAATTATTCTTCAACGTTTGAAGGAAATGTTTCAACGAACGAGACTTCAAAATTGGGTCTCCGAATGAAACGAATAATTTTGTTTCTTGTAAATGATTTAATGTTTAACAAAGTTCACAGTTCTGGTTTATATGATGACTACGGTGTTTGAGAGAAATTATTGAAAATTTGGAAGGAAAGAAGCTCGTGTAAGTTTACGTTACTGTCATATAAATGGAAATTTTGGAATGCAGCGTAACACAAACTTATGGAAAACGTAGTTTGAGTGTCGATCGATTAATCTTATTATCCTTTGCATATATGCACAAGCGGAATTCTAATGCACAACAAAAACAATAAGGCCTGGAATATCTAAATTCCAGTATAAATATCTCCCTGGAATAACGTATTCGCTTTTGTAAAAATTTATAACCAAAATTACATACCTGTATCAACCAAAACGTTCGCCCAGGACAACTTTGACTCGAAGTGGCTAGAAATCTTTTCGGTTTGGCCTGTCCTAAATGCACGACACATCCGCACCTGCAATAAGGGCCGACCTCGGCTTGAACTTCTGGTATCTCGGCAGCAATTATGTCGTTTCCCGATATGGTTCCGGAGTAGAAACATTCCCAGCTCGATCCGAGACTGGTACCACATTTTTCAGTCTCAACGGGTGGACCCTGAAATTTGTATCAACAATTAATAATTGTTTATACAATTTTCCGAATTTAGTGTAATTTTTTATAATTTCTAAATGAGTTATTCGGTGGAAAATAAAGTTATTTTAGTTTTCTGACGTGTACTTTTATTTTTATTAATTGTATCTTACATTAGAGATACAAGAGAGGTACAAGCAAGGTGGGTACTGGATTAATACAACAGTATGTTGTTCTCGAATTAAAATTAAGCTAAACTACTTGAGAAACCTAACCTAAGGTTAAATAACTCTTATACACTATACAAGTTCGTTTGGTTTGGTTCGATTCAATCTTCTGATATCCTGCGTGTTGTCCACTAGCTGTATTGCTTCCACACTGTTGTGATTTAGCGACCTTTTTTCATGTGTTAAGGCGAAATCTTTCACTACTTCGTATACCAATTTAATTTCGAGGTCATCGTGCAGCTCTTTATTAGTTACGTGGCGATAAGCATTGATAATTATCCTAAAACAATGTTTTGGCTTCGTTGGATTACTAGTTAGTTTGAAGTTTTAGTGCAACCCTATACTTAAAACTAATAGGTCCAAATTAACTTTATGGTTGACTGACAAACCAATCTTTTTGAATTTAGGTAAAGCTGAGAGTACTTTCTGACCAACCAATGCAATTGCATGATTTTGAGACAGATATGTTTTTGATTTTTGTCTGACATCGTCAATTAAAATGCTGTTTCATTGAAAGAAATATATCTCATTAAGTGCTCACCTTTTGATGCCATATATATTTTTATCAGATATATCTATTGATTAAAATACTATGTATCAATGTAAACAATTGCTATAAAATCTAACTATGTTAAATTAACTGGTGATATTTTATTATATAAAATAACATTTTCCCATTTAGTTCTTTTATCTTCTCGATTCTGCACCATGGCAATCTGTCTCAAAACCATAAATGATTTTATTTTTCAATGTAGCGACAGCAACGACCCTTTAGGCTATAAAAGATCGCCACGACGATATCTCGCTCTTTTTTCTTTTCTCTACCCCCTTGTAACAGTACCACTTCTACAGCGCTACCGTACTTCGTATACCTAACCTAATATTCTGTCGATTCCCTCATCGACCACATGCATCATTCAATATAGAAATAAACAAGTTTTTATTCAACCAGTGTTTTCAGTCCCCTTGCGAATAATACCCCCCACAAAATAGTAGTGACTGTTCGGACAAACAATGAAGTTGAATGTCATGAATTTTCCTGGTTCAAAATATATAATGCGAAAATTGTTTTCTTTTTTATTTTACAGTTATGAAAAATTTATTGTTGATTTATTTTTGATGAAGAATATTATTTTTCCTATTAAGTTTGCAATTTCTTTATTTGAAGCACCTCACAGATATTTGTAAACATGCTCTGAGACAAATGATGAATGATGTGTGAATCATCATGAAATAAGTTAATAAAAATCTTAAATATTTTGCAGAGTTACATTTAATTTTGAACAAACTTCATAAAATTCTTTTCTAAAAGATCTGCAGCAATGATTTGTAATCATTTTTCATTACCAAGAACCGAAATAAGTTCTATTGTTCTATTATTCTAAGTTCTAAAAATTTTCAGTTACCTGAAATCACAAACTTGTCGTTTTATATTAATTTATTAGTTTACAGTTTCCCTTAGCGTCCAATTGGATCTAAATTTGAACTATATGGAAGCATAATTAAGAATTATCATATTGTATTATCTCTCATTCCCATTGTAAGCCATTTTATTCGATCTGGCAATTTAAACTTGTTTTAAACATCTATATACTAAAACTAGACGAATGTTTCTCTATTAATATATAGATTTAAAACATTCAATACAACTTATTATTCATTCCAGGGCTTCCGGTATGTACATCTCAATTTCCTATCATCTATTTAATCGTTCCTCATGCAACATGACTCTCCCCTACGTCATCGGATTTCCAATTTAATTTCTGCGCTTCTATTGACGTTTTTGTGTATTGCTTTACATTTTGATAGGCTGCTATCTCTTCCAATTCAATAACTTAATATGTCGGCAGTGTATCAGTCCTGACAAGTGAGATACGTTGCAAAGTTTTTTTTAGAACTGATACATTTTAGATAGATTATTTATTTGTTGTTTGGAATTAGTGTTGGGAACAATCGACTGAAATCGACTATCGACTGTTCAGTAATTGACTACTTTTTACTATCGACTATTTCAGTCACTATTTTTGGTTCAACTGTTTTTACTAGAAATTGTTTTCAGTCGCTATTTTCGGTCCGACTGATTTTATTACTATTGAGTATCGACTGTTTCAGTAGTTTACTTTTAGTTACTATTTTCGGTTGTATTAGTTCATTCGACTGATTTTTAACGTTCTGGCCTTCCGCCCTAGCCGCGAGCTTGAAAGTAATGCTCCGAATTTATGCTTATATAGATTTATATATAATATATGTGGTTTTTTGTTTTTTTTTTGTAGTTTGCTTGTGAATAACTATATATTGTAAATTAATATGGCAGCGTTTTGGAACGCTAGTTTTCGGGGGCAAAAAAATTAAATTATAAATGATAAATAGTAAGATACATTTGACTGTTTTAATAGGTAATACTTTGGACTGGTATAATAGGTAATTCTTTTTTGATAAACTTTCACGTTTTTTTTCCAAGCCTCTTGTTTGTCGAAAATTTTTTCCTAAAATCTTGAAAACTAAAATTAGGTCCCAAAGGTTTCAGAAATTACATAGGTCCAAAAGAATTGAAGAACTTTTTACAGTAGCAGTTGTTAAATTTCTTTTAAAAATTTTAACCTTATAGAGGTGAATAAAGTATATTAAATATTTGTAATAAATACATTTTCTGATAGGAAAACTCTACTTTAATATTCAACAGCTTATTTTGTTGGCTATTAAGAAGAGCACCACAGTTTTTATTTGTTAACGAATGGACTAACAGAATGTGTTCAACTTTTAAAACCCATTAAAATAATGACCACCGAGTTATCTGGTAAAAGATATTCCAACGATGTCTTTAATTATACGGTTTATAAGAGGAGTGTAACATTCCATCAAATCCAAGATTTTAACATGTGATTGGAGTGGAGCAAAAATGGCAAAATTGTCTATCAGATGTAATCATTAAAAGACTTCCAATTTTAGAAATGAATATGGTATGCGAAAAATCCACATTTTTAGATCCTAGATTTAAAAAAGCAGGATTTGGTACTACATATAATGCTGAGGCGATACAAAAAGTTATTACAAAAGAGGTATCTTCCATACTAACTTCAAAATATAATTCCACAACTCGAAATTCAAAACAAAACTACTGACCAAGAAGGTATTGACATCTGGAGATGTTTTCATAAAAAATGGCTAGAATGAAAGAAATAATTACTCCATGTACTGCAACAACTTTATAGATATAGTAGTATTTGGAAATTCCATTTATTGGGCGTTTAGAAAACCCATTGGATTTTTGGCAAACCCATAAAATGAAACTACCTAAATTATATCAGTTACAGGTAAAATATTCCTTTATACCCGCAACATCTGTCCCCTGGGAACGAGTTTTTTTCAAAATCTGGCCAAATAATTAACGATCGAAGAAATCAGGTCACGGAAGAAAAGTTGAACATGATAATATACCTGAACAGTAATTTAAAAAAATATCCGTTCAAAAATAAATAAAACTTTTATTTAAAGAGGGTCTGGTAGTTATTGTATGATCATTTTTATGTTCATCATTGATTAGATTTTTCAATGATTAGGTATATATTTACATTTTATTTAGAAGTTATGGTTATTGAAAATCTTGAATGAAACTGCTCCAAGCTTTTATCTTCGTCCTTTCCTCATTTTATACGGACAAGAATTCGTACATCTTCGTCTGACATCACGAATGAAACAAACAGTCGAACCGTGCATTTGACTGAAAATAGTAATTACCATTTTCAGTCGCTGTTTTTGTGACTATCGACTGTTTCGACTTTTTTCAGTCGATAGTTCCCAACGCTATTTGGAATATAAAATATCCCGTTTGGTAAACTAAACGCTCTTTTAAAGCTTTGGTTTGTATTATTGTTATAAAATAATAGCAAGAATGTTTACGGTTTGAGATCAGAAAAATATATATCGAAATATATATGTTAATATAGTTCCCACCATTATTTGTTATTAAAAGGAAACAACAATTAGTATATGTTCTTGCTAATACAACATTGGTTATATGTAGAGAAAGTTTAAAATCTCATACAATATTACAATTAGAACAAAGAAAATCTATTTTTATCAATTCATATATTCCTCCTTGTATATTCGCTCTGTAGATACAGATAAAACAAAAATCCACGTTTTAAAAATTAAATAGCAGAAAAACTCATTTGCATTTTTATAAGAAATAGTGGGGTTATTGTGTTAAATTGTTGAATTAGTGTTACTTGAATAATTGCAACTAAATATTCTTGTATATGCGGTTCGTAAATACAAGTAAAACTAAAATCTCGAACAGCAAAAACAACTAATTTACAATTTTGGCTTAAATACTAAATTTCTTGTATTTAATTATTGAAATTTCTAGTGTATATAGAACATCTGCAAATAAATATTCAAATAATTAAAATTATATTATAGCAATGTTAGAAAAATATATATTACTAAACAGTAAACTTTAAATAGTAGTGATTTTCGGAAATTCTTCTGTTGTTTCAGCGACTATCGTTAGATCGTTTTAAAGTAACTTAACTATATCAAACAGGAGAATTGTTTTAATAAATAAATAATGTTTAAAACAAGTTTAAATTGCCAGATCGAACAAAATGGCATAATATGGGTTTGAGTACAGTCAAAAGTAAATATAGCTTAATGTGATAAGGTAGAAGAATACAGGGTGTTTTTAAATTAATAAAATAATTCCTTTTAATATTATTATGATATATTTTTTAATATTTATAAAATTAGTCACTTTATTTATGAAGATTCTGTAGGTTCCTCTTTGGCTTCATCATTCTCATCTGTTACTTCAGTACCCGGACTGATATCCTCTTTCGCAATCTCAGACGGCTCTTGTCGGTTTGATGAGTACAGTCAAAAGTAAATATAGTTGAATTGGATAAGGTAGAAGAATAGAGGGTGTTTTTAAATTAATAAAATAATTCCTTTTAATATTATTATGATATATTTTTTAATATTTATAAAATTAGTCACTTTATTTATGAAGATTCTGTAGGTGTCTCTTTGGCTTCATCATTCTCATCTATTACTTCAGTACCCGGACTGATATCCTCTTTCGCAATCTCAGACAGCTCTGTTTTGTCGGTTTCTGTTTTCTCTACACTACTTTTTGAACCAGAATTTGTTTTGGTAACGCTTTCCTTGGACTTTGTCCGTTCCGCGTCCTTTTCGGTTACGTCATCGCCCTCGATTGATGTTTCCGATTGAAGAACCCCAGCGAACGGATCGAAATCTTTACTTTCGTCTTCTTCTTCCTCTCCTACCATCTCCTCTTCGTTGAAGAACAAGACGCTTTGTTTCTCCTCCTCCTCGACCTGTTCTTCCTCCACGTTAACGTTGGCATCTTCCGAGCTGATATCGAGTTCACTATCGGCTCTGTCCACGTAGGATTTCTTCGGTATATTATCAATTGGGCCGACCGTTATGTACTCTTCAAAGCTCGATCCGGTTTGGGAAACCATATTCCGCCTAGTGGGCGCTAAAGGCCTTAGTTCCTCCGACTTGGGGACGAAACCTAGGTCTCCAACTGCATAAGCTCCCTCCAGGGATGGAATAGTTTCCAACGAAGGCTTCTTAACCTTTCGGTCGTGACCTTTGCTCAACAACATGAACAGTGTGTTTAGTAGATTTTCTTTTTTCGACGATTTTATTGAGGTGTCACTTTCGGACCGGATTGTCAAAGCTTCTTTGATACAACTGACACCCTCCATCAAAATATCATCGAGTCTAATGTTCTCATCCTTCAAGTAAGCTAATTCAGTCCGTAGCGTCATGTTCTCGCATTTGACGCGATGCAGATTCTGTTCGAGGATTTTGAACTTAAAACTCAAATGGGCATTCTCGTCCAGGCGTCTCTTCATCTCATGTCGGGTCTCTCTGATTTCTGCCTCGAAATGCTTGTATTTCTCCAAGTCTTCTCGAAGCGCGTCATTCTGCGAGGTCATTCTTTGAAGAATCTTCTTCTGTATTCGTACTTTGGACAGGGCCTTTTTCTTCTCGGCTTCGTGCAACTCCGCTTCCTGTCTCAGAGTGACGTCTCTGCTCTTCAGCACTTGGTGCTCCTTATAGAGGGATTGGTGAGTTTGCAGCATCGTGTCCAGCTCGTTGTTCACGGCAATATTTTCGCGTATGACTCGGTGGGTAGTGGCCGCGATTCTCAATTCGGACGCGTCGTGAAATTCCGTGGAGAGTTGCAACAAGCGGGCTTCCATGTCCTTCTTCAGCTTATCTTTGCTGATTATGAATTTCCGTTCGATCTCGTACAGCTCTCTGGTGTGGCGTTTCTCTTGCGCTTCCATGGTTTTTTCTTGGGCTTCGAATTTTTTCATCAGATCATCACGTTGTGATCTGAATTCTTCCAAGGAATTTAGTTTACCTATAACATACGAGATCTAATTTAAAAACATTTTCTGAAAAAAACTGAAAGGAATTGTGATTGTTTAACATGTAGATTTCTCCATATTTTCATAAAAAGTATTAATCAACTTGATTGAAATTATAAAACTATTTAAGCAGAATTAAAGTTAGCTTTTTAGAGCTAGGATAGGTATGTAGAGAATATTATTGCAGCTTGGATGAGAACAGCAAAAGAAGGAAATAAATCAAAGAGATACCAAGATGTTGAAGTTTAATTATTTATTAACATCAAGTTTATATATCTACAGATACTAGAAAAATTTTGGAATTTTACAATTTATTTAAACGTTATTGGCTTTATTTAGGAAAACTGTAGAACGTTATAACTATTATATACTTATCTAAAAAACCTAGAAACGTATATTTTGTCGTCAGAATTATATTTGCAGGTAATTTGAAAATGATATGTATATAATCCAAAAGTGTTCAAAGTTGTTTCTTTTCAGGAAATCGCTGGTAATTATTCACAAATAAATTTCTTACGAGTTTTATTATTAGTTTGGATTTATAAAAGCTCTTCCTGAATTAGTTTAAACGAAAACTTAAACAATGAAGGGTTCAAATAGGTACTCTAATATTTCTGATTCGAAAACTGGTCTGCTCTACTAAAAAAGCTGATACAAAAAAAGTGAAAGTGCACAGAAAATAACACTAATTCGAAAATGGAGAAGCCTTATATCTATATATCAGTATATTTGAAAAAGTTCCAGAATAATATAGAAAAGGGATTTAGACTGAAGACTTACTAAACCTGTAAAATGGATGTTTATAGAAGACCTATTAATGAAATAACTATGAATTATTATTATTGATTATTATATATATGTTAGTCTCCGAAAACTGAGCAATTACACTTGCTTGCTGATTTTGTTAGATGTTATTCTTAGTGAGAATGTAATGTTTATTAGAGGCAAATTTCTCGTAAGATACTATGCGAGTTAGAAGAATATGAAAACAAGAAGAATATGACATAATTAGATAATTTTGAGAAAACATAGAGAAGCAAGAAGATGGATAGATTTAGTCTATTTGCACATATATACAAAATGAAATCATGTATATATCCATGAACAAAATGAAACTTATAATTTTACAGAAGATGGCGCTAGAGGAAAATGATGACGACCTATGGGAATTTGACATATTATAATCAATCCTTTATTCATAGTTCGTCATTATTACCTTTGAAAAGTTGATGCTGCATAATATCTATGAGTAAATGTGTCTAATAGGTCTATTTGCCAGCCAAGTCGTGCTGCTGAAAAAGCAATTGAATCAGGTAGAATGAAAATAGAGATATATAACTATGAATATATTAGAAAGAGAACGTTCAAGATATGGTTCCAAGGATTTAAATCTGGCGATACCCGCGTGGAATATAAAGAGCATATCAGTAAAAAAGTTTGAAGAGGCGGCGTTATAGAGGAGCATTGATGCAATGATGATGATAAGCGAATGATAATGCGAAGCTGCTAGATGAAGACCGTTTTAAAATGCAAGAAAATTTTTTCCCAAGAATCATAGGTCAGTAACTGCTCTAGCGACAGAAATGAAAGAGATTTTTCCATCGCATGGTTAATGGAAACAAAAAGTGGATTCGACATTAATAGGAAAAAATCTAGGACCAAGCTAAATAACTATGATCCAAAAGCACTGCTGAAACCAACCCAGCGTGGAGCAACTCAATTTATCTGCGTGAGCTGGAAATTATAGAAATAGATTAAGAGAGGTTATATGGCAATGATAATCTTGATTCATATGTCAATCTATAGCTTGAAATTCATATTGAAACACTGCTGATCCTATGGCGATATTATCGTCATATGGGGATCCAATATCAGCCACAAGGAACCTTCCTTCATCTCAACAAAATCCATTTGTGGCTGACAAAATTTGTAATGAAACAAAATCTATTCACGTGATGTTTACTCTGTGTAAAAGGACTTGTTCTTCAGTAAATAAAAAAGTCATAAATTTAGTTCAGCTAATAAGTAACACAACATTCATTAGCTGTTAAGCGGTACGAAATTCGCCGCGATAAATATAAAGTTAAAACCAGATAATATAGAGCATCATAGATCACCCGTCGTATTTTCCATATATTGTACCTTCGGACTATCATCTATTTCAGTCAATGTTTATTCTAGAACTGTACCTAGTCCAGATAAATGTTATCAAGGCAGAAACCTCATGTTACCAGAAAGATGGGTCAGAGTTGTGAGGAGTTGTCGACAATTATCTTCCTTAATAAATATGTAATAGTTTTTGGGTAATAGAGTTTTAAAATTTGAAAAATAAAGACGGTTCTCAATTTGTGCTCCTAATAGTTTATCTTAAAAGCGACGTTCCTGCAACATTGTAGAAAATGTATGTAGAAAATTGCACTTACCTTCCAGCAATTTATTTTCCGACGTAAGTTGCTCATGCATCTGCTTGTATTCCTGTTCCAGTTCGACGACTTTCGCCTCGAATTTCTCCGTCTCATTCTGTCTGATTTCCTGCAGGCCCGTAATTCTCTCCTCCAGCTCATTAATCTCGTTGCTTTTCTCCTGCAGCATACGTTTCAAGTACGTAATTATATCGGATTTGTCTTCGTCCAGTTTCTCATTCTGTTGTTTCAATTCTTCGTTTTTTTCCTCGAATTCCTGCGTCAACGACCGCAATCGCGCTAATTTCCTGTTCAGGTCGGCGATGGTGAGCTCGTAAAACGTCCGATCGACCTCCGTTAATGCATTAGGATCGTCTTCGAGGAGCTTCTTCTTTTTTCCCTTGCCCTTTTTGCCCTTTTTTGCCATTCTCTTGTCGAGCGCGAGACGAAAGGTTACACCAAAACGCTACACTTCAAAACTTTGATTTGTTTGGTTGCCATGGAAGAGGATTATTATCGATTAGGTAAATTGCGGACCAACCTGGATACCGAAAGTAAAGCACTCGCTTTTTGTTATTTTTCGGGATTTCCACCGTTTTTTCGGGGCCGGTCTTATGTAAATATTGTGGTCATTTTATTTCTTCATTGTGGATTGTTAACACAGCGCCGTACTTATCTCGAAAATTGTGGTAAGGAGCTATTCCAGTCCATAATATTAACAGAAAATATTAGAACGTTATAATATGAGTTTAAGAGAAACTATTAAGTTCGTATTCTATTCTAGAGATGAGAAAACAAACATATTTTGTAAGGTTGACCCTTTAAGTGTATGTCCTTACAATAATATTCTATATTTAAATTATTCTCGAAGATATATCCAGCCCATATAAACTGAGACTTTAAACCTGTTTTAGTCGAAACTAAATTTTCGAGACCGGTAATATGTTAGTTCAAGTTTTACTGAACCTTACTCCATATTACATACTCCATAGATGCTTCTAACGTAACATAATGTGACATATTTTAAAATAAATCAAACTTGATATTAAAACAAGTGCTATAGATCTATGACTTTTATGCATTCGCAAAGTATAACTTGCTCGCTAAACAGCTTGATATTAGTAGAATAAAATGACATATGTACCAAATCATAACATCCATAATTAAGCCTGGCGATATCTGGTAGAGAGACCCATAATAACTTTGTAGTGCACCAAAACATTATATTCGAGTACCATATCCCATTATACATGGGCTGAAAGTCCGCGGCCTAACCCATAAATGGTGCTAGATTTATTAAATTCACCACTTTTTCAGCTACTACGAAGCATAATACTCTACACAAAAATTTGTGAATTATTCTGCTAAAAGTAGCACTTCTTTGTTATGTTCACAACATTGGATTAAAAACCATTTCGTGTTGTAATTTTATACTGCTTCATGATGTGAGTAAATACCGTTCAAGTGAGGCAATGACTTGAAAAGTATAACACTTTACATACACAGGACTCCGCTCTATCAGAAACAACAATTAAACATTAGTTTGCTGACTTCCCACGTAGTCGTAGGGACACCGATGATACAGAACGCAATGGACGTTGTAATCCAAATGAGGTGGTAACACCAGAAAATATAAAAAATCGACAAAATAGTTTCGAATAATCGAAAAGTGAAGTTGTATGAGTTACCTAATATCATACAGATATCAAAAGAACGTGTTGGTTTTATATTGCATGAACATTTGGCTATGAGAAGGATCTGTTCAAAGCGGTTGCCGCGTTTGCTCACTGTTGACAAAAAAAAACGAACGTGTTGATGATTCCGAGCTGTATCTTACCATGTTTAAACATAAACTGGAATTGTTATGGAAAATCATGTATCCATCACTTTACTCCGGAATCAAAACGATTGTCATCTGAGGACAGCAAGTAGCGAAAGGCTTATTTTGAGACAAAAGGTAAATTGTTTTATAAAAATGGTGGTGAAATGGAGATTACGTTGATGAATACTGAGTTTGAACAAAAAATAGTGTTTTCTTTGTTACGCCCGGAACATTTCAGCACATGTGTTATATAATAAAAATATTAGTTAAAATGTCGTTTATTTTTGTTTCACTGGAAGGAAGTACTTAAAATTCATACCTCTAGATTAGAATATCCACACAAAATTACACTAATTCACAGAACTATGAGTATTTTAATTACAGTAACTAGAAGTATATATAAATATGGATTTGCTCTGCTATATCATAATTTTGGATATTTGAAAAGTCTATAGCATGAAAACATACAATAAAATACAACAACATTAACGTTAAAAATTAAAAATCATATATTAGACATATAGTCCTTTTAAAGGAGTCCGATATATTGGCATTTTCCAGATTTGGTGTTTTATTTACAATAATACTGATGAAAAATGGCTCATTTAGAATTATTTTAAGCAGAAATCTGACGGCAAATCTGGTTAATATTTACGTCTTCAAGGCCTCAAGGCAAAGAATTCTATATACCGTTTGTAGACCTAATATAAAAATATAAAAAAATTCAAGCCATATACTAATGTCTTTAGCTGAAATTTTTTACAAAAGTTTCGCCACTGGTGAAATGGAAACGAATATGACATATATTTGCAACTCAAGGCAGATATCAATACGTATATTCTTAAAGGAATATTGTAGACTTACCTCGCAAAATTTGGCTCCGTATCTTGGCGCTGGAGAATCACACAATCTATATCTACTCCTTATTCCTCCAATACATGTGCTGGAGCATGGCGTCCATTGACTCCAAGGTCCCCAACCTCCACGTTCTTGGTCTAAGATAAAAAATAAAAATATACTTACTTCAATATTTATTACTTTTTATTGTTGTTTATGTTTATGTTTATTAAAATAGAACTAAAAAATAAATCATTAAAAAAACACATTCTACCGATTTTTTACAATAAAGAGCCACTAATTATAAGCTAATTTATTGGTCAATAAATATCGTTGATCACAATAAATGCAAGCACCTGATAAGTTATATTCGAATAATAATGAACAGTCTTTAAAATATATGTAAAATAGAAAATGTTGCTGTTACGGATTATAATTAATGAGGGATAATTAAAACTGCCAAACCCATTGAAGCGTTATACATTTTTAGGAGATATTGGCACTTAAATGTTAAAAGCTCTTCAATAATACTTCTTCTCCTCCTCTCGGTTGAGAATTTGTAATTTAAATATTTGGTCATCGAGACTAGGGTAGCTGGGGTACTTCTAGTATATAGCTAGTAAGTATTTCTCCATGTATATTTTCATTGGCTTTACAACATGCGATCGACCTTTGTCGCGCTGAATAATAGCATTTTCGCACAGTGCTTAGCTCAAATGCGTCAATTATTGTTGATAGTCGTCTCCATTGATGGCTTCATCGAGTAATGTTTTCAAATTCTCCCCAGAACGCTCTTTGTCTTAAGTATCAAAATCATCATTTTTAAAACGTGGAAACCAAAATTCCCATATTGATATCGACGAAGCATGGTTTCCGTAATGTTCACACACCACACGACGACATTCAGCTGCTTTTTTATTAAAACAAAAGTAAGAACTAAATTTCTTGCAAGCAATATATTGTGCTGAATTTTCATAATAGATCACACTAATTATAGGTTTATATATCGCAATTTCACCAATAGGTATCGTTGATCAAAACAAATTCAAGCACCTGATAAGCTATATTAGAACACTAACGAACCGTCTTTAAAATATATGTAAAATGGAAAATGTTACAATTACAAATTATAATTCACGAGGCAAAATTAAAACCCATTAAATCGTTATAAATTTTTAGGAGACATTGGCATTTAAATGTTAAAAGCCCTTTAATAATACTCGTTCTTCTCTCGGTTGAAAATTTGTAATTTAAATATTTGGACATCGAGGCCAACGTAGCTGAACCACTTCGGGTCGAGAGCCCGTTAATAAATCGACGATCAGCAAATAACTGGAAGACAATTCTATCTGTCCGAAATTACATTAAAAGTTTCCCGGGCAAACTCTTTGATTTTCCTTTCATTCGACCGACCTCGCGAACAACACATAGCGCGCCCCCCCAGCCGAATTTTCCGAATTTAAATTAGTTACTTAACAAGGTTTCTGACAAATCCTTTTAAAAAGTGGAAAATGGCAAGTTCCTCGTCGTCGACGGACTTAATTTGAAGGCGATTACGGATCCGAGAATTTATTAAGTAGCATTTTGCTACCGAATCAAAGATGGACGAAAGTAAAATTAAAAGGGCGCCCAAATGAAGGATGTATCATTAAAACACTTTGCATTTTAAAGTGTCTTTTGTTGGATTTCTTCGCTATGCGTTCGTTGGATTGTCAGTTAAATATTCTATGTTAAATTATTCAGAACAGAAACGTTTTAGTATGAATTAGACAATTTCATTAAAAATTAATGTAAACATTATTTACTGTTACTATATTCCAAGTAGTTTTCGGTTCTAACAAGCTCTTATATTGCCATATGACAAAGACATTTAAAATCTCTGTCTATCTTTGTTGCACCCATGGCTCTTCTAAAATATTCTATTTTTGCCGCTTGTATTTTGTTTATATCTCTCATTGATGAAATATCTTGTAGAGTTTGATTTTAAAGTTACAATATTTAATAAAGTCTTAAATTACTTAGTCTTTCATTATTATAAAGTCTTTAATTAAAATAATGTGTACGCTAGATGATGAGCTAAGAGATACTTGAGGAGATTGTAGCGACCTCTACAACCATTTAAGCCATCACGTGTACATCTACATTAAATTCAAAGGTTCACAACGCTGGTGGATTGGTATCATGCGGATCCCGGCTATTTCTTTGTTCCCTTTCCTCTACCCCTTGTAGCAGTACAGTAACAGAACAAGTTTTTATTCACCGGGTGTTTTTTAGTCCCATGTGAATTCCTTCCACAAAAATTTTCGCAACAAACAGTTACACATTCCGAACGACAAGACGAACATTCCTGCAAGATGTAAATCTCTAAAATCTGTCATTACAATCTAGGTTAATATAGATAATATGAAAGTTTTGCAGTTATATTTTGCTTCAAAAATACTAAAAGAAATAATTGTATTATGGTGATTTGTGATGAGAGAATGTCTACAGTCTTGTATTATTATATTATGTATTTTCTATTATGAGCTATGAAAATAGATAAAATATGTGGCAGCATATTGCTAAATTGACCAAAAACCCAATCACCTAGAGTATATACTGGACATACTTTTAAATACCACTTCCTTCTGTTATTGAATCATGACAGAAAATATTGGCCAAATTTTTCTTAATATACACCAAGCAATAGATAAGATAAATCATAACTAAATCAGCAAAATACAAGCAACCATTCGCATACACAGTCAGAAAAAGTAATAAAATTAAGATGTTAAATCAATATGTGATACTACACACCACCAGAACAAAATATTCACCGGCAGAACATGCATATTAATTTTAGTTAAGGAGTTTTAATCTGGCGAAACCTCTAAAACGGGGGTCGCAAATTGCATTTCATTTACCTGAAACCGGTAGAGTAGGGACGCAGTCTTCTCGCACATCTGCCACCGCTCCGGATATGCTTTGACTGACGTAGACAAAGCAATATTCCACGTATCTCTCCGTGAAAAGATCACATTCAAAATGTAAACTATGTTGGCCTTGTGTTATCTGAACAGAGAAACATAAATAACATAGAAATATATGTCACAAATAATAACATAAAACAAATTACGCATATTTTTTTATTTTTTAAAATATATTTCTATTCTACAGCACATCTCATATGCATAGATTCTTCTTCGTTTCATTTAGCCCAATAGTAACAATATTTTAATTTGCTTTAATCAGTACCAAAATGCAAATTAAACTGATGCATTTTTATGGCGAAAGAATAATGATTTTTTTTCATATCTCTGCTATTTTACATTATTCTTTCTGCAAACTTTGAATTTTTCTAAATAATTTTACTTACAATTATAGTGGGAGAGATCGATGGCCACTTAGAAAGTTTTAAAGTTATTATAATTCTTTTAAAATGAGTCATAGTGAAGTGGTATTATGACAAATGATGATAGTTGAAGTGACCTGTTGTAAGAAACATAATGGTGTCCGATGCAAATAGATTTTACACACTTTGTATACTTGTGATTGATAAAGTGCTATATGTAGTAGTATTATGAGTATTAGTCAGAGTAGGTACTTCACTCTGATATATAAATATAAACAATTTGTACATCTAAATTTAAACACGAAAGCACCCACTATAATTCAGGTAACAAAATCACTTCAAATATAGTTAAAATTAAATATGATTGAGTTGAAGAAGCATTTTCAGCGTCCTCTAGCTTTAACTCTTTTGTAAAAATATTTTATGACACAACAATTGTCTATCTGTTTTTGTTCCTATTTGTTGTTGGAATTTTTGCATGATAAGCATGATACTTCAGATTTTATTCTAGCTACTTTTTGGTGAATATAGCCATCAATTCTTAAACGTTGCTAAATACTTTTTAAAGACTTTTTCTATTAATGGGGACTATATTATTTTTTCATATTGAAAGTCGCAAAAGTAACCAAACGAGCGGGTAAAATTGTCTTTGATATCTTTAGACCCTATTTCGTATCTGTTGTCTGTTCAGTGTTTTGGCAGCATAACCTATTTGATAGTTATATGGATAAATAATTTAATATTCCTTGAAAAGTTATTATAGATTTTAACAAACATTAAATGGTTATACGGTTTTCATTCCATTTGTCATATCACTCTATTCCACACCTAACTGGCTTGGATAATTTTATATATTGAAATAACTTATATCATTATTCGATCAACTCTCATATACATTCGTCTTCATATCTCTTGCTTCTAATTGGTTTTTGATGTCATAATATGCACAGTAGCATGAGACTGAAGATTTTATTTAACATACAACGACCTTTTCTCCATGTATCCCTATTTTCGACAAATGGGCCAAAGAATGGTCCAGTTTTTTAACGTACTTTATAATCTACTAAACCACCTGCTTGTCGAATAGTGTATTTCTTAACTAGACCTAATAAACTTATCTTTTTGTTTGTTGTAGAAAATATTATTTTATGACATCAAACAACATCGACTGGCTCGACTGTATACATACTGGCTACAGCACTCAGTTCAATAAAATAGAGAGTCTAGAGAGACACCCACAACAATCTCAACAAAAATAAGGGGTAGGAGACGAACTCAATCTACAACATAATCCTTCTTTAATTAATTAAACCACAAAACACCAGTCTTCTGATTTGCTGAACACTCAACCTTGACAGCATGTTTCTTATTTATAGATGATTATCTGCCTAAGACAGAGAGAGTTTGTCTTCCGATCATTACATATCCATATACAAATATTTTGAATCAGCTTATTTCTTATTAGAGCCCTATATATTCAGCCTTTATATAATTTAAACGTAAACCTTACAGTATTTCATTATATAACGATGAAAAATTACATCTTATATTACATTTTATTGTTAAAGAATAACACTAAACTGAATCATTAATATTCAAATTTTAAAGTCAGAAAATAAACAGTCTGGTACTTTTGAACCACCATCTTGTTATAAAATTACAAGTCCAACTAAGTCTAACTAACAAGTCTAAATTAATTTTTCCAGTAGTTTTCAATAATCTAGTATTATTCCAAGCAGAAATAGACCATTGTTACTAATGCATACCTTTTGTTCCGATATATATTCCAATGATGTTGGTGGTGCCAAAGAAGCTACGTTGGCTCTAAGCCTAGCAAAAAGTCGCACTCTATCTCTATCAGCTAATATACAAGATGGATACTGAAACAATACAGTGATTCCTCCATTATGCGTATCACAGGGAAATATTGAGTGGGCGTGTACATTAAAAACGAATTGGTCACTCCAGTCAACCTATAAGAAAAAAACGTATATTATATTTTGATCTAGGTAGTACTGGTTGGGGTTTGATACCTTGACATATGCGGCTGTTCGTGGGAGGGCTGGGTCCGGATTGGTTGGTCGAAGGAATATCGCGTAGTGTCCCGATAATCCGAAAAGTTCGCATCGGAGTATGAAGACACTCTTACCAGGCAGTCCTCGAACTTGTTCTGAATATAGTACCTAAAATAACATAATCATCATTATTCAACAGAATGTATTATATACAATTTTGAAAACAATTTTTTACATGTTATTCAAGTTTAAATATTGCTAAAACTACGGTGAACAATATAACAGATTAATTGAAAAGTCCCCGGCCTACCATAGTAAAGCACATATTTTTGTAAATTTTCTTTTTATTCAACATAATCCCACAAGGACGATACGCTGATTAAACGACCCCCCAACTTTTCGATACCATTTTTGTAGTACGATTTGTTCTTTGCTTCAAAATAAGCCTTAGTTTCGGCGATCACCCATTCATTCGACAAAAATGTCTTCACAGCGAGCATCATTTTGAGATCTGAGAACAGGCAATAGTCTCTGGGGACCAGATCTGGAGAATACAGTAGATAATGAAGCAATTCGAAGCCCATTTCATGTCTTTTTGCCATCGTGTTCACTGACTTGTGACACGGTGCATTATCTTGGTGAAGCAGTACTTTCTTTTGCTTTAATTTCGGTCGTTTTTCAGCGATTTCATCATTAAAACGGTCTAATAACGTTATGTAATAGTCACTGCCGATGGTCCTTCCTTTTTCAAGGTACTCAATGAAAATTATTAAATGTGCATCCCAAAATAGAGACTTCATAATCTTGCCAGCCTACTGTTGCGTTATCCCACGCTTTGGAGCGGGTTCATCGTGTGCAGTCCACTCGGATGAATGTCGAAGCTTGGAGTGAAATGATGGAGCCATGGTTCATCCGTTGTCACGTATCGACGCAAATACTCGGGATTATTACGCTTGATCATCTTCAAACACTGCTCCGAATCATCAACTGATGTTGTTTATAGTTAAAAGCAAGCTCGCACGGTAACCACTTTACACCGAGCTTTCTCATACCCAAATATTCGTGAATGATGTGATATACACGTTCAGTTGATATTTTTAAAATGTTTGCTATTTCATTAAATTTCAATTTACGGTCATTCAAAATCCCCGGAATCTCGGCATTAAGCCAAGTTTTTGCTTCAACTCTATTTTTTTCCCTTCAAAAGAAATATTTTTTCAACACGTGAAATTCCTTTTTATCCAATTGTTTTTAGAATAACAAAAGTTGATTCGCTCAAAATGCTAAAATTCACAAACTAGTAATCCGACAGCTGTCAAATTTATACATGCATCTTTTTAGGGCTAGGGCTAACTAAAAAACATATGGATTCACTTGTAGTAGCGCCATCTATGTGTCAGGCCGGGAACTTTTCAATTGACCGGTTAGGTGTATGATCAATAATGCAGATATGAATAACGATTCTGAATATATCACAGAAGGTTAATTTCTATAAAACAGTTTTATGATGTCGATCATCTTTCATTATACTACAAGCATATAAATATATTTAGAAAAAAGTAGGTATTTAGATAAAGACCAAAGATCATCTATATTTAGATGTAACTGTAACTAATGATGAGTAATTGGTAATAATTCCATACATCATATTAATTTACATTTATACATTAATTTACATTAATTTAATTTTGTATTAAACTGAGCTTTCAATTTTTCGTACTGAATTTCTCCAAAGAGACGTCAAAATGTCTTTCCAAAATATGTTAAAAATTGTAGTAAAATAAGGCTCTCAAGACTCAAAATTTTCAGTGATAACGCACCACCTGCATCTGAAACATTAGGAAAAAGTCTAGCAATATATTAAATATTTGATTGATAAAGTTAAACCTATTTTATCTACATTCATTATCAGGTTTTTCTTTTCGACACTTTTCAAGCTATAATTTAAATTTTCTGATAAAGAAAATATAGCGCGATATAAAAATGCCATGTAAGATTTTTATATCAGTAAAATAGCAGGGAAGTTTGGTTTAAAACTTTATTAAATTTAAATCTTTTGTGAATACTTTATGAAACTTTCAACGATATTTTATATATAATGTTAAGAAATTTACTTAGGTCAGGCTAGTTTGTTTCCAACTTTAGTTAAAATTATTTATAAAAGAGAAAAATTACACATTTATTATATCATAATTGTTAAGGATATGACTGACATATTGTACTTAAGTCACATAAAAATAAAATTCATTCAGTCTTTGTTTTGACATTTTTAGAATATTTTCTTAAATATGAGATAGGAAACTAAGCTCCAACGACTATTCATCTGATATATACATTTTTAGTGTAATGATAATAAAAATTACATTTATTTACTCTATTATTTGCTTTACTGCAAGTTTTGAAACAGTGGAATACCGAGTTGCTTAAATATTCTAGAATAATTACTGTATCTAAATTGTGATAGAATGGTTTATGAAAAGTAGTTCCGATCGGAGATCAATGGCAATCTAGAGGGTTGAAATATAGTGGGCTGATATGTGAGGAGTTATCTTTATAATATAGCGGTGAATATATCCTAATTCTTAATGATTATTATTAACTTGCCAAACAAATAATATGATAATCTGCTACTAATATCTCTCTCTCTGCTCTAGAATGTCTAATAAAAATGAGAGGCAGGATATTAATAAAAATTTAGTGTGTTCAAGCATGCTGATACGTGAAAACTGAAGATCACCTATGTTATATAATGTTTTGCTATGATTATTAATAATTTTCGTAATAAATATTACTGTAATCTCCAACTTTGGTATTTTTAGATTAATTAGCATAACCGCCACGAACCCTGTCAAAATTTGAATACTCCTTCTATAAAATCAGTTATAAAATACCTTTCTCTATTATTATTTTGGTGCATTAATATGATTATGTAGTTATTCTTCTACCTTGAAGTCTGTAATCGCGAAAAAGATATTTTTACTACCAATTCAGCTTTCTCGGGGTTTTTATATTGCCTCACATATACACTGGCAACTATAGTTCTAAAAAAATATATTCCGAAATCATAAATTTACGTGAACGTTGATGAAATGCGCTCGCGAGCTCGGATTTTTATGAAAGAAAGGACGAAATTACTTTCCGAACGACTCAATATTCGACATCGTTAGGCTGAGCGTCGTACTTTATGTCAAAAGGAGTCATTTATTGAACGCCATTAAAATAGATATGCTGGAACATTTCCATTAGAACAAAATTATTTTTTGCAAGTCTTATGCAGAGTAACCCAACGTAGCAAAAAATATTAATTGACGATTACTATATTAATTTTTATACTTCCTAACTATAATAAGTGTTTCAAGATGTTACTAAATGACATTGTTATATATTTTTTTGCTTTATCACTTCTAACAGGTCAGTTGAAATGTCCACGGCCTACCATAGTAAAACACATTTTTTTGGAAATTTCTTTTTTTTTAATCAACAAAATTCCCTTCAAGGGTGATACAGTGATTATAGCGACCCTCCAAATTTTCTATACCATTTTTGTAGCACGATTTTTCTTTTGCTTGAAAATAGGCCCCAGTTTCGTCGACGAAAATTTCTTCCCAGCGAGCAATTTTTTGAGATCTGAGAATAAGATATAGTCGCTGGGGTCAGATCTGGAGAATACAGTAGATGAGGAAACAATTCGGAGCCCAATTCATAGATTTTTGGCACGGCGCAATGTTTTGGTGAAGCAGGACTTTCATTTTTTTTGAATGCGACCGCTTTTCGGCGTTTTCGTCCTTCAAACGGTCCAATAATTGTATGTAATAGTCGTTGTTGATGGTCCTTCCTTTTCCAAGGTTTCCCAGGCTTTGAGCGGATTCTTCGTGTGGAGTCCACTAATCCATGATGACATAACACCCACTTTGCACAGACCTTTATCATACAAAAATGTTTATGAATTATATGATGTAAATGTTCAGTTGATATCTTTAGAGTGTCTGGTATTTCATTCAGTTTCAATTTACGGTCATGCAAAATCATTTTGTGGATTTTTTAAATGTTTTGTCGGTAACAACCTCTTTTGGGCGTCCACTACGTTCACCGTCTTCGGTGCTCATTTTACCACGTCTAAACTTAGCATTATTTTCTCATTAATATATATATATATATATATATATATATATATATATATATATATAATTCTCAATTTCTATTCAATAGGTCTTGTTCCCTAATTTAAAGGCATATTTTACTAATATATCTGCGCATTTCATGAAAGCCTCCATGACATTTTTGAGTTCGTCCTCATTCTTCGCCTTCATATAATTTCTCGTATTCCCCATTTGCCCGATTCCCATCACTCTCTTTTTTCTCTTCCTAGTCTTCTACAGCCATATTTGCTCTGTTCCTCCACTATTTCTTATATCTAAATTATCTTCTATTTCTTTTATCTCATTTGAGTTTCTTTTGGTATTTGCACTGATTCCAAATTCATTCTCCGTTTGGTGTTCAGTTATTTCTTTATCTGTGGTATATCTTCTTCTTGTCTTTTTCTTCGTTGTTCTATCTATCTCAATATTGTACCATGATGGGCGATCTTTGTGAATCTATTAGTAAATTAATGAAGTTTTTAAATATTTTTTATGTCTTAACCTGAAGAATATCTGAAATATTTATGAAATGTTAATTGATTTTAAGTTATAAAACATTGTAATGTAACAAGATAAAACATACAACAATTTACGATGCTATTTTAATGGTATAATATATTGTATCTAAAGGGTAAATTTATGTATTTTAATATACCTGATGGCTCGATTTGTTTTGCGTTTCATCTCCGCTCTCCTCGCAGTTCAGTAACGAATGGCCGCAGTAATGTAACTCCAGCCAAAATTCGGGTATCGCCGACGGAGCGACGCCTTTTATCGGCGGACAAACCACCTCTGGGAATGTCAATATCGCCGTTACAGGACTTTCCGGGTACGTTTTCACATTTTCCGGCGTGACGACGAGCTGGGGCATGGGCCATCGTACGTCCAAACTTCTGGTTATGATTTGTGAGTCGGACAGATCCGTAGAATTTGGTCCTGCAATATTTACACCCATAAATGTATATAACAATTAAATAAATATAATAAATATATTATATTCAAATTTAATTACATATCGAGGGCATATGGTTTGGTTGAATAGTGCATTTTTTTGATGGAGCTTGGATATTAAGTATTATTTTGATGATAGAGATATCGTCTTAAATAACATTATATACATTCACTGCTATAAATGCTTGTTTCAAGTTTCGTACAAGTATTTATTGCAACAACGACAGTAACATTTCCGGAACATAATATCTGATTAACATTATTGGTTTATTGTCATCCCAACGCATTAGATACTTTAGATTTTTTTAAGATACAATCAATCAATAGAATAAATTTCGAACAAAGCAAGTATCTCTGAAAAGAAATAAATAATTAAAAAAATAATAAAATTGTGTATAGATAAAAGTCAACTTAAATTGAGATAAAAACCAATGAGATAAGTCATGATTTTTTGGTCATTTAATAAGTTCTTGAATTTAGTTTAAATGGGGAAGACTGACATTGATTCTATAAAATTGGACACAGAGGTCTCACAGTTCGATCCATTCGAAAGGATAGGTAAATTTATCAGCTTAGTCATTAGCAGTTTAGTTTTGTTTGTACATCTCGCTTTTCTAACGATATATCAGTGGAAAAGAACTGTTAAACTTGGAATCTGGAAACTGTAGAAAAGCTTGTTATGCTCCTTTATTAGGTCTCACTAAAGCTGCATCAGATTATCTATCTTGCGAACTAGAAATGTGGAACGATCTAAAACAGCCATAGAGGGATCCAGATTCTAACTGACTTCAGACTGTAGAATTCAAGAACTTGCACCACTAGCGGATGTCCACTATTGACAGTTTGAGGGAATAATTCATTTGGTTGGAATCAGGGAATATAAGCCAGGTTTTAGCATGGCTATCATATGACTTTATAAGTTTTAAGGTCTGCTTTATTGCGAATATTACATATGCGAAAATAGGGGAAACAAAAGGAAAACAATTTATCACAACACCTATGACGTGTTGCATCTCTTACTCCAATAAAGGACATAAGACCATCCATATAACTGATTGGAAAATGTCTAATTTAGTAACTTCAATTTTGTTTATTATAAAATGCTATTGATCAATTTATTTTTAGTTTCTCAGGGAGGTTATAGGGGGCAAACTCCATGATTTCAAACTCAGATGTTAAATATATGGAATCCTGGATGATAGGTTGTATCAATTTTTCTAGCTTAGTCATATCTGTTTCTATGTCTTAGAAATATCTGTTTCCTCTGCAGACAGGTACAACATAAAAACCGCTGACTTCAAAACTGCTACCAGTTCTGAAAACCATCCTTAAATTTTCTTTGAAAACTAGATCCATTCTTCTATATTTAAGTAGTTTTGTAGATGTGAGAAATTGATTGCTATTTACTGGACTATATATAAAACTCCCATAGCAGGCAGCGTTTTATATTCTTTCAATTCTTAACAAATAGGTCTATGAGAAATAGTAGCCCATTTTGAGGCCCAATATTTTAGCGTATGGTTTGGTTGGTATGATATTGTAACTTAAACTGAGGGAAGTGATGTCTTGGACAGTTTTTGTTTCTACAAAAATGGGCGACAGATCATTTTAAGGTTTAAATTTTAAATCCTGTAGAAACAGACCATTGAGCTATGACATCAATACAACTCTTAATTACGCTATTCCAATTTGGCGAAGAAAAAAAGAGTGGTATGTGATCAGTAGAAAGACGAATATTGATATTTTGACTTTCGACATGGAATATATAAAATAGTATAGGAATGAGAACAGAACCGTGAACTGTCATCTTGTGTATACGTGGGAGAGAATTAGTTGACTAAAGATGCCTTGAATGTACAATTACTTAAGATTTATTTTATGACCAGCAGTGTAGTTGCTTCATTTCAGTGAGATATATTCTTTTTAGAATTCATTCAATTAATTCGAATCAACTTATAGAAAAAATGTATCAAGAGAAACAGACAGGTTAATATTAGATAGGTAATCGTTCCACGGTTATTCGAAACATCGCAATTCAAGTTGCAAGGTGAATTGGAGTCCCGAAGCCATAAATTATTGAAATTAGGTAACATCTATGCCTTGAAATGTATAAATTGTGGATTCCTGGGTTAAATAGTTCATAGTTCAGGATACGAGGCCAGAAAGAGAGACTGAAGGTAACGCCAACTGATCTATTATAGTAATATTTGGGAAGAAGCTTACAGTTTTGAGTGTGTCTAGTGTAAGAGGGATGTAGCTTAGTACGAATTAACAATCTTACGATGAAAGAAATGTAGCTACGCTGTCGATAACACCAAAAAAACAAAATACACAAGAAAATAAGCACAAACACAGCCCATCAGAAATGGTTCACAAATATGTCAGGTGAATTGAAAAGTCCCCGGCCTGACACAGAGATGGCGCTACTAGAATTAAATCAATATATTTTTTTGTTAGCCCTAACCCTCAAAAGATGCCTGTATAAACTTGACAGCTGTTGGATCATTAGTTTGTAAATTATAGCATTTTGAGTGGAGCAATTTTTATTTGCAACAAGAAATGGATAAAAAGGAATTTCGCGTATTGATAAATATTATTTTTTGGAGGGCAAAAATACAGTCGAAGTAAAAACTCGGCTTGATGCCGAGGTTCTGGATACAGCCCCAGGAAAATCAATCATCAAGGATTAAAAGGCTCAGTTTAGATGTGGTGAAATGAGAACCGAAGGCGATGAACGCATTGGACGCCCAAAAGAGATTGTTACCAACGAAAACATTTAAAGAACCCACATAATGATTTTATATGACCGTTAATTGAAATTGAGTGAAATAGCAGACACACTAGACATATCAATTAAATGTTTATATCATATCATTCACGAATATTTGGGTATGAGAAAACTCTGTGCAAAGAGGGTGTGGCGCGAGATCAAGCATAATAAACACCAGTTTTTGCGTCCATATGTAACAATGCATAAAACATGGTTCTATTATTTCACCCCGAAGCCCAACTGACACTCATCCGAGTGGACTGCACACGATGAACCCGCTCCAAAGCGTGGGAAAATGCAACAGTCGGCTGGCAAGGTTATGGCGTTTGTATTTTGGTATGCGCATGGAATAATTTTCATTGACTACCCTGAAAAAGGAAAGACCATCAACAGCGACTATTACATAGTTTTATTGAACCGTTTGGAGAACAATATTTCCGAAAAACGGTGCTGCTTCACTAAGACAATGCATCGTGTCACAAGTGAGTGAAAATGATAGCAAAATTCTAAGAATTGCGCTTCGAATTGCTTCCTCATGCACCATATTCGCCAGATCTGGCCTCTAGCGACTATTTTCTGTTCTCAGATCTTAAAAGAATCCTTGCTTGGAAGAAATTTTAGTCGAATGAAGAGGTGATCACCAAAACGTAAGCCTGTTTTGAAGTAAAGGATAAATCGTACTACAAAATTGAATCGAAAAGTTGGAGGGTCACTAAAATCATGTATCACCCTTGAAGAGAATTATGTTGAATAATAAAAATAATGTTACGAAAAAAATTCCTCAATGCAACTTCAGTTATCCTTCGGCGATCTTACACATTTATTATTGTGTCAGTAATTGACGGACTGGGTATTAAAATTGAAGTCTTTCACAGCTTTGGGGCCTTCGAGCTCCTTCAGTTCCCCTTTTGTGTCCTTACAGCTCTAGTTGCGATAATTTTTCTCGAATTTGGGATGCTTAACCCACATCACGGATTGCTTGGAGTAACTGCAGAATGATCGTCCCCTGTCTAATATTGTTGATAATCGACTTGATTTTGGTTTTAATCAAAAGGCGGTCTTACGGTCTTGCTGAAATCTTACCGACAGTGCCAGTTTTAAACAGCAAAAACTTTTATTTTACGGAAAAAAGTGGCGATTGTTGAACGATGAGCAGAAAACGATACGGAGACTTTAAATCTGTTCTAATATAAACCAACCCTTAGGTCTAGACGTGACAGTCATCAGACCATTCAGTCTTACAAACATAACATAAATGCACAGTCTCGTTTATTTGATACAAACAGTCGTCTTAGTCGCGCCAATTAAATTAGACCTAAATACCACAGAGTAATATTGAGTACAATATCATAGTATCAAAAAATAAATAAAAACATCCTTTTTGTTGTTGATCTGATTGGTTTTCCAAGCATAAAAGAGCAAAAAGTAAAGAGTCAATAATAATAATAATAATTTACCGAGAATAGGTTGGTTTTTAATCTGTACATAATATTGTCCTCCTCTGGAGAAATATCCACAGTGTATTTTCGCCACTGTGAGATTCCGCTTTAGAGCGCCAGCTTCCGGGTAAACGGGGAACGTCGTCAGGGGTTGCGCCACATTGCCCTCGAGGCGTGACAGTTGGACCACCAAAGGTAAAAAGGACGACGAAACTATTTCAATATTGAGGTCGCCGCTAAGTGCTATGTGCGACGGAGGCATCCTTATTATGACTCCCGGTATTTCGCCACCTGAAACCAAACGAATCATTCTCTAAATTATACAGTTCATGTAATTAGTTGTGACATTCATTATTTGTTTTGGTCATTTATTATTAAGAATATATATTATTTTTGTATGCTTTATTATGCAAGATTTAAATAATCTACAAGCTTAAAAAATTGTCTTCAGTGGAAGCATCGTAATTTTAACATCAGAACTTCAATATAAGAACTGAACAAGCCGCTAGTCAAACAATAGGCGCGTCCTTATTTTATCGTTTCATGAAAATTGTCATGAAAAAAGTTTATTTTACGTGTCAAACATTCATGAATTGAGCTTCGAATTGCTTCCTCATCTACCGTATTCCAGACGTAGATCAGATTCTCCAGATCTGGCCCCCAGCGACTATTTCATGTTCTCAGGTCTCAAAAGAACGCTCGCTGGGAAGAAATTTTCGTTGACAGAAGAAGTGATCGACGAAACTGAAGCCTATTTTGAAGCAAAGGACAAATCGTGCTACAAAAATGGTATCGAAAATTTGGATGGTTGCTATAATCAGTGTATCACCCTTGAAGGGAATTATGTTCAATAAAAATAACTAATTTTGCCAATAAAATTTGTTTTACTATGGTAAGCCGGGGACTTTTCAATTGATCTGTTATCTTTAATGCATATGATGCCTAATGTTCATCTTGTTTAGTAACCTTAATCATAACCTGTTGAGTAACTTCTAATGAGTGAGCAAATTCTTATTGGGTATTTTAATAAGCGCAATCTAGCAAGTCCTCTGACTATGTCTCCTCAGAACATCTAAGTTGCTTCGGAAAGATCTTTGTTCTCGAAACATATATTACCTGATTTAAACCTCTGAAATAATTATTGGTATATTCATGCACCTTGGTTGTTTTTTTGCCAATCTATTTCAAAAGCAAGAATTCCGCCAAATAACGCTTTTTAGCTTAATAATAGCCATATTACTTATTATATAATGCTGAGGAATATGGAGAAATTTTTTGCTTTGGCATATCAATTTCACTTTCGCCATTTTGAATTCCTATTTTTAGCTTTCGCCATATTTATTAAAAAGGCAGATTTCAATTCGTAGTCGTAATATATTTTAGTATCTTCTTTTTCTCGAATAAAAAATCTCAAGTCTCAGTGTTAAGCCTAATCGTTGACGACTTCCTATCGAAGAAACCATCTAAGAAACTATATGGTTTCCTGTGACTAGGAAGGTTATCAGATTTGATATTGTTCTAATTTTTTAAGGTTGTTTAATCACCGTTAAGTAAAGTAGCCCAAAATAATTTGTAATGTGCAAGAGTTAAAAACTTTAATTTGATCAACCTAATGTTAATGGCAAAGATTAATTTCCTAATGAGAGAAAAATATCTGGTTATTTTTTGATAAGACATTGAAACTGACTTTTTTAAATGAGTTTTACATTATTCCAGAAAGGACAACGTCCAATTATTCCTTTTAAAAATAATTTAATCACATAACTGTTGTAGTTTTTATTTGGCTGCAACTGAAGCTGTCTAACAAATCTAGAGCCTTGCAGTTAGCCTGTCATTGAGAAAAATAACATAATGTATTTGAAGACGTTGATGTAGATGATCAACTGAAAATTGATGAGACCACTTAAGATAGAAATCTTTAAAATTTCAAAAAGTAATGATTTACTTCTTGAAGTTTTAAGGATGATTCTAATTATAATGTTACGGCTTCTGTGTAGTAGTAGTACAAGAGCTACTCAGTATCTTTGGTATTTATAGGTTTTCCATGTGTAAGTTATTTGATTCAAAGCATACAACCATATGAAGTCCATTTTTTTTATTAATTTAAATTAACAGAAATTATTATAATATATAGATTTTGTTGTTGCTGTCAGTTTTTCATACATTGGTCTTATATAACTTTATCTCATACCCTCCTCGTTCAAAGTTCAACTTTATCGAAAATACCTCGTATATTATGATTTATATATCACAAGAAGGAGTTCAAAACTATTTCTGTAAAAGAAACTATAAATTTGAAAAATGGAAGCGACAGTACAGATATTGAAAGAAGTCTGGATATATTTAGCAAGAATATGGTCAGTGACTTCATCATCTGATAAACAATTAATTGTCTAAGCTTTTAATAATATACTCAATATTCAGCTCAGTTATTGGGTTACAGTTATAAATGAATATAGTCCTAACCTTTAATGATATCATACATCTATTTTTCAAATGTTTTTATATGTTAGCGATATTATTTTAACCAAATTTTAAAAAACCTTATATAATGATATCTTTTTCTCTCAATCTTCTCCAAAGCAGTTTACCTGACGCAACTTATACATTCTTGATATCCCAGAAAACCATTAAGTATTAAAGAAATAACCAGTAGCGGAACATGGATATACGTTTACCTATTTATAGTTTAGAATCAAGATTCAGCGTGTTTAAAATGGGAATGGTCAAATTCCTGCTTACGAAGTATATATTTTGCAGGAAATACTTCCCGTAAATATAGGGATTTGGCAAGTATAGCTAATAAATTTCACTTTATTTTATGTAAAGATAAAATGAACCGGTAAGTTGTTTTGACCCACATTTTCCTTATTCACTCATAAATCTCATTAAATTTATTACCTATTTTCTTGTCTATAACAACAAATACATCAGCAACCCATTTTTTACAAATAGTTGAACATTAGAGTCTTCTTGTATAGTCTTTGATATTGAAAAAAGTGACTTGAAATCTGAGGGAATGATAAAAAGAAAAGGTGGTTGATTTATAGATTTCTATCTAGGTACACTTTTTTAAATTCTGAACTTTGTTAATACAATATAATGTATATTATTTTTGATTAGATATCTACGTGAAAACTTAATGAAAAATACTGTTTTTCGTTGATAAAAACATAATCAATATCTGATATAGTCTTTCAAATCTTCTTTTTGTCGGCTTGGTTGGCGCAGTTGTCAAGGCGAGACGACGGTTCTCCAACTGTTGATATAGTCGCGGGTTCGAATCCCGCAGTAGCATGGTCATAAATGTATATTTATGATTGTTTATAATTGAGACTTTCTAAAAGTCAAGTAAAATCTGACACCCAGAAAATGACTCCAGCAAACAGGTTGGGTAAGACCGGATGTCTTCTAAGGTGATCTTCAAGTTGGCCACTCGCCAGTCGCTTACGTTAAACAATAAGTCCACTCCAGATTGCATTGGAAACCTTGGCTGTCAAAAAGGAGACTCTAAAAAATATAGTGAAACTTTCTTCGATAAAATTCTAATATCTTATTCAACTATAACTTAGAATAGATAGAATTTTAATGCAATTAACTTAGGGGAATTCATGAAAATTGATTTTTGGCTTTACCCATGTCTGGTGACAATCCAACAGGTAGAATATTACAAATATGTGCATTTAATCTAGCTTTACCAAACTATTAATCATTTTACTATTCATGATATTTTAAAATTAGTTTACTTCACACTGAAAATATGTTCTTTCATCCAAATTTAAAAACTGCTTACTCATACTGTTAATACTGCAAAACCTATACCCATTATTTTATAAACTGAAAGTAGGCTTCCGAAGACTTACGACTGAAGCCATGACGTTCTCATAACTCAATATATTAAGGGATTTGTTGTTCAACGCAGGAAATATGGCGAAAAACTAAGTTAGTTTCGAATTTTAAAAATATCTTCCCTGTGAAAATCTAAGTAAAATTTATTGTCTAAACTTTATTTACTGTGCTACAAACCCATAAATTGTCTATATAAAATAGTACGAATCCTTCTATCACTGCATTTACACATACTATGCACAATTTAAATTTTATATACTAAATTAGTGTTTATTCCATTTATATAATTTGTGTAACAGGCATAATGCATTTTTTATTAATACATTGATGTACCTGTTAAAACGTATCATGAACTAAACTCTTTGAATTTCTTTTTACATTATTATCACTGATTTTTAGTCAGTAATAAGCCGAAGTAACTACAGTAAATGGCCAAATTATTATCGACGGTATTTGTATTTTTGCTATTTATAGTTTATTATATTTGTTTAAATAAATTATGTTCTTAAAGGGTTATTTTATCATAAATAGGTACTGGCATCATTATTATTATTTCTGTGAAGAGGCAACACAATATATGCGCGTCATTTGTCAACACAATATATGCGCGTCATTTGTCAACTATATCATGTTTTCTCTCACTCAATTATTGTTCATTAAAATTTTCAACTTTTCAGGATGTGTATGTAGAGAGATACAAAGGTTATTACTCCACTCCACACATTTCCAAAGAGGTATAGCAGCTATTGCTGGAGTTTCAAAGTCCGTCATCAATCCAATTAAATTTAAAATTAAAGAATTAAAAAATAGACTCTCGAGGCAAATCGTGTTACTGTACCCTTAGCTAAAAGCATTGGGATGCCTCTACATTGTAGAAGGGATAATTAAAGAAGAGCAAATACAAACGAGTGATAATTACATTTCTATATATTATTCGGCATCGTGTCACAAAGCCAGAAGTGTTACCGCATATTTGGCAAAAAAAACACTGTTTTGCCAGGGAATTCACCAGACTAGAATCCCATAGGAGACATGTGGGAACTCACCAAACAGGCGATTGCAAGAGAAGTGAGTACCACCAAGCAGCATATAATTGAAACTCTCATCAGAGAATGGCATCACAGCACCAAATTCTAGCACGATGCAAAAAGATGCAGATACATAACTACTCTTATTGCACTAACGGATGAAACGGAAGACTATAAAATTGTTTTGTATAGTTTTTATAGTTTTTATCAACTCCATAGGCTACAGATACAAATAAAAAATATATAAGGGACTAGACAATTAATTGAACTCAAAATTGTCAAAATACTATAATATTGGTTTCTTAGCCAGAAAGATTCTAATGTTCACTTAAATACTCACAAAAAAAAACACAAAATATGGCGAAAATGTACTTGGCGAATGTCTATTTCACTGTGTAAATAAATGACGCCATTTGATTATCTAGGAAAGACTATTTTTACTATTCAAAAGTGTACTATTCAAAACATCCATAGTATCGTTTTCCATAGGCTACAGATAAAAATAAAAAATATATAAGGGACTAGACAATTAATTGAACTCAAAATTGTCCCTATTAATTTGGCCACCCACTGTACCTCTCAACTAACACGTTACCATTTTTTCAAAAAAAAAAAGATCCAGAACCCCAAATTCTTTCATTACTCGCAACCCTCGGATTCTATTTATACATATCACATTTCATTATCTTAAACTATGTTTAATATTATTTTTAGATCTGATAATGTTTTAATTACGTCAAAAAAAGAAATCTCTTATGATACCATATATTTTTAAATTATCCAACAAATATGTTAAAGGCAATACATCTTCCTGTTGAATCTGGCCATTTATAATGGAGACTTAGTCTAGTAAAAATACTATAATATTGGTTTCTTAGCCAGAGAGATTCTGATTTTCACTTAAATACTCCCAAAAAAAACACAAAATATGGCGAAAATGAACTTGACGAATGTCTATTTGACTGTGTAAATGAATGACGCCATTTGATTATTTAGGAAAGACTATTTTTACTATTCAAAACATCCATAGTATTGTTTTATTCAAAAATTATTGTATGCATATGTTATGTATGCGTATAAATTAATCAGGAAAAATCGAAATTACCCTATACCAAGCTAGTTTGCCAAAGGTTAAAAGTTGATTTCTAAACATAAATAGATTTTGAACTATCAGTGGATGTTTTTCATCAGATACAATGCTCGTTTGCTATCATTTGAGCATGTATATTTCATCTCATGCATTAACCGGTATATATTTAATTTTAATGGCTACATTTCCGCACTAATCATGAACGCAACACGCAACACTAACATTTAAATAAATAAAATCGACACAATGGGAGCTACATTAAACGAGAACATTTAATTTAAAAAGAATTCTCGTAAAGCCTAATAAATTATTTCGGAAAAAATCGCCGCCCCAATTTACCGAATACACGAGTAAATGGGAAAATAAGCGGGGCCAACTAGGAAAATATACCGATAAATTTTAAAAAATACTTCAGAATATAGTCCCCTGCCGAATCGGTTTGCATTTGGCATGTGAAATTGACTGCATAATCCAATGCAGCTAAATACGATATCGTATTTTTACAAGTGGTCCTAGAAAAAATGGTCATTATTTATTGCACTTGGTTAAAATGTATTTATTCAGTGTTGGTGATATTATACTTTAGGGGTGGCGATAAGTATTCATAACTGTTCAATGTGACGCATACATTGTTGATAATAATAAAATAAATTCATACAAAGATTATTTGATCTTATATTAGTATAGTAGATGTATCAGAAAGTTGTTACCTTTTTTTTCGAAAGAAAACAGTATAACTTTCAGGAAAATGGAAAAATGCATTTATTCAAAGTAGTAGATATTTGATTCTACATATCTAAATTCCCATCCTTCAGGCAATTTATGGATGCTATCACAAAAAAACTGTCTGTCCTCTGAGCAAAACCATTCATCGAGCCATATTCTAACTTCATCGAAATTGGCGAAATGTTGCTATGTATGAGTCCTATCCAAGTGATTTTGCGGTTTTCTAGGCCGGCTATTCTTTATGAGTCGGCCCATGCTGCAAAAACACTTTCCTGTGTCTTTAGGCTCATTCTGGAGGTTCTTCGATCACTACATACTCCAAATTGACCACTTGTTGTCGGTAACGATCATTTTTAACTCTCACCAGGTTTCAATAATTCGTAATACTCCACGCCACTCTGGTCCCACCAAACTAAGAGCATTGTCTTACGACCCAAACTATTTGGCTTTGAAGTTCTCCGGATGATAATCATGATATTTTGCTATTCGATGCAGAAATGACTTCCGATGATACCTTTGAAGCAGAGTTTTCCAGACGATTTTTCGCTTTTCCCTCAATCTTCTCACTTTTTTTATTTTACCCATTGCTCGTCATCGGTTTCTAATCATTCTTTGAGCCAAACTAAATGCTTCTGTCAATAATTTTTCAGTTTGGGTTAGGTCTTCATGCAATAATTCTTGCAGTTCCGAATTCTCAAACTACGAGAACTCTACCAGAACATTCATTTCCTTGCAGATCGAAATCATCAGTTGTTTATGTGGTGTTGTTTTTAAGGTACCAGTAAACGAAGACTTTAAGCTGCTTTTTCCGTTTGGTTGAATAAGAACATTAGTGCGTGCCATAAATGCAGGTTTTCAAGCATGACATAATATTTAAAGAGGTATAAAACTATGAGTGTGTTACTTTCGCAAAATATATCCTGCATAGTTTTGAATTCTGATGTCAGAGGAACAAAATGATGTGTCATGTCATAACATACCATATATAAACCTAGCGATATACGCCCGTAATGACTTTCTGGTACACTTGACATAACTGAATTGCTGTCTTGTTTATTTTGCGACTAGAATATATAATACATTAAACATTGATTATAATTTCTAGGTACTGACTGTATTTTTAGTAAATCAAGTGAAATATATGTCATTAAAATGGTTGACTAAATTTTTACCTATAATAAAGTTGAAATATGTATTGAATGTTTTTGGTAAAGCACACTGTATAAATATATTTCACAATTATTACTACTTAGTCACCCAATTTAGCGACCCTCCAAATTTTCGATATCATTTTTGTAGTACAATTTGTCTTTTGCCTCAAAATAGGCTTCAGTTTCGGTGACCACCTCTTCATTCGACGAAAATGTCTTCCCATCGAGCATTTTTTTGAGATCTGACTTCAAGGTAGTCAATGAAAATTATTCCATGCGCATCCCAAAATATAGACGCCATAACCTTGCCAGCCGACTGCTGCGTTTTCCCACGCTTTGGAGCGGGTTCATCGTGTGCAGTCCACTCTGATGACTGTGAATTGGACGTCGGAGTGAAATGGTGGAGCCATGTATAAATTACATTGTCACATATCGATGCAAAAACTCGGGTTTATTACGTTTCACCATCTTCAAACACTGCTCCGAATCATTAAACCGTCGTTGTTTTTAATCAAAAGTGAACTCGTGCGGCACCCATTTTGCGCAGAGCTTTATCATACCCAAGTATTCGTAAATGATATGATGTACACGTTCAGTTGATATCTCTAGAATGTCTGCTATTTCATTCAATTTCAATTTACGGTCATTCAAAAGCATTTTGTGGAATTTTTAAAATGTTTTCATCGATAACAACCTCTTTTGGGCGTCCACTGCATTCACCGTCTTCGATGCCCATTTAACCACGTCTAAATGTAGCATACCAATCCTTGATGGTTGATTTTCCTGGGGCAGTACGTGAGTTAGGGATAACTAAAGAACATATGGATTAAATTCTAGTAGCGCCTTCTATGTGTCAGGCCGGGTACTTTTCAATTGACCTCTGATATGGTAGATTCACAGAGTGTCGCAGACCTTCCCTTTCGTGCTGCAAAAGTAGATTAATTTTTTGCAAGAATACGTCGGTCTGTTTGTTCAATATTAAGCATGACAGGGTCAGGATTCGATTCTTAGCTATAGATACTTTACTGCTATGTAAGGTTGCATTTGAAATATACTCAGTTTCATTTTTATCAAATGAATTTCTAATCATGTCTACTAATTGTACTGAAATATTTAACATAAAGCAGGTGCTTTGGATATGCTGAACTTTATGAAAACAATAAGTTATGGATAACATAAAGATCTTTTGTCCCAACACATTCAAAATTAACAATTTTTTTTTACTATTCATATCTTACAGTCGATATGTTTAGTACAGTCTTAATTTAAACATAACTTATTACTAAAGTTCTGCTATACTTGCATTAATATACAAGCAAGGCGTCTACGAGCATAATATATCAGTATGGATTTCCCAAATTAGAATAAAACAAATCTACTCAAGCTAAAGTTAAAAATACACTTATACACTAAACCAATTCGTGTGGATTGGTTCGCTTCAATCTTCTGTTTTCCTGCGTGTTCTCCAATAGCTGTATTGCTTCCAATTCCAGTATTCCACGCTGCTGTGATTTAGAAACCTTATTTCATATTTTAATGTGAAATCTTGCGAAAAGTTACTTATTAATTAGCGAAAAGCATTGGTAACTAATCGTAGAACTAAGATGCAAAAGTGAACAATTATTGTTAATTACGGTGATTTAGCTATACCGGTAAATAGATGAATAGGTTGTTATGTATCTACCACTATTGAAAGTTAAAAAATATTCTGCTCAAAAAGGATAATGAATTATCGACCAACCAAAAGCCAAACATCATTAAGATTATTTGGAAATATTGTGAGTAATAATATAATAAGTTATAATAGGTTATTATTAGTAGCAATGGTAAAATAACATTTAATAATATTGTATGAATTTAAATACAGGTTGTAATGCTATTATAATATACAAAAATAGATGTATCAGAAATAATATAGAACCAAAACAGGAAATCGATACATTAAGTGTCATTAAATGTCATTCTATATTACTTTATAAATCACAATGGAGAAATTAGAAAGGCAAATAATGATAAATCACCACATGGAAAGAGCAGATAATATAGCATAGCGAAGAGTGGAAAAAGAAAATGAGCAAAAAGGGCATGAAATTGTGAAAAAGAAGAAGATAGTTCAGGAATTAAGATAGAATATGAATTACACACATCTGTAACAACAATAATTTAAAAAATGGTTCCTATATAAAAAATTGAGATGACTGAGAAAGAAACAGACGGAGCTAAAACACAGAAAAAGGTTTAATAGAGCATTTCAACATTCCTAATAATGCGTCAACCAAGCAGAAACCTAACAGAAAGTTTTTTATGACAAGTTTTATAATTTCCGAATCGAAGACATTTTCTTTTAAGTAAACTAACTGAATTACTGAAAATAATTTCAAAGCAGATAACCAAATTACATTACTGACCATTCTAGATTATTCCCCAACTTTATTAATGAAATAATTTCAAAATGAATCGGACTGGTTACATGGCGAGGCGAAAATACTATTCCTGGAGCGAACAATTTTATCCCCTGACGCTATTCAAGGAGTTAGAAATATCGAACTCCACGGTCTATTTAAAAGCTGACCCATTATGGCTGGTATCAATTGAGGAACTCGGTTTCATTCGAAATTGTATGAAAGAGATGAGACCTATTAGAGTTAGAGTTTTGGCGAGTTAAATTAATGTGATATAATTAATAGTTTTTTAGCACCGTTTATTATGATTTCATTCAATTTTCTACAGTAAAGCTACAGTAGGTTTAAGGTCCATATTTGTTATATTTCTCTAATTTTGAAATAAAGTTTGAGAGACTAAGAAGTCTTCTTGCTCCTTACTTTTGTTACTCCAATCTGTCACTTTTTATTGAGATAAAAAGAATATGTATTATGACAGAAAATTGATTTAGATATAACTTACATAGTGAACTCAACATGTGTCCAAATGGGGAGATATCAAAATTACATTAAAGTTAAATGTGATTATAGTAAATGAACAGTTTTAGTGCCAAACCAATATATATTGATCCAAATTTTGTTGCCTCTTATAATACAATTCGTATTCGTAACAATTTGATACTGATTTTAGAGTCAAGATAATATCTCATAATTGTTTTATTATATTGTTAATGGAGCTTTAGATGTCTCTTTAATTCCTAGACTTTATCATAATAAAAACACAGCAGTAAATTTTATATATATCATATATTATGTATATATTTGTTTCTGTTCCTACCAAAGTATTATACTTTGGTATGTTTTCTCCATTTTTACGTACATACATCATAGAATTTAACCGTTTTAATTACCCTTTCCACAATTTTCGCAATAACAATGTAAAAATATTTCTAACTTGTCTCAATACATTTTTGTGCTGAACGAGTGAATTAAACAATAACAGACACCGACTTAGTTTTCAGTATGTTATGAAGGAAAAAAAGATAGGAGCTTTAATACATCTTATTTAAATTGCCAACTTTAGAGAAATGTGGAAAACGAAAAAGACGCAAAATGCACAATTTTGATTATATTTGTTAAATGTGTTGCTTATCAGTTAGGTTGCAGAAGACGGTGAACGCAGTGGACGCCCAAAAGAGGTTGTTACCGACAAAAACATTTAAAAAATCCAAAATGATTTTAAATGACCGTAAATTGAAATTGAATGAAACAGCAGACATTCTAAAGATATCAACTGAACGTGTACATCATCTCATTCACGAATATTTGGGCATGAGACAGCTTTGTGCAAAGTAGGTGCCGCGCGCGAGCTCACTTTTGATCAAAAACAACGACGAGTTAATAATTCGGAGCAGTGCTTGAAGATGATGACCATGGATGAAATATGGCTCCATAATTTCACTCCGAAGTCCAATCGACAGTCATCCGAGTGGACTGCATCCGATAAACCCACTCCAAGGTCTGGGAAAACGCAACAATCGGCTTGCAAGTTCATGGTATCTGTATTTTGTGATGCGAATGGAATAATTTTCATTGACTACCTTGACAAAGGAAGGACCATCAACAGCGACTATTACATAGCGTTATTGGACCCTTTGGAGGACGAAAAAATGGCCGCATTCGAATAAAAAAATGTACTACTTCACCAAGACAATGCACCGTGCCAAAAATCCATGAATTGGGCTTCGAATTGCTTCGTCATCCACCCTATTCTCCAGATCTGGTCCCCAGTGACTATTTTCTGTTCTCAGATCTCAAAATAATGCTCGCTGGTAAGAAATGTTCGTCGAATGAAGAGGTGATAGGCGATAAAAATAGTATCGAAAAGTTGGAGGGTCGTTATTATAAGCTTGAAGGGAATTATGTTGATTAAAAAAAAATTGCAAAAAAATGTCTTTTACTTTGGTAGGCCGGGGACTTTTCAATTGACCTGTTTTATAACCTAAAACAATGTCTCATACATTAAATATTACCCCAGTATTACACTGATTAGAAAAATATTATTATTAAAAAATAGCTTATAATTTAATTTTTACTGATTAACATCACCATTAATTATATATTCTATTATACCATTTGTCTTTTAGTAATGGTGCTGCGCTGAAGTTAACCCGTATAATTCCGACCAAAAATTATTTCTAATAATTAAACTCGCACACACGAAACATTCGACCCTTTTCAACGACCTTCGCTGAAAGGGTGTTTTTGTCAGAACGGAACTATTAGATAATTTCGAAAATTACAGAGAGTACGTTAGTGCTGAATAATGCAACATATTTCTGCAAAAAAAGAAGGCACGGAAGTCGAGCACGTCGTTAGGTAGATTTCAAGCTTTTACGGCCCTTTTGAGCCCTTCTCCTATTTTTCCGCACCATTAAACCGATAGGTTTAAATATGAGGTGAAATCAGTTCTATATTCGACCTTCATTGATGTTGATGAAATACGGGATGTAGGAGTTAACAATGTTGTGGCTAGCGTTGGGAACTTTCGACTGAAATTGACTATCGACTTTTTAGTAATTGGCTATTTTTTACTATCGACTGTTTCAGTCCCTATTTTTGGTTCGACTGATTTTTAACATTATGGCTGTCGCGCTAGCCACGACCTTCACAAAAAGGTACTCAGTGTAGACTTATATAAATGTATGTGTATTATATATACTTATATATACTTTTACGATTTTTTTGATAGTTTGCTTGTAAATAACAATATATTGTATATTAATATCGATATTTTACAAGATTGTTAATGAGATAGGGTAAAAAGATTAGGATTGTGAATGATAAATAGTAAAATGCTTTTGACTGCTTTTATGGCAATTATGGGTAAATATTTATATTCTGATTGACTTTATCATTTCGATCTAACTCTCTCGATTTTTTTTCAAGTCTTTTGACTGACAAAACTTCTTTCTTAAGGTCTTGAAAACAAAACTTATATTCGAAATGTTTCAGAAATTCAATCGATTCGAGAAGATTTGAAGGAGTTCTTAGAGTAGCAGTTAAATTTCGTAAGAAATATTAACCGTAAAGAGGTGATAAACTATTCAGTATTTATACTAAAGATTTACACATCCACAAATCATTCAAAAACACAAAATTAACTCTACTAATTTAATGTATTCTAATTAGTATGTAAAGGAAAATATACATCTCCGTCTCGCTTAATATAATACCGGAAAAATGTCTGGAAAATATAAACACATTTAAATTACTATTTTCAGTCGTTAATTTTTCGACTATCGACTATTTCGACTGTTTTCAAACGCTAGTTGTGACATGCTTTTTAAGATATATTTACCAAATATTTAGTATTTCAAAAAAATTTACTGAAGAAATAGTATGAAAATTTTACAGTATAATATTACATTAGTAACCATTAATATTATAATAGGCATTATAACTAATTTTGATTTTTTTAAACTATTCTATGTATTTTTTATATCCGTTATAAATGCTTATTACTCTTGAAATAGTATCATTTTGAAGCAGGCTAAAACGCTTTAAATATGTTCATGAAATAGTTGTTTTGTTCGCAGTGAAGTTTGTAAAGTTACAAATCTTATTCATAATAGAAATATATCTTCTTCTATATATTATTTTTGCCTCCCTTTCGATAAAAACAGGGGCACCTGTAGTTTTTGAAATGTTTAAATTATTAACAATTCTAAAATAGCCTCATAGAATTTTAATTCCTCATTTGTTGATCGGTTGTTAGTTCCCATGGGGAACATAAGACATAATAGGAAGTAGTAGGAATAGAATAGAATGCAAATTAAACATGAATTATCTAGAAGAGGGAGATCGAAGAGTGGAATAAATAAGCAAAGAACAATTCATTCCTTTAATATATTTTTCTAAATTCTAAAAATTCTAACCTAATTTTTTTTGTTGTAGTTTTGATATAAATGTTCGTTAAAGTCAAATATCGTCATTATTTTTCCTAAAGTTTAAATAACCACCTCAATGTAAGCGTTTTCAATCGCGAGAATATATTAAAGATAATCCGCCGCAAGAACTGAAGGTTATTTCAGGAAACACACAGAAATGTTTTCATAATTCAATTACTCGTTGGCGCAGGTTATAATTAAATATATTAATTCCTAGGACTTTTGTGACAGATTCTATAGATATAAATAAATACGAATAGTAATTACCATAAGAATTGAAATCGAACTGATAATTTAATGAAACAAAATTAAAGAAAAAGAAGTATAAAAGAACTTTTTATCGCTTTTCGTTCTAGATTTTAATTTAGGTATAATTAAATAAAATAAAAAGAACTTCAAGACAACTTCTTTTGGTGCAAAACGTTCCATTCCAATAAACTATATTCGAAACTCTCATTACGAGATTTTTTACGATGAAAGTGAATCACGATTTCGACGATTCCCTGTTTTTAAAATTTAAATATTCTTCGAAAAGTGTCCTTACCAATTTAGCATAAAGATTCGATTAAACAAAAAAATACACTCGGAAAAAGTATTGTCTTAAAATGGAAAAGCTGTATCTAAAGCTGACGGTTTGGCCTTTTTACGTTACTCAAGGACCGCGGAAAAATCGAACTCTAAACCTATTTAGCAGCTGACCCAGTCTGTTTGGCTCTAATCCAACAGTTTTATTCAATACCGTAGAAACAAGGCTCGTATTTTGATCAGTTGAGTATAAAAAGACGTAATTTCTTTTTTAGTTCTTTTCGAATTCATTAAGGCGCGCCCTTTTTAATTACCATAGATATAATCAAATAATTAAATACATTAGAAAAAGAATATCTAGAAAAAGAAACTTAAATTACTACAACCATTGCACCATTATATGGAAGCCACAAAATAACAAAAATGTAATACGCAAAAACGTGATGAAAAGTTTGAAAATTCACTCATGAAATAATATATAATGTTTATTAATTGTTATAAATTTTGTTATGGATGTATAACTAAGATATAAACATTAAGAAATTAGACGAAGCTTTTATGTGAGATTCAAAGTTATTTATATATTCATTTATCTAAAGTTGTAAAATAAAACCAGATGAGATCAAAGACACCACTAAGTTTTCTTTAATAGAAGGAAATTTAAAAAAATGAACTATAATACAAATAACAGTGTTTGTTAATTCAATAATAATGAAAACAGCTAAATTTTGTTTTTACGATTACAAGAAATATTTTTCAATACATTTTTATTTGTTTTGATTACAATATAGCCATCTGTCAATATATTTGAAACATCTTCTTCAAGCAATATTTCGAGTTTCACATATTTAATTGGTTTAAGTCTTATCAGCATATGTTTAGAATTTCCTCAGTATACAGAAGTTCCTTTGTACGCCCTATTAACTTGTGTAATTTCTTGAAATTAAACTTTTTTGTTCCGACTTGGTTAGCACAGTGGTAAAGACGGCTGGATGGTCTGCCTACTGTTGCGATAGTCACGGGTCCGAATCCTGCTCGGGCATAGTCGTACATTTCCTCAGTATACAGAAGTTCCTTTGTACGTTCTCATTAACTTGTGTAATTTCTTGAAAAAAAATTTTTTATTTCGACTTGGTTGGCATAGTGGTAAAGACGATAGGATGGTCTACCTACTGTGGCGATAGTCGGGGGTTCTAATCCTGCTCGGCCATGGTCGTAAATTTATGTTTGTGATTGTTTAATATTTGTAATTGTCCTAGACAAGAGTGCAAAATCCGACAAGGAAAATGATCCTAGTCACGCCAGACTGGGCAAGACCGGATGTCTTCTGGGACGATTTCTTAATTGGTCACTCGCCAGTCGGTAGGCTTAATATCGAGGACCGTAGTTCCGAGCCCACGTTAAACAGTAGGTCCTGTCCAGAGTCCAGAGAAAACCTTAAAAAGAGTCGTTAAAAAAGAGTCCAGTCTAGTAATAGCAGGAAAGAGATTCAGCTAAATATTATGCTGTCTACGTCAATTTCTTCAGTCTTTCTCTTCAGTAATGCAGGATTGATCTTCGTATTATTATTTTAAAGTTTTCTTCTTGGTATATTGTTACGAGTCGTTGCTGACTAACTTAAAATTTGTTTTTATTGTAATTTAAAACTAGATATTTATCTAGGAGAATCCATTGCGCTTTTCTTAGTCTTTATAATAATTATATTCTGCACATCTTCACTACACGAGATCAAACAGCTTTATTACTTTAAATCTTTAACCAAATCCAGTGTTATCCAATTATGGGTATCCAGTATACAATATATGTGAATTATATTATTTTGTTTTTACGTCTGAGACCTCTTTTTTTAGTGTGCAACTGAAAAGCTCCTTTTACAAATAGTTTGTTGCCATATTTTTGAACTAAACATACTATACTCTATTATTTTGTAGCCTTTTATATTACAGGATTTCAATTCTCAGTCATGCCTCTCACTTATTCTCGCCACTTTCAAGGTGTATTGCGGTTGTCTGGATTTTCTGACTGACAGGTGGTATCTGAAGGTTTTAACATAATGCATCTACAATACTTTGGATTTTGTTCTGAAAAATTTGTGTCTTATTTCTTTTAGTTTTCGCTGAACATTTCCATAACTGGATTTTTATTGTTATATTTTAATATATCATTTCGAGTCATTTTTCTTTGAATATAGTTATTCCGATGAACTTTGGCTTGTGTCGTTGGGATAATAGTCTTCAAATTTAGTGCCTGCTAGTCTTCAGCAGCAAATACACCAGTATAATCAGTAGCAATGGCAATATCTCGATTTGTGGCATATTGCATGTGTAAAGTAGACTCATTTGACTTTAAATATTATAACTTAAATGTAAGAATGTTAAGAATTAAGTGTATAGTTTCGACAATATTTTTCTCAGCTGATTGTAAAGCTTTTAACCTGACTGATAGGTCAGTGTTATGTTTTATTCTCTTTATAATTTAATCATCCTGTAACATATTACTGATTAAATCAAAGCCTGATAAGGGCGTCATGAATTTTATTATGAAAAGTTTGTGTCTTATTTCTTTTAGTTTTCGCTGAACATTTCCATAACTGGATTTTTATTGTTATATTTTAATATATAATTTCGAGTAATTTTTCTTTGAATATAGTTATTCCAATGCACTTTGGCTTGTGTCGTTGAGATGATAGTCTTCAAACTTAGTGTCTGCTAGACTTCAGCAGCAAATACACCAGTGTAATCAGCAGCAATGGCAATATCTCGATTTGTGGCATATTGCATGTGTAAAGTAGACTCATTTGACTTTAAATATTATAGCTGAAATGTAAGAATGTTAAGAATTAGGTGTATAGTTTCGACAATATTTTTCTCAGCTGATTGTAAAGCTTTTAACCTGACTGATAGGCCAGTGTTATGTTTTATTCTCTTTATAATTTAATCATCCTGTAACATATTACTGACTAAATCAAAGCCTGACAAGAGCGTCAATCAGAAATTGTTTTTAAAAAGCTCCAAAATTTCACTTTTCCCTTTTATCGGATAAAACTGGGAGGTCAACCCGTCCGCTTTTGATATAGCGTTTCCATTGATGGACCTTTTCCATTCGTTTTGGAATTATTCCATTAATCGGGCCGATGTTTAGTTTTCGGGACGGAACGATATTTTGTGGCAGGAGCGAACTCGCTAATTTAATTAATTCATCGATTTCGCACTTAAATTAAAGGGAAAGTTGTAAGTTCGGTTTAATGGAGGTGTGTAGTTTACAAACTGTTCCATACTATCAAAGCCAATAATAGGGAACCGCAGCTGAATGAGTTTTGTTTGACGTCGCTATTTGTTGAGGAACATGGCTTCATTTGTCAATATGTGTCAGTTACAAGTAAATATTGGAAGCACAGCAGGCATGGACAAAGATCCCTGTTGTTTTTATTTAATGAAATATTTAGTTTGTATTGTGAAGAAATGGAAACTAATATGCTATTTAAAATATTATCAGGTCAATTGAAAAGTCCCCAGCCTACCATAGTAGAACACATTTCTTTGCCAAATTATTTTTTATTCCACATAATTCCTTTCAAGAGTGATACACTGATTATAGAGACCCTCCAACTTTTCAATACCATTTTTGTAGTACGATTTATCCTTTACTTAAAAGTAGGCCTTAGTTTCGGCGATCACCCCTTCATTCGACGGAAATGTCTTCCCAGCGAGCATTATTTTGGGATCTGAGAACAGACAATGGTGGCTGGGGGCAGGTCTGGAGAATACGATGGATGAGGAAGCATTACGATGCCCCATTCATTCATTTTTGACACGGTACAATGTCCTGGTGAAGCAACATTCTCCTTTTCTTCAAATGCGACCCTTTTTCGGCGCTTTTGCCCTTCAAGCGATCCAATAACGCTATGTAATAGTGGCTGTTGATGGTCCTTCATTTTTTAAGGTAGTCGGTAAAAATGATTTCATGCGCATCCCTAAATAGAGATGCCATAACCTTGCTAGAGCCGGCTTTTTCGTTTTCCCATGCTTTGGAGCGGGTTCATCGTGTGCAGTCCACTCGAATTGGACTTTGGAGTGAAATGATGGAGCCATGTTTCATCCATTGTCACATATTTTTTTGGTCAAAAGTGAGCTCGTGCGACACCCACTTTGCACAGAGATTTCCCATACCGAAATAGTCGTGTATGACATGATGTACACGTTCAACTGATATCTTTAGAGTGTATGCTGTTTCATTCAGTTTCAATTTACGGTCAATCAGAATCATTTTGTCGATTTTTTTATTGTTTTTGTCGGTAACAACTTCTTTTGGGCGTCCAGTGCGTTCACCGTTTTAATTGCTCATTTCGTCACGTCTTGATGGTTGATATTCCTGAGACAGTATTTGGAAGCTCGGCATCGGCATTCTTTAATTTTTTAACTTATTAATTACATTGTTAGTTGTTGTTGCCGACAACTCGAACATACAACTTGTCTTTACAATGACGTACAGCTAGGAATATATCTAGGAGGATCCATTGGCCATATTTTTGTCTCTAGTGTTTACACTATTATTTATGTATTAACATTGTTGTTTTTCTACGAAATGCAAACTCACTATACTATAGTACACAAGATCAAATATAACTCAATACAAGGCTTACTGCTTATTGACTATCCCCCAGAAATGCTTTATATGCTGGTACCCAATATATGGACAGCTGCAGTAATTAAAAAAGATGACATTTAGTTTATGAAAAAATATTAATACATATAATACATAATAATACATAATAATACATAATAATACATAATAATACATAATAATACATAATAATACATAATAATACATAATAATACATAATAATACATAATAATACATAATAATACATAATAATATATAATAATACATAATAATATATAATAATACATAATAATATATATGTGGTATGTGGTTTTGAATAAAAATGATCTTAATATTAAAGATTGTATTAAATATTTTAAGTGTCTCATGCCAAGATTGTTATTCGATTGTGTAACTGTATTCCTCTTATTACACCGACCGAATTATATATTTGTTACTGCTTAGTTATCCTGGCTCCTCTTTCATATTAACTTTAAACGATTTTCCGTCGTTTAGGCGAAAGAGTCATCGTCTGAGCCAATTATTTTCGCGACTGTCTGTGGATAAGCTTGTCCAATCTTCTCTTTATCAAACTGACAATCTCGACGGCCATGAATCTACTTCTGGAGAAATACTTTGTTACTCAACGTATATAGCACACATACACAGAATAGCTTTCGCAGCTTTGGACCGTTGATTAAAAACGCAGAAAAAGAAATATCGCAAATGTTGAATTTTGTTAAATAGCAATTTTATTCTTATATCTTAAAATAGTTTATAACTTTTTAGTTACACCTCTTAAACGATTTTTATAATGTAGAGGAATTTACGAAATAACTAAGATTCATTACACTTCTACACCTTGTGAACATATTATATAATATTATTTTAGGTGGTATGACAATCATTTTCAAAATAAAATAACAGAAATTAACTTAATTAAAGAACTATATGATGGGTACAATATAGAATGTAATTTATTTTTGTAATATTTCTAATATATATATATATAATTTCTAATTTCTATATATATATATATATATATATATATATATATATATATATATATATATATATTATGTATATTGTATTTTCAAGAATACCAGAAAAGAAATCATGACAATATTACCAACAATTTCAAACCACAGTTAAGATATTTATAGTTAATATTTAGCCTTAGAGCTATTTAACTGAGATAGGTGGTATGATGTTTTTTTGGAGAACAATTAATTCTTCAACAGGTATGTTTAAAGATATATATTAATACCCAATGAAATAATGCTATTCGTAGACCGACCAGGTAAGATTAATTTTAGAGGCAAGATAATATAATATAAATGATTGTTTAGTTATATTGTTATTAGTTTTATTTTAGGCTGTTTATTTTAGCTCATTTCACCATAATAAGAACACAGCAGTAATTTTGATATATATAATACATTTTAAATTTTTGTTGCTGTTCTTTAAAGTATCACTTTTTGGTATTTTCTTCCTTCTAGCACATGTCATACAATTTAATCAGTTTAATTATTCCTTCCCCAATTTTCACAACAACATTGTAAAAATAATTATAACTTGCCTCAATACATTTTTGTGTTGAACAAGTAAATAAAATAATAAGAGACACAGACATATGCTGACAGGACTGGCGTTATTCCTGGTGCAGAATTAGTGTTTTCCTCCAAAGTCCAAAGGTTAAAGTACATAAAATAAGTCTTGAAGAAACCATGTTAAAGGATGAACAATTTGAAATTGTTAATCAGTAAATATAAATTAAATATTTAACTGTATATTATGTTGTAAAAAAGTAATTGATTTTATTGTGATGAGACAGAGTGATGAAAGTGAAAACAAATAAACTTCAGTATATAATTAATAAGATTTAACTGTCGGAAATTATATTATACAGTGTAATATACAGTATGTTCAGAATATACATGAACGTTCGTTTAAAATGTATGAAATAATACTATTTTGCAGATATGGCAAATTCATTAAGGATAATGCAATAATTAATAAAGTTTTATCAAGAAAGATGTATGCAGGCAGAAATGAAATAAAATAAAGATATATACAGTAATATCAAAATACTTTACAAGGAAAAATTCTATCGAACAAAACAAGAACTAATCGTAAAAGGTAAATATGCTTTCTACTGAAAGTAAAATACATTACTAAGATATTCAATTGTTAATCAGGTGGATTATACCTTCGAGGGTATATATATCACTATATAAAATAAACGCACTTAGAACTCTACATATACTAGTGTTGAAAAAAGTTTAGTGTAAATATAATAAAACAACTCTAACTTATAAATTATTGTGGGTGCATAATTAATTGTAGTGTAGTGACCTTGAGGCATTTCGAATTTTACATAGTGGAATAACGGTTTACAAAATACCGAGAAATATAATCCCAGATGTTGAACACGGGCGGGGTGCCAGCAGCGCCAAGTAGAACCCGATAACGAATAGCTGGCAACCCCGAGACGTTTATCTGGGATGTTATTGAAGGGTAGTTCCAATGATTCGTTTGGTTTAGACGGGCCACCATCGCCCAAGCCTCGTCTCCAGGTAACACCGCTGCCATCCCTTTTATCTATTTTGTATTTTCTATATTTTTTTATTTTGCCAATAAATAACGGTCACATAGTGTAAACACCACTGTTTCATTTCGTTTTACCTCCATTCACCGAGCGATATAAGATACCCTAAGGTAGTTTTAAGTTCTTGGGTAATATATGCTCTAGAAGTACTATAATGTTAAAATAAATTATATTAGATAACATTTGTGGGTAATTATTTTATTTAAACTTGAATTTTGTTCTATGTCACCATCAAAATGTACTAAAACTAAGAGTTGATTCTGCAACGTTGCTACATCTATTGAGATGACGTGTGTTCACTGCGGTTTTGAATACGCTATAGACGTTACTACTCTATGCTTTTGTCTAGTGAAATTTGTTATAGAAACCGTAAAATAGCAAACCTAGTAAATAATCTCCTATAAGTATTTTTAGAGAGGCTTTTATTTTATGATTTAAACTTTGGGAAAGATTTCTAACAGAGTATTTTTAATTTTTTTAGAATGAACATCGTTAAGAAAGACAAATAATATTTAGACTACATTATCCTCTACGTATTTACTGAATACTTAACGCTTATATTTTTAACTTACTAACACAATGGCGTATACTTAATGGATATAATTCAATTAATGCATTTAAAACTTTAGAGACGATAAAAAGTGTAGTAACTCTGATGTTAACGATGTAATTATGCAAATTAAATATAATAGAGGAATGGAAATGTTTTATTATACAAAAGAAATGCGCTCAAACACACGGTGCAAAATTTTTTATGATCTCTTTTGACGATAAATCCGCTCCAAATTAATTCGTAGTCAGCAAATTTTTAGGGGCCATCCTCTTGGGATCCTGTGCGTGAATTAAGCATCGTCAGCACATTGTTATGCGTATTACTCGTTTTATAATAAAGCTGAAATAAACAAAAATGCTGGCGGTAAATTATAGGCTGTGTGAGCACACAATCGCAATATATCTTAACATATGCTTAGATGAACAATATATATAGGGCATTTCTTTTTTTAATCTAAAAATTTAATAGAGTTAATTCTCATTCCAGAGAAAATATAGACCATCCTTTTTAAATATTACCATTCTGTTCTCATTGAAATATATTATATTTGAATTTAAAGAAATATTATATATATATATATATATATATATATATATATATATATATATATATATATATATATATATATATATATATATATATTAAGTCTCTTTTTGGGTAACACTATGGGTTTATCTGGACTGGGCCTAAAGTTTAACGTGGGCTCCGAACTACGGTCCTCAGCATGAAACATGAAGACTGGGGAGTGACCAACTTAGAAATCATCCCAGAAGACATTCGGTCTTACCCAGCCTGATTACTGGCGTAACTGAGATCATTTTCCTTGTCCAATTTTACTCTCTTGCCTAGAAGATTCACAAATATTAAAGAATTACGAACTTAAATTTACGACCATGCCCCAGCAGGATTCGAACGCGCGGCTATCGCAACAGTAGGTGGACCGTCCTTTACCACTCCGCCATCAGGCCGGCATAGAAATACTATTATAGAAATATTGATACTCTGGCGACCGCCACGACCCTTTAGGCCACCAGGAATTCATCAGCAACAACTACAAAGGTTGGCAACGCCGGTTGATTAGTACCATGCAGTTCCAGGCTACAAAAGACCATCATGACGACGTCTCGTTCTCTTTTCTTTTCTCCGTCCCCTTGTAATAGTACCACTTCCACAGCGCTACCGTACTTCCTCTACTTAACCTAATATCCTTTCAATTCTCCCGTCGACCACATGTATAATTTAATATTAAAAATAAACAGTATTTCTTCAACCAGTGTTTTCAGTTCTCGTGCAAATTCCTTCCAAAAATAGTAGTGAGTGTTCCGACAAATAATCGCAGCGGCGGTCACATATTTCGACCGACTGACCGACCCGAACAACATTCCTACAATACCATAACAGCCAACGTAAAACAAACGTATTTGTCAGGTCTCTAGCTTTAACAATTCTTAATGAAGCATATTTCTTTTCTTGGAAGCACTAAATATTATCCGACTCCATCTGGTGATTTCAATGGAAACTCGGCACTGTTGAAAATGTCCTTCTTCAGGGCATTTGTTTCGTTTACATCTCTGGACATGATCTTATAAGACAAAATCATCAGGTGACATACTGTACCAAGGAATCCTTGAGTATTATAAGGAATTCTTGAGTATTAGAATAATAACCAACTATAAGATATTGTACGAATACTGGGCAGTTAAAAGAACTAGCTTGAACAGGATATTGCTTAATCGAACAAATTGTCAAAAAAAATTTGTAATATCTGTTCAAGGTTTCATTCTCTCTATAGCTATTCTTTTGGTATAATTATCAATAGATTATATTTGTCAGAAAGATATAAACCAAAGTAGTTCAAGTTGTTTAAGCCTGTATAATCGATTTTATATTTTTCTATATATCTTAAATAATTTTGGAATACGAAATAAGTTGTGATATGCAATAGATGTTTTTAAAATGCCACTTAGGTTCATCTGCAACACTAAACCTAATATGTTAATAAAAGCGTTTGATTTTATTGAAAATAGTTTAAATGCGTTGGACATACCATAATGGTTTAGTAATATTATCTATAAACCGTTAATGCCACATCATTTTTCTGAGCAGCACGATATCTATAAAACTTGAATACGAATTCACTCTTATTCTGTCAACACGATGAAAAAAAGTATTAGCAATTGCAAATAGCTCAAAAAATATCAGTATAGATATATAAAAATAATTCACAGTTTGGCTAATTATGACAAAGTGATACGGGCTGCGACACATATAAAACATTCACTCTTTATTTTTTTTGTATTATTATACCTTTAGTGTATCTTCTCGCACTCGTTTTGCTTATGAATTAATCCAAGTACAAATGAAATTTAGTAATAAATTAATTTATAATTAAGATTGTACTAAAAAAAATTATTAAAAATTTTAAAGTCTCCTTGTTACCAACGAGGGTTTATCTAGACTGGACCTACAGTTTAACGTGAGTTCCGAACGACAGTCCTCGGCATTAAGCCTACAGATTGGTGAGTGACCAACTTAGAAATCGTCCCAGAAGACACATCCGGTCTTACCCAGCCTGGTTACTGGCGTGACTGGGATAAATTTCCTTGTCGGATATTACACTCTTACTTAGGACAATCACAAACATACATTTATGACCATGCCCAAACATGATTCGAACCGGCGACTATCGCAACAGTAGGTGGACCACCACTGCGCCAACCAAGCCTCCATATACTGTTCTTGATAAAATAAGTTAGGAAATATTATTGAGACCTATAGTATTATTTTTATTTCCACACAGATGAAATTTAATTTAATTTTTATGACCCTCAATGTCTGCTCTTCTACAAATAATGGCCCCTTTGACAGGTAACTATGATATATAAAATTAATATTAATAAAAAACTATTGTCGACCGATGTGGAATAAATCTTGTCATCTAAGAAGATTCTTGTTGTGTTCCTTTTTGGTAATCACTTACTGGTTAAAATCTGTCAGGCTATGTATTTCTAATATTTTTACATTAATGGTAAGTTGGTTAAAAATACCGAGGACTTGGTTCATTTTTAATAGGCTTAGATTATTATTAAAATGACCAAAAATGATTTTTAACTAAAAATTATACAAAAACGATTACTATTGTGAATTTCAAAGAATTAAGAAAATATAAATAAATATTTAAGATCCATTTATAAAAACTGTAATGCAAAACATTTTTCCAGCTTTTATCCCTGATCAGATAAGAATCCCTTCCAATGTTCATCGTTCCTTTGTCCATATTCTCTTCACCTGTCTTAAGTGATGACCAACTGAGTTGTAACCTTTCTATATACTCTTCAAATAATTTATTATTGAAGTATTTTCTTTGTTCTTTAAATCTCACCCTGTCCATCTTTGCTAAACCCATAAATCTTCTGACGTATTTTATTTCTGCTGCTTGCCTCTTACTTGTACCTCTCTTTGACAATAACCCCCTGTAAGTGTCGGTATGTAGATTGGTTTGTACACTCCAGTTTCAGGTTTATTTGATGTTTTCCTTTTAATTACATGTTTGCTACTTAGGGAAAAGTACAAATTCATGGTTTCTCCAATTCCGGCATTAATTGCTTCCTCCTGTTTTCCAACTGATTTTGATTTCTATACCCAAATACTTTTTCTTATTACGTAAGTACTATTACATAAGTACTATTACATAAGTACTTTTTCTATTCTATCATTCTCGATTAGTTAGTGGTTTATTTAGAATATATGGAGAATATAACCTCTTATTATTTTAAATATAATGTGGGTTGCATATTTTAAATCGATCATCTCGTCAAGTTATTTAATTAGTCGAATTATCGCAGAAACGTCTAACGCTATATTCAAAATAACATCGGATTCTATGGCAAAAGTTTTGATATTACGACAACTAATTACACAACGGACATTAATTCCAAGAATATGAGGTGGCGAGTCTGAGAGATCATAAAATTTTATTGCAACGATAATTATTTTTATGTATTTGCAGGAAGGAAGTGTGGGGCTCATTTAATTACAGCTTCGGAGTCACCACGGGTATATTTATCCCCATTTGCCCGGCCAATAAAAATATTTACACTATATTATCGAATTTTATAGCTTTATATCTGACCACAAATATGAAATAATAATCTAGAAATAGTAAAATCTAGTCAGTCATCTTTAAGTTACAAGGACAGTTCAACAAGTCAGTGACTTTTTGATCGAACAATATTTTTTTCGGCATAAAAGCCTTTTATTACTTAATAATATTTCCTTTTAAATTAATACCTTTAACCTTGCGTTTTTACAAATCATTTATTCCTTCCAAATAACAGGTTTTCTCAAAGTAAGCGTTTATTTCAGTGCTGACATATTGAGTCGGTTTATCTCTCTGTCATTTCTTCAGGTTTGGAGACGGTAAATAGTCACAGGGTTGTGGTTAATCTATCCAAATGACTCTAAATCTAGATCCACAAATTTCTATTTCTATCTTTGCTATCATCTAAATAGCAATTTATTTTATTTTACTCACTTATTAACATCTTACTTTTACTCATTACTTATATATTTATACTTAATCATTGCCTCTTGTTAATTTTCCCTATTAAATAAGTAAAAATTAATTATTTTAAGAAACTCATTCAAGAACAATATGGTCTTAAATTAAGAGAGACGATGAATGACTGGGGATGCTAAAAATTGAAGTAAGCTAATGTAGCAATCTTGAGGCATGTCGAATTTTATATAGTGGAATAGCGGTCTATAAAATACCCAGAAATATAATCCCAGATGTTGAACACGGGCGGGGTGCCAGTAGCACCAACTAGCACCTGATAACGAATAGCTCTCAATCCCGAGACGTTTATCTGGTATGTTATTGAACGGTATTTCCAATGATTCAGTAACCGACCATCGTTTAGTTTAGACGTGCCACCATCGACGCCCAAGCCACGTCTCCAGGTAACACCGCTGCCATCCGTTTTATCTATTTTGTATTTTCTACATTTTTTATATTGCCAATAAATAACGGTCACATAATGTGAACACCACTGTTTCATTTCGTTTTACCTCCATTCACCGAACTATATCAATTTACCCTAAACTATTATTTATAATATTTAGGTGACTTTTGTTTTGTTCAATAAAATAAAATTATTACATATTTTTTGAAACAAAATCCAATTTATGTCATATAAACAAAACGTATTTTATGTGACATAAATATTTATCAGAAGCAATTTAATTCATATAATAGTTCTGGTCAGTATTACTCTGCCATTAATATTAACAAAAGAAGCACGTTTGTGCTTTTTTTAAAAACGTTATTATCTTACATAATAAATAGCGTTCGAAACTGTTAAATTGCCCTTGAGATTTGGCTTCATCCCAATAGAGTGTAGTCTATAGTATTAATGTATGTATCATTTATATTAGGTTCTGATTAATAGCATTGTTTACAATATACGTATTTAATATATGTGGTAGTAAAATTTCTTTTTATTTTTTTATTCAAATAATTGTTTATGGTTAGCCAAACATTTTCTTATGGTTGGGCGCTATAACAATGTATTAATACACCATAGTTTTTGTGGTTTAATATGATAAAGTGTATTTCCGACAGATTATATGTTTACAGATATAATAACTAGAAGGAGCAATGTCGTGCAAATATTCATTTAAGTATTTCTAGGTACATTTTCGTGAAATGATATGAATTATAATCTCATGCTGCAAGATTTATTGACTCACTATCATTCACTTTCAATCAGATCTAAAACTTCATATACCATACATTTTCCTTCAATACCATTCTATTAAAAAAAACTTCGGTACAATTAGAAATCTTTTGGACATTCAGACAGTTTATTTCACTTAAGTAAACATTACCAAATGCTTCTAAAGGTAATAGATGTATGGCGTTTGCAGATAAAATCGTTAATACTTGAAGTTTATGTTATGAATAGGAGACTAATCTTACAGTACGATGTTTTACATGAGATAATATTAACATAGTTTTTTGATGGTAATGCTTTAACAGGTCAATAGAAAAGTCCCCAGCCTACCATAGTAAAACACATTATTTTGGCAATTCTCTTCACGGTTGATACACTGATTATAGCTACCCTCCAACTTTTCAATTCCATTTTTGTAGTACGATTTGTCCTTTGCTTTAAAATAGGCCTCGATCGTCGATCACCTCTTCATACGATGAAAATTTCTTCCCAGCAAGCACTCTTTTGAGATCTGAGAACAGGAAATAGCCGCTGGGGGCCAGATCTGGAGAATACGGTGGATTAGCAAGCAATTCGAAGCCCAATTCATGGATTTTTGACACGATGCATTATCTTGGTGAAGCAGCACTTTCTTTTTCTTCAAATACGGCTGTTTTTCGGCGATTTTGTCCTTCAAACAGTCCAATAATGTCAAGTAATAGACGCTGTTGATGGTCCTTCCTTCTTCAAGGTAGTCAATGAAAATTATTCCATGCGCATCCCAAAATATAGACGCCATAACCTTGCCAGCCAACTATTTGTAGCGGGTCCATCATGTGTAGTCCACTTGGATGACTGTCGATTGGACTTCGGAGTGAAATGATGGAGCCATATTTCATTCATTGTCACCTATAAATGTAAAAACTCGGGTGTATTACGCTTGATCATATTCAAACACTGTTCCGAATCATCAACTGGTCGTTGTTTTTGGTCAAAAGTGAGCTCGCGCTGCACTCACTTTGCACAGAACCTTCTCATGCCCAAATATTCGTGATTGATATGATGTAGACGTTCAGTTGATATATTTAGAATATCTGCTATTTCATTCAGTTTCAATTTTGCGGTTATTCAAAATCATTTTGTTGATTTTTTGAATGTTTTCATCGGAAACAACCTCTTTTGGACGTCCACTGCTTTCACCGTTTTCAGTGCTCATTTCACCATATCCAAACTTAGCATACCAATCCTTGATGGTTAATTTTCCTGAGGTGGTGTCCGGAAACTCGATATAAAGTAAAGTTTTTGCTTCAATTATATTTTTTCCCTTTAAAAAGCAATATTTTATCAACATGTGAAATTCCTTTTTATCCATTTTTTTCACAATAACAAAAGTTGCGTCACTTAAAATGGTATAATGCACAAACTAACGATCCAACAGCTGTAAAGTTTATACACGCATCTTTTGAGGATTAGGGTTAACTACAAAACTCACGGGTTTAATTCGAGTAGCGCCATCTATGTGTCAGGTCGGGTACTTTTCTATTGAACTGTTGTGTAATATAAATTGTTTATCTTGACAGTTTTTAGCAACTGTCGATTGGAAATCACCTCAAAAAGGCATCAAAGCCTACCCGAATTTAATACTGGTATGACTGAGTTAAATGAGTTCCTATAAACAACCGCAAACCTTTATATCGAACGACGAGAGAGACCCACGTTTATCTACATTTCCTATACTGCATCTTTTAACGCTTTTGTTTTCAAATGTAATCAGTGTCAGGACGTGCAGGATGATCCAGATGAGTGATCAAATTATTCAAATTTATATTCCGTTTTAGTTTGTTTTCGTGCTTTTTCGCAAATGGCTGGTCTATAAAATCGATTATATAGATAGAACGTTATACTGCTGGGCCTTATGCTACTCCAAAAAATTTGTTTTCCTTTCGCTGAGATATTTTTGATACTCGCAAATATTATTGGAGCATTAAATATTAATAACAATTAATAACAATAAATAAGAAATAGTGTGTGTATTTTTTACTGAAGTATTTATCATAATAATTATCTTGGGTATACATAAAAGAGGAAAAAGGAGGTCTTTACTATTGAATCGCTTTATATAATAAGAAAATTATACGGAATATTAAGAACAAAATATTTTAGGGTTGGCTTTGGAATTCGTAGTATAAACATTATGCTGGCCACCCTTCAAATATGTACATCATGTTTTTAAATCAAATCAAATGAGACTGTCTCTGGACTTTACCTTTTTTATTGAGTAGTTATTAATTCTTCTTATTATAACTTATTTTCTTGGACGATCTCAAAACTTCCTCTTTTATACGTACAATTTAAGAAATGTTAAATATATTGTGTCCATTGCAAACTTGGAAAAAATATATTTTAAAATGGTATTTTAAATTTACAAAAAGTAAACTCAAAATTAATTAACAGTGCCCGAAATGTTTAATGTTTCTCTTCAATTTTATTTGCTACTAGGGTTATTATAGTTGAATTAAGGTATTGCCCTATTATGGAGAGTACATATGCGATATTGATCTTCCCTTCAAGAGGCTAAATCTAAATCTATAAATTGACTTGACTTAACACTAGATTCGAAAAGTTGCGACTAAAGTGTTTACAACTTAAATCTTCCTTTGTATAGGCTTAAAATATGAACAATAATAATGATTACTATTAGAAACACATAGTTATGACAAAAATGATATTTGGCATATTCTTCAAAAAATACATCAGATACTCATGATATTTTTCATTGTAACATCTACTAACCCTTGGTTTGCCTCTTATTTACTGGTATTTATAATAAAATAAGGTCCCGATATAGTGTTAGCAAGACAACGACTGATAATCCACCGATGTTAAGATGACTATTATAAATAGTCATCTTAACATGTTTTTCGAAAAAATGAAAAAAAAACAAAAACTGATGCGTGATGTATTTTGTGATAATTGTTTATGAGTTTAAGAGGCTAAATCTAGATCTACAAATTGACTTGACTTAATACTATATTCGAAAGGTTATGACTAAAGTGTTTACAACTTAAACCTTCTTATTAAAAACAAATAGTTATGATAAAAACTACATTTTAGCAAATTCTTCAAAAGTCACATCAGATAGTCCAATAACTCAAGATATTTTTCATTGTTACATCTACTAACCCTTGGTTTGCCTCTTATTTACTGGTATTTATAATAAAATGAAGTCCTGATATAGCGTTAGCAAGATAACGATTAATATACCAGTGATGTTATGGTATGTTTTTCGACAAATAAAAAAACAAAAACTGATATGTGATGTCTTTATGAAAAGTGTTTCTTTTTTCCTGTCTAACTGTAATATGATACCTGAACCAACCTTGGAATTTGACCAGATGTTATAATTACTTGGTGTTTTCATTTGTTCCTAGATAATTACAAGCTACCTACAAAAATATAGTGACTTCTCTCATTTTCAACGCGAATTTTTCGGGAAATCCGTTACTTTACATTAGTTATATAAGAAAGATATAAGAACAATCCTCGGACAAAACGTTTTCTGACTACGACTTGTTCACATCGATGCAGAATGACTTGACTAGCTCGGGGCTTCGAAATGCTGAAAGAATGTGAAAAAGGTTTGATGATTATTTCGAATTGTTCTTTCAATACGACATCGCCATGCTGCCATATGATTCGATTTCGAATTTTGGAGAACATGATGGAACATATTTTGGAAGATCACAGATCTACCGGAAAGTCATGTATTGTTATGGAATGTCATATATGTCATTTTATTCTAACAATATCCAGCTTCAAAGGTACATAAGTCATATTTTGCGAAATTCTCGTTTTCTTTAACCAAAAGTAAAAACCGCTGAAAGCCCTTGTTTGGTAGTATGAAGACTATTTTTTTTTTTTTTTTTTTTTTTTTTTTTTGTTCTGGCCTAAAAACCAGGCGGTGGAATGCATGACGCATACCTGGTCGTGGAGACTTGCCCTGGAGTGACAAGTTGGACCGGGTTATGTGGGACTGCCTCTGGGCTTACCAATACACTAAACCGAAACCGCCTCACAGTTGACCCCTGTGGATCACTACTGCTACTGCATTAAATTTGGGGATATGGCACCCGCTGATCGGGCAGCCGTTATTGGGCACGAGAGCCCGGCGATTCTATTGATTCGCGAACCTGAGTTAACACACAACTGGGTACTGTTGTATGGGGGCAAAAGTTATGACTGTAGCGACGGATGAGGTCGTTTCAGCCTGGAAAAGGGGGAGAGCTTAGCGGTGACGCGGTGCTAAGCTCCCAGCATGTCGACCAGCTCGCGAACAAGCGCGTTTTCAGAAGAACTTGAGCTGAGTTGTTGTTTGTGGAATGATTGAGATATGAAGTGCTTGATTTCTGGAGTGTCAGTTTCCCTATGGATTTGATTATTTCTGACAAACCATGGAGCGTTTAATATTCTCCTGAGGAGCTTATTTTGGAAAACTTGAAGCCGTTTGACCTGGTTGGGTGTAACAAACTTGAAGTAGACATTAGATCCGTAGAGGAGTACGGACCGAATTAACATCTTGTAAAATAAGCATTTGATGGAGATGGGAAGCCTGCTAGAAGGGCAGATCAGAGGAGATAGCAGGTTTGCTATCCCCGAACCTTTTTGGATTGCTTTCTGGATTTGGGAATGCCAACCGAACCGCCGGTCGAAGTGAAGACCTAGGTACGTGACGTTATCCAGCCATGGAATTATTGCGGTGTCGATCTTAAGTTGCGAGACGCGCAGTGCGTAACGCTTCTTGTGGAAAATGATGGCCTGGGTTTTCAGGGGGTTGATTTGCAACCTCCAGAATTTGAACCACTTGACCGCATGATCGAGCTGCTTCTGTAAACGCTCATGAATTGTAACTTCGAACCTGGCGGCCGTGAAGAAAGCAGTGTCGTCAGCGTAAAAGGCGACGTCAATATGCTCTTTTCTCGGCATATCTGAAATAAAGAGATTAAATAAGGCTGGGGCCAGCGGGGAACCTTGAGGTACGCCAGCATCGATTTGTTTACGACTGGAAAGTGACGCCCTGATCTTGACCTGGAAAGATCTGTCCGAGAGATAGGACTTGATGAGAGCGGTTAGGTCTTCTGGGAGGCCTAACCGCACGCACTTTGCGAACAATCCGTCGTGCCAGACCTTGTCGAAGGCTTTGGTTAGGTCCAGAAGAACTGCTCCAAGCTTTTTACGTTGGTCAAGAGCATGATGGATGTGTGCAGCCAGACGGGAAGCTTGATGGACGGATGAGTGGTGAGCGCGAAAGCCGAATTGTTCATCTGGAATGATGTTGTTTTCCTTTGTGAAAGAGTTGAGAGCGTAGAGTATTGCCCTCTCGGCAAGCTTCGAAATGGCGCTGAGAAGGCTGATAGGTCTGTAATCAGATGGAGATGATTTTGCTCCTTTCTTGGGTATAACCGCTATATGTGCGTGTTTCCAAGACGCCGGGAAGTGTTGCAGTCTCATGATGGAGTTAATAATGTTTGCCAGTTCTGCGAGTTGCTTATGCGGGAGCTTTTTTAACTGGGTAATCGATATTCCATCGAAACCTGGAGATTTTTTGGTTTGAAGTTTGCCGATCATAGTCTGTAGAGACTTTGGAGATACAAAATGGTTGAGAAGAAAGGCGGGGGTTACTGGTCTTTTGACGGAGTTGGATTCGTTGATGACAGTGTCAATGTCTTTAGTTTTAGTGTTCTGTGCGGGTGGGAGGCATTTCATTTGAGCTTCGTAGGTCTCTGCAAGGAGCTCGACTTTTTCTTGGTCAGTGACTGCAAAATTTCCTGTAACCGCTGACTTCAGGGGAGGGATGACATTGTGCGTCTTCCCCACGAGGCATTTGGAGACACGCCAGAAGGAAGGGGGGCCATCCAGCCTTTGGTCCGCGAGAAATGAGTTCCATTTCATTGCTCGCCAAGTCGAGACGGCCGCCCTTACCCTCTTGCATGCTCTGTTCGCCTCCCTTTTGTCTGCAGCATCAAGGGTGAATCGAGCTAATCTGCATAAACCGTTTTTGATGCGAATTTCACGTTTAAGAGAAGCGGGAAGATTGTTTTTCCACGGCTGGGGTTGTGATGAAATTTTGACTGTGGAAGATTCGTGAGCAGACTGAATATCGCGAGTTAGCTTGAGTACGGCTTCCTCGAGGTGTTCTGGTGTGTTAATTTTCGGAATTGGATCGGATTTCAGGAGAAGAGATTGGTAGTTTTTCCAGTCGGTTTTTTTCCTGAATCTTGTTAGTGGGACTTGAGTGGTGGCGCAGTTTCCGAGTTTGAGAAGGATCGGACGATGATCAGAGTCTAGTTCGTCAAGGACTCGAACTTCGGAATCGCGATTTACGTCTTGAAGAATAAAGAAATCAAGGATTCTTGCTGCGCCTTGAGAGACTGTACTAGGGTGATGGGTGGGTTCATCTGGCAAGGCAAGACCGTAGCCCAGATCTGCACTTAGAGCTACGATGGCGTTACCTGCGGGATTCGCTCTGGAACACCCCCAGGTGGGGTGGTGGGCGTTGAAGTCGCCACCTATTATTTTCGGAAATTTTCCTTCGACGAGTGATCGGTATTCGGCATAGTTGAATGCAGAAGATTTCCTGTACAGGGATGTAATCACGAAGGGACGTTCTTGGATATCGATTTTAATGGAGGTTGTTTCGAAGTTGTTTACTGATAACGATGGAAGGAGCTCGTGTTTGACTCCTTTTCTGACGAGAATGGCGGTTCCACCGCCTCGACCCGGAGTTCTATCGTTTCTGTAGACAAAAAAGTGTTCGAAAGAGAGACGATGCGAAGGTTTCAGGAAAGTTTCCTGGATGAGCACGATGTCGACGTCATAGAATGTTATGACGTCCTCCAATTCCGCTTGCTTTCCGCGTAAGCTATTTGCATTCCATGTCATCAGTATAAGAGATTTCGGAACAGCCATTTCGAAGAGTTAAAGGCTGCTGAAAGTTATAGAGACAGGTAAGTGTTGCCGCTTAGGCGGCGACATTTGGAAAAAGACGAGCAAGTTGGTGAGCCAGGGCGATCACTTGTAGGAAAGCCTGCGGGTCAGTAAACGCCTGCATTGTGGAGTTAAGGTCCGGTGTATTGGTTGGAGCAGGAGTTTGAGTTGGAGCAGGCTGGGTAGCGCTGGCTAATTTTTGGGCTAGCTTTCTGCCACCTTGGTTACTCCATGCAGAACCTTGTGGAGGTCTGGTTTCGGTCGGAATTTTTGGTTTTCTTGGAGCAGGACGGCAGGTGCAACCGCTGAAGTTTGCGGTATGAGTTTCACCGCAGTTGCTGCACTTTGGAGGTGCATCTGGGATTTTGGTACAGGATCTAGTGTCGTGATGCCCGGCACATTTGACGCACCGTGGGGGGGCTCGGCAATATGAGCTGGAGTGCCCGAAAAGCTGGCAGTTGAAGCACTGCACTGGCTGGCCGTTTCCTCTCTGGACCTCGACCTTCACTGTGATGACGCCGAGTTTGGTCATATATATGATCTGTCGCTCTTCGCGAGGGACAACTACCTGAACAATTGGTAGTTCTGTCCCGGATTTTAATTTCCATCTTTGCACAAATTTGGGATGGAAGCCTTGATCAAAGAGAAGTTCACGTACTTCGTCAATGCAGAGTGATTCTGGGATGTTTTTTATTATTACCCGGAATGCTCTCCCCTCCGGATGACAGAAGGAATGGTAAGGGTAATTCCTTTCCTCGAGCAGGGTAGTAAGTTTACGGTAATTGTCGCTTGTGGCGACGAATAAGAAAATGCCGTCCTTTTTATTTCGGGTTATAATGTCTATTGATTGTGCCTTAGTAATTCTAATGAGCTCCATGAACCTCTTCTTATCACGGAGCACTATAGGCGGAATTTTTTCCTTTGGGGGACTTTGAGAAACAGTCGCCGAAACGGTTGGCACTGTTTTTTCTGTGGAGGTTAAGACTTGTTTAGTGACCTGGCTACTTACCTGCGCAGGCTGGTCTTGGGTTGGTCTTGTGGTAACTTGTTTCGGTACTGGCTGTGGGGCCGTCTTGGTGGTCGGCTTGTTTTGTACTGGTCTGGTGGCAAATTTTGTAATCGAAGGCTGTACGTTAGCCTTGGCTTTCGATTGGGTAGATTTAGTGGCTGGCTTGGCTACCGGATTGGGTTGTGATTTGGGAGCCTGTTTTCCCTTGTTGCCGGCCTTCGGCAGCTGGCTTTCCTGAGGTGGAGTGACGGGCCCTCTTTTCCTTTTTCCCACCAAGGTGAAACCGTCTTCTGAGTCTTCAGTTTGGTCTAAGTGTTGTGTCGGTTTAGCTGGTGTCTGGGACTGAATTTCTATGGCAGCGGGAATCTTTACTTCCATGGCATCTCTTTGATGCTTCATGAATTGTGTTATCGTAGCTGTGAGAGTTTTTATTTCTTCCTTGAGCACTTCGGAAGCCTTTTCGCTCTTTTCCAGCTTTTCCGTCTGTTTGTTCAGGGCGTCTGTTTGGGCTTTTGCGAACGTTTTAAGGTCAGCTATCTGCTTTCGCAGGTCTTCGTTCTGTTTTCTCAATTCCGTTATAAGCACTTCTCGGCTGTCTTCTGAAGATGGTCCATTTGAATTTGAAACACTGGGATTATGTTCAGGAGGCGACGTCGGCTCTGACGTACATGACGCCATTGCCTTGTCTGTAAAAACGCCTTTTCGGCGCTTACAGACGCTTTTTTTTTTTTACGTAGGCACTGGTGAAACGTGATAACGGGTCGACCGTCTTAGGGAAAGTTTCGGGTAATTCTCGGAAGCGCAGGTAGGTTCGGCGGACCGGACACGACCGTTCTCTTCGAGAGCTAGCACGGAACTGTGTGTATGAAGACTATGAGTGCCACGTCAATAAAATGACAAAGCAAATTGAAAATATAAAAATAGTCTGTGAAATTCTGCCTGAACAGTATGACCGGAAGTCATTTCTGCATCAAATAGTGGTCAAAATTGGATTTATTTTGAAAATCCTAATTACAAAAAATCATGGCTATCACCTGGCGAAGCCGACCGATCGACTCCAAGCCCAAAGCGTTTTGGTTGTAAGACAATGCTCTGTGAATAATAGGACCACAGTGGCGTGGTGTATTAAAAACTGTTTAAATCTGGTGAAAGAGTTACCAGTGATCGCTATCAACAACAAATAATCAAATCGAAGCATGCTTTGGTCGAAGAAACGTCCGGAATGGACCCGAAAACACAGAAGACTCATTTAAGAGGGCTATAACGCGCCGTCTGATAATGTAAAACTGGCCAATCAAGTATTGAAAACACTTGGATGGGACATATTATTGCACCCGCCGTACTTTTCAGACCTTGCCCCGTCCGACTTTTCGCATTAATGGGACACGGGCTTGCAAAGCAGCACTTCGCCAATTTCGAAGAAGTTAGAAAATGGCTGGATGAATGGCTTTTATCAAGGGACAAGCAGTTTTTTTATTTCGGAAAGGCAGTCAGACATTTCTTGAAAAATGTGCAAGATGTATAAAATCAAATGGCCATTACTTTGAATAAATAAATATTTTAATTTTCTTGAAAATTATGTATTCTAAAAAAAAGGTAATACATTTCCAGAACACCTGGTAATATTGCGCCGTTTCACACTTAAAAAGTAATATAGTAAAAAGGTAATATAGTTAAAATTTAGGCCTAATATGTTAATATATTAAAACAAACACAAAGTTTTAGTCTCTGATTCTTAAAATTTAAGGCAATATACTAATTTTCGTTCGATAACTAAGCTTTATATATATACTGCCAAATTGCTTCTATTTTCATCGAGCGAATATGGTAAAAGGATGACGATGCTGCAGGACAAAAAAGCAATTTAACCCTGTGCGGTTGTTATTTTAGGTAAAACGAATTAAAATTCAATTGACCCAAAAAAAATGTAAAAAGGTTTTCCGATAAATTTATTATGTGTTTAGTAATTGGTCGGACCTTCAAAGCGATACGTAACGTAAAAGAGCGCACCTCCCCATCCCCCGGTTCGAATCGCCCTTATTCCCGCATCGTTCCCACCGCAATATCAAAGACAGAAATACGCGCGCCAATTGTTCTCGGACAGTTTCCGTATTTTCCAACGAAAATTATGTCGGATGTTCCGCTAACAGTTAAAAAAGTTGAAAAGTATGAGGTAAATTGATTAAATTACGTGTCTGTCGTCGTTGTGGTAACTGATATCGCGGGTTGCGAGAAATGTGGCGACGATACGTTATGGATCGGAAGCGGTAATAATCAGAAGGAATTATGTTGGTTGAATATGACCGGAGGGGTCCGATTTATAATCGACGTGATTCTGTGTTTTATAGTACCAAATAGTACGCTGATATACAGTTTGGTAACAATTAGGATTAGCGTTGGGAACAACAGACTGAAATCGACTATCGACTGTTTAGTAATTGACTACTTTTTACTATCGACTGTTTCAGTCGCTATTTTTAGTTCGACTATTTTTACTAGTGACCGTTTTCAGTTGCTATTTTCGGTCCGACTGATTTTATTACTATTTCCTATCGACTGTTTCAGTCGCTTAGTTTTAGTTACTATTTTCGATTCTTACTAGTTTATTCGACTGATTTTTAACATCCTGGCCTTGCCGTCCTAGCCGCGACCTTCAGAGTAATGCGCCGAAATTACGCTTATGTAGATTTATATGTTATATATGTGGTTTTAGGTTTTTTGTAGTTTACTTGTGAATAACTATATATTGTAAATTAATATAGCAGCATTTTGGAACGCTAATTTTCGAGGGCACAAAAAATACAATTGTAAATGATAAATAGTAAAATAATTTTGACTGGCATAATAGGTAATACTTTGGGCTGGTATTTTTGTTCAAACCTTTTGCTTGTCAAAACATTTTTCCTAAAATCTTGAAAACTAAAATTAGGTTACAAGATTTGAAGAATTTTTCCAGTAGCAGTTGTTAAATTTCCTTTCAAAATATTAACAGTAAAGAGGTGAATAAAGAATATTAAATATTTGTAACAAAAACATTTTCTGATAGGAAAACTCTACTTTACTATTCAACAATTTATTTTATTATTATATTTATTAAGAGCACCACAGTTTTTATTTGTTGACGAATGGACTATCTTAACAGAATGTGGTCAACTTTTAAAGCTCATTGAAATAATGACCACCGAGTTATCTGGTGAAAGATATACCACGATGTCTTTAATTATACCGTTAATAAGAGGACTTCAACATTACATCAAATCCAGAATTTCAACAAGTCATTAATAAAGACTGGCAATTTTAGAAATGAACACAATATGTGGGAAATCCAAATTTTTAGATGCTAAACTTAAAAAAGCAGGATTTGGTATTGCAAATAAACTTCATTTCTAACTTCAAAAAATATAAATGTAGTTCCACAACTCGAAATTCAAGACACAACTACTGACCAAGACTTTACAGTATTTGAAAATGCATAAAATGACACTACCTGAATTATATCAGTTACACGTAAAATATTCCTCTATACCCGCAACATCTGTCCCCTAGGAACGAGTTTTTTATCTGTTTAAATCATCTGTTTTCATCTGAGTTTAAATCTGGCAAATAATTAACGATCGTAGAAATCGCATCACAGGAGAATAAAAATAATAAAAATAAATAAAACTTTTTAGGTTTGTCATGGATTAGATTTTTCAATGATTAGGTGTCCGTTTACATTTTATTTAGTAGTTATAGTTATTGAACATCTTTATCTCTTTGGGGGGATGTAGAGCAAGCTTTCATAGATCGTTAGGTAATGTAGGATTTAAATAGTGTAAAGATAACCTACGAAGAGGCCGAATGCAACTCTCAGACATTGCTTTTAAAATAAAACAATATTTAAAAAAAATTAATATAAAAATTAATATAATATATCAATATTTAATTTAATTAAAATCAAGGAAGACTTATTAGTTCAATACGTGTATTTAGAGACATGAATATTTCAGAAGGAGATTCATATACCCAATGGTCACTTGGATCATGACAAGTTGATGGAAAAAGGTAAACGTTGGAATAAAAATTGATTAGGACTTTTGATTCATAACATTTATTAATGATTCATTGTAGATATATTGTTCTTCACGCTGCAAACAGGAATAGTTAATAACATTCTTGGTTTGGATGAACTCAATCAAGATATTGACAAATGATGAAATTGTGAACAAACATTATATAGATTGGAAATTAACAGCTCATTTATGCACTTGAACGAAACTTTCTGAGTGTGGAATTATGATTCAGTGCTCAAAATATCTTCTGTGATGGTTTACAAGTTGGTCATTGGCCAATCGGTAGCCTCAATGCCGAGGACCCTGGTTTGAAACCCACGTTAAACTGTAAGTCCAGTAAAAAAATTAGTGCTGAGTTCTTTTTACTTTCCTCACGGTAATTCCATGTTGTCTAGTCGCAATCCTTTTTAATATCCGTTTTAATGGGCGTCAGGAAAAAAAGAGGTGAAATTAAGCGACAATAAATATTCCAAAAAATTTTTATAACCAGCTTCGTTCAATCTACATCGAGGCCGAGAAGTTGAACTGACCTTGTATGTGTTTCTCTAAATAAATGTGGATTCAAGTGAAAACGTTGCAAGAATTCATATCCAGTATTGTTTTTATTTTCATGAAAACAAAATGTTCATCATACTCGTACAGACCGATGCAAAATACAATTTTTGAAATCCTTATCGTAGAAACAAACACAGCGCCTGAGTATACTCGCGGACGGATGTACCTGACAATTTATATTTCAGCTGACAAACATTAATCTTACTCCAGATTCAATCTCAACTAAACAAAAAAAGCGCCTCCTGTTCAGCTTGCGGCGCTCGAAAAAAAAAGGACCACGGACTGAATTAATTCCAAACGCAGGCGACGCGAAATAAAAATTGCCAAAGCATTAAGCGTCAGGAATCGCTAAAGGATGGACAGGAATCCGACCGGAAAATGCCGGGCCAGCCTTGCAACAATGGCCTACGTCGTTATCTTTTTGCAATTTGGAAGTGCGGGAGAGATAGCCACGGGTTGGGTTTAGGTAATCAGTCACACTGCTTCGTTTTCAATTTACTATATACAATTGCAATGATGAAATATTCGCTCATTGAATAGAGAATGAATGAAATAACTTTGTAATTATCATTTTACCATTACATATATATATATATATATATATATATATATATATATATATATATATATATATATATATATATATACTCCGTCATAATGGCAGACATTTTGATTTGAAAGACTTTGGGCAGCTTCGGTCGGATACCGTCGTTATTTGTTTTTTCTGAATTACCATAACGTGTGTGACTATGGATTAGTCACAGAGCAGCTCCAGAAGCTAGGTACCGATTACAGTTACCGTAGACTCGTCGTGTCTTCGCCGAGGTACCAGAATTACTAACGTCTCGTCGTCGAAGAAAATAAGCTACCACGTCGTCGAAAAATCGATCCTCCCACAGCGTCGATTACGGGAGCCCTGTCCGAAAAATAGCTTGTTCTCAACGTCGTCGATGGACTAAATTCAAGTGCCAAAGCAACGATGAAGCAACAGTATCTGTAGGGTCGGAAGATATCAACAGCCGTACCAGATCGCAACCGTATCAACCATAACCGTTTCGATTTACCATATTTTTCAAAGCCCTTTTCACACAGTACATTTTGTTTGGTATATTTTTTTTGTACTTTATATTTTTTCATACATTTTTCTAGTTTTGTTGCTTGGAGTAATTTTATGTAAAATTCTGGCAGGGGAGTATTGTAGCGACCTTGAGGCATGTCGAATTTTACATCGTGGAATAACGGTCTACAAAATACTCAGAAATATAATCCCAGATGTTGAACACGGGCGGGGTGCCAGCAGCGCCAATTAGAACCCGACAACGAATAGCTGGCTGCCACCCCGAGACGTTTATCTGGGATGTTATTTGAAGGGTATTTCGGTCATTTAGTGCTCAACCCTCGTTTGGTTTAGACGTGCCACCATCGACTGCCCAAGCCTCGTCTTCAGGTAACACCCGTATGCCATCCGTTTTATTATTTGTTTTATCATTATATTACAATATACAATATCATTTTACTTTATATGAATTGATTATATCGGAAAAAAAATAATTGGAAAAAATAATTTTAACAAAAAAAAGTGAACCGACTTCAAAAAATAAATAAGGAAACGATGAAATAATCAAACTTAGATTTTTAACACAAAAAAACATTTTAAATAACATATGTACATATTAAACGTTGTAGTACTAAATAAAAATTAACAAGGACCTTATGTAACCTAACAGAACAAATCTTAAAATTCAATTTCATAAAAGCACTGAAAATCTGCCATGTCTTATACATACCAGAATATTATTCATAGGGGCCAGAGTAATGGGGGTGCATTGTTAACATATACAACTAAGGCCTTAACATCGTTCAAATGCAACGATCTGGTAACTTTATAAAGTTAAATAACACCAAAAGTTGTAGTTAATGTTTAGCAAGTTCCCTGAAAGTTAAAGCAAGTTTTTCGGAAAGTTACATTTCTGTTAGGAAAGCAGATACAATTTGTTACAAAGTGCCTGGAACATATTTATTTGTTCTTGGGGAATATTTGACCAAAAATGGTGTATGAATATTTATATAAAATTCTAACATTAAGTGTATAAATCGGTTAACAAGACACCGATAATAAATTATGTTAAAATTTCCTAACATAAAACAATAAGTGATTTATTGATGGGAAATATTGAAGATAGGAAATATTTCAAGGATTAAGTTGATATTTCTGTAATATTGTACCAACGCCAAATTATCTGGAAATGTTTAACATGCAAGAGTGGATCTAATTGTGGAATACAAGACATAAATATCAGATTTTAGAACAGTTGAATGATGCTGAATATTGAAAGAGTCGTAGGTTATCAAAACCCACCAGCTCAATATCTATCAAGTGTAATGTTTATAGATGTTAGAAGAATGGGAACAAATATAGATTATCTTAATAAGTATTGAAAATTTAGTATTAGGAAAAAATGGAAATTAGATAGAAAAATTATTGCATGGAACTGTGATTATAGGGAATTCTAACAAAAACTTCAATACTGAACAAAGGAAGCAATTGCTGCAAAAGTGTTAACGATTTCATCTAGACCCTCTTACGAAAGTTTTTTTAAATTAATTATATCTTACTTTGAATGTCTACAAAGTTTACTGCATTTGCCAATCACCATTAGCCATTGTTCAATTATAAAGGTTCTTCCTTATCCCAAATACGCCAGAGGCCACAAAACAATATTAAATACTGACCGACAATATGTCGGAGGGACCAAAATCCCAAACTCCCGCTATCTTCGTTATGTGACGTTTAGTTCAGTTTCACTTCAACCATTGTGTCCTGTAGACGTCCAAATTTTATAACGGGAAAATAACGAGTGGAAATAGTGATAATATTTATTGAAAATATTCTTTCCGTTTTTGGCACTCAGCGGAAATTTCGTCAATGTTAATAGCAATATTTTGGGAAATTATTCTTAGAATTTTAAAAACATAATTAACAGTGTTACTCGTTTACCCCTAAGACATCTTTAACAGAGGTAAGCTTACTAAATCAGTTTGATAGATATTACAATATTATTGCAAACTGTTAAAATGAAAAATTTATTAACTATATAACTTCTAAATTCTTGATATAATAGATAATAAAAAAGTTAAATTAAATGAATAACAAAGCTATTAAATTATATCTTTTTAATATTTAGAATATAACATAACTTATTAAAAATTTTAAATGTTTTCCTATTTTCTGCTTGTATAATGATACTAATTTTACTTCATATTAGTAATTATTATAACATTAAACTTTATTGGATTTATTTTTGTTTTGTGATATTCTAAGAATCTTGAATATAAATGGCCGGACTAAATCGTAACGAACTACAAATTATGAATGAAACTGCTATTACTCACCTGTGCTTATTACATGTTTCGCCAAGTGGAAGAGCAACAAAAATAATGGAAACGTCAGAACGTTGGTAATTTTCCTCATTTCTCTCGCCTATTTTATGCGACATTTTGGCTTTTTTGATCTGACCCCATTCTCTTTCCGCCTGTTGATACCGTCCTCGAAACGCTACATCTCAGTGGAATAATGTGGATAAGCCCTCCCATAATGGATAAATCTGGAAAAAAATGGACCGTAATGCAACAGATACCGTTTATCATTGTTTATGTACATGTATTAAATCATTGGGTGTTTTATGGAGGATATTGTTTCATAATAATATTAAAGTCACACATTTTTAATGGGTTACTCGACCAAGATTAGGTTCAACTTTATTAAAATAAACAAAAAAATCAAAAATATATAACCTCTACATTAAGTATCAATTATTACATCATTTATACATTACTTTTATTGCTTAATTAAAATGATATTCTTAATTGTAATCTTAACAAGCGTACCATTACGTTGAAGTACTTAATATGTGTACTTTCACAAATCGTTTGGCTCTATATATATATATATATATATATATATATATATATATATATATATATATATATATATATATATATATACATATATATATATATATATATATATATATATATATATACATATATATATATATATATATATATATATATATATATATATATATATATATATATATCACTACATAGTGTAAAACAAAGTCGCCTTTTCTGTGCCTATATCCCTATGTGTGCTTAAATCATTAAAACTACGCAACGGATTTTGATGCGGTTTTTTTCAATAGATAGAGTGATTCAAGAGGAAGGTTTATATGTATAATACATGCATAATATACTAAGGCAACATTGCTAATTTTAGAGGTTTCTAACGTGATGTCGTAAATTAACCTATTTTTTTAGGCTTATTTAGCAATTAGCAAAAACGCTGCCTAACCCTACGAGTTAGATCAAATTAATGTACTACACTATTGTACACCATAAAAAGGTCTACAAAAAAGTCCGCGATGGTATATGTTTATCTTTTAGGGATAAACCACATTAACCATTTTTATTGTTTACTTTTTACGTGAGAAAATGGCTTATTTACGAAGCTATTTTAGCAATACGGCATTAATCCTTATCGAATTAAGTACCTTAAATACAGTGTGCAATTAATATAGATCAATATGGTTCCTTACAGCATGTAAATTAAACAAATATTTTCGGAGATATTACAAATTTAAAATTTGCGTTTAAAAATGTGTAATGTAATAAAAATTGTATGAATTTAGATATTCCAAAGATAGCAGGAAATCTTCATAGTAAGTATAGGGGAAGAGGAATTGTTTTACTCCAAATTTAATGCGTGCAGGCCAAGGGCAGTAATGAATGAACCAAAAATACTGGATCGATTTTAATCATGTTTTCATTGAGTGACATAGGCATATATATTTTATGCCCGTGCAAAGTCGGAGCGGGCCGCTATGTTTTTATATACAACGTTCATATTTTTTCTGTAGTGTATTTAATTTAGTATCAGCATTGCACCCGTGCGAAGCCGGGGCGGGTCGCTTTTTGTTTATTTTTATTTAGTTATTCCAACCACTATTGTGTACATATTTTATTTTAAAAGGTATCTTTTATATTAAAAATCTAAGTTTGATTATTATTTATTTTTTGGAGAGTTCTTTATTTATATTTTGAATTCGGTTGAAATTTTTTGTTAAAAATATTTTTCAGAAGTTTATTTTATTATATTTGTTTCCTCTTTTAGTAAAATAGTACATGATGATAGAGCTTTGACATGGATAGAACTGCAGAACTCTCTGACGCCACATAGAAATTATTCGAGATAACCCAAATTCAGTAATATTCGTATTAAACCATTAATAGATCAAGAGATGTAGAGATGCATCGACAGCATGTTTAACATGATCGAAGTTAGGAACACCTGGTAGATACACTGCCGGAATGGTTAATTAGGCTGGTTGATTTAGAGACATTCTCTAAAGATAAAGACAATTAGTCACGTTCTGCATAGATAACAGGCACTGATAGACTGCATTTGCATAAAAACCAAAAACGAATATTCAAGACTAATTGGACGATCAATTTTTTTCAGAGGTCTAAAGATATATGTAAAATAAATATTAACAGTAATACGTACTAATACAATTTTAGGGTGTTTTTGCTGCATAATTTTTATTGCAAATTAGCCAAAGATGACTTTTTTTTTAGTGAAGACACGCTAATTTGTTGTGTTTTTGCTGATGACTGAAGTTTCCATTACCTTTCAAATATTCAATATAATTATAATAGTATAGATGGCATATGTTCTGAATATTTTAATTGCTTGATGAGTTACTGTTTAGAGTATTTTTATTCACGTTTATCGGTTACTTTCGGTATTACCTATACGATATTCGAGGTATAAAGTAGTTGTTTATTCCGAGAAAAATTCTAAAGTATAAATTAAAACTTGTTTTTCTACTATAACGTTGATATAATTAACAGAGTATTTCTGAGAACGTGTGGCTGCTATGTAGCCGTAGAAAAATAATGATGGAAGGACTAAGACAGAAGAAGAGCTGGTTCGGAATCCAGATTCATAGGTCTTAATGATCCGTCTGCAAGTTACTTTCAGCAACCAGAACCTGTCTACAACGTCTCATGTGATATGATTAGTGCGTAAAAAGCGAACTGACTGACTTTTACACTAAATTACTTCCGGTTTTTTGTCACATCAGTTCATCATTAACATTATACACCAGTATCTGATGATTTTATATAAAAATTATATGAAAATATTGCACGCGCCTTTGAAATTTGAGGTTTCCCTCGATTTACCTCTCCCCTTCCCCCCACAGGTTTTTATTTGATTACAATGGTGCCACCTCGGAAGTGTACTCTTTCGAATAAAAAAATTATTTTGAAAAAATTGTCCATAATTGACGAAGAAATCGACGAACATACATTAAAAAACCATATACAGCCAAACTTAGAACTTTATGCTTTCTTATAATCGGATAAAAACTATCTAAGATTTACCGTGAGTTTATTCTAATGAAGAAAACTAGTGTATATTGATTTCAGTGGTAAAATATCGATACATATACCAAAGAACTACTTCATAAATCCACAAAGCCCGAAGTTATTTGGCTTTTAACAGATTACGGATATTAAGAGTAGCTATATTTGTAATTAGTAATTAATTTAATTATTAATCTCAACAGCAATCATATTTTTAATAGTAATCGAGTTCATTTACAAGGTCGCAAATTCCAATTTATTAAATTCCCCAATAATTCAAGTCAAATACCCAAATTGGGCAGGAAAATTTAGTGATTCTCTACAAATTTCTACTCAAAAATATATGAAGTATTGAAAAAGGTGTCGATAATATTTATTTTTTATTGTACAAGTGTTCAATCGTAGCATCTCTAAAGGGAAACACTTAGCATATATATATATATATATATATATATATATATATATATATATATATATATATATATATGTAGGTATTTGTATATATGTATATATAAAATCTATTAGTTTTATAAATAACTAAATTTATACAAAACTAGCTATGTCTATTTGCAGATATATCCCATTTATTTATTTTTAACCAAAATCAATCTGCGCTAAAATGAACCATGGTATTGTTTTGTTTTTCGTCGCTTTCCATTCAGCGGTATTAAATTGTAATATGAACAAAAAATCTGTACGAAAATAAATCTGTGTACCTAAATACAATTCAACAATAAAAACGTAAATAGATTTACTGTAAAAAAATCTGAATGGATCAAAAACAGATTTCGAGCAAAACGGTTACGTTATAGGATTATATATCAGGTTTTTTAAAAAACACCACAAATATATATTATTTTGGAATGTGAAAATTGCCAAAAATCGCAGTGATCTAAATCTGGTGAATAGGGTCGACTATTACAGTAGTTCGTGCGTTAATTGGTCAATTTTAGAAATTATTTTCTGAGCTGTGTGAGTGGTTGCGTTAGTTTTCATGAAAAAGTATATATATTTCCTAGCACACGATTTTCTCTTTCACTAATTCTTATAAACCGCTGATCTAAAAGTTTACAACAATAATTACCTGTCAACCACCAAACTTTGTTTAACAGCTCTAAACTATCAATATATACTTTGTCAATTCCTGGAATCGTTTCATAGTTTTTTTATTTCGAATTTCATATTTTCAAAGTTATTTTGTTTACTTACTTTGAATTAGTGTACCCAATCCTACCCAAAGGTGAGCTTAAAAGTTAAACTTTGCTAGCATTATTACTGAAGAAGTACTAATCTCAGATCAATCCTAATATTCCTTTGAGCTAGGACTACTTGAGTTTTGTCTGTTTAAGCTGAGAACAAATTCACATTAAAAACTACTGGAAAAAATACGAGCATTTTCCAGAATTATTGAAAATTGATTAAATATAGAGAATAATAACTATTCCTTTATGCCGGCTTGGTTGATACAGTGGATATGCTGCTGGGGAATGGTCGTAAATTTATTTTTGTGATTGTTTAATATTTGTGATTGTCCTAGTCAAAAGTGTAAAATCCGACAAGGAAAATGATCCCAGTAACGCCAGTAACCAGGCTGGGTAAGAACGGATGTCTTCTGAAATGATTGCTAAATTGGTCACTGTGGTTCGGAGCCCACGTTAAACTGTAGGTCCAGTCAAGATAAACACTCGTTAGTAACTAGGAGACTTTAAAATATAAAAAATATATTCCTATAATTAGAATTATAAGTAAAACACAGAGTTTTGCAATATCTGTATCATAATTTTGTAGCCAAAGTTTTCCCTTTTTGAAATAACCGCATTGTTAAAAGTGTATATTACTAATTTACCTTGACTGATCTATAAAAGTTCTAATCACTAAGAAATTATGTGAAAAATCCTTTACTAAAATTCAATCTATTTTTCCTTAAAAGTAATAATAAATAAAATTTTAAAAAATAACAACATTTATATTTCTTTGTTGTATTACTCAATGAAATAGTTTTTGCAAACTCCGAAACTTTGTATTCAAAGCAGATGGAGTTCCATATTTGCTGTCCAGTATTATATCGTTGTTGCCTGGCGGCCTTTTATGTTATTGTCGAACAAACATAGAGTTTCAATTTTCATGCGATGCATTATATCAAAAGCCGTCTTTGTGTAACACATGCTATTAGAGATCTATAGATATAATGATTTTAAAATAAACTACCTCTTATATATCATAACTGGCTTAACTGCTATAAAGTAATTCAGTTTCATATTTTTGAACATATATCACATGTAAGCTAATAGATTTTCAGAAGAGTTTATTTAACTTTTTTTAATAATCTCTTAGAACCTCAATATTCTGACCGTGGGCAAGAAGTATTATTATGATTTCCGTTATACAATATCTTCAACTGTACAAACTTATAATAAAAATATTATTCTAAAAAGTACTCAAACCTATTCTAAAGTCTATGCTAACTTATTCTAAAGACAATTCTAACTTATTCTAGAGATTATTATATCTCACTCTATATGTCTACTAATCAGTTCATATGGTAGATTGCAAGTGTATTAGGATGCACTAATAGTCTTTCAGAGTACTTTGCACTAAAATTTCGAATCACCCTCGTTATGGGTTCTAAGAGGATATCGTGCTGAATTAGTTTGTTTTTTGTAATATGGGGCATTGATGATGCCTCGCAACATTTTATTCGGGAACCTCTGAATGATATCTATGTTTGATTGACTAGTAGTACCTCAGCAAATATATTTGTTTTGATTTAAGCCTCTTTGTAGAACATCCCCATAATTGAACTCCATATGTCCATATAGGTTTCAATATTTGCTTATATAATAGCAATTTATTATTTACTGATAATTGTAGTTTTCTTCCAATTACCCAGTACATTTTCCTATATTTCAATTCCAGTTCTTTTCTTTTCTTCTTTATATATTCCTTCCAGCGAAGTTTTGCATCGATATTCATTCCGAGATATTTAGCGTTGTTGCTATATGGAATAGTTAGATATTAGTTGGTTAGAATAGTTGGATAGTTAATGTTATGGGTGCTTGTACGGTCTGTTCATAGGTGAACTGCACATGTACAGATTTACTTTCATTAATTCTTATTTTCCAAGCTTGTGTCCAATTATTTATATTGTCACTTGCCTGTTGTAATTTTCGTGAGGCTTCTTCACTATTGTCTCCGACAGCTATTATCGCAGTATCATCAGCAAATGTAACCATCCTAATATTTCCCGTTTGTGGTATATCACAAAAGTAGAGTAGATAAAGCATTGGTCCCAGTACACTTCCTTGTGGTACACCTGCTTTAGATTATTTTATTGTAGAGTAAGCTTCTTCTTGTTTGACTCTAAACATACTGCTTGTAATGTATGATTTTAATAGTTCGGTGTTTTTTTGGTAGCATTTTCTGTAGTTTATGAATAAGACTTTCATGCCAAACCTTATCGAAAGCTGGTGCTACATCTAAAAATATAGCTGAGCACAGTTTTTTACTTTCGTAGGTTTTATGTTATTTATTATTGAACATCTTTTATTCTGTGGATCTGGTCAAAGAGTAACATAAACAAAATACAAATTTTTCAGAACAAAGCTCTGAGAGGTATTATGATTCAGTCAAGAAATCAAGAGAATTGTAAGGGGACATGAGGAAAGACTCCATTCTCACACGAATATTGAAATATTGCAACTATTGGATACCACCAAAACAGGACACAGACTCAAAAGAATCAAACCATCTGATGTTGTGTAGTGTTGTGTAGTGAGGTGCGTATATTAAAAAATTCAGCAGTGACATGTATAAACATTATTTCACCAGAGACTGAGATAGGGCCGTTGGGTCCTCCTAGTTATATACCTAGATTTAAGCTATCATAAATCAATTTGTAGGTTAGACGGAAACGACTAGTAACAATATATTAATAAAATAATAAAAAAAATTAAGCCTAAGCTGTTTGCTTTTTGTTACTGTGTCTTTTTCCATGTTAAACATCAAGGAAAATTAATTCCCAGATATTTAACGTTGTCTGCTTGCGAGAGTTCATAATTACTCAATTTTACTGAGGGATAAGTTCTTCTACAATGGGTGAATATCACATGGGTAGATTTTGTTTAATTTGCTATGATACGCTATGTTTTCAACCATAATTCGACTTTGTGTTAAAACGAGTTACTAGATAGTAGTGTTTGTTGAGATCGGTAGGTCAGCTGTATACAATAGATCAATGGTCTGGAATAATATTTCTCTCTTCTGTGATTATTTTGAGTCCCTTAATGTATCGTTTTTCAAAAACCTTAGAGAGCATGTAACAGGTTTATAGGACGTTAAGTGGAGACGTTTTCTAATTTTGCCCTGGTTTAAGAGTCATAATGATTTGAGCCACTTTCCAATTGTTAGGAAAGTAATTAAGTATTAACATTGCATTAGATATACATGCTATTAATTTGATGTACTTTTCTGAGAACTCTTTTGAGATTCTTCCAGTAATTAAGTGAAAGCTAGGAATTTTTTAGCATTGGTTTCTGTAACTATTGTTTGTTGTTCTTCCTTTCCATTAGAAAGGTTCCGTTGCAACAATTGGTGTTAAGTTTTCTAAATAATTTTGAATTCCTTGATTTTATTCGTTATTTATTAGCTCTTTGGACTCTTTTGTTGCCTTGATAAATGTTCTCTTGTTTTCTTCTGTTTTTATTTGTTGCCAAGTTTTTCGCAGTTTTCTCTTTTCAGCAGAGTTTTTGTTTAATTGTAGATGATGTACGTTAACTTCATGTACGTAGAGTGGTCTTTTCCTGAGACAAATGAAGATCTCGAATGAGATATACTCCGATTGATTTAATCAACATTTCATTCAAAATTGGAATCGAGTAGATATTTAAATCTTCAGTTGGGTTCTTCCTCTATAGTGTCGTCACTTCTTTCAAATTTACGAATTTATAAATATCTGAATAGATTGTATATCAGATAGATGATTCGATTATTTCACTGTTAGAGTACAACAAAATCGAATGACTGTTTTTTAGTTTTATGCCAAGAAATTCACTATTATAACAACACATCAATCATACGTATCACTGAAACTGATACATTATTTCTATTTTGACGTGGTACAAATCTTACCAGCATCTCTAAAACTAGACTGGTAAAACTGGTACTTTTTATGGTGATTTTAAATTTAGCATATAAGTACACAGCTAATAAATAAATTTTGAATCAGAAACATTTAAAGTATAGTTATAAGATATAAGTGTTTTGATTAAAAATCTATTTAGTAATATTCATTCTCAATAAAGACCTATTCAAGCGAGAAAGTAATATTTTGAAGCTAACTTAATATTTTATTATTATAAATTAGGTCGGTTTACAGTCGAACGTAAACTGCAATGAACCCGAATTTGGCTTTCAAATATATTTATCTGAAATATTAACGCGGTTTTCTGCAACTTTGCGGACTAACTTTAAGTAAGTTCGCCAACTTCCCGGTAACTTAATTATATCCGTAAAAAGAAGTTATTCGGCGTTACGTCAAGAGGGTTTTGCGAAAAATATTTGACTTTCTTTACCATTTGAGAATTTAATTTTTTAAAATAAATTCAGGGCGATTATCGTTAAATATAATTTAGTCAAGAAAAAAAAGCGATTTGATTATCTGATTTGATTATACAGAGTTATTGTGATATTACTATGTTTAAAAATTATTCAAATATTTCACAAGAATATATAACAAAAACATTTTTTGAAATCGCAATATTCATTATTTTGTTCTAGATATAAACATCATTTTTTTGTGATCCAATAATAGACCTCCGTAAACATAAATTTCATCAAATGCAACACACTATAAATAAAAATCTAAACTGACTGGGTTTTAAAAAATAATTGAAACCGACTCATAAATCAAAAATGTTCACTTTTTGCTAACAAAAAACATTTTTCGTATCTAAAAAAAAGGAATTAAAGCATGCCAGTTTAAATAAAAATAATATCCGCGCCATATTTTGGAGTTTCGCCTCTATTTTGAATATAATATGATCAAAAAATACTTAAGATTTTACTATAAACAAATATTATGAAATGTTCGAATAAATAAAAATGTTCTCTCACAAACATAAATTCAGTTTCTCTTACTATCAACTACATTTTAATATATTATCCATATTTTTCTTTAGTTTCATCTTACATGCGATGTGCTTAGTACAATCTTAATTAACAAATTAATTTAGTACTACAGATTTGTTGTACTTGCGTTTCTATACATGCGTGTGTGAGATTAATACGTCAGTATGTATTTCCCTAATTAAAATTAAGCTAAAACTACTTAAGATAAACTTAAACATACATTTATGCACTATATTACCATAGTTAGTATGGTTTGGTTCGCTTCAATCTTCTGATTTTCTGCGAGTTGCCCAGTAACTGAAGTTGCTTCCACGTTGAGGTGATTTAGCAACCTTATTTCATGTTTTAGCGCGAAATGTTGGACCACTTCATTTGACTTTGAGGTCATGGTGCAGCTCTTCTTTGGTTACGTAGTAATAAACATTGGTAATTAATAGTAGAACTTTGTTTTGGGTGCGTTGGATTACTGGTTGGTTTGATGTTTTAGTGCAACCCCATATTTGCATACCAGGGGTCCAAATAGGCTTTATGATTGACTGATCTCTTTGATTTTAGGTCTAGTTGAGACTATCTTCCGACTAACCACTACAGTTGTTGAACTTTGAGTCTAATTTGCTCAGCTCTATGTCTAATATGATGTTTCCAGTTTAACCTACCAATATTCCAATATATTTAGCTGATTCTGTTTGAGGAATTGGACATCCGTCAAAAGATATAATTAGGGTTTTGTCAATATGCCGCAACGCAACATTAACATGGACAGATTTGGAGCTATTAAACTGTTTTAGGGTTTCGGTGAATGGAGGTAAAACGAAATTAAACAGTGGTGTTTACATTATGTGACCGTTATTTATTGAAGTAATATAAAAATGTGGAAAATACAACATACACAAAACAGATGGCAGCGGTGTTACCTGCAGACGAGGCTTGAGCAGTCGATGGTGGTACGTCTAAACCAAATGATGGTCGATCACTGAATTCTTGGAAATACCCTTCTATAACATCCCGGATAAACGTCTCGGGGCTGCTAGCTATTCGTTATCGGGTTCTAATTGGCGCTGCTGGCACCCCGCCCGTGTTCAACATCTGGGACTATATTTCTGGGTATTTTGTAGACCGTTATTCCACACTGTAAAATTCGGCATGCCTCAAGGTTGCTACACTGTATTTTCCAATCTCTAGTTCATTTATAGATGTTGTTGATCGCTACTTGTACTTTTTCCATAGCCTTAGACCGAAGTACATCTTTTGCCATTATAACTGTGTCGTCAGCAAATGTAAGCAAAGGCCTAAGGCACTACCTTGTGGAATTCCAGCCTAAATAGGTTTTACTGGATTAATATTAACGCCGATTTAAGCCCATCTGGATGTTGGGCAAATACTTTTAGCTAGAGACCCCTGTTGATTTTTCTCTCTATTACTCTGTGTAAATATTACACCAACTAATGCTGCACTGTGCAGGTTATGTAAAATATTTCATTACGTATCTCTAACGGCGACATTTACCATCACAACCTAACCTAAAAAAGAAACATATTTTCATGGAAAATTCAAATTCCAACTTCCACTGCATACGTAAAATTTATCTAAAGTTTTAGACGTCAGTTTCGAGAATATTCAGATCTGTTATTATTAAACGTCCTTCATTAAGTTACGATTTAAATTCAAAGACCTCCCGTTATTCCAAATAATTAAATATGAGAAGTTTGCTGAGGGAATGTTGTCGTTTGAGGAAACTCGTTCCTAACTTGGGCTGTAGGACAGATTTTAATGCATTATGCAGGATGTCTTCGTCAAATAGTAAATTTCATCTCGCGCAGTGACTTTACAGCAAAACGGTTGTCAAAGAATATATTTTCCCGTGCAATATAATGCGATATGATTCAATGGAAAAGGATGTGGAAAGGTTATAATTTTCAGTTGCTTAGTATATAAGTTTTAGTATTATATTAGCAATAAAATATTAAGCCTATAAAAATCTAAATCGCTTTTTTAACTTTGGATTATAATATAACTTGACAAAAGGGAAAAACAAAATAATCGCAGAAAGGATGAATGAATTACATTGTCACTTTGACTTTTAGTTTATTTATTTTAGCTTTGGCATGTTAATGCTCTATTACATCTAATGCATATTTCAACAGATGACTTGAACTACAGTAGATTATACAGCCACAAGAATTTTGTAGTTTAGTTTTATTTTATTATATTTACATTTAATTATTTCCAACTCCATCTATGAAAGAAGGCGAGTTATTTTTGTAGTGGTATCTCTCGGAGGCCTAATTCACCTAATTAACAATTTTATATAAAAGTAATGTATTTTATTTTGATTGGAGAGCATATATACCTCTGCATGTCTAGTTCTTACTTACTTTATTGTTGTGTCTGTCTACCTTACCTTTCCTTGTGATGTAATTTTTCTATGAGATTACTTTATATTACTCTTAGTAGTTCCACAATCTGCCCTGAGGGCAATAAGTATTTGTTATGTTTATATTATATGCACAAGGCATGTAGATAATCACATCATTAAGTGATTTCCTGAACAAAATACTATTTTAATTAATTAGAACATCCCCATAATCGAACTCCGCATGTTCATATAGGTTTCAATATTTGATTATATAATAGCAATTTATTATGTACTGATAATTGTGATTTTCTTCCAATTAGCCAGTACATTTTCCTATGTTTCAATTCCAGTTCTTTTCTTTTCTTCTTTATATGTTCCTTCCAAGTTTTGCATCGGGATTCATTCCGAGATATTTAGCGTTGTTGCTGTATGGAATCATAGTATTATTTAATGTTATGGGTGCTTGTACGGTCTGTTCATAGGTGAACTGCACATGTACAGATTTACTTTCATTAATTCTTATTTTCCAAGCTTGTGTCGAATTATTTATATTGTCACTTGTCTGTTGTAATTTTCGCGAAGCTTCTTCACTATTGTCTCCGACAGCTATAATCGCAGTATCATCAGCAAATGTATCCATCGTAACATTTTCCGTTGGTATATCACAAATGTAGAGTAGATAAAGCATTGGTCCCATTACACTTCCTTGTGGTACACCTGCTTTAGATTCTTTTATTGTAGAGTAAGCTTCTTCTTGTCTGACTCTAGACATACTGCTTGTAATGTATGATTTTAATAGTTCGGTGTGTTGTTTTGGTAGCATTTTCTGTAGTTTATGAATGAGGCCTTCATGCAAAACCTTATCGAAAGCTGGTGAAAATATAATAAAATATAGCTGAGCATACTTTTTTACTTTCGTAGGTTTTTTCTACAACATCTGTTACTCTATGGACCTGGTCAAAGAGTAACATAAACAAAATACAAATTTTTCAAAACAAAGTATATAAGTTTTGGTATTATATTAGCAATAATATATTAAGCCTATAAAAATCTAAATCGCTTTTTTAACTTTGGATTATAAAATAACTTGACAAAAGGGAAAAACAAAATAATCGCAGAAAGGATGAGTGAATTACATTGTCACTTTGAATTTTAGTTTATTTATTTTAGATTTGGCATATTAATGCTGTAGTACATCTAATGCATATTTCAACAGATGACTTGAACTACAGTAGATTATAGAGCCACAAGAATTTTGTAGTTTAGTGTTATTTTATTATATGTACATTTAATCCTTTCCAACTGCATCTGTGAAAAGAGGCGAGTTATTTTTGTAGTGGTATCTCTCGGAGGCCTAATTCACCTAATTAACAATTTTATATAAAAGTAATGTATTTTATTTTGATTGGAGAGCATTTATACCTCTGCATGTCTAGTTCTTACTTACTTTATTGTTGTGTCTGTCTACCTTACCTTTCCTTGTGATGTCATTTTTCTATGAGATTACTTTATATTAGTCTTAGTAGTTCCACAATCTGCCCTGAGGGCAATAAGTTGTTATGTTTATATTATATGCACAAGGCATGTATATAATCACTTCATTAAGTGATTTCCTGAACAAAATATTATTTTAAATAATTAATAAGCCCTATTTTAAAGTTTATTCTAAAGTCTATATATGTCGTATAATCAGATCGAATGGTGTTAGACGCTTTAGTCTACGCACTTCACTGTCACTTCGCTTATTTAGCTGATTAGCGAGTACATTGGAATACACTGACACTATTTAAGTTCTTGAATTACACTCGTTATTGGTTCTAGAGGAATATCGCGTTGTATCATATCATTTGAAACATAGTACGAAGCATCGACAATAGCACGAAACTTTATTTTGGAACCATTGTATGATGGATATATTAGAGTAGCTAACGACTCTCCATAGATGGATTTCATATGACCAAATAGGCTTGAGTATAGATCTATACAATAATTCCTTGTTATTTAATGATTACTTGGATTTGCGTCCAAAGAGCCAATAGATTTGGTAGGGTTTAAGGTCAAGTTGTTTCCGTTTTTCATATGAGTATATTTCTCTTTCCATTTATGTGTCTTTATTTTATTTGGAATTATGAACTGAGAAAAATTTTTTACTTAACTATGCGACTGGAGCAAAAAATATTGAAAGTTACTAGTTATGGAAAAACAGTTATCGAAAGAATTATTGAGGGTTGGCTTCACCACTCATTATTAATTTAGATGAAAAATGTTCAATTTCACCAGACAGCCTTAGGATTGCATTGCTGTAATCAACTGGTTGATCAAGATCTCTCGGTAGCAATTTTTGGACTAATTGAATTTTGTACGGAAAATGTTCAAATCACTTTTCAAAATTCGCCTTAAACTGCGTGCAGAAATGTGTAACTGGGAACCAGGTCTCTGAATTGATGTTTCTGGAAACTTTGCAACACCAGAGCCACGTCAGCTTTACTAGACGTCCGTTGTCTTCCAGAACGAGGCATGTCTGCTGTCGTACCGTACTGTCAAAAATTCGTATATAAACGATAAATTATAGTTTTGTGAGGCACTGGATGATTAAGATATTTTTGACGCAATTTCCGCTGAGTGGCAATAATGAAATGATTATTTTCAATAAATATTGTTAATATTTCATCTCGTTCTTGTGGCGTATATTTATCCGTAATAAAATGTGGACGTCTATATAACACAATGGTTAAAGAGAAGCGATTTTACTGACATTTTGATGCCAGTGTGTGTATTGCAAGCTCAAATATGATCCAAATTTATTAAAACGTAATACTTCGCAAGGTTGTTAACACCCCATGATATATCATAAATGGGGACATCTGCTCCAAGGCTCAAGAGATCCAATAATCAGGAAAGAAATATATCAATTTTCGAAAAAAAAAGTAAAATTATCAGAACATAAAATATTGAAATACTACACCTACTCCAACTAAACTAAGTCTGAAAATTGTGCCGTATTTTAAACTTATGTAGAGTAGAACTGGGACTAATGGGGTAATGTTTGCCAAGCGATTTCTATATAAAAAAATAAGCCCTTACACTTTACAAGTAACTTAAAATATTTATAGAGAAAAATCTCTGTCATCTGTAACATCTGTTAAATCTTATATCCAATAGACAATTCAATGAGTCATTTCTTCCCATATTTATAATACTAGACCTAGTAACAAGTGATAATTGTCTATATAATAGTCCACTCTAAATTTCCTTGACGAATACTTGATTTTGAAATGTTGAAAAATTAAAACAATGCCATTGTTTCTGAGTGGTTACATTGGTAATCTAACTCCTATAGCTTTGTTCTCGGATCCTTGGAAGATGGCGAACACTGACGCCTCAATTTAATCCTAAAAGATAATAAGAAGTTTATTAGATCAAAGTACGAATATATATTTTGATAAACCATCATACCGTTTCCCTATCAGTCTCATTTTCTGACTCATAACGATAACCGTTACAAACAACAGAAACCTGATTACTTCGCAAGTTTCCCCCCTCGGTAGATAATTTAACACGGTTATGTGCCGAGTTTGTAAATGACTTTTAACATAATTAAATCTAAATCATAATCGTCTATTACAACACTAATAAGTCAATTAATTTCAGTTTAAAATTGGCCTAGATTATAATATATATATATATAGTTATATTAAAAGTTTTTTGTACATATGCAGTTTTTAAATTCGTTTTAGAATCAGACAATATTTCCTTCTCATTTTATTCTAGTTAAAAAGAGTTAAATACTGTCCGAGTAGTTCGAACGTGTAAACGAATGAGGCTGTCGAAGTCGTCCGGTTGTAAGACGTGTGCCAAATTTTCGACAGCAATAGTGATAACAGGGTTGAACTCTAACCTATGGTGGCTGTATAATTAACTTTAGTTTTCAGATATACTATAATGTTATAAATAAATTATATTTGATAACATTTTTGTTCAAGTATTTTATTTATATTACACTTTTGTTGTATGTCAAAGCTAAATTGAAGTAAAATTGAGGGTGGATGCGGCAACATTGCGACGTTTTCACGTCAAAAACTTAGTTTACAAAATAACTTTGAATGGACTATATGTGTTTTAATAATTAATGATTAAAATTCTAAATTGTTAACAAATGACGGATCGCTTGGTACTATCAATCCTAAAGGAATCCCGCTTAAGCAAGTGTAAAGGTTCAACTGTTTAAAATCAGTAATGCAAGAAAAGAAAGTAGCATATACCGCAGAAATGAATATGTCGAACAAGACCAGCAAGAGCAGATTCTGCTTTCACAGGACAGTGCATGTAGACGAGAGAAAATATTACAAGCAATACTAAGATTAGACTCTTTCGAACGTTTAACTTGTCAATCCTGCTGTATCATTCCGAAACCTAAGGCATTATTACGGCCTATTAGAAACTTTTCTTCTCTATTAGAAAGATCTTCCAAATGCGAAACTTAAGGTAAATTCTACATCTTTGTCTCCGAGATCATATTAGAAATCAAGTTATTCGTTTAAAATGGAACAAGTAGTCCACATTTGAGGGACACATTCAGAGGTGCAGATCACAATGATTCAAAGATGTCTGTCGAATAAATACGAACGAATTCCTCACAAACTTTTATGGCTAAATGAAACTTTTGGGTGGTTAGACCAATCGTCAACTGTGGCGTTCTCGCTAAGAAATCCTTTTCACTATAAAAACTTTTTAGCCAGAGTAATTGTCACTATCTATATATTAATCGGCTTAGTGGAAATTTTTCCGAAAGGGTTTAAATTTGGCACAGTTAAAACTTATATGGAGGACGATTTTGTTGGCTTAAATTTGTTGTGTGATATGTTCTACAAATAAGTAAATTCCAATAAAACGATATAAGCGAAATCAAGCAACCAGGAATAGTTTTAATCAAAACGGTAATAAAATATCACGGGTAATAAATACATTAATTAAAAAAGTTAGTAAGTGTTAGATCTTGTGATAGTTTCCGTTTAACAGGCGGCGCAAATGTCCCGCTACAATATTAATTGAGGGCCATCTTAGTTATGCGACGTTTATCTCTGTTTTACTTGTGTTGTGCTAACCATTGTGTTCTGTAGATATCCGAATTATATTATGGAGAAATATTCGACACAAGCACGAGCGGAAACAGTCACAATATTTATTGAAAATAATCGTTCCATTATTGCCACTCAGCGGAAATTGCATAAGAAATATCTTAATGGTACAATGCCTCACAAAACCGCAATTTATCGTTCGCATACAACTTTTCGACAGTACGATACAACAGCAGAAGACCTTATTCTGTAAAACAACAAACGTCTTGTAACGCTGAAAACGTAACGCTGTGGCTCTGATGCACGATAGTGCTGCAGAGTCTCCAGAAACATCAATTCGGAGACGTGGTTTCCAGCTGCATATTTCTGCACGCAGTTGAAGGGGAATTTTAAAAACTGTTTCGATAATGTTCCCGTACAAAACTCAATTAGTCCAAAAATTGCTACCGAGAGATCCTGATCAACGAGTTGAGTACGTAAGTAAGTAGTTAATCCTAAAGCTGTCTGATGAAATTGAAAATTTTTTCTAAATTGATAATGAGAAGGCTGAAGTCCATTTTCTTCTCAGTGACCACGTCAATAAACAGAACAGTTAGTTTTGAGGAATCCTCAATTAATCCAAAAAACAATATTACATCCACTTAAAACAACTTTATGGTGTGGTATTCATGCTGCGAACCTCATTGGTCCCTTTTTTTTAAATGACCAAGGTGTTGCAGTTGCTGTTAGTGCTGAACGGTACCAAGATATATTCGAAATTTTCTTGTGCTGAAATGGAAGAGGACTATAGAACATATGGTTTCAGTAAGATGGGGCCACAGAACACACAGCTCGTTCAACAATTCAATTATTGAATGATGCCGTTCCACGAAAATGAATTTCGCCAATCACAATGATAAAAAGAGACACAAAGACCAAATAAACTTTTTATGAAATTACTTATCTTTTCTTTGACCAAAGTTATAGGCAATCAAATTGGTAACGGGACGTTTACCCCACGTTATATTTTAATATACATTAATACTGTAATTAATGTTATATATCAAATATATTTCTTATGTTATATCGAAAATATTGTCAAAATAAATTTTAGTTATTAAATTAAGTTGTTCTTTTCAGTCTGTTATTAAAGAAACCTGAGTAACATAATAATTTGTGGTCTAATTTCCACAACAGGTCGATCGCTAGTATACATTAAAATCTATACGTATTAATAATAACCTAATCCAATAATTCAATTATTTACGTTACCCCGATAATTGATTTTGTTGTCAAATCAAAATGGGGTCTGGAAGAAAACGGCGAGAAACGAAGAATAAAAAAGGAAACAGGAAACAGCTGATGCGTAACACTTATGATTTATCACGTCCGAATTCAATATAATCCAATTCGCACGGAAATTAATTAACGCCATAGGCAACCCGTGGTGGCTTCCGTCGTTCGGATCGACTGCGGTTCCTTCAATAATTCGACGATTTAACGGCCGGCTCCGTGCGGCCCGCCCGAGCTGGAGCGATTCCTAATCATCGTCGTGTAATTAGAGGGTGTATAAATCCAGTTTGATCTAATCCAGCTGGGGATATTTTCGACTCGCGCACCGTTAAACGGCGTAATTTCGATAATACACCGGACTTTGTCGTGCCGAATGAATATCGGAGGTTAATGGAAGGTTCCGCTGCTAAACCGGATGTACAAGGCTTGCTATTAAATGGATTCTAGTTCGGTTTGGTGGACAAATCTCCAATGTTATATTTGGATGCGGATTAATATTGTAACTGTAGTGTTTCTTTGGAAAGAAATCAATTTCGATTTATAGTCTATTCAAAGTTTTTTGTATATGCGTCATGGATATTTGTGACGTCAAAGCATCGCAAAGTTGCCGCATCAACTCTGAATTATAGTTCAGTTTGGCTATGACATACAAGAAAATTCTAATCTAAATAAAATAATCGGCTCTTTTTAAAATATTTTTCATGACATCCTACCACATTTTAGGCTGAATTTCTTCAATTTTGTCACGAATATTGTCATTAAGATATTGAATCGTTTGGGGCTTATTCACATAAACTTTTGATTTTAGAAAAATTCATAAGAAAATCTCTGGTGCTGTTAAATCCGGCCACTTCGTGAAAGTCTTAGTGGAAAAACATCATTCAATAATTGAATTCTTGAACGAGCTGTGTGTGCTGTGGCCCCATCTTGCCGAAACCACATGTCCTCTTGCCCTTGCTCTTCCATTTCAGGCACAAGAAAATTTCGAATTGTTTCTTGGTACCGTTCAGCAGTAACAGTAACTGTACACGTTGGTCATTTTCAAAAAAAAAGGAACCAATGATGCTCGCAGCATGAATACCACCGAAACTGAGTTTAACGTCATAACTAAGATGGTGCGCAATCAAAATGGTAGCGAGACTTTTGTCCCACCTGTTATCTAACAAACTACAGTAGAGTATATAGTAAACTACTTCTACTTCATAGTGATTATTAAAAACAAAACAAGTGTGGGCATGTCAAAAGTATAATTGGGAACAATATGGAGTGCTATACTGACACTCTTGCACTTGGACTGTTGCATTAGATGAAAAATATAAAATTACATGAGAAGTTTCCAGATTTCCAAGGAAAATTTAAGGCACATTGGTGGTGTGAAATTTAAGTAAGAAAATAAGGAATCATATTTCATTATAACAATAGGCAAATGAATGTTTCAACATTACAAAAAAATATTTACGATGACTTTAGCTGTTTCTCAAAAAAAAATAGAAGTTTATTTATTTAATTTAGATAAAGCTTTAGTGATTTCAACACTGTTATTTTATTTAGCGAAAATCACCAAAGTATTTACAACTCAGGGATGGCCGCCTATCATCACAAATCACAAATCATTCAGTCACACGAATAGAAACGCTCTGTGGAAACTACTGCCCACGTAAATCAAATTCGCCGAGCGGTAAAAGTTTAGTTTCTTTAATTTGGTGTGCGTGGAAAGAAAGCATACATAACCCTTACACATGGCTCCCGTACTTGGACGCTGTAACAGTCCAACATCTGTAAACTTAAGATCTTTCAAATGTAATACTTGAAGCAAGTAGCATCATATTTAACACTGAAGATATTCCATTTTAAAGACTACTCACATTATTACATAAAGTTCTGTGTTGAAATATGTGAAAAGCAATGAAGAGGCGACATCTCTTTGGCAATTTTTCGGGGAATATGTTTATCTTCGAAAGTTGCTTAGGATAAGGGCCAGTGAATGCATTGGAAAGCAAAGCACAAATGGACAAAAATGGTATTCTCATACTTTCCATCTTCCATGATTTCAGGAGTTCCAAGAATAGTTTAAATGCTGATAATTTCAAGACATTAAGCTTTTATTGTCAAAACTTTCAAAATATATTTTCATTTGACTTGATTTATAATTCAATTTAAAACCTACTGTATTTCCGTTATTCGAGTTCTTCCTGTAAAGCACAGATAGGTAATCCACATATCATATGGCCGTGCGCGAAGTGAAAAAAAAACAATATCAAAACACAAACTCTTTCAAAGTTCCTTGGGAAATTTACAACGGCAAAATAACGCGGGCGTTTGCCAATATTATGAATTTTTAACGGATGAAAAAAGCACGAAATGGAACTTCTGGCGAATAAATTTCGTACTGTATCTCGTATAAAAGGAATAATGCAGTCTAGCAAGCGTTATGATTCGTATTTTTCTGATAAAAATGCGTTTGATATTGTGTACGGCGTGAACGTGGTAAGGTTCGTTTTGTTTTTCATCCGCCATGGAGGAAAACCTTAAAAAAAATAACCTCGTGTCGTCGAATACATTTAAATTTTGAGTTTATACTTTTATTTTTAATAAGTTTAAAGGACAAAAGTCATGACATATTATCAAATTTACACACAAATGACACATAGATTATTTATTTTAATTTAAAATAAATAACAACTCAATTGAAAAGTCCCCGGCCTTAGACATAGATGGAGCTACTAGAATTAAATCCATATGTTTTTCAGTTAGCCCTAACCCTCAAAAGATGCGTGTATAAATTTTATTGCCGTCGGATCATTAGTTTGTGAATTATGGCATTTTGAGTGAAGCAACTTTTGTTATTGTGAAAAAAAATGAATAAAAAGGAATTTCTCGTGTGCTGAGAAAATATTGCTTTTGAAGTGAAAACATACAGTTGAAGCAAAAACTTGGCTTGATGCCAAGTTTCCAGATACTATCCCAGAACAATCAACCATCAAGGATTAAAATAATACACAAAATGATTTTGAATGACCATAAATGAAAACTAAATGAAAGAGCAGACACTCTGTAGATATCAACTGAACGTGTACATCACATCATTCACGAATATTTGGGTACGAGAAAGTTCACGCAAAGTGGGTGCCGCGCGAGCTCACTTTTGACCAAAAACAAAGACAAGTTGATTTGGGGAAGTGTTTGAAGATGATCAAGCGTAATAAACTGGAGCTTTTGCATGAATATGTGACAACAGATGAAACATGGCTCCATCATTTCACTCCGAAGACCAATCGACAGTCATCCGAGTGGACTGCACACGATGAACACGCTCGAAGCCTGGGAAAACGCAAAAACCGGCTAGCAAGTGTATGGCGTCTATATTTTGGGATGGGTATGGAATAATTTTCATTGACTACCTTGGAAAAGGAAGGACCATCAACATCAACTCTTAAATAGCGTTATTAGATCCTTTGAAGGACGAAATCGCCGAAACCCAGCCGGATTTGAAGAAAAAAAAGTGCTGCATCGCCAAGACGATATACCGTGTCACAAGTCAGTGAAAACGATGGTAGAAATCCATGAATTGGGCTTCGAATTGCTTTGTCATCCACCGCATTCCCCAGATCTGCCCCTCAGGGTCCATTTTCTGTTCTTAGATCTCAAAAGAATGCTCGCTGTGAGGAAATTTTTGTCGAATGAAGAGGTGATCGCCGAAACTGTGGCCTATTTTGAAGCAAATAACAAATCGTACTACAAAAATGATATCGAATAGTTGGACGGCCGCTGTAATCAGTTTATCAACCTTGAAAGAGATTGTGTTGAATAAAAAACTAATTTTGTCAAAGAAAAATGTGTTTTAGTATGTTATGTGTTTAGTAAAATTATAAGGCAGGAACAGAAATCTGTTCCTTCAACTTCAGGTAGACTGGAATTTACACCAAAAAGACTAAGAAGTGTGTATAAGGTAATATTGCAAGCAAGAGCTGTTATATATATTTTTTATTATATTGCTATTGTGATTTTATTACGTTATTTTATATAGATGTTATCTAGTTACACAAGGAAGATATTTTAATTCATTACTGAATAATTATGTCGAAAAACTTAATTGAACTAAAATCATCAATTATATTTTGTTTACAAGGACCCATACATTTAAATGGAGTTATTTATCTGAGACTAACAGACCCTAAACAGGACATTACAATAAGAAGACTAATAGTTAATGCTGCTTCCTTTGGTAGATAAGTCAATAAACTCTCAAAGGGCAACTTTCCATATATTTTAATAGTAAATGTTTATAGTAGAAATGAATTTTCATTAATGTTGAATGAAGAAGACAGGACTTACATTCAATATATTTAATGTTTTATAGAATACATTTCAGTACATTCCCATTCAAAATTATATTATTGAGTTAATGAAAAATTTGTCACATTAGGCCAACTTTTTTCTATGTACCAACTATAAACTTAACGTAGCATGATTGACACACTCAAAGCACTTGATCATTTGATACTTGGCATGTGTAATCTGGTACTGATGTGGATCAAACCATCTTGACTGAGTGAAGAATAACCAGAGTAATTTAATTAGGTTATAAAAAAGATAAATAAGCAATACCAGAGACAATGGAATATCAACATAATGTGCGACTACTATCCGTCGCGTCACAACTAACAAAAACAAGAAAGGTTACAGCGAAAAAACAATTTAGTTATAAAAAAGAATTTACGAACTTAATTCTTAAGTTGTAAGTAGAAATTGCAACTGTAAGAAATAAAACTGAGATAATATTGCGTGATAAAAGAAGTGATGAAAATTCAGTTTCAACCCAAAAATACAAAAGATTTAAGTAAATTGGTGTACATTTCTTTCTCTGCTGACTTGTTTATTTCTTGTAATTTAACGTGGCTCTTACCGTGAGAAGAAACTCTAGCTAGAGTCAAGAGTTGTAAGACCTTAGTTGGTTATATATTTATTTTAATCTTTCGTGTTTACGCAGCTTCCCTACATTTTAGTCTTACCCTGCTAAATCGTCCTTTATAAGATTACCGGTCTGCTTGAATTATATATTTCTCCTATTTTAAGACCGTTGTTCTTTAGTGGCCAAGTTTAATGGATATATGTGAAAACTTCTTTGTAGTATAAATATCTACGCGCCTTAGTTGTTCACGTTTTAGACCAGATGTAAATGTAAATTGTTTTAAATTATCTAATCTTTTTTAATTATTATAATTTAAAAGTATATATTGTCGTAAGATCATAAAAATTAATTTTCAGTGTTCTTCAAAACGCAAAAATGTACAGTTCTATATATTAATCAATGATATATGTACCGTTTTGATAAATAACTTTCTAGTTTTCCAGTCAATAACCTACAGTAAAGAGAACATTGTAATAAGAAAAATAATAGTTAATGTTGCTTCTTAACATGTTAATAAATAACATATTAGTTTTTCACTCAATAACCTATGGTAGCAGAATTATTACCATTACCATAAAATTTTGCGACAGAAAGCCTAATCTAATTATTAAATTCCATTGATATTTCTCTATATAAAAAATACAGCTTCCTAGTTAAACTATTTTATCATGGTCAAAATTATATTTTCGACATTAATCACTTTTGTGTGATTTGTAGTAATCTACAATTTATGAGTTTATCTTTAATTTATTTATTTTATTGTTACGTTATTATGGAGTTTTTGACGACTAACCTACCAACTATCTTTGCAGTAACTTAATCTAGGTATATATGATTGATATAGAACCTATAGGACCTAACATAGTCTATAAAAATAGTTATGTGGAAAAGTTAAACAACTGTGTTTCTATTAAAAGTACCTTACTACACTACGCAGGACCAAATGGTTTGATTGTTTTTAGTCTGTGTCCTGTTCCAAGAGTTGTAAAACTTCGACATTGACATAAGAATGAAGTCTTTCCTCATTTCTTCTTACGATTCTTTTTGCTTTTCCTGATATCCTGAATGGCAGTCGGTATTTCAAGGAACTTATCTAATAATTGATATTTGATGTCAATTTTGATAACAAGAAATAAAAAATATTCGGAGATGAATTGTAAAACATATTAGAGACGAAAACCCAGCTAAAAAGCTGAACAATTTTCCAGGCTTTTATATGCGATAGAAAAGACCCAGAAAGAGTTTTCTGTTGCTCATTGTAACTGCTGATGAAATGTGAATCCACTATGGACAATACCGGAGGAGCAGAGGAGGATGGATTATTTTAAACGTGCCAGATATCGGCGTCAAAGCAGATTAATCATGACTAGAAAGCAATGCTGTGCATATGGTGGAGTGTAGCGTATGTCGGCAAAGTGTAGCGTATTAGCAGCTGCTAAAATCGATTAATTATTTTAATTCTAATAAAATATTATTATTATTATTATTATTATTATTATACGAACAATCACAACGCAATATAGTAGAGCAACCATTGATGATGAAGATACGGCCAAAAATCTCTTAGGAATAAACGAAATTACTTTTTTCCCAGCATTACATTATATAATTTCTCAGTCAAAATCTCTTTATATTTTAATTTAATAAATATAATATAAATCGTTCGAAAATACGTAAACTAGCGAAGCATTTCTACTATTAATAATGCTGTTTACCCTTTAAGACAACTAACCTAAAATATCTACTCGAAAACGTGTAGTTTATATGCTAATCCGCGAGGTTAACGACCTTAAGCGAATTCAGTTGGCAGCAACCAAGTTAAATCGCAGACGCTAACCTAAAATTTACGAAATAGTTCGCTATCAAAAGCAACAAAACACCGAAATGTCGGTCTAATCACGAAAGCCGCATAAGTTCTTGTATCTGAACGAAAGCATCTGCTTTAAAACGTTACCGCATGCAATGGGCATATCTGCAAAGGACTTCCTGCCGTCCCCCTGGCTCCTCGGGGACAATACTGCTCACCAGCTACGTTTACAAGTTTTATAAATGCATGCAAGACGCCATTATTGTGTGTTTAGGGCTTGGAGGGCGTTGACTCTTTGGCCCTTCTCTAGTTTGAATTATAAATTACTTCGTGGTGGATGTAGCTTTACCGAATTAATGGTCAGAAACGGTTAGATCAAAAAGCGCTTCTTCTTGTTATTAAAAATGAATTGAATACAATATAATTACACAAACTTCGATGCTTTTAAAAGCAGTAACTAAATGTCCTTGTTCTATTATATAGTTTTTTCACAAAATTTAACATAATTTGCTTCTAAATTTTTGTATTAAGCACATTCTTTCAAATATACCAGACGACCGTAATTCCTTTCCAGTTTTTTCGTATTGACATTTTGCTCGTCTCTCAGTCAATTTATATATGTCCGTTAAGTGCATTAAGATGTGTAAAAGTGGTAGTCGAAGAGATTCAGTTTGCAAGAATAGGAGGGGTGTGGTAAAACTTTTCATCCAAGTCATTTCAACATTTCTTTCACTGGTTTTGTTGTAAGAGATAGCACGATGGCATGCTCTGAAATCGTCTTAATATATCTTTCAGCGTATTGTGGGCGTTTTTCTCTCAATGAGTAGCCAATGGTATTAAATGTATCTTTAGACGCCAACAGTTTATAAAATATGACATTAACCTGATCCCGTCAGACACGAACCACAACGATTTGGCCTTGCAGTTCAATCAATTTCCTATCTACTTCTTTTTCATCGTTTATAATTGTTTAAGATTTACAAATCGGCTTTCGGCGACTTTCATGATTTCTGCCAATTATTTCTGAGTTTGGGCCTTTATCATATATTAAATCCTAACATTGTATGCTTATGGCTAGTGATATCTGAGTGAAAAATAAAAACCAGTAAGTAATGACTGACCTCTGATAACTAATCTATAATGATTTGGATGTTTCCTAAATGAAGATTTTGTTCGAAACAGTACAGAATATGAAAAAAAGAAAGAATAATTTGGGGACAAAAGTTTAGAAGCATTTGTGAAAAAGTGATGAAATCGTATCTTAAATCCAGTAGAAATTGGTGAAGGTTTTATGTATTAAAAGAATCTATTCAAAATTAAGAACACTTACTACCATATCAAGCAAATAAAAGTACTGCTAAATGTCGAAAATATACTCCCAAAATTCTCAGTGAGCAAGACATAAAGAAAACAAATTGTATACCAGTAATTGTGAGATTAAACATTAATATTTTATCGAAATACTAAATGCCAGAAATATTGGACTAATTAAAGTGAAGCTAGTTCGACAAGCACCTCTTAAAGAAGATCCACCAATCGTTTTAGCTGTAGAGGATGCTTTATTACCCTGTATTGATTTTAATACCACCCTTGCCCATACTTTGATCTCTTGTTCATTTTGATTAAGCCATGTGGTGCTGCAATACAAACTATATCATGAAAAGTTGCAATATCTGCATCAACTAATATCATTAAGGAACATTTTATTAGTTAAGACCTATCAGCATCTTACTGGACGCTATATATTAATTTAAATATTTTTCGTATAATTACATATACTACTCTATTGGCAAAAGCAATTAATGAAGAATCAAACTCTTTTTAGCAAACACAGGAAAAAGTTTAATAATTTTGCCAGTTTCCCTATTTTCCTCGTGAGCTATTTTAATCATGCTTAATTTCCACGAACCCTTCTCAACAATTCATCGAATATAATTTCTTCTAGCCCATAGAGCAAAGTTTTAACCTGTTCTATATTGGTGGAGCTTATCCGAGCTCCAAATTTGCATATAACAAACTTGAAGGAGTTAAAATAAAGTTCCCTCATTACCTTTTATTATTTTAGCTACCACTTGGTCCAGGGCAGTGGTGTTACCATAGATTAGTGAATTTTTTATGCTTCTAACTGTTGGCTCGTTACCAGAATTGTCAGTTACAGATGGAGGTTAATATCACTGAAAAGTAATTATTGTAAAGCTGAATGAAAATCTCCTCAATCTATGAACAGGTTTTATTAATTCATTTTTTTGTTATATTTTGGCATCTCCTTTTTATTAACTAGGGTTTAGCTTAGCGTGATCCCAGAACACCTGGTCTTAGATAGCTTGGTCACTTGTTGCCTGAGATTATTTTCCTTGTCGGATATTGTATTTTTATCTCATACACAATAACTATTATACATAATATCAAAGATAAATTTACGACCATGCCCCTGCAATATCCGAACCGACGGCTGTTGACTTGATTGTAGATACATTGATACTACTTAGTCTCCTGCGTTGCTTCATAGTATTTTAATTATTTCTAAGTGTTTGGGCACAACTTCTAAAAACAATTTCTAGACAGTTACACTATTTCAATACTTCAATACTTTGAATGAAAATAATCAAACTATCTATGCTTAATATATATTTATTATAAGGCCACAAAACAGCTGAAAGAGCTAATAAATAAGTAATAAAATCAAGAAATTCAAAACTGTTTAGAAAACTTAATGTCAACTGAAGCAACGGAAAATTCTCTCTCAAAAGTAACAAAAAATTAAAAAACCTCAACAACATAATCCACCCATTGAAATCGACAGCAATACCTGGGCAAGGAATGATAAAGATAAAGCGGAAGTTTTCTCTAAATATTTAAAGACAGTATTTAATCTCATACCCGTCGGAAATATCCGCCGCAGAAGAAAATAATATATTTGACTTTCCTAAGGCTCCATTTCAAATGGATCTGCCATATGAGAAATTTATTGTTAAGGAAGTAAAACAAACAATACATAAAGAAATCAATTCCAAAAAAATTCTAAAATTCTAAATTGTTGTCTTGGTTTTGACATAATAACTGGAAGAATCTTAAAAGAGCTGTCAGGATGGTGTCATCAAATTAATAACAATCATATTTAATGTCATGCTAAGACTTAACTACTTTCCTAGCACTTGGAAAGTGGCTGAAACTATTATGATTCTTAAACCTGGGAAAAAATCAGAAGTCGTATTCTCTTATCGTCCTATAAGCCTGTTAAAGTGATCTCTAAACTTTACGAAAAACTGCACACTAAGAGATTCATAATAATCGCAGAGTAGAGAAATATTATTCCAGACCCATCAATTTGGCTCCCGTGATAAACACAGAACAACAGAACAAACATATAGATTAGTCAACCAAATTAACAAAAAATTAAACGATAAAAAATATTGCTCCGCTGCATTTCTCGATATTTTTCAGGCCTTCGACAAGGTGTGGCATACTGAACTGGATGGTAAATTGAAAAAGCTTTTGCTCCATACGCACTTTCAACTACTGAAATCGTACCTCATAGACAGACATTTTATTGTCAAACATGATGACGAATACACTGACCTATACCCAATATATTCGGATGTTCCGCGGGGCAGTATTCCTTGCCCATTATTAGATCTATTGTATACAGCTGACCTACCGACCTCAAGAAACACTACTGTTGCAATATATTCTGACGATACAGTGGTTTTGTCATCACGCGAGGATCCAATATCATTCTCAAGAAACCTCCAACTTTATCTTAACAAAGTCGAATTGTGGTTGAAAACGTAGCGTCTCAAAGCAAATGAGACAAAATCTACCCATGTGACATTCACTCTTTGTAGAAGAATATGTCTCTCAGTAAAATTGAATAATCATAAACTTCCGCAAGCAGACAACGTTAAATATCTGGGAATGCAATTCGATCGACGTTTAATATGGAAAAACATATAGTGACAAATCGCAAACAGCTTGGGGTTAAACTAAATCATTTGGTTTATATACATTTGTATTGAATGATAGGGCGTAAGTCTAAATTATCACTAGATAACAAGGTTTTGCTGTCTAAGTCTATAATTAGGCCCATTTGGTCCTATGGTATTGAAGAGTGTGTACTACTAGCAAATTTAACATAGATATCCTCCAGAGGTTCCAGAATAAAGTGTTGCGAGTCATCGTCGATGCCACATATTACGTGTCCAACAAACTGATTCAGCGCGATATCCCCATAGAACCCTTAACGAGTGTGATTCGGAGTGCTAGTGCGAAGTACTCTGAAAGACTATTAGTGCATCCCAATGCACTTGCCAAACAGTTAAATATGCGTGATGGCGGTGAACTGAGCAGTCTCAAACGCAAACTACCATACGAATTGATTAACAGACACATAGAGTGAAATTTAATACTCTCTAGAATAAGCTAGAATAGTTCTTAGAATAAGTCATGATATACTTTAAAATAAGTTAAAATGGTATCTAGAACAAGATTTAGATTATACGTGATCTTCTACATAACAGGATATTTATATTATATAACTGACTAGCGACCCGCCCCGGCTTCGCACGAGTGCAATGCTGGTACTAAATTAAATACACTACAGAAAAAATATGAACGTTGTATATAAAAACATAGCGGCCCGCTCCGACTTTGCACGGGCATAAAATATATATGCCTATGTCACTCAATGAAAACATGATTAAAATCGATCCAGTATTTTTGGTTCATTCATTACTGCCCTTGGCCTGCATGCATTAAATTTGGAGTAAGACAATTCCTCTTCCCCTATACTTACTATGAAGATTTCCTGCTATCTTTGGAATATCTAAATTCATACAATTTTTATTACATTACACATTTTTAAACGCAAATTTTAAATTTGTAATATCTCCGAAAATATTTGTTTAATTTACATGCTGTAAGGAACCATATTGATCTATATTAATTGCACACTGTATTTAAGGTACTTAATTCGATAAGGATTAATGCCGTATTGCTTAAAATAGCTTCGTAAATAAGCCATTTTCTCACGTAAAAAGTAAACAAAAAAATGGTTAATGTGGGTTATCCCTAAAAGATAAACATATAGCATCGCGGACTTTTTTGTAGACCTTTTTATGGTGTACAATACTGTAGTACATTAATTTGATCTAACTCGTAGGGTTAGGCAGCGTTTTTGCTAATTGCTAAATAAGCCTAAAAAAATAGGTTAATTTACGACATCACGTTAGAAACCTCTAAAATTAGCAATGTTGCCTTAGTATATTATGCATGTATTATACATATAAACCTTTCTCTTGAATCACTCTATCTATTGAAAAAAACCGCATCAAAATCTGTTGCGTAGTTTTAAAGATTTAAGCGCACATGGGGATATAGGGACAGAAAAGGCGACTTTATTTTATACTATGTAGTGAAGTCATATAATAATACTTATTGCCCACGGGCAGATCGTTGACGTTCTAGGAGATTAATAATTGATAAATTAATGTTTTTCTTTTTAATACATATAAAATGTCGTTAAATTCTTAGCTGTAAAGCACGCGAGTTTCTTTTTGACTTAACAGAACCCCCTATAATTATAGGCATATGTAGAAAATTTCTCGAATTCATTAAAATGCTTTAGCTTCATAACTCATTCGTAAATCTCGCGCCATAGGTTTCGTTTAATATTTCAAGCCTTGCACGCAAAGAGGAAACACTCCAGCCCAACGTATTCAAACCGTACTTTGATCGTGTATAAAACACATTTGAAGGCTTTACGGTGACTTTTTTCTGCTTTGCTTACTTTTCTTGTCATAAAAGATTTTTAACGCAAATAGTTACGTGTCTGTATAAATTTTGGTATTTATTATATGTCGACAATTTGTGTATTTAACAGCACGCAAGGATTTAGCGCTGTTATGGTTTTCTTCTATTTATATGAAATTATAGAAATCAATTCGATGCTATCTATATACGAGGTGTGGAATAATATTAATAATCCTTCGTAATATTCCTAAAGGGGATAGAGAATATAATAACAGGTGATTTGAAAAGTCCCAGAGCTGACCCTTAGATAGCGCTACTAGAATTAAATCCATATGTTTTTCAGTTAGCCATAACCCCTAAAAGATTCGTGTATAAATTTCACAGCTTTCGGATCATTAGTTTGTGAATTATAGGATTTTGAGTGAAGCAACTTTTGTTATTGTGAAAAAAAATGGATGACAATATATTGCTTGATGCCGACTGTCCGGATACTGCCCCAGGAAAATCAACCATTGAGGATTGATATGCTAAGTTTGGACTTGGTGAAATCAGTACCGAAACGGTGAACGCAGTGGACGCCCAAAAGAGGTTGTTACCGACGAAAACAAAAATTAATCCAGAAAATAATTATAAATGACCGTAAATTGAAATTGAATGAAATCGCAGATACTCTAGAGATATCAACTGAAAGTCTACATCATATCATTTACAAATATTTGGGTATCAGAAAGCTTTGTGCAGAGTGGGTGCCGCGCAAGTTCATTTTTAACCACAAACAACGACGAGTTGATCATTCGAAGTAGTGTTTGAAGATGATCAATTGTACTAAACCCGAGTTTTTGCGTCGATATGTGATAATGAATGAAACATGACTCCATCATTTCACTCTGAAGTTCATTAGACAGTCATCCGAGTGGACTGCATTGAACAAACACAATAGTTGGCTGGCAACTTTATGGCGTCTGTATTTTGCGGTGCGCATGGAATAATTTTCATTAACTACTTTAAAAAAGATAGAACCATCAAGAGCAATTATTATAAAGCGTTATTGGATCGTTTGAAGGACGAAATCGCTGAAAATCAGCCGCATTTGAAGACAAAGAAAGTTTTGCTTCACCAAGACAATGCACCGTGTCAAAAGTCAGTGAAAACGATGGCAAATATCCATGAGTTGAGCTTCAAATTGCTTCCTCATCCACCGTGTTCTCCAGGTCTGGTCTGTGTCTACCAGGATATCTCGGTAGCAATTTTTAGACTAATTGAATTTTGTACAGGAACATTTTCGAATCAGTTTTCAAAATTCGCTTTAAACTGCGTGCAAAAATGTGAAGCTGGGAACCACGTCTCCAAATAGATGTTTCCGAAGATTACGCAACACTATCACGCATCAGAGCCACATTTTCAGCGTTAAGAGATATCCGTTGTCTTCCAGAACGAGGCCTATCTGCTGTCATACCGTGCTGTCGAAAATTCGCATGTAAACGATAAATTGTGGTTTTGTGAGGCACTGAATGATTAGGATATTTTTGACGCAATTTCCGCTGAGAGGCGGTAATGGAACGATTATTTTCAATAAATATTGTCACTATTTCAGCTCGTTCTTGCGGCGTATATTTATCCGTAATTTGGACGGAAAATTTGGACGGAAAATTTGGACGTCTACACAACACAATGCTAAATGTGAAACTCAGCTAAAATTCATATAACCAAGATGGCGCACAATCAAAATGGTAGCGGGACAATTGTTTTAAAGAAATTGCTTACTTAACACCTATATTTGTTGATAAATAAATTTTGTGTACGTCAGGTGTTCATCCTGTTTTGTCCGTCAACTATGTATAAGTTTATATAGAGAAATATTAAAAATTTACCTGGATATATGACTTTATTTTAATTAAAGACTGTATAATTCTAAAATAACCAATAATATACAAGTCGTAATATTTTAAACTTAAAAATTACCTTACTGAATTAACATAAATCTTTAATATTGTGCTCATAATTGGCAAATGTGTTCATTTCATTAAGTAAATATACGTACCGTACAGTTATTTACAATTCTGCCACGTCAAAATTTAATAGTCCGTAACAATATGCTATCGAATTTATACGTAGCAAACGATTGTGTTAAGTCGCAGCTACAAGCTTTAAAGTAACTTTGCCCATTACCGGAAGCTGTTTAAACAAGCATAGGTAAGCTAATAGCTACACCATGTAAACTTGAAACGGGAAACTGAACCGTCGCTATATAATTGAGTTTAAACAAGCATCCTAGCTTCCAAATACGGAGAGGTATGTCGAGAATATCTTGTAACGAATAATATTCTTATTTTGGAGTTTAGTTGAGAAGATTTACTGTTGCAATTTTCTGATTTTAGTAAAGTGTTTTATTAAATATTTTTAAAAATTTCTATAATACACGTTATTCATATTTTAGGTCTTAAATTATATGGCTCGGTGTAAGTTTAATAAAAAAATTGAAAATACAAATGGATAAAAGGTTTCGGCGCTGGGTTTATCTGTAGACGAGGCTTGGGCAGTCGATGGTGGCACGTCTGAACTGAACTATGGTCAGTGACTGAGTGAATGAAAGTACCCTCCAATAACATCCCAGAGAAACGTCTCGAGATTTCCAGATATTCGATATCGCATTCTAACAGGCGCTGCTGGCACCCCGCCCATATGTTACGACTGAAGCTGCCCATAGCCTTTCAAATGAAAATGTCTACCAATAAGACTGAGACTGTGAGCGAAGCAAGACATTATGATTCAAATATAGCACCGAAAGAAATATCTAGTCGAAATGCTGATGATTGGACAGTAAAAATAGTGATTGCCAAAGCTCTAAATATTCAAAAGATTGTCAGCGAAATAAACTTTGGAAAGAAATAAAAAAATCACATGGAAATAATGAAATTATTTTTATGGTTTATGGCGTTAAAGTAACATTTAATGAGGAACAAATATTTGAAAGAATGTAATGTTGAACAAAGGAACAAAAGTAAATTGGAAAAAAAATTCTTATTAAAATTATTGAAAATGTTGTATCAATTATTTCACTATTTGATATGAGATTGAGAAGCATTCAACAATTGACCTGGCCCATAGAATAACACATGTTAATGAAAAAGCCTACGAAAATAAAAAGGTATGCTCAGCCATATTCTTAGATGTAGCACAAACCATCGGTAAGGTTTGGCATGAAGACCTTGTTCATAAACTACAGAAAATGTTATCAAAATAACACACTGAACTACTAAAATCGTACATTACAGCCAGAATATTTACAGTTAAACAAGAAGCTAAAATAATATAAAGCAAGTGTAGCACTGTACTAATTATACTGGAGGTCAATGATTTATCTCCACTATGCTTGTGATATACCACAAATGGAGAATATTACAATGGCTACATTTGCTGATGATACTGCAATTATAGCTGTGGGAGACAATAGTGAAGAAGCTACACGAAAACTACAACAGGCAAGTGACAATATAAATAATTGGACACAAGCTTGGTAAATAAAAATTAACGAAAGTAAATCTGCGCATGTGCATTTCACCAACAAACTGACCATATAAGCATCAATAACATTAAATAATATTATCATTCCATGTAGCAACAACGCTAAATATCTCGGAATGAATTTTGATGCAAAACTTTGCTGGAGGGAACATATAAAGAAGAAAAGAAAAGAACTGGAATTGACATATAGGAAACTATACTGGCTAATTGGAAGAAAATCACAATTATCAATACATAATAAATTGATATTATATAAGCAAATACATAAACCTATATAGACATACGGAGTTCAATTATGGGCAAGTTCTGCAAAGACTAACATAAACAAAATACAATTTTTTCAGAACAAAGTCCTGAAAAGTATTATGAGCGCACCCAAATACTACACCACTGACTACCTACATCGAGACCTTTAGATAGCCACAGTCAGTCAAGAAATCAAGAGGATTGTAAGGGGGCATGAGGAAAGACTCCATTCTCATGAGTGTGTTGAAGTATTGCAACTTTTAGATACCACCAGAGCAGGACACAGACTCAAAAGAATCAAACCATCTGATATTGTGTAGTGTTGTGTAGTGATGTGCATATATTAAAAAATTCAGTAATGATATGTATAAACATTATGTTACCAGAGACTGAGATAGAGCCGATGAGTCCTCCTAGTTATATACCTAGATTTAAGTTATCATAACGACAAACAGTGTAATAATTAAAAAATAATAAAAAATGTTTCTGTCAACATGGTGATATAGTGGCGAAACACACGGTTGTTGATTTCGCAGCAATCTAATCCAATCAATTTCCACATTTCTTCAGCATTTCGAAAACGTTTGCAGCATCAAATCATTATACTGCATCGATCTGAACAAGTAGTAGTCAGAAGGCGCTATGTCTGATTATTACTTGTTTCAATCCAGTTACAATAGTGTGCCCTTCACAATATTTGTAAGGTGCGACCAAGCATTATCATGCAAGAATATAACTTTGCCAATGTTTCTGCTATTGCTGGTCTTTGTTGCAACAATACGTAATTTAATTTGCTCATCTGATATCGATAGATGTTTGTAGTTTCATTTGATTTTAGCAACTTTGTAATACCCTAGACCTTGATCTCATCATATATACAGCTTATAAGATTTGATAACCAGGTATATTCTGCTTCGGTTTCGATGAGGATGGTTTTCCTGGACTAACCCATGACTTTTGGTTTGGGATTGTCGTCAAATAAAAAACTCACATTGTTATTTTATGAGTATCATGGTGTGGGGATAAATAAACTAGCGTGTCTTCAGAAAAACTATTCTCAGGAAGATTCTCAGGTATCATTAATAACTGATGGTGATGCTGATAATTGATTCCTAAATTACTTTATTGGCTGAAACGTTTTTATTTTACGATATTATTCGGTCATTAAATTTCCGTTCTGCGAAATTGCTTTGTTTGTCGTATATTTTGAATGTGTCCCAATAAATTACCAATTTTTCACATCAATCACATCCTAACAAACAAACCAGATATTGGTAAAAGCGAGCGAAATATTTCCCCGCCATAAAAATGGTCTTTTATTAAAATTTTCCAAACCATTTTTTTCGTGAATTTGTCCCATTCTGGCCATCAACACCTTAATGGCGGACCCCGAGGTTTTTCGAATCATTAATCTGGGATCGAACAAAAAAAACAGAGTGAGACTAAGGATATATCGACGTGTGGTTCCCGACTAACGAATGACGGGTCGTATAAACACGCTTAAAAAATGATTGTCGTGTCATTTCGATATTTTGATAGGGCGCCGGGTTGATAGGCGCGAAAAAAAAAAGACGACGAGAAAGGAAAACAGAATTTGTTCTTGCGCCATTAACAAGGAACGTGCTTTGCGAAATTAATTTTTCTCGTCGTAGGAAACGTTATGTAGCTGTTGTTCTAACTTATTAAATGTGAGTTTACTTTAAGCGATTTGCATAATTCTGTGGTGGGTGGATGTCTGAACGTCTTCCACTTTACATTTCTTGAGCGGTGTGGTGATTTTCCACACGCTTAACAAAATATTAAGCACTGTGTTACGAATTTTAGATTTTACATACTTAATTAATATATTACCAGTGGTCGCCCTGTAGTGGAACTTCGACCACAATGTACAAAGTTAATAAGGTTTCTCTAATACTCGAGTAAAAAGAATACGTTAAAAATGTTATGCTGATATTACTAAACGTTGTTTTAATAATATTTCCAATATAAGTTCAGAAATATATTTGACATAACAGATCAATGGAAATTAGGAAGTTAATTACAAATTAATTAGTTTATTTTAAACACAAACACAAACAACAAAATTAGTTCTCTTTATTCAACCTAATTTCCTTCAAGGGTGATACACTACTTATAGCAACCCTCCAACTTTTCAATACCATTTTTGTAGTACGATTCGTCCTTTGCTTCAAAATAGGCCTCAACACTTCATTCGACGAAAATGTCTTCGTAACGAGCATTTTTTTAAGATCTGAGAACAGGAAATAGTCGCTGAGAGCCTGATCTGGAGCATACGGTGATGAGGAAGCAATTCAAAACCCAATTCATGGATTTGTTCCATTGTTTTCACTGAATTGTGACACGGTGCATTGTCTTGGTGAAGCAGCACTTTCTTTTCCTTCAAATGCGGCCGTGTTTCGGCGATTTCGTTTTCAAACGGTCCAATAACGCTATATAATAGTCGCTGTTGATAGTCCCTCCTTTATCAAGATAGCCAATAAAAATTACTCCATGTGCATCCCAAAATAAAGGCGCCATAACCTTGCCAGCCGACAGTTGCGTTTTCCCACGCTTTGGAGCGGTTTCATCGGATGCAGTGCATTCGGATGACTGTTGATTAGACTTCGGAGTGAAATGATGGAGCCATGTTTCATCCATTGTTACATATCGGCGCAAAAATTCGGATTTATTACGCTTGGTCATCTTCAAACGCTGCTCCGAATAATCAACTCGTCGTTGTTTTTGGTCAAAAGCGCGCTGGCGCGGCACCCACTTGGCATAGAGCTTTCTCATACCCAAATATTCGTGAATGATATGATGTACACATTCAGTTGATATCTTTCGAGTGTCTGCTATTTCATTCAATTTCAATTTACGGACATTCAAAATGATTTTGTCGATTCATTAAAAGTCGGTAACACCTTCTCTGGGGCGTCCACCGCGTTCGCAGTCTTCGATGCTCATTTCACCTCGTTTAAACTTAGCATACCAATCCTTGATTGATTTTCAAGCATTCAGCATCAAGCCAAGTTTTTGCTTCAAATCTATTTTTTTCCCTTCACAAAGAAATATTTTTCCAACACGTGAATTGCCTTTTTATACAATTGTTTTTCCGAATAACAACAGTTGCTTCACTCAAAATGCTATAATTCACAATGATCCGAGAGCTGTCAAATTTATACGCGCATCATTTGAGGGTTAGGGCTAACAAAAAAACATATGGGTTAATTCTAGTAGCGCCATCCATGTGTCAGGCCGGGGACTTTTCTTTTTACCTTATAACAAACATGAATTGCAGTAACAAATGTCTGTATGTTAAAATACATACTGACTATCTCAAGTACTAGAACTCATTAATCTTGCTTAAATGGCATTTAAATAAGTTTAATTTCCATTAAGTTTCAATAGTCAACAAAGTATTGATACGTTTAAATTTCTACATCACTGAACATTATCACAAAAGTATCATGGGTAAGATTATTCTCAGAACTGCAATAACTTCAAAGTATCAAATAAATGTAAATATGATTTTTATAGGCTTTTATATTATATATATTATATATTTTATATACGAATGTAGTTAATCACTTTATATTTTACAATATAGAAATTATATTAAAGTATTATATTTAAATGAACCATTGACTTCTAAAAACTTATAAAATAAATAATTAAAATAATTGATAAAATATACGAAGAAGAAATTGACTTATAGTCACATATTTTATGGCGTTAACCGTTAAACATCTTAATATCAATCAGGTGTATAGAATATTCACCAAGCCACTCTTGATAATACAAAATCTCTTCTATTTGTTCCGCGTGTTTCATCTAGGCATTATGTTTTATTTAAGAAATGTTGATGAAGTAATAAATCGATGAGAAGCATTGATATTAAAGTTAAAAATAAGATTATAAATGAGCAGGGAATGGCTCCAGTTTCTAAATAGCACCAACAGTAATGCAAGAAATGTTAAAATCCAGAAATCCAGTAAATTGACCAATGCTGAATATAGTATTTTACAATATAATACCCACTATGAAGGTATATTTATTGACTCATGAATTTTTATCCCCAGAAAAATTAATATTTAACTGTGTAAATAACCATTAAATAAAAGAAAGGAGTATAATTCAATTAACAGAAATAAAACATAATCTGAATATTAATGTAATCTCCGTTTTAGGTTAGCCATTTTTCTTTCAATTATCTTCTTGCATATTATCTGCTTGTCGTTAAAATTCGAGCTGTATAGCAATTTTTTGATTATTCTTGAGAGGAGGTAATCTTAATTTAAATGGAAACACAGATGGAAAGGGTTGAGATTTGATATTTAAGTATAATTTATTCAGTAATTTATACAACAAATTATATTTTTTGTTGAATTTGGGCAGATAAGACTTGTTCTGTATAGTAAGGGATACTTCAAATTTTAAGAGAAGTTTGCTTATTAAATAGCACAGATAATACTGCCTTAGGTGCCCTAAGTAATGTTGAGTTGTTGTCTAGTAGCTGTAGTGTCTCCACATTACTGTAATTCAGTACGATTCTTTCATGATTTTGGTCCAAATCTAGAATAATTCAACTATCTCCATTTGATTTCCAGGTCATCGTGTAGACCTTTGTTTGTTAGGCAGCGATAGGCAATTGGCAATTCATTGAAGAAATGTGTCTTGGATTGGTTGGATTACTATTAGGTTTGACGTTTTAGTACAACCGCATATTTGCACCCGCTAAGTCCAAATATGTTTTATAGTTGACTGATAAACCAAGTTGGGTATATCTTCCCATAACCAGTACAATTATTTGATTGTAGGTCTGATCTGCCTAGCTTTTTGTTTATTAATTTAGAATTGGATTTATTATCAAGATCGAATAATAAGATATATGTTTACAAGCAGGTAACGAGAGTACGAGCTACTATATGGCTAAGTACGATTCCCCTTAATAGAAATAAAATGGTACAAACTGAAATAATTAGACAATATACTGTATATAAATATATATATATATATATATATATATATATATATATATATATATATATTATTTATTTTATTCGTTAAGCTGTGGACATTGGTTTCAAGATCTTAGACTTTGCTAAATTCGATACAGTCAACAAAAAAAATATTCCCAAAACTAAAAGATTAATATTAGAATTTAGATCAGCTCCGAAGGAGTTCAATTTACACCAGTTGATGGGCTTGAGCTACGTGTTAAAAGATCAAGGAAGGCTATGGTTTTACTAGACGGCAAGGCTAGGCAATAAATTAAAATCTAAAATTTAAAAAAATATTTATAAAAGAGCATCAAAAATTCACTTTATAAATGAGAAGTTTTTGTCGCAATTTAATAATAATTCTATTATCAATTAGTTAAGTTTTAAGTTAAAAGGTAATCTTTTTTGTACGTACATATATTAGTTTGGGTAGATCTAGATGTCTAATTTATTAGACTATTTAAATGCTTCTAATATAACTTATAACATGGGAGAAGAATTATGACTTGTGGGATTATAAAAATATCGCATTATATTAAATGTCTGGTGAAGACCCGGAAGGTCGCCAAGCGAAATAAAAGAGACGTTAGACCAGGAAATAATTTCTACCTTTTCAGGGATTAAACAAAATATATTAATCAAAGTGAAAGAGTCTGACTACAAGTCAAATATTCAGCAGCAGATGAGGAAAATTATTTTTAGATTTTTGCCAGTGGTCAGTGACCAACTCGCAACAGAATGTTCACTCGAAGAAAACATTCGTAACCAAAAACACCACGTTGATTAGGACTGTAGATTTCTCACCTGTTGCTTTGTTCAATTGGCAGATGGGCCTGAGAATGGAACCAGGAATCCGTAAGTGATTAAAAACTCATTTTATAATTCTTCTTTATTATACTCTTCACTATGTTCTAATTAGTAATTATAATTCAACTTCCTTCCTATACATATTTGATTAATTATATAAATAAATAATCTCTTCCTTACACATTAATTTATGCAAGGTAGACAGAAAATAAATTATACGTTATTCCAATATTGTCATCTCTCCCTAATAATCTACACTCCCTTAAAACTATCTCATAATATTTATAAAAATATTTCAATCTATTTCCATTGCAATTGTACGACCATATCTAGTAAAACCACAATAGCAGCCTACCATAATTCCATTAGAGTTATTTTTAACCGAATCAATAGTCAACGTCAAGGTTTTTAACCTCACCAATTTACTCAGACACGACAAGATCGATAGTCGTGCATTTTTTAGTCGATTTTGTAGGTATTTTACGGAAAGCTGTTAGGGCTTATGTAAAAGGGCCATTAATTGTTAAACTGATATTGGCCGACCCTTTCAACCTGATTTCTTTCAGATGAAAATGGAACTGGTGGAAAATTTCACATACTTCGAAAGTAATCGACGTGCAAGTAAGCTATCACACGGAATATTTTTCGGCGCTCAATTGCGAATATATTAGTCTGGTTGATGGTCGAATAGCAAGCATTAAGCATAACGATTTGAGTAATAACGTATGCTGTCGTAATTTATTGCTACTTTAATATTACTTATTTAAATAATCTGTCATTCCAAGTGTAAACCGCAGTTTTAAAGGATTTTCATGTCATCTTATTTAAGTTTTTCAAATCACGTCTATGACTCACATGAAAATATGTTTGATGTGAAAAAGATTTAATTTTTTATGTGCGAAGAAATAATAAGTGGTAGTATGTCGATTCTATAAAGATGAGGGCACTAATAATTCAAGAGTCGAACTAGCAATTAGCTGTTCATTCTCTAAACTAAATGAAAATTTGTGTTATGTCTTGGCAGCACTAGAAAATGAACATGCCTTTTCTTACATTGGCATCGTTACATATAAACACGCTACGGCTCTCCCTTACATCCAGTAAGCAGGAATGTTCAAACGATCACTGGGGACCTTAAAGCCTTACTGTGGTCCTTAATCCAAGCAAATACAGTAAATCATGTTAAGACGCTTTAAACACTTTCTTCTTCTCCTAAGAAGTAGCTTATTTCTTTTCTAGACATGTTAGTTAGTTCGTTTAACTAAGTTAGCTAAGTGAGTACCAAACATACCGGTTAAGTAATGAAAATATGTGTAGTATATTCAAAGTTGTTTTTTACGTACGTCATCTGAATTTGTGACATCAAAACATCACAATGTTGCCGTATCAATTTTGAGTTTTAGTTCAGTTTGACTTTGACATACAACAAAATTCTAATGAAAACAGAATAATTGAACAAAAATGTTATCAAATATAATTTATTTTAACATTGTAATACATCTAAAAACTACAGCTAATTATACAGCTACAATAGTTTATAGATTGGTTAAAACCTCTCATCACTATTGCTTTCAAGAATTTCGCATACGTCTGACAACTGGACGACTTTAACAGGCTCATTCGTTTACGCGCTCGAACTAATCAGACAACATTGTGTCTCTTTTTAACTGGAATAAAATGAGAAGGAAAATATTGTCTGATTCTAAAACGAATCTTCACATTGTGACGGGCAATACATCAAATATATTGATGACGCATATACAAAAAAACTTTGAATATACTATAGTAATAATTTGCCATAAAATATTCTAGTTTAACACAAAGTAGTGATGAATACTTAAACAACTACACTATAATCTATAAACAACAATGACAACTATTTCGCTGATTTCAATTATTTCTTCTGAACTACATTACTGAGCTTGCGATAATATATGTTTTAGACCTCTTATAATATTTAAGTGATTTTAAAGTTAAAAAACAACTTAAACCAAACTTATAACTCGGATAATTTAAAATGGTTTAAAAGTTTTTTTTTTAATATTGAGTACATGTGAACTATATATATATATATATATATATATATATATATATATATATATATATATATATATATATACATATATATATATATATATATATATATATATATATACATTATAATTATTTATCAACTTAATATTTTAAAACATTTATTCTATATATAATGTATAGTAATTTAAAATTGTCTTCAGTAATAGTTAACCTAAATAAGTTAATATTGTCGCAGACTGTACTTATTATTTTATTATTAAAAAATGTATTATTGTTATTGTCATAAATTGAAAACCATTCTTAGTTTCATAAATATACTTGTTTCGAAGAAATCATATTGTAGGATCTTATTTTATAATAAACCCATTCTGAATTATTAATTTAATTCTGTTATGTGATTGTAAATATTTACCTCTAATATTTTTATAAAACTTTTTTAAACAATTAAGAGATTTTACATTATATGTTTATAGTTTATAGTACATATTTCTGTTGTAATTAAAAACAAACTATATGACACTTTAATTTTCACAACTTAAGAAAAAGAAACAAGAAGAAAAAATGCATTATTTACTTTTTGTCTTAGAAATATGACCGAAATGCGTTGAGAGAATAAGTTGTCAGAAGGAATGCATTAACTAACTTATTTGGTATAAACAAAAGCAATTTGACAAGGATTCGACAGAATTAATTAATTAATTCTTAGAATATATTATAATATTGATATATAATATAAAATATGATATATTTAGTACTAAAATATTCTTTTGAAGTTGGTCGATAGTATAAACAATATGTTTTGTGTAATATATATGCCTAATATATTATGGCATTAATGAATTATAATTTGTATATAATTATGCAAGATTATAAAACAATACAAAGATATTATTATTGAATATGAATGATTATTGAAATAAATTGGTACACTATATGTTAACCAAAATATTTCACATAATTATTTACAATTTGTGATAACACATTGACAAATTATACACTGAATAAATCAATAATATTAAAGGGAATATCGCTATTATACATCAATAAGCATCAAAACAATCGAAATTAACAGTTCCTCACATTGCTACTTATATTTAACCAATAAAATCTGCATCTGCATTTTAAAAGTGACTAATACATACTATACAGCAAGTATATTTACTGTCGCTAATATTTTATATGCCTAAATATAGTGGTTGTTTAAGGAGCTCAGAAGTTTTACCTTGTTGAAAAGTAGTCGAGAGAAAGATAATCATTTAAGTAGATTTATTATCATTATTCTTAACTAGACTTAACACATATCATTATAAAATATCTATATTCTTGGCAACTTTAATATAGGAGAACTTCAATGATGTAAATTAAAATATCAGCTATGATCATTAATATCAATGATATCCTATCAAAAGGTCACTGGTTATAATTTTCGTTCTAAATTCAAACCAACAAGTCAATAAGAGCCATGTGTTGCTCCTTTTACGGAAGCCCTAGAACACAGTTACATTTTCCAGTATACTGATAACATATTCTGTCCTACTCTCGTAATTTAGCTCTAGTGGATTTCTAGATCTTTTCCAAATCCAAAGTATGGCTTCATCAAGAACGTTGTTTTTAATATTATGATATTAGAAGTAAATCGATTAATAAAGATACATTTACTATCATTTTATAACATTATTCTAAACTTACGTTTATTTTAAACAAAAGATAACCTATTCCATACATTCTATTATAGAACTCATAAAATTATTAATAAATAATAAAATGATTTCACCGCAGACGGATATACATAAAACGCTTATGCTTGATCGTTATGCAACTAAGTACAATACAAATTTCACAGGGAGAGTCACATTTGAAAGCATGAATAATGCAGGAGGGTCCTTTATTGCATTGATTTTAGCATAGCGATACTGTAAATGGATAATATTTTCCGTATTTAGAGCTTCTGGAAATCATATTTCCCATCTTTTGCGGCGGATGCATGGCAATCGTAACTGAATGCATGGATTTGCATGATAAAAGCTATCCGATACTTTTGCAACGGCGAAAAAGTAAATGGCGGTAATATAAAGGGCATTTTACTGCAGGACACTTTTTTTTGTTCGTCATACGGTCCGGGATAGAAATTTAAATGTTGGGTTTTACAAAAATTCACTGAAACTATGATTTCAATTATATATATATATATATATATATATATATATATATATATATATATATATATATATATATGTAGGAATGTTCGTCGGCCCGGTCAGTCGGCCGAAATGTGTGGCTGCCGCTGAGATTATTTATCAGCACACTCACTACAATTTTTGGAAGGAATTTGCACGAGAACTGAAAACACTGGTTGAAGAAATACTGTTTATTTCAATGTTAAATGATACATGTGGTCGACAGGAGCATTGAAAGGATATTAGGTTAGGTAGAGGAAGTACGGTAGCGCTGTGGAAGTGGTACTATTACAAGGGGATGGAGAAAAGAAAAGAGAGCGAGACGTTGTCGTGATGGTCTTTTATAGCCTGGAACTGCATGGTACCAATCCACCGGCGTTGCCAAACTTTGATGGCTGTTGTTGGTGAATTTGTGGTGGCCTAAAGGGTCGTCGTATCCAATGCTATTTTAAATACTTTTACTAAGTTGTCGTTCTGACAAAGAAACGTTTGGGATTCTTGGACAATTATATTTACTGTTCGATTGTGAGCCACAGTTGCCGTAATGTAAATTTGTCCTAATCTGGAATTCTTTAAGATTTTGTTAATTTTTTTCCGATATAAATTTAAATGTTACCAAAGAAAGTTTGTAGAATATCACCTTTTACAGCAGCAACTGTTCTGGACGATATGCGTTGCGACAAAGTACGTCATTTGAAAATAAAGTTTATATTTTTGAATGTTGGCCAACAAGTGATTAGAATCATACCTCATCCTAGAAACTAATGGCTCTGGTGGTGAGATCAATTTTGACAACATTCACTTTTCCACCGGCACCAAATAACCCAGTAGATAAAGTTCGCTCCTGGATCACAGGAATACTAGATCTGCGGAATCGCTCAATTTCATTTTGTTGTACTTACTGTTCTTGTGTTTGATGTGCACGAAGTCGTTGCAACCTCAACCAATCCGCTTCATTATTTAGGCACCACGGAATGGAATTGTGACATACCAGCACCACTGTTATCAATATCTGTGTCTCGCTGGTCATCATATACATAATATATATACATATCTGTAGAACAGTAAGTAAAAAACTATTTTATCTATATAAATATAATTTAATAAAATTATTTTAGAGAAAATTATCTGTCTGCAAAATATACATAAAAGAGTTAGGGACATGCAGCTTTTTGAGGGATGTAAAACATCTTTCATACACTCTTACAAAGCACAGGGTTTAAATGGTGTAAAGAAAACCTTGGAAGATCCAGACATTGCCTTAAAAGAACTAAATTTTTAAATTCATAAAATAAGACCAAGGAGGATAAACTATTTGAATTTGTGTATCTTGATGAAACTTAAATATTTCAAAATGGTTCATTGTGGCACTCTTGGTAAGGCAGTAACAAAAAAAGTGTGAAGACAACAAAAATTGATGGAAAAAAGTAAAAGTTACAATAGCATTCGATTAGGTTTTGTTAGTCATTATATTTATTAATAATTAATTGCAAATATATTGCTGGTCGAGAAAGATATTCCATGAAACTGTTTGGATACTATACTATATAACTCCTTCGGTTTGTATGAACTCGATAAGACATACAGAGGAAATAATTGATAAATGGTAAATTCGTGAACATGTTTTAGACAGATTAGGAACAAACAGTTTAGTGAATGAATTGGACAGTGAGTCGGAAAGTGAAAATGACTGAATGAAACTATCAGGATATGTGATAATGCTGTGTAATGCTGGAAATTCCTGAGACGGAGTGATGAGAGTGGAAACAACTAAAGGTATGTACATAATTAGATGAATATAACTGTAGAAAATTATATTGCAGGGCGTGAAAGATTTGTGTGCCCAGATATGATTATATTATTAATTCTTCTAAATTAAACATGAACATTAGGAACTGTTTTGTAGATATAGTAAATGGATTAGACAGAATTCAATGCCAAATTTTATGAAGAACGGTGTACACTGATAGTAGCAGAAGAAGTAAAATATACAGTGATACCAAGATAACTTAACAAGTAACCAAACCATCGAAGGAAACAAGAACTAAACTTAAAAATGTAAATATGCTCTCAAATGAAAGTAAAATACGTTTCTCAGATATACAATTGTTAACTAGGTGGATTAGGCCTCCAGTGGTATTAACTACATAAAAAACGCGCCTAGAAACTCTACCTCATGGGTGGTGTGGAAAAGAGTTCAATGTAATGAAAACAAATTTAACCTACAAACTATTATACCTGTATTCTTAATTGTAGTTTTAAGTCCTTCGATAATATATGTATTAGATGTACTATAATGTTAAAATAAATTAAATTTCATATCATTTTTGTTCTATTATTTTATTTAGATTAGAATTTTGTTGTATGTCAAAGCCAAACCGAACTAAAACTCGAACTAACTCTTTCGATGTCACAAATATCCATAACGCATTACTAAAAAAGCTTTGAATATATTATAGTTTTTCTACAATAAAATTATTAAATTAGATATGTATAAAACAAAATTTACTTGAATATATATAAAATATTGAAACATTTGCTTCGTACAATATTACGTAGGGCTATTCAACAGAATTCCAATTTATATTAAAATTAACAACGTTGAAAGAAGAATTGCAAATATTGCTATATCACTTCATTCTTGACGACGAAGCGATTATATGCTCTGACATGAAAGAAAAATGACCGACCTGAAACAGAGCTTAATTAAAACCCGCATTTAAATTTAAATTCTGTTTTATTTCGGTTAATTGAATTACTTATCTTTTGGCTTTTAAAAATACCACGTTCTCCATTGGTATTTTAATACAAATTATTAATTAATTTAATGGATATAAAACGTTTAAATTAAATATGAATGAATATATGTTAATCACTGTGCATAGACAAAATAATATGAACACCATATAATACGGTATATAGGGCTGCATTTTGGCAACACTGCTTCCATGTCAGTAGTGCAAAGCTAACTGTCAGGGATAGATGAAACCGATATGTTGACCGATGGGTCTTTATATTGTAACTTGTTTTTTTATTTGTTCCTTTCTTGATTTTATACAACCATGTATGTATTACTTATCGTTTTTAGACAAGTAGAGGTACCCTAGGGCAGTCCCTCTGGCGCTGTTCTTTACTTATACTATAAAAGTGACTTATCACCAATAGAATATCTTACAATAGCTACATTTTGCTGATGATACCGCGATATATGCTATTGAAAACAATATCGAAAAAGCAACAAGAAAACTGTAACATGCAATTAATAATGTAAATGAGTAAAGCAAGATATACGTAGAAGAACAAAAATAAACGGGAGTATAACCAAACTGTTCATATATCAATAAATATGGGTAATACGCAAGCGTAACAATGCTAATAACCTAATAATACTTTTAGTTAGAAAGAGCACATAAAGGAGAAAAGAAAAGAATTCGAATTAAAATTTTTATAAGATGTATTGTTTGAAAAACTATCCAAATTATCTGTACTTAATAAGTTGCCGTTGTACAAGCAAATATTAAACTTATATAATAGGAATATTCTGACAAAAATACTATTAACATAACACAAATCTTTCAGAACACAAGTATTCAGAGTATTTTCATGTGCTGATAAGTATTGTGGATGCATCTAGATACTATAATAACAGTTCACCAAGACCTTCAAAGTCCAAGTATTATAGAGTAAATTAAGAGATTCGCAACAAGGTATGAGGCAAAACTCTTGGTCAACACTAAACTTGAACGCAAACTCAAGAGAACGAAGCCATGTGATGTTCAGTAGGTGTAGTGAAGTACACTAAATGCTAAGAATACTGAAAAGTGTTACTAACTTTTATTTTATTTTATTCAATAATAAGGTAAGGTATATACTTTTGGGCAAACAGAATTTTGACAGGCAAAGACTCAAAGTTTGCTTTCAGTATAAGACAACAAAAACACAAAACTCTGATAGGTCTCTAATTGATGACACTAAACAAATATGAAAAACGGAAAAGATTGAAGATGTAATTATAATTTGTTCCAAAGTTCTTTGCTTAGTATTTTATACATATAATATTTATATTTTATACATATATACATATTTTTCCGGATCCAATTTATTTCATTCATTGGATTTCATTTAATGATTTAATTTCAGAAATTAAATTGCTTTTATCTAAATTTTATTTTTCAATTTAACGTGACGTCAGGATTGTCACGTGCCGCACCTGCGTGGCAAACTTTATCAAAGAACGAATCAATTGTTTTCACAGCGAAATATTTTATACGTGTGCTTTTAGTTCAGATTTGGATATTGGGCAAAGTAAAATTTTCGGCTGTCACCTACAGAGTTTTATCTCTATTACTCTATGGTAAAGACCAAGACCAAGTATTCCTAGATAAGTACCTAGTTTTAAGTAACTGTAAATAAAAATTTTTAGTTAGTCGGAAAATCATATTTTCATATTATTCTTATTGTGTAGCAAACGTTATTTTCAACAAGTATTATTAACTACACGAAAAGACAATAAATCTATGTTAAACGTAATACACCTGATGATATTTGACTAATTAACAAACTACTCTGTCTTGGATATACAAACCCTTTCATCATTCACTAAACGTTTACCTTTCGCTGGAGAATTATAAATCCATCTGTTTCAGTTAAAAGATAAACAATAAAAATGCGCCTTCTTATAAAAAAGCCGCTCAGAAGAACTTCAAAGCTTTGAATCCTCTCTAATATATTTTCAATCCCCTACAAGTATTAGGAAATGTCTCCGAAGTTTTTTGCTTTCTTTGTAAGGTTGAGGATATTCACTTGTGGAGTATCAATCGATATCAAGTGGTAGATTTGCAGATCTTAATATTTCGATATTTAAAATAAAGAGGACGATTCTATTCAGAAAAATCTTTTATCAGATATTTTACGGTAAAAATTAATTTAACTATATAAAAATTGGGATTTAGAGATATTTTACTTCTTATATTTAGGTATATTTTCAGTAATTTAATGCATCCTTTAAATTAATGTATTTTAAATATATGCCATTAAAATATTTAATAGATAAAAGCCTATAGGATTTAGAATATTCATATATAATCGGTAATAGGATTTAGTAAAAATAAGTATTAGATATGTACACTTCTAGAGATCCGAGACAAAGACGAGAGAAAGAGATAGAGATCTAAATTATATTTATACAAGAAATGTTCAAAACCAAATCAAATGCAAAAGTTAAGACAAACTTCGTACATTAATTAGTTATAAATATTTATAATAGTAAAATAATGTAACGTTAGAAAAAAGCAAAGAGCATCAGACACAAAATCAAACCACTGTGGTAGTTAGTCAGAAGATACTCCTTAATCCAAGATCAAAGATATTGACTATAAGAAGCTATAAGAAATTTGGACCTATTAGTGAAAATATGGAGTATCGTTAAACATCAAACTAACTGGCATTCGAACGCTGCCGAAACAAAGTTTTTCGATTAATTATCAACACTTATGTGTAACTAGCCAACGAAGAACTATACGATGAGCTAAAAATCAAATTTATTTACGAAGTTATCCAAGATTTCGTCTTAACATATGAGATATGATTAGTAAGTCATAGCAACGTGGAAGCGATAGAGCTTAGTGAACAACACTCAGGAAATAAGAAATAAAAACATACGAATTGTGTAATCTAATGAAATTGAAATTAAAAAGAAAATTAAAAATATTAGACTTATTGTTGAATAGTATTTCGAATAAGCATTATTACTAACACCCACTAAGGTTTCAATTAATGCCACCCAACCATAATTAAACTGTTAAATATTACTCAGCCTCTCAAGAAGTCCAATACTCTAATAAAAGCCTTACATTTTGAATCTCTTTGAAGACCATCAATATTTTTCCCTGCAGAATTTACCCGTTATCAAAATCATGACAAAAGTTTATAAACATGAACGCTGAGATATTTTGATTACTTATTTTGCCATTATAAATAAAAGTTAATTTCGATAAACATTCTGATACAATCTACCTGTTAGATTTCATTAAACTTGTATTTATATCATCAGGTATACTAACAAGATTTCACCTATTTTAAAGAACTTTTAAATAATTTAACAGATGTGATTGTTGAACTACAAAAAATTAAAGTACAAAATTTAAATCAACTGTAACAGGTCAATTGAAAAGTCCCCGGCGTACCATAGTAAAACACGTTTTTTTGGCAAAATTGGATTTTTTTATTCAACATAATTCCCTTCAAGGGTGATACACTGATTATAGCAACCCTTCAACTTTTCGATACTATTTTTGTAGTACGATTTGCCCTTTGATTCAAAATAGGCCTCAGTTTCGGCGATCACCTCTTTATTCGACGAGAATTTCTTCCCAGCGAGCATACTTTTGAGATCTGAGAACAGGAAATAGTCGCTGGGAGCCAGATCTGGAGAATACGGCGAATGAGAAAGCAACTCGAAGCCCAATTCATGGATTATTGCCATCGTTTTCCCTGAGTTGTGATACGGTGCATTGCCTTGGTGAAGCAGTACTTTCTTTTTCTTCAAATGCGGCCGTTTTTTGTCGATTTCGTCCTTCAAACGGTCTAATAACGCTATGTAATAGTCGCTGTTGATGGTTCTTCCTTTTTCAAGGTAGTCAATGAAAATTATTCCATGCGCATCCCAAAATACATAGGCCATAAACTTGCCAGCCGACTGTTGCGTTTTTCCACGCTTTGGAAAGGTTCATCGTGTGCAGTTCACTCGGATGACTGTCGAATGGACTTCAGAGTGTAAATGATGGAGACATGTTTGATGATGATTGATGATTCGGACGTTAATGATATGATGTACACGTTCAGTTGATATCTTTAGAGTTCTGCTATTTGATTCATTTTTAATTTATGGTCATTCAAAATCATTTTGTGGATTTTTTTAATGTTCTCGTCGGTAACAACCTCTTTTGGGCGTCCACTGCTATCACTGTCTTCGGTGCTCATTTCACCACGTCTAAACTTAGCATACCAATCCTTGATGGTTGATTTTCCTAGGGCAGTGTCCGGAAACTCGGCATCAAGCCAAGTTTTTGCTTCAACTGCATTTTTTAATTTCAAAAAGTAATATTTTATCAACACGCGAAATTCCCTTTTATCCATTTTTTTTGCAATAACAAAAGTTGCTTCACTCAAAATGCTATAATTCACAAACTAATGAACCGACAGCTCTCAAATATATACACTTATCTTTTGAGGGTTAGGGCTAACACTAAAAAACATATGGATTTAATTATAGTGGCGCCGTCGCCTATTTGTCAGACCGGGGTTTTTTTAGTTGAGCTGTTAATATACTTAGTTATCAATAAAATCTCACTAGCCAATGTTATTGGTGGAAATAAATGCGCGACTAACTAATTATAGAATTAAGTAAATCAAAATGACTCATTTCACCATACGGATTATTTCCCATTTCTACTATTTTGAAGAAAATTATTAGGTTTTATCTAAAGAAAAATGTTGTATACCAACGGATCCTAAGAGGTCACTATTACTACAAACCTCTTGACCGGCTGATTGCCAACTTCGCGAAAACAGACCTAATTTGAAGAAGAATTAAAAATATTTCTTAGCAGCAGTGACTTCGAGGAAGGAACATTGATGTTGGAGAAACCCTGAAAAAAATATAGAGTAGCCAAGGGAGATTGCATAGAGAAATAATATCACTTTTTAACTGAGAATCGTATTTGATTGTCAAGCGGAGAACCCTCGAAACCACAACCATCGTATAACAAGCAAATATTTTTTAGTTTATCTCTCTAGGTCTTCACTAACTGAACAATGGTGTAAGATATACGACGATGTACAGAAATATTGTACGGGTTTAGGATTTACGACTGCATTGTTGTCAACTTCATAATTTGTGCTCGTGTGACACTACGCCAGCAGCACCATTTTCTCGGAGTGATTTGTGCATATTGGCGAATACTTGTAAAATCGGAAGGGATTGTTTAAGCGCCAGAGATGAAAACAATTTTATTTTTATACCTCGCCGAATTCCCATATTTATTTTGTTCTTGTTCATTCCATTGCTTTTAGTTGTTCTTAGGTTAATTGTTATTGTTGAGAAATTGATGCTGCTTATAAAATGTATCGAATAATATAATAGAAAACAAAATAAATTTAAATAATGGCATTAAGTCTTGACCATATGGCGGGGGTACATCATTATCCTTGTATTTAATGGTTTCATTGGTTTTTGTTGTTTTTTAAGAGACTTTCCTTAATTTTCAATCGTTATACTGTTAAAGTACGAGTGGTGGTGGAAATTCCATTTATGGGTATTTCGATTATTGAGTTTATGAACTCAGATACTAGGAGTGCCATCTTCTCAGGAAAAGTATCGCTTGGGTTTCTTTATAAATTAATTTAGCATTTATATTTAGCTATATATTTGATATAGCAAAACGCAGTGTCTTGAAAGATAGACCATCGTGCTCCACTTTTTCAAAGGCTCTGGTGAGGTTTAAGGATACCGAGCACGGTTACTAATGCTCATTTATCATATTTCCCAATCATCCAAGTCAAATTCCAAAAATTGGAAAGAAAGAATTGCTTACAATTTACCTAACTTTCCTCAAGATTATTAAGTTTCCACGGTTTGAATAATATTTGTTTTTTTTGTTATATTATCATAACATCAAATATAATGTTAGGAATAAGGTTAGAGTTTTCTCCATATTTTTCTTGAAAGCATTTTGCCCGTGGGCTAAACCTGAAACTACACTACATTATACTACTCACCATAAATGATAACTTCCAACGTCGCCAATCACCATGTAATTTAATGCTGTCGCAGATTTTTAAAGCACTAATAATTGCTTCAGTACTGACGCGAATTATTTAGTTTATAGCTGTTGAGCTTCTGTTCGATTTGTAGTAGATAATAAGTCTCCTTTTAACCAACTAGAGTTTATATGGACTGTTTAATATGAGCTCTGAACCACGGTCCTCGGCATTAAGCCTACCGACTGGCGAGTAACCAACTTAAAAATCAGTATTCGAACCAGCGTCTATCGGAATAGCAGGAGGACGTCCTTCGGACTCTATAATAAACAAACTGAACGAAAGTATGACATAATTCAATACATTTAAAATAATTACATAAATGTATCTCCTCTATCATCTCATTTACTTCTACCGAATTACTCATTTATTCCCAAAAAGTACGTATTAGCGCGTGCAAACCTTCCCACAGTAAAAGGGAAATTACACTAATTACTGGATCATTAAAAAGACAAAAACCATCTACCGTTTTAGTTAAACGTAGCCATGCACGAAGCATATTAATTATCTCGGTCCGGGTTTACTTCGTCGTCGAAACGAGATTTGCTGCGAAAACTGTTCAAAAACGGTTAATCGACGACCGCAGAGATAAGGACTCTATTGTCTCTGAAGTTTACGTCGGGATATTTTAGTTAAGGACCTAGATATAATATATACGGTCAGTAAGAGGTTTAAAACTCAGTTAATTTAATTTTAAAAAAGTCCGGAGCTGAACTACAAACAAGTTTAACTATAAAGTCAAATGTGGTTTAAATAAGTGTATAAGTACTCATAAATATCTATTCTTTTGTGCCAAACAAAAAATCTATTCTGTGAAATTTTGCGTCACAATTTTGATATGAAAAAATATTTAAAAACATTCTAGCCCAGGGTAAGCAAAATCTAAAATTATTACACATTTTATTATTACCATGACGTTTGGACCCAACTGGACCTTTTTTATTGTCTCTTCTTTCGAATTTAGATATGAAATGAATATTTTAGCATGGACTAATTTATACAATGGTCACTCATGGCAACATGATAATAAATATAGTGTTAAAACAACAAGAATTGATGGAAAAAGGTAAAGGTTGGTATAACATTTGACTAAATTTTATTAGTCATGAAATTTATTAATAATTCACTGCATATATATTGTTCTCCCTGATGGAAAAAGCAATGGTTAATAACCCCTTTGGTTTTGATGAACTCGGCACATTGAAGAAGAAATTGACATATGATAGAACCGTGAACACATGTTAGATAGAATGGAAATTAACAGCTTAGTTATTCACTGGAATGAAACTTTCTGAATGTGGGATTATGATTCAATGCTGACTATTTACAAGACAGGGGATGAAAAAGTGGAAAAAGCTATAACTGTAGGAAATATTCTGGTAGAGTGTGAAAGATTTGTGTGCACAGATATGTGTGTAATTGTTCAGAATATGAGAATGAACATGAGAAATTGGTTAAAATGTGTGTGAAAGGAAATAATACCAACAATACGGCTAATTATTAGGTATAATGGAGCGATTAAATCTAGTTTTATCAAGAATGATGTATACAAGTAGTAACAAAATAAACTAAGGAGAAATACGATGATATTCAAAATTTATTTACAAGGAAACACTGTACCGAAAGACACAAGAACTAAGTGTAAAGGTTAAATATGACTTCTAATAATAGTAAAATATATTATTAGGATAAATTTGTATGACAACAATGCGTGAGAGTGCACTATTAAAAACTCATTTTCACATATTATTTTATTTTTATTTGATTAATACTCTTTATACAGTTGTCGTGACACTAAGTTACCTTCAATTATTTAGTTATTTGTGCACGGTATATAAAAATATTTAAAAAAGTTATAACTACACTGGCCACCCCAAATTTATTCCAGTTATTTGAATAACTTTAAAACAGAACAATCTTATGATGCCTGTTTTATCTACACTACCATAAGGAACACATAAGTAATTTAACAAACCAATAATTTATTCATTAATCCTATATTCCTTATGTTTTGCCATATAACATTTTTAAAAACCTCGAAGACTTAAAGAACGAAATAATGGTAATCAAAGAATGTAAATTATATAAGTTAATATTAAAATATTCACAAAAAGTAAACATAATGTAATTTCGGGACATAGCTCGGAGTGAGCTCAAACCTTTACCTTTAACAGGGAGAGAATATTAAGTCAAAAACAATTTAAATAACGCCAAAGTTCGTTTACCGATCAAGTCGTTTCGAAATTAATTTCGCTTTAGATCAAAAACAATTAAAATTCGGAAATATAAGTTTTAACGTTGTAATCAATCAAATTATATTATTGTTTTACGGTCCGTGTCAGATTCTTCGGTACTAAACGATGAACAATTTAATGAGGTGCAGGAAAACTGAATGTTGGGTTTACAGCGCCTATAAAAAAGAAAAGCAGGATATGTTTTGGACATCTGGATGTCTCTATGATGTCAAAAAATCGATTAGTTTTCGATATACAAAATGTGATGTTTGTAATTTATGGAAATGTATATATTTTTTATTTTAGATGTATACTACTGAGATACGTACTAAGTAACAGGTCAATTGAAAAGTCCCCTCTCTGGCATATAGATGGCGCTACTTGATTTAAATCCATATATATTTTAGTTAGCCCTAACCCTCAAAAGATGCGTGTATAAATTTGACAGCTATCGGATAATTAGTTTATGAATTATAGCATTTTGAGTAAAGCAACTTTTGTTATTGTGAAAAAAATTGATAAAAAGAAATTTCGCATGTTCATAAAATAGTGCTTTTTGAAGGGAAAAATACAGTCGAATCAAAAACTTGGCTTGATGCCGAGTTTCTGGACACAGCCGCAGGAAAATTAACCATCAAGTATTGGTATGCTAAGTTTATACGTGGTGAAATGAGCACCGAAGATGGTGAACGCAGTGGACGCCCAAAATAGGTTGTTACCGACAAAAACCTTTAAAAAATCCACAAAATGATTTTGAATGATCGTAAATTGAAATTGAATGAAATAGCAGACACTCTAAAGATATCAACTGAACGTGTATATCATATCATTCACGAATATTTGTGTATGAGAAAGCTCTGCGCAAAGTGGGTACCGCACGAACTCACTTTTGACCAAAAACAACGACGGGTTAATGATTCGGAGAAGATTTTGAAGATGATCAAACGTAATAAACTCGAGATTTGCGTCGATATGTGACAATGGCTGCATCATTTCACGCTGAAATCCAATCGACAGTCATCCGAGTGCACGATGAACACGCTCCAAAGCGTTGGAATACGTAACAGTCGGCTGTCAAGCTTATGGCGTCTGTATTTTGGAATGCACATGGAATAATTTTCATTGACAACCTTGGAAAAGGAAGGACCATCAACAGCGATTATTACATAGTATTATTGGACCGTTTGCTTCACCAAGACAATGCACCATGTCACAAGTCAGTCAAACGATGGCAAAAATCTATGAATTTGGCTTCCAATTGCTTCTTCATCCACCGTATGCTCCAGATCTGGCCCCCAGGGTCTATTTCCTGTTTTTAGATCTCAAAAGAATGCTCGCTGGGAAGAAATTTTCGTCGAATGAAGAGGTGATCGCCGAAACTGAGGCCTATTTTGAAGCAAAGGACAAATCGTACTACAAAAATGTTAGCCAAAAGTTGGAGGATTGCTATAGTCAGTGTCACCCTTGAAGGGAATTATGTTGAAAAAAACTAATTTTGCCAAAAATAGTGTTTTACTACGGTAGGCCGGGGACTTTTCAATTGATCTCTTATTAGGTGTTTACATGTATTTTGCCATTGATCGATGTACACAATTGTAAAACAACTTAACTATCAAATTGGATGACTGATATTTTTCAGCATAAAATAAACTTTTCTATATAGCATTTCTGACTTATTCAATATGTACCGATACTAAATATGGAACAATTGAGTTTTAATAAACTAGATACGAGAACTCTTTCAGGAAGTTGGTACTTACAGATTTAAACAACCCTATATATATTATACTTTATAATATATTGTTATGATTATACTGTTATCATTATAATAACTTCTTAAATCCAGAAATATGACTAAAAATATGAACATTTTATCCTGAAAACTATAATATATTATACTATAAGGGTTTAACAAATATATTTAAAGCTGATTTCGTTGGTGCAGTAAGTTAAGGTAACAAGACGGTTCTCCTATTGTTGCCATAGTCGCGGGTTCGAATTATGCTGGGGTATGAATATATACATTATGTTTGTGACTGTAATTGTAAATATCTTTATAGGCAACAGTGGAAAATCCGACAAGGAATAACCATCCTTGTCAGGGCAGTAACCAGGCTGGGTAAGACCGGATATCTTCTGGGATGGTTTCTAAGTCGATCACTGGCCAGTCGGTACACTTAATGCTGAGAACCGGGATTCTGAGCCCACGTTAAATATTTAAAACAAAATTATATTCAAAAATTTTTTTGCAAAATTACTGTGATATTATTTACATAGCATATTCTAGAAAAAAAGCAGATAGCTTGGTGACATATATACATTATAAAAAACACAATCTTAACGGCGTTACTAAGTGTTCCATGGCATGATGAAGCCTTAACTCTATAAACCTTATCTCACCTAGTCTCTGCAGAGTTAACCATAACATTTGAACATTATTGAAATGTTATGGTTGAAATAATTGATTTTGCTGTACAAATCTTCTTGTAGAGTAGCCACATTTACCTTCATATTTTCGCGTTGTATCATTCGAACAAATATTGGGTTTATATTCTAGCCTATGTTTTCACATATAGCGCACATCTGTTATTAACAAGGTGAAAAATAAGTTAAATTTTCGTTAGCTAAAAAACGGTATATGTTTATATATATATATATATATACAAAAGCCCTACGTATAAATCCTATACATACTAGGTAAAATTAACACTGAGTCATATATTACACCGGCCTAATCGGGATAATTTGGGATTTTTTACATTCCATATTTTTTAAATAGTGGCTCCTTTGAGGCTCTTACTATAGCAATTCAAACAAGTAATATGTTTAAAGTAGTGACATCTGGATATTAGACATCGCGAGAAAATTATCTAAAATTTGTCTATAAAGTTAAATTTCTATTTTCTCTATGTGTATAAGTTGGTAGCAATACCAATAATAATTCTCCTAAAGTTAATATTATTTCACTAAATATAAATAGAATTCGCATTAGATCCATCAGGATGAAAATAAATACTCACCAACAATCTACCGCACAAATGCTCTTCGTGATTATCTTTCAATCAGATCTCTGAAAGTAAAACAAAATATTTATATTATATTAATCATAAGAACAAATAAATATCAAAAATATAAAATTCCGGCTTGGTTGGCGCAGTGGTATAGGCGAGAGCACGGTCCAGCTACTGTTACGATAGTCGCGGGTTCGAATCCTGCTGGGGCATGGTCATAAATGTATGTTTGTGATTGTTTAATATTTGTGATTGTCCTAGGCAAGAGTGAAAAATCCGACAAGGAAAATGATCCCAGTCACGCCAGTAACCAGGCTGGGTAAGACCGGGTGTATTCTGAGATTATTTCTAAAGTTGGTCACTCGCCAGTCGGTAGGCTTAATGCCTTTTGAATGAATCACTTAATAATGCCTTTTAAATATTATATATCATCTTGTATGTATATTATAACAGTTGATATTAAAAAAGGGCCTAACCCACTTAATCAATAAAACAATAATATTGTAATAAGCAAAATATCATATATAAATTTATTATATATAATATATATTATATAAATTTATTTCGTATTTACGAAAGGTATAATCAAATTTCTAGTGCTATTAAACAGAATTTATTTAATTCCAGTTGATAAACATATTAATTTCATATCCAGTAAAATATTTCATGTAGTGGTGTGGCATTATTAAAATTTGAAATGCGTTGTGGTTCGACAACTTTGTTCTGAAAATATTATGCATATTGTATGGTGAGTTCGGTCTATGTTTAATATTAAATTTAAATTTCTTTGTTATATTTATTAAATAACAGCGTGGTCTAATTATAGTTTTATTTATGGATATCATATTTTAATTATACTAGTTCTATAAATAAATTAAAATAGAATTTAATGTAGAAATGGTATAGGAAAGAGTGTTGGATATTGGGTACAGATTGAGGCTACACATTTTTTTCTAATTTGATGAACAACCGCCAATTCTTTAATTGAGGCAAATGTTCTTTCCATGGAAGGGTTTTTAAGGTCTATAAAACCAGTAGTTTGTAGGAATGTTCGTCTGGTCGGTCGGTCGGAATGTGTGGCTGTCGATGCGATTATTTGTCCGAACACTCGCTACGATTTTGTGGAAGGAATTTGCACGAGACCTGAAAACACTGGCTGAATAAAAACTGGTTTATTTTGTTATTATTAATTAATGAACAGGATATTAGGTTAGGTAAAAGAAGTACGGCAGCGCTGTGGAAGTGGTACTGTTACAAAAGGGTAAAGAAAAGAAAAGAGAGCGAAAAATCATCGTGGTGGTTATCAATCCACGAGCGTTGCCAACCTTTGAACTTACTCTAGGTGAATTCGTGGTGAGCTAAAGGGCCCTATCGCTCGCTACAAGTTAATCAGTTCTTGATAGGTTGTAGTAAGGTTGCGCAGAAAATATAAAGCTCTCTAATGGAGGTTCAGGTGGTGAAGCAAAAGCAATAGAAGAACTCAAACTAAATGCGGTAATACTATTTCCACAAAAACGGTATGATAGGATCTCTATGAAGCTAACCTCCATGGAAGGGCTGAAATTGCAAGACACTTATAATGGAAGCCAACGCTAAACTGCGAAAGAAGTAGTAAAACGATGACGAAACCTGGATGCTTGAAGAACGTCATAATGTCTAATGAATCATTATTTGTATTGCTTGATATAAACGACCAGGTTTATATATGGAGAACACCAAAAGAAGCCTACGATCCTAACTGTTTGCTTCCTACAGTCAAGCCTGGGGTAAATTCCATTATGAATTGGTCATCAATATCGTAAAAATCAATTAGTTCTTTCATTGACATCTCAAGATTACTGGGTATTAATATCTTGACGTCCTCGAATTGTTTACTATGACTAGCATATTGTTGCCAAAAGCAGGTTCAGACTTTTCCTTCTGAGGAGCATCATACAGTCATCAAACATCTTTCCTGGACAGCACAATAGGTAGACCTCAACATAATTGAAGTGCTATGAGGAGTTTTAGAGCAGAGATTGAGGTGTAGATTTCTATATCCAGCAAATTGAAACAGTTCATGGTAGATGTTCTGGTACAAGAATGGGACAACATTCTATGAATCTATTCAATGAGGTATTGTTTTAAAATCAAATGCTAGCTTCACACCTTATTATTAACCAAACAAACTTTAATCTCCAATATTTTATTATATTATAAATCTTTCACGAATTGAATCGAAAACAACGACGAGTTGATGATTCGGAGCAGTGTTTGAAGATGATCAGGCATAATAAACCCGTGTTTTTGTGTCGATATGTGACAATGGATGAAATATGGCTCCATTATATCTCTTGGAAGTCCAATATCCAAAGCGTGGGAAAACGCAACAGTCGGCTGGCAATGTTATGGCGTCTGTATTTTGGAATGCACATGGAATTTTCATTGACTACCTTATAAAAGAAAGGACCATCAACAGCGACTATTACATAGCGTTATTGGACCATTTTAAGGACGAAATCGCCGAGAAACAGCCGCATTTGAAGAAAAAGTTAGTGCTGCTACACCAAAGTAATGCACCGTGCAACAAGTCAGTGAAAACGATGACAAACATCCATGAATTGGGCTTCGAATTGCTTCATCATCCACCGTATCCTCCAGATCTGGCACCTAGCGACTATTTCCCATTTTCAGATCTCAAAAGAATGCTCGCCGGGAAGAAAAGAGATGAATGAAGAGGTGATCGCCGAAACTGAGGCCTATTTTGATGCAAAGAAGAAATCCTACTACAAAAATGATATGAAAAAGTCGAAGGGTCGCTATAGTCAGTGTATCACCCTTGAAGGGAATTATGTTGAATAAAAAAACTAATTTTACCAAAACGTATTTTACTATGGTAGGCCGGGGACCTGTTATGCTACTTCATGTTTAATTCAGAAGTATCAATTAATTGTCAAACTTTGTCAAAATCCTGTGCAACATTGAGAAAAACAGCAGAGCACATAACTTTATTTTCTAGGGATTATTCTTAAATATAATATTAATTGTAATAATCCACAATTAAAGTGGTTTGTGCAGCAAATTTCAGACGACAAAAATGTTTGCGTGCACCATCCCTATTAAATAATCTCGTCAACAACTGCTAAAAAGTCCATAATAACGTTCTAACTTTCGAAATCGACAAATCTATACCCCTCTCAGTGTTGGTTCTAAATCTCATTACAAGATCACATAAATTCAGCCCTGCAGGATTACGGCGCTTTGAATACGGCCGCATCTTCGCCGGATTTGCGGAATTTCCACAAAAAAGCAACGTTTCGTTTTATTGTCGTATCCATAAAGTTAATTCCGATGTTATTATTAGAGCGACCGCTGTTGCTGACGCTGCTGCGATATTATTTCGAAATAAACGGGTAGGTAAACAGAAAAAGAGAAAATACCAACTATTGCCTGTATTTGTAACTGTATTTCTTGAGACATTACTTGCGAAACGAATATATTTATGTATTATGTTAGATAATATATAACAGGTACCATTTTGATTGAGCGCCATCTTGATTATGTGACGTTTAACTCAGTTTCACTTTAACCATGGTGTTGTGTAGACGTCCACATTTTATTATGAGTAAATGTATGCCACAAGAACAGGCAGAAATAGTGACAATATTTATTAAAAATAATCGTTCCATTATTGCCACTCAGCGGAAATTGTCTCAAACATATTCTAATCCTACAGTGCATCACAAAACAACAATTTTCGACAGTACGGTACGACAGTAGACAGGCCTCGTTCTGGAACACAACGGACGTCTCGTAACGCTGAAAATGTGGCTGTGGTGCACGATAGGGCTGCAGATTATCCTCAAACATCAATTCGGAGATGATGTTCCCAGTTATATATTTCTGCACGCAGTTTAAGGTGAATTTTGAAAATTGATTTGAATATATTCCCGTACAAAATTCAATTAGTTCAAAAATTGCTACCGAGAGATCCTGACCAACGAGTTGAGTGCAGTAATGCAACCCTAAGGCTGTCTGGTGAAATTGAAGAGTTCTCGTATAAATTGATAATGAGCAATGAAGCCCATTTCCTTTTCAGTGATCACGCCAATAAAGAATAAGAACAGTCGGTTTTGGGGAACACAGAATCCTCAATTAATTCATGAAACATCATTGCATCCACTGAAAACATCTCTATGGTGTGGTATTCACGCTAAATACATCTTTGGTCCCTATTTTTTTGAAAATGACCATGCTGTTTTAATTACTGGTACTGCTGAATGGTACCAAGACATGATTTGAAATATTCTTGTGCCTGAAATGGAAGAGCAAGGACAAATTCAGCCTCAGATGTTGCAGGATATCATGAAAAATGCCTTAAAAAGATCCGAAAGTTGCATAGCAAATCGCGGTCACCATTTAGCCAATATAATGTTTTAATCATAACGAAAAAAAATATATAAGGACCAAACAAAACCTTTTATGAACCAAAACTCACTTATTTTTTCTTTGAGCAAAGTTATAGGCAATCAAAAAGGTATCGGGACTTTTTTTCGACGTTGTGTATTTTCTACGACATATTAATTTGTATATCATATCTGATTTTATAAGTTTTATATTATTTTATCTATTATATATGATATAGACTAAAATGCCTTCAATTGCATCAAGTTGCTTATCAACTGATTTTTTAATAATAAAATGTAAATTTTGCATTATAAATCGCAAAATTAACATAATCCATACAAAAATAATATAAGATTAACTAAACAAAAACCTTACTAATGTACCTTAATGCGATTTTCTTACATTCATATAATTTGTGTAAATATCAGTATAACGGTAATTTAGAAAATACCAAAATTACAGTATATTGTTTTATTTTTTGACACTTTTATTTAATTATCCTGAATATTATATTCACATACAAATGTTCTTCTTATTAAAAACTTATTATTGCTTTTATAATAATTTTAGTGCTTGCATGCATTGTGATCACCGATATCTATAGATAAAAATGAGAATTATTATTATTAGAGTCAACGTTATATAACCTAACCTAAACGTTAAATTCTGTAGTTTTGTCATTTTCTTATATAAAATATCCGCATTTCATTAATAATTATTGAGTTATTTGATATAATTTATCAAACATCAAGCATTTAGATAAGTCCATGTAGATACTTAGGCTGATGTTGCTTCGTCATATCTCAATTGTCAGTTTTAGTTTCAACAATGGTGATTTTGTTATCAATAACAAAAAATGGCCTAGAGAATGAAAAGATTTCGAAGACAATGGCAATATTCAACTTCACTCATATTACCTTCAAGGGTGCTATTATTCAAAGGTAATATAGACAATCCAAATTTACTCTAACTTTTGATTTTCCCTTTCCTTACAAAGATTTATCTTTCAAAATACATTTTAACTTTTAAAAAAAATTCTAAAATTAAACCAACTGTCTCCTCTCCAGTATTCTTCTGAAGCCTACAAACAGCCAGAAAATCAATGAAATTCAGATATGGAGTGGACGATAAAATAATTCTCATCACATTTTATTGAACTTGACCATCAGTTTTATCGAATTTTCAAAAACATTTTTATTGATCTGAAAATATCAAAAGTTGTTCCACTAAAACCACAATAATTTTAAATATAAACCTAATAAGAATATATATTAGAGTTTTTAACATTTTCAACAGTCACATGCTGCACAAGCACAGCAAAATTATTACCCTATAGTATTTAAGAATCTTTAAACATTTACTATAAATTATGTACTGCTAGTCCTATTAATCTATTATATTTACTTTATAATTACTTCATATTATAACCTAATAAGAAAAATTGTATGGTCTATAAATCCTTCTAATAAATTTCGTAAATCTATTACTAATCAATATAACTCCAAAGAAGAACCTAATGGAAAATAAAATAGCCGATGCCTTTGGCACAAAAGATAAAAGTGAAGCGAGGCCAATGTCTTGGAACATAATAGATTCGTATAAAATTGCCCTATGAATATAAGCACTCGTTATTGGTCTACTCTATTATTTTCCTCATTATATAAATAGTTAACGTTCAGTCATGTAGAATTTATTAGGTTTCATGGATATTGGAGAAATAGTTGTTGAAGTATAAATATAATCTTTCATGTTAGTGTAGCTTAATTCGAATCTTTCTTAGCGTTTTAAAAAATTATTTTATTTTCTGCCTATATTAGATTCATATCAACTATAGTCAATTCAAAATAATACTGACACGGGAAACGTCGCAATGTTGCCGCATCTATTCTGAGTTTTAGTTTTAGTACATTTAGGCTTTAATATAGATAAAATAATTGAACAAATTTTATATTAAATAATTAATTTATTTTAACATTATAGTACATCAAATACGTTTATTATCGAACAACTTTTACAATTAATTTTACAGCCACATTTTTTCCACACTAGCATCGATAAGGTTCTAGACGCTTTTTTGTATGTAATGGTATTCCCCAAAGGCCTTATACACTTAATTAACAATTGTATGTCTGAGTACTTTACTTGCATTAGAGAGCATAGTTATGTTTTACACTTGTTTCTTTTGATGCAATATATCCTTGGGAAGTCATTGTGATATTACTATATTTCTCTTTAGTTTTCCCTGTTACTATGTGTAAACATCGTTCTTGATAAAACTGCATTTAATCACTGCATTCTCCTTAATGCATTTGCCATATCTGCAAAACAGTTGGTGTTATTTCTCTACTTATACATGTTAACCAAACGTTCATCTATATTCTGAAGAATAACACATATGCTCATAAAGCTTTCGCACTATAATACAATTCCGTACAATTAAAGTATATTAATTGTATACTGGCCTTTAGTGGTTTCCTCTTTCATCACCCTGTCTTGGTAATCAATGTCTTGTCAATTTCTTCTTTAATGTGTCTGATCGAGCTCATAAAAATCGAAGGTGTTATTTTCGACAATGCCTCTTTCCATCAATCCAGACTTTACATAATGCATTAATCCACTATGTTATGACGCATAATATTCATCTCTTTATGTTCTGAATTTTATATTCTGCATACAATAATTGATATTGTTAACAGTTTTGGTACAAACATTGTTGCAAGTTATCACACCTGTAGGTATTTAAACATAAAGTGTCCAAACGCTTAAATAATAGCAATCTTATAAGCCTATAACGTATAATACGGAAGGTATAAATTCCAGAAGCAATCGCTATAATCCACGAGAACTTATTAAATTATATGGCAGCGAAAACTCAAAAATAATAAAAAGGAAATCCGAAATTGTAATTTCCCTGAACGGTACTATTTGAGACCGTAATGAGATTTGCAATTTTCATTTCGAGCTACAAATGCGCGAGTTTCATAGCTAATAAAATTTGCCAGTAGTTTACGAGAAGAGCCGGATTTATTGCTATAGTGGTATTTAAAATTTTAATTTTCTTCCTCAACAGAATTCTTTGCTATACTATAATATACGGTAAAATAAAGTATTTGAAACGTTACGACACATATTCTGTTATTTCGCTATAACTCTTTCCAGTTTTACAATTTGCTGATGACAATTTTGGCTTATTTTATTTTTGTTCTAATCTGGTCAGAATATATATATATATATATATATATATATATATATATATATATATATATATATACTATTCTATTGTATTGTGTATATTTATTATAGTATATTATTTAAAAATAGTAATTCACGCATTAAAATATAATAAAATATTTATAGGGTATTGTTCCATTCCATAGAAAAATTTCATTTCTTTTTACAGATCCACAGAACATTCAAATATTGAAATAATTCTACTTCGTTTAAAACCAAATTGTAAATTGCATGTTATGTATTATAATTATAATAGTATTCAAGAATTATTTTTGCCTTTTCTTCCTTAAGATTAGTTCGTGAAGGAATTTATACATCTCCTTATATTACCGTTGGAAAATATAAGCACATATAAAATTAACTGCCCCAAGCAATTATCTCTGTCCTTCCTCTCTCACAATATATACATGAAAGGATTCGTACATCTTTATTTCCTAACACTGGAACTAATTTTCATTTCCACTCACAGATATTTAAATGCATTTACTTCTTCTATTATCACTTTTCAATTTTGATACTGATTTCTTCTGGCCCTTCCATCGGCAACACTCTTGTTTTGCTTTTATTCATTATCATTTCGTATTATTATCACACTGTATATGACATATATAACAATATTTTTCAATTTAACATATACGTTAAGTCCGTTTAGCTCATAACAAAGACACTTACGCGTTTTGTTACGTGTTAATCTATTTTGCAGTAACGTTTAGTGTTCCTCATCAGCTTAAATAGATAGCAAGAAACGCTTCGGGGATTAATAGGTGGAGTATAAGTAAGTTCTCCCTGTCATATATAGGTTCAAATTACACCATAAATACGAAGTATTAGTAAAATTATACAGTCGTTACCGAAAAGGGAACCCCAATCACCCGGGGATAACCGTAACGCCATCGTGTATGTCGTATAATGCTCGTAAACCGTGTGCTATAATCAGATTTCGTACGAATATTACATAGATCGTCGTTTTAGCAACAGCAAACTTGTAATCGTGTTTTGTTAAGTCTATGCCACTAATACAAGAAATATGTGTACTGTAATAAAATTTATACTAACGCAACATTAAAACACATAAGCTAGTGTTCATAAAAATATTCGGTTAAATAATATCATATATACAGGGAGGGCAATAAATATGTAGCCGATTTAAACTGGCAGAATAGGTATTTTGTTTGAAAATGATTAGAACTAAAAAAGATGAACTTCGTGTATCTACATGTTCAATAGCACAATGGGCATGGCGACTAATTCTAAAAAACTACTTTATGACAACTCTACTTATTTACTTTAAGTGGAATTAGTGTTACTTCTGTGCAGAAAGAATTTGAAGCAAGAAATTGGCGTTAAAATTAAAAAAAATTTAAAGTCTCGAAAAAAATTCCAGATCTGTGTGTGATGTGGTTGTTTTGATCTCCCTAGGCTTTGTATATTTACAAGCCTTTCTTATGCATTCTTGCAATGATTTGCATGTGTTAATTATACATTCCAATGTGTACGATAGCGTGCGGTTCCTTAGTGTAAACTATATATCGAAAAATTTTAATTCACTTTTTTATTTTAAATTTTTATTTAATTAAAATTTTTTAAATAAGTTGTATATTTTCGTTCAAAGACAAAACAAATTTAGACAAATGTGATTATATCTTGCAAAACGATAACCTATTGACATAGTAACTATCAACATCAGTAATTTATATATGTTTTTATAACATCTTTATTAGATACGCTTAGTACAATCTCAATTATAAATTCATTTATTACTACTTTCCATTTGTACTTGGATTCATTCACAAGCAAGACGAGTGCGAGAAAATACATTAATATGTATTCTTCAATTATAAAATGATGATAACTTATAGTTATAGTTTATACTAAAGGTATATACTTTATATAAGTTTGTATGGTTTGGTTCGCTTCAATCTCCTGACATCCTCAACGCTGTCCAGCAGTTGTATTGCTTCCACGATAGTATGATTTAGTAATCTTATTTCGTGTTTCACGGCGAAATCTTGGATAACTTCGAAAACTCATTTGATTTCCAGGTCGTCGTGCTGTTCTTCGTTGGTTACGTAGCGATAAGCATTGGTTATCAATCGAAGAACCTTGTTTTGACAGCGTTGGATGACTAGATGATTTGAATTTTTAGTGAAACCTCATATTTGTACCCTATAGGTCCAAATTGGCTTTATGACTGTGTGATAAATCAATTTTTTGATTTTTTTAAAGGAATTTTTAAAAATAACAGGTCAATTGAAAAGTCCCTCGCCTACCATAGTAAAATACATGCTTTTGGCAAAATTAGTTTTTTTTATTCAACATAATTCCCTTCAAGGGTGATAGACCAATTATAGTGACGCTTCAACTTTCGATACAATTTTTGTGGTACGATTTCTCCTTTGCTTCAAAATAGGCCTCAGTTTGGGCGATCGCCATTATTCCATTCGACGAAAATTTCTTTCCAGCGAGCATTCTTTTGAGGTCTGAGAACAAGAAATAGTCGCTGGAAGCCTAATCCGGAGAATACGGTGGGTAAGGAAGCAATTCGAAGTCCAATTCATGGATATTTGGCACGCTGAATTGTCTTGGTGAAGCAGCACATTCTTTTTCTTCAAATGCGGACGTATTTCGTTGATTGTATTTCCTTTTCCAAGGTAGTCAATGAAAATTATTCCATACGTATCCCAAAATACAGACGCCATAACGTTGCCAGCCGACTGTTGGGTTTTCCCACGCTTTGGAGCGGGTTCATCGTGTGCAGTCCTCTCGGATGACTGTCAATTGGACTTAGGAGTGAAATGATGGAGCCATGTTTCATCCATTGCACATATCGATGGAAAAACAGGGGTTTATTACGCTTGATTATCTTCAAACACTGCTCCGAATCATTAACTCGTCGTTGTTTTTGGTTAAAAGTGAGCTCGCGCGGCACCTACTTTGCACAGAGCTTTCTCATACCCAAATATTCGTGAATGATATGATATACGCATTCAGTTGATATCTTTAGAATGTCTGCTATTTCATTCAGTTTCAAGTTACGGTCATTCAAAATCATTTTGTGGATTTTTTAATGTTTTCGTTGGTAACAAACTCTTTTGGGCATCCGCTACGTTCGCCGTCTTCGGTGTTAATTTCACCACATCTATACTTAGCATACCAATCCTTGATGGTTGATTTTCCTGGGGCAGTGTCCGGAGACTTGGCATAAAACTAAGTTTTTGCTTCAACTGTATTGTTTCCCTTCAATAAGTCATATTTTATCAACAACTAGTAATCCGACAGCTGTCAAATTAATACACGCATCCTTTGAGGATTAGGGCTAACTAAAAAACATATGGATTTCCTTCTAGTAGCGCCGTCTATGTGTTAGGCCGCGGACTTAAAATTTGAGTAAATATGACATATTTATAAGAATATTTCAAACCATACCGAATTGTTGTGTAAATATAGAACAACTTCAGTAAATTTGCTTGGTATTGAGTCAGTAATTATGAAATAGAGGGTCGGTTGTGTGTATCTCGGTTGGAACTACCCTGGCAATTTGCCATATCATTCCGAAATAATTATCTTATACGTTAATATATCAGTTAGGAATGAGTTTCATGAATATACGAAATTGATACAGGCATTTAATTAAGTTTATTTTATGATTTGTTCTACTTAAGTTAAATTATATATATATATATATATATATATATATATATATATATATATATATATATATATATATATATATATATACAATTCTACACTGTTCTACACTGTAGGATAACCAATAGGACGAATATCACAGCTACTTATTTTATCCAAATTGCTCTAGAAGTTGCATTTAAAAGGCATCAAACTGATTATTGAAAAGATTTTGGCTCCAACTCACTAATTTAGATTTAAGTATATAATTATAGCATATGTTATAATGTGAGTTAGGAATTACTATCATAAATATGTGAAATTGATTTAGGCTTTTAATTTTTTTTCATTTTATGTTGTATTTTATTTAAATGAAATTTAAAAAAACTAACAATATTATTATAATTATAAATAATTTTTAAATATTTGTGGAAATAATTTAGAACAATTTTAGCAATTTTTGTAGGAGGTGTTTAAAAAATGCATCCGAATTTTAAACACTATTACATTAATATCTGATATATCCGAAGAAAAATAAGGAAATAAAAACCCAGTGTTCTATAGAAAAAAAATTAAGAGGCAGAAGCCGAAAACCTATTAAAATTATTCCACGTTAAAATTTATTTGAAGAATTTCTAGAATACACAGATAGTTTGTGGCTCAGAGGACAGAAAACTCTTAGGAATATATCTTTCTATATACCAGTTGCAGTATTTTCTGGAAGGAAGAGACACCATAATAAGAACAGACCACAAATCATATATGAATTCAAACAAAAAAGTGGGAAAACATCTCCATGGCAGCAGCGGTATATGAATATATTCACAACATAAATCAAACACTGTCGTGAATATGCAAATTTTATAGCTAATGTATTGTGAAGGTTTCAAAAAATTTAAATAATCGACAATGATAAGGTAGCAGTTGCTCAAAAAAACTCCATCTTTTGATGCGGATGCCAGCTTGTTATAGGCTATATTGAAATTTTAAATATCCTCAATGAAATAAATTTCATAGGAATGCAGACAATAAAAAATTATTCACTATTTTCCAGAAACGATGAGAGAATCGTTCATCAAAGTTGCTAAAATCTGCCATACTAACACTGAAGTATAATTTACTGATAAAAACTGCAATACTATTTCGTATACCCAATATTTTCATAATCATCATATACCATATTGTTGTACAGCTTGCACGAGAGAACTCCCCATCCTGGTAAGCATTTTTTTTTCGCTTAAACCCTGTTTTTGCATTCACTAAGCCGAGAATTTACTTAACTCGTTTTACAGAGGGTTCTAATGAGCCTGTCACTAATTATCCCTTCTTTCGACGGGAAAAACACAATAACCCGTAACTCATTTTACAGGACGCAAGTTTTTGTCGTTATTTTGCTTTTTTACTATTTTCACCAGTGGCGTCCTAACATTTTCTTTTTTGTAACGTATTATTAATTATTTTTTTAATTTAAAAAGCTCATGGCATATATATTACTAATATTTTTCTTGCAATTCAATGCTTAATATTTTTTTCTTAAAATTTTTCTTGTAAGTCCAGATCTGAGAGTTTAGACACAGACTTAATTGACTTTTGACTAATGGGCTTCCACTAATGTACTTCCACTAATATAATTTTGAAACATAGTGTAACTACAGTAACTCGAAGGGTTTTTGTCTCTTCAACCTCTTGGTAAGACCATTGTTGTCAAGTGCTTGTAGTACTTCGACTCAACTAAAACCGTTTAACTTCTTCACTAAACCTTGGTAACCTTTGACGATATCATCATTTCTAGTACAGCATATGTGATAGCAATGCCACGAAAACTCTCTGTTGGTAGATTTGTATCATATTGTTATTGTTTTTCTTTGTCAACATACCTCATACTTGTAAACCATAGGTCCACACTAGCTTCAACATTTAACAATTGAGATTGTCAGCTAAACAACCACCTTATTTTACAGAACCTTGCACGAAGTTCTGCCTGTTTCTTTTTAATATGATCTTCTACTTAAGCAAATTATTTATATTCATACTCAAGTGTATATTTTATTATTTGTGTAAGTTTCTCTTATTTGCTATTGAACTTATTAGTAGATGAATGTGCTAAACTATACAGAAAAAACTAACAAACAAACATTAACGTTAGCTTGAGTTACAATATTTATTATGCCGTGAAGTTGTCAAAATAATAGAAATTAGTGGTCTAATGTAAGGCAGCATAAATCTATACATCCGTGATGTTCATTGGTAAATAAGTATCATTATATAAATATAAAATTAATATATATGAATATTAAAGCATAATAAATAGACAGAAAGAAATTTGAGGAGATATCAATATACAGTATTAATTAATACACGTGAAAGGTATCACATAGATATCAAAAAGAAAACAGGCGAGCACAAATTGATATTAAATTAAATATAATTCAAAAAGTATTTTCTTTCATGCAGTAAACTAAAGTAAGGTATATATAGTTTTCCTTTTATTGATATATTATAGAAAAATAAAAAAAACTTCAAAAAAATTCTCAGGAGTAACATTTTTGGAGTCTTTGGAAAGAAATATTATAAAATAAAAAGTAACTAAACACCTTCGTGTGAAATATGCGAAATCCTATAATACATAATAATTTTTTAAGTTTCATTTAGCCCTAACTTTTTGTTTTTCATTTTTTAAGATTTTATATTGTACGTTATGTAAATGATATTTATTCTGAGACCAAAACCAAAATACAGCTTATTTTAGTTATCTTTAGCAGAATGTTGTTATAAAATAAAAAGCAGAGATATTTATCTAAGACGGAAATTATATTTTATTGTTTATTATATGTACAATATTTTATTAGGAAAGAAGTGAACTCTTTTAAAAATATTTTGTAAGAATCTATCTATCTACTCTATCTATTTTCTGCTTCCTCTCAAGTACACGCCTCTGTTGGGTCATTATTATAAGGTGTGTTTGTTTGCTTCTTAAACACACAACCTAAGAAGCAGAGAACAACTTGTTGGCTCCCAGCCAGATTTAAGTGGGCTAGCCAGTGTATTAGACAAATCCATAAAATTTATTGATTAGAAAGAAGGAGAGAGAGAGAGAGATAAAGACAGAACAGTGTAGGTCATGCATTACCAACAGCTGATATGTCTGCATAGTTTTATAACATGGGCAGTAAAATATATTAAAACAAACTATCAATTTTAAAAAGAACGGTTAGTGACATGGACAAGCGAAAAATTAAATGTTACATAGACGTTATAATAAAATTAAATATAATAATTATTAGTTCTATACTAAAAAGAAACTGAAACAAACAGTAAAAATTAGTAATTTATTTAATCTTGGTCGTTATTTCATGTTAATAATTTTAAACACGAATGTTCGAGCTTCAAGGAAAGGGAGTTTCTTATGATGGGAGTCATGGATTTCCTTATGCATCTAATTCGTGTATAATATGTAAAATATCATCAAATAATAATGGGATTTTTTAAGGAACACAAGGGATTACTTAAAATTTGTTTGTCTAAGTTAATTTGATTTTAATTTCCTCATCTCAACTTAAAATCTTCTAGAAGCAGTATTTTGGGTCTGCAGAAGAAATCAGTATAAATATAATAATATACTAACAATAAATATAAAGAATGTTTGATGAAAAAGTGACGAAAATGTTCCCCAAGAAGAAAACAATCATGGTTAAAAAATTAGGTACCAGTTCCACAATTCCATACTTACCAGTAACTTCATGAGTTGCGAATTGGCATAATTAACATCTCCGTCATACTTAACTTAACTCAAATGTTAAATTCAATGGTATTAGCATTTTTTTACATAAAGTAACAGTTTTGCATTCAGTACATATTAAGTGTTGTGCAAGTGCCAGTAACTGTATTGTCAAAATTTAAAGATATCTGCTGCCGACACCCTCAAAAACTTTTATCAACTAATGCTGAATCTGCTGCCTCATCCTAATTACCCACTTTCGATTCAGTTATTTTAAACTGGTGATTTTGACGACAATGACAAATAACGTCCTGGATGAACAACAAAGTTCGAAGGTAGGCAATTGGCAAAACACAGCTCAAACCCTAAAGAAACTTTAGTCAGCTTTCCAGTTGTGTAATAGCGCTGGGAACTATCAACTGAAAACGACTATCGACTGTTTAGTAATTGACTACTTTTTACTATCGACTGTTTCAGTCACTCTTCTTGTTTCAACTGATTTTACTACTTTTTACCAGTGACTGTTTCAGTCGCTATTTTCGGTCCGACTGATTTTGTTACTATTTACTATTGACTGTTCAGTCGTATACTTTTAGTTACCATTTTTCGTTCTAGCCGATACCTTGACAAAAATGGAACCAATTTATGCCATTATTACATATAGATTTATATGTAATATATATAGTTTTTTTTGTAGTTTGCTTGTAAATAACTATATATGGTATATTAACATAGCAGCATTTTTAAACGATATTTTTCAAGACTGTTAATTGTTCAACTGTTTCAAGAATGACGGTTTTTAGCCCTATAATAGGGTAAAAATATTAAAATTGTGAATGATAAAAAGTAAAATATTTTTGACTGTTTTTTTTGGCAATAATTGGTAATATTTCGATTACTCTCTCGATTTTTGTTAAAAAATTATTCCGTTCAACAATAAATAAATCATTTATTATTAGCATTTATTTAATTATTTAAAAAAGTTCTAGTAGTTATTGTGCGATCATTTTTAATTATATCATGGAATAGTTTTTCCTATGATTAGGTAAATGTTTAATTTTTATTTAGTATTTTTGGTTATTGTACATCTTTAGTTTTTAGGTTTTATTTAAGTTATGTTGTATTGTCTATATTTATTATAGTATATTATTTAAAAATATCAACAAACATATTAGAACACGATAAAATATGTGTGAGGAATTATTCCTCTCCATAGAAACATTCCATTCCTTTTTACAGATCTACAGGACATTCAAATATAAAAGTAATTCTACTTCGCTTAAAACGAAATTATTAATTGCATGTTAATAGTGTTCAGTAACTACTTTTTTCCTTTTCTTTTTTAAAGTTAGTACGTGAAGGAATATCTACATCTCCGTCTCGCTTATTCTATCGTTGGAAAATATAAGTACATATAAAATTAACTGCTCCAAGCAATTATATCCGTCTTTCCTCTTTTACAATTTATATACAGTAAGGATTCGTACATCTTGGTCTGACATCACGAATTGAAAGAAACAGTCGAACCTTGCATTTGACAGAAAGTAGAAATAACCTGTTTTCTGACTATCGACATTTTCGACTGTATTGCGACTACCGACTGTTTCCAGTCGATAGTTCCCAACGCTAGTAATAATATATAACCAAATGTTCACGTACCCTGGGAAAAATACGTAAAAATTCAACTATTTCAATGTCGCAGTTTATAAAAAAGGAGTTGCTAGAAATTCCAACTACAACACATGAGAGTTTACTCTAGGCAAGCCATTTACATCGACACAGAACCGCAGTATTTATAGTCATGAAGTCTAGCTATGTGTATGGTGGGAACAGCAAGGTGTAGTGTATTATCATCTGCTAAAATCTAACACAGATGTTACAACGAGTATCTATAGATGTTAACTTCAAAAATTGAAAGACGAATTGTTACAAAAAAAGAGCAGTAATCAAAGCAAAAATATTAGATGCAAAGTTATTGTCTTTTATAATATCACAAAGCTTGGTCAAAATTTATATTTGCAATTGTTTGAAATTTGTGATTATCCTAGGCAAGAGTGTAAAATCCAACAAGGAAAATGATCCCAGTCACGCCAGTAACCAGGCTGGGTAAGACTGAATGTCTTCTAGGATGTTTTCTAAAGTTGGTTACTCGCCAGTCGGTAGGCTTAATGCTGACGACCAAGGTTCGGAGTCCACGTTAAACTGTAGGTCCAATCCCGATAAACCCATAGTTGGTAAAAGGAGACTTTAAAATATATAAAAAATATATTAATAAAAACAAAAAAAAACTGGTATAAGTATTTTAAAATTATTTAACCGTAATACATTTTTTCGTATTTAATACATATTCAATACAATTCATATGAATACATTTTGCTGGAATATCTTGAATGTCTCCGAGAAATTATCAAATGGATCTGCCAGATGACAATCCAATATTCTTCCAATATTTGAACGAATTATACTCACTTCATTTTAAAACTCGACAAATTCTCCCGAAACATTTATCCTTTCCGGGAGGTGTAATGCGACGAAAGCTCTCCCCAATGGATCCTCGTAATTAGAGAAGCTTATGTCAGACATCTGTTCAACACCAGCTTAAGGGCGAGTTTTTACATAGCGCCCGTTCTTAATTGGACAGTTAGTTATTTTGCGGAATGATTTAGAATTGTTATTCTTTCGGACGTTAAAAGAAGTAAACTAATTATCTTTTGTGTATATAAAAATAAATTTATTATGTGCGTGCAGTAGACTGTCGTTAATGTGAACTAATTCAAAACCAAGTATTCACATAATCGAAAGGTTGGAGTTGAGAAACCTTATTTAAGTAAATTTAAGTAAATAACAAACGAGCAAATATTTCATGCAGTTTCATTTTTTGTAGTTGGTTAAAAAAATAATACCGCTGTTGAAATATTTGCTCTATATATATATTTATATACATATATATATATATATATATATATATATATATATATATATATATATATATATATATATATATATATATATATATATACATAATCATATAACTTGGTACAATGTTATTGCTGAACTGATGCGACGAAAAACTGGAAGTAGTTCAATGTAAAAGCCATTCAGTTTGCTTCTTAAGCAATAACCTAATATCATATGAGAAACCGTAGAAACATTGTGGGCAACTGTTTCTATGGTGTAATAGTTAGAAAGTTAAGCTCACACGCAAAGGTCGTGGGTTCGATTCTCAACAGGGCACAAACTTTTTTTGATCAAGTTTGATTGGAATATTTATCAAATTACCTACGATAGGTACCGGACCCCAAGGCCTGAAACTTTTTTTATTTTCAATCACTGAGCCTAAACAACAAACAAAATTAAACTACGAACAAAACAGTGATCAATTGGTAGCAGTTAAAATACTCTGGTAAATATTGTAGGTTTAGGTATGATATCACACACATCATATAGGATAGATGAAAGTAGAAATATTCGGTGGAGTTAGGTAAATTAGGTTATGTTCTGATCTATTGGTTGGAATAGTGGAGCTACATTCGATGGCAGATACATGATAAAAATTAACTCATTTTCGCTTCTCAGATGTTGTTCTGAAGGATACCTACGTGAACTATCTAACACTCACTAACAATTTTAATAAGTTTTCTGATTCATGGCCCTTCTTTTGTTGTGCCCTTCTGTTCCATGTAAAATATGTGTTTCGAAACGCTGAATACTATAGATTATTGGATTTAATGCTCCATATTTTTGCCAACTGTGTCACTTCCGTACCTAGAGCAACTTTGTTTATAATTCTCACATATTTACTTCATTTCAAAACTATATGTATAATATTTCGTATTAAAAAAATTCGAAATGAAAATTATGGCACTTTTATTTCGAAAATAATTTTTGGAACATATTCACTAAAAGAAAAGTTACTGACTGGAAATATAATACATCAACCATATAAAAAACTATTGTCTTCAACTTGTATACCTTACTATAAAATTAACTTAATTAACTTTGATTCGCATAAATCAACAACATTTGAGTTGTTTGATTAAGAGCATTCCACTTCATATTCAAATTTAAAGCAACTTCCAATAGTGTCACCTGTTTCAAAGCCTCAGATATATTGTCAAGACCCATTGATAGGAAGATAGATAATTGAAATTTTCGGTAGTATAGTTTGGTCTGGTATGTTCTCTAACAATATCAACTCTAAGTATGTTCGGGTGCATAGGTTGGACTAATGGATTTACCTTTCGGTAACAGATACCTGATAAAATTAACCTATACTCACTACTCTTTGCTGTTCTGTAGGATGAGATGCAACTAGCAGCAAGCAATAGCATCAAGCGGAAAAAGGGCCGCATTTGAAGAAAAAGAAGTGCTCTATCACCAAGACAATGCACTGTGTCACAAGTCAGTGAAAACGAGGGCAAAAATCCATGAATTGGGCTTCCAATTGCTTTCTCATCCACCGTATTCTCCAGATCTGGCCCCAGCGGCTATTTCCTGTTCGCAAATCACAAAATAATGCTCGCTGGGAAGAAATTTTCATCGAATGAAGAGGTGATCGCCGAAACTCAGGCCTATTTAGAAGCAAAGGACAAATCGTAGAACAGAAATGGTATCGAAAATTTGGAGGGCCGCTATAATCAGTGTATCACCCATGTAGGGAATTATGTTGAATAAAAAATAATAATTTTGCCAAAAAATGTATTTAACTATGGTATGCCGAGGACTTTTCAATTCCCCTGCAATCAGACTATCATCAAACATCTTACCTGGTCAGCATAGTAGCATAACCTCAACACAGTTAAACCGTTATGGAGAACTTTAGAACATAGAGCCAGGTGCAAATTTCCATCTCTAACGTCATTAAAGCATTTAATGGATGGTTTGGTACTAGAATGGGATATTTCATTTGAAACTTTTCAGATATTTTGTAGTCTATTTCGCACCGACATGGTGACTCAACACTTTATTAACAAATAAATATTGTGTATATGACAGGTTTTTATATAATATTGAATATCTCCTGTATAATTAACTCAATTTTAGTACTAAAGAAATATATTACAAGATAAAATACAGTTTTCATTGCTTCCCTAGCGTGTTTATACTTGTTTAATAAATTATTCAATCACTAGTTCGTCGAAAAAACATCGAGGTACACCTGTAACGAAATTAGTGCCTCGCATGCCTTCATTCCTGTCGCCCTCGACATCAATTAACGTGGCAGTCCACTTAGTTCATACCCAGACCGGTGCAATATACAAGGGACATAAACTGAACGACGAGGCACACCAAAAGAAGCCGTAAAACCGCCATCCCGTCCCCCCAGACGTATCAGAAAAAGAACGCCTTACGACGAACACAGCAAACAGTCGTTCGGGGACCTTCCGAGGCTTGTTGCGACGCGGTCCTTTGTTTTTACGTTGGACGGGATCGATAGGGCACCACTAGGGTACGGTGGAGCGGATTGCATGACTGAAACCATTATATTCCGGCCGGTGAATTATTTAAAAATAGATTGGGACTGTCTCCGAACCGAAAATCGAAAGATAGAAACGACCTCGGGACGTAATATTGCTAATGGTTTCAAACAAATGCTACTAATTGAAAGGAAAAGTAATTCAAATTACTCCATGTTCATTCCATTTTTTAGTGTAATATAAGTAAAAAAATATATAAATAATATTAGAGCAATAAAATATTTTCAACAAAAAAATACAACCGACTTCAAAAAATAAATAAGGAACACACTAAAAATTGAAAAAAAAACAAACTTGGATTTTTAATTCAAAAAAAGACATTTTTAAACAAAATATGTACATAATTGTAATAACTAAATAAAAATAATCAAAAAAATGGAATGAACATGGAGTAATACAAATTACTCCATGTTCATTCCATTTTTTAGTGTAATATAAGTAAAAAAAAACTATAAATAATATTAGAGCAATAAAATATTTTCAACAAAATAATACAACCGACTTCAAAAAATAAATAAGGAACACACTGAAAATTGGAAAAAAAATCAAACTTGGATTTTTAATACAAAAAAAGACATTTTTAAATAAAATATGTACATAATTGTAATAACTAAATAAAAATAATCAAAAAAATGGAATGAACATGGAGTAATACAAATTACTCCATGTTCATTCCATTTTTTAGTGAAATATAAGTAAAAAAAAAGCTATAAATAATATTAGAGCAATAAAATATATTCAACAAAAAAATACAACCGACTTCAAAAAATACATAAGGAACACACTAAAAATTGGAAAAAAAATCTCAAACTTGGATTTTTAATACAAAAAAAGACATTTTTAAATAAAATACGTACATAATTGTAATAACTAAATAAAAATATTCAAAAACCTTATTATACCTATACAAATATGTACTATACATATTTTATATTCTTCTATATACATAAAATTTAGCTTAATACCTACCTAAACCTAATTATCTATTTACAATATTATTTCAACTGCTATGAACTGATGACTTTGAAGTTAGTACCGAGCAAGAAGTTAGATGTGTTTTGTTCTTAATTTAATTTTTTGTATATGTCACAAAATAATAATATTGTTTTTGTATAGTGTTGTAAAATTTGTTCTGTAATATTTTTAGATAGTCCTCAACATTGACATGATGTTCAAAAATGTTAGAGTCATATATAACTAAGCGATACTTCGGAGTCGAACCAGAAGATTCTAAACCTGAGGAAAACACGAGAAGCTGTATTACACAGAAATGTACTGGAAATAGTCCTTTAGCTGCTGTACACTGGGGTCTTGCCTACATTCAATGAAAATCTTGTTGATGCATTTGATCATGGCTTGATTGATGGCTACTTCGTAGGCGCGGTGGTCAAGGCGAAAGGACGATCCTCCTACTGTTGCGTTACTCGCGCGTGCCAATCCTGCTAAGGCATGGATGTTTATGATTGTAATTGTAAATTTATTTATAGAAAACAGTTGAAAATCCGACAATAAATAACCATCCCAATCACGCCAGTTACCAGGCTGAGTAAGACCGGATGTCTTTTGGGATAGTTCCTAAGTTGGTCCTACCGAGGAGTGTGGTTTAGAGCCCACGTTAGACTGTGGACCGTGGAAATAAATCAGTGCATATTGATTTCACCACTAAAAGAATCAGACACAAGCCACTATATGCATATCAACAAATAGTTCCGTGTAGAAATACAGCCAAATATTGTGGCATGACCCTTCATGAAACGTGAAAAATAAAAATTGTTAGCCCCGTCAGTATATAATAACCTTTTACTTCACGAATAAGTCTTGAAACCTGTATGGACTTCTGTTGTACAACTCTCGAATTGTACCAATCAAACCAATAAAAAGATTTCAAAACAAGGTACTGCGGGTTATTGTTGATGTGCCATGGTGAATTCGTAATAGCAATCTGCATAAGGACTTAAAGAGAGAAACTGCCGATAAGGTGATCAGGAACTACGACCAAAGACATGAACTGAGGCTCCATCAACGTATCGATGTTGAGGTCCAGATCCTAGATAATGGTAGCTTAGTCAAAATAGTATAGAGAATAAAACTATTGGTTGATCTATTTCAGTGGAGTTATTAGTAAAACTCAGTGCACATTAACAATGCCAGTGACATAGATGTTAATGTCAACGCCTCTGTGATATTATTTAATAATTTTAAAAGATCGTAAATTAGAATAAAACAAATAGCTTTTTGGCGTTAATTTACTAGATCGCTATAATAAATCATAAAATAAAAAGTCACTTCATGTTGGTGTATTGTTCCTTTTACTATACCTTCCATTTTATTCTTGAAGTTAGCATTCTCTGTAACCTCATTTAGTTTAAATTATTTTTTTATTCATAAAATAAATCTAAATAAATTATATTTTTCTTTCTCTTTCATTACATTTAAATTAATCTACAAATGGCGATTAGAATGATTGTCCAATAAGCGGTGGATAGTACAACTGTTGTAGCCAGTCTATTTCTTGAATAAAAATTACAATGATTAGCTCCGAAAATATTATACGGAGCAATCCCTAAAAGCGCAACGTAAAGAGATACCATTTGCTAAATAAGTTGCAATTGAATGACAATCCTTCCGAGGAGCAAAATGATATCTTTCTAAATATAAAACAATACGGTGAAATATGTTGTACATTATTATCTTTTGAGATATATTCATTTTCACGAATTTTTTTTTAACCAATTATTTTTTACCGGCTTCCGTCAGCGCCAAACGCGCGAAAAACAAATTAAAAAATTATAAATATTTTGATGTAAACCAATTTATAACATTTTATATAAAACACTTAAGTATTATTTATTTAAGTTCGAGTCATTAAATTTTCAAATAATTCTTTTAGAACTTATTTTTCAGAAATAGAATATATTTAAATAAATGTAAATTCTTCAGCAAAGGATACTTTACAGGTCTGAATTTGAAAATATAGATCCTAATTTAATAATTCCTCCAGAAATGCCCAAAATGATGTCACCTGTTATGAATGTTTCAAAATTAATTTACAATCATGCTAGCATGATAGTCCTGGCATTTATATAACTGTTTCACTCGATTTTTGGATGGAAAATGTAATGATGAGCTAAAATATATATACTATAATCATATACCAACATATGTCAGGCCAGAATAGTTGAATAATAAGGAATTATAACTATATAGGACATTCTTTGACATTGATAACTTCGAAAATATTGATGATTAACACTTAAGTAATGCATAATTCAAGTACATTTTTAGTTATTATAATATGTATTAACAATAAGATATTTGATATCGTACATCAACAAATTTGTCTTCACTTAAAACCTAATTATTTTTCTTATTACTATTCTAGAAGCGTAAATATCTTTAAAAGTATTTTGACATCCCAAGAGATTTGCACAAAATTGTAATTAACATTACATTTAAATGTATTTAACCTAGATCATTGTATACAATTATACACACGCACAAAAAATTGATTGCCGAATTTAGATCAATCAACTCGTTTTGAATACAACAAAAAGTGTCAGAACACTATAATTTATTGCTGTTACAATTTATGTTATAATATATCAATTAACTAAAAAGGTAAATAACGCAGCTGAACTACACAAAATTGAATATAAATGCATAGTAAATGTATGGAAATTGATAAATATTTGTTTTACTCCCAATAATCATTTTATATGCATAAGGAAATTGGTATATTTCAATATATACATATTTTCAATTTAGGAAAATCTTGCATAAACGTTACAAAATAAATAAATACAAAAATATATTACAAATATTGCTAGCAATTTAATTTAATATCCATTTTAGACCATATTCTTGTTGGAATATACAGCTTAAAATAGAGTGCGCTTATTTTAAAACCATAAATTCGCAATTTGGTAATTGAGATTATGTGGCAGAATGTTCATTTTTTTTATAAAAAAATACAATTAAAGTTTGAAATCAAAACCTTTATTAACAACTAATAGTCACAAATATTTCCATCTTCAGTCACGGTCCAGTACTGTATCTTCCGTATACGGCCGATCTGCCCACCATAAAAATAACCACTGTGGCAACATATGCAGACGACACAGCAGTCTTAGCATCCCATGAAGATGCAATCACAGCATCAATAAACCTACAGACCCACCTGGATCAAATACAATTATGGTTGAAGACATGGCGCATTAAAGACAATAAAACAAAATCCAGGGGTGATACCTGGCGGATAATAATTGATAAATAAGCTCAAAATTGATTTAAAAACTTCATGCGCTTGAGTTTCTTTGTTGAAAGTTTGATTTGTTCTAATTAACATCTTGCTATATTTTGTTTGCAATGCTAGGATATTTTATACCATAACTTATTAAATAAATTAATTATTCCAAAACTGATTCATGATAATATTTAATATTTTTTCTTGTGACATAAAAATTAATAGAGTAATACGTCTAATGGATTGAAAAAGTACATTACTGAAAGCAAAAGTGTTTCGGTAATAGCATCACGTAGCCCCGCTTGAGAACAAAATCGAAAGTCCTACAAGGAATACACAATGAGCTTGAAATTCCTCAGCGAATTTTGTAGAGATATCACATATACTGAGACTAGGTCAGGTACGTTTATTTTACGACTTACCTCATTTGGCATGCTGGCCTTATTTTTTCATATAGAAAACCGCAGATAAAAATCAAATCATTCAAAAGTGATCAGAAAGTAGTTTGGGCAAATATATACAGGCTATTCCAGAACTTTAGTGTACATACAGGTTATTTCGATAAGATTTTATTTTAGTGACATTAACCTCAAAACTGCACAAGTGGCGTTTTGTTAAAATAACCGAATTGTAGACTTATCATTTTTTGTAAATGTCGAGTCTTATGCATCTAAACGTGCCATCGCGGCTCGCGTTACCTTCCTAATTTCATAAAAATAAAAATCCAATAAAACTCTTAACCTGTTGGTGGGGACTTACGATGAGGATACATCAACCATAACAACATGTGAACCATATTTTCAACAATTAAAATGTGGTCATTTGAATGTTCAAGACAAATTGTGAACGATTACAAGCGAAGAATGACCCAACCGATGGAAAAATGGGTACCACAAGAATTAACTGACAGGAAAATGAAAATTCGAAAAATCGGGTGTGAAGTGATGCTTCAAAGGTATGAAAGAAAGTTATTTCTTTGTGAAATTGTAACCAATGATGGGAGATTGATTAGCTACAAAAATCTGTATTGAAAAAATGCATGATCATCGCCAGGCGAAGCCTGCCCATAGACTCTGCCCTGTATAGACCATGCTCTGTTTTTCGTGGGTCCAGGTCAGTATCGTTAAGGCTTATTGGTATATGGTTTCTCAAATTGTTGTCGTAGTTAACAGGGGAACACACATTTGAATTCGGATATGTTCATGTCAAATAAAATGAATGTTTGCATGATTCCATTGCATTAGTTGACTTGAATCTACCTCAATAACATTAGTTGAAAGCAACAGGCTATGAAGTAATATGAAGAAAATACTTTTGCGCAGATTCATAAGAGAGACAAGAAGTTATTTTTCTTTGAAATTCTGGGATTATTACTATAACATGTTGAAATAATAAATTGGGTATAAAAATTCGGGAGACAAGAAATGATTAAGAGAATAATCATTTAACAAACACACTTTATGCCTATTAAGGAATTCAACTTCAAATTACTGCAGCATTCACTGCGTTATTATCTGGACATAGACTCTTTAATTTAAGACAGATCTGATCTCTCAATGATTGGCGAATAAAAAAACTTGTCAAACAACTATAATACAGTTTATATGGGACCGACACGGATATTGGATATGCAAAGTTATGAATGTAACGCCTGCAGATGTGACGTAAGTGATTGGTTTAAAATGTAATAATTTATTTTACATTGCTACCAAATGAGAACAAGTTTTATTATCTTATAAAGCAGTCGTTAATATCGCTTATTAAACTAATAGTATGTAAAACATTCATGATTATACCTACCTTTACCTGGAGACTAAATATTGACCTTTAATGTTCTTTAACATTGAAAAAATTCTTACACGTGCCAAGGCAAACTTACTGGAATTTGTAGTACGCGCACTTTAAAGGCTATTAATTTATCAATGAAAATAAGTAAATGAGGAAATTAGGATACACTATTTAAACTCTATTATTAGATAAAGAAATCCCTGAATACTCTTTAAAAGTGTTAACGTTGGATATAAGGTCTGAAGATGGTTAATATTGTATGGACATATATAAAAGTACACAAGATCTGTACATTTCATATCATAATGATATAGCACGTTCAATAAACGTTGAAATGGCAAATGGTAGGTCTGTAGTAAGATCACTCATTTCATCCTGACTTAGTCTGTGTTAATAGCAATATTTTATCAGCAGTTGCTGTTATGCTAATTTCTACGTTATATATTATGTTTTGCAAGGCCTCACGTTAAGAGCAACAAAAATTATACTTCACTTTTTCTTTCCGATTGTCCTTTGTTTCCTTTGTCTTACCACTTATTCTGATCTGTATTTGTAAAAAAATAATGTTAATCTAAATAATATTTTTAATAGACGCAACATGTAGCCACAACATTCCATTTAGAAGTTATGTACCATCTCCAACAGATATAACATACATGCCTAGAAATCAGCTTAACATGGAAATTAACAAACATATAAATTTGTATAATAATAAATGTGTATAATAAACATTTGGTTATATTTGCACCTGATGTATTTCACTCCCTTACAGGAAGAAAAATCTGACTGCTATATTTGCAAACAGAAACAATAGATCAATAGTAGCATATTTGTATAAACTTCATATTATAAAAATTGGAGAACCAATACCTTAATTTACTTGGTACTTAAACAGCTAAAACATTTTCAATAAATTCTCATATATGTTATGTAGCAAGGTAGTGTACTGGGTCCAGTACTGTATCTCTTGTATACGGCCGATCTGCCCACCATAAAAATAAGTACTGTGGCAACATACGCAGACGACATAGCAATCTTAACATCTCATGAAGATCTAGTCACAGCATCAATATACCTACAGACCCACCTGGAGAAATACAATTATGGTTGAAAACATGGCGCATTAAAGCCAATGAATCAAAATCCACCCATGTAGCGTTTACCCTGCGTAAAGAACATGTCCATCATACGTTAAGTTACAAATAAGTTAATTCCAATAAAACGAAACACGCCCAAATCGAGCAACCAGAAATATCCGTCAAATCGGTGACACATAATATACATAATGAAATATCATAGGCTTCGGTTGTACGTAAACTTGGTAGGGCTGTACTGCAAAATGACGATAGAGCAATTTTAAAGCAAATGTCCTTACGTTTGTATCTGAAATGATAACATATAAACTGAGTGAGTTATTTTATGAAGTGTTGTTTAAGATTCTGTGTTACTTGTAGATATTCCCGTATTGCTAGATATGTTAAAGAGTCATGGTAGTTATTATTTAACAATTAAGTAGAGTATGATCATGTAAAGTTACATTTAACATTATTTGTAGGGACAAAAAAATGTGTTCGTTTTATCCCATGGTATATTCAGCTGTGAAAGACAAACACGGTTTTTTTAAATTGTCTACCTCAAGTCTTTGAAAATTAAGTTGCAATGTAATATATCACACACTTTCAACTTCACATTATAACAAGTGGTTGAAATCATATACTGTATAATATATTTTTTTATTTATAGGAGGGAAAAACTTAAAATAAAACTATTGTCAATTCCTTCAGATAAAATTAACAACTTGAAGTTCTGCATATATTTTCTGGGTTGTTTCGTAAAACGCGTCAGTTATTTGGGTTTGCCTTGATTTATAAAATATGTAAGAATTTCTTTCATGGTCACCGATATTGAATACAAAACCTATATATAACCCAACACTTCAACTGTTTTAGGTTTTAGGTGACATACACAACAATTTTATTATTATAACAATTAGATTTACTATAATGTTAAAGTAAATTATATTTCATAATAATTTTGTTTAATTATTTTATTTAGATTAGAATTTTTTTGTATGTTAAAGCCAAACTGAACTAAAATTCAGAGTTAATTCGGCAACATTGCAATATTTGGACGTCACAAATATCCATGATGCATAACTAAAAAAACTTTGAATAGACTGTGGAAGAAGAATAATATAATTCCCCAGTAGTTCACTGAATATGAGTTAATTTGGCGTAAAGATCTTCTCATCGATCTAAATATGTACCAACCACTATTTTCTTAGGTTTCATAGAAATAGTGGTTAAATGATTGAAGCGACAAAATGGTCCAGCTGCTGCTGCGATAGTCACGGGTTCGAACCCCGAAGAGAATGGAAGTACTGTATGTTTGTGATTGTAATTTTAAATGCCTTTAAAGGCACTAGTGGAAAATCCGACAAGGAATTACCATCCCAGTCTCGCCAGTAACCAAGCTAGGTAAGACCGGATGTATTCTGGGATGATTTTTAAAGTTGGTCACTGGCCAGTCGGTAGACTTAATGCCGAGGACGGTGGTTCATAGCCGATGTTACACAGTAGGTCCAGTCCACATCAAAACTTTATTCGTAAAAAGAAACACTTTGTAGTATTTACTTCAGAAATATATTGAATATTAAATGAATAATTGCGATATAAATATTATTAGACTGAAACAATTCTTGCACCAATTGTGTTTTCCAAAAAAAAAATAAAAAAAACATTGAGTAATATAAAAATAGGACAAAAAATGAGGCATTCGACTGAATTAAACTCACGCTGCAAAAACAAATATAAAGATAACCTCGAAGTATTTGCCGGACTTTATATCCCTCTCGTTCTACCCCCGCTCTTAATACGCTCGCCGTGCCGCACTTTGGCGAGGGCAAATTGTTGGTTTTATGGTTTCGCCGTCGTATTCCCCCTGCATGTGCACGTAAGGTGAGAGACCCGCCGGTTCGACCTTTATTTCCTTTTTTCCGTTGTCTCTAAATTACTTTTTAACAGTGGCGTGTTACCGCAAGTCCATTTTTTTCATAATTCGCATTAAATTACTTAAGCTACTTTCTTCAATTTAGCACCCCACAGAAACTGAAAGAAATATGGCATTTAATTCGGCTAAGAAAAGTATATTTCTGAAAATATGTTTTTTTTAAACCAAATAAGAATATATTAACACTCTCATAGAATATTAAAGACCTGATATATTTTAAAGTCTTCTTTTGACCAACGAGGGTTTATCTGGACCGAACTTACTGTTTAATGTCAACTTCTAACCACGGTCCTCGGCATTAAGCCTACCGACTGGCCAGTGAACAACTTAGAGACCATTAAGCCAGAAGACCAGAAGACATCCGGTCTTACCCAGTCTGGTTACTAGCGTGTCTGGGATGGTTATTCCTTATTGGATTTTCCAATATTGTTTATAAAGGCATTTACAATTACAATCACAAAGGTAAAGTACATCTATGCCCCAGTAGGATTCGAACCCTTGACTATCGCAAGAGTATTAGGACCTGTCGCCTTAACCACTGCGTTATCAAGCCGGCGATCTATTTTTTAAGTATACCTATAACATTTCACAAGGATTAAATTTAATCAATCAGATTAAAAGTTTGAAGAGGAAAACTTTCTGAGGCAAAACTTCCTTTTTCTTAAAAAGCTATCTATCATTGGTATCCAGACACAGTTTTGTAAAAATTAATGCATTGATTTTGTTGATATTTTACACAGCTTCAATCTACTGATTTAAGGAATATAATGTATTGTATTATTAGAGAATGAGTGAGAATTTATTGTAAACAAATCTACCAAAACGTTAATTTTCTTAAGAATAAAAATATTTGATTTTGTTATATTGAATTTACAACGAGTTGAGCGATGTCATGCCTAAGGATGGACTGTTACTCGGTTTTAATATACTACACCTTACTGACTCAGCGATATTTTAAATCTTATTTATTGTAGCAATCTAGTAAATTAATACTAATAAGCAATTTGTTTTTATCATAATTTGGTATGGTTTTAAAACTGCAAATTATTTAATCTACGACAGAAACTTTGGCCTTGTCAGCTTTATTACTTTTAATCTATATATTGAAATATTTTAATTAATTGATGTTATGATTATATAGGAGCTGGAAAACCTCAACATTGATGTTCTGATGGGGCCTCTGGTCGCAGCCCTCGACATAGTCGTTGATAACGTTATCGACAGTTTCTACCTTCAGGTCTTTCTGCCGATTGTGATTACGAATGTACCATGAAGCTCCAACAATATTTCTCAGTGCCTTGTTTTGGAGTCTGTTTTATACGATTTTTTAATCGCTTTGGCTGAAACAATCCTAGAGTTAAACACTAAGTGGTGTCAAGACTTAAAAAGTTAAAATGTTTTAACATCAAGGTTTACGAATATAATTGGCAGTATTTCCATACGGGACTACTTGCTGCTTTATATATACTGATTTGAGCTAAATTCTTTCGTTGGTAAAATCAATATACACTGATTTATTTTGACTAAGATTAGTACGCTATTTTCTGTTCATCATTACATTATGGCAACAGCTGTTTGTAACTTTTCAGTTAGAACAGTTTCATTGAACGTAGGCAAGTCACAACGAGTGAGTATTTGCTTGCGAGATTGTATTGGCTTTAAGTTAACATAGAATGATTATCTTATTATTTGGCTTTGAAGTATCAGAGTTCATCAATCATCAAATTTTTGAATAATGGCCATTGAGAAGCGTTTTAATCTTATGATTTAAGACCTCATGCCAAACTTTATCGAAACTTCCACGATACGCACAGATATGTTGACTTGGGTGATTCTCCAGGACTAACGCGTGGCTTCTTACACTTGGGATTGTTGTAGTAGATCCAGTCCTCTGGAGCTTAGAGAGAACAGAGTCTTCATGTAGAAAGTGTTGCAAATCATTGTCTTCGAACTTCTTTGGCCCCCTGGTCGTTTTTTTACCATTAACATAATTTTTAAACGGATATCGCGGAACAGAAATATCATATTTTTCTAAAAGTGTTTGGGCCTAAGAAATAGAATATCGATGGACGATTTGCAGCTGCTGAAATAAAAGTAAACAAATATCGACATACGACATGAAATAGCCCGAAAGAACCGTTGTATAGAAAGTATTAAATCCGAAAATCGGGTGGAAGGAACATGTAAGTAAGAAAAGGAAAGAACTGGAATTAAAATATAGGAATATGTATTAGTTAATTGGAGAAAAATCACAATTATCGATACGTAATAAATTGCTATTATACAAGTAACTACTGAAACCTATATGGACACAGGGAATTCAATTTTGGGTATGTTCTGCGAAAAGTAACATAAATACAATACAAGTTTTCCAGAAGAAAGTCCTGAGAAGTATTATAGATGCACCCAGATATACTATAATGATTACGTACACCCGGACCTTGACTGTTTCTCAGAAAATCAAGAGAAATGCAAGGATACATGAGGATAGATGTCTTATGTTAAAAATGTATATTCTTATGTCAAAATAGAGGTAATACAACTCTAGGATAACATCAGTATAGGCAGGGCATATTGAGGTACATTTAATAGAAAAATAGCAGTGCTAATACATAAACATTATTACACCAGAGACTAAGATAGGGCCGTTAGGTCCTCCTATACCAAGATTTAAGTTATTTTAAATACAAATAGTAGGTTAACCGACAAAGTAGTAACCATGAAAGAAATAACTCATGAAAAAAGAAAGTGTTAAATTTATAGATACGTTTTACTGAATGTGTCATTCCTGACGAAGAATATGTTAACAAATTTAGCGAAATCTATTTGAAAAACTTGTTTTTTTAATTGGACTGAAGTTTTATTGATTTTTGTCATACTTATTTATGTCATACGGATTGTTTTCCTTGTCGGATTTTGCACTTTTGCCTAAAGAAAATCATAAATGTTAAACAATCACAAACATACATTTACAACTATGCCCCAGTATGATTCGAACCCGCGACTATCTCAACTGCTAAAGGACCGTCCTGTCGCCAAGTCAGCTTAATCAGTGTTATATAAAGTTTTATGTTATATTCGGCTATTGACGTATTGGTAAATTGTTAAAGAATTATGGCAAGTGTAGTTAAAAAACGATTAAGAATAGTAGGGTCATGTAAAGTTATATTTTATATTTTTTACGGAGTAAGCACACTAATGTGTCTGGCTTATCGGAACGTATATCGCTTTATTGCCCTATATTTTCAGATTGCCCTGTATGATCCATGTCTTCCTCTTAGTTGCCATGAATAAAGAAAATGTTAAATTTATAGATACGTTTTACTGAATGTGTCATTCCTGACGAAGAAAATGTTAACAAATTTAGCGGAATCTATTTGAAAAACTTGTTTTTTTAATTGGACTGAAGTTTTATTGATTTTTGTCATACTTATTTATGTCATACGGATTGTTTTCCTTGTCGGATTTTGCACTTTTGCCTAAAGAAAATCATAAATGTTAAACAATCACAAACATACATTTACAACTATGCCCCAGTATGATTCGAACCCGCGACTATCTCAACTGCTAAAGGACCGTCCTGTCGCCAAGTCAGTTTAATCAGTGTTATATAAAATATTATGTTATATTCGGCTCTTGACGTATTGGTAAATTGTTAAAGAATTATGGCAAGTGTAGTTAAAAAACGATTAAGAATAGTAGGGTCATGTAAAGTTATATTTTATATTTTTTACGGAGTAAGCACACTAATGTGTCTGGCTTATCGGAACGTATATCGCTTTATTGCCCTATATTTTCAGATTGCCCTGTATGATCCATGTCTTCCTCTTAGTTGCCATGAATAAAGAAAGTGTTAAATTTATAGATACGTTTTACTGAATGTGTCATTCCTGAGGAAGAATATGTTAACAAATTTAGCGAAATCTATTTGAAAAACTTGTTTTTTTAATTGGACTGAAGTTTTATTGATTTTTGTCATACTTCCGTCGGCATCACCAAAATATATTATAAGAAAATTTTATTAGACTGTTTAATTAAATAGAATTTAAATCCAATTAAAAGTTTCCTTTATTTCGAAATCCCAACGGACAGTGTTAATTAAAACGAAGCACAAAACCGTTCTCCGACACCTTCGGCTTGATATTCGCCAGTCGAAGTGGCGGCATCGGGTTCGAGCCGATAAATTTGTCCTCATAAAACGCTTAATTCGGAAATACTTCAGATTTTAATTACGACATGTCGAATTATAAGTTCGTAAATTCTGACGAGCTTCCCCCGGACGGAGACGCTCACGACTCCGCGAGAAAGTTCCGTTTCCCGTAAGGAGTTCGTAACGTGCCAGGTGACACGGAGGTGTAATCTATAGTCCCGTGGGCCGACAGTGTCGTAGTGATACAACGCGGGAAGCAAAAGCCCCGCTACCATTTTGATTGCCTTTGACTTTGCTCAAAGAAGAGGTAGGTAACTTTACTTTCCATAAAAAAATTATACGGGCTTTACATTTTTTTTCGTTATGATTAAAAAATTATATCAGCTATATGGTGACCGCGATTAGCTATGCACCTTTCCGCTTGTTTTAAGGTATTTTTCATGACAACCTGCAATATCTGATCTTCAATTTCGTGACGAACATCGTCTTTAAAAGCTTATTCACCTAAATTTTTGATTCTAAAAAATCTCATAAAAAAAATTCTGGTGCTGTTAAACCCCGAGATCGAGCTGGCCATGATAAATCGCCACTTCGCGAAATTTGTCTCCGTGGAGAAGCGTCATTCAGTAATTGAATTGGGTGTGTTGAACAAGGTATGTATGTATTATAGTTCTTGTTCTTCCATTTTAGGCACACAAGAAAATTTCAAATCATGTCTTGGTGCCGTAGAACGGTAACTCCTTGGTCATTTTCAAAGAAAAATAGGGACCAATGATGTTTCCAGCATGAATACCACACCATACTGTTGGTTTTAGTGGATGCAATAATTTTTCATGGATTAATTGGGATTCTGTGTTCCCCAAAACCGATGGTTCTGTTTATTGACGTAACCACTGAGAAGAAAATGGACTTCATCACTCATCAATTTAGACGAAACATTTTCAATTTCACCAAACAACACTACTCGTTTATCAGGATCTCTCCCTAGCAATTTTTGGACTAATTGAATTTTGTAAGGAAACATTTTCAAATCAGTTTTCAAAATTCGCCTTAAAATGCGTGTAGAAATGTGTAACTGGGAACCAGGTCTCCGAATAAATGTTTCTGGAGACTCTGCAACACTGTCACGTACCATGGACACATTCTCAGCGTCACGAGACGGCCGTTGTCTTCCAGAACGAGGTCTTCCTGCTGTTAGGCTTCCTGCACTGGACGATTAGGATACATTTGAAGCAATTTCCACTGAGAGGCAGTAAAGGAACAATTATTTCTAAAAAAAATTGTCTCTATTTCTGCTCGTTCTTGTGGCGTATATTTATCCATAATAAAATTTGGACGTCTACACAACACAATGATTAAAGCTAAACGTCACATAATCAAGATGGCGCGTAATCAAAATGGTAGCGGGGCGTATGCCTCCCTTGTTATATATGTTGTATAAAATTTCTACGTAATTTTAAAGTCTTTGTTCTTTCTCTTATTCGTTTTGTTCCCATTGGGCAATAAGCATTTGATTGGATTTATGTTAAGCAATAACATGAAGAAAATCTCCTCAATTAGAGATCTTCTATACAAACTTATAAACTAGTATTTATATATTATTCGGCTTAGCGACATTTTTGCCTCCCTTTCTGAAGATAACGGGGCATCTGGATGCGTAACATTTGACAGGGTTAAAGCTTATGTCGAGGAAGAAAATTTAGGCCTAACATTTTTTGTATAATATGCGCTACAAATAAATATATTCTGAAACGCCCAAATCAAGTAACCTAGAATAGTCGTCAGATCGGCGAGAAAAATTATATAAACAAGCCCAGTGGATAGCCCTCCAGCCGTGTCTTATTAATTTAAATTATTTTAGTAACATGTACATAAACACGAAAATCAGTTTTATGAAAATTCCAGGAGAATTAAATTATTATCCGTAGATAATAAATTAAACAACAAAAAATTTTACTGGGAACATTTCAACGGATATAAATTAATAAAGTGACAATACGACCGGAAATATTTATTATTCATAAATGGCCAACGTCGAATAACATATAGATAACAATATATAATAGATGAATTTAATATAAATGTAAGAGTTATTTCAATATATATTATACATATTTTGTCAACTCATCGTCAATGAGCTCTGTTTCAATAAATAAAAATTTGGGTAAAGTAGTATTCTTAATGTCTCATTAATTAAATATTAATTTCGATGTATTTTCATATTTATACCTACTTGTTTACGAAAAATAGCTCAACTGTTTTCTTATGAAGTTCTGGACCATATTCCTAATTATCCTAGCTCCTAATGCATGTTGCAGAAACATTATTTTTATTGCATTTTTGTTAATTATAATAAATTATTTAATAATGAGAAAAATAATATTAGCAGTTTTTTTTTTATGTTCTGAGCATAAGTCATGGCTTACAGTGTCACACACTAAACTAGTCAAAATGTTTTGTTAGTGCTAATTCATTTGTTGCTTATAAAAGAGAATTAAACATTATGTATGGCATAGTAGTGTTTTATGGCTGTAGCTAATATCTGTAGTGTCTGTCTTACTCTACGAATTCTTTACCTATGTATTAATTAAAACATTTCTACTAATACTTCCTTACTATTTCGTACTATTTTTAATTTATATCCACTTTATAACATTACTATTTCTTTGATGGTAATATTACAAATAAATATAAATATGGTACCATTATGTATTTCCTTCATTACGATCAGTATATTAAAAAAAAGTTCTTTATCATAGTACAGTAAAACAGATGTCATGCATAATAAAAAATGAATTAAATTTTATTTTTGTACAAATTAGTTAAATTTATATAATTATTGTTATACATAAACATTTGTATCTTCACTTAATACCATATAAAACCAATTTTCAGACGTGTTTGGGCTTTTCTTTTCTTTTATTTTTGCAAGAAGAAATATTATCTTTGGATGAAGGTAATATTTAGCCGACATAAATTGAAATTAATACTTCTGAATCAAGCTTTCAAAGGAAATTGTGGTTGTAGAAGTAAAAATATCCATTACCCCTTGCAATATGCAGCTTCAAGATTTTATTTTATTATTTTTAATAAATAATGAAATATGTGAAAATAGTGTTAAAAATACTGTAAAATTATTACGTTTTCGATGTTTGTTAATTTCCTTTCTATTTATCGCCGCTAGGGAAATTTTAACTCATCATCTTATGATGCCAACCTACCCAAAAACTATAACATTGTAGCAAATATTGCATATTTTTATTATTTCTTTTATTTTGCACCGTATTCGAAGAAATGTCTCTATGGAAGTATTCGTAAAAACCTAATATATTCTAATTTGGCGCAACAAAAAACACATTTCCACGAATATTGTTTCCCACCAGCCGAATGAAAGTTATATTCTTTGCCGAATTACAAACTATATTTCCATTCGTTGTTATGGAGATTGAAATGGATAAAATGTGGCTTAAGTAATTTAATTCATGATATGGAAAAAATATAGCAAACAAATCGACTTTAGGATGTAAATATAATATATTCAGGAATTGTGTTTGAATAAAATGAGCATTTGTAGGTATATTATGATACAGTAAAGTGTAGTCATATATCTTTTAATAGTTTAATAAAGATTAAACTTTTTAATTAATGGAAATTAAAATTAATGCAAATATGTTTACAGCCGGCTTTGTAGGCGCTGCAGTAAAGGCGACAGGATGATCCTCCAAATTTATGTTTGTGATTGTAATTGTAAATGCTTTTAGGCAACAGTGGAAAGTACGACAAGGAATAACCATCCCAGTAACGCCAGTAACTAGGCTGGGTAAGACCGGATGTCTTCTGAGATGGTCTCTAAGTCACTGGCTAGTCGGTAAGTTTAATGCCGAGGACCATTATCGGTGCATATTAAAATGTAGGTACAGTCCAATTAAACCATCATCGGTAAAAAGGAGACTTTAAAATGCTTAAAAAAAATTTTTGTCAATAAATTTTATTTAAACTCTCTGAATTTATGTCTTTTACTGTTCTATAGTATGTTTGGTTATATCATCAAGCATAATACTAAATTTATAGAAAATGTAATATAAAAGGGTAAAAGATTAAATGAGTATTTAAATATTTAAAAATTATCATTTTTATGATCAGCTATCACTTAAATATACTACAGGAAGAACAAACCGTATACTGCCGAAGCTATGAACACATACAATGAAGAGTTTACAGAAGCCTTACGGTTATTTCTCATATCTTATAATAAAGGCCAATTTTCTTCAGCGAAAAATTTTAGTCCGCTAATTTTAGCTAGTTATAATTAGCTGACTTTTCGGTAAAAGTTTCTTACACAACTGACATTTTCTTTCAGCAGTAGTTTCTAAGGATTAAATATTATTTTCACCCATATTGGATTTGATTGAAAGAATGTATCCAATTATGCTGTGACTATAACTTACAAACATTTTTTATATAAAAATGAATTTAATGAAAATTAGAGGAATATTTGGTTCAGAACAAATTAAATAAACTCCCTTCATATCTCTGAAATGAATATATCTGGAGAATTGTATTTAATGCTAAAACTACCATAGTTTTCGAGTTTTATAGAGGTACTCGTAAATTTATTACCCAAAATTGAGACCCTAAATTATATATTCAGCGTATTTCGAGAATGAAACATTTCTATAGGTTTATTATCTAATAAAAAGTTTCCACGAAACCAAATATTAACAAAAACGGTTTATATATAAAATATATTTATTGAAGGTAAGAAAATTCTAGTTGCTGTAGACGTGGTTCATTGTAGGAAAAAGCCCCAAGTAATGAAATAATGATTTGTGCTTGTCTTACTGGGTTTATATAGTATGAAAATTCTAAAGCTTATTTAATCCGTTACATCAGAAATGTTGAGTCAGACTCGGTTTATTATGTCGACAAAATACCTAGTAAAAAGAAAAACAACTCCGACATTGTTTTGTTTACAGCGGAAAGTCTTAAAGAAACCGTTTTCTTGCGTCACAAGAATAAGAGCTAAAGTTCAAAGGTCCAGAAAAATAAACTCTATCTAAACTGTGAAATAAATACTAATATTAATAATAATTAAATAATATAAATTAGTAACATAAATTTCAATATTATCTTTAGATGAAAGTAATATTTAGCCGCTATAAATTGAAACTAATACTTCTGTTGTAGAAGTAAAAATGCTCATCACATCTTACAATATCCGTGAAAATATTTCTCTAAAAGCTTAAATGGAGTATGCGCCACTCACTTTACTGACCAAACATTATTCTTTCGGTTATTACCTTCCCTATTCATTTTATTGATCTTTGGAGTGCCTTGACAGAAAAAACGAGGCTTTCTTACATGATTTTTGTTTCCTACAGTATAGTTCAATCATGAAGGTGTTATTCGGCTAGTATTTTCATTCACATCACTGGCCAAATTGCTATGGATGAATATCTGGACATCCTTAATGATGAAGTTCCTGCTAAACACTGTCATATTCCGTGATTCAATCTTCATCTGAGAAGCATCGGAATATGACCAAGCATCCTCCCTAGCCAGCGCAATCGTCAAACATTAACATAAATGAACCATTATGGGAATTTTTACAGAAAGGAATCAGCAGTAGAATTCTATTTTCTACAAAATTGAAGCAATTGGCGAATGTTTTGGTACAATAATAGGACAAAATTTCGTTGTATTTTATTCAGATACTCTGCGAAAATATTCTCTGACGAAATACAGCTGTTTCAAAAGCAAATAGAAGCTCAGCACCTAATAAATAATAACATATTTAATACATCTATTATTCCGACCATCCGCCATATCTAAATTTTAAAAATCCTTAATAACTTATTTTAACTTTCAATACGTTATTAACATTGGCTTTATTATTTTTATTTTACTATTATTTTATGCAAACATTTTGAAATTCCTGAAGTGTCAATAATAATATTTGCGTACCATTCGCGTTTACGCTTCATTTGTAAGCTTTATAAAAAAAAAACAAAGTAAATGAAAGGACGATTTCGCAACCACAAGAATTTCGTAGAATTGATGTGTTGATTTCATGTCAGAATATCAATTAATTTACTTTAAATGTTGTCGACTAAAACTGATTTTACGGGATTATTTTATTATTTTTGTAAAATAGGTACTAAATAAGTTAAATATGAAAACGATTGTTCACTAGCAAAAATGTATTTACAAACAAAAAGTCAGTTAGGCATCAAATGATATTTTTCAATAAGCTATTGGTACGACACTAATCATATCAGTAAGACCGGATATTCTTTATTATACATTTGTTGTATGATGTGCAAAAAATCATTATATGATTATATTACATCATTAAAGTGTAAGGTAAAAACGACATTACTTTAAAATAGTGCTTGAACTTTGATAGCCTGGGAGCTTCCAATGAATTCCAGGAAAATGTAAATATTCATGTTGTTAAGATAGCCCTTATATTAATATATTATATAAAATATAAACCAGAATTTGGAAAATACCTTAAAATTCAGAGTGTAGATCGATTCCAACCAGAACTTGTAAATACTGAAACTTCGTTTTCATTGTTTATTATTTTCCATTGGTATATATATTACAAATTTTCCTTTGTATTAATATAAAAGGGCTTAGGGCACAAAATTATTTTATTTAACTATAACTGGCAATGCACCTTATGTATTATATGTTTTTTAGTTAGCCCTAACCCTCACAAGATGCGTGTATAAATTTGACAGCTGTCGGATCATCAGTATGTGAATTATAGCATTTTGAGTGAAACAACTTCTGTTATTGCGAAAAAAAGGATAAAAAGAAAATTCGCGAGTTGATAAAATATTGTTTTTGAAGGAAAGAAATACAGTTGAAGCAAAAACTTGGCTTGATGACGAATTTTCGGATACTGCGCCAGGAAAATTAACCAGCAAGGATTTGTAAGCTATGTTTAGACGTGGTGAAATGAGCTCCGAAGACGGTGAATGCAGTGCACGCCCTAAAGAGGTTGTTACCGAAGAAAACATTTTAAAAATCTACAAAATTATGTTGAATGGTCGTAAATTGAAATACAAAGAATAGCAGGCACTACAAAGATATCAACTAAACGTGTACCATATCATTCACGAATATTTGGGTATGAGAAAGCTCTGAGCAAAATAGGTGCAGCGCGGGCTTACTTTTGAAAAAAACAACGACGAGTTGATGATTCGGGCAGTATTTACGTCGATATGTGACAACAGATGAAACATGGCTCCATAATTTCTCTCCGAAGTCCAATCAACAGTCATCCGAGTGTACTGCACTCGATGAACCCGCTCTAAAGCGTGTGAAAGCGCAGCAGTCGGGTGGCAAGGTTACGGCGTCTGTGTTCTGGGATGCGCATGGAATAATATTCATTGACTACTTTGAAAAGGGAAGGAACATCAACAGCAACTATTACACAGCGTTATTGGACCGTGCTTCACCAAGACAACGCACCGTGTCACAAGTTAGTGAAAACGATGACAAAAATCCATGAATTGGGCTTCAAATTACTTCCTTATCCACCGTATTCTCCAAATCTTGCTCCAAGCGACTATCTCCTGTTCTCAGATCTCAAAAGAATGCTCCCTGGGAAGAAATTTTCGTCGAATGAAGAGGTGATCGCCGAAACTGAAGCCTATTTAGAAATAAAGGGCAAATCGTACTACAAAAATGGTATCGAATAGTTGGAGGGTCACTATAAGCAGTGTATCACCATTGAAAGGAATTATGTTAAATGAAAATAACTAATTTTGCCAAAAATGTGTTTTACTATGGTAGGCCGTGGACGTTTCAATTGCCCTTTTACATTAAACATCTTGATGACCTATGTACAAAAAAACTTTCAATAGACTATATAAGCATTTTCCCATGAATCAAGTATAACAGTCCAGACAGCGAAAACAGAACGTGATCACACAGTTACCATGAATCTGCCAGAGAGAATGAAACGTACCATCACAAATGTATAAATATGCAGTTATAAAAACATCATCCCAGCCTACATATATTCGAATTTTCTAAATCTAATTAACAATTTATCTAATTTGTCTGTTTGGCATCGTCAACGCTGATGTCTATTTTAGATAAATCCTAATTAGTAAAAAGGGGATTCTAAAATATAACAAAAGAAAAACCTTGAACCTAATATTGAAGCCTGAACTAGGGATGAAGAAAAAATATCGATATACCAATATTTCCTGAAAAAAAATATATATCGATATTTTGTAAAAAAAATTTTTGCCCGATATATCGATATTTTTTTAGCCGATATTTTTTCAGAATAAATTAATTAATTTTTAATAAATTGGTATTTAATTTTTAAAGGTTTAGCATAAAAATCATATGCCCGACAGTTTCCTATAAAGAACACTGTGTCGTATCTAACTAAAATTTGACATACTGTTGAATATAATCGAAAAAAATCTATTCGTAACAAATTCAATATGCGTACCTACATATTTCGATATCCTTCATATAACGAATCGCCCATGACTTCGATCCGGACCTCACTTTTTCCAATGTCAACTACAGGACTCGTTGTTTATTCAGTCCACGAAATATAATCTTTTTTCTTGATCGATATTAAAAATATTTCCCAAACAACATTCCCACATCGCCACTTTGACGGTCCCTCGCATCCCCCAGGATACATTTTTTGACCTATGTTTCGGGAAAGTCGCCGAGCAAGCAGGTAAATTATTAGCCGTCTGTAGTCCGGAAACCAAATAGAACATACATAAGTTATCGGTCTGTAAACAGCGGCGAGACGAATTGAATTTGATACGCGATCCCGTTTGGGACGTTTTTGGCGTTTGCGATTTGCTAGTACAGCGAACGATGATATTGTTCGTATTAAACTTTACTGGATTATACGGAACAGTTGTTTTTAATAACTCGGTATTATATCCCTCGATAATATCAGAGAGTCGAGTGTTGTAATGAACAAACAAGACAAATTTTGAACCAAAATTGTATCTTTACATCGCTCTATGTTTTTTATTATTGTCAGATAACCTTGACTGTAATTTCTCTGATTATATATAATTTTACTTCAAATTTTGTAAAGTTTATTTATTATTTTAGTTAGATTATGACAGACTTGAACGGACATTAAGTATAACAGGTCAATTGAAAAGTTCCCCGCCTAATTCAACATAATTCCCTTCAAGGGTGATACACTGATTATAGCGACCCTCCAACTTTTCGATACCATTTTTGTAGTACGATATGTCCCTCGCATTCCTCAAGATACATTTTTTGCCCTATGTTTCGAGAAAGTCGCCCAGCAAGCAGGTAAATTATTAGCCGTCTGTAGTCCGGAAGCCAAATAGAACATACATAAGTTATCGGTCTGTAAACATAGATAAGACGAATTGAATTTGATACGCGATCCCGTTTGGGACGTTTTTCAGGTTTGCGATTTGCTAGAACAGCGAACAGTGATATTGTTCGTATTATATTTTAGTGGATTATATGGCACAGTTGCTTTTAATAAATCGGTATGTGTACTGTGGCCCCATCTTGCTGAAACCACATGCCTCAATTTCTCAAGTATACCAATTTCTGATTACTTGTTTCCAGAAATTTGGGAAAATGTTTGAAAATTATGGAAAACATTTTGATTAATATATATTGACCAATTTGTCATTACTTACTTTGCTTTATCTATAACGCGTTTGCTTTGGATAGACTCCATCAATGAAATAAACTAAATGAATGAAACATTTTTTTTGTCAGTTTATTATCAGGTCTAATATCAGATTGGTACAATGATGATAATTACCAAGACAGAGTGGTAAGAGCAATAAATCAAATACGAGTATATAATTAACACAGGGTAGTTGTAGAAAATCATATTGTAGAGTTGCAATATTTATGTGCACAAATATTTGTGTAGTTGTTTAAAATATATATGAGCATTACGTTAAAATTTAGGAGGCGAGAACTAAAAATAACTGTTTTGCAAATATGACAAATGCACCAGGGAGATTGTAGTGATTAAATATAATTTTATAAAGGAAAATATGCACAGGCAGAAAAAGAAGGGTCCCCGAAAAATTTCAGATATATCAAAATACCTTTACAAGGAAACACAAGAACAAAGGAAACATGAACTAAACAAAAAAAGGTAGTAGATGTACTCTCTAATGATACTAAAATGTATTACTTGGACGTCCAATTTTTAATTAGGTAAATTAGGCATCCAGGAGACACCACTACATAAGTCTCTCGCTCATAGGTGGTGTGAAAAAGAGTACGTAAATATATGAAATTAATCTAACCTTACAAATATTGTGGCTGTTTAATTAATTCCAGTTTAAATCCTTCGGGAATAAATGCATCAGATGTATTACAATGTTAAAATAATTTATATTTGACAACGTTATTCTTGTTTCAGTGATTTATTTATATCATCATTTTGTTATGTTAGAGTCAAAATAAAGCTAAACTTAAATAAAACGCCGCAACGTTGTAATATTGCAAAAAATATTGCATTGTAATACGCATTTGCTAGAATATTGGAAGGACTAGCCATAATTTCAAAAAATATAAATCTGTTGATTTAAAGAAATAATATAGAAAGTTAATTCCAAAACTTTTTCTTTAACAAACATTGTCAGGGCATCGACAAGGATTCTGAAATCTCGTAATTGGTATACTTTTCCGCAGCTTAATACATTTGGTAGCTGGTAATAGCTGGGGGAGAAGTGTAAAAGATTCCGACATAATCCTATTTTATGTTGTTAATTAAAGCTTATTACATAGAAGAGTAAGCAGGAATTTGCTGCTTATTTAGTTTTTAATTAGTATGGTTTATATAAAGAGATATTAATGCTGTAATAATAGCATTAAATCTACTTAATCCTATTAAATAAATTTTATTTTATGGCAAAACTCGAATTAGTAATTAATTTATTTAATTTTGAATTACAGTCTAACAAAACAACGCACATAGTTAACAAGTTCTAAAAATATGTATAGATTTTTTCTCTTTTTATTTCAATTATCTATGACAACGAAGCATTTGTTTTTCATATAATGCATCTGTCAGTTGCACTTGTTAAATCGGCGCTTTATATATATTCCAAATGAAAAGTATTGTTTGTTGTTTTTTAAACAATGGTTTTAAATTACAATGACGAACCTAAAAGAACTAGTCGGATTTTAAATCATCATATCCATTCGATACTGTTTGAAATTTTCAGTATTTTAGTGCTTTACTATATATGTTTTATTAATTTAATTAAAATCTGATGACTCAGTAATAAATTCGATAAGTAACCGGTTTAAATCAGCTTCATTTGACACGTTTTGTTGTTATTTTGCAAACACGCTTTAAACAGTCTTCTGACTTGTTTGACGTGTGATATCATAAATTTAGATAGTGTGTCCAGTATTATTGGTACTTGTACAGCCACAGCTAAATTTTCTTAAATCTTGTAAGTTACTTTTGTTTCCACCAGAGTTTCCATTATGCTTGCAAAGTCCCTGGTTAATTTGAATGATATTGTCTCCACCAAAAATAATGCCTTAATCATCAAACAAAATCTGTTTTGAATATAATAAAAATTATTGAATTAGATCTACTATACTTGTAAAGCAATAGAACGAGTAACAAGAAATTTAAAAAAGGGACAAGAGTTAATGAAGAAAGGGAGAAAATCTCTGCCGAGCTTAATTTTTTAATACAAGAAAAGTTTCAAGAGAACCGCGTCGAGTACATTTGTAATCCTTCATGCTCAGGTTCCTTTGAGGTTTCAAAGACAAAAAAGTTCAAGCAGAAATAACACGATAATGTTGTACTTCAGCATTGCAACGATTGACCGTATGTTGCAGAACCGGTAAAAATATAATTGAAAACCTTAAAATTGGAAGTGCTTCCCTACCTGTCGTATTCTCCTGACCTTGCACCTTCTGATTGATACCAGTTCCGAAACATGAGCCTAGTTGACTTGTTATGATATGACTTGATAGTCTCAAGAGGTACATAGTTCTATATATAATTTATAGGCCTACAGATGTATCCCAATATTGACTATTATTTTTAACAATTTTATATATTTTTTAAGATTTATTTGGTAGATTTAAAAGCAATTTTGCATATTGCAAGCATATGCATATTTTTGTATAACCCTTAAGATTATAACTTATCTTGTATGAAAATTCCTTAAATATTTTAGCAGTAGTGCAAAATGAAAACATAATTCATCTATTTCACACTCTTTACTAAGTAAAAAGTTATTACCAACTATTCGTGTTCTGCTAATGGTTCACTAATTAAATCTTTTCAAAGGCAATTAAAGTAAAGAGGGTCTACTTTATCAGAATAAAGCTATTAGAGGGATGTAGAAATGGGTCCTTTTGGCAAACACATCATATATGTTTTTTATCTGATAAGTTAAGTTGAAAGTTTTTATGTTACCTTTTAATGTTCTTATATCTCTGTGTGGCAAAAATCGAAATATAATGACAAATTTTATTTACCTTAAAAATGGTGCTTTTTCATTAAATATTTAAATCAATTAACCTATTAAAACCACTAAACCAAGTTATGACTGACGGGATTTTTAATTAAAGATTCGATTAAAACTCGTAAAACCAAATTTATTTTACTAACTTCTGAGGGGGGTAGAATGTTTGAAAGGAATTTGAAGTTAAATGTTTTAGATGTTATTTTAATGTATTAGTCTGCAAGCGTATTTGCCTTTTCAAAATGATGAATTCCCAAGATGTTTCTAGCATTTTATACAAGTCAAAAAGTTGACGAAAGTGGGCTTGGTAGCTCTATTTAAATTAAGAACAAACCTCTGTATTCACATTATATATGACTGAATTTTAATACTTACTATAAATACTATAACTACTATAAGTAGTGGCTACAAACCGGCGAGCGTTGTATACCAAAACCGTCATTTAATGCAGCAATATTGCAAGCTGCTGACGTTATACAATGTCGCGATTTTCGATTGAATAAAATGTTTTAACAATAATAAAATTATTTTCATATGTTGTTAATGAAATTTGTTTCATGAATTTTATACAATATATAAATCTTTACAATATATAATTCTAAAATATTTGCACATAATTACATAATCCTTATAGATGCTATACAAACAAATCCTGAGAATTATTGTAGGTGTACCTAGATACTACAGGATTGATTACTTATACCGAGAGCTTCAGATGCCGACTGGGACTAGTAGTGTGGGGAGATCAGACTCCATTCCCATGTCAATATAAGTAATATAACATTTGCATAACACCAGAAGATGAAAAAAAAAAACTTAAAAAAAAACGAACTAAGACGTGTATTTAACAGAAAAACAACAGCGTTAATACATAAACATTATTACAGCAGACACTAAGATAGGGTTGATGGGTCCTCCTAGATGTACCTAATAAATAAATATATTTTAAACACAACTAATGTTTTGAAGAATTTTGTAGGCCTTTAACAGCAGGGTCGGCCAGTACCATCACAAATTGAATCTTATAGACTAGTTAGGTTACATGTTCCGACGCATCAGAGAGAAATCTGTCTCTTTTCAACTGGGGTAAAATGAGAAGGAAAAATTTAAAACGAAAATTTTTACAAACTGCATTTGATATATTCGACTTCATATATGACGTGCCCTTATATATAGAATCTATAAGGAGTGTGATTCGAATAGTTAGTGCGAAGTACTCTGAAGTACCCAATTAGTAGTATTAGTATTATATATTAGTATTATATATTAGTATTATATAATGAAGTATTAGTACCCAATGCACTCCCCAAAGAGTTAAATGTGCGGATGAAAGTGTAGTACATAGGCTCAAACGCAAACTACCATACGAAGTGACTAATAGACACACAAAGTGAGATTTAACAATATCTAGAATAAGTTAGAATAGTATTTAGAATAAGTTTAAGATTATAATTTGTACAGCAGATCACTTACTGAAGCGATATTCTACATGTCAGAATCGTTATATTAAATAACGAAAATCATCTAACAATACTTATTGCCCACGGGCAGATTGTTGATATTCTCAGAGATTAATATATATATATATATATATATATATATATATATATATATATGACGTGCATTGGCTAATTTATTGCAAGGACCGTAGCTTCATAGAATAAACATTGAATAAAAGCGTCTAATACGAAAAACTAAAGTAAAAAAAATATAATAATCCACTTTTTAAAGTATTTTATTAAAATTTCTTTTCCCAATTTTTTTCCAATATTAAATCACATGATAAACTTGATTAATTTAACAGGAAACTAGCATAATCAACCATTTTTGGAATGCAGTATATGTAACATTCCTGGAAGAGTCATATAATCTAAGAATCAGAATAAAATGAAAAAGGTCTATATTTTAATAAGAAAATGAAGACGAGTGTTGAATATTAAGTTGCGCTTGAACCGAATACTAATTGCTTCGTTATTATAAAATTAAATGTTCCCAATTACATGATAGTAGGCTTATTGTTTATTGGTTATAAGTCCATAAATATCCTTCTAGATATGACGACTAGTTGCATCGGTTGCATAACGCTGCAACACGTTTTGTCTCCAATAAAGGATCCTCAGAGGTCATGTCACTGTTTATTTATCAAACTTAACCTCCAGCTCGATACTTTGGGACAGGAAGTATAATTGAAAATCGAATTCACGTAGACGTCAAGTTCCTTCAGTGATTTTGCATACTTATAAGCACATGCATATATATATAAAAACAAAGAGGTCATCTGAAAACTTTAGTTAGTAGCGTCGCGCCGTTCACAATGGAAACGAGATCGATTTTAATTATCCTCCTCGGAGCGGGCTTTTTCGCCGATACCGCCCTGTCCTTGCCGCCCTCGTACAGCGAACAATACGCGAAAGTTAGATATCAGCCCCACGACGATCTTCGCAAGGCCGAATTGAATTTGGAGAAACGAGATAGAGAGGAAGGTAGGATCGATCCCTTTTTTGTGCATGTAGAAATACATATTATTCGAGTTTCCTGGTTCCCACGTCGCCGGGTTTTTGTTGAAACAACGGTTGTGTTATGGGTATGGAAACAGTGATTTTAAACGGGAATAATTTCAATTATATATCTCGATTTTGTTCTAAATCTTGAGAATCTCAAAATCTAATAATAAAAAAAATATTATTTATTACTTTTTATAGAAATCTATAACGTATATAATACCAATTATTGTTTTTATTCTCGTTTGTTACGATTTTAAAATTAAAAAGCACTTCTTCTACAATGAGCAGTGTGGACTTAACTTTTACATAACTAGTTTTAATATGCACAGACTTTTACTTGTAACTTTCTCTGTGTCTGTTTCTCTAGTAAGCCTCTGTTCATGTCTTTGGAGATAGTCCTTGCTTTATGCCTTCAGGTCCTTATGAAAATTGTAATCACGAATAACCTCAGTGATTTTTTCTGAAGATGATTTCCAACTGAGATTACTATCAACGGTCATGCCAAAATATTTCTCTGTATATCCGTACAGGACTACTTGGTGATTGGTATATACTGACTTATATTTTGATTCATTTTATTACGCCATTTTTCTGTCCAGAGTTGTATTTCGACAATAGTTGCTTATAATTTTTCGGTTGATTAATTATTGTTATCTCCAATGGACAGGACTATAGTGTTACCCGCAAATATAGCAACAACATTTTCATTTCATGAAAGCACGTTCCGAGTATACAGCCTATAAAGATCTGGTCCCACTATAGTTTCCTATGACATATCTGCTTGAATGTTCGCCCAGTTAAAGCAAACACATTCTTGCTTGAGTTTGAAGTATCGATTAGTTACACATGGCGATTTTTTTTTGAATATTGGTTAGACAGAAGCATTTAAACATTGTGCTTTAAATCACAATACCAAACTTTATCCAGCTTCAGCAAGTTTTATTTACTTCTTGTGATTTTTCCATGAGGTAGTTCAATGGACCCGATAAATCATGATTAAATAACGATTCCTGAATACAAATTGGATATTCAGAATAAGATAATTTTTCTCAATTTTTATCCTTTTTAATACTGTAGTAAGGGGTTTAATACTGTACTAAGGGGTATGGGGTTATTTCCTGAGGTGGCTGGTTTAGGAATCATAACATCAGCCACTTGCCATAGTTGTCGTACATATTTTTATTTGAAAGAAACATTTTTTAAGTTAATTAATGATCTTAGTTAGTGCTTTTATTGAAAGATCCTTTAATATTTTCCCGATAATATGATTAAAACTTTTTTTTCTTCCTTTTCAATAACGTAAGGCAATTATTTAACGTCATCCACTTTATGGGATTGGAACCAACATGACTGCTGTACGACTCCCTTTCATACTTTTGAAGTAGCATTTTACAGCTTATTTTCATCACTCAATTCATGTGGGTGCCACATCTTCCCATCTTTTGGACCTCTCCCACTTTGTCAACAACTAATACGATTAAGGCAGGTAAAAAAACCAGCCAATATTATCCAACAAGAGAGGCTTTATCTATCAGAAATGCATTTTATAGCCAGTATCATCTTTCTGCAAAAATATCTTAAGGGCGAAAATCTGCCTTCAATATAAGCTTGTGAAATAGATTATTAATTTTAAACACCAGCAAGAGCATGGCGGATGTCTTGCTTGATGTCTACTTGTCAATTAACGCATTGTTGTTGTAGTCTAATAAGTTTAAACTATTCTGACATCAGATACTTGATAGAAAATATTCACTGTCTTATTATTTAAATTAAAATATTAGGTGAAACTATCTTACCTAGATCTCTGAAGTGTTCAAAGTGAGTTGGACCTGAAAATAACAATAAATGCATTAGTTGAGTAATAATTTATATAATGAAGCAACATAACAATCATTATAATTCATATTAGTGTCAAAAAAAAACAGTATTCCTCATGTTGCAATGGTTAGAATATACAAACTGAAAGAGCAATGTAGAAATCAGATCTGAGTAGAAAAAGGTAACATGTCATTGCCCAATTAAAATAATAAATAATTAATAATCAATAAAATATAATCAATAAAAACGTTAGTTTTGACAGCGTTGGATAACTTAGTCGGTTTGATATTATTACTAATCGGTTAGTGTAACACCATAAGTCCAAATTGTCTAATAAATAAATATCTTTGATCTTAAAGTCAGTTAGGAGTATATTCCCAATAACCAGTGGAGTTGTTTAATTTTGAGCCCCAACGTCATCTACATCTCGTACTTTGAATAACATGTAACACTATTCTTTTTTGGTTTTATTAATCATTACGGGATTATTAGACCTGCCAGCTATATTAGACTTTTCCGACTGTATAATCACATTTAAGCTTATTTATCTAACAATAAATGGTTGCAAATATAATAACATATGTATTGTGAACTCAATTCGCTTTCATTTTGATCTCTTTCAGTGTTAAATCTCCTTTCAAAGTCTATTTTTCCTTTCCTTCGAGATAATAATAAAAGGGCCTTCCTCTAATTAACAACCCGTGATTCCAAGTGTTGTATATCATTGACATATTGTCCTAAATCCAGTGATGTTTATAGAAAACAAACCATTTTCGATCCTACAATATATTTCTCTCTATCTTATTCCCCAAAATTCAGCTATCTTAATTAAAGAAACAATAGAATACACAAGTCACATCGCGAACAAAAAAAAATTAAACTCATCAACATTTACGAACAAAAACCGACCACGTGAATGCAAAGCTTTTTCCGCCCACGATCAGACGATTCAATTGTTCGTCCAAGATTAGGAGTCGAATTAGTTTTTTTGTAGTCGAGAGGAGAAAAAAAAACAAAATTAATTATTCCGGTGGCCTAATGTAACGTTTCCCTGATTTCATTTAACTTACACTCCATAAGAACCGCGGAGGTAAAAGTTCAAAAAGGAAAAAGTGTAAAATGTTGGTGAATCTAAATGGCGTATATAATTGATATATTGCCACATATTCAGAGATAGATGCTTAGTGAAAACAATCCATTTTCGATGCAACAAGATATCTGTGTCGGACTTATTGAGCAACCCTCGTACTTATATCTAAAATTTTGCATCTTATATCCCAAAAGTTAGCTATCTTAATTAAATGAACAATAGAATACATAAGTCACATCGCGAACAAAAAAAATTAACCTCATCAAACATTTACGAACAAAAACCGACCACGTGAATGCAAAGTTTTTTCCGCCCACGGTCGGACGATCCAATTGTTCGTGCAAGATTAGGAGCCGAATTAGTTTTTTGTTGTCGAAAGGAGAAAAAAACAAAAGTAATTATTCCGGTGGCCTAATGTAACGTTTTCCCGACTTCGTTTAACTTACACCCGATAAGAACCGGAGAGGTAAAAGTTCAAAAAGGAAGAAGTGCAAAATGTCGGAGTTTATTTAAACGTTCTTTGTCGGAATAAAGTGTAGGTTTTTACGTGCGGCGTTGAGCAAATGCGGTCTATATTATCCTGCGACAGGAAAAAGGACGATAAAAAGTTTTCATCTGTTGGATAATTTGTTAGATAATTCCGAAACAAAAAACGCCTTCGGAAGTAATATACAAGGATCCGACTTGCATTACGTTGATATGTTTTTTGTCAAGTTGTTAAGTTAATTTTTTCCGTGATATTTTAGTACGAAAAAACCCTTCAAACTACTATAGAAGCAACCATAAAATAAGTCCCTCCTGGTCTAGACAGCTTATAGTAACAGGTCAATTGAAAAGTTCCCAGACTACCAGAGTTAAACATATTTGTTTGCAAATTTTTGTTTTATTCAACAAAATTCCTTTCAAGGATAATACACTGATTATGGTGACCCTCCAACTTTTCGATACCATTTTTGTAGTACGATTTGTCCTTTGCTTCAAAATGGGCTTCAGTTCGGGCGATCAATTCTTCATTCGACGAAAATTTCTTCCCAGCGAGCATTCTCTTGAGATCCGAGACCAGGAAATAGTCGCTGGGGGCCAGACCTGGAGAATACGGTGAATGAGGAAGCAATTCCAAGCCCAATTAATGGATTTTTGCCATCGTTTTCACTGATTTGTGACACGGTGCATTGTCTTAGTGAAAGAGCACTTTCATTTTCTTCTACTGCGGCCGCTTTTTAGCAATTTTGTCCTTCAAACGATCGAATAACGGTATGCAATAGTCGCTGTTGCTAGTCCTTCCTTCTCAAGATAGTCACAGAAAATTTTTCCATGCGAATTCCAAAATACAGACGCCACAACATTGCCAGGCGACTGTTACGTTTTTCCACGCTTTGGAGCGGGTTCATAATACGTAGTCCACTCGGATGACTGTCGATTGGACTTTGGAGTGAAATGGTGGAGGCATGTTTCATCCATTGTCACATATTGACGCAAAAACTCGGGTTTATTTTGCTTGATTATCTTCAAACACTGCTTCGAATCATCAACCCGTCGTTGTTTTTAATCAAAAGTGAGCTCACGCGACCCCCACTTTGCACAGAGCTTTCTCATACCAAAATGTTCGTGAATGATATGATGTACAAGTTCAGACGCACAAGATCAACACGCGAAATTCTTTTTTAACCATTTTTTTCACAATAACAGAAGTTGCTTCACTCAAAATGTCAAATTTCTCAAAATTATGTTCGAACTGCTGTCAAATTTATACACGCATCTTTTGAGCTTTAGGGCTAACTAATAATCATATGGGTTTAATTCTAGTAGCGCCATCTATGTATCAGGCCGGGCACTATTTAATTGACCTGTTAGTGATAAAATTATTTTTGAGTTCGACTGACTGCAGAACGATTGTCAATGCAACGTCACATTCTGTTTTTTTCTTGATAACTAATTTGATTCCGATTAACTGAATGAACTTAAAATAGAACAGCCTTAAGATATCTCCGGATTGCTGCCGAATGCACCAGTTATAAAATGGGAAAAGGTTTTAAAAACAAAACATATTAATTTACTTGTACAAATACTTTATAACTATTAATTCTTACAAGAGAGAAGTTCCCAACTGCTTTTCTGGAGCTGCATATATTGATTTAACCAATCAAAATTTCAAATAATCTAAAATGTTTGTGTCTTTTCCATATATACAAGAGAGTATGTTACCGTAATAAAAAGAATAATAATTTAAATTTAATTAGTAACTTTATTACCATAAAAATTAATGCAGACCATTTGAATGTATCAGTAAATTTGACACTTTCTCGATTTGCATATTCGATTCTTTTTCATTCTTCACTTATATTATACATATTTGGTTTCTTGGTTTATCATGTCTATTTATATTCACTTCATGCCTCATTCTGTCTATCATACGCGGACAGAGCAATTTAAGTTGAAAAAATCGATATGCTAGAAGCCAAGCCAATTTTGGATATTATAAATTATTGCAACGCATCATTAAGTCCATAATGTTGAAGCAATATCAATTAACTACAACGCAATTCGTTGGTATTGTGTCTATAAACTCAGTTTGTTGGCATTGAAGTTATTGAAACACAAATACGAAACTGCTGGATTGTGTTACATATATAGCAAAATTAAATTACAGGCATATGTGCACTTTATAAGCTAACGTCATTAAAATTTCACCAGAATTAAGAATCTGCCATATTTAAGCAGATTTTGGCAGATAAATACTACTTTTTAAAAATAATACTATGTTCTAATAATTACTTAAGTATATTATGTAAAGCTACTGTCTTTTTTTCATTTTTCAGACATGAAACAAATCCTAAGTTAGAGGAATATTTTGTCGAATTCTTCATAGATATGCAACTTTTACCTCGGATATCAGAACAAGAAAAAGAACAAAAGAATTTACAGGTGCGGGTGGAGTACGACTTCCCAATTGAATGATTGACCTTTCAAATATCTTTGAACTAATTTTGAGGCATATGAACGAAGATCATAGTAATCCTTGGATCACAAGGAAGACCATCATATTATAAGGTCACCAAATACACAGCATTTATCGCAGCTGATGTGAATAGTCTGACATAACTCATTACTCTTTACCCCTGGGCAAGTTGTAGTAGATTTTTCATTAATAGTGATAATTTGATAGAAAAACTATTACCATTTCAGTCACAAATTTAAGCAATGAAATCCGATGTCCCTCGTTTTTTAACTCATAATCTCAATTTCGTTCCTTATTTATTACCCCAAAAGTTTTTGGGCGTTTATCTACTTTTGATGAATGAGTTATCTCTTTTTGTATAAGGGATTATTGTTTTTGAAATAAATATTTTGAAGGTACTTTAATTGTAACGTTTAAGATTGTCACGAGGATCAATATAATATATTTGCCTTTCGAAGGTTTATTTTACCAGTCCTTCTCTATGATCCCGATACTTAAACATTTTTATAGTCTGACATTTGTAAGGTTTAAGTGTTCAACTTGCATGAGATGCCTGTGATTTAGTCTGTTTCAAACTTCTTTTATATTAAATTAAGCAATTTTGTTTTAGTAACTGAAAAAAATCATAAACCCGACGACAAAATGGACGAACCAGAACTATTCCAAGTAACGACCGAACCCGAATCCGAACAAATAAGTATAGCCAGATACGTCCACCGCAATATCGTCAAAGATAAGCTGATTCAGAAAGAGGAGCATGGGTCAGATGAGGGACCACGAGCATCTGTCCCTCTTAAAGAGAGGAAAAACGAAGATTCGTCTAAAATAAGTGGGAAGAAACCGGAAAAAGATAGAGAAGAAACGACATCGAAAGCCGATTTGGTGGAGCAGTTTTCTCCAGTTGAAATCAGAAGCGACAATAAGGAAAACCAAGAATCATCGGCTGAACTTTATGATAAATCTGAATTAAATGATTTGAACCAAGAAGGTAATGTAAAAATGTTATAATATTAAGCCCGTATTATTAGCTTTAAAGGATTTTTTAAAAATTAGACGATTCATTGGGAAAAATTAGTCCAATGCATTTTATTCAAAATATTATCCATCGATAGCCGGCATTTTTTCCCATTTTATAGGTAGTTTGCGATGTCTCTTCTGCGTCTATTTGCAATATATAATACCCCACAACTTCATATGTACTCCAAGATTTTATAGTCATGAATATACCACTTCTGTGTCGATGTGGATGTCTCTATTAGAGTAATGCCCAACATTTTGCACTAGGGATTGTCGTAGCATACCCATTTTTCAATGTCTGCCATAATAAGCTACAAATAATTCTTTTGTTTTCCTGAAAAACAATGAAACTGCATTTTTGAAAAATTTTCAAGTTACATTTCAAACAATTCCAAGCTATTTTCCTTTGTATATTTCTATTGCTCAAAGCAAACTTCCGAAATTGAGCTGAATTTTCGCCCAATAAGTCTTGTGTTCACTTTCTTTTGCCCTCCAGGCCTTTCTGTAATATTGACATCAAAAATTGCCACTATTATAGCGCTGGAACTAAAACCTATTATTGGGATATGACAATCGTTTGAGGAACTTTGTAGAAAAGTAACAAAGTATAATTTCACCTATGTTAACTGTATTACTCAGAAAATCACTTTATGCAGAAAAATTTTAAAACAAACGAATTTAACGGTTAAGTGAAGTTGTTTAACAATTTTATACATCTTTACCAATAGATGCTACTGATTAAAATAAATTTCTTGTGAATCACCAAAAAAAAAATTCAGCCAGATTCATTAAAAGAAGATATATTATATCTACATATCAACCACAAGAAGTAGAGGATGTTTTAAAGCAACACTACCTGTTAATTGTGTCCTACATATATCGGATGTTTCTGCAACTCTAAGCTCAGATACACATATCTATAATTTGTAAACTTTAAGAAAAACACTGTATATATCCTAACTTAAAATATTGATTTTAGGTCCATATCACATCTACCACCCCAACGGCTCATACCGAAAAACCGTCTTCAACGCAGAGAACCACTTGACCCAGTTTCAACTATCTTCTGAAGTAAACTACGTACCTATTGTAGAATCTATATATACATACGACCCAAGAACCTTCGTATTCCAAAGACTTCTTTTAAGAACTTAATGAATAGTAGTTAATATTGAAACAACATTGACTGATCCAAATTATACCAGTATTCTATATTAATAATATTTTAATTAACTATGTAGACCTTAGAACTTAATACCTATGGCTGTTATTTCGTAGTAACGTGTATATATTGTAGGGATATAAATATATAAAATATTGAGCATTTTATTTATATGGAAGGAATTTTATTTATATTTTTTTAAACGAAAGTTTATCTGGACTGGACCTACTGTTTAACATTGGCTCCGAACCACGGTCCTCGGCATGAAGCCAACCGACTGGCCAGTGGCCAATTTAGGGACTATCCCAGAAGATATCCGGTTTTACCCAGCCTGGTAACTGGCATGACTGGAATGGTTATTCATTATCGGATTATCCACTGTTGTCTATAAAAGGCATTTTCAATTACAATAACAAACATAAAGTACATATACGCACCAGCAAGACTCGAACCCGCGACTATCGCTAGAACAAGGGGACCGTCCCATCGCCTTAACCTCTGCGATAATGAAGATTCATACAGAATATTTTGATATAATTTCAACAGATAAAAAGTGTAATATCAATGAAATAATAATTTTTTAACTCTGTGATAACGAAGATTCATACAGAATATTTTGATATAATTTCAACAGATAAAGAGTGAAATATCAATGAAATAATAATGTTTAACCCGATTTTTCTATTATTAAAACTTGAAGATTGAATTGTATCTATTGAGTCAACATTAATTTGTTGAAATAATGCTTAGATCTAATTTCAAAAAGTTTCAATACTGTCTATATTAATAGTCAAAATAAAAACTATGGAAATATATGTAAATGTTTAGCCGCTGATACGGATTTCATGTTACGAAGTCACTTTTATGTCCAAGAACCTAGCCGAGTTTTTAGCGGCTTTTAAATTTCTACGGCGAAAACATACATTACGCTCTTGTTTTATACTTGTTTTTATAGCCTCCCATGTGTATAATTTTGAAGTATTTAAATACGTAGTCGCTTAGACGAACAGAATTGCTAGCAGATTTTATTTTCGCTTTAGTTAAACTTTTTACGATACATGAAAATTAAGTTACATATGACTGCCTACAAATCCATTCTGAGCCACTCCTAGATTCATTATGTATATATATATATATATATATATATATATATATATATATATATATATATATATCGAGAGATGATATTTATATAGACAGTAATTTACTCATGAAAATAGCTTAATTGCTTTTCGAAGCTTTCTGTTTCCGGTTTTGAACGTGAAAAAATCTTTTCTACAACTAAAGTTTACTTACCACATTTATTGATGTTCTATTGCTCAAGGGTGATTCAACCTCATGGTAATTCACATCACATCAATATTTTCTGGTACAACAAATGATTTTGGACGACCGTCACGAGTTTCGTCCCTGAGTGAACTGTGTTCAAGGCTAATTTCATTATACTAACGTTTCACAGTAGCCAAGGATGGGGCCTCATCGCCAGAAATCGAAGTAAGTTGATCTATGCACTCCTTTCTTGATAAACCACGTCTAAATTAGCAAAAAGTTATCGCACAAAAATGTTACGGAGTTAACTCCGTTTTTTCACTGAGTCAAAAATGTTCAAGTCACTGTAAACAACACAATTTGTGCTCAAACGACATAACGTGCTGAAGAAGGTTATGACTAATAACGAACATCCAATTATATATAATAATGCTTAAAATGTTAATAGCAATCCTCATATACAAGTTACGAAATGTAATGGCTTTCAAATTGCAACAAGGACTTTTATTTTACGGAAAGAAGAGGTGACTTGTTGAACGGTACTGCAGGCTCGCATCATACAGTGTTACGGTCACTTTGTATTTAAAAAGCACATTACCCCATAAATCATAACTGGTTGTTCACTATTCAGTAATTTTTGGTTAATAATGACCCTCAAATCTAGATTCTTTTCAGGTTCCATTTTAATTAGCGTGTGACAGATGAATCCCTACTACTGTACTCCATATAAGTTTAAAAAATGGCACAGTTTTCACGCATGATGTAATTATATAAGTTCAAAATGATTCTGTCTCTTCGATCTTAAAACAAGTGTCAAGGTTGTCGAGTATTTGTATGTATGAAGGATAAATAGATGCACTTTTCCATAATTTTCTTAATACAATGAAGTGAATTATATGAGCTAACTTTGAGAGATAACAATTTTTGTTCCTCAGAATAATACTAAAAGTAATACATATGTAATTATTTATTATATTATATTTTGTATTGAACACGAAGAAATTTATTTTATTATTGTATACATCATAAACTATTTTTGAGAGATTGTGCAGAATATATTCACGAAACTTTTTTGTTCCTCCCAACACACTTTTCTAGTTCATTAAAAATGTTATATCACCGGATGAAGATTTGTAAGAAACACAAAAATAACTAAAATGATAAAACAACCATTTCCACACATGCGAAGCCGCCAAGAAAAAATGGGAAATCGGGTATGTACCAATTGATATACGAAAATTCGAAAAAAAATCGCAGGTCAAATTTGGCATATCAAGGATATCGACGTCAAAATGTATATTTACGCTAGTAAGGTACCGATATTCTATATCTAGTGAGATACAGTCCATCTTCACCTTTACCGAATATTTCTTCACTTACTTCAAAATTGATTCTCTGGAAAGGCACTCATGAATTGCCTGAAAAGTGAGAATAATGTTTTTCTTCATCGTAGCAGAATTATGTGTTTTGTAAGACAAGAGAAGCTTCAAGTATTGATGATAAATGTTTGGTGGAAATGCATAGGAATTCATCAGCTGTACAAATTTGCCCAAATTCTGGTCTAACCAATTAATGGGAGTGAAGAAAGCTTCTTAAAAATAAAAAAAAAAAACAAAATTGATAAACAAAAAGCCAAAAAAAGGAAAACATTAAATAATGGTTCAAGTTTTCGCCCAGAAATCTCAGGATTTAGTAGTGCAAGAGTTATGGCTTTACCAAAAAAGCGACACATATATCATTAATAACTGTTTGATATTTATATAAATAAATTCGCTTTTAAAAACCTAAAATCACTATCATTTAATAAAATTAATAAACTGTTTGTCTATATATTGCCACAGTTGAATCCCCCTTAATCCTAATAACATCAATTTCGTTTGAATCAGCTTTAAAGAATGAAACAACTCTATTTTCAACTAGAGAGCTTAACGATAATCGTTTAACATCAGATAATAACAAGGTACATAAAGACGTTTTACGATAATAACGATTAAATAAAACATAAAAAGCTAATACATCAACATTTATTTGTACAGTTTATTGGCTCGTGACGAAATATCAGAGCGAATCGTTATGTCATGTTAACCCGAACGGTTTGTGTCGGTAAAACGGATTTATAGATCTCTCCGATTTACCTCCTCCCCCAGTGAGTCGCTCGAAATCGACGAATCTAGATCGCTATAAATTCTTCAGCCCTGCCCGAGTATAAACCTTGAAAGCTCCCAATTTTATTAGTGACGTAAACACGGATATCGCCCCGAAATATTTTATAATTAATTAATTAACCTTGAAAAGTACATAAGAATATGTTCGTTAGGGTACTGGTTTATTAATATGGGTTCGACCCTTCTCAAATATGTATATCTTTTGTTTTTCCTTGGGATAAGTTTAGACGGATAGAGCTTAAGACTCCCTGAATACGATTTATGTGAGTTTAATTGTTTGTTTCAACCAGTAAAATTGTTCCTTATTTTAAGTTTAACTATAGTGACCCCAATTTAAAAAGTTAATCATGTTTGTTTCATAACAAACTAAAAAAATACATTTAAAAGGTTGTGTTAATGATGGAATAATTACCTGGAAATATAATTGAAGAAAAATTAATTATATTATAAAAATCCTCACCATATTATATTAACAACTGCTACTTGTTGATGATACGGAAATATTAGTAGTAGCAGAAACTATAGGGATCTCTGCCCGAAAGCTCCAACCTTCTTTTGATAAAGTTCAACCAGTAAAATTGTTTCTTATTTTAAGTTGAACTATAGTGATCGCAATTTAAAGAGTTAATCATGTTTCTTCCATAACAGACTAAGATAATACATTTAAAATGATGTGTTAATATTACTAAAACTTATTTTGACAATATTTTCTATATAAAATCAGAAATATATTTAATATACAATACCAAGTATTGGTAAGGTTAAATCACTATAGTCTGGTCAAAGTTATTTTGTTCATACGTCATATAAATTTGTGACATCAAAACGTCGCAATGTTGCCGTATCAACTCTATGCTTTAGTTCAGTTTGGCTTTGAAACACAACAAAATTCTAATCTAAATAAAATAATTGAAGAAAAATGTTATGAAATGTAATTTATTTTAACCTTATGGTAGATCTAAAAACTATAGTTAATTTTACAGCCGCAATAGTTTATCGGTTAGAGCTATAACTTCTTATCACTATTGCTCTCAAGAATTTTGCATACATCTGACAACCGGACCACTTCGACAGGCTCATTCGTTCACGTGTTCGAACTAATTTGAACATGAATTTACAAATTGCGGTAGGCAATACATTAGAGATCTTGACGTACAAAAAAACTTTATTATAAATGCATGATGAGTAAGGTTACTTTCAGCACTACAAGAACATCAGAACATTAAATATCAGTATATATTATTTTTAGTTACTTCTATGTTATAATCATAAACAAGGAATATTAAGTGTAGCGCTACATATATGTATATTTATTAAAACAATAGGATACATATATCGAAAGATCGTCAGTAAAGACCCGCTTGGAAGGTACGAAAGGAAGTTATTTCTACATCGAATAGTAAGGTATGATGAAAAATAGATTTATTTAGAACTACCAGAACAAATAAAATCGTGGTTATCGCCTCTTGAAGCTGTACATCAAGTGCAAGTCCGAATCGTTTTCATAGCAAGACCGTTCTCTGTACCTGGTGAGACCAAGTTTGTGTGAAATATTATAAACTATCGAAAGCTGAAGAAATAGTTAAAAAATAAACAACACGGATTGCCAACCACAACAAATAATCAATTTGTGAGGTGCAATTAACTGCGCAGTGATGAAAAACGTTCAAAATACGCTCGAAGATATAATAAGGCGATGTTGCAGCATCACGGAGAGCCATCTCACGCAGCAACACTATTCAATGAAACGCTGAAATCACTTGGATAGAAATTTTATCGTACCTGTCGTACAGCAGACCTAAATTCATCCAACTACCATGTTCTTGCATTAATAACACTTTTGACCAATTTCGAAGATGTTAAAAATGACTGATTTATCACAAAGGAGGAACTACTATTTTTTAATTGCATCCATAAATTGCCAAAGAGGTAAGCAATATATATAGAACCAAATAGCTATTACTTTGAATAAATACATTTCAACTTTACATTGTAAATAACGAGTTTTGTTTAGCAAAAATCGAAAATGAATTACCGAAACATCCGATATATAGTTAATTCTCTATATCACAACTTTCAAAAACTTTCTAAATAGATTAATATTACAGGTTATGTTACTTGAATGTCATTCAGCTGAACCTCTATGGAAAATATGTCACGCATACAAAGCACATACACAGCTTGCAAAGCCACAAGTGGCGTGCTTCAACAATAAGGTTTTAGACATGTTCAAATATTGAGATAAAACTATATCTAAGATTATGCAATTAAAAGAAAGATCATGCGTATTACGTATTTATTATATATACGACAGTATTTTTGAAAAGTCATAGAGGATACATATTTGCTTTATAAAATTATTTGTTGAGCATCTCCACTAATCTTTTTCAGCAAAAATCGATACTGTAATAGTTGACATGACATTGACTTAACTTCCTAATTATTAATGAACTTACTTCAAAATTATTGGAAATTATCAAATGAGAGAAAGAATCATTAAGGAATACTGGTAAATTTTGTAAGGTTATATATATATATATATATATATATATATATATATATATATATATATATATATATATATATATATATATATATATATATATATAATATTCCATTCAATATTTGTTAATCATATTTCTTTTAACAAGCAAAACTAAATTTAGTTGATGTTTTAAAATTATTTGGCAGAAATTATACTTTATTCTTAGAAACACACACATAATTTTTCCTAGAACAATTCCATGCAGATAATAAATAAACATTAGTATTTTAATTGTTTTATAATTATTTCAACTAACCAATAATGTCAAATTATCACATCTAAATATATACAGCAGATCAAATGTAACATAGAATTTGAAATAATGTCATTGAGTATTCCATGACGGGGTTCAATGGAGGGTAAAGAATTATCTTGTTTCTATTCAATTGGTCACGTTCTAGTTTATTCGACTATTGGACATTCGACCCTGAAATGTTATTCTGCAAACGTCCCCTTTATATGTTCTCGACTTCCTTATGATCCATATCAGACTTCCTATTTTCTATATGAGCTAAAAATTAGTGTTATTTATTATAAAAACGAACATATAACTACTATTTATTTATTAGTATTTTATTCAGTTGCAAATTATCTTGTAAATATTACTATTAATCAGCCCACATTCACATTCCCGTAACAAGCGTCAGAGTTAATAAAATAATTATTATAGTTTGATATATTGCTATTATAATGCATATCATTAAGACTACAAAACGTATTTACCTGGAAAATGTAAATGAAAAAAAAATTATATTATAAAAATCCTCACGATATTATACTAACAACTGCTACTTGCTGATGATACGGAAATATTAGCAGTAGCAGTTTTTTTATTCAACGTAATTCCCTTCAAGATACAATTATTATAGCGACACTCCAACTTTTCGATACCATTTTTATAGTACGATTTTCCCTTTGTTTCAAAATAGGCCTGAATTTTGGCGATCACCTTGTCATTCAACGAAAATTTCTTTCCAGCAAGCATTCTTTTGAGATCTGAGAACCGGACATAGTCGCTGGGTGCCAGATCTGGAGAATACGGTGGTTGAGGAAGCAATTCAAAACCAAATTCATGGTTTTTTGCCATCGTTTTCACTGACTTGTGACACGGTGCATTGTCTTGATGAAGCAGCACTTCATTTTTCTTAAATGCGGCAATTTTTCGCCCATTTCGTCCTTCAAGTACTAACGCTATGTAATAGTCGCTGTTGATGGACCTTCGTTTTTCAAGATAATCAATGAAAATTATTCCATGCGCATCCCAAAATACAGACGCCATAACCTTGCCAGCCGACTATTGCGTTTTCCCACGCTTTGGAGCGAGTTTATCGTGTTCAGTCCACTCGGATAACTATCGATTTTACTTGGGAGCGAAACGATGGAGCCATGTTTCATCCACTCTAACATATCGACGCAAAAACTATGGTTTATTACGCTTGATCATCTTCAAACTCTGCTCCGAATTATAAACTCGTCGTTAGTCAAAAGTGAGCTCGCGCAAGACCCACTTTACACAGAGCTTTCTCATACCTAAATATTCGTAAATGATATGAGGTACGCGTTCAGTTGATATCTTTATAGTGTCTGCTATTTCATTCAATTTTAATTAACGGTCATTCAAAATCATTTTTAACGTCTAAACTTAGCATACCAATTCTTGATAAAAAAATGTGTTTTACTATGTAGGCCGGGGACCTGTTGACAATCAATTAACCTATTAGTGAGATTACATAATTATTTTTTGGGAGCTTCTTCATTATTTCTTGAGAACTCAGCAGCACTGTAGCAGTGATTCTCCAGCTCCATGGTAAATTTGTAATGACAATCTGCATAATCACTTGAAAGTAGAACCTGTCGATAACGTTAACAAGGACTATGCCAAAGGACATGAATAGATTCTCCATCAGAACATCAACGTTGAGATTCTCCAGCTTCTAGATGTAGTTCAGTGAAGTTATTAATATAACTCATTGCACATTAAAACCACTGATATATATATGTTAAGCCCAAAGCGTCTATCGTAGAACAAATACATTGTAATTTTAAAAGCATAGTAAATTAGGTTAAAGACAAAAAGCTTTTTATTGTTGATAAACTATATTGCTATAATAAATAGTAATAATAAAAAATATTTTAGCTGCTGGTATCAACTAGTATGAGCTAGTTGTTGATAGCACCTGAATAAAATAAGTATTAGAGAAATATGACTTTTATTATCTCCAGTACAAAATGTTACAAAACATTACAGACCTAACTATTCCTATTTAATGCTACAACACTAGACAATGGTCGCACAGCAAGAGATGCAATAAATAAATAAAAACGAAATAACAGGACCGATTCGATACAGTCACATAAATAAAACCTATAATAGCCCGAATAAATCTCACTTCTTATTTAGTCGAGAAAAGACATACGTGCTAGGATCGTACGTATAAATCGGACCCGTAATAGGATCCACGTTTTTATATTTAAGCTTCGCTGAAAACGCCATATTTTCGGAATCATCGTTGGTCGAATAAATAACCTTCTGCAGCAGCCCGTTAGGATGGTAAATGTAGTAGTGGCCGTCGCTCGTTATCCCTTTCGCGTCCTGCAATCGAGCGTTTTCGGTTTCGGTATCGTTAGCCACGATTTCGGTCGTGTCGTTTAACGGCGATATCGTGGTTGGTTCGGGTGCTTCCGTAATCGGTTCGGGTTCTTGACTCGGAGGACCGTATTCTTGGGATGGGGGTCCGTATTCTTGGCTGGGTGGTCCGTATTCCTGGCTGGGGGGACCGTATTCTTGAGTTGGAGGTCCATAGTTTGAGCTAGGTGGAAGGTAATCTTCTTTGGGTGGCCCGTAACCTGATTGAGGTTGTTGATCTCCTATCCAAGGAACTTCGTAAACCTATGACAATACCATAGCAATAAGAATCTATTTTTTTGTTGTATTTGTATTGTAATCCGATTATCTTACTTTATGTGGCCAATGAGTGTTATAAATAGATAAATAGATAAATATATATATATATAAATAAAGAGATAATAGTCTTTAGTTATAATATATTAATTATAACTATTATAATAAGTGATACTAATAGTCCTCTGCTCATGCAGTGGAATAAGATTGATACTATCTTTGTAGGAATTTACTCTTCGCTTGAGATGCGATGATTCCTCCTATTTTAAAAACTTTCAACAAACATTGGTGCCTCTCTCCAAAGAACTGAATGCCATGATTCAACCAAATGATAATTTGACAATGCCTATGTGGTATAATAAATTCTGCAAGTTCTATATCAACTCTCTAAACATTTCAAGTAATTTGCAAAAACATGAGTAGCAAGTTTGACTTAATAATGCTGCTAAAACACGCATCGTCCCCGGGAACATTCGAACAGTACCATTTTCACTCGGTTTATAGCATGTCACATTCTATATTTCTATCAAATTTATAACAATAAGCTGTTACAATAAGTTCACCAATAGTTCTCGCCATAAACGTATAACTTCTAGAAATGAACTTCGGAATTGAAGACGATTTCGGAATGAAACATGTAAAATTTTCTAACATATGGGCTCAATTTTGCTTCAAATTGTCATTCACACTTCGTCCAAAGTGTATATGACATTAAACAACATGGCATTTGTTCAAAGTTTACTTAATGAAACAATAAGTGTTAAAATAAGGGACCAAAATGATTATTAAACAAATATTTTAACATTTTTAACAACTGAACCATAAAAAATAGGAGGATAGACAAAATAAGTCAATAATATTTATTGATAAGTTGAAATATAAACTACAAATTGCATACTAATTATTCAAAACTGAATATTACAAACCTTATGAATTCTCAAAAACAAGCTAATAATTGTGAACCATGTATGTATCATCAACATTGATATTAACCTTAAAGCTTCTCAGCAGAAGAAGCAGAAGAAGAAGATCAGCATTCACCATCAAATTGAAATAATTAAATTCAACATGTAACAAGCAGTATAATTAATTCTAAATTGAGACTGTTATATATTAATGACAAGAAACATTGGATAAATATATCGTAACAAGTGTTTATGATATACCATAATATCTCACCGAAGAGTATATCTGTTTATTTAAGGAACATGACTTATTCTATATTAACTATATACAGGCCAAAGCTGTTACCAGATAGTTACTTTCTCCAAAAACTGAACTGAAAAATTACATGAAATTAGTGAGTAACGAAGGCCGCCTAATGACAGTATATTCGATTTAAGATATGGGACCAAAATAACGAACTGAAAAAGTTTAATAAGGACCAATAGCTTTGATTGTACCCATGGTTTCACGAGAACCTACTCAGCGTATAGATGAATGCTATATTTTTTTAACCTTACCAATAGAAAGAAGACTACTGAAAGAAAAGAATGTGAAATCAAACGAATATTTAATATTTTTCAATATTTTTAATATTTTTAAGTGGATAAAGGACATGAAGAGAATGTGGAAGAACGAAGCGAGCAATGACCAATTGCAATGAATATCTTGTTGTGGCTATGATGAATCAGCTTTATATAAATTCGTTGGGTTATTGGGTTAACAGTATTAATTATTAGCGATCATTCATGATGATGTCATCAATTTAGCTATTAACTTGATTAGGTTAAATCTAATTATCACTTTCATATATAATTTTATGCATTGCTCCTCAAGTATACTGACAAGCTATACTGACATTATTTTTTCCCTGATATTATTATGAATATAAAATTAGTGCGAATGCGTTTAATACAATCCTATTAGCCTTATAATTAAATACCTCATACCATAACACAACCGAAGGCAACACTATATCGAGCATCACCAACGATTTTTTTACCAACTACTAGCTGTACTAATAGTGACAATATACTGAAGACAAATAAATATTCTCGAGTGTTATTGCTAATGATCTCCTTTATTTTACCTTTAAGTAGAAATATAAACAGAATATATCATGGATTTTCAAGACTAGATAATTCCACTAAAAACATTGAAAATTTTCAAATACAAACTGATTGATATCAGCAAGTATATTCGTAATTGATGAGTCACTGCTATTGCCATTGAACTTGCAGTCCCCTACTGACTGATCATTAAAGCAAAAGAGTAGTATTAATATGTTACTAACAAGAGAACTCATTGAATTTAAAATTGAACCATTGAATTTTTAAAAATGAAAATCCATAAATTAATTAATATAGATAATGATATTTCACCTAGATATATATACTCTAAGCATAAAAATTATGATCGTACATCATACCACATTGTAACGCATATGTCATTATTCACACAAAAGATTTGTATATGAAAAAGCATACTTTTCCCGTTAAATGGAGTAAACGGTGCTACAAAAACTTCCAGGGATTGCCAAAAATATCACAAGCACTTTACTCGAACACCTACGAAAAAATTTGAAGATAATTTAATTGGACTAAGACATATTAAAGTTTTTCATAATGAAATATATGAATCTGCCTACTATACTAACTGAACAGTAGTTTTCACTATCCATCAACAATAAGAATAAATAAATAAAATATTAACTAAGTTACATAAAAATAAATTATTAATATCCAAACATTATAAGAAAAACAACAAAATTCTAATTGATGATATAAGCAGGGGTATAAGAATAAATTATAACAATAACAAATTAGTAAAGAAGATGTTAGTAAGTAATACAATAAGAGAATTACCTTCACTTTCTGTATCTCCACTTCAGTTGCTTCATTTTGTGGTGGACTATAATCATAACCGGCAGGTTTACCCCAAACTCCCCAAACGCAGAATATTAACATGGAAATCTTTATGGTTACACCCATTTTGATAAAGTGACTGATAATGACAGGACCATCCTAATATATATATACAATAATTGATATTGTCTGCGGCATAACAGTATTGCCAAATAGGCAAATTGACATTCGTCTACAACAGTTTAAACGCGTTTGACCCATACGTGTTTGACCATCGATGAGGTTTGAAGGCCGACACGCTAGCGTGCATGTCAATTAGTTTATACATGTTTGTTTTTATTTACCACCATTACAAGAATATAGGGCAAATACCATATATATTTGTTTAGATTGATATATTTCATTAATATAAATAAAACTTACTATTACAAAATATTTAGTTACAATTTAACATTCTAGTTCGAATTTATCACTCAAAATTAAAATTCACATGAAATAAATGACTATCATCATCATTATTATAATTAACCACTCGTGATAACTACCTGATACTTTGGGCGAATCTTTAAAGTCCTCCCTTACCCGTTGGATACGGGGTAGTACAAACTGTTGTTCTAGTACTCCTAATGGAGTACCGGGCTCAAAATTGTATTCCTGAAATAGTTTTTTTTAATTTATTGACTAGTCGAATATTCGACGAAACTAAATCGGGTAAATATGATGGTTGTGGAATGATACTACTGTTCAATTCATAATTTTTTACAATTTAACCCAGTGAAAGGAACTCATAATGAACAACACAACTATTTTTACGTCCTACTATTTCTTGATCACTGTACTTCTTCAGTCTATAGCAGCAGTTGAAGTCACAAAAATATATACTTTCTTCAAAACATCTTACCAAACCTGAAGTCATGGTTAGTTCCGAATGTTTTGACTTAAAGATTATTCTGATATTTCCGGCCATAATAACTATATCTACCGAACAGTTGATTTGGTCTTAAAAATCTGTAAGATTTTTTTTAATCCCTCTATAGACAAATATATTTAACATGTTACATTTATAAGTACGTTCAATAATAATTAAATTCAATATGTATGCATTATATCGTAATTAAACGAATTTGTTCTAGCAATAACTGTATAATACAATATGCCTAAGCTAACAAATCTAATATTCATCAGCGTTTTCCGTTGAATCAAAAAAGTGGAAAAGTCAAAAAATATAAAGGAGCAGTAAGCAGCAGTTCTTAAAGATAGTATATAACATAAATATAAATATTCTCAAATGAGTGATGTTACTAGCAGCATTTTTAACATTAACATGTTAGCGAGCCAATGCGAGAAAAAGCTTTTGTTAAGTCCTTTAATAGTAAAAAGGTATTTTGAGTTGTTGCAAAAGAAATATTGAATATTCAAAATTGAACAATTAGAAAGAAGTATTTCATTAATACATTTTCAAAATAATATAAATAATATATTTTAAAAAGAATGGTTGAAGTGGAGACACTGTATTACTCCTAGTTGGTAAAAGTTGATAAGTTACATCGAAAAATCTGTTCATATTTGTAATCATATATACAATTTGTATAATTTACAAATAACTATCAAATAATCAGCGTTCAGGCGCTAAAGTTGCCACATAACATACTTGTAGTGTATATTCTCTGTTTTAAGCATGTTTTAACAACTGCTTTACAATGTTTGCATTTACAAGTCCAAACAATAACTGTACCTATTAAGTTAAAGTGCCCGAGGTGTATATAAGTGTGAATTTGTTATTCCCTTTTAATTTTATTGCCCAAAGTTTCGTTAACTTTAGTTTACGTAACTACTATACAACATATTTTGTGAAATATATCATAAATTGTACTATACTAATACACTATTTTAAATATTTATATATTTAATTATTTATGTAACTTCAAGCTCTTGATTCATAATAGCTTTTCTGACATTCATCGTTTAAATATTATCAGAATATATCGTGAATTATTTAAACTAAAATTAATTTAAAGCCAATAATTAAAATACGAAAATTTAAAAAAAATACTACAATTTTTTTATTTTTTATCTATATGTAATGAAAAAAAGTTAATTTAATTATATGTAATTTATTGTATATTTATGAGTGTGCCTTTAATATACTGCCTACCTCGTGTATAATATAATATATACTGAGTATTACTCGTTAATGATAAGATTTTTCATTCCAAAGCATATACATGCGTTATAATATCAGTGTCTGAAAAGAATACGCGATAAAATCAAACACAGACCCACTATCTGATAAATGGAATTTTTAATTAATAGACCTAGCAATTAAAAATACTAGGGTAGCATTCGCTGTTGAAAAATTATACCGTAGCTTTCCGAGATACAAATGGCTGTTCTCGCTCATTAATACTGACGCTTCTTTGTTCTATATACATGCACAGTAATATTTCAACAATACCTAGATTGGTCCTATTATTTACTAGACACAAGTGTATCAACTACAATTGGTGCTTTTGTCGGTATTATCGTAGAGACAGCGTTGACATTCCTCGCTCAACAATCCACTTAGGAATCGATAAATTTCTGGTTGATGTACGCGAATTGCCGTTGTCTTTATTTAGAAACATTAATCTTTGTGATTCGCGAATTCACAGTTATATTAACAAATATTCGTAGCAAGATATATCGGACAACTAACTTATATGATGATGTTCGTGTTCATCATTATCTGGTTGTTCATAATTCTCTTGTTGATGGAAACACCATTCCTCTTTCGGGATGAGGTTTGATCAACATACTCTTGCAACTCATTTAGATTCAGTTTTAACTGAGTTTTAATAGCCCCCTTTTTATAGTCATAATTTATCTCAGCTAGATCTATCAACTGATTCATACTTTACTTTTCAGCTCAAGGGTGGTTCCAAACCATGGTCCTAAATAGTAAGCCTAGCGTTAATAGCCAACTTCAAGACGTTTCCAAATGACATATAATTTAGTCAAACAAAATAAGATAGAGAATAATTGAGTGTTACATTTTTTACACCAAATAAAAAAATAATATGAAAAAATGTTGGTAAATTAAACGTTTCCATATTTTTAAAAGTTATTTAAATAACAAAAAAGAGACTATTGGGATTTAATTCCCAATTTGAAGATGACATGCATTAAAAACTATTTTGAAGGTTCAAACTTTTGCTCCTACCCATAGTTTTCCTTGTTTTTCTAGATTGTTTAACTACTGTTAGATATACCTGTCAATCTACGGAGAAAATTCACCAAAGACTGCTTAGGCATTTATTGAAATTAAGTAGTAAACCTAGAGTCCAATGTCCAACTTCAAGGCAATCCCGAAGACATTTGGTTTAGTCTAGTCTGAATACTGATCAGACTAAGATGTTTTTTCCTTGTCAGAATTGACATTCTTAAATGGGAACGAACAAATCAAATCCAAAAAACGAAAAAGATTTAAATAAAATACTTACGCATAGGAGCTACAAAAATATTCCAATTATTTATTATAATTATAAATTATTTATTATAAAGTAATCATGTAGTTGTAATTTTAAAAATGTTATAAACCATTTCTAATAAAATCTCCAATATTTATTAATTGAAGTGGTGTTATTAACACTAATACCTAACATAATAATTATCTACTTAATGAGTAAGCAGTGATTTGAACATTACGGAAAAATATTTTAAAATGATCAAATTCTTTATGTGTAAACACGACTAGTGTGTTCGTAGATTATTGTTAATAATGAAGAAATATAAACATCAAATTATGGATACCATAATAAGGAATTATGCTATAAAATTAATAATACAAACAGTTGTAATTTGTTTTCTGAACAAGAGAAGTAATTTTAAATATTTACAATTCACAACATACTTTTACTCAAATAATTTCTCCAACAATTTTTCTACAAGTAGAATAGTTGCATTAACAAACCTCCTACCAGAAATAATTATAAAAACGAAATGGATTTTGTCGATAAGCATCTGTATTGAACGTGTTTTATTACTAGAAATTCTTAAATAAAAAGTGTGTTTTTTAAGCACTTAAATCAGAGCTTTCATTGAAGCTTATGAAGTTTAATTATTTTATATTATATCAAAAAATATTATCGCTGATTAAATACTAACTGATTTATAAAAATGGGTTAAAATATTTAGGACGTGTTAACATTTTGTGACGCTTCCACCAATGAATATTATACAACACATTTATATAATACTATTTATGTAACCCTATACATTGAATGACGCTCACTACGCTGCGTCAATGAACAGGAAGAATGAATTCTACTTAAGAGCTCAACAAGCTTGAGCTTCAACAAGACTCAAAAAGACTGCTGGTTTTAACCTTATTACTGTGAAAACATTGGTGGAACCTCCAAGAAAAGGCCCAATTAAGAAAATCAACCTAATAAATGCTTCTTTCATACTACAACGTGTACCAGATCTGTGTATGGTGGATGAGGTTAATTATCCTTTTAAACCAGGAAAACCAACTTATGAAACAGCCTGGTTCATTGCCAAATGAAACATTTGGCCAACAAGTCTTGAAACCACTGTGGACTCATATCATACAAACATTACAAAACAAGGTAGAGCGTGAGCGCCAACTTCGTAACGTCATCCACATAAAGACATGAAGGTAGAGACTGTCGATAACATTATCAGGGACTATGCTTAAAGATAGGAACAGAGGCTCCATTAGCGCATCAATGTTGATGTTCCCTAGTTAAAATAGAAACATAAATGTGAAGCTCAACGTGTCCATCGTAGAATAAGTGCTTTGAAATCTTAAAACCATAGCAAACTGGGATAAAGATTGTTCTATTCAAATTGTTTTTTATCATATTTAATCAATTTGAAGCAAAGTTTTTAATTAAATATATAATTATATATACCACAGCGATAAGGCACTAAAATATATTGTTAAATACCACCGAAACTAAATATCCGAATCAACTTATACTAAACATAGTGTCATAGATTTTTATAAAAAAAATATGTTACAACATTGAAATCGAATAACTGCTTACCATTCAACCGAAATCACTTAGAACTTAGAAGATTTAAAACACAATACTAAGAGAACCGTAAATGTTATACTTGTTACACAACTCTTTAACAGTTTACTGTTAACGATCATAAATATTTAACGCCGAACTCTTCTTTTCTTAGATATTTAAATAAAATGACAGTTTAATTTGCAATTTTCAGGTCAATGTTAGAATAAGCATTTTAGGCATTTTTCGCTTTTGCTAATTTACTATAAATAGTTTACTGGTGCAAGTGTGGTCATTCAGAAATCATCCAACAATCGAAGTGATAGATACAGATACAACAATCATGTTTCGATTGGCGCTAGTGTTGACCGTGGTGTGTTCGGTATCCATATCGGCTCAGTACTTGCCATCAGGATGGAGACCATCGGGTCCCGTTTTCCGATTACCAGAACGATCTACTCGACCGAGTGTAGTGTATGGACCACCCTCAACATCGCCCGCGCCTGCCACTGAAGCCCCCACGGAGAAACTCGTGGAAATAACCACAACTGAAGCGGCTACAACCACCGAAGCAATCACTACGATCGCCCCCTTGGGTACCACCGAAGCCTTAACCACCACCGAAATTCCCACCACAACCGAAGAGATAACCACCAACGCCCCGACAACCACAGAACTCAGTCCAGAATCGGAAGTAACCACGGAAAGCGTAACGGAAGAACAAACAGAAGAAGTTACGGAATCCGCGGAGCTCAGAACCACCCCCAACTACAACTTGATCCAAGGAGAAACCAATCAAGTCGACGAAATCGATTCTTCTTACGGAGCACCGTTCAAGAGCCAATTCGTCGAACAGCCATACCAGGAATACGGTGCGCCTCAACAGTTTGATGAAGACGATGAATCTAGCGAGGAAGAAATCCCATCTTTCGGTTACAACGGACCAGCATCATCCTACGGACCACCACTTCGAGGCAGCAACAGGAAATTCGGATTGAGAGTGCCTCAGGATACCTTGACCGTTCCTCTGAATGAGCCCGCCATCACTTACGGTCCTCCAGTAGGTTATCCGGGATCATCGAACGGAAAAGGATACAAATCCGGTATACCTCAACCAACAAATGGACCATCACTTGTAGAGAGCTTTGAAGAAGACAGCGGTCTTATCAACGACGAAGATAATGGATACCCAAGATATCCAGGATTTTCTGGATATCCCTACAGGGAGAACTTGAGAGCGGCCAGTAAACAGAAAGGTGTCTACTACATCTACCACCCCACAGGTGTATTGCAGAAAATCACTTATTCTACTCGCGGCAATAGAAGAAACAATGAATACAGAGCCAGATACAAATACGAAAACATCGAGCCAATCAGAGGCCCAGTTTATACCTACGATTCCAAATCGGCGGCTTTGAAACGAATCAGTTAAGTTTTGTATTGTTTTATAATTGTTTTATGTTATTTTGTTTTATGACCTGTTAATGTTTTGTTATGTTTCCACCAATAAATATTACGAGCACCTTTTGTAAATAATCTTTGTTGCTTTTTATTTGTGAAATAATATATGATCTAGCCTAAAATAATATTCTAACTTAATAAGTAATAAAGACAATGACAATTTTTAAAATAAAAATATCTAACACTAAAATTTATAGCGAACAAAACTTAGGAGATATTATTATATAAAGCATGATCACTACAAATTCAAGTAGTAAAGTAGCAATTTTCTCAAATACAGTTTTCCGCAATACTATTGTGAAACCTTTTTGCTAATATTATTGACAGTAACCAAAATATTGACCATAACACGGCGACGAGTGTCTTGTCATAACAACTTCATTTTATTTGCTAGATTACAAATATCAACTTTTATCCCGTCAAAATATTTGTACGCTATTACTTTATAAAAAAAATTAATTATTTTCCTATAAAGTATACTTTATCTGAAAGCTTTTTGCCTATTGTCATTTTGTCATTAGGGATAGTAACGTTCAGGTCAACAATACAAAATGAGGTAATGAATATTTATACTAAATACAATAACAACTTTAGAAAATGTTGATAAATTAAACATTTCTAGATTTTCAAAAACTATTCAAATGACAAAAAACAAAGGGGAATATATAAACCAATATTTTTCTGAAAGGGTTTAAAACCTTTCGAACGATTTCGTAGGCTCAAAATCTTGCTCAAACAACTAGTTTTTTTAGTTCTTCCAAATCCTATTATTAGACATATATCGGCAATCTAAAGAGACACATCATCTAAATTTGTCAAGAAATTTAAAAACAGATTACTTTCTTGAAGTTATGTTATGAAGAATATTTTGATGAAAATAGAGATATTTTAAAACAAAAACTTACAATATATAACTGTTGCATGCCCAAAATGTTGCCCGATCAACAGTTTTTCTAGATCGAGTTGCTGCTAGTGAATACACTCAACAATCAATAACAATATACCAAAATGTTATCAACGACCACTAAAAGATAAGAGAAAGTTATTATATACATATATATATATATATATATATATATATATATATATATATATATATATATATATATATATATATATATAAAACATTTTAAACAAAAAATAGCGATAATACACAATACATGTAATATCATATATGACATTTCCGACTAGATGAAAGCGAAAGTAATATATTCTAAAAAATTGGATCTTAAATAGATAGAAGCTGAAAGACATTAGAACTCGATTTTGCAGGTCCAAAAATATTATTCCGTCCTCAGTTTCTAGGTCAAATTATTGCTGGTGAATATCCTCGGCAATGACACTGATAAATTGTTATTTATTTTCCATAGACAATGAATTAATATAGCAAACATTGTAAATACTTCCAAAATACTCCAAAGATGTCCCACTATATCACACTTGATAAACGTGAGACATCTCAAGTAAAAAGAAGCGGAATATTTTATAACAAACCCATTAAATTTCAATAAATTTTAAGGTATGGTAATGTTGATTTGCATCTAAAATAATGTTCGACGTCTGCCCATAATTTTTTTTAAATACTTATTCTAGTATACATATGACCACTATTTTCAAATTGGTTCATTAAAAAGTAGATTTTCTGAAACTGACGAAGAAATAACTATCGTACCATTGATCCCCTCCAACGTACACCTTGTATACTATAAGTATTACTCAATGACTAAATAATGCAGATACAAGAAGTGATACAGCAATCTAATTTCAATTCATTTAAAATCCATTATTCACTAATTACAATTTATGCAATGTACCTACACCATTAATATTTATCAACATGAAAATACTTTTGCGTGATGGTTTATAAAATTGTACAGTGATTGACGATTTCAATACCTGAATGTTGATGTATAACTTTATGTGATTATATCAGTATGAAATATGAGAAAATATGAGCGAACTATCAAGAAAATTAAACAAAAGAACATGTTAAACATAAACATATTATAATAGGATATAATAAAAGATTGGTAATTGGTCTGTGTAACTAATTGTGTTGACAATTAATCAATGATAATAACGATGATAATATCCATATCAAAATTGACTATTTTAAAGTGACGTTTTAAGCTAAAATCGTTGTGTAAGAGTGTTTTTTTTTCAATAAACCAATTCCTACTGAATTAATATCAAAATCGTCTGAGTCAATTTTTAGAACGTATTTGTACCGACAATTAATTGAAAATTAACATCAATATCTACTTCTCCTAAGTATATCAATTACCTGTGGATTTTTAAATTTATATAAATTAATTTGCTGATAGAAGAAATTCTAATTCACAACAAATTAAAATTTAAATTAAATACATAATAAAGAAAGAGCTTTTATCAAGGGATAAAAATTGTCTTGGTATCTTTCTCTTAACGAATAAAATTATCTGCGGAAAATGAAAATGGCCTTAAACGCTAAAAATTGCAAATATTATATGAATCATAAAATTTTATGGCCTTTTATTATGTATATTTTTAAATTAGTTAAATAGGACACAAAAAGTATTTTAGAATGTATATTTTCTTAAACAATTTGCTTAGATTTTATTTTCTGATAATTTCCAGTATTTTTTATAAATTCCTCAATACAAATTTCATTAAAATATTATTAAAAATACTCTTAAAATACTATAGCAAGACATATATTGGACTAGGAATACAAATTGTTTCATTCAAGTATATTTTTAAATGATTTTTAAATTACTTAAGATTTAAAATGGTAGAACACAAATAGTTCCTAAATTTTGCGTATTTCGTTCATAATTTTTGATATTCTAAATAACTATTTTAACACATTTCATTATCTTGCAATGTAGACATATTTTATAGCAAATAATTTGCATTGCACAGTAAAAGAATCATATCAAAATTGAAAATATTGTAGTATAATATTAAGTATTATATAGTAATAGTTACCATAATTTAAATAGCACCTACAGAGAAAACGAACTAGCAGATATAATTATAATATATACATAAAACTTAAGTCCTTTTTCCCCCTATAAATGCAATCATTATAATATTTTGTTACATCCATTTTATTGTATTATATTAAATTAGAAAATATTTCAAATATTATATCATTTTCAAATATTAATATTTCTGACGCCGGTTTGGTAGAAATTCAATTATAAATTCGTTTTCGCATTTCCTTAGATCATTGAGACCATGTTCCAACCAAACTTTGCTGTATCGATCTGAAGAAGTAATTATCAGGAGTCACCATATCTGGTAAATAAACTGGTTGCAGGATAACTTTCCATTCAAGATACACGAGTGTGATACTGTTGGAAATTATTCATCAATTCTTGAGCTGTATAAAAGGTCTCTAAGCATTTGGGCTGGGTGTTCGTCCAATGGGTATTGAATTTCATCAATGTCTTTGAAATGCTTGGTCCTCCAAGCAGCATTCTTAACCTTTGCGTAAAAATCAGCACGCTTAAATAGTTGAAACAAAAACCGACACTTGGAATATGATGCAGCGGCAGCTTCTAAAAGTATTAAATAACTTAACAATACTAAATAAAAACGAGTAATTCCAGAGAAATATTGAAACCATAGAATTTAACAGACAGGGCCACAGAAAATTACAAACAGGCATAGTATGCTACTCATAGTATGCCACTCTTGGCAAAATGCTAATAGAGTGTAAAGACAACAACAGTTGATCGAAAAGAGGATATATGTTAAAATAAGGTTTAAATAGGATTTGATAATTTGATAATTGTTTAATTATTCATTACAAATATGTTATTGTTCATGGTGGAAAGAGGCATGGCTTTCTTGTTGGAGCTGACTTAGTGCTTGGTAACTGGATAAAAAACTAAATGTTTGTTTTTTATTTAATTTACTTATTTTTAGAAACAAGCCTAAAAAATACTCTGTAGAAAGAAACATTGCCTACAATAACACGTTTGGTTTAGATAAAATCCATCAGAGAGAAAAAAGAAGAACAAATGGTGGAATGATTCGGATGAATGTACAACTGTTCGATACCTTAGAAATAAAGAATTTGGTAAATGACTTTAAAACTGACTCTGATAGTGAAAGTGACAGTGATTGAATGAAGCATTTTTTGTGGACCTATGACCTGATGCTGCCTGTTAATAATACAGACTGATAAGAGTAGGAACAATTAAAAAAAGAGTATTTAGTTAGTATAGGATGACTATATAAAATCGTATTGTAAAGTGTGAAATATATGTGTTCATAGATATGTATGTAATTATTCAGAATACACATGACAAAAGCATTAGAGAGAATGCAGTTATTAAATCAAATTTTATAAAGGAAAATATACACAGACAGTAACAGAAGAAACTAAGAAACTAAGTGGAACGAACGAAAATACATTACTAGGATATGGAATTGTTAATTAGACAGATTAGACCTCCAGAAGATACCACTCCATAAGAAAAACATCTAGCACCTACCTCATAGTTGGTGTGGAAAAAAGGTTAAATGTAAATGTAATTAAACAACTCTAATCTACAAATTATTGTAGCAGTTTAATTAACTGTGGTTTAAGTCCTTTAGGTGTACTACAATATTAAAATAAATTATATTCTATAATGTTATTTTTGTTTCATTATTTTATTTACATCAGTTTTTTTTAGATAATTAGGCTGAACAAGTTGGATCTTAAAGGCCTGCTACTTGAGATATCAAAATTATTTGAGAAGCTGCTGTTAAAACATATTAAACCATTTGGGAATCGCCATTCGACAAAAATACTGCCCTGCAATAATCCTGGATGTCTCACAAGCTTTTAACCGGGTATGGCAGTTGAAATTTCTCTACAAAATGAGCAAATTGCTGCCGCCGAATGACTGTCGACTGTTGGAATCATATATTTTCGGAAGAGTCTCGTATGAAGGGGCATTCTCAACACTTAGTTATACCAATTTCGGCTGGAGTTCCACAAGGTAGTATCTTGGTGTAATTTCTATATGTGCTGCATATTGCTACATACCTTACAACAAAAGAAATAGTACTTGGAACATTTGCTGACGAAACAGTTATATAATGTCAAAATATAATGGCAAAAGGTGATTTTCTAACGCTTTAGAAAAAGTAACAGTCAACAAGATCTACAAATGGACTAGATACTCGAAAATACAGCTTAATAGCTCCAAATCTGTCCATGTTAATTTTGCCTGGCGGCGAATTAACAAATAGTTAATTATATCACTTGACGGATGCACGATTCCTCAAGAAGAATCATATTAATGCCTCGGCATATATCTCGATGGTAGCATAAACTAGAAACATTATGTGAGACTAAAAGCAGAGAAACTTCGACTCAAAATCAAGCAACTTTACTGGTTAGTCGGAAAAAACTCTCAACTTGATCTAAAATCAACGAGATTGGTTAATCAGTCAATCAAAAAGGACCAGGACATATAGGATGCAAATATGGGGTTGCAATAAAACACCAAACCAACTAGTAATCCAACGCACTCTAAACAAAGTTCTACGATTAATTACCAATATGTATCGCTGCGTAACTAACGAAGAGTTGCATCATGACCTCGGAATCAAATGGATACACGAAGTGATCCCAGATTTCGCCGTAAACATGAAACAAGCTTGCTAAATCATAGCAACGTGGAAGCCGTACAGCTACTAGACAACACGCAGGAAATAAGAAGATCGAAGCGAACCAAACCGTACGAACTGGTTTAGTGTATAAGTGTATTTTTAACTTTATCTTAAGTAGATTAGTTTTATTCTGATTTTGGAAATACATACTGATGTATTAATCTAGTAAATAAATTAATTTGTAAATTAGAATTGTACTAAGCATATCGAATGTCAGATGGAATTAGTAAAAAAAATATTTTGTTATGTCGGAGTTAAAATAAACCAAAATTTTCATTTGATTTGAGACTGTGTTTATGACATGATGTGGCTGTTTTATTGGAAGGATAAGCTATTTTAGCATTAACTAATAATAATAATATGAAAGAAATAAGTCAAATAAAGGAATAACTTTTATAAATAATGCTACTCATGATCATATAAAGTGTTTTATTAAATTTCCGGCACCGCCAATATCTTCTTGACGAAAAACACCATGCCCGGCCATCAAACGTAACGTAAAGGTTATTATAATGGTCGCTCTAGCGTCCATACAAAGTACGTAAATGCGAATAACACACGCAATTCCAAGAAGCGCTACTGTATTAATAGAACGGCAAATATTGTACTTGTTACAAATAATTTCAATGACTCGCGGTATAGATTCATAAATATTTAACGCTGGATGTTTATTCTTAAAAATTTAAACAAAACGACCCTTCGATTAGTAATTTCCAGGTCAATGCTAAAACGGGCATTATAGATATTTTTGCGGTTTCGGTTTTTTACTATAAATAGTTTCATTGGTAAATGCTCATCATCAGTCAGATACCATCTGCCAATTGAAGTGATACATATACAATATTATCAGTCATGTTTCGATTGGTTCTTGTGTTAACCGTGGTGTGTTCTGCTTCGGTTTCGGGACAGTACCTGCCTTCGGGATGGAGACCTTCCGGGCCCGTTTTCCGTTTACCTGAACGTTCGACTTTCCGTCCTAGTGTAGAATACGGACCACCATCTCCTGCCCCTGAGACACTCACAGAGAAAGCCGTAGAAATCACCACCACTGAGGTTCCTACGACCACAGAAGTTCCCACCACCACAGAACTTCCTACAACCACCGAAGTGTTTACCACTCCAGAGTTAACTACGACTGAACTACCCACCACCACGGAAAGTGTTGAATTTACCACCGAAAACGTGCCAGTTGGTCAAAACGAAATCGCCCAACTAGTCGAAGAGATCACGGAACCAGCGGAGCACAGAATCACCCTGGAATATAATGTAACCGATGAAGCTGAAGCCAGCCAAACGAACCAAGTGGATTTGACCTACGGTGCACCGTTTAGCAGTCAATACGTACAACAACCACAACAAGAATACGGTGTCCCTCAATTCGATATCAACAATCAAGATAACGAAGGACAATTTCCACCCTTAAACACAAATGGGCCTCAGTCAGCTTATGGAGCTCCATTCCAAAGCAACGTAGTCGACAGAGAACCACAGGAAACACTTTCGGTACCTTTAAACGAACCTGCTATCACTTACGGACCACCCGAGGTACAACCAACAGCTTCGGTACCCAGTAACGTAGAACTATTCGAAGAAGGCAGTGGTAACTTTGATGACAACACCAAAGAAAGACTTCAAGCTGAAAACAAAGAAGGAGGCTTCTATTATATTTACCACCCTAGTGGCCTGCTGCAGAAAATCACTTATTCCGGAACCAACAACAAGGAAAATATGGAGTACCTGGCGAAATACAAATATGAAAACGTGGAACCTATCAGAGGACCAGTGTACACGTACAACCCTAAAACTTCAGCTCTGACGCGCCTGAGTTAAGATCCTGAGGTCCTAGTAAGCAGTATTATGTTTTTTTTTGTAATTTAATTATTTTTTGTTAATTTCTTGTTATATCTGAAGCAATAAATGATGTTCTATATATCGTACTTCACATTTTTATTTATATATGCTCATTATATGAAAGCATATTTTATGCAAAATATGTCTACGTTATATTATGTTAATGAACATGAAGGGTTTTGGTAATATTTTTAAAATATTTCTTCAGTTCAAAATTGCAGTGTCTATTAAAATTCTGGTTTAAGGATAAAATTGGGATAAAATCTTAATTGATCTATTTTGATATGAGATTTTCTCTGAAATAAATTTCAGAATTCAAAAGTTCTCTATATAATATGCATGTGAGAACGTATGTACAGTTTTATTGCTACAGGTATTATGCATTGTCTTTCTGGTATAAATTTATTGCCACGTCGAAAAATCATTACACATTTTGAAGCACTTCAATAGTCGGCTACTTGTCCTCTATTTTATTAATGTTGGAGTATTGCTGAATCACAATATAAAGTATTAATGAGACCAATATAAAGAGACAGGCAATATGTAAAGAATATGAAGGGAATACGAATTTAATTCTGTTGGTGTATACACGGGTTTTGCAACAGTAACTTCGAAATTATCTGTATCTCATGTCACGTTTTCTCTTATAAATAGCATATATCAATAGTGATAGTAAATGATGAGAGTTTTCCAGTTTGTGTTTCCAATTATTCATTTTCGATTTACAAGCTTTGGATTTTAATTGTCCAAACGCACTCTGAGACTGCTTTAACTTTATTAAAATTGAGAATAAGAGTAAGTAAATGGTGATTTTGAGGATACTGTAACAAAATGACAAACATAATTCGATTAATGGGCACATGTAGTCTATTCAAAATGGTGGTCACGTCATCAAGATGTTTAATGTGTTGCCTGTCGCAATTTGTAAAATCGCCGACAAAAGTCGTCCGGTAATTACGTCTGCAAAATTCCTCAAAATATTTGTTATGAAAGTTGCAGGTTATAATAAACTGTAATAAATATTTTTAACGAACTTCATGTTAAAGCTTTACGTTTCAGTAAGTATCATTTCGTCAAAGTGTGAACAAAAAATGTTTGCACACCGCAGACAAAGAGCGTTTTTAACAACCAAAAAATTTCAGAAGAGGGGTATTTTAAGGCATTTGATTACAATCCATGTAGAATGCAAGAATATTATTCAGAATTGTTGGGAGTAACTTAGTAAACTATTCTCAGTCATTTGAAGAAACATGTAAATGATCCAAAAGTTTGGATATTTTGTGCCGAATATATTGAAGCAAGAATAATTGAAGAAAGAAAAATAGCATTGAAGCAAAGAGACTTTGAAAGACATTAGCATTATTTATACATTATTCCTTCTGATTATTACTTTTTCCGACATATTACTCGTGACCTATCTGAGGTCTGAGCATCGCTTCACTTGTTATGAAATTATAAGTAATATGTTGGATTCGTAGATAGCCTGAAAAGTTACATCGTTCTTTCGAGATAGAATCGGTAAATTATCTCAAAGATAAAATAGAGTAGCGGCTATCCTGGGACAATAAAACACATTGCACCGATTTTTCCCAATAAAGCTTCAATTAAAAAGAAAATCCTTTAAAATTAAAGGCCTAATAGTTATGTTAAGAAATATTTGTTGCCTATTACACACTATGTGTAAGAATAAAAAATAAACAACTAGCACTTTGAGACTAAAACTAATATCTAACTTAAGATTAACACTGAACATATTTTCACTAGGTATAGATACATTTTTAAAATATTTTTTTCAATTAGCTAATATGAGTTAATTAAATATTTTTCATATAACAAGAGGGCATTAAATCAAACAACAGCCGTGTTTATAAAAAATAATTTATTATTACATTAATTTACTTAACTCTCCTGAAGACGAAAGTGACTGGATCGTACGTATAAATAGGCCCAGATATAGGTTCGACGTTTTCGTACTTTAATCTCGCGGAGAAGGCCATTTTTTCTGGATTATCCTCGGTCGAATACAGAACCCTCTGCAGTAATCCCGTGGGGTGATAAATATAATACTCCCCATTATCTCGGTTATCTTGAACAATCTTCTGACTAAGTAATTTTTCACCTAATTTACTTGCTCGTATCGCATCGATGTTCTCGGCGTCCTGCTCGACTGTGGCTTCAGGTGAAGCCGCTTGCGGTGGTCCGTAAGCTTCGGTTAGTCTCTGCTGTCGTGAAAAGTTCAAAAATCGAGAGTTTTTTCTTGAGGGAGGCTCGGACGATACGAAACAAAGAAGGAAACCGAGAAAAACTAATGCGTTCAACTTCATTTTTGTTGTTAACGGTTACTGTATCACTGATAACATGCGTCAGTGTACTGCTTCTATTTATATGTATTATACACTTAAATTTTAAATAAAGTATTCATATAAGGTGTCCTACGTGCCTTCAGCTGTCGCTGTAATCGATTTATGGGACGACGATGTTGGTAAATGCACGTTGCAAATTTTGATTGTTTATGATTATGCAACCAGTCATTATTATATTTATGCAAAATGGATATTCCTTTATTAAGTAGCTTCAATGATGTGTGGATGTGTCGGCAGTGACCCTAATAAAATGGATTCGTCTTGAATTACAAATGATGGTCGTTTTACGAACAGCGTAATTTATACAAGGTGACTAAACTAAGTGCTGAGTTATAAATTATGCGTTACGAAATAACGGGCTAAGGAAACAGTTATATTTGTTTTTCTTCAAGAAACACAAATTAAGGACTCTTGTATTTAAGGTATTTTTCACGCAAAAAAAAAACAATATATTTACTATCAATTTTTTTACTAGATATTAGTTCAGGTTTAACTATTTTTTTAATTATTTTTTTAATTAAAATTGATTTCCTAGACCAACTTTACCAATACTGGTAACAATTATTTTTACAATATGTACACTAGCCTATTCAGCGAGAATATATAGTTCCATTCTCACAGCTTACACCTCCTCACGTATACACTATCATACAAGTTCCCAGGGTTTAATTTGCGAACAGAGTGTCAGTGCGTGTTGCAGGAATTTAAATTTCACTTTGGTACGATATTTTTCAAGATTGTTAATATAATAGGGTAAAAGGATTAAAATTGGGAATGATAAATAGTAAAAAATTTTGACTGTTTTATGGCAATAATAGGTAATATTTCGATTACTATCTCGATTTTTGTTAAAAAATATTTCCGTTCAGTAAGAAATTATTTATATCATTTCATTCAGATCATTTTCAGTTATGTCATGGATTAGTTTTTTTTTCTATGATTAGGTATATGTTTAATTTTTACATAGTATTTATGATTTTACATTTTTAGTTTTTTGTTTTGTTTAAGTTCTATTGTATTGTCTATATTTGTTATAGTATATTATTTGCAAATGACAATTAACACATTAAAATACAATAAAACATTTGTGGGGTATTCCATTCCATTCCATAGAAAAATTCCATTCTTTTTTACAAATGCACAGAATATTCAAATATACAAGTAATTCTACTTCGTTTAAAATTAAATTATAAATTGCATGTTGTGTATAATTATTATAATAGTATCCTATAATTATTTTTTTAACTCTTTTTAAAGTTAGTTCGTGAAGAAATTTATACAACTGCGTCTCTCTTATACTACCGTTGGAAAATATAAGAACATATAAAATTAACTACCCAAGAAATTATCTCCATCATTTCCTCTCTCACAATTCATACAGGAAAGGATTCTTCGTCTGACATCACGAATTGAAAAAAACAATCGAACCGTGCATTTGACTGAAAATAGTAATTACTATTTTCAGTCGCTAGTTTTTTAACTATCGACTGTTTTTCGACTATCGACTGTTTCGACTGTAGATATCTCATATTTCGACTCTCATTTTTTGTGGTTATGTAATTGATTGTGCTATGTAATAAATACACTTAAAATGCGTTACTAACCTTTATTTTTATAGAGGCTATGTAATTACCAATAATTCTCTCTAGATAAGTACCTAGATTTACGTCTCCTTAGAAAGGTAAGTTAGTTTGCAACAACAAGTTATAATGTAAATTTCTAAAATATAATGAATAGCCTCTGATACCTTAATATACAAATAAAAAATCAGGTTTTCGCATGTCTACACCGCTGAAAGCACTGACAAGCAAAGTTATTGCCGTAGTTATAAGCTTCTTAAAAGTTTCCTTTAAGCAGCACTACGAGCACATTACCTTGTTTTACAACACAGTATTTTCCCATTGGTTGTATTTTTATTTCAGCTTTTAATGAGGTTAAAACTTTAACAGACATCCGCAAAATGTCATAATAGAAGTAATAGAAGTAATATATAAAAATTATTATTAAAATAATCAATAAGTACTACTGAAACAAACTCACATATTTGTATCAATTCGTGATGTTCCATGATAAATGATGAATATGATTTGAATTGTATGAATAATTGCCTATTTTCTATTCAATTAATGGTAATTTATTAATTACGAAATAAAGGAAATGAAGTAAATACACGTAGCTATATTAAAATAAAATCAACACTTACCTCATTCGAGTTAACGACACTTTGGCTTACACCTGTAAAAAAGAAAAGCTTTTAGTATAATATGGTTGTAAAAAAACACGCTAATCGTTCAGGAATGTTACTAGGTAGATGGATACTTGCAAATGCATTTTCTAAATTAGGTGCCGCAACAATGTTTGCATGCCTTGCCCATTACAAATATTTTGATGGATTATCCTGCGTTTTTTATGGTAATTCCTGTGATGTTTTAATCAATATTAGCTTCGTCCGACAAAATGTCTAAATCTATAAGAATTTAATTATGAATGCTGAAATATCAATTTTATAACAGGGTTCTATATATTTGGAAAAAATATGTTGCCTCACAATCTAATATAAATATTCAGTTAATAAACTAAAGAAATAGTAAAAAAAGCTAATAGTTTTATGGCTCAATTAAGCCATATTAACATATCAGGCCGTATAATATTTAAGTACATTTTGTAGGTAGTAGTATTAGCTAGTAGTACTCAAATAATTATGTATGGATTTGCTTTTATCCAATTATTATAATGGATTTTGAAAGCCATCAACGCACACTAAGATATATTAAAGACAAAGAGACCTAAAAAAGGGTTTCAAAACCCTTCCGACAATTGCCCTCAAGGAACTCTAAAGGAATAAGGCAGATACAATCAGCAGTTATAATGCTTAGAATTTGAAAATAATTACCTAAAATCAATTATCAATCTATACAATAACTATCGAATCAAAACAAACATATAATATTCAAATTTTATATAGATAAAAATCGTCTTAGAATGAAGATAGATACGAAAAAAAAAATTGGGCACCATGAGTCAAGTACATATCCCTCAATGTATTAGACAAGCCATGGCTTCTGATTGTTAATACATTTCTGCATATCGTTAAAATATGGAAGACTAACATTGGTTCCTCACAATAGGGACACAGATGACTTTCAGTTCGATTTATTAGGATAACCTGGTTTGCGTAAGGGTTTCCCATATTAAGAGAGAAGTATGACGCCGATATAATTACTATAAGTTCATTTTAATGGTTTTGAGGTTTCAGCAATTTTATATACTGAAAATTAGAACTTTAACAAGAAGTTGGTTAAAAATGTACCTGATTCGATTTTATATATAGTCTATTCAAAGTTTTTTTAAGAATGCTTCCTGGATATTTGTGACGTCGAAACATTGCAATGTTGCCGCTTCAACTATGAGTTTTAGTTCAGTTTGGTTCAGACATACAACAAAATTCTAATCTAAATAAAATAGTTTAAGTAAAATGTTATCAAATATAATTTATTTTAACATTATAGTACATCTAACACATATATTATCGAAGGAGCTAAAACTACAATTAAGGAAAAAGGTATAATAGTTTATAGGTTAGATTTGTTTTGTTTACATTTAACTCATTTCCACACCATCTACGAGGTAAAAATTCTAGGCGCGTTTTTTCATGCAGTGGTATCCCCCTGGAGGCCTAGTCCACCTAATTAACAATTGTATATCTGAAAAATCTATTTTACTTTCATTCGAGAACATATTTACCCTTTTACGTTTAGTTCTTGTTTCTTTCGATGGTGTGTTTACTTGTCAAGTTGTCTTGGTATCACTGTATATTTTATTTCTTCTGCTACTCTCTATGTACATTCTTCACAAAATTAATTACTGAATTCTGTCTAATGCATTTACCATATCTACAAAACAGTTAGTATTCATTTTCCCCTCATACATTCTAACCTAACGCTAATGTTTAATTTTGATTATTAATATTCAATTAATTATGTGCATACCTTTAGTTTTTTCCACTCTCATCACTTTGTCTCAGGAATTTCCAGCATTGCACATTATTATCACATATCCTGAAAGTTTCCTTCAGTCGCTTTCACTTTCCGACTCGCTGTCCATTTCATTCACTAAACTGTTAATTTCTTATCTGTCTAAAACATGTTTACGATTCGACCATTTATCAATTACTTTCTCTGTATGTCTTATCGAGTTATAAACCGAAGGTAATATGGTTGACAATGCTTCCTTCCACATATCCAAACAGTTTTTAATGGTGTATCCTTCTCGATCAGCAATATATATGCAATTAATTATTAATAAATATAATGACCAATAAAACCTAATAAAAATCAAATTTTAACTTTTACCTTTTTCCATCAAATTTTGTTGTCTTTACAATTTTTTTGTTATTCTTGCCAAGAGTGCCATTAATGAACCATTTTGAAATATTCAGTTTTCTCAATATACACAAATTCAAATAGTTTCTCTTCCTTGGCCTTATTTTATGCCTTTAAAAATTAAATTATTTTTAAGGCAATGTCTGGAAGTTCCATTAAACCTCTCGGAGTGTTATTTTTACACCATTTAAACCCTATGCCCTGTAAGAGTATATGAAAGGATGTAAGACATCCGTAAGATATACATCGCTCAAAAATCTGAATGTCCCTAACTCTTTTACGTATACTTTCCAGACAGACAATTCCCTCTAAAATAATTTTATTAAATTATGTTAAATCGATAAAATAGTTTGTGTACTTCGTATTCTTATACAATTTCTATATTTGGTCTCGAATAGAGCCAATATCAAGATGGTTAAGTTTCGTCACGCACTTTATATGTAGACGGGTTTTCTTGGGTGAATCTAACGTATTATTCTTCATTTTGTAAGCGATGTTAATAACAGTACCCACACTAATATTTAGCGAGGCAGCAACACACTAAAACATTTTCAATAAAATTGTAGGGACTTATATTACTTAATATCATCAATAATTACCTCTTCTAACGGAACAAGGAGGCCTCCATTATCTCGTTCCTTTTTGAAATAACCTACTAAAGCCGCAATCAATTTGTGAACCTGAATATCTATTGTTTTCGGCATTTTCAAATAAAGTTATATGGTATATTATAGAGCGACTTAAATTATCAAAATAATCAAAGGACCAAAACAATGCTTAACATGCTTAATAAACATGCTTAATGCTTCACTACATAGTATAAAACAAAGTCGCCTTTTCTGTCGCTATATCCCTATGTGCGCTTAAATCTTTAAAACTACGCAACGGATTTTGATGCGGTTTTTTTCAATAGATAGAGTGATTCAAGAGAAAAGTTTATATGTATAATACATGCATAATATACTAAGGCAACATTGCTAATTTTAGAGGTTTCTAACGTGATGTCGTAAATTAACCTATTTTTTTAGGCTTATTTAGCAATTAGCAAAAACGCTGCCTAACCCTACGAGTTAGATCAAATTAATGTACTACAGTATTGTACACCATAAAAAGGTCTACAAAAAAGTCCGCGATGGTATATGTTTATCTTTTAGGGATAACCCACATTAATCATTTTTATTGTTTACTTTTTACGTGAGAAAATGGCTTATTTACGAAGCTATTTTAAGCAATACGGCATTAATCCTTATCGAATTAAGTACCTTAAATACAGTGTGCAATTAATATAGATCAATATGGTTCCTTACAGCATGTAAATTAAACAAATATTTTCGGAGATATTACAAATTTAAAATTTGCGTTTAAAAATGTGTAATGTAATAAAAATTGTATGAATTTAGATATTCCAAAGATAGCAGGAAATCTTCATAGTAAGTATAGGGGAAGAGGAATTGTTTTACTCCAAATTTAATGCGTGCAGGCCAAGGGCAGTAATGAATGAACCAAAAATACTGGATCGATTTTAATCATGTTTTCATTGAGTGACATAGGCATATATATTTTATGCCCGTGCAAAGTCGGAGCGGGCCGCTATGTTTTTATATACAACGTTCATATTTTTTCTGTAGGGTATTTAATTTAGTATCAGCATTGCACCCGTGCGAAGACGGGGCGGGTCGCTAGTAATTAATAAACAATGCATCTGACAATAGGACAGAAACCAGCTGTCAGACGTATGCAAAATTCTTGAAAGCAATAAGAGGTTTTAACTGTTACCTATAAATTATTGTGGCTGTATAATTAACTGTGGTTTTATAAATACTATAATAGTAAAATAAACTATATTTGATAACATTTTTGTTCAGTTATTTCATTTAGATTAGAATTTTTTTGTATGTCAAAATCAAACTAAACTAAAACTCAGAGTTGGCCCGGCAAAATTGTAATGTTTCTACGCCACAAATGTCCATGACGCATTACTAAAAAAAACTTCGTTAACTTAAAATTAATCGATAGGCCCGATATAAAAATAAAACGACAAATATTCATAGCACCATTTCTTATCGAATGCCGAATTTATTCAAGAACCCCTTAAAAATCAGATCAATTAGACTAGGTTGTTGTCTCCAGATATACGTACATTGGATGATATATTAATAAAATCGAATATATTTTGCATAAATACATACCGAATCGACGTGTACCCATTAGAAATGCGGCGGCTTTTAAATAACTGCTATCCTACTTACAAGAAATATGCGAGTTTCTAATTATAAGGCGTAGTCTGACTGTTCCGAAGTTAGTTAGAAGCGGCGCCCACCGTCAGATATAAATCAAACGAGGCCGCGAAATTAATTTTGCATGAATTTCTGTTTACATTGGTATTCATCTTTGTAAATTATTCAGGCTACATTTTCATATTGTTATTTTGTTACAAATTTGTTGCTAATCACTTCGGGCCCTCGGCATACATCTGACTAATATTTCGTGGTATAATCCTAATCGGCTACGTACACAAACTCCCTTTCGGTCTGTCGTTTGTGACGCGTATCGATAGCTTTATATCAGCTAGATCAACGATTTTTATTCATCTATTGCCAATGAGTAGAAACTACACATAGGGCTTCCTTTAAACAGCCAAATACGGTTTGTAAAATATATAAAATCTAATGTATAAAAGCTAATGTAGCCGAATCACCCTGTAATATTCTAGTTGTTGTTATATGTCAGCAAAAATATTCAAAACATTAATGGTAATAATTACAGGTTATAAATTGGCAAATGTTGCTTTCGTGCTTGTTTTCATAAATTTTTAAGTTATGTTTAATATTCCTAATTAATATGATCTGATTGGGCATTTTCGAGACCATTAAATAGTCTCAGGTAGGAGCTTATATATATATATATATATATATATAATATTATCTACAATAATATCTTCGGTATGGATAAACTCCAGATAAAATAGACTGATGAAAAAATTGAAAATTGGTTTATTTGCGGACCTGTGTCCCTTGGATTAAAACTTAACAATTTGAATAGTGAATATGACAGTGCAAGTAGCAATGACTGAAAGAAAATTATTTTGTACCCTCATAAACAACACAGTATGATAAGGGGGAAACAACTAAGGATGAGAATATAATTAATATAGGATAACCATAGAAAACCGAGTTTATGAGGAGAGAACTAATATTAACTCTTTCGTTCATATACGAAAAGCATTAGGATAATATAGCTGTTAAATATAATTTTAGAACGAATATAAACTCAGGCATTAACAGGGTAACCTAACGAGAAATGCAGTGATACCAAAATGTCTTGACACGCGAACATAGAGACGAAGGAAACAAGAACTAAATATAGGAAAGTAAATATTCTCTCTAATGAAAGTAAAATATTTTACTTGGATCTATAATTGTTAATTCTGTTGATTAGTCCCCCAAGAGATACAACTACGTAAAAAGCGTTTAAAAATCTACCTCATAAATTATATCTTTTAAAATTATTTTGTTTGTATTAGTTTTTATGTCAAAGTCAAAATAAACCAAAACTTAAATTTCATGGGGCAACGTTGCATTATATATTTTGATGACATACATTGGCTGTTTTATTGGAAGTACTATATATATTTTTATTATACCAAATTTGTCAGTTTCAGTTTCAAAAGCCTTATATAAGCCATCATGTGTGGGGTAAGAGAGAATGAAGAAATCATTAAACATAAAGAAGTTTACCTCCTAGGCAGCAAAAAGTTGGTGAAAATAAAGTCCCCCAAGAAACATTGATATCTCCACATAAAGCCCTTTTACCACCAACACACATAAACCATTAATGAAGCAATTTGTAAAATCACTCCCCAAAGATGGACATTGATTCAAATATATAATTTCACCACCATCAATGGTAACAGCCCACAAATTGTCACAACCATGACGTTATATAGTAATTTTCAGCCCATCATAAAAACCACAACTGGCCAACAGAATGCTAAAAGCATTTCAAGATTTGGGTTGCATAATGAGTCAAAAAACACATTTTCTTCATTATCACCTCAATTATTTTCTGGAAAATTTTGGGGAGGTGAATGAAAAGGAAGATGAATAATTACTCCAGGACACTAAAGAGATGCATAAAAGATTCCAAAGAAAAAATAGAGCGTCTCAATGACATCAGACTACTGTTGGACTTTATAGAGAGATATTCCAGATTCTACAAGGGAAAATGTACAAAGAACACACTCACTGGAAAAGAACATAAAGTTCTTTATGTGGTAGCGATGGTGTATTAAAATAAAAATATATACCATTAATAGGTTGTTAACAAGATATGTTTTTAAAGTCTTTTCATATTTTAGTATAATAATGACTATAACAAAAAGAACACTCAAAATCATAAATATTGTATCACTAAAACTAGAATGAAGTTATTAATGAAAGTAATCCCAAGTTATAATTCCAAGTAAATAATATGTTACACTTATAAGTTATGAGAAAAACCGAACATTTAATAATAGTAGTTAGTGTTATATAAACAAATTCATGAATATTTATTCAATAAACATAATAATTAATAAAATAAATATGTATTTTTATAGCCTATTTTTATAAATTTACTTACTCCATCTATTTTTTGTTTTATTTTGTTCAAAATAGCCATTCAGATTTGTTTCTTGTTTCTCGTAAATTCTTTATAAATCCTTAAAATCAAAGGATAATATTTTGAATCCCGCCGTTGGATAAAAAATAAACGAGAACAAGCGAAAAAATCCCACGCAAAATATTTAGGTAAATTAATTCATCAGATAACGAAGTAATTAACTAAATTACATCACATTTCGTTCCAAAATGTATCCAATTTTTCAACGAAAAACCATTCTGTACATGAATAAAATTTAGAATATACACCCAATTTTGGTATAATTTTTGTTATATAATTCAAGTAAATTTTATATTGAAAGGATTGTCTTCCATATATATATAACTAATAAATTCCTAATCTGAAATATAGATCTCGCCACCTGACAATATAACTAACAATGTTATAACAATCTGAGATTTAATTTAAGAGTTGCTTTAACGAGACAACTTTTTACAGGGCTATGATAACCTATATTTGGCATGGTTGCATATTTCTCAAATATGTTTCAAAAAAGTAGCTTGACGCAGATCAAGATATGGTTATTGGAAATGCTGAAATGGATTAGTTTAACAACTCAACTTATCAGCTTTGGAGTTTTGACAGTTAAGCACCATCGGGGATAATTCATTAATGATTTATTAATGGTTTGTTGACTTCAATATTAAACATAATTTATCTAAAAATAATTTGCGTGAAGCCCAATAAATATACGTAGCTTATAGCGAAATTCAAATATATAACATAGGGCAAAAGTCCCGCTACCATTTTGATTTTGATTGAAGTAAGTTTGATTTTCATAATATGTTTATATGGTCTTGTATTTTCAGGTCATTTTTCTTTCGTTATGATTGAAAACAGCAGCAGTAACAGTAACTGCAACACCTTGGTCCATTTCAAAAAAATAGGGACCAATGATGTTACCAGAATGCATACGACACCATATAGTTGTTTTTGGTGGATGCAATGATGTATCATAGATGTTAAGGATTCTGTGTTCCACAAAACCGATTGTTCTATTTATTGACTTGGCCACTGAGAAGAAAATGGGCTTCATCGTTCATTCACTCAGTTTTCAAAATACACCTTAATTTGTGTGCATAAATGTGTAACTGGGAACCACCTCTCCGAATGGATGTTTCTGGTGATTCTGCAACATTATGGGGAATCAGAGCCACATTTTCATTATTACGAGACGTCCGTTATCTTCCAGAGCGGAGCCTGTTTGCTGTTCTACTTTACTGTCAAAAAGTCGCATATAAACGACAAATTGTGGTTTTGTCACGCCCTGGACGACCAGGATGCTTTTTAGTGCCAATAATGGAATGTTTATTTTCAATAAATATTGTCACTGTTTCTGCTCGTTGTTGTGGCGTATATTTATCTATAATAAAATTTGGACGGCTACACAACACAATGGTTGAAGCGAAACTGAGCTAAATATCACATAACCAAGATGGTGCGTAGTCAAAATGGTAGCAGGACTTTTGGACTACCTGTTATTTAGGAATGTATTAGAATAACATTCACTCAATATCACATAAATACCCAATTTTTCCAGAGAGATAGTTGGTTGTTGCAAGAACAGTTTTCACAAGTGGGTTTAAAAAATTAATTTTTGAATAGTTCAAAACATTCAAAGTGTACCGTTATTACTGTATATCAACTATGACTTTTTTACTACTTTTTTACATTTTGTCAAATTGAATATTCTAATCTACCAACCCTACTCGCCGGACTTTGCTCCTTATAATTGTGAGGCAGCACGAGCAGTTTACCGGGTCCTAAACTGGATATTTTCAATATATTAATAATACTTTAATTAGCCTGTTCTTTCATTTCGTTTCGAAATAAATACATTTCGCCACAAAATAATGGAACAGAATCTAATCAACGATAGTATTAAAGAATTAATATTCTAATTTTAAAATGTCATTTGGTTTTGAATTAAGTGCATTTTAACTTGAACTCGTAGAACTATTATGTACTTGAAATATAATTAATCATTTCTTGATAAATAGAATTAATTAAAATAGTCTTGTCATGTCTTGTAATTACATCATTTAACATTCATTAACCATACGCTAAGATTATTATGGTCTATATAATTTTGGTAAGGTCAATGTCCAAATAAAATCTATAGGTCATGACTATAACAGTACACAGTCGACAGATAACTTCACTATATATATTTTCACAAAATTCTACACCAGCACAGTAGTTTCTTGTTATCAGTACAAGCCTAGTTAACTTAAAAATGTGGAGCTCAATCAACTCGCTCTTCTTCATAGCCTTATGTATTAGTATTAGTTCAGCAGAACCTCCCAGATGGCGTTCTAGATGGAACTCGGCTAGATTTCAACGGATTGAAGCTTCACCGGCACCAGTTCCTCATACAGTTTACGGACCACCATCTCCAGCTCCCAGTTATGGACCACCAGCACCTCCAAGTCCTTCGTATGGACCACCTCCTAGTGAAGAACCTTCACTGACTACTACAGCTTTACCCGAAGCTACAACAACTGAACTTCCCACTACAACGGAAGCTCTATCGGAATCAGTCAATGTAACTAACGCCAAATTGCAACAAAAATCGGACTTTGGGGTTTACTACATTTATCATCCAAGTGGTCTGCTGCAGAGAGTTCGGTATGAAACAGAAGATGACACGAAGAACATGGCTTTTTCCGCTCGACTCAACTACGAAAATGTGGAACCAATTTCGGGACCCATATATACTTATGACCCACAAAGTTATGTTTTTCAAAGAATTCAAAAATAGATTCCTTGCCACTGGTTTATGATTAAATAAACATTGATTTTCGTATTAATAAATATTTTAAAATTGTAGTTAAGTATTGTTTCCCTTTATCTTACAATATAACGAAATATTTAACTAGCAATATTTTTAAATATTTATATTTTTTTTATTCCCACCACAATAATCTTCCATGAATACAATAAATTTATGTCAATGTCCATCAGTTATCTACAGAGCTATTTAATACTAGGTGTGGAATGGCCTTTAATATCTTTATAGATATAGTTATATTATCTTCAATCGGTCCGACGATATTACCATAACGTTTTCTTTTTTGGGAGGTTTGTAGAATAGATGCCTGAAAATAGATTTTTTGTTGACAAGGCCAACATTGTATGGGATACTTAAAAATTCGTAATGAAAAACTAAGTATCATTGGCCTATAATCCCGGACTATTTAGAAGAATGGTGGAAGGACTTCACATATATTCAGTATTCAATATAATATCATCAGAAGCTTGGTAAAAATTTTAAGTATGCATTATTTTGTGATATTTGAGAATATAGAATGAAAAAGTAAATTAAATATTCTGTGACATAGGATTGCATTATTTTTATGGTAATGAAATATAAGAAGAGTGACTTAATTTTAGTGTATTTTTTTCAGTAAATTTGAAGCATTATCGTAAAAAATTATATATATTACTAGATCTAAAGTATTGCATACAGCCAGTCAATATTAATGCTCGTTTTTCTAATATAATTTTCATTTTACTTGAAGAACAACACACTATTTGAGGCTAATCAGACTAGGAGACTGACTCCATTTTCTGTATTACGGAAAATATTTTCAATCAGGTTTTGTGATTATCGGAAGGAGCAATATATCGTGAATTCAAGGGTTTTGGTGGAACTTGAAGATTTTCACGGAAATTGAGTAAGAGTTTACATTTTCCAAAATTACCTTCTAGTGTTTCGTTTTGCAGAAATGTTTTTTTTGCTGTTTATTTAATAGAAATTTATTTAGAAAATGCAATATATAGTTACATTAAGAGCAGGTAATATTCAGTATAATAAATTAGTTTCTTTTAAATTATATTTCTATTATATAATTTAACAGTTATATTAAGATTTGCCTATTACGGTATTCTTATCAAACTCTTTTCCATATATAATTGTAAATCACAAATATAAATAAAAAAATCCCATGTTCTGAGGGAGATTTAAGACATAACTATTAACATTAACTAACACTAGCAGGAAATGTGTCCAGTCGCTTTATATCAGAAATTATAAATGTATTTTAGCAGACAATTATAGCTATTAGGCAGCAATAGAAATCAAAACTAGACTAAGAATCCTGAAGAACATATGTTCATATTTTCAGTTATTTTGAGCTTAATTTTTTTTATCAGATATAGTGTCAGGAAAGTACCGATATTTGATTAATAAATGACAAAATGTTTATTATTTACCCTGCAAAGTGATCCCTTTCGACACAGTAAACAATCCAAAGTTCAAATCATGTTTCAAATACCATTTTCTTAAATGTAGCTGACCGGACGAATATCAAGTGAATTTGATGGAAGTTCTATAGTTTTAATTGAGTTTTTGGAAAGAAATATATTTGTACCTATAATTTTATGGAGTTTCGTTTAATTTCTAACAAACTTTTTTATGCTATTTTAATCCATTGTAAAAAAACAAAATTGATCAATAGAGAAAGGACCAACTGATATATGATGGTCAACTTCAACATCAGTATTGAAGACTGACATGGGTCGTACCAGATTAAGCACAGAAAAAGTTTTTATACAATCATTCTAAATACAATTTTCTATTTATCAACTTCGCGTACCATTTTTGTGTTTTTTATTTCCTTTATTTATTAACATTATATATTTAAATAATCTCCATTCCTCATTTTATTGTTTACTTGACATCAGTCTAGTAAATTATTCCCACTTATTTTTATTATGACATTTAAATATGATATTTTTAACTAATTATTCCTATCTTATTCTTATTCTTAATCTACTGTACTTCATTTTCTTTTCCTTTCGTTCCTAAGCCAACGTGACAACACTACAAATTTTCTTCATAATTCTTCACGCATTATGTACTAAATCGAATTATTTCTCTCTCTCAAACATATTTTTATTCTATACTACGGGTATAATATACAAAAAATGCTATAATGGCATTATTTCATTTAAATATCAATCTTTATTTGAAATGTACACCTACATGGAATACTTAAATTACAATAAACTATTTCTGAATCCTTTGGAAGAGATAACTCTGAGGATCATAAGTATAAATAGGTCCCGAAATGGGTTCAACGTTTTCATATTTAAGACGGGCCGAAAAAGCCATATTCCTGGTGTCATCTCTTGTTTCATACCGAACTTTCTGCAGTAGACCACTTGGGTGATAAATATAGTATACTCCAATGGCAGGAGCCTGCTGCAACTTAGAACTAGTTCCATTTATAGGCTCGGACAGAGGTTCAACGGTAGTTGGCAATGCGGTTGTCGTAGCCTCCGGTAAAGCCGTAGTGGTTAAAGACGGTTCTTCGCTGGGTGGTGGTCCATACGAAGGGCTTGGAGGTGCCGGAGGTCCGTAACTGGGAGCCGAAGATGGAGGACCATACACCGTATGAGGAACAGGAGCGGTAGTTACTGCAGGAGAATCTGGAAGTGCCTCAATTCGTTGAAATCTTCTAGGTCCCCATCTAGACCGCCATCTTGGAGGTTCAGCTACAGTGACACCGATACAAATTACCAGTAAAACAACTGCTATTAAGCCTGACATATTAGAAATAAATGAAGAATATGTTAAACGATTTGCAGACAATTGTAAACTGGTTTTAGTACAAAATTATTCGAAATTTATAGGTAATCCATTTTGTATGACCACCATAAAATTTGACCTACAGATTTTATTTGGATATTGGCCTACCCAAATTTATACTATCCAAAATAGTTAAGATCGTGCATAATACCCGTAGAATATTAAACAAATTTTTATGGCGGATATAATAAATATATTTAAATTAAATTAAAAATTATTGGTCTTATTGTTACACAATATTAATAAAAACATAAATCAGATTATTAAGGCAATAAACTACTTTTTTGCTAATTACAGTATTAGTATGAGTGTCACCTTTGATCTTTTATACTTCTCTTTTGAAAAAATGCGATTCCCAGATTCTTTCAAGTGATTTTTTGAAGACTATGACTTACTCCACCTTACTTAGAAATCATGATTTTGTTATCAGTTATAAAAAATCCAAACAATTAAGATATTAATGAATGGGTAAAAAATTAAAGACGAATCGTGAAGTTATGTTATGAATTTATAACTGACAAAGTACCATTTATTCATTACAACTTTTCCACAGCTAAATGATCATGCATATATATTGTTGAGGCTAGTCATATACCCAAGAATGACTCAATTCTACGGCGAAATATATCGATCTTACGATCTTACAATATTGCGTCGGTTGTTACATCGCAAAAAAATCGAATTAAGTTGAAACATCAGATGGGGCCTTACAACCCAACTACATATCTAAAGCCTAAAATTCGAATACCAACCTTTGTAGCAATTGAACTGGTATACTATCAAGGAAATGTGTTTGTCGCAGAAGTTCAATAAAACAAAACAAGAAATCAACGCAAACCATCCGTAAGCTGAAACTCTACAGTTGGTAGAGTGAACAATGAGTAATGTTATGACAGTCACTATAAACGAAAAAAACTAACACTACTGAAGTTTTGAGTTGAAAAACTTGCAGGAAACTCTATGTTATATTTCACTTAATAATATATATAACAGGAATATTTTTTGTTATTTTCTTGGTGAAATAAACATAAATATAATACACTATATACAGTCACATTAGAGCAGGAAATATTCTGAAATAATATAAAATAGACTGGTTGTTTTAATATGATTTTGATATAATATATACTCTATTCTTTCTACTTAGGTTGATCTGCCCTGGATCTACTACTTAATGATCATTTCAAACCTAAATATCCGTATTGTACTATTGTTTCTATACAATTGCAATCAAATATATTAATTAAAAATTCCCGTGGTCTGAGGGGATTTTGAACACATAACTATTACATTAGCCGGAAAAAATAGCCCAGTCGATTCATGTCAGAAACTATACATTTAAGTCAATATCAATTGAACAATTTTAATAAGGATATTTGCAGAATAATTTACAATAGCGGGTAACGGTGGAAATGGCTCGGAATTACAATTGAAGAAAAAATCACGCAGAATTTGTACATATCAAATATAGCATTTTAATTATTAATTATTCTCTTCAATCTAGCATGGTGAAAAATTGCGCAAATGAAGAGATAAATGAATATCGTCAAAACTGATGAAGATAATGTAAATGATATAACTGATGATGCAAATGATGAAACGTTGCATAATGAGATAATACGTTTTGCTTTTAACCTTTACTTCTTTGCATTATACATCACCTTAACAGGTCAATCGAAAAGTTCCCGGCCTGACACGTAGATGGCGCTACTAGAATTAAATCCACATGTTTTAGTTAGCCCTAACCCTCAAAAGATGCGTGTATAAGTTGGACAGCTGTCGGATCATTACTTTATGAATTATAGCATTTTGCATGAAGCAACTCTTGTTATTGTGGAAAAAATTGTATAAAAGGGAATTTGGCGTGTTGATAAAATATTGCTTCTTGAAGGAAAAAAATACAGCTGAAGTAAAAACTTGCAGCATGAAATATCAGACACTCTAAAAATATCAACTCAACGTGTACATCATATCATTCACGAATATTTGGGTATGGGAAAGCTCTGTGCAAAGTGGGTGCCACACAGGCTCACTTTTGACCAAAAACAACGACGAGTTGATGATTCGGAGCAACGAAGTCCAAACGACAGTCATCCGAGTGGACTGCACACGATGAACCCGCTCCAAAGCGTGGGAAAATGGAACAGTCGGCTGGCAAGTTTATTACGTCTGTATTTTGAGATGCGTATTTTCATTAACTACCTTGAAAAAACAAGATCAACAACGACTATCACATAGCGCTATTGGACCACTTGAAGGACGAAATCGCGGAAAAACGGCCGCATTTGAAGTAAAAGAAAGTGCGGCTTCACCAACACAATGTACTGTGTCACAAGTCAGTGAAAACGATGGCAAAAATCCATGAATTGGGCTTCGAATCACGGTATACTGCAGATCTGGCCCTCAGCGACTATTTTATGTTCCTATGGGTCCTATTTTGAAGCAAAGGACAAATCGTACTAAAAAATCAGCTTTAAGTCGGTTTCTCTATTGCATATTGGATATACGAAATAAACAGAATTTGTTACCCATTTCACATTCTTGGAAATATCAATATTAGATTAGTCTTTGATTCTGCAACCGATAAAAGAGCAGAAGAAATACTAAGTTTTGGTTATGGTTTCCATTATTTTAAACATTTTGAAAAGCGCCACTGTACAGAATACTCTTGTAACTTCACCAGGTTAACTCGATAATTTGGCTTTATATGATGATTCTAAGTATTTAAACACTTTTATTTATTAATTTTCACTTTTCATACAACTGATGAACTAAACTGGTCTTCTACATGGTGATGTGATGATATAACAAGCTGTAAAATTTTATTCCAATACAGCTTTAGATTTGTATGTCTATTTATATTCCAAAGTACACAAATAAGACTAGATTTTTTAAAAATTAGCCAGTCAGCAGTTAATAACAAAACACTAATAAACTCTAGTCTGTTGAGCAATGGGAACATGATGTTAAATTTCATAAAATATACTCTTAATTTGAATAACTAGCCTTTATTAAATAGTTAACAAAAAAATTTATAACATAATGAATTTTACAAAACTATTTTTGCAGTTTCTGGAATACATATGTTTGTGGATCGTATGTATATATAGGTCCAGTTATTGGTTCCACATTTTCGTACTTCAGCTTCGCACTAAAAGCCATATTCCTGACATCGTCATTCGTCTCGTATCTGACCTTCTGCAAAACTCCACTCGGATGATAAATATAATAAACTCCGGTTTCCGGTTTCTGCCTCAACCGGCTGCTGGTTGTATTGGTTGCAGCTGGTGAAGATGTCGTCGGGCTTTCGGTGGTGGTAGGAGCTTCTGTCGTGGTTGGTTCGTCATTGCTGGGTGGGCCATACGATGGACTAGGTGGTGGTGGTCCATAGCTGGGAGCCGGAGCTGGTGGTCCATAAACGGTGTGTGGTACAGGTGCTTGTGTCGGACTCGCTGGAGCAGGCGCCGCTTCAATCCGCTGGAATCTCGTAAATCTTGCTGCAGAACGCCATCTTGGAGGTTCGGCCAAACTTACTAAAGCGCAAGTCGCAAGAACTACTAAGGATGTCTTCAACATGTTTAAATGATTGTATTACTGCATGTGTATGCTTCAAATTCACAGCAGTTGGTATATTTATACTGCTACTAGCCGTAATATTTTGTGGTGGTAATTTTATAAACTTGACCTATCACTTATTTTGTTGCAAGCCAAAAATATACTAACGCATATATGGTTTAGTGCATCAGTGATATGTTTTATGAATATTAAATAACATATTGTATAAGGTTTCGTTAATACAAGGCTATCGATATCACTACCTTTATTAATTTAAATAAAACTAAGAGTTTCGTTTATTTTATTCTATATTTTAGTGTATAATTTATTTAGTAAAATATTATATTGAGCTTATTTCAACAATATTCCTACTATTATCGTACGATTTTCAGATTACCTCTTCTGTAGAAATCTAGTACTTTGAATAAGAGTCAAATTTCAAACGAAATGCTCCTGTTCTGCAAAGAGCACTGGTTGACACAAATAATAATCTTAGTTTCACTCAATGTCTGGTGAATAGAGGAGTTCAAATATAATTTCCTAGACTTGCCATATTACTTTCAGTTTCAGTAAAACGATAATAAAACCGGGGTAAGACAAAATAATATGAACACCTGGCATATACACAATATTTACTTTTTAATAATTTGTTGACCCAGCATTTGCTTTTAAATAAAACAGCTGATAGAAGCTGCTAAATCATTTTAGTTCCCAAATAGCTTCCAACGAAATGTTGTTCGAGTCTTGAATCAAAACATCCACCAATTGCCTCAATAAGGTTGGAGATGAAAATCTACCCCTCAGTCTGTGTTATACAACCTCACTAATACTTTCTATCCAGAAGAATGCTTTATATTGTAATATATTGTGTAATAATATTTGTCTTTAACTCAGAATACCAACAATACCAACAATATTTATAGAACTCGTCAAAATGATATATTAGCTTGAATTATCCCTTTCTTGAATCATATCAAAAGAATCTAAATCTGAAAATTAGGTGAATGCTGTACCTTTTCATTTTCCTCTTTCTAACTTTTTCAAGATATCATTTTTCTTTAGTTAAGAATAGTATTTTTACATTCAATTTCCTAAAGTTTAAGAATTATTTTACCAATTTGAAGATAGTGCATGTAAAATATTACTTTCTTCCAACGCAGAAAATGATTTCTGATACCTTCTTGGTCCATTTAGGATCCAGAAATCCCTTTCTCCTTTTAGATTATCATTTTTAAATTATTGGTGAACTGAAGTCCCATGTATAATGATAAAAGAGCTGACAAAGCGCTCTAAATATTTTGGATTTGTTTCTATTCGAAGGAATTTTTGCTTTCTGATATCCATTTTTCTCCATTTTTCAAATGTATTTATTACTTTGTTGCTAGTTGTTGGCGACTAACCAACAATCTGTCTTTACATTAAGTTAAATCTAGGTATATATGTGGAAGATCCATCGACACTACCTTATTCTTGTGTAATAACGTTTATGTATTAAGACTGACGTTTTTCTATTAAATGCGCCTCAATATACTACACTTTTGACTATGATCATCAATTATAAATTAAAATGTATTATTATACCACAACTCTAAATTTTAATATTATTTTCAAAACAATATTTTTTAAAAGTGCAACTTATCAGAAGCAATTTTTTTTCTTGGCCTCTTAATACAAAAAATATATTTCCGTCCTTTTACGCATAGAACCGGCAGACTTTCTCAATTTTCTTTGCGAATAATAAAATACATTTTACCAAAGGAAAAAAGCTTTTTTCAAATTTACCCGCAGCGGCGACCTATAAAACGATATTGGCTACTTTGTAAATGAGATCGGGAATATCATCGTGTGCACGCACAACAACAAAAAGGGACAACTTCTTTAAGAGCCCAGGAAGAAATCCGAAGGTCAAACGAGCAAAGGGAAATAATTTTCCTTATTTTGCACAATTCGTATAGGAAAATCTTGTAAAAAAATGTATACGTTTGGTTACGAAATAAATTTAAAATATGAAATAATTAAATTAATTACAGTTGAGTTAAAATCTACTAATTTGACTGAAGAATTTTTATTTTACGAACTAGAAGTATAAATTGTAAACATATTGATTTAATGTAAAAACACATTCAAAAACCACCCTTTTCATCGACATGAAATGGTTTTTTGAACAAGATAAATTGACGAGCAAGACTTAACCCAATATCATAACGTCGATCGAAATGCATTCCAATTATAGGTGATTAAAATTATTTTAAACTTGTTTTAATATAGTGTGATTTAATAAAACAGTCTTATTAAGTGGTATCGGTGGCTAAACTAGCTAAACCAACACATGATACTCTAAGATAATCATAAGACCTATAAGCCTTATGGCCAGCAATTAGTAAACTAATTAAATTCTTCCTTCTCAATAATGTGAAAAATACCTAATAAAATAATTCCGTCAACCAATTGGATTTTGTAAGGACCATGGAATAATCCAACAAAGCACTGAAGATTTTGTTAGTAGATGCCTGAAAAATGGACTGTGCTGCTCAGCTTCCTTCTTGTATAGGAATCAAGACAAAGTCTATCATATTTTTTTTTCCAAGAAATATATTCGGGTGTCCCACAGGATAGCGACGTTGTACCTGATAACCTTCCAGATAATGACTACAAATGACTGCGACAAGGGCTGACACACACCCACGCACTGACATGATGTCAGTAATTTCTCACCCAAAATCTGCTTTGTCCCACTTCAATGCCATCTAAATAAAATAGAGAAATTGTTGAACTAGAGGAGAATCAAGGAAAACCAAACCAAATCCACTCATGGTAGCTATATACTAAGAAATAAAACCTTTCCATCGATAAAATTATATAACGAAAACATCCCACAGAAAGAAGATGCAAATTACTTGGGCTTTTACATGGATCGTAGGTTAATTTGGCAGAAATATATCTGAACCAAGCGTAAACAACTTGCCAGCAGTCTCCATAGTGTGAATTGGTTAAGAGACCGCCATCATCAAGCCAATATGGACATACAGCAAGCAATAGCAATTTGGAGCTATTAAGTTTAATTTTCCAATCTTTTGTCCATTCGTAGAATTGTTTGACTGCCACTTGTACTTTTTCTATTACCCTAGGCAGAGATATATGTGTTTTGCCATAATTTGTGTCGTCAGCAAAGGTTCCAAGTGGTGTTTCTTTTGTTTTTGGGATGTCAGCAGTGTAGAGTAGATACAGGAGAGGTCCTAAGACACTACCTTGTGGAACTCCAGCCGAAATAGTCTTAAATGTCGACAACGCCATTTCGTGCGAGACTATAAATTTTCTTCCGAAAAGATATGACTCCACAACAAGAGGTAACAATTTGTTCATCTTACAGGTTAATCCCAAATGCCAAACCCGATCAAAACCTTGTGAGCAAGCAAGACGAGTGCAAGATAAATATGTATATTCGTATGGTTTAGTCCGCTTCAATCTTCTGATATACTGCGCGTAGTCCAGTAGTTGTGTTGCTTCTACGTTAGTCTGATTTAAAAAACTTCTTTCGTCTTTTAAGGCGAAATCTTGGATAACTTCGCAAATCCATTTGATTTCCAGATCATCGTGGCATTGCTATTGGTGATTAATCGAAGAATTTTGTTTTGACAGCGCTGAGCGTGAGACATCCAGGAATATTGGAGGGCAGTATTTCTTTTCCTCAAACGCTTTTTCAATAGCCGCAGTTACTCTGTACACCTGATCGATTGTTGAGTGGTGATTTCGAAAAAATAAAATGATATATATTTCTTCCAAACGAACAGTAACAATGATGGTGGTCGGAAACGAAAGTGTGTTTATTGCAAGCGGCTTCTCCCTTGAATATATATTGCCATTTAAATAACAAATGTTGGTAGAAGATATTTTTTTCATTGGATTTAATTTGGGAGTGGCGAAAACTTGGATTCGGAAATTTCCGAATGTTTTTCCGTCGACGTTTAATTTTGCACTGAGTGGAACGCAGGCATTTCGGAGTTCATTAAATTCATGTTTTTAATTAAACGGCGGTACTTCAATATTAATGGTATTGAAACTTCCCCAATTTTATCCTTATGAGATGAAAATTCTTCGCGAACTCGGTAATTTTAAAAGCCCGACCGAATTTTTGACAAGACAACCGAGAAAATAAGAGTCGAAAATGTATAAGTTCGGTAAATGGCGAAGTTTTAAATGGTTTTAACGAACTCTTCCAACATATAAAGGACTTTTTTGTTTTTTGCTTGTTACATTTTTTTAATCCGTTTTAAGTACATCTATGTACATATTTGTTTAAAAATTTTGTTTGGTTCACAATCATGGGTTCTTAATCGAGCAAAACATTTTATACGTATCGGTAAATTATATTTTATTCAAAGTATTATCAGGCAATTTACGGATTCCGTCTCGAAAGAACATCGTATCTTTTCAGGCTATTCACGAATTTACCTATTTTTTGGTATTCTCATAATAAGTGAAGCAGTGCTCAGATAAGTCACGTCATATGTCGGAACAAGTGGTAATCAGAATAAGCAATGTCTGGAGAATACAGCGGGTGGGTGAGCACTGTCCATTTTAATATTCCCAAGGATGTTTTCACCAGTTTTGCAAGATGTCATCGAGCCTTATTATGCTGAGGAATAACCTTGAGTATTTATTAGTACTCCGGCCATTTCTCGCGAAGTTCCCGGCTCAAACGCATAGTCGACAGCGATTCTCATTAATGGTCTCATCCAGTAATATCTTCAAATTACGTAGTTTACGTAAATACGTTGGTTACGTAGCGATAGGTATTGGCAATTAATCGAAGAATTTTGTTTTGACAGCGTTGGATGACTAGTTGATTTGAATTTTTAGTGCAACCCCATAGGTCCAAATTGGCTTTATGATTGTCTGATAAATCAATCTCTTTTATTATAGATCAAGTTGAGAATAACTTCCGACTAACATATATAGTTGTTTTATTTTAGTTGTAATGTGTTTTGCTTTTTATCTAACATGGTGTTTTCAATTTAATCTACCGTTAAAATGGATGTTAAGATATTTAGCCGATACTACTTAAGAAATCGGGCATCCATTGAGTAATATAACTAAGTTTTTATTATTTCGCCGCAACGCAAAATTAACATTAATAGATTTCGAGCTCTTAATTTAGAAAAGAAGCGAAAAAGAAGATTAAATCATAATTTTCAAATGCTTCTACCATTCCAGAACGCTATTGTTTTGTCAAAATTAGTACTTTGAAAACGTCAAAACCAGTATACACATATTGAAATTGATGAAGCATGGTTGTCATGAGTTTCACACGGCATTTGATTCACTCAATTTCAAATTCAATTTGCCCGCTAATGCAATTTACTCGTACAGGTTTAGAGATTTTCAACTGAATTTTTCTTGTTCACATTTCCACGAAATAACATATACTGTTAGAGAGGCTTCAACATGAAATTGTTTACAAATGGACCCAATATGTCTAATAAACAATAACACCATCTGTTGTATATCCTTTAAAATTTATTTACGGACCTGATCTTAAATGGCCACGTGTGAATCAAGGCATGAATGACAAACTTGACATAATCAATTTTCTTAAAAAATGATGAAGTAAACAAATTTGTATTTATCCGATTGAGAAAGTACTGGGTTTCTATTAGATATATTCTGTAGTATTTCCAACATTGTTCAAATATTTTTATAGCATATTATAGATTATAGCGGTTCGAATAGAATATATTATACTCCAAAGTACCCAGTTCCATAGCAGAGGAAGCTTAAAGACTTAAATAAGACCCAATATGCAAAATGCAGAAGACTAATTCCCACATTACGATAACTATATATATATATATAGCCTGTTCAAGGTTATTATATACGTACGCCATTTTAATTTGCGACATCAAAACGTCGCAATGTCGCCGCATAAACCCTTTTTTCTTTTTTCGTTTTACTTCAGTTTGGCTTTGACATGCAACACAATTCAATTCGATTTTATTAAAATATTAATTTTGATAAATAATATATATATATATATATATATATATATATATATATATATATATATATATATTACTTTATTAATCATTCTATACTTTCTGCTTATAGCATGAAAGTAAAGAAATATCATTTATACTTATATCTAATGCTCTGAAATTGTTACAGTTCTGAAAATAATCCTACTTATGATATTTTGATATTATGTTGAATGGTGTGTTAACCTAAACTTGCCAATATTTTGTTGATTATTGACATTTATTGAATATTATATTTAATTAAAAGTTAATTAACAAAATCTGTGATTGTTATTTATTTTAATATGTTTTAATAAACAGGTATTTATTCCTGCCATTAATGTTATATGTCAAACATATTTATAATTATGGTGAAAACAAATTTTAGTAACATATAGTTTTTAAAATATTCGCTCTGCTCTGCTATGAAAGCAACATCATTAACTTAATAAATTGTAGTCGACATATATCAAAGTTTCCACAATTAAAATATTATCGCCTTTGGTAACAACATCAGGAATCCAAAATATGGACAGAAACCAATAATAGTGCAACACTTTTGATATTATTATGTGACTGAAAATGCCGATAAGCTTAAGTCTACATAAAAACAAGAACAACAACACATGACTGATATTTTTATTGCGGAATGACTTATCCAAGTAAATCCAAATTACAACATCTATAGAGCAACACATTTTTCAAATCATTTCTCTTTTTAATTAATACCGATTGCTGTACTACCCCGATTTCCAATAATACAGCGATATGATTGATTAATTGTCTATTCTTATCAATTAATCACCGTTGCTCTTCGTGTACATTTGAGAGCGTAACTGATTGCCCGAACATGCTGTGGCAATAAACAGCATTAGGCCTTTTTACTGTCGGGATTCGGCAAAATTTTAATATATTAATGATCCTAATGTAAATGTGATTGGCACGTGATTGGGACGTAGAAATAACTTGGCCGGCGCTTTTACGAAATCGATTGTCAGGGGAGTGGGGGAATTGAACAGAAGACGGATATAATGGATTTGAAAAAATTATATGCCCCTCAAGTCCGAATTCGGTGTCAAATGGATTGATCGGTCGGGGTTTTACTTTTCAAGGAACAAATAAAAATAAAAATTTCGATTCGAAATTATTGTTAATAGGGTACTTTTCATCCGAATGAACTTTGTACGAACACTTTGATTGATATTTGTACAATCTCTTTAATTAATTACTATTTACATTAGTTCGTGTGGTTTGGTTTGCTTCAATCTTCTGACCTCCTACGTGTTGTCCAGTGGCTGTATTGCTTAGACATTGCCGCGATTTAGCAAATTTATTTCATATTTTAATGCCAAATCATGTATCACTTCGTATATCCATTTGATTTCAAGGTCATCGCGTTAGCTCTTTGTTGGTTACGTGCGATAAGCATTGGTAATTAATCATTGAACTTTATTTTAAATGCGTTTGATTACTGTTGGTTAGTTAGTTGGTTTGATGTTTTAGTGCAACCACATATTTCCACCCCATAGATCTAAATTGGCTTTATGATTGACTTATTTTAGGTCAAGTTGAGAGTAACTTCCTACTAAAAAGTACATTTGCTTTACCTTAGGTCTATATATTCAAATATTTAATTTAGCCTGCCATCGAGATGTATGGCGAGGTATTTGGCTGAATCTACTTGAGGAACCAGACTTCGGTCAAGTAATATAATTAGGTTTTTGTATTTTAGCCATTTCTTCCAGCCGAAATTGGTTTAAATATTGCTCAGACGCGTTTGTCAGATGTCCAAGGATATTGCAGGGCAGTATTTATTTTCTTCTAATACCTTTTCAACAACCGCTCTTACTCTCGGCAGTTGATAATCTTGATTCACTTAGTTTTAGTTTTTCCAATGTTGTACCATCTTCAAAAAGTATTTTAACCTATTTTTTATTAACAATAAAGATAATCGAATATTGTAGAATCTTCTAGATTCCACAGTTCTGACTTTTATTCGTACTTATTACCACTTCTACACTTTAAAAAAACATTTGTTGGAAAAAATTGATACAATAGTTATTAATCAATATATTTACATCGTTTTCAATAAGTCTTTCCTTTATTTTTGGCATCTTGGCGAAATCGTGTCGAAATAATGATGTTGGTTACGCAAAGATCCAGGAAGGAACTCTATATCCTTCACAACTCTTGTGCAACTTGGTAGAATGGTAGAATATTTTCAGGCAAGAGGATAACTGTTCTTTATAGTTTGTGTTCTTTCTTACCACATTATGTAGGCCTATTTTTTCAATTCACATCGGTAGGCCTTTTTGATAACAGTCTAATTCGGTTCTAGTAATTCCTAATACACAACGCCTTGTTGATCCCATCATATGTACAGCTCTGCTTTATGGACAAGAATATTTGGCTCCAATTTCGATATTCATAGCTGCTAAATTAAGCCATAACTTTTCACTTTCCGATTGTCGTAGTAGATTTATTTTTCATCATCAGTCGCAGTATTCCATAGATAACCATTATTTTTCATTAAAAAAGTGGAAGTTCAATAAATTGAATTTGTATTAAATACGTGTTATAGCCATTTCCGCTATTTTAAACCTTTTCCATGGAATGTAATTGTCTGGAAATAGTTAAATCATCAACTCTAAAGATGTTTGAAAGCATGAATAGTTCTTCTCGTTTAACCCACTACTTTTTGGTCATGGCATTTGGGATTGTCTTAATAAATTTACTTTTCATCATCAGTCACTGTATAATACAGAAAAATGTGCTATTTTTTTCCGACAAATAATGAAAGCGTGATATTTAAACGGTACTGAAATGATATATAAAATCTATACGCAGCTATATAGATTTGTCTTATTAAAATATCGTTTTCATTCCAAAATATTGTAAACATTATACATTAAAAAAGTGTTATCCCAATAAAAACAAATCAAATTAAAACAAAAGGTATAAATTATAACTGTTTGCTTCTATATAATTTTGGGCATGCAGTGAGATAATAATTAAACATTAAACGCGTACTAGACTAGGCTAATAAATCCGGAAACCAGAAGTATTCTTGGCGTGAAGGCGGAACGATAGTGTCACTTATCACGAAGGTTTATGTCGCTGAGAACCGAGATGCACCTCGTCAGTCTTGCTAAATATTTAGCCATTAATTTTGGATTCCTGACAGAATTTTGCGGCACCGTGTCGAAATAATTTACGATGTTTAAGTTTGCTCTTACATTACAATTGAGATTCGTTATTTTAATTAATAATTTCTTCATTTTAATGGAGCATAGGGTATATAAGGAATTTATATTTATTTAATGTTGAATGAAAGGGTATTTCAGCCATCTTAGCAGTTGATGAACCAACTAATTCTAAACGTTTATATACTATGATACAAATGGTTCAGTTTTATTGCTTAGCAAGCAAAATAGAAGAGCATTGTAGTTTACTCTCGTTAGTAATGAAAAGCAAATCTACTATGACAATCCCATTGATTGAACTGAACAACAAGAACTAATTAAAAAAAGGTTAATATGCACTTCAATGAAAATAAAATACATTATGTAGATATGAAATTGTTAATTAAGTATATTTGACCTCCAGGGGGATACCACTACATAAAATAACGCGAATAAGATTTTGATAGGCGGTGTGGAAAAGAGTTCCAATGTGTGCTCAACAACAAACTATGGTGACTGTATAATTAACTCAGCTTAAGTCCTTCTATGATATATATATATATATATATATATATATATATATATTAGAAGTAATATAATGTTAAAACAGATTATTTATGTTAACACTATTTTTGTTTTATTATTTTACCTACATTATAATTTTGGAATCAAAGTGATACATCTGAGTTTGATGACACTGTTATTATAGAGAACTATAGAGTAGTAGATTAGGGTTAGATACAAGTGGAATAGAAGCTGTAATAAAAATTGTATTTTAAATATTATCAAAAACTAATTGACAAGAGAAACTTTCCAACCTATTTAAGGTTCTTGTAATCTGTAGAAAATACTGAAAATATTATTTTAAGGCTTACGCCACCTAATAAAAGACAAGAAAGAAATATTTTTAGTCAGCTGTAAATTCCCAGCCCGATTCTCTCTACATGCCCATCGAAGTTGAAAAACTTGTTTCGTTGGAAATTACCAGGAAGAAATGTTTTTCAGACTGAATAGGATTTTGGTATATAATTTATCAGATATTTTGTGTTTACCGTATTGTCTAAGCTGTCTTAGACACCATAATATATTTTCATTTGGAGCGGTGTTTGCCACCCACACGTTGCTATTATGTTTCTCTTAATATTACTCTCTTGAATATCATGCAACCTTTTACGCGAACAGTATTACCCACCCTAATGTACAGATGACGATTGTTATTTAAAAAAAGCTGTGGCAGGAGATAATGAGTTGGAGTTAATATTTTTTCATGTTTATTTATATCATCGGCACTGAGGTCAAATTTTATAGCCGGTGGCCGCATAACGAGCGAGTGCGTGGCTAATGAAAATGGACAATATAGGAGAATACATCGTCGATTAGAAGATATAATTGAATATACTAAAATAAAATGATATATATAATGGAAATGATTCAAAACTATTAATGAGTAATGAATGAGCAAAACTATTATCGTGCGTTATTCATTTTTCATAATAATTCGCTTAGAATTGTCGTAGTAAACTCATTTTCCATCACCAATAACAATACACAGCAAAAACACTTCTCCGTTTTTAGTTGACAAGCAAAGAAACCACAATGTGAAACTTGCCTTTCTTTTGGATCATTTCTGTCATATATAAATGTTTCCAAACAGTTAATTCATCGACCACTAAGCTATCTGAAAGGTTTTTGAGAGTTTGAGCTATATTTTCATTTCAAAAGTCGTACAATTCTCTACTTATGAGATTTATTGGCACATTCTTTGTCATTGACATCAAAATTACCACCTCTAAACCGTTGAAATCAAAACCGACAATTTAGTTATAGCGGAACAGTATCACCACAAGTCTACAACGTAAGCCTAAAAGTGTTTGATAAAGCTTGGCAGCAGATTTCTTGAAATCGATGACTAAAATAATGAATAACTCAATAAGACTAAATAGATAACTGTTATTTTATGTAGAGAAAGGTCAAAACTATAGAATTTAACAGTTAGGCTGGTTTATAAACAAACATGCGTCGCATTTTTACCAATCGATATCGTTGTATCGATATATAAAACACATTCAACCATCTTATAAATTAAATTAATTTTCAAAAAACAAAATAAGTATGTTTCTTGAAAACATTTCAATATTAATAACGAAACAGCTATTTATAACATGCTCACATTCACACTTAGAAAACGTTTATATCTAACGATAAACGCAATTAGCGTGTTTTTACTAAAGTTCACCCAGTCAATTCGAATATATCCCTTAGTCAACCCACAGTACATACTTGGGATTAATTAAACACGAAACTTCTATCACAATCCTACGTTTATTGCCATTAGAAGGTCGCTCCTTTCATTACTTTATATTTACTTTATACTTGCCATAATTATTCTCAAAAAAAAACTTTACAGACAACCAACAGTCTCTTTATTGTGTTGATACAAAACAGTCTTGAAAATATACAGACGAAGTGCTTCCTTTAGCTAATAAAAGGTTTATTCATTTCTACGAAAACTAATTATTTTGAGAGTAGTAGGCGTCTTTAATAAGAACATTGTAAGCGTAGTACATTTCATATATAATAACTTCACGCTTTAAGATTAAATAAACACATTATGGCAAATTTAATCAATATAACAGATAATATATTAGATTTGTAAGTGTATAATTACTGATTAAATTAATGGTTTTATTTAGGTATGTGATATAGTGGATAATATTTTCATTCATTCTGTATAATTAACTACTTTAAGAGCTCTTTTAAGCGCATTTTGATAATAATTCTCTTTTTATGTTTATTATTTGCTCATTCTATAGTTGTTGTTTTTACTTAGTTATTAATTTGTTATATATGAGTGTGAAAACTTTGTAAAACTCATATAAAAGTAACCCCAAACACTGTTTTTTTTTTGGTAATAGAGACAATAAAAAATTATAGTGAAATTGAGACAACAAATTGTGTCCGAATAATTAATTAATCCCAGTAGTTATTTGATAGTATATTTTATATTACTTGCACAAAATTCATGTGTAAAATTATAATATACAGAAAAATTACAATTTCCATTTTACATCGGTATAGAATTACCACTCTAAGATAATTTTCAAAGCTCACGAAATGTCAGAGAGTGCAAAATGTAAATAGTTATCCTGTTGCAGACATATGGATTGTATTTCCTAACAACAAAATGTATTATTTTGTTTTTAATTCATGAACAACTACCTGACAAGTCTAACAGAGACAAGAAAAGCCACAAAATAAATAAAACTTTCATGTCTAAAAGTGCACCTATCAGAGACAATAATAATTGGACAAGAAAAAGGCAACAATAAACAAAAAACGGAATTAATTTCAATTAATCACGCCGAAAGAAGTAACCAAAGTTATTGAAACTGACATTAATCCAAACAAATCATCAGGTTATGAATTAATAATAGAACAATTTCTGCAAAAACTATCAAGAAGGGAATTACGAATGCATCATTGCGACTTGAACGGATTTCCAGACATTTGGAACATGACTGAAATCATGATCTCAAAACCTTAACAGTCAAGAAATTAATTAAAACTTATAAACCGATCTCACTACAACCAGTAACATATAAGATATTTCAAAAACTCCTGTTGGAAATAAATTCGACTTTATAGAGACAACCTAATACCTAACATATACATCAGTTTGGGTTTGTTAACAAACATTCGACAATTGACCAGTTTCATAAAATAGTTCATGTAATTGAAATAGCCTAAAACTTATATAGACATACGGAATTTAATTATGATTTTACAACTAATATAAATAGAAGTTTTCGAGGCCAAAGTCCTGAGAAGTATTTTAGGTTCACCCAGATACTACAGTACTTACAGATTACTTACACCAAGACCTTCAAATATTGACTGTCACTCAAGAGAATTGTAATTAAACAAGGTAGACTTCATTCTCATGTTAATATCGAAGTAGTACAACTCTTGGAAATCACCAGAACAGGACACTTACTTAAAATAATCATACCATTTGGTCTTGTGAAGCATAGGTTTAGTGAGGTACGTTTAATAGAAAACCATCACTGTTAATAAATATACATTATTATACCAAAGATGAGTCCTCCTAGATATATACCTAGATATAAGTTATTGTAAAGACGAATTGTAGATTAGCTGCAAGGGCTAGCAACAATATAATAAAAACATTTAAAAAGAAATTATTTTTGTTCACTGGAGAACAATGTCTTGAGAAAAATTGTCCAAACCCATTAATGCTACGATGATATAAATACGATGTTTGGGAACTTGTAATCGACATTAGACCAAACCTGTTTCTCATAAAATCATTGCAGGCAGATTTTTTCATAAGCAAAATTGTGCTAATATACAATAAAGCTCACGTTGTATCTTTAGAATTTTGTGCTGTAGTTGTAGTAACAAATTGCTTCTAAGGAATATACGTTGAAACATTTATATACTAAATGCTTAGCGACGCAGATAAAAAAGCACCTGCGTTATAAATTTGGCTCTAAAACTAAACTAAAATCTGTCTTTTCTATTTGACTAATTGTTTAAAACGTTTAAGATTAACATCTCTTGACATGGGTGTTATTTCATTAGATAAATTATATATTTCATATTATTTTATATATACTTTTATAGCATAAAAAATAAATGTCCACAGTATTTGGTATTAATTACTATTTTATATAGTTCCAAAGAACTATTAAAGGATTATTTATGTTCCATATTTGTTACTTTAACAAACATATCGGGATTTTATTTGTTTCAGTTTATACGTCACATACATCACGAAATATATCTGTCGTCAATACCGGCATAGTATCGAACAAGACAAATTATTTGCAGAATGAAGAGCGCTGAATTTTGAAATGCCACTACACTTTCATAAATTTCAGTGACAAAAATTCGATACGGTCCTTCAATTATTAAATGTTAGGTTATATTTGTAAGGTATTATGAGTTTCTACTGATAATTTTTGGTTGTGTAAATATCTAGTTAAATTAAAGAGTTGCAACAAAATTGCAGTCATACTCACTTTTACACTACAGAGATTTATTTATTTCCGATTTACATTCCTTGTATTTTTGTTTGATGACAGATCTTTAAGATGGTATCTGAGTAAGAATAAAACATATCAAATCTAAATGGAAACAAAGATCTGGAGTCTGAGAATAAGAGATACAGGAAATCACTAACAAATTCTGTCATAAAAATTGTGAAACAAATAAGATTAACACAGATTATAAAAGTAAGTAGAAAAGGAGAAATTTAAAAAGTTATCAAAAATTAAGGAAAAACTAATTAAAACCATATCTAATAATAACTAAAAAAAAATAAAATCGAGCAATAATTAGAGATGATAATATGATTATAAAGGGAAAGTTGCAAGTAAAAAAATCTATGTATGATTATCACTGAAGACGGTGATTCGGTGAAGACGATCACAGATAAGCATTAGGTCCAGTCAAGATAAACCTTAGTTGGTAAAAGGAGACCTAAATGCAACAAATTAAACAAACGTTTTCCCTGAAACAATATATAATTAAAAAGGCAGTACAAAAAGAGGATTCATTTAGTTATATGTTAAAAGAATTTCTTCTAGACCAAAAGTGTTGAACAAAGATTTTGGTTAGACCACATGAAACTACTGTGGCAGCAGTGACAGCAGAGTTCAACACTCACTTGGGCAATACTGTTTCAACAAAGACAGTATGGGTGGAGATCCACAGAGCTGATACTCATGCAAGGGCTGCGACTGCGAAAGCCTTTATGATGCAACCCAACGCTAAGCTACGCAAGAAGTGGTGAAATAATCCTAAAACCTGTTTACTTTATTATTGGAAGAAAATAGTAAGATCCGATGAACTATAGTTTATATTAATCCCATAAATGACCGGCTTTATGCAAAGATAATAAAAAAAAACACTGTCCGGACTTCCCGTCGCTTCCTACGGTGAAGAATGGGAAAGATTGCGTTAAGATTTAGGCAGCAATATATTGATTGCTGGTCCTCTCATTCATATAACTGACTGGATTAATGCGGACGAACATCTCGACATCCTCAATGATATAGTTCTTACTATGACTAGTATATTGCTACCAAAGACTTCTATATTCCAAGATCCCCAGCAAATATTCAGACCTCAACATAATTTTGAGTATCTTAAAGGATGTGCTCATATCAAAGGAACAACAATTCGCTGGGAACTATTGCAACACTTTATGAACCTATTCCACAAAGAACATCGGCTGTTTTAATGGCAAATTGCGAATCAATGCCTTATTAATTAATGAGTATTGTGTATATCTCATATGTTTATTTTGTCTATTCCGTGCAATTCCCAGTTAAATATTTATCAGGGGTACCGGATAGTAATTACGGGTTTTTATAAGAGATGTTATTAGCCATAAGTATGCAATGTTATGATCTGAAACACATCTCATTCTATTCTGCTGATGTCAAGCTTCAAAGCTAAATATGTTATATTTTACGAAAGTAACACGACCATCTCTGACCTCTCTGAATATGTAAAGTTTTGCGCAATACATTTCTTATTTAATTACAATAAAAATAGCCGATGATCCTCGTTTTCTGATGAGATACTTTCGGTGAGCATCATCTAACAATTTCAAAAATTCAAAAGTGGTGATTTCGTTAGTTATATTGGATGATTTGAAGACCCAACACAAACTCAAGAACAATTGGCGAAAGCGCTAAATTTGGCCTAAACAAATGATTAGCGACCGACAGCGAGCAATGGAGAAAATCCAAAGGATTGGAAGACGGGTGCCACATCAATGGCAGGCAAATAGAAAATCGAAAAATCTTCTATGAAACGTTACTTCAAAGATGTAATCTGAAGTAATTTCTGCATCTAATATTGATGGGTGACGAAAAGTGGATTTTGAAAACCCTAAATGAACCAAATCATGGTGATTGCCTGGCGAATATGGCCGATCGACTCCAAGGCCAATTCATTTGGATTGCAAGACAATGTTCTGTGAGTATTTGATGGGTCTAGAGAGAAGAAAAGTTTGGGAAGAGAGACCTGTTCAAACCCGGTGAAACAGTTAATAGTGATCGCAAATGGCAACAAATGACAAATTTGAACCATGTATTGATTGAAAAACGTCAAGTATGGTCCCGAAAACTGGCCAATAAAGCATTGAAATCGCTTGGATGGGACATACTACCGGACCCGCCGTACTACCCAGACCTTTTCTCGTTAGACTAATAAATTTTCACATCAAAGCAAAGTAGCACTTTGTCAATTTCACATAAATTAGAAAATAGTTCGATGAATGGTTTTACTCACAGGAAAAACATTTTTTTGGGATAGTATAAAATGGCTAATAGTTTGAAAACAAATTTTCCATTTTCTTACAGTTCGGTATACTTGGCAATTACTCTAAAGTATTCTCAATAAGCTTTCATTCAATAGTTATAATAATGGTCATAAAGTTGAAGACGTTAAAATTTCATTGCCTTTCTACATAATGGATACATTTTTCCATGGACCAAGAAAGCGACGAGCGTTAATAGATTCCTTTATCCGTTGTATCAATTACCATTTTAAATGAGGCTGTGTTTCAGAAATCGGGCCCAATTTGTGGCGGAGCCAAGGTGACAAGAGTTAAAAATTGCCCCAACCATTTATCTTCTTTATGCTTTGCGCCAGCTTAAAATTCTATCAGAGAACAAAAAGCCAAATCAGCAAAAAGCAAAAGCCAATAGCAGCGAGCCCGTGCATTTTTTACTAATCCGCTTTCTGATAGCTCCCCCTAATTCGGCGCGGCTAGAAAAAGGAAGCGCCTCATTTCGGGGGCTGGTTTTTCGGACGCGTAATGACGACGCCAAATATTCCCGGATCTAAATAAAAATTTGAATTTAAAATTGCGATCAACTAATATGTTTACTCGCCTTTATTCTTGGGTTGTAGCTGATGCACCGTGAATATATTTATTTATTTGAAATGAAAAATCATGGTAATAGAACAATTTAACATAATAATAATTCATAATATATCATTTTATGAGTCATCCTTTCTTAAACATTAAAATATCTGAAGAATTTCACTCGTTCTGATTTCTTGGGTTCAGAATATTCTCTATCAAGGATGAATATTTTTATTTATTTGAAATAAAAAATCATAATAAAATAATAATTTAAAATAAAAATAAAGCAATTCATAATATATCATTTTATGATTCTCCGTTTATTAAATTTTAAACCATTTAAACAATTCTTTTTCCGTAGTTTTGTTTTCTTTGATTCAGAATATTCTCCAATAACCATGAATATTTCCATTTATGTAAAAAGATCATCATAGCATAGAATAATTTAGCATAAAAATAATAATTCTTATTTTATAATTGTACGGTTCTAAACGTTATAACAACTGACCAATTTTGCTTCTCTCGTTCTCTTTTCTTGAATTTCTTCAACATTCTTCAACACTCATCAATATTTTTACTTATTTGAAATGAAAAATCAAGATACGATAGAATAATTTAATATAGATATAATTCATAATATATTGCTTTATGATTCTCATTTCTTAAACATTAAAACAACTGACAAAGTTTACTGCAGTAGTTATGTTTTATTCAGAATATCCTCTATTAACCATGAATAATTTTAATTATATAAAATGAAAAATCATGATAGCACAGAATAATTTAGAACAAAAATAATAATTCATAATGTACCATTTTATGATTCACCTTTTCTTTATATATATATTTCAAGTTATAACTCCTAAACAATTTTGCTTTAACCATTCCGTTTTCTTGGATTCCGAATATTCTCCATCACTAGCTCTCTATTTGCTTACATATTTGTAAGACTACATGTATTGGCGAGACTTTGCAAAAAAATTAGCATAAAAATCAAGATACGATAGAATAATTTAATATAGATATAATTCATAATATATTGCTTTATGATTCTCATTTCTTAAACATTAAAACAACTGACAAAGTTTACTGCAGTCGTTATGTTTTATTCAGAATATCCTCTATTAACCATGAATAATTTTAATTATATAAAATGAAAAATCATGATAGCACAGAATAATTTAGAACAAAAATAATAATTCATAATGTACCATTTTATGATTCACCTTTTCTTTATATATATTTCACGTTATAATACCTAAGAAATTTTGCTTTAACCATTCCGTTTTCTTGGATTCCGAATATTGTCCATCACTAGCTCTCTATTTGCTTACATATTTGTAAGACTACATGTATTGGCGAGACTTTGCAAAAAAATTAGCATAAAAATCAAGATACGATAGAATAATTTAATATAGATATAATTCATAATATATTGCTTTATGATTCTCATTTCTTAAACATTAAAACAACTGACAAAGTTTACCGCAGTCGTTATGTTTTATTCAGAATATCCTCTATTAACCATGAATAATTTTAATTATATAAAATGAAAAATCATGATAGCACAGAATAATTTAGAACAAAAATAATAATTCATAATGTACCATTTTATGATTCACCTTTTCTTTATATATATTTCACGTTATAACACCTAAGAAATTTTGCTTTAACCATTCCGTTTTCTTGGATTCCGAATATTGTCCATCACTAGCTCTCTATTTGCTTACATATTTGTAAGACTACATGTATTGGCGAGACTTTGCAAAAAAATTAGCAATGGATTTTTAAACTGATATCAATATCGAAGTATTATACCTCTTGGAAAATACCAGAACATTAATCTTGTGTACTGTAGTATATTGACGAGTATTTAATTGTTAATACATAAGCATTGTGACACCAGCGACTAAGATAGAATTACAATTTATTTATTATTTAATAATAAAACATATATTGATTTAATTAAATATATTTAACAGTTATTTCTTCATACGCAATAAGACTTTAACGTTATCTGTCGACATAATCGCAGGAATAAAAGCTAACGTCCCTTGTAACTGCGACACTTTCTCCTATAACTGAAAATTGCTTACCAACTCACCCTAAAACACATTCTCGGTTAGTCACCCCCATTTACCGAAACGAAACGGCTGCCGCCAAATATTTCAGAAAAAACTTTTTTACCGAAATAGATGGATTCAGACGCCGATGCATCGTAGAAACTTAACGTTCGGCGCTGAAATTTATCTAGCGTGACCAACGACCGTTTTCGAGCGTGCCCTATTCGACAAATTTCATTTCCAGCTAAACTGCGGTCGTAATAAACCGACACAATGTTGCCTACTTTCAAGGTGTCGTCGAATGCATTTCATCGTCTATGGGAAATTAATTAATCCTGATGCATTAGAGAAAATTACACATATAGAGTTCCATAAATTATTTGGAAGGGCCGTTGTACATCTATTAATTAACGTATGTATATAGTGTATATAACATGTTGGCTTATTTGCTAACTTCTATTTTTTTTTTTAATTATGTTCGAGTATTTTGGAATATTAGGATTTTTGGACGCTTATCGTTTGCTAAGTTTTCCAAACTTTATTTAAAAACTTGAACTGTATATTCATTTAATGAATCTTGCAATTCATTGTTCTTGAAATTTATTGGATCTCCAATCTATTCTTTATCATTGACACTCAAGCCACAAGTTAAAATTAAAATTGGGAAATGACGATAGCGCTTCATCATAAGATTCTCTTTTGGTAAAAATGTTTAAAATGATGAATGCAATTTTAAGTCTTCCATGATTATCGTCTGTATACAACTCAATAATACAAAATGGAAAACTATTATATTATGTAGAGAAATACCAGAACCAACGAAACAATGTATATATATGAACATATATGAACTGATATTATGAACTATTGTTAAAACAAAATCAACATCATTCTTCACATCCGTCGATGATTTATTTATTCTTCAACTAAAAAAATGTCAACTCAAGAAATCAAATGGTCCCGGAACTTCAACAGAATTAAAAAAATATATATTAGGCAGTAAATATACCTCAATAAAATATCAGACAGAACCTTTTGGCAGTTAAGGGGATATTCATATTGATACAAAATTCATATAAAATTAATTGTTGTTTTTGCTATAGAAAATATTGTTTATTATTATTATTGTTTTATAATATTGGTAGCTGAAAGAAAATGTTTGATTTTAATCTTCTTTTGTCTATTCTATCCATACTTTTATACCTTCATATGATTTGAGAGCCCATAAACCGTAACAATAATCAATAAACCAAAATAATGTTTGTTTTGTATCTCAACGGTTTTCCGCATAATGATTGCTGTAATCTAAAGAAACGTATAACCACTTCAAATACAACACCGCATGATTTTATCCACGACAAACATCCATTTTTAGGGCTAGTAGCCACAGAATTCAAAGAAGACATATGATTCTGCGACTGAAGCTATATTTTAGATTTACTAAACTAAATATTCGGCACCACTTCTTAAAGTCGGGAAATTATTTATTTGTCAACTCACCATTATTTGGTATTTTGACATGAATCTTTATCCAATATAGCCCACAATTATTAATTTTCACATGTTTATGACCATGATCAACTTTGAACTGTTGAATCAAATTTTACAAAGGGATTTCCTATAACTTCCTTAAGAATACGATGACTTTTTATAGCTATTTTCTTCATAAAATCAAAAGGGGGAAAGGTTTTTCTGAAATACGCTTTTTCAGAAAAAAACTATTTAATATTTTTAATACTGTAGAAGTGGTTTTTTCTTAAAAATATATGTTAAAAAGGCATTTGCTTATTTAGTATAAAGCTGCGATTCAAAATTCACAAAACTTGCGGCTAATTTAGTATGTATTGTTGAGTTACAGTGAGACAAACTTAGACAACGATTGATTATCGTCCATGAACTTGACGAATTATTTTCCGATAATTAAGATATTTTTCCTTTCCATCTTATTCTATAAATCTTCCGCCACACTCCATTACGAAAAGAAGAAACAACAATGTATACTATTAAAAAATATTTTTGTCATATCCATTATGAATATTGAATGTAACAATTCAGTTTCGTAAGTTGATAATAAATAATTTTACGTACTGCAGTGTTAATATTGTACTGAATGTTACACCACAGCAATGACATAAAGCTACGAACGCTTTGATTATAAATTAAAGGGGTAATTCATTTTCGTTTAATTCTAACGCATGGAAAATTTAATTTTGCACAAATTTCTATCGCATTTCAACGGTAGGACGCAATATTTAATTTGCTTGTTAATTAATTTCCGAGTCCAATATTTCAAGGTAAATGCGTTCAAGTTTATTAAGGAAATTAGAAGTTACATTACTAGTACTAATTTTAGTCGGTCAAAATTGGTATAGGACTTTCAACGTCACAAGGAAATAGAAAGGTATAAAATAACTCTCTGTCGACTAACGTTAGTTAATAACTAATTTTAGTTAACCGTCCGGTAACTGACAAAACTTTCACCATTCGCTCAATTACCGGGTACCCGGGTACCCACCTATAGCGTGACAGATGTGCAAATCATTAATGTACTGAATAAAAAAAATGTTTCTGTGTAAACTGGCTATGTGGCATGTGAAATAGCTATAGGGACACAGTTTTCAGAATGCTTGAAGAATAAAGCTGCTCCAATACGAGACATTTGGACAATGTTGAATAGTAATTTAACAAAACATTATAACCAACAGAATACCTGACAATTGACGAGCAACTTTATCCATACCGAGGTCAAACTAGATTCACTCAGTATATTCCGCCAAAGCCAGCTAAATATGGAATTAAAGTATGGTGGTTATGTGATGCTGAAAATTCGTATCCACTTACCTGACATGTACAGCTGGAAAATCTAAAGATGGTCGTGAGAAAAAGTTGCTGAAAGATTTGTCAAAGACTCGGTGGCACCGTATAGGAGATCTGGTAGAAACATTACAATGGATAATATCTTCACTACTCTTCCACTGGCAGAACTTTTACTATCTTGGAACTAGACAATTGTTAGCACCTTGAAGAAAAATAAAGCATACTTTACACCAGCAATGGCTGTATCAAAAATGCGAGAAAAATTATCCACTCTTTTTGGCTTTCATGAAAAAGTTATCCTATGTAATTACGTGCCAAAAAAAAAAGGTATAATTTTAACAATACATCATGAAGCTAAAATTAGTGATAGTGCAAAGAAAAAACCCGTAATTATTGAGTTTTATAACTGGTCTAAAGCTTGAGTAGACACATTGGATAAAATGCTTGGTAGATATACTACAAAAAGATCAACTCAAAGGTGGCCTCTAGCATTTTTTTACAATATTCATATATCATTCATTATCTTGCATTATATATTCTGTATTACAAGAATAATAAAATGATTGTTAAAAAATCGTATGAACGACGATTATTTTATGGGCAATTGGGCAGAAAGCTATGTACTCCATTCGTTGACAGTCGTTCGAATAATGCACAAATTATGAGACATTTCTTAACGAAAGTGGCGATTGAATCTATTCTTGGTCGAGATATCAATCCGAATGCGCATAAGCGAACATCATCTGTATCATTAACACATCAGACGCAGCTCGGTTCAACTGGGAGGAAAAAGATTACTGGTGTATGTTATGAATGTCTCCAAAGTGAATTTGAAAAACGTCCCAAAACTAGAAAAATATGTTCGGTATGTGAGAACCCTATTTGTGACGAACACTGTATTACAACCACGACATGTGAAGGATGCACGAAATAATTAAATGTACCTCAATTTTTATATGGCACTGTATCATAATAAATAAAATAATGTAAATAAATAAATAGTAAAAGAATGGAAAACGATATTAATAAAATAAAATAAAACGGAGTTATATATTTTTTACTTACTATATTTGTTATTGTTTATAATATTGTTTAAATAAAAAAAATTACAAACTATATTGTCTATTAGCAATTTAAAAGTCAAATTAAATAAATACTTTAATAAGCAGTCTCTGAAGTGTGTATAAACCCGTCGTTCATATACATTAATCTTCCCGGGTACCTGGATATTGAACGTTAATAACTTAGATTTATTAACTTGAATAGTTAATAACTTTTATTAACTAATTAATTGTTACAAAATTTTACAAAAAATAAGTGTCAAATTACTTCAAGTTTGGGGATCCAGACGGCCATAAAAGAATTTTAAGGAGAAGTTAATATATTTTACCTGCGGATTGAAATGGATACCCGATGTGTGCCCGATCATTGACCAGACGGTCAAATATCTATAATATATCTATATCTAATTTTGGCTAACTGTAGTTAAATATCTGTTAGTTAACTTTGGGTTCCGTCAACTATTCCTCTTCACTGATGATGTTTTACTTCATTTGTTGAGACTTCAGTTGTTGTCCCTTATGTTGAGTTGTGGGAAAAAAAACAAAGTTGTAAATTAAATACAATTTATTTTCTCTCTTCTTTGCGTAAATTAATAGCCAAAGACGAGCTGTTGTAGTTAAATCAATAATATAAAAAATATATTCATTTGAAGATATTATATCGGTACGTTATGGTGGGAAGAATTATGAATTAGATGGAGACTGACTTTCTAAATCGCATGCCTGGTTTTGGATAGTATTGAATCATGGGACCAAATAGATTATTATACATACAATGCGAATTCTTCTGTTTTTTCGTTCATTCTGATTCTGATATCTCTCTTTTCTTTTGACATTTTATTGCTTCCGGTCTTCTGGTTCAATCCTTGTAAATGTTTTTCAAATCTTCTTACCAATTATATTTTCTCAATTTTCTCTAATTCTGATGTTTTTCTTAGTTTCAAATCTTTAGTCAATTCCGATTCTCCTTGTCGATGCACCGTGTTTTACCGCAGAAGCTCCTCCTACGGGTTCTTGATAGTGGTTGAGAGGGCTGATCCAAGAAAGATCTTTCTGTATCCACATTCGATGACTCTTCTAGCTAGGAACTTCTCACGCCGATGAAACACGCCCTCTTGATGTTTATGGTTATAGTCGCCATAAGGATTCTTCGACTTTGAACCCCATTGTCCGAAACACTCGACAGCGAGCCGATAGGACATCCATTTTGTTGGACACTCTTTACCCGGTGCCTTTTTTGGTTGACTTAATTTCAAGACATTCGACAAAATGCAAATGTTTTAGGTCGTCTTAAGTCATAATTATTTTTTCATATCACAAATATTATGGAAAACAGTTAAATAGTCTAATGAATTAGACCCCTAGACTATAAAGAGAAAAAATGTTACAATGTTAACTGGATATTTATCACCGATTATTTGTATTGTTAGTGCTGCGTCCTATATATCGTTGGAGTTAACGATATATAATTAATGATATATAGGACACAAATAGAAAGCAACTTCAAAATTACAATGCAATTTCAGACACATTAAATTGCTTTATTTAATTATTGTTTACTAGATTACCATTCATTTATCCCACGACCATTCATTACGATATTGACGAAACAAATCCACATTCTGTAGTGTAACTTCAAACAATACATTAAAAGTTTAATTAACATCGCAACTAATGGGAGCAGTAAATGTTTTTGTTTTGTTCGTGATAGATAAACTACAATGTTCGTACTGTATCTCAATCATGGAGGGCTTCACCGATAAAAGTTTACTGTGTTGTTTCATTTAAAATATATCCTGGTTAATGTATTTAACGAATGTAACAAATCTATTACAATTGCAGTGCGCTGTAAAATCTCTATTAGTACTTTTAATACATTTTGTATTATTGGATAGATATTTTAGAGGACATTAACATTAATTTACAGTAGTTGCGAAGTACGAACTATAACTATTAAGTTTAAATTTGCTGTACAATTTAAATATTTCAATATTTTTTCGTAGAAAATCATGTTCAACATTAAGGTAATAACTCCACTACAATTCCTTTGCTTGCCGATTAAATAACTTACAACGGAAATAGATTAGCCATAGAAAGATGTTGCTACCAATCAACTCTTCAATTTCAACATTTGATGGGATCAACATGGTATGAGATGCTAAAATCGAATATAGCCATCATCGCTGATGTATTTTTTTAAGGGGAAATATTATTTCACTATTTTGCGTTCTCTATATGTAAGTTTGATGATTGGAGTAGATATCGTTTTCATGGAAAAAGGACAATCAGTGTAAAAGGTGTCGGAGAATCAGATTCCTATCAATTCTTGGAAAAATATTTATGAAAATTATACAAATTAGATTTCAAAGGGCTCTTCAAGAAACAAACAACAAAGAAGAGATCAACATTTTGCAGAAAACATGATATATCGTATCTTCACTGCTTTTCAACAAAATAGTGAATACAATTAGGCTAAAAGTATTTAAAATTAAACATAGTTTTATTTGCTGATACGGATGTAGTCCCTCACTTCAAACATCCCTCATAATATATTCCGCATTATAGAGCCACATGGCTTAAGAATTAATGAATTGTTCTTTTCTTCATTAATTATTGGCAATTGACGGTTCGTATTCTATTGGAACTCAACACAGCGTCCAGTTCGAGCAAGTGTAGGTGTTTAGGTACTTGAGATTAGTACTATAGGAGAAAACAATGGACATGGATTTGGACATGACGTCCAACGTCAAAACGGTTGCGGTCAAAACAGTTAACACTGGTAGAAGAGTTTTTCCTGGAAGGCTTATTGCTAAGCAAGAAGGACAATGCTTTGACTGTAAAAAAATATTATAGAAAATGACAGTGAATTTTTATTATCTCATCTCCTAAAATTCTAAACTCATTTTTATTCTATTTATGAAAATTACAGAATGTTCCCATGAACATTTTTTATAAGTGCATTAAAAATCATAATTAATACAACTTATTGAACAAAACTAATAAAATATATTTTCTTTAAGTCTCATTTACATGTCTTTTTAACATTAAAATATATCTACATGATTGAATCAATTTAAGCGTTCAAGTTTTTATCTGACGTAAAATATTATTATCAACTAAAATATTGGATGATACAATATCACTTAAAAATAGCCACAAAAAATAATTCGGTATGTGCCATGTTTGCTTTTCATGTTATCAAGATTCCTATCTAAATTATTCCGATTGTTGCAGTTCTTGTAGAGAACGATATCCCCATAAACTACACCCTTCGCAAAATATTGAGAACAAGCAAATCCTTAAAATCTAGATACCGTTTGTTCAGATTATACGAGATAGTATTCCTTCCATCCACTCCTTCTCCATTACGTTTTCATCTTCAGTTAGCCGGTCTCTCGTCTCTTAAATATAATGTGTCTATAATTAAATTGTATGTACATTGTGCAAGTTTTTAAAACTTTTAAAACTTTTCCTTTATATTTTTTTGTCAGTATACCTTCTCAAAATTGCAGCAATGTTTTCATTTCTGCTTCTTTTAGAATTCGTTTGACTTTAATTCGCTTCTTTGCTTGTTTTGTAAATTTCAGATAACTTTTCATTGAAATATTTTCTCCAAGATTTCTCCCTTTACATCATTTCCATTCTTATACATTCGGACTATAACTTCTTAAGATATTTATATTTTTATACATATATATATATATATATATATATATATATATATATATATATATATATATATGATCACTACAATATACTCTTGTTGCGACCGCTACAAACTTTTCATCAAAGTCAAAGGTTGGCAACGCTGGTGGATTGGTACCGTGCGGTTCCCAGTTATAAAGGATCACCACGACGACGTGTCGGTCTCTTTTCTGTACCCCGTTGTAATAGTACCACTTCCACAGCGCTACCGTACTTTCTTTACCAAACCTAATATCCTGCCAATTTTCCCGTCGAGCACATGTATCATTTAATATCGCAATAAACAAGTATTTATTCAACCGGTGTTTTCAGCTTCCGTGCGAATTCCTTTCGCACAAATAGTAGTGAGTGTTCGGACAAACAATCGGATCCACAGCCGCACATTTCGACCGACCGACCAGACGAACATACCTACACTCTTAATGATTACTTAATGACCTTAATGATTAATATATGTATGTTAAACAAACTCGAGTATTTTCTTTTATTCTTAATTTCTATCAATACATATAAATATTGGTGAAAATATAGTCGAATAAAATATTTAATTTATGATAATATATTAATCAGAAGTCTTCATAAACAACTCTTGTAGCGACCGCTACAAACTTTTCATCAAAGTCAAAGGTTGACAACGCTGGTGGATTGGTACAGTGCGGTTCCCAGTTATAAAGGATCACCACGACGACGTATCGCCCTCTTTTCTGTACCTCTTTGTAATAGTGCCACTTCCACAGCGCTACCGTACTTTCTTTACCAAAACTAATACCCTGACAATTCTCCCGTCAAACACATGTATCATTTAATATCGCAATAAACAAGTATTTATTCAACCGATGTTTTCAGTTCCCGTGCGAATTCCTTTCGCACAACTAGTAGTGAGTGTTTGGACAAACAATCGGATCGACAGCCGCACATTTCGACCGACCGACCAGACGAACATACCTACACTCTTAATGATTACTTAATGATCTTAATGATTGTATGTATGTTGGACAAACTCGAGTATTTTCTATTATTCCTAATTTCTATCAATACATATAAATATTGGTGAAAATATAGTCGAATAAAATATTTAATTTATGATAATATATTAATCAGAAGTCTTCATAAACAACTCTTGTAGCGACCGCTACAAACTTTTCATCAAAGTCAAAGGTTGACAACGCTGGTGGATTGGTACCGTGCGGTTCCCAGTTATAAAGGATCACCACGGGGACGTATCGCTCTCTTTTCTGTACCTCGTTGTAATAGTGCCACTTCCACAGCGCTACCGTACTTTCTTTACCAAAACTAATATCCTGACAATTATCCCGTCGAGCACATGTATCATTTAATATCGCAATAAACAAGTATTTATTCAACCGATGTTTTCAGCTCCCGTGAGAATTCCTTTCGCACAACTAGTAGTGAGTGTTTGGACAAACAATCGGATCGACAGCCGCACATTTCGACCGACCGACCAGACGAACATACCTACACTCTTAATGATTACTTAATGATCTTAATGATTGTATGTATGTTGGACAAACTCGAGTATTTTCTATTATTCTTAATTTCTATCAATACATATAAATATTGGTGAAAATATAGTCGAATAAAATATTTAATTTATGATAATATATTAATCAGAAGTCTTCATAAACAACTCTTGTAGCGACCGCTACAAACTTTTCATCAAAGTCAAAGGTTGACAACGCTGGTGGATTGGTACCGTGCGGTTCCCAGTTATAAAGGATCACCACGACGACGTATCGCCCTCTTTTCTGTACCTCGTTGTAATAGTACCACTTCCACAGCGCTAGCGTACTTTCTTTACCAAAACTAATATCCTGACAATTATCCCGTCGAGCACATGTATCATTTAATATCGCAATATACAAGTATTTATTCAACCGATGTTTTCGGCTCCCGTGCGAATTCCTTTCGCACAACTAGTAGTGAGTGTTTGGACAAACAATCGGATCGACAGCCGCACATTTCGACCGACCGACCAGACGAACATACCTACACTCTTAATGATTACTTAATGACCTTAATGATTAATATATGTATGTTAAACAAACTCGAGTATTTTCTTTTATTCTTAATTTCTATCAATACATATAAATATTGGTGAAAATATAGTCGAATAAAATATTTAATTTATGATAATATATTAATCAGAAGTCTTCATAAACAACTCTTGTAGCGACCGCTACAAACTTTTCATCAAAGTCAAAGGTTGACAACGCTGGTGGATTGGTACAGTGCGGTTCCCAGTTATAAAGGATCACCACGAGGACGTATCGCTCTCTTTACTGTACCTCGTTGTAATAGTACCACTTCCACAGCGCTACCGTACTTTCTTTACCAAATCTAATATCCTGACAATTATCCCGTCGAGCACATGTATCATTTAATATCGCAATAAACAAGTATTTATTCAACCGATGTTTTCAGTTCCCGTGCGAATTCCTTTCGCACAACTAGTAGTGAGTGTTTGGACAAACAATCGGATCGACAGCCGCACATTTCGACCGACCGACCAGACGAACATACCTACACTCTTAATGATTACTTAATGATCTTAATGATTAATATATGTGTGTTAAACAAACTCGAGTATTTTCTTTTATTCTTAATTTCTATCAATACATATAAATATTGGTGAAAATATAGTCGAATAAAATATTTAATTTATGATAATATATTAATCAGAAGTCTTCATAAACAACTCTTGTAGCGACCGCTACAAACTTTTCATCAAAGTCAAAGGTTGACAACGCTGGTGGATTGGTACCGTGCGGTTCCCAGTTATAAAGGATCACCACGACGACGTATCGCCCTCTTTTCTGTACCTCGTTGTAATAGTGCCACTTCCACAGCGCTAGCGTACTTTCTTTACCAAAACTAATATCCTGACAATTCTCCCGTCGAACACATGTATCATTTAATATCGCAATAAACAAGTATTTATTCAACCAGTGTATTCAGTTCCCGTGCGAATTCCTTTCGCACAACTAGTAGTGAGTGTTTGGACAAACAATCGGATCGACAGCCGCACATTTCGACCGACCGACCAGACGAACATACCTACACTCTTAATGATTACTTAATGACCTTAATGATTAATATATGTATGTTAAACAAACTCGAGTATTTTCTATTATTCTTAATTTCTATCAATACATATAAATATTGGTGAAAATATAGTCGAATAAAATATTTAATTTATGATAATTTATTAATCAGAAGTCTTCATAAACAACCGTAAATAATTAGAATATTAATATGTATGTATCGAATGCCTTCGCTAGATCTTCTGCGGACCCTTATAATTCAGACATACAATTAACCTATGAAAATCTGACGCGGCGCCCATCCCACCCCACCCGAAATCCGACTGCAAACACCGCAATATAACGAAATAAGTGGACGTCAGGCCGTTTTCAACCCCTTCACACTATAACCGGTTACCTTGGTAACGAAATCAGGCATCGCTCCCGGGAATATCCCCATAACCGTCTTCGGGTTCGAAAATTTCCTTTATTTTGACTATCGGAAACGTACTTTGTTAAGCGCGTTACCGGATAATTGTCCATATGGATGAGCAATTTATAACTTGGCTCATTAGGGAATTGCCAAATGGGACAGTTTCGCAAAGTTAAACAGATTCGAGTGGTAGCTGAGCCAACAAGAAAGCGAATTATACGGAAAGTTGGATGGGATTCATTATGAAAAATTGATGGAATAGTTTTACATTTCAACGAGATCTGTATCGTATATATACATTTGTTAGAGCCTTCAATAAAAAGCTTCGCTTAGACAACGTGGGGCGAAAATCCCGCTACCATTTTGATTACCTCTAACTTTACTGAAAGAAAAGATAAACATGTCTGGTTTTCATAAAAAGTTTATTTGGGCTCTACAATTTTCTATATTGTGATTGAAAAATTATATTGGCTAAATGGTGACCGCGATTCGCTATGCAGCTTTCGGCTCTTTTTAAGGCATTTTTCATGATATCCTGCAATTGTCTGAGGGTGAATTTCTTCAATTTCGTGACGAACATTGTCTTTAAGATGTTGAATCGTTTGGAGCTTATTCAAGTAACCTCTGATTTTAAAAGACCCCATAACAAAAAGTCTGGTGATGTTAAATCCGGAGATCTGACTGGCCATGCCAAATCGCCGCTTCGCGAAATTTGTTTTCGTAGAAAATCGTCATTCAATAATTAAATTGTTGAACGAGCTCTGCGTGCTGTGACCCCATCTTGCTAAAACCATATGTCCTCTAGTTCTTGCTCTTCCATTTCAGGCACAAGAAAATTTCGAATCATGTCTTGGTACCGTTCAGCAGTAACAGTAACTGCAACACCTTAGTCATTTTCAAAAATATAGGGACCAATGATGATGTTTCCAGCATGAATACCACTCCATATAGTTGTTTCTAGTAGATGCAATGATATTTCATGAATCAATTGAGGTTTATATGTTCCCCAAAAACCGACTATTCTGTTTATTCCCACTGAGAAGGAAATGGGCTGCATCGTCCATTATCAATCTAGACAAAAAATATTCAATTTCACGGAACAACCTCAGCATTACTTTCCTGTACTCAAGTCGTTGGTCAAGATCTCTTGGTAGCAATTTTTGGACTAATTGAATTTTGTACGGAAACACTTTAAAATCAGATTTCAACTTTCGCCTTAAACTGCATGCAGAAACGGACTCTAACTAGAAACCGCTTCTCCCAGTCGAAGTTTCTGAAGACTATTACTCACCAGAGCCACATTTCCAGCGTTACGAGACATCCGTTGTCTTCCAGAACGAGGCCTGTCTGCTGTCGTATCGTACTGTCGAAAATTCGCATGTAAACCATAAATTGTGATTGTGTGAGGCGCTGGACGATTAGTATATTTTTGATAAAATTTCCACTGAGTGGCAATAATGGAACAATTATTCATACGATCAACAAATACTGTCACTATTCCTGCTCTTTACTGTGGCGTATGTTTACCCATTATGAAATTTGGACGACTACAGAACACTATGTTTAAAGCGAAACTAAGCTAAACGTCACATAACCAAGATAGGCGCAATCAAAGTGGTAGCGGTACTTTTGCCCCACCTGTTATTAGTCTTTAATTTAAAAAAAACATTTATAGGTTTATATCGCATTAATATACACGGATAGTCAAAATAATATGATACATAATATATACCAAATACTTTTAAAACAGCTACAATTATTTGCTAAATACATTAATATAATGTGTGAATACTTTCCAATGGAATATTGTCCCACACTTGCATCAAAACATCCACCAGTTGCTTCATTGAGTGTATATTGAAAATATACTACTCACTGTCTGCTCTAAAATTCCCCATAATGATTTTATTATGTTAGGATCTGGCAATCGTGATGATAAATATTTGACACTCCTCAAAGATATTTGAGAACACTCCTCAAACCAAGACTGGCCTGGAGCATTATCATCTTGGAGTATAGAAGTCTTTATAACAGCAGTATGGTAGTCACAGTAAGAACTTTCCGCCATTATTCCGGTCACTGATGTGAGTTAGAAAACCATCTAAATACGAAATCATAACGGAATATTTATATTTGACTGTTGGTAGTACGCAGTGCGAATCGTATATTTGGGGTTCTCCACACATATAAAACGCCATTTCTAGAAAAGCCTTTATATATTAGCTTCCTTCAGCCATACTATATTCTTAGAATTATCGAATTTCCAGGATTTATAATCATTTCACCACTTCTTTTGCAACGTTAGCTTCTTTATAAGGAACTTTGCAAATTCAGAATATTCATGTACATATATATAGAGCTCTTAGGTTTTATGTTATCTAGCCACAATTATCTTTAATGTTTATGGGGTTTTGTCTATTTACTTTGAATATTATTTCCACATCGACCACTATTTCACCACTACTCTTCATCGAGGATTTTTCTCATGTTTTATGTATGCCGTGGACACTGTCGCCCGTGAAACCTAAATACTACACTAATTAGATCCTAATTTGCATAAATTAAGTAGAGAAAACATAAATTTACAATTATTTATAAATTTGTGAATATTTTAACTTCTCAGAAACTCAAAACTTCCAATTTTCTCAAAGATTGTTATTATATTAAAATTGTATGTTTTATGTTTCATATTTCATACCAACTTTTAATGTATATCGACCGTTATTCTACGCTACAAGTATCTAGAATAGAAAATCATACGATAGTACAGTTTTTTGTACGTAATCGAAAAAGTATTTAATAAAATATCGGTAAATACTTTTGAGAAATAAGTCATTGAAGAAGCATTTGTCTTCAAAAAATTGCCACGAAAGAACATGCACATTATAATTCACTATTATTTCAAGAAAAAAAAATGATGAAAACATCCCCATCATTTTCTTCAGTGTTTAAGTGTATATTGTATTAATTATTTACTCACTAATCCATTCATAATATCCATAAAAAAAATTCAGTGTAATAATAATAATCACAATTTTTTCTCTTTTATAGAGCCCGTCATAACGCTAAGAATATTTATCCTTCTATATCACAATACTTCCAATAAGTAACCACGCGATACTATCAAGCAAGTGATTATAAAAACAGTGTGAATACCAATTAACATATACTAATAGTTTTGGATATAATATACCAAAAATAATAGCTTTCGAAAACATGCTATGACAGGGCTAAAATTTTTCTATATTCTTAAGTTTTCTTTAAAATTGACTTAGAAGAAGAAATATAGTAACAAATTATTAGGTGATGAAGACGTGAAGTATCCAAATAATTGTTAAGTTAACAAGTAAACAAATATTAGACAATATACTCATACATAAAATAATTATTTAATAAACCCTTTAGTATTGTTAAGTTTTTCGGCGTATACAAATGCTTATCATGGAATGTTAATAAATTAGTCAATGACGAAGTTAAAGATCGACCTAAAAGGTGATTGATTTTGTTTTAAAGAGTCAATGAAAAATATCGGCCAGAAAAACCAAACAAGTTCGAAGGAAATGAAACTCAAAACTTATTGGAACTGGTCTTTTGCAGCCAAAACTTTCAAATAACTTTCAGACAATTCCACAGTTGATGGATTAATTGTCCCAGCAGTTCAAATGCTGAAAAACTTGCATGTTCATAATAAAGACAGTTCTAATATTAAGAGGTGGCAATATGATATTATGTGATTCAAAAGTGGTAAGGAGTTCTCTGATGTTCACATATGATCAAGGGCACGGATATATTCAAGTGATCTTTTATATAGCTTTATTTTGCGCGTATTACAAAACAACGATACCTATGGCTTCTCACTGTTTACTACAGCAAAACTCAGGTACTGCAAATAGACATCAATAAGTATACTTCAAATCATCATCAATTCTAAAGCACAACCACACTACGAAAACATGTTCCAAGCGATGTTATACAATATTGTCAGCTGACACCTGTTATAATAGCACAGAGCTGCCACCAGGCACGAACTCAGGAACTAAAACCAATCTGAACACACGGAGTCCAATAGTTGACCAAAATTTGTTAACTTATGTTATTGGATCAACCCAAACTAAACTCGGAAATTTGGAAAAGTTAGTAGAGTGTCATATATTTAGACACTATATAACAGTATATATTCAAACACTTATTAATAATAACTACAAAATAGTTCTTTTTTTTGCCAAAAATCCTTCGTTTTCGTCCTTTCCTTTGAAAATATTTCAATAATTTTGAGCTTATACTGAACATGTGAAAATGTCCTCAATACATATCGAACTTCAACCAGCAAAACCATATAAACAAAAATACGAGCACACGAGATAAAACGGGCGACGAGGCAATGAAGCACTTTTACTTCAAGATTCCATTAAATTTTGTTATCTTGTTTGATGGCATAATAAAGAGGGTAGACGCTCCAAGTGAAATATTACATAATATTTCTTAAACCATATAAAAAATATGTCATTTCTTACAAAAAATGTCGGGGAAGGCAGCCCATTTAATATATCATGAAGACCGTAAGAATCCATTATTCTCAATAATATACCACACCAAGAAATATCAGGCTCTAAAATAAGTTTCAACGTTTTCCTCTTGCCAATTGGAAAATATAAAGGAAATAATAAAACAGGTCAAAATAGGACCAGAATAATATTAAGTGAAACAGATGATTCTTGAACATAAATTTAGAAATGCATGCAGAATCTCTAATACTATAATTCGTCATTTAATTGTCACATTATTCTCAACTTTTCTGAAATAGGATGACAATAGAGTTTATTTAGACAACACTTTCTAGGAATTATAGTTTTCCAATCAAAATTATAAAAATTTAAATAGAATATTGAAAATAATAATGTTGTCATTAATAATTTCATTATCTTATTTATATTATATAGCAGAATATAGCTAAATAATATGAAATATTGTAATAAACATTGCAATAGTAATCATTAGAAAATCATAAGGGCCGTAGATCATCTTCCATTTTTTAATCATATAGTATAATGAACTACTGATTTTAATGACTAATTAGGCTTTAAAAAGTGCTCAATAATCATAAACGATAGCTTCTTCACCATTCTCAGAGAAGAAAATTGTCATTTCGGTAGTAGTATATTGCAAAGTAATGTCTTAAATTATATGAAGCAGTTGCCAATATGTGAAAATAGGCTTTATGGGAAATAAATATAGGTCGGATATATTTAATTATACCTTTACCTAGACCAAAACATGGATTAAAAGCGTTCCTTTATAACATCCATATTAAACTCAATTGAGTTCCGAACCTATACCTACGTTTTACAGTACATACACAAAAAGGGAATGTCGATGGAACTTCCAATCTCTACTCGAAGCTAATATATTAGGGTCCACGCTACGGATATTTTGTAAGAATGTCTTAACAAAGGACGGAAATCAATATGTAGTAAATATACCTTCCCCTGCTAGAACAATAGATGTAGATGGCCTATAAAGTATTCAGTTTAAATAAAATGAAAGGCTTAAAGAAAATAAAAAGGTAAATAATTTTACTAGTTCACTAATCATGAATTTTTGTCATTAAGTTAAACAGTTTCATTAAAATGCTGGTATTAAAATAATCGATATGAACTCATATGGTTGATGATGATGATGTCGATATGATGAATATGTGTGATTATATAAAATAGTGGGAAAGCTGCGATATTTCAAAATAAATGTCAAACTAAAATAGATCTAAATAAATTATGTATTTGAAACTGTAGCATTGCAATCAGAATAATAATTTTTACAAGTTTTATTTTAATTGAAATAATACATAGTCAACTACTAGATATGTTAGATGTATCCAAATGGCACGATTTTTACTGTTGTGTTGGCAGAAATATCTACAGAATAATCGTAAGTCTTCCATATTATTTATTTATTTTTTTGACACTTTTTCAAAAAATAACATATATTTTTATAGAGGGGATTATTTATTTTTTATAAATAAAAGATGAGGGAATTTTTGATAATCAAAGGTATTAGAAATGTTACATATTCACTTCAGAAAATCTGTTTTGCGAATGCTATAAAAAGTTTCAAGGTAACGTTGAACATAAGTAGCGCTCTGGTCAGTTTACTACAGCAACAATTGATTAAAATGTATAAAAGAGAGCTGCTGAATGAAGGTAAAAATTATGCAGATATATTATAGCACATCATATGAGGTAACAAAACATGGATTTATAAATATAACATCGAAAGTAACTAAATAGAACCCATTCTATCAGAAGCACTCTATACAGTTAAAAGTGAAAAAAGCTCAGCAAGATCAGCCAGAAGTCAAGAATATCTTAATCATCAAAGTATTCCAATAATCAAACCTAACAATAAATAAGGAATACCACCCTCAAGTTAAAAGTCTGGTTGAATCATGTATATATAATATATATTGTACAAACATAAAAACGTTGAAGTGCTACAATAGCTCAATAACAACGGATTTACCGGGAGGTTAAAGAGATAAAAACACTTTTAAATTCTATACTCGTCCCTCAACTATATTTTCAGTTACTAAAGTATTATCACACAGATAGATATTTCAAAAACAAGACAATGGAATCAGTGAATTTCATTCAATATATCCAGAAGCTCCTCAAGGCAGTATACTGAGCCCGATGTTCTATATCCTATATACAACCGATCTATCATAAAAATCACTACTTTGGCAGACAACAAATCCATCTTAGCATCTCACAAATATACAATAACAGCATCAAAGAGTTTCCAAACATATGAATGAAATTGTGAATATTAATAATTGTCAATATCTCCAAGCTCAAGATGCTAAATATATTGGTATGCATGTCCAAAACAAACCTGGAAAAAGCATATACTTGCTTGATAAATGAAAACAACTTGGACTTAAACTATATCAAATGTATTGGCTTCTGGGGTGTAAATCCATGATATTATTAGATAACAAGCTATTACGTTTTAGGTCATATGGAATCTCACTATGTGATATTGCTATCAGGTCTAATATAGCAACCATGCAACGCTTCCAAAACAAAGTGTTGCATGACATTTCGAAACTTCGTACTATGTATCTAATAAAATGATACAACTCAATATCCCTCTAGAAATCATAATGAGTGTAATACCAAATCTTAGTGTTGAGTACTTTAAAACAGTACACCCTAATGTGTAACGTGGTAGTGAAGTGAGCAGACTAAAACGTTTAAACCATCCATTCTGGTTATAAAACATATATATATTTTAGAATAACACTTAGAATAGGACCAACTATTATTTTACACAAGAGACCACTTAATGAAGTAATTTCCTAGATGTCATGTGTATCTTATAGTCATAAGAAGTGCCTATGGTCTACGACTGTTGTACCACTAAGAATAATAAAATTCACCATAGTGTGTGTACATACATCAAACTCCAATTAAGTTTAAATCTGAATTCTCAGATCTACACTTTAGGAACAATTTTAAGAAAAATTACTTGAAAATGATTAATAAGTTGTAATATGTGCGGCATATGTTTTTAGAGAAATAATAAATAAAACATTCTTAAAGTGCAATATTTTTACTGTAGCGCTGTTATTTTATATTCATTTTGAAAGAAAGACGTTTTTATCTAATTTATAACATCTAAATATCAATTTTCATTTAGAAAGTAAAGTAATTTCGTTGGACAAAATTTAAGATATTTTTTTATCGTGAAATTAAAACACGACGTAATCTACTTATCGTAGAACAATAAAATTATATATACAGATATTAAGAAGTAAAATATCCTCGTAATTAGCAATTTCCATTAAGTGTCTCTTAAATATTTTCTCCGGTATTTCCCCCCTGCGTACCATTAGTCGTTCATTATCTACCTTTACTTACTCCAAACTTTTCTCCACATTCATCCGGCTTTCTGGTCTCTAAGTAAGCTGTAGTATTTCTTTACGCATTACGCTTACCGACCGAAATTATTCTAGTTAGTGTGCAGAAATTAACAGAACTTTTAATCGTTTAATCTCAGGAAAATGATATTTAATTACTAGAAAGTAAAGTAATTTCGTTGGACAAAATTTAAGATATTTTTTCTTAGTCGTGAAATTAAAACACGCCGTAATCTACTTATCGTAGAACAATAAAATTATATACGCAGATATTAAGAAGTAAAATATCCTCGTAATTAGCAATTTCCATTAAGTGCCAACACGTCTCTTAAATATTTTCTCCGGTATTTCCCCCCTGCGTACCATTAGTCGTTCATTATCTACCTTTACTTACTCCAAACTTTTCTCCACATTCATCCGGCTTTCTGGTCTCTAAGTAAGCTGTAGTATTTCTTTACGCATTACGCTTACCGACCGAAATTATTCTAGTTAGTGTGCAGAAATTAACAGAACTTTTAATCGTTTAATCTCAGGAAAATGATATTTAATTACTAGGAAATAGGTAGTAGATGCTTATATGTATTTTAATGAGCGATATATGTTGATGAAAATACAAAATATCGATATAAACAACCTAATAACCAATCCAAATAATAGTTTTTCATTCAGCTTCACCTGTCTACAGCATTTTTACGCATTAGACATGTGTACCTATTTTTTGTTGCTTTTATATCTAGAAACAAGAATAAGAACAAGAAATAAGTCTGCAATTAATTTTTGTTTCAATTTTTATAAATCAACTCAGTAAAAACACATAAAATGTGTACATAAAAATGATTTATTAAAATAACGAACTTCCATTTATAATTCATTTCTCTTAAAATAGAGTCCAACCGTCAAATATATTGCCCATCATACTTTCATATTCTGGATATTCAATCATCAGAATCAAATAAATTCCATTGTTTTAACCTCGATTTCAATAACTTTGCCTTATTTTTGGAAGATTATTTGGAAGATCATCAGAATCGACGAAGTGTGGTATTTTTGGTTTAGATTCACTACCGAATTCGGAATGTACGGATATAGATGAACTCCATGATGGATGGATACCTTGGGAGATCAGTTGATTTTCCAGTACAGAAAGAGCAGATGGAGGATTTTATTCCACCTGCTGGTAGATCGATGCTAAATTAGAATAAGATGTTTTAACAATTTTAATGTAATAAGAATTTTTCCTCTAAGTAGATTTACAATGACAAAATAACAATCTATGTGATGATCACTTGGTTCCCTACCAAGTATTGACATTGCAAACTTCATTGCTCCTTTTTCATCTCTGTATCAGCCTACAATAGAACGTAACACATAACTTAATAAATGGTTCCATACAATAAAAAAGTCTCACCCTCCAGAATATATAAAAGTAACATGATACATTTGTAGTCAATTGTTGTCTTGAATTTTAAGAAATAGATGGAAATAAGCTTAACAGGGTTCGCAAATCTTTACATTTTTACTTAAATCATACTTTTTTCCTAATAAATTCCTAATAAATTTTCCTAATAATATATATATATATATATATATATATATATATATATATATATATAGTAATTTAACTTTGGATTTTCTTACACAAGAGATCTACATGCATACTTGATTCCCTAACGGCCACTTCAGATACTTCCCGTTGTCTAATAAGAACAAAGGTTCCAATAACAATTGAGAATTCAAGTGTGCAGCTCCCTTTAGGAGTCGTGCTTCTGAAAATGGGGCTATGAGTAGTTCGCTTGAGGTCAGGCGATAGAAATTGTTATCACGTCAACCGTCTATTTGTAATAACATACGGATTTTGAATAAGTGGTCTCTGGAGATTTTGAAAGGGGTTAAAACAGAAGGGTATACTTGTGTTCTATTCTTATACATAATATGTTATATCTCCAATAAAATAATACTAACTAATTATTATGAGAACAGAAAATTTTATAATGAATAAAGGCTTTTACAAGTTACCAATTTTATGCAAATATTTAGAGTTCACATAATAGAAAAATGCATCAAAAACAATGAAAGACTTTTACAAATTACCAATTTTATGCAAATATCCCAGACAGCGCTGAAATAAAATATCTACTGATGTTATTCCACAATACCACAATATTTAATATAAATGCCACATTCGCAGATAACAGTATTCAATTTTAATAGGCTCAGAAAATGCGAATTAAGACATATCTCGCATCAATTACTTAAATTTGAATGAGTAAGCTAATTAGATAACTTTCATATTCTCTATGACAATTGGGATACGTAATAGCTTTTGAATTTCTAACATATTATGTGTTAATTAATGTGTGAAAACCTAATATAATGGAACATGTAACATGCTATGAAAAAGTACTATCTCATAAATTCTCCGATTTCATAACGTTAAGTCGAACCCTATCTATGGAAAATACTTTTGCAATTTAAAAAGTGCCATAAAGTTAAAGAGTTGTCTTCATAATTTTCGGAAAGTTTTATGGAATGGATTGATTTATTATATAGGTAGAAATGCTAGAAAAGCTTATAAAAATAACGTCAATTCTGACTTGTTGGAATATATAAGTTATTTAATACTTCAGTTATACATATTTCATTTAATGTGACATATTGAAGTGTAAATATTATGGTAACTATTAATATTATTAACCAAAAATATATAGTTGTACAATAACTTTCTTATATAATAAAATTTAAAAGAATTTCTGACAGATAACTTACCAGCGTTTAGTAATATATCTTCAAATATACAACTTCGCCAATAATAAGATTATTATTACTGAGTGAATTATTATCATTGAGATTATTATTATGAAGGATTTAAATGAAATTCCATTTAATGAATTCAACAATTATTTCATAGATTGAAAGAAGAAAGATGGCATAAAAATAATGTGTTCAAGACAAAGGGGACGAATAAAATTTGGAAAAGAACTAACACTGTTACACATATTTCGAAAGTATTATGCCCTGATTAGAATCCTATTTCTATTTAATCATATTTTTTAATATTTGCAAGAAATTAATTGAAACTTGAAATTGGTACTCCGTGATGTAATAACAGGTCAATTGAAAAGTCCCCGGCCTATCATAGTAAAATACATTTTTTTGGCAAAATTAGTTTTTTTTATTCAACATAATTCCATTCAAGGGCGATTATAGCGACAATCCAACTTTTCGATACCATTTTTGTAGCACCTTTTGTCCTTTGCTTCAAAATGAACGTCAGTTTCGGCGATTATCTCTTCATTCGACGAAAATTTCTCCCCAGTGAGTATTCTTCTGAGATCTGAGAACAGGAAATAGTCGCTAGAAGCCCTATCTGGAGATTACGGTGGATGAAGAAGCTATTCGAAGCTCAGTCTATGAATTTTTGCCATAGTTTTCACTAACTTGTGACACGGTGTATTGTCTTGGTAAAATATCACTTTCTTTTTCTTCAAATGCGGCCGTTATTCGGGGATTTCATCTTTCAAACGGTCCAATAACGGTATGTAATAGTCGCTGTTAATGGCCCTTCCTTTTACAAGGTAGTCAATGAAAATTATTCCATGCGCATCCTAAAATACAGACGCCATAACCTTGCCAGCCGACTGTTGCGTTTTCCCACGCTTTAGAGCGGTTTCATCGTGTGTGGTATACTCGGGTGACTGTCGATTAGGCTTCGGAGTAAAATGATGACTTCGGCTTTCTTATACCCTAATATTCGTGAAGGATATGATGTACACATTCAGTTGATATCTTTAGAGTGTCTACTATTTCATTCAATTTCAATTTACGGTTATTCAAAATCAAAATCATTTTGTGGATTTTGTTAATGTTTTCATCGGTAACAACCTTTTTTGGGCGACCACTGTGTTCACCTTCTTCGGTGCCCATTTCACCACGTCTAAACTTAGCATTCCAATCATTGATGGTTGATTTTCCTGGAGCAGTGTCCAGAAACTCGGCATCAACCGACGGTTTTGCTTCAACTGTATGTTTCCCTTCAAAAAGCAATATTTTATCAAAACGCGAAATTCCTTTTAATCCATTTCTTTCACAATAACAAAAGTTGCTTCACTCAAAATGCTATAATTCACAAACTAATGATCCGAGAGCTGTTAAATTTATACAAGCATCTTTCGAGTTTTAGGGCTAACCAAAAAAAACATATGGATTTAATTCTAGTAACGCCATCTATGTGTCAGGCCGGGCACTTTTCAATTCACCTGTTAGATGTGTATCAAATAATAAAAGGAAATGATTTTACTTTGATTACTATTATTTAAGAAATAGTAAAGAGCATGGTTTTTACATTTCATTGTTATTAATGAAAATGTATGTAATAATAGGAGAACTTCTGCCAGCAACTATAAAATATATGATATATGGTACAATTGATCGACTTAGTCTAATAATCAATGCCAAACTATGTTGGTTGACATATTTCACACTTACCCAGTAATATCCAAGTATTCCCTCAATTACAATTTAGTGTATTTAGGGCGAAGTTTAATCTGAAACAATTAAATGTTATATTATTAATGATATATTTACATATTATAAAAAGTATAAGCATTAAGACATTTAATATATTATTACGTTTAATACATATAATAAATTAATACTATTTTAATAATTACAACTGTAGATATTTTATTGATTGTAATATTATTAGCAGGCAAGTAGCCTAATGTATTGTGGTAAATAGTATATTCAAGTTATTTTATGTATACGTCATCTAAATTTGTAACGTCAAAACGTCACAATGTTGCCGCATCAACTTTTATTTTTAGTTTCAGTTCGGTTTGGCTTTGACATACAACAAAATTATAATATAAATAAAACAATTAAGAACTTAAGACTTAAATATACTATTAAGGACATATAAAGAAGAAAAAAGAAGAAGTGGAATTGAAATACAAGGAAATCTGTTTTATAATTGGAACAAAATCACAATTATCAGTACATAATAAATTTCTATTATATAAACGAATACTGAAACCTATATGGACGTACGGAGTTTAATTATGGGGACGTTCTGCAAAAAGTAACATAAACAAAATACAAATTTTGCAGAACAAAGTCCTGAGAAGTACTGTGGGCGCACCCAAATACTACAGGACTGACTACCTACATCGAGATCCTCGGATACCCACACTCAGCTAAGAAGTCAAGAGAATTGCAAGGGGGCATGAGGAAAGAGTCCATTCTCATGAGAATATTAAAGTATTTCAACTTTTAAATACCACCAGAACAGAATCCAAACTCAAAAGTATCAAACCATCTGATCTTGTGTAGTGTTGTATAGTGAGGTGCATATAATAAAAAATACAGTAGTGACATGTATAAACATTATTTCACCAAAGACTAAGATAGGTCCGATGGGTCCTCCTAGTTATATACCTAGATTCAAGTTACACGTCTACTAACAATGTATAACAATTTTTAAAAAAATTAACTGAATATTCCGGTTTATGTTTAGTCCGAATTTGACCCCCGCAAAGCATTAGAACCTGCTTGTTAAAAGAACTTTCTGTCTGACGCCGCAAATTGATTTTCCGCTGGATTTTGTTGCCACTTCAGCATCAGATTGATGAGAACGGACTGTCAGACTGGCCGTAAATCAACTGATAAACTCCGGTCGGTTTCCGGTCCAATGACTTGTCGAAACAAATTCCACGGCCGGTTTTTGTTTCGGGTTAATCTCAGTTTCCTGTTACATGTCCATAGGTGTTGTGTTTTTTTTTACGGCTTAACGTTCGGCACAGTTTAATTTAGCGGATGTATAGGTTTAAATGAGTTCGCATTTAGGTTAACACAGTTACATAATATAGTACGTAGGCTGAACATACCCTCAACATGACCTACATATAAAATATCAATGTTTTTTTGTAACTGCAGAGCAGGCTCTTCTATACAAGGTGTCCGTTGGGAATTGTCATCCTTTCATCAGTTTCATTTTCACTGTTCACGGAACATCCGATTTCTAATATTTTCAAGGGTAGTTTGCTAATCAAGTAAATAAAAAAGTTCCTTGAAATTGGTTCTACATTAAATGAAGTAAGTATTTCTGCAAAATATCTACAATATCCTACTACCTGCAAAATTAAGTTAGTGAAAACTATAAAGAAAGTATTTAAAAAGTCGATGTTGGAATAAAACGGTTACTAAAAGTTATTTCTAAGGAGCACATACTAAAGAATGTAACATTCGCTGACAGTTTTCCATTTTCTTTTGGAATATTATATATATATATATATATATATATATATATATATATATAAGAATTGAACTAAATATACTTCTACTTCATGGAGATTATTTTTCCAGTCGTTAGTCTGTTTAGCAAGTACTCAACAATAAAATATCATGAAACAATATTATAAGCTCTTCACTAAACATAAATTTAAAAATCAAAATTTTCATCTATCAATATCAATCATCATATTATCATATTAAATTATCATATTAAAAAAATATATCTATGCCAGAGATACTATAACGAAGAAACAATGACATTTTAGAATCGTGTACCAGCCAAGACATGCTTGATCGATATGAACAATTTGTAAAAAGAAAGTAAGGTTAGCACGTTGGTTGGTAGGTTAATATAGTATAATAGTGTACTATTAGTCCAAGAGGATAATTTTGTTCCTATTTTAAATATTGGTGTTCTGATTTGCAACAGCATATCTTTGAATATGTTTAACTGACGTCAGTAAACATTTTCAGTAACAATTTAATTATAATGCAGTATTCGATTCATCAACTACTAAGCTGTTTGAAAAATATTCGATTGTTTGAGCTAGGTTTTCGTTGAATAAATTTTCCAATTCATTGCCTTCAAACACTTTTTATCCTACACGCTGTTCTTTGTCGTCGACATGAAAATCACTACTTTTGAATCGTTGGAATTAAATGAAGTGACGAAAGTTACATGACTAGCGTCTGTACCATATACTGAATAACTCAATAACAATAAAAGGAAAACTATCATTTTATATAGGGCAATGACAATTCCTTCAAATTTAATAGTTTAGTTCGACTGTTTAACACTTACATTAATACTTGCCAATTTCACCAATATTTCCTCTACAAAATACATTTAACCACCTGCTAAAACATAAATTCTGAATAAAAGTAAATACTATTCATTCGCAATCGGAATTAGTATACTCCTTTGATACGTGAGCTATACAGTCTGAATATATAATATTTCTATTATTTTCGTAAGTATTTTCCTTCCTTGGATAAATCAACACAAGTATCCGATACAACACTGACAAAAGTTAACCCATCACAAATCTATGTTGATAGAATATTGTAAAAACTTTGAGGAGTTACGAAAAACGAGTATTGAAAATTATCCTTAATTATTATTGTTAATTATTTTAAGAAATTGATCAAGAATTAATACGTCATTACCATTCTACACTTCAAAAATGTTGAAAATACAACGGCTAATAGCATGAAAAATACTGATATGTATGATATATATGAAAAGAGTTGGCATATATACTAAGCAATATACACGCATTGCACTGAGTTTATGTTATTTCGCTAGATCTTCTACGCAAATAAAAATTAGTTCAGCCTTTAAGCTATACCCGCTATATTTGAAATGTCTAGGAACCATTATTATATACAATGTTAATGGTTACTAATATTATATGTTATAAACAACGATGTTATAACACATGGGCTGGAGGGTCCCTGGTGTAACAAAGAAAACGCGTATTTTTGTTCAAATTTGGCTTATTCATCAACGTAAAGCCTATCAAGAGCCACACAATTATTCCAGCGCCGCTATAGCCATTGATTGTAGCTTTCATTACCACTTTTTTAGAACGATTTATCTTTTTCCTCAAAATGGGCCTGTCACCAGTTGCTGTCCACTCAGCTGACGATCATTTTTATTCCAGATTCAAGTGATGGAACCATGTTTCATCCATTGTCGCATATCGATGCAGAAATTTCGGTTTGTTAGGTTTAAACATGGCCAAACACTGCCCAGAATCATCAACACGTTTTTGCTTTTGGTCAATAGTGAACAAACGCGACACCCACTTTGAACAGAGCTTTCTCATAGTCAAACTCTCAGGCAATATAAAACCAACTCACAAATTAGCTAACTCACAAATCTTCACTTTTCGATCACTCAAAACGATTTTTGATGTTTTCTGGAGTTATCACTTCATTAGGACGTCCACTGGCGTACTGCATCATCGGTGTCTCAAGTCAGCAAACCAAAGTTTTATTGTTGTTTCTGATGATTTTCCCATCAAGAAGCAGTAAAAAATTTAAACATGAATTTATTTTTGATCCATTGTTTTGAAAATGACAAAAGTGGTGTCACTCTTAGCCCAATAACTCACAAACCTATGAGTAGATTATCATTAACTTTTAACAGCTTTCTTTTGAATGTCAGCACTAAATGAAAAAGCGGCAAATTCAATAAAACTAACGCCATCTATGTGTTAGGACCCGGTATCTTTCAGCCAATATGTTAAACTCTATAATAATTAATTAAATATTGGAGAAGTTTGTTTACACGCCCATAATCGCTAATCACATTTAGTCCACGAATTCACCCGTCCGTCAAAGTATATAATATCCGATTGAACAATATTATGGAGCCACGCAGTGGAAAAAATCCTCTTTGATGTCGTAAATTAATTTCATGCTACGTTTGCTACCACTTTACTATCAGATTGATACGATTGCCCTGTCAAAGGAACATTAAATCAATTGTTAACCATCATATGTTTTCCGCTAATAGGAAACTGGATCCAGTCCGTTACAGTTATAGTTTACATGAATTTTTTTTTGCAAATCTGGGACCGAACCAAATCGGTCGGAATAGTTAAAATGCAATTTTAACTAAACAAACAACGCGATGGGAAATCCACAGAGCTAACATTCATGGAAGAGGTTCAATTGCAATACCATTTATAACAGTCAATGAAGTGGCGTAATGATCACAAAACCTGGACACTTGTGACTGGAAGTAGCATTTACATTGTTTCTTACAAACAAGCACGTTTATGTGTGGAAAACCTCCTATTTTCTTGCTTCCAGTCAAGCCAGGTGGATGTCATGCTATGATTGGGACGGCAATATCGTGCTATTCAGCTCGTATTCTTAGTCATATCACTCGATTACTGCGAACTAATATCTTGACATTCTTAATAATGAAGTTCTTATTATGACTAACATATTGCTGCCAAATATTATCATATTCCAAGAGGATAATACACCCATACACACAGCCGAAAAGTACTAGTGTTAATTGAGTAGCATCAGAATATTTATTTATTATTTAATTGTTACAATGTTACTAGTCGTTTTCATCTAACCATACAAATTGTCTTTATGATAACTTAAATCTAGATATATAACTAGGAGGACCTATCTCAGCCTCAGGTGAAATAATGTTTATACATGTCACTGCTGTATTTTTTACTATATGTACCTCACTAGGCAACACTACACAATATCAGATGGTTTAATTCTTTTGAGTCTGTGTCCTGTTCTGGTGGTGTCCAAAAGCTGGAATACTTCAGTATTCTCATGAGAATAGAGTCTTTCCTCATACCCTCTTGCATTTATCTCGATTTCTTGACTGACTGTGGGTATTTGAAGGTCTCGATGTAGGTAATCAGTCCTATAGTATTTGGATGCGCCCACAATAACTCACAGGACTGACAAATTTGTATTTTATTTATGTTACTCTTTACAGAACATCCCCATAATTGAACTCCGTATGTCCATATAGGTTTCAATATTTGCTTATATAATAGTAATTTATTATGTACTGATAATTGTGATTTTCTTCCAATTAGCCCTTACATCTTCCTATATTTCAATTCCAGTTGTTTTTCCTTCATTATAGAGTCCCTCCTGCGAAGTTTTGCATTAAGATTCATTCCGAGATATTTAGCTTTGTTGCTAAATGAAATAATTGTATTATTTAATGTTATTGGTGCTTGTACGGTTTGTTTATAGATGAGCTGCAGATGTAAAGATATACTTTCATTAATTCTTATTTTCCATGTTTGTATCCAATTATTTGTATTGTCACATGCCTGTTGTAATTTTCGTAAGGCTTCTGCACTATTGTCTCCGACAGCTATACATCGTAATATTCTCAATTTGTGATACATCACAAATGTAGAGTAGATAAAGCATTGGTACCAGTACACTTCCTTGTAGTACAACTGCTTTAGCTTCTTTTATTGTACATCAGAATATACCTTCCCTGGCGAGCACAATTGCCAGACCGTAATATAATTAAACTGTTACGGGATGTTTTCCATTTCCTACATGATTAGAGCAATTGGCGGGTACTTTTGTACGAAAATGAGATAATATTCCTTTGGAAACTATTCAGACACTGTCAGAATATGTTCCGTGAAGAACTGCACCTGTATTAATAGCAAAAGTGGTTCAATATTTTATTAATAAAAAAAATATCATTCATATCATTTTGTCCATCCAAAAATATTGATAAAAACTTACCACATGATAAGTAATATGATATATAAAATAATCATCTTAAAAGTGTCGTAAGTTATGAAATGAGAAACAGTTTTAAATAAAAAAGAACTGTTATCTTACTGTAGCAACCGTTTTATTCATGGGAAGAAGAGACGACTAGTTGGATGGCGATGCAAAAGAACACTGAAGCCTTTCTATATTAGAAAACAGGCCAAGCCCATCTCCTTCGTTCACCATTAAGGTAGTGTTAAAACAGATGGCTGTTGTACAACATGGCCGCGATACTCACGTTCGTAATATAACACGAATGGCCACAGGAATGTACGTAATCGTTGTTCCTTAAAGACAGCAAAAACGACAAATAGTTGTTGTAAAATTGTTATTAACATTGCTTGTACCTTCGTTCGCCAGTTTGCCTTTGAAAATCTTGGAAATGGCACTGTCTCTACCCAAATCTCTACGGTATCCCTCTAGAGCATGGAGTCTTAAATGTTGGTGACTCCACATTCCAATAATTTACGACTAAAAGACTGATCTACGGTGATCTGCTTTTAGTGGCCGTTCACCCAGAATTACAAGCTTCTTTCCGAATTCTAATCGACTATGTTAACCCACAGCAACTTCATTCCGCCTTTGCTGGCCTCATACCTTCAACTGTGATGCATATGCCGGGAATCCACAGAATAAAGATATTTTTCAAAGCCTGAATGATTCTTACTTGGCATAGTTCATGACTAGGAGTCTTTGAGCACCTTCAGTATATATTTTGTGAGCTTGTCTTTTCAACTGCGATACTTTTGGCCAAACTTGATTTAGCTACACCAACGAATGCTTCCAGTAAATGCAAAACGAATAGTCCAACTTCAACCTCTCTTCTTTTCTTGATGATTAACTTGTTTCTGAATGAATGCAAAAGAAAACTACCGACTTCTTCAATTATAATAGTAATAATTGTTAATTGAATAACTGTCGCATTTAAGCGATGAAGAGGCCACTTGTTGAACGGCGATACAAAACGATACTAAAGGTTCTTTATCTATTAGGAAACGAACCAAACCAATCTCTCTCGTTCACCATTAAGGTAGTGTTAAAACAGATGGCCCTTGCGCATTGCCGCGATAGTCAAATCCGTAGCTATTGCATTATATAACGACAAAATATACAACAATATATAACATTATATACAACATATAGATAAATACGATAACAACAACTATTATTTTAAGAAACATCCATTATAAATACTTTTAAATAAAATCTATATAAATATATCATAACATTATTACCATACCTACATAGAGTGCGCTAATACCTAAAAAAATCTTGATAAATCCTATTTTTCGTGTTGATGGTAATATATATTATAATAACATTGGCATTATCATAAATGTCAGTAATCCTCTTAAAATTTACTGATACATCTGAACGAAATGACGCGGAACTTTTTCGGTTTATTTAAAACTTTAATTAAAGGCCAAAAACCGTAATCTTTCAAGTTTAATGAAGTTAACAAATTGACCGTTTACAACCGCTTAAGTCGTCTATTGCTCGTTGCTGCCGGATAATTTTGGCAAAATATTAGCTTTTCCAACTTTATAAATTTATCCGGCGAATGATAAAAGGGCCAACAACTAATCTTGCTTCAAAGGACTTGGAAATAAATTAGGCGAATCACTGATGCACAGTAATAATTAGGTGCGAAGCGAAATATTATGCTTCAGATAGATTATTTTAATTTTGCGAAAACCCGCTATGGATTTTTAGCTAAGTGATTTTGCTTAAATGATTTAAAAGAATTGACCTTGTACCTATGATTAGATCTTTCAAGAACAACAATAGCCAAAGACAAGAGATACAGCAACAGTGAGTAGGGCTCCCCTTTTAGATGTATTATAATTTTACAGTAAATTACATTTGATAACAATTTTGTTCAATTATTTATAGATATTAGTATTTTGTTGGATGTTAAAGCCAAACTGAACTATAAGTTAGAGTTGATGCGGCAACAATGCAACTTTTTAACGTAACAAATATAGATGACTTATGTACAAAATGACAATACTAGACTATACTTGTAATCGGCTTGTGGTCAATTTAATCATGTTGCCCTCATAATAAAGCAAAGAGAATAATGTAAAAATCAAATGTTAGGAAAACTGTATGTTAAAATGTATTAAAATAATTATCTCAATAACTAACACTGACTATCCTTCTTTAAATGGCGTTTAATTAAAGCTAATTTACATTAACTTTCAATAATCAATAAAATATTGATAAGTTTAGATTTCCACACCTCTCAACATTATAAAGTATTATAATAAAATTATTTTCAGAACTGTAACAATTTCAGAGCATCAAATATAAGTATACATGACCTTTCTTTACTTTTATGTTAAAACATAAATATGTAATAATAAATAAAATCACACATGTTTGTATATGAAAAACAGGGAACATATGAATAAAACAATTTTGAAATTAATATTTTACTTTAGCATGTATATTAAAACAATAACAACATTAATTTAATTCATTCGTTATACAATTTAGTATATTAAAGAAATGTATTTACAATAATTAAATTAACTATTGATTTTTGAATCATCCTAAGTATATTAAATAATAACTATGATATGATGAAAAAGTTATTCTCATTTTTGAACGAAGAACAACAGATTTTTTTACACCTTTATTAGATACGCTTAGTACAATCTTAACTATAAATTAATTTATTAATACTTTTCATTTGTACTTGGATTAATTCACAAGCAAGACGAGTGCGACAAAATATAACAATATGTATTCCTCAATTATAATAACTTATAGCTATAGTTTACAATAAAGGTATACACTTTATATAAGTTCGTATGGTTTGGTTCGCTTCAATCTTCTGACATCCTGCGCGCTGTCCAGCAGTTGTATAGCTTCCACGTTAGTATGATTTAGTAATATTTCGTGTTTCAAAGCGAAATCTTGCATAACCTCGCAAATACATTTGATTTCCACGTCATCGTGCAGTTCTTCGTTAGCTACGTAGCGATAGACATTGGTAATTAATCGAAGAACCTTGTTTTGACAGCGTTAGATGACTAGTAGGTTTGAATTTTTAGTGCAACCCCATATTTGCATCCCATAGGTCCAAATTGGCTTTATGATTGTCTTATAAATCAACCTCTTTGATTTTAGATCAAGGTGAGAGTATCTTCCGACTAACCGGTACAGTTGTTTTATTTTGGTCCTAATGCGTTTTGCTTTTTGTCTAACACGATGTTTCCTATTTAATCTACCGTCAAGATGGATTCCGCGGTATTTAGCTAAAGAACAATGGATGATGCTTTCGGTAATATTTTCAACATTTCTGCGATAATTGACAATAGGTTATAATGTGTGTTGGAGATTCGACTACATTAAAAAATATCAACTTTTTTAACGACTTTTCAAACTTTTTGGATGACCCTAAAATTTATATTCTTATTATAATTTTAAATTAAATAAACAATAATGAATTATTAAAATAGCCTTTTAAGTTTAAATAGCATATAATATTATATATTTTAATGGTAATTATTATCACTTATTTGTATAATAATGTCTTCAAATACAAAGTTGTTATAAATCATTTTATTTGTGTTCATGCAACCATGATATATCTACTAACAACAATAACTGTCTTGTTAATACAATATAATTACTAATCCTGGCTGGCTGTTAAGCCCATATTACTGTTATCTCTTGTTACCTATTACTAAGTAAGCGTAATTGGATGCTGTCGTTGCCCAAAAAATTAGTTGGGTATCATTAACATATTAGCTTAGATTAATCCAATATATTAAAACTAGATCGTGTTTATTGTGTTTATATTTATTTTATATCAATGTTATGTATATAGAAAATATAGAAGGTGAATACAAAGATAAGTAGGCACTTGTAAAATTTGTTTTTTATTATTTTGCCATCATTTAACGTAATTAATGTTCTTTTAATAATTTATAGTATTTTACAGTATTTACATATATTGCAATATTTCATAGATTGTTTAAATATCTTCTATATCAGTAACATTTCTATATGTTTATATTGTGTTCTGGATTATAATCGTTCCAAGATAATACGTTATTTTCCGTGGTATTCTTCTCTATATCAGAAGAAGCTTTACTAAGACGAAACAGGTTTTTAGTTTACATTTTAAACAGGCTGTTTGCAAAGCCAAATATATAAGACTATTGAGTAAGAAAGGTGCAGTTCCTACTTATAACTAAAATGTAAGTCCATCGTTATGTAAAATGTATATAATTGGTCTTAAATACATAATATGTCTTTTTGCATTACTAATTACAAATGATATATAAAAAATTAATGAAATTATGGATATTAAGCTTGGCATCAGCAGAAGTTATGCTATCTACAATAGGTTGATATGTGGATAATGAAGTGAATACAAGCATTCTTTTTTAACCAGTTAATGGTAATTAAGATGTTTTAGAATTTGAATTGAAATAGTATATGTGTTTAATTGTACCTTATTTGAAATACTCCAGGTAACTCAACAAAATAATATCGAATTTGTTGAAATCTCTCAGTAAGTTACGTGCAACCAAACAAAGCTGCGACACAGGCTAATTTATTAATGACGGAAGCAATATCTTGATTTTATTTCATACCAAAATGTGTCCAACATATCATAGAAAAGCACACTTTTTTGGCAAAATTACGTTAAAAACGTTTTTTGTTCAACATAACTCTCTTCAAGGGTGATACACTGATTATAGAGACCGTCCAAATTTTCGATACCATTTTTGTAGTACGATTTGTTTTATGCTTCAAAATAGGCCTCAGTTTCGCCGATCACCTCTCCATTCGACGAAAATGTCTTCCCAGCGAGCATTCTTTTGAGATCTGAGAACAAGAAATAGTCGCTGAGGGCCAGATGTAGAGAATACGGTGGAGGAAGCAATTCGAAGCCCAATTCATGGATTTTTGCCACCTTTTTCACTGACTTGTGACACGGTGCATTGACTTGATGAATCAGCATTTTCTTTTTCTCCAAATGCACCCGTTTATCGGCTTTTTCGTCCTTCAAGGAGTCCAATAACGCTATGTAATAGTCGCTGTTGATGGTCCTTCATTTTTCAAGGTAGTTAATGAAAATTATTCAATGCGCATACCAAAATACAGACGCCATAACTTTGCCAGCCGACTGTTCTCCACGCTTTGGAACGAGTTAATCGTATGCAGTCCACTCCGAATCATCAACTAGTCATTGTTTTTGATCAAAAGTGAGCTCGCATGGCACCAACTTTGCACAGAGCTTTCTCATACCCAAATATTCAAATCATATGATGTACACGTTCAGTTTATACCTTTGGAGTGTCTGCTATTTCATTTAATTTCAATTTACAGTCATTTAAAATCATTTTGTGGGCTTTGTAATGATTTTGTCGGTAACAACCTCTTTTGGGAGTGTACTGCATTCACCGTCTTTGGTGCTCATTTCACCACGTGTAAACTTAGCGTACAAACACTTGATGGTTGATTTTCCTGGGGCAGTGTCCGGAAACTCGGCATCAAGCCAAGTTTTTCCTTCAATTGCATTTTTCCCTTCAAAAAACAATATTTTATCAACACGCGAAATTCCTTTTTATCCTTTTTTTTCACAATAACAAAAGTTGCTTCACTCAAAATGCTACAATTCACAAGCTAATGATCCGACAGCTGTCAAATTTATGCACGCAGCTTTCGAGGGCTAGGGCTAACTAAAAAACATATGGATTTAATTCTAGTAGCGCCATCTATGTGTCAGGCCGGGGACATTTCAACTGACATGTTAAGAGCACCCTTTAGTAATATAACAATAAACCAGCAAATACTTGTAGTTTTTAAGATAATAATTGTGTGGAGCATCTTTAACAAGATATTATTACTTGGAAGATAGCAATTAAGTATTCGTTATTTCGGTGAATTAGAGTAACCGATAAAATTGCAAAAGATAATGATAGAATATTTTTCATTTCTACATCTAAATGTTATTCAGCTTATATGGCGATGTACAATAAGATGCTAATATACAATAATATGCGTATAATATTATTTACATTCAGATTATTTACAGCACTTAAAAAATTAATAATTTTAACTATATTCCAATACTTACCGCCAATGTTATGTATTAATTAACATTCAGTTTGCATAAAAACTAATACAATTTTAACGTTAGAGTTAATTTTCTGTCAGAAGCAAATAATCACATTTGCAATCCTTGAATCATAAATGTTACAATTAAATTCAATTACCGCAAATACCGATCGCAATTTAAATTATTGTATACATATATATCCCACGTTAAAGCCGGTTTTAATTAAAATTAATATTAATTTTCATATATGTACAAACATTCTTGCCTAAGCGGAAATTCTAACGGTACATAATATAATTATTGTGCTCCAATATTTAACTGGTTTAGTTCTCGCCATAAGTTGGAGTATTAACATTTTATTAGGGTTACGCTACCGCATGTGTCATTTTGTTCATTAAATAATGATAAAGTTATTTACAGTTTGTAGTGGCGTCTCCTGTTTGTAGTTTGTGCTGGTTAAAACTTGTCACCGCGGAATGACGTCGGTAAATTACATATAGTATATTCAAATTTTTTTAGTAATGCGTCGTAGATATTTGTGACGTCGAAACATTACAATGTTGCCGCATGAACTCTGAGTTTTAGTTCAGTTTGGCTTTGCCATACAAAAAAATTCTAATCTAAATAAAATAATTGAAGAAAAATTTTACAAAACATATTTTTTAACATTATTTTAATTATTATTTTATTTTAACATTATATATTTATTATTTTTATTTAAATTTATAATTTTAATAATTATTATAATGATTATTATATTTATTATATTTATTATATTTATTATATATGATTTTAACATTATACTATATCTAAAAACAGTTAATATTCTAAAACAGTATACAGTTAATTATACAGTCGCAATAACTTATACGTAAAAGTTAAAACCTCTTATCGCTATCGCTTTCAAGAATTTTGCATTCGTCTGACAGCTGGTCGCCGTCCGGTTGCCAGATGTAAATATGCTGTCGGTCACAAATTGATTGCGGCTTTAATAGGTTAATTCGAAAAGGAACGGAGGCCTCCTTTTGTCGGTAAATTCCTTTAGTGAGGTAATTATTGATGATATTAAATAACATAAGTCCCTACAATTTTATTGAAACTGCGTTTTAGCGGGTTGCTACCATGCTAAATATTACTATGGGTACTGTGAATAACATCCCTTACAAAATGAAGAATAATACGTTAGATTCACCGAAGAAAACCCGTCTACATACAAAGTGGGTGACGAATATTGACCATCTTGATATTGGCTCTATATGAGACCAAATATACGAAATGTATAAGAACAGTAAGTACACAAACTATTTTATCAATATAAACATAATTTAATAAAATTATTTTAGAGAAAATTTTCTCTCTAGAAAATATACAAAAGGAATTAGGGACATGCAGCTTTTTGAGGGATATAAGACATCCTTTCATACACTTCTACAGGACATAGGGTTTAAATGGTGTAACGATAGCCCTCGGAGAGGTTTAATGTAACTTCCAGACATAACCTTAAAATGAATTCAATTAAAGACATAAAATAATATAAGAAACATGAATATTTCAAAATGGTTCATTGTGGCACTCTTGGCAAAACAGTAACAAAGAAAGTGTAAAGTCAATAAAAATTGACAAAAAAAGGTCAAAGTTACAATAGCATTCAATTGGGTTTTGTTGGTCATTATATTTATTAATAATTAATTGCAGATATATTGCTGGTTGAGAAGGATATTTCATCAACAACTGTTGCATATGTGGAAGGAAGCATTTTCAACCATAACACTTTCGGTTTGGATGAACTCGATAAGACATACAGAGGAAGTAATTGATAAATGGTGGAATCGTGAACATATTTTAGACAGATTAGAAATTAACAGTTTAATGATTGAATTGGACAGTGAGTCATAAAGTGAAAGTGACTAGGAAACTTTCAGGATATGTGATAATGCTGTGCAATGCTGGAAATTCCTGAGACAGAGTGATGGGAGTAGAAACAACAAAATGTATTGTATGGGGTGAAAGATTTGTGTGCACAGATATGATTGTAATTGTTCAAAATAAAAAATAAGCATTAGGTTAGAACGTATGAGGAGAGAATGTATAATAACTGTTTTGTAGATATGGTAAATGCATTAGACGGAATTCAGTGATTAATTTTATCAAGAATGATGTACACAGGTAGTAGCAGAAGAAATAAAAATACAGTGATACCAAGATGACTTGCCAAGTAAACACACCATCGAAGGAAACAAGAACTAAACTTAAAAATTAAATATGCTCTCGAATAAAAGTAAAATACGTTTCTCAGATATGCAATTGTCAATTAGCTGGATTAATCCTTCAGGGGGATAACACTGCATAAAAAACGAGCCTAGAAACTCTACATCATGGATGGTGCGGAAAAGAGTTCAATGTAAATAAAACAGTTCTAACCTACAAACTATTATACCTGCGTTATAATATATGCATTAGATGTACTACAATGTTAAAATAAATTATATTTAATAACATTTTTATTTAGATTAGAATTTTGTTGTATGTCAAAGCCAAACTGATCTAAAGTTGCGGAGAGTTGATGCGGCAACATTGTAATATTTCGACGTCACAAATATCCACGAGGCATTACCATAAAAAACTTCGAATATACTATAATTATTGTGCTTTGGTTTAGTTCTCCCCATAAGTTGGAATATTAGCATTTTATTAGGGTTACGCTGCGCATGTATTATTTTGTTCATTAAATAATGATAAAGTTATCTACAGTTTGTAGTGGCGCCTCCTGTTGGTAGTTTGTGCTGGTTAAAACTTGTTACCGCGGCATGAGGTCGATAAATTACATATTTGCTTATTGGAAATTGAATTGACATTGATTTGTTAACAGAAGTTTCATGCTTTGGGTTGTACTAAATGAGTAAATGACTTTATTTTCGTCCTGGGTCAACAAATTTTTTGACAGTTTGGATAACTATATTAGATAATTTACTATAGTCTATTCAAAACAGCAGTGAAATCGCGGCATCAATATGCGCCTGTCGAAAGTAGTAAATTCGTTTTACAATCTGACAATATTTTCTTCTCATTTGATTCTAGTTAAAAAGAGAGTTAAAGATGTCTGATAAGTTCAAACATGCAATCGAATGAGCCTGCAAAAGTCGTCCGTTTATCAAACGCCTGCAAAATTCTTCATAATATTATAATTACGGCTTATTAACCGGCAAACGTTGTTTCAACCATTTTTTATTTCTTATTTGTTACCACTTTTTTAGTACGACTTGTCCTTTGCTTCAAAATAGCCCTCAGTTTCGGCGATCACCTATTCATTCAACGAAAATTTGTTCCCAGCGAGCAATCTTTTGAGATCTGAGAACAGGAAATAGTCGCTGGGGGCCAGATTTGGAGAATACGGTGGATGAGGAAGCAATTCGAAACTAAATTCATGGATTATTGCCATCGGTTTCACTGACTTGTGACATGGTGCATAGTCTTGGTGGAGTAAATGCGACCGTTTTTTCGGATATTTCGTCCTTCAAACTGTCCAATAAGGCTATGTAATAGTCGCTGTTGATGGTCCTTCCTTTTTCAAGGTCGTCAATGAAAATTATTCCGTGCGCATCCCAAAATATAGAAGCCGTAACCTTGCCAGCCGACTGTTGCGTTTTCCCACGCTTTGGAGAGGGTTCATCGTATGCAGTCAACTCGGATGACTGTCGATTGGACTTCGGTGTGAAATAATGGAGCCATATTCTATCCATTGTCCCATACAGATGCAAAATCTCGGGTTTATTACGCTTAATCATCTTCAAACACTGCTCCGAATCATCAACTCGTCGTTGTTTTTGGTAAAAGTGAGCTCGCGCGGCACCTACTTTGCACAGAACTTTCTCATACCCAAATATTCGAGAATGATATGATATACACGTTCAGTTGATGTCCTCAGAGTGTCTGCTATTTCATTCAGTTTCAAGTTACGGTCATTCAAAACCATTTTGTGGATTTCTTAAAGATTTTCACCGTCTTCGGTGCTCATTTAACCAGGTCTAAAAGTTTGTACTTCAATTATATTTTTTCTCTTCAAAAAGCAATGCTTTATCAACACGCGAAATACCTTTTTATCAATTTTTTTCACAATAACAAAAGCTTCACTCAAAATACTATAATTCACAAACTAATGATCCGACAGCTGTCAAATTTATACACGCATCTTTTAATGGTTAGAGAAATATTTAAAAATGTATTAGATATAATTATTACCCTATTATCGAAGTGATATACAAAACGCCGAAAATATTGCTTAACACCTGTGTTAAATAAGCATCATAATTTAGCTCTAGGGAACAATGCTAATAAGTTTCCTAAATATTGGGGAAGTTTTAATCTTCGCACCTGAAAATACGTAGATGAGATATATTAAAGCAAGCAACAGCTTGACCGGCTATACTTCCCGTTAGATTGGTAATTTATAATATTGTTATCGTGCCGAATATACTTGAAGTTAATCGAGATTAATTAAGTCAATTATCATAGATTTAATTTATATAACAATTTGCATTTTTTTATCTTTATTTATAAAATAATTAATCGAGAATGAGTTACTTTATTTATAAATATATGATAGTTTAGTTTCGAAGTAGAGGTATTTAAATCAATAAAGTCAATATTCCTGTTTTTTAGGTACATTTTAAACAGTATGTAGAATTTTTATTGATGACTCTTTGCTGCTTTTCTTATGGTTTAACTTAATATAAAATGAAAGATTATTTAGGTTTATGAACAAAGATGAGGTGCTACCAACGATCACTGTTTTTCTATAACAATTACAGTATTATCACTTATTTAACTTCAACCTTCAGTAAAAGTTTGGCATGATGAACTGAGGTACAAACTAAACAAGACGTTTCCACATACATATTACCACTCACTCTCATCCTGCCTCAACCGAGGAAGGTTCATGATTTGGTGTAATGATGGGTGTTCTGTTTTACACGAAATAATCTCAGGTGTCCCACAAAGCAGCCTACTGGGGCCGTTGTTATACCTAACTTACCGTGTGGACTTTCCAACTAATGAGGACACTGTCAAGCGTCAAGTTAAACATTCCCATGTACTTCTAACATGCGCCAGGTATATAGTCTATTCAAGGTTTTTTTTAGTAATGCATCATGGATATTTGTGACGTCGAAATATTGCAATGTTGCCGAATTAACCCTGAGTTTTAGTTCAGTTTGGCTTTGACATACAAAAAAGTTTTAATCTAAATAAAATAATTGAACAAAAATATGAAATATAATTTATTTCAACATTATAGTAAATATAACACATATGTTATCGAAGGATATAAAACTACAATTTAGACACAGCTATAATAGTTTGTAGGTTAGATTTGTTTTGTTTACATTTAACTCTTTTCCACACCATCCATAACGTAGAGTTTCTAGACTCGTTTTTTTATATAGTAGTATCCCCCTGGAGGGCTAATCCACCTAATTAGTAATTATATATTTAAGACGCGTATTTTACTTTCATTCAAGAACATATTTCCTTTATTCGTTTAGTTCTTGTTTCCTTCGATGGTGTCTACACCATTCTTCATAAAATTAATCACTGAATTCTGTCTAATGCATTTATCATATCTACAAAATAGTTAGTATTCATTCCCTCCTCATGCGTTGTAACCTAATGCTCATGTTTAATTTTGAATTATTCCACCATTTACCAATTACTTCCTCTGTATGCCTAATCGAGTCCATCCAAACCCAAGGTATTATGGTTGACAATGTTTCCTTCCATATATCCAAACAGTTTTTGACGGAAAATCCTTCTCGACCAGCAATATATCAGCAATTAATTATTAAAAAATGTAATGATCAACAAAACCTAATCGAATGTTATTGTAACTTTTACCTTTTTCAATCATTTTTTGTCTTCTTTACACTCTTTTTGTTACTGTCTTGCCAAGAGTGCCACAGTAAACCATTTTGAAATATTCAAGTTTTTTATGTTATTTTATGCCTTTAGTTGAATTATTTTTAAGATAATGTCTGGAAGTTCCGTTAAACCTCTCTGAGGTTTATCTTTACACTATTTAAACCTTATGCCCTGCAAAAATGTATGGAAGGATGTCTTACATCTCTCAAAAAGCTGCCTTTCCCTAATTCTTTTATGAATACTTTCCAGAGAGACAATTTTGTCTAAAATAATTTAATTAAATTATGTTTATATCGATGAAATAGTTTGTGTACTTACTGTTCTTATACATTTCGTGTATTTGGTCTCGAATAAAGCCAATATCAAGATGGTCAAGATTCGTCAACCACTTTGTATGTAGACGGGTTTTCTTGGGTGAATCTAACGTATTATTCTTCATTTTGTAAGCAGTGTCATTCACAGTACTCACAGTAATATTTAGCCCGGCAGCAACCCGCTAGAAAACATATTCAATAAAATTGTAGCGACTTATATTATTTAATATCATCAATAATTACCTCTCTAACGGAATTTACCAGCAAAAGGAGGCCTTCATAATCTCGTTCCTTTTCGAAATAACCTATTAAAGCCGCAATCAATTTGTGACCCTGAATATCTATTGTTTTCGGCATTTTCAAACAAATTAATTTGATATATTACGTAGAGATTTGAATTATCAAAATAATCAAAGGGTTAAAATAATGTTTGCCGGTTTATAACCTGTAATAATTATAACTAATATTTTAAATAATTTAGCGAACATCTGACAACCAGAAAAATTCTTGAAAGCAATAATGATAAGAGATTTGAACTCTTACCTATAAATTATTGGGACTGTATAATTAACTGTAGTTTCTAGATATGCTATAATGTTAAAATAAATTATATTTGATAACATTTTCGTTCAATTATTTTATTTAGATTAGAATTCTGTTGTATGTCAAAGCCAAACTGAACTAAAACTCAGAGTTGATGCAGCAACATTGTAATCTTTGGACGTCACAAATATCCATTACGCATTACTAAAAAACTTTGAATTGACTATATATAGATTTTTTTTATTAAATACGTAAAATAAAAGTTTCCAACAAATGACACTTGTTGCTTATAGTTAGTTGCCACAAAACTCGAACAGAATAATAGGAATATAAAGCAGATTATAGGATATTCTAAATCAAACAATTTTCAACGCTAGATAACTAGATAACTTCTTGGAGACTAAAGTAGATCAGTTTTAAATTATGGTTAGTCCATTTTGTCAAATACTAAATGATAAATCGTAATGGAGGTCGCATTCCTTGAGTTTTCAAACTTTGCTCTCGGCGATAATTATTTATACCCCAAACAGCAATTTACATCATTAGTTAGAGACAGTTGCTCCACAGACAAGGGTTTCAGTTTAGATGTCAACATTTTTGCTTTTCCTTTCTGTATATAATTATGTTTGGTTTTTTATTAGTTGAAGTTGAAGCATTATCGTTTTTCATCTATTTTTGAGATTTTTTGGAAGTAAATATATATTTATTATACTTATTATATATTTATTTATACATATATATGTATGTTTAAGACATATTTTAACGACTTTAGTGATTATTTAATTACAATTAATCTTTTCTATTATAAAATAATCCTTTCAATTCGTTAATATTCTCCTTATAAAGTGAATATTTTTCGGCCTTTTGTCTTTTATTGTGGTTGAATCTTAACACTCAGCTAGTAGATATTTTTGTTTATATCTATATATTAAGAGGCTTCAAGATTTTTATCAAATTATTTTATTTAATTTTGAACAGTGTTAATTAAGCTTTTGTATTACTTGTGCTTATATCTGTATTGTTGAAACTATTAGAGAGTTATGGTTAAAATTTAACGATTAAGAAAAGTATGATCATAAAAATTAATATTTTGTATTATTTGTAGCTACGACAAATTAATGTATCCGTTCTATTACAAGATATATTCAGCCATAAAAGAAAAGCACGACATATGCGAAAATTTGCAAAAATGAATAAGTGCACTCAAATTTTTCTTATTGTAATTAATGTAATATCAAATATATTTCTGATTTTATACTAAAATTATTGTCAAAATAAATGTTAATAATACTAATATATCATTTTTAGGTTAATCTCTTATATTAATAATACTAATTATACTTATTGTCTAAGTTATTTTGTACATACGTCAACAAGATTTTTAATGTATTGCCTGCAGGGGTGTGCAACTGCAATGGTAAGTAGTGGGGCAAAGTTTCGCTTAGTCCAGTCATTGGCGGCGCTTACAACGCGAATTTGATTGGTTAGTTTAAAATAGTTATGTAGAAACCTGTAAGGAAAATACTTTGCTTTGATTGGTCTGCCATTTCACCTGATTATTTTGTGACGTCACATTTATTGGCCAATAGTATTTAAATAAAAATCAAATTTAAATTTTAAAATTAATTTATTAAAATAAAATCCTATACAAATATACATAAGTGTAAATAATGTAAATATATATAAACAAAAAGCAAAAAAAAACAATTATGAACTCTATTCTAGGCAATATTAAAATATCTATAATTCTTCTATAAGGCCTTCCTATATATGTTTAGTGCCATCAATTTTATGGGATCTATTAGAGTTCTAACTTATCTTGATATATTGAAGGTAAACTTTAAATCCTTTCCTGTTGATATTACATTAACTTCATTAAACCAAAAATACAATCAAACCTCAGAATAACTTAAAATTTTGTTTTGAAAATCATTATGGATTGGACAGTCGAAACACTAAAAATTTATGTGTTTTTTAAAAATATTTAGATTTTAGAGTATTTAATCTGTGGAACTACTTAATATAGAATATAGACAAATATTGCATGTTGTCTCTAAAATACAATATTAGACTTTTGTTTTCTTCAGAGCAAAATTCTCTGGAACTGAAAATATAGACTCAACTGGTGATTTAACAACCTCAAGTGGTACTAGATCTCCCGTTAAAAAAGAATATAAGTTATCTAACATGTTCATCTTCTTCACAATTTTCTCTGGGAGAATGATGTGAAAAAATTGAAATGATGAGCCCTTTTAAAAATTTCTCGAACATACTAGAGGAAGGATGCTGTTTCTACCTCTATGACCTCTAATAGATCCAACAAAAATCTTTAAGCAATCTTGGTTAAGATTTGTTAAACAAATGTAGTTATTTGTAAATTTAGACAAAATAGATTTCTTTAAGTTAATAAATCCCCTAAAAGTAGCAATTAAATTTTTAATTGATGGCATCATAACAAATATTTTCTTAACAAGGCAATCAAATTTAAATATATAATTTCTCTACTATAAAATGATTGAACACTGATTGTTCTAAAAAGTTAAAGTATTGCAAATATTTTAGGGATATTTTATAATTAAAAGTAGTATTTATTACTACTAATTATTCAGTTATATTAATTATTACCTTCTTGTAAGACTTCTTTATGTAGAGACATCACACTGACAACATACGCACAACTTGGTAGATTAATTGAATTTTATTACTACTAACATCTTCATAAGTTTTTGAATTTCTGTAAACAAACAATATATAAACAGACATGTAGTAGATAGATAATTTTATATGTACCTGATAAAACCAATGATGGATATGCATTTACCCAAATACCTGTTAGTGAAGGAAGGATAATTCTAAATTTTTCACTAATATGTCCATAACAAACACCATGACGTTGATATATTTGCATTGTGGTTTATCCAGGTAACTTACTACTATTTACTTGATCAACCCATTTTTGGAAAGGAGCGAGATCATTCTTTGGGAAACGATGTCTAATTTCCGTAGTAGAATTTTACCCCGGTACACTATATCTTTTACTACACTGACGTATTGTCATCAATTTTTATATTATTACCCCATAATAATTAATGTAAAACAGAAAATATGCACAACGTAAAACGAAAATTTCGTGATCTAAACAAAAACCATAACCTACAAACAACAAACTTAAAAATGGATGCCCATAGAAAATGTTGATTTCACACAATTTGATCGACCAATCACATTTCATGTTAGTGGCAGCACCTGGAATTTAAACTGCCAATCACAATTTGTGATCGCAGCGCTACAGTTGATTGAACTAAACAAAACATTTCCCCAAGGTCGCCTATACCGTGAAATTTCTATTTTTTCTATGATTGCCTGCGCTTGTAAATTCGTTTAGAATAAGAATTAGACAATATTTTCCATCTAATTTTATTCTAGTTAAAAAGAGATACGATGCTGTCTGATTAGTTCGAACACGTAAACGAATGAGCCTGTCAAAGTCGTCAGGTTGTCAGACATATAAAAAAATTCTTGAAAGCAACAGTGATAAGAGGTTATAACTTTAACCTATAGACTATAGTGGCTGTATAATTAACTGTAGTTTTTATATGTACTATAATGTTAAAATATATTATATATGATATTATTTTTGTTCTATTATTTTATTTAGATTAGGATTTTGTTGTATGTCAAAGCCAAACTAAACTAATACTCAGAGTGACGCGGCAACATTGCGACGTTTTTATGTCACAAATTTAAATGAGGTTTGCACAAAATAACTTTGAACAAAATATTTTATTGATATCATATTTTATTTAAAACCCATCTGAAGGATCATCCGAGTCCTTGTTAGTCCAATTTTTTTTTTTTTAATTTCATTTTATAATAGGTCAAAGATTTATAAAATCTCCGTTTATCACTTAGCTGTCATAGACACTGACTTAAATAAGACAGCCTGATTAGGAAAATGATTAAGAAATGTCTAACTTTTATTCAATAAACGTTTTAGTAAATAAAAGCCTAAAATGAAAATGTACACTCGTGTCAGATTCAAATATAAATATATAAAGGGAAAGCTTAACCTTAACCCGTGTACTAAAGATATATTGTTGTATCCAATTTTCTCTTGTTTTGGACAATAACTCATGGCTTAATCAAGTTTCTTATGATTATTTATACCTAGCAGTTGTATCAACTTCTAGTACAGGTTGAATAAGGTTTTTAAATAGCAAAAAACTATCATAACCATTTATTTTGCCATCTTTCGTTCGCCATAACATTTCTTCCCATACATCATAGCCTTCTACACATTTTTTTCCAAAATATGCGAACAATAACAATAAAACTGTACTTGTTTGATATTTCTCTTACATGTAAGCATATACATCAATATTTCATAGACTTTGATTACCCGAAAATATCAACAAGACAAAGAGAAATGGGCCTGTGTCGCGATCGAGTATAATTCAAGCTATATATCAGCGGAGAGATCTATGTGAAAGAGGGCCAAAGCGAGAAAGTTTAATCCGTAAACCGTAGATTTTTATTTCAGTCGCTGGAGAATGAAATTGAGAGTGGGCAATTTGTTTTCATTTGCTCGTGTTGTTAAAGTTTGCTGTTTGACATCGAATCTGTTATTTATCGGGACAAGAACGCCCTTGCAAATTGCCGATCTCGTTTGATTTAGCTCTGTTCGGCTAGATTAAAATGTGAACAGCGAGACCTACTTTAACGGCACTACAGATACAGCATCACCTAGTCAATAAGTAAATCTATTTGTTCTATTGTGTATACAGATAAAGTTTGAAGCTTTTTCTGCAACTGTAAATAATGTTATTCCTTATTATATTGTTATTGTTTATTTTTTGTGAAGAATATTGTTGCCTGACTAGGCCACCAGTCATCAACTGCAATCTGATAAATACGGTGGATGAGACAGTACTTCTAGTCCAGTTTTAAGCTATTCTTTCTATTTCCATATATTTCCATACGTTCTTTGTAGCGTAGGGAATTATCGACTGAAATCAGTCGAAACAGTCCATAGTTGCAAAACAGTCGAAACAGTCGAGAGCATAGAAAAAATAGAAATTTCACGGTATAGGCGACCTTGAGGAAATGTTTTGTTTAGTTCAATTAACGGTAGCGCTGCGATCGCAAATTGTGATTGGCTAGTTTAAATTCCTGGTGCCGCCACTAACATGAAACGTGATTGGTCGATCAAATTGTGTGAAGTCAGCATTTTCTATGGGCGTCCATTTTTAAGTTTGTTCTTTGTAGGTTTTGGTTTTTGTTTAGATCAAGAAATTTTCGTTTTACGTTGTGTATATTTTCTGTTTTACATTAATTATTATGGAGTAATAATATAAAAATTGATGACAATGCGTCAGTGTAGTAACAGATGTAGTGTACCGTGGTAAAAATCTACTACGGAAATTAGACATCGTTTCCCAAAGAATGATCTCGCTCCTTTCCAAGAATGGGTTGATCAAGTAAATAATAGTAAGTTACCTGGATAAACCACAATGCAAATATATCAACGTCATGGTGTCTGTCATGGACATTTTAGTGAAAAATTTAGAATTACCCTTTCTTCACGAACAGGTATTAGGGTAAATGCATATCCAACATTGTTTTTATCAGGTACATATAAAATTATCTATCTACTACATGTCTATTCATAAATTGTTTGTTTACAGAAAATCAAAACCTACTTATGAAGATGTTAGTAGTAATAAAATTCAATTAATCTACCAAGTTGTCAGTATACTGTCAGTGTGATGTCTCTACATAAAGAAGTCTTACAAGAAGGTAATAATTAATATAACTGGACAATTAGTAGTAATAAATACTACTTTTGATTGTAAAATATCCCTAAAATATTTGTAATACTTTGACTTATTAGAACAGTGTTCAATAATTTTATAGTAGAGATATTGTATATTTAAATTTGATTGCCTTGAAGAAAATATTTGTTACGGTTCCATCAATTAAACATTTAATTGCTACTTTTAAGGGATTTATTACCATAAAGAAACCTATTTTATCTAAATTTACAAATAACTACATTTGTTTAACAAATCTTAACCAAGATTGCTTAAAGAATTTTGTTGGATCTATTAGAGGTCATGGAGGTAAAAACAGCATCCTTCACCTAGTATGTTCGAGAAATCTTTAAAAGGGCACGTCATAACTTCAATTTTCACATCATTCTCCCGGAGAAAATTGTAAAGAAGATGAACATGTTAGATAACTTATATTCTTTTTTAACGGAATATCTAGTACCACAGGTTGTTAAATCACCAGTTGAATCTATATTTTCAGTTCCAGAGAACTTTGCTCTGAGAAAAACAAGAGTCTAATATTGTATTTTTGTCTTATTTCAGCCTATTTAACAAAACTTCTGAAAAACAGACAATATGCAATATTTGTCTAAATTCTATATTAAGTAGTTCCACAGATTAAATACACCAAAATCTAAATATCTTTAAAAAACATGAATTTTTAGTGTTTTAACTATCCAATCCATAATGATTTTCAAGACCAAATTTTAAAAGTTATTATGAGGTGTGATTGTATTTTTGGTTTAATGAAGTTAATGCAATATCAACAGGGAAGGATTTAAAGTTTACCTTCAATATATCAAGATAAGTTAGAACCCTAATAGATCCCATAAAATTAATGGCACTAAACCAATATGGGAAGGCGTTATAGAAGAACTATAGATATTTTAATTTTGCCTAGAATAGAGTTCATAATTGTTTTTTTTTTCTTTTTGTTTATATATATTTATATTATTTACACTTATGTATATTTGTATAAGATTATATTTTAATAAATTAATTTTAAAAATTAAATTTGATTTTCATTTAAATACTATTGGCCAATAAATGTGACGTCACAAAATAATCAGGCGAAATTGCAGACCAATCAAAGCAAAGTATTTTCCTTACAGGTTTCTACATAACTATTTTAAACTAACCAATCAAATTCACGTTGTCAGCGCCGCCAATGATTGAACTAAGCAAAACTTAGCCCCACTATTTACCATTGGAGTTGCACACCCCTGGTCGATAGTCAAAAATAGTAATTACTATTGTCAGTCAAATGCACGATTCGACTGTTTTTATTAATTCTTGATGTCAGAGGAAGATGTACGAACCTTTTCCTGTATAAATTGTGAGAGAGGAAAGGACGGAGATAATTGCTTGGAGCAGTTAATTTTATATGTGTTAATATTTTCCAGACATTTTTCCGGTAGTATAAGCGAGACGGAGATGTACATATTCCTTCACGTACTAGCTTTAAAATAGAAAAGGAAAAAGTAATTACTGAATACTATTAATTTTAACCAATTAATAATTTCATTTAAACCAAGTAGAATTACTTTTATATTTGAATATTCTGTGGATCTATAAAAAGGAATGGAATTTTTCTATCTAAATTCTGTCTAAATATTTAATATAAATATAAATATTTCTTTCTAAATTTGACAACTCTAAATGGAATAATACCCTACAAAATTTTTATCGTATTTTAATATTTTAATTGCTATTTTTAAATAATATACTACGATAAATATAGACAAAACAAAAGAACTTAACAGAACCTAAAACCTAAAGAAGTATTTATATTTTATTTTATTAGTAATATTTTATTCATACATACTCATATTGATAGGCATATTTTAAGAGTAACCAGGTATTAAAAAATATATATTAGTACAAATGATTTTTACGCAATTTACATGTAAATATCATCGAGATTTATTTAAAGTAACGTAGTAGGTCATTCCAGATACATTTTTATCTTTCTCTGATAACGCGTACGTTTTGAATGTGTTGATTTGCTTTATGTTCGCAATGGGAAAATGTTTTTTCGAAAATTTCCTGTCTGTATTTTTCAACATAACCTCGACGACTATCGAAATAGTAAATATTTATACTGGCGCCGTTTATACATTGATGCCAACGTGATAATTCGAAATAGGAAAAATATACCCGTATTAAATAATGTCTGTTTTCCTTCGATTGTTTGTGTTCCGGTATTGCATGTTATGTTTATCTAGTGCAGTTTTTCATTATAGTCTTCGTTTCCATATGCTGTTCAACCATTTTGGAATGATATAAATGATTTTGTATAAACTAGTGGTAGTATTGTTTACAATTGTAAATTAGGTATAATATGCTATTATGATAAGGAGACTGAAGCAGTTGTTTGCTGCTGAACTTACTTTCATTTATATTCCTGCTAGATACTTTATAAAATGAGAGTAGTAGTAGAAGCCAAATTCGCAAAATGATTTGGGGGAAACAACAAAGAGACAGATAGAAATACAAATATAGGTGATATAGTTATGGTTTAAGAATATAGATAAATAGCAAAAGTTCAGATAACCTTTGTCAGAACAAAGAAGCAATTAGTAACAAGAGATACTCACTACACTGTTGCCGTATTGACCTATCAATCTGAATAAAGAGAAAACGCGCTGATAGACAACGTTTTTCAAAGAAGTTGATTCGGACATATCACGTATCGCAATGCTAAATAGGTACAAAATGAACCACGAGGAAGAAAAATATACATTAGATGGAACGCGAAAACTAAAAGAAGCTTAAATATGGAAAAGGAACAGAAGAAAAGTTGTGTATGATTAATAATAATATTGATTGTTTGAAAGCGGAAATACAACAAGACTTGAAAGAAATAAGAGAAGAGCTGAACAGGATCAAGAAGGAAAATGAGAGACTGAAGTGGTGAGAACAAGCCTGTTGGAAGAGTATGGCGACAAGTGCAACAAGATGCAAGGATATGGTGAAGATTACAACTTTTAAAAGTAGTAGAGGGTTGTTGTAAACCTGTTGTTGTAATTCTTATAGAGACAACTCAATGAAAAGGGCATTGTAGTGGACTATACCGGGGCTGAAAATTAGTTCTAGATTTTATAACTTCTCTGTTTTGCTCCCTGGAAATCTGTTTCAGAATAATAAGCCACTGGGTTGTCCATCATATAAATTGTTTATTACTGTACATTTTTTTATCAGAGAGCTCCAATCTATCGGCGCAGCTGCCCTTTCTGTACATGAATCTGTTGCTGAGACTGGTGATGTCGCATCTCTTCAGCCTCACGTGCTGTTGTCTATTCTTTGTATGTTGTTCAGGACTCTTTTAATAATTTATGCTATAATGTATTATTTCCTCCTTTACTGTTCTTACACTCAGATCTAAATATATATTATACATGTTGCTAGTGTTTTGATAAATATTGTGCCTGTTCCTTAAGGCCTTGTTAATATTTCTATATTGCTGTTGCTTACTGTGCCCCATTATCGAATACGGTCTATGCAGACTAGTTTGATGCTGGATTTATATATCATAATTTTGCGCTCATTGCTTAAATAGGACTGGCGTCCTGTTAACCAATTTACACTACAAAGCCTGTTGTCGAATTGTTTAAGCTAGGTGCAGATATGCTTCTGCCATGTTAACCTATTTATATAATTTTACCAAAGAACAGGTTTCTTTTCCTAGAGTTTAAGCAACATGAGCGAATTTGATTTTCTCCTCATTCTCCATTGGTTTTGGAAATGGTCTTATCAACGATTTCGAGATTTTATTCAGATGGCTTTAGAGTTACAATGAAGCAGTTTTAAATCAGACTGCACTGAGAGGACATCAGCGTCGTCAGTGTAGGTCGCAGTTGTTATATCCTGACTGTTTGGAAAATCTGCAGTGTAAATTAGATATAACTAGAGTCATTCTGGGGGATACCCAAACCTATTTTGTGAAACTCCTTCTATTGTAGTAGACTAACAGTATATAGCAATATGTATGTATTCTTTTTTAATTTGCATGCTAGGTCATCATGCTGGACATTGTCCTGATTGTCTTGAGCCTTGATTTATGCCGAAAAAGGCAGCAGAGCAGTATAGTTCATTTATCCGGCACCTACTGATGACGTCTACAATGTGAAGTATTTGTCCGACTGTTCTTTGTCGAATCAGTTCGAATGAGAGTACAGTCCAGTATATCGTTCAAGACAAGGGTGTGTACAGGTGTAAAAAAAGCATGATTTTCAAGAAAATGGAAAAACGTGTTTATTCAGAGTATTGGCCGTGTGACTCTATACACCTTGCCCATCTTTCAGGCTATTCGTGGATACAATCCCAGAAAAAAAAAGTTTTGTCTGTTGAGGAATTTTCTTCGAAATTACCGAAGTACCGCTCTGCAATCACGTGTCCGATTGATGCGAAAAGTTCATACTCGAACTGAGCAAGGTCTGTAGATTATGGTGGGTGCGATTACATGCCCCTTTAGTGATCAGTTTTGTTTGAGATTGCGCATTATAGTGCTGTAAAATCATTTTACCATATCTTCGGAACCAGTTTGGATGTTTTCAGTATATTGCATAGGTTTCAACAGTTCTCCTCAATACACCATGCCTCTCTGGTCACACTAAATATAGAGCCTTGTCTTATGACCATTTGGTCTTAGTATAGATCGGCGGATAGAAGTTTTTCTGCTGTTAAAATAAATCCAGTTTTCATCGCCCATTGGTATTCACTGCATAAATGACTTCCCATCATACCTTTGAAGTAGCAATTCACACACGATTGGATTTTCCATTTGCCTACCATTCAATTGATATGGCACCCACCATTTCGTATCTTCAAGCTTTTTGGATCTACCAGAACAATGCACTCTTTGCACATAGAAATCGCCACTTCCGAATTTTAGAAACTATACCTCACATGTTTTAATGTTATAATATTCTCACCGTAAGTTTCTATCAGCAAACCATGATTTTAGCAGCTTCTTTGTATTAACTAAATAAGAAAAGTGTGTTGTGAAAAGTAATCTGTGCTGCAAAAACACGTTTTCAGGCAGGAAACTTGACATTTTCAAAGAGGTCTAACTTTATGACCGTGTTACTTTCGCAAAATATAACACGTATAGCTTTGAAGCTTGATGTCCGTAGAATGTATACCATAATGTAGTATATTTCAGGATATCGATATCTATTAGAAAAATCAGTAATCCAGAAAACCAGAAAAACTTTCCGGTACACCTAATAAAATCTAAAATTGGTAAAATTATCTGGAAATAGTTGTATTTTGTAATATCCAAATGGACCTAGAACTGAATATAAACTGGACTTAATACTTAACGTAGACTAGAAACACTGCAATCGTTCTAGGAACTATCGGGTTGCCAACGTAGAGACCAACCCAGAAGATATTTAACCAGCAGGAAGGGCATTCTAAGCCGTGCAAAAAAGAATATAACTAATGGCATTGACACATTTCGAGTTAATTTAGAACATTCCAAATAAATCATATATAAATTCATCTAATTAATTTGACTGAACAAAGTAAACGCCCATCAATTCATAGCGAGCGTTATGAATGTCGTAAAATACCGAAGCACAATAAGCTCGATCCTCCACTATACTGATTCACCAACTATAACTCGAACAATTTTCCATAATTACAGCTATAGTTAACCCCCGTCTAATGTTCCGCATTGTTTGCATAGAACCGTAAGTTCCATCGCGAAATTTGCGTCGTATTTATGACAATTATGCTTGAGGTAGAGACGGCGGTGTATGCATTCAACGGGATCGAACTCAATCCCATTATTCGAATTCGCTTGGGTTATACTCCATTAATGATAATTTCAAATTCATATGCTTAAATTATATATATATATATATATATATATATATATATATATATATATATATATATATAGAAATATATATATATATATATATATATATATATATATAGAAATATATATATATATATATATATATATATATAGAAATATATATATATATATATATATATATATATATATATAAACACATATTATCTTAATATATAGCAAATCGCGACTATACATGAAAAAATCAAATATCAAGCAGGAATTTCCAAAGAACAACACATAAGACCACATATTAAATGAAAATAGAAATGTAGTTTCAAATAGAGAACATAATATGCATAATAAACGCATAAAACAGTTCAATACAGTTCATTAATAGGTAAATATTATCAAAAATCTTGTAGAAAAATGGACATTTCAGCAAAACTGAGGAGAATGATAAGATAACATTAAAATACCCAAACAAAAATTCTTAAATTTACAGGCCAAGAAGAGCAACCGCTCTTATATTCATACAACTTAACGATAATTAACTGAATAATCACAGCAAGAATAATAACAAAAGGACAAAACATAGATCTGAGATTGCTGATCATAACAGCAATATGAGTAAATAAAAAGTGGAAACCAAGAATTTAAAAAAGTTTGATTTTTAAAATGTAGAAGTTATAGTATTAGAAGATGGAATTCAAGTGGGACAAAGCTCAAATTTAAAGACGAAATCATAGCAACAAACAGAATATATGTTAACATAAATTATATAAGGAACTTATATTATTAATAAATTACAAATACATATCAAAAATCACTAAAATATAAAGATAGTAAACTATATTAACGATAAAACTAAAGGAACAAACTAAAAATGGTAAAAACAAACTGATACAATACTAGATGATATAATACTAGGATAATAAATTGCAAAATAAAGTAGCAAGAAGTAGCGTGATTTGGACGTGAATTGAAAAATGTGTAACGACATATAACCAAATATATACCCACATGAAGAAAAAAAACCAAATCCAGATTTACTGGTTTAACCAAATTAGAAATTATTGAAGATAAAATCAAGAGATGACAGAATAAATAATAAATAATGTAATAATGTAAATAGTAATAATGTAATACAGCATATAAAAATTAAGAATGAAAAGGTTTTAATAATCTAAAAAAATAATTCAGAGGCATATCACTCCGTAATCGAACTAAAAATATTTATTCATGCTATCGAATATCAATAAATAACAAAACTTGTATTAATAAATATATTCCACTGATAAACATTCTTTAATAAATATTAAAACATACATAATAAATGAAAACTAGAATGATACAATTGTTTTGTTTAATTCTATATTAGAACTGCTTCTTTAGACATCTAAAGGCATACCTAAAGATGAGTCTCTTTTCTCATATAATACAGTAGTGCCATTTAAGATTGGTTGTGTCTTATATTGGTACCACTGATTGGAACAAATTTGTTCATGTATATTCTGAACAATAACACACATGCTCATAAATCTTTCACACTCTATAATACAATTTCTAACAATTAAGGTATATTAATTGTATAATGACCTTTAGTTGTTTCCTCTTTGTCATTGTGTCTTGGCAATTGTCAGCATTGAATCATAAACCAACATTCATAAGGTTTTATTCAATCACTTTCGCTTTCAGAAACACCAATCAAGTTAATAACTAAGCTGTTTATTTCTAATCTATTAAAAACTTGCTCAAAATTCTACTATTTGTCAATTTCTTCTTCAATGTGTCTGATCGAGCTCACACAAACCGAAGGTGTTATTTTCGACAATGCCTCTGTCCATAAATCCAAAGAGTTTTGGTTTGAATATGCTCCTCGGCCTGAATGTCTATTGTAATAATTATTTGCAATACCTCATATCAACTCACATGGATTAAATATGCGGTGATAGAAAGGAAGACGTAATACTTTGTGGCCAAAACGTTCAATAATCTGACCTACTATATATTTTTTATCAGGCTTATTTCTAATAAGGTAAATTACATAAAATGCAATTAAATATTTCATTTATATTTACCGAGTAACCATTTGAAATAGCTCATTATTTAACATAGTTTACTCGAAACTTTATTTTATGTACCTTAAGCCATTCTTTAATTGTAGCTTTTGCTGATGCACTTTCTGAGATTTTCTTCATCAGTGTACTATATATATTGTAGATATGGTGGACACATATTAATTACGTGTCACTACTGTTTTGAATAGACTATAATCACATAATGAATACACTATAACATATATAAACACTATAATCCCTATATACACATATATAGACTATAATTGCAGCCGCTGTTGAAAAATACGGAGTCACGCCCAACGAACCTTTCCTTCTAACAACAAATGCAGTATGTACGTTTCATCGAAGGCCAACTAATATTTGGTATCCAACGCTGAATATCGTTCGTTGTCCTTCGTTCGCCTGGTCTGTACGCAGCATTAGAATAAAGACTATTTCAAAGCGGAATATTTTGAAAATCAAAGTTCAATAACACAGCTTTCTATCTTATAGAATAACGTATTTTTCTGATAACAAAGTGAAATAAAATGAAGAAAACTTTGATTCTAACAAATATTTTATTTCCATAGGTCAAGGCGCAATGGCTCAGTTTCCCCCATGTACGCGTTAACGATATTTTATCTGGAACCGGAGAGTTTTGCTACAGTCCCGAATCTATTATTTCTGTCGGACGATAAAAGAGAACCGAAAATAAAATGAAATTAAATAAAAATAAGACGCTTATCTCACAGGAAAACAGGACAAGATGGAAGCTCCGTAAACCGGGCCTATATTTTTTCACAATTCAATCAATGAGGCCTATCTACATTGTTGTCATCCTAGTTATTTATTACTGAAGTTGAAAATAATTAAGGAACATTCATTAAGACGATAGTGTATTAAGTTCAGTCTTTATCCGAAAATGGTGTTCGTTTTTCTTACCTTTAAAGATATGACAATCGGGTAATAACATCAAAACATATTTTCTAAAAACTATACAATATATTAGATCTTTTGACAAATAAAAATGATACAAATCAAGTTTAAAGCCACAAATTCGATTCAATATAATTTATGTTTTATGAAAATTTTGTTGTCAACTGCTTCTAAATTCTAAATAATTTTTATTTAACGATTACCTCTATATTGAACAAACTATAAATACATATTTCTATGAGTCTCCCAACACGCTAGAGGTAAAAATTAGATAGAGAAACTAGTTTAAAGATGAAAAGATCATTAGTGGCACTTTTCATTCACCAATCACCTTTCACGCAACTCAAAGAACTATAGCGAGCATCAATAACTCAATTATACTAAAGTAATAACTATTACATTATACCAAGAAATGTCAAAACTACCATATTTAACAGTTAGGTTAGCTTACTTAATATTTTTTTACATTCGTACTTCACTTGTTTATCAATAGATCTGGCTGATCAAAATACATACAGCCACCCAATACTTGAAATCATTATATCGTATTTTTGGTATCAACTGAAAACACTTGACGTATATATAAATAGAATAAATAATTTACGTATTATTATAGCGAAACAAACGAATATATTTATTAATGAGACATCATATGTTGCGTAATATTCTAGAACAAATTAATAATGCTAATGCAAATTGAATGTAATTAATAAATAATGCACAGCGCCATAAAAACCGAAAGTGTTGTGAATATATTATAAATTTTAACAAAATCTGGGTCAAATTTTAGGTCAATCATTACATATTTAACAATAAAACATCATGAAGCGATAGCAACATTGGATAGTTAAATACTAAATCATTCTAGTTAATTAATAATAAACCATAAAATATATATTAGAGCATACATTTACGAGAATGGTAGTTTTATATATAAAATAGTACATTTATAAAATACTATTAAAGTATTTTTCTATTAATTTGTCAGCGATTTAAAATATTTAATGAATTTTAAATAAAAAATGTATTCTTCAATGATATATAAAAATGATAATTTTATAATTTGCAATTAGAGCCAATTTACTAATTGAAAACTGTTTTCTATCAAACTATCTTAGTATATCTTATGTATCAAGTATTAATAATAATTAATAATACTAATACTAAAAGCTCACTATGTACAATTGAAAACATCTCCAAAATATGTAATAATGAATGTTAATCGAACTGCCAGCGTCTTAAGCAAACAAAAAATTATCTAAAATCTTATTATCTAAGAAAGGCAAAAAAAGACCAAGGCCAGATAGTTATAGTGGACATATTTAAATTTGTAATATATTTATATAGCTTTAACATATATAATAACTTGGAATAAGATATTTTACATACAAAATTACTTAATGAAGTATCTTTTTTTATCATTGGTAATATTCGATACTTATTACATTCTATATCGTTATCTATCGTTATCTATATATTTCTGTGGCGTGTTCTGACTGACGATGAACAGTCATGGGTTCGTCCAGAAAAGCCATCCACAAAGACCGAATCACAGCATGGCCAGAAAGTATTTCTGGATATACAGTGACATCAGGTATAATGTAATATGAGTTACTAAAACTCTTATCCTCATCCTGCTGCATAATAACACTCAACAACATGTTGCAGAAGTTGCAAAAGATACACTGTTGCAGTTGATTAGCATTTCTTCAGATCGATGCAACATAGCTTTATTTTTTCTTTATTACAACGATTATTATGTAAATATTTTGATGTAAAACATTTTTTTTTGTGTTAAAAATCTACGTTTCGTTGTTTTTTACTTTTTGGTGCGTTCCTTATTTATATTTTGAAGTCGGTTCAACTTTTTTGTTAGAAATATTTTTATTTTATTAAACAATGATATTGGCTGGTATGACGCACGAAACATATCTCTGATTTATTTTAAAATTATCTTTTTAAAACATTGATATATCGACCTAAAATATAACAGTTCAATTGAAAAGTCCCCGGCCTACCATAGTACAACACATTTTTTTTGGCAAAATTAGTTTTTTTTATTTAACACAATCCCCTTCAAGGGTGATACACTGATTATAGAGCCATCAAACTTTTCAATACCATTTTTGTAGTACGATTTGTCCTTTGCTTCAAAATAGGCCACAGTTTCGGGGATCATCTCTTTATTTGACGAAAATTTCTTCGCAGGGAGCATTCTTTTGAGATCTGAGATCAGGAAATAGTCACTGGGGCCCAGATCTGGAGAATACGGTGGATGAGGAAGCAATTCAAAGCCCAATTCATGGCTTTTGCCATTGTTTTCAATGACTTGTGACACGGTGCACTGTCCTGGTGAAGCAGCACTTTCTTTTTCTTCAAATGCGATCGTTTTTCGGCGATCTGATCCTTCAAACGGTCCCATAACGCAATGTAATAGTCGCTGTTGATGGTCCACCATTTTCCAAGGTCAATGAAAATTATTCCATGCGCATCCCAAAATACGCCATAACCTTTCCAGCCGATTGTAGCGTTTTCGCAGGCTTTGGAGCGGGTTCATCGTCTGCAGTCCACTCGGATGACTGTAAATTGGACTTCGGAGTAAAATGATGGAGCCATGTTTCATCCATTGTCACATATCGACGTAAAATCTCGGATTTATTACGCTTGATCATCTCCAAACACTGCTCCAAATCATCAACTCGTCGTTGTTTTTGGTAAAAGTCAGCTCGCGCGGCACCCTCTTTGCACAGAACTTTCTCATACCCAAAAATGTGTGAATGCCATGATGTATACGTTCAGTTGGCATCTTTAGAGTATTTACTGTATTTTTTCCCTTCATAAAGCAATACTTTATCAACATGCAAAATTCCTTTTTATCCATTTTTTTTCACAATAACAAAAGTTACTTCACTCAAATTACTATAATTCACAAACTAATGATCGGACAGCTGTCAAATTTATATACGCATATATATTTGAGGGTTAGGGCTAACTGAAGAACATATGGATTTATTTCTAGTAGCGCCATCTATGTGTCAGACCAGGGACATTTCAATTGAACTGTTAGTTATATTTTGCGGCATGCCTAACATAATAGTTATAACAGAAATTTTAATCATTTAACCACTGATAAACAAGTGACGATAGCAAAAATTTCGTACCCAAAACAAAATATTTATTTTTAAACATTATCGGCGATGTATTTAACCCGTTCCAACATCGATGACCCTCTCGATTATTCGCGACACGTAATTACTGACGGGTACGCGGTTCGGTCGACGAAAGGGACATTCGGTTTAAGACCTTCGTATAGCGTCACGGGTCGCAATGGGAAAACTCCAAGATTAAAATTCCGTTGGCGCCCCATCCTCGGCCGGGCGTGTGAGGTGAATATTCTCCTTAGAATCGCCAAATCGTCGTCGGGTGTTTTAGTAAAGCTGTTCGTACAATTTGTTAGTCGAACTGTCAATGTTGTTATCATAAGCGTAGCCGCCAGGGCGCAGATCTAATTATCGTTATTAGTATTTGAATGGAAATTTGTGGCGTCGGGTTTATGGAGATGAGTTTCCCACCTTATCAAATTACGACTGTTGAAATAAGTAATGGACATTTGACTGGGTCTTGACTATATATAAATCGAGATGGCTAATTGTCTTGTGCTGCTCAGATAGGTTACGAGTCATATATTGGGATAAGTAGAAATCACCACGAGCAGAGTCTGAAGAATAGGGTGGGGTGGTACTTCACAAGATTGTCGTACCGTCGTACTGTACCTCTCCTCATACTCCGGACATTTTTCGCACAGTGCTTGGTTTCAATACACCAATTGTAGCCAACTGCAATCCCTATTGATTGGTTTCATTGGGCTTTAATAACTGATAGTATAGCACACCAAGCTGATCTCACCATATACAGAGTATTAACTTGTACCCATGAATACTGAGCCGTTGATATTGATGCATGGCTAGGTGGTCGCCATGTTTTTTAGCTATGGATTTTTTTTCTAGCCCCAATCAATCAACCATCAAGGACTGGTATACTAAGTTTAGACGTGGTGAAATGGACGCTCAAAAGTGGTTGTTACCGACGAAAACATTTAAAAAATCCACAAAATGATTTTGAATTACCGTAAATTGAAATTTAATGTAACAGTAGACACTCTAAAGATATCAATTGAAAGTGCACATTATATCATTCAAGAATATTTGAGTATGAGAAAACTCAACCAAAATGGGTGCCGCGCGAGCTCACTTTTGACGAAAAAACAACGACGAGTTGATGATTCTGAGCAGTGTTTGAAGATGATCAAGCGTAATAAACTCGAGTTTTTGCGTCAATATGTGACAATGGATGAAACATGGCTCCATCATTTCACTCCGAAGTCCAATCAACAGTCATGCGAGTGGACTGCACACGATAAACCCGCTCCAAAGCGTGGGAAAAAGCAACAGTCGGCTGGCAAGGTTATGGCGTCTGTATTTTGGGATGCGCATGGAATAATATCCATTGACTACCTTGAAAAAGGAAGGACCATCAACAGCGACTATTACATAGCGTTATTGGACCGCTTGAAGGACGAAATCGCTGAAAAACGACCGCATTTGAAGAAAAAGAAAGTGCTGCTTCCAAGACAATGCACCGTGTCACAAGTCCTCATCCACCGTATTCTCTGGCCCCCAGCAACTATTTCCTGTTCTCAGATCTCAAAATAATGCTCGCTGGGAAGAAATGTTCATCAAATGAAGAGGTGATCTAGGCCTATTTTGAAGCAAAGGACAAATCGTACTACGAAAATGGTATCGAAAAGTTGGAGGGTCGCTATAATCAGTGTATCATCTTTGAAAGAAATTATATTTAATAAAAAAAATTTTGCAAAAAATATGTTTTACTATATTAGGCCGGGGACTTTTGCAATTAACCTGTTAAGATCCAACTTGTTACGTCGGTTTGTCAGGTTTTTTAAGCATAATTATTCGAGCAACCTTAAGACATTCCGGAACATGGTTCACTCTCAAACAGGCATCGGATATTATCACATAAATCAAATTGAAACAAAGCAAAATATAAATATCACAATTTTTTAAATACAAAATATATTTAGTTCAAATAATGAAATCTGATAATAGCAGGATATATCGAATCCCAACATAAAATGTATTATTCATTAAATATATGTACCATAATGAGTATGGAAACACAATACTGCTAGTATATTTTATAATAAATACGTATAAATGCACTGTATGTTATGTTTTGAATTGTGAATACAGGTTTTAACTAAAATATAGAGTAAGTTTCGAACTGAAAGAACGGATAATGCCCAAATTTCCCAGTCCTTACTAATACCGAAGATAGTATTTACAATTTTTTCTTTATTTTAAAATTAGAATTTTTGCCAAAAATTCTTACTAATTATAAAAATATAACAAATTCGCAGATATTTATTTTATTATTATTTATTATAACACTCTAGTAAATTAACAGTAATAAGCTATTTATTTTTATGCTACGGTTTTAAAATTATAGACACATAGTCACAGTTTAATGTGCATTAAATTGTATTTATGACTTCACTGAACTAGAAGAAATGGTTTAACTCTCGTTAATATTCTAACTAAGCCATAATTATCTAGAAGCTAATGAACCTCAACTATGATATGCTGGTAGAGTCTCTATTCATATATTTAAGCATAGTCCATGCTAACGTTATCGACATTTTCTACCTTCAGGTACTATTTACCTACTAGAGACTTGAACATCACAAGTCTACGCTATATCAACAAATGTTATGATCAAGGTTCATGCTAAGATATTTGGCTCTATTTCCGCTTTCCAAGCCCGATCTCAATACACTACAATTCTCAAGCTAGAATAAGTATATTCTTTTTTTACTGTAAAGTATCAGTAAATTATGTATAACTCCAAAAATTTTAAATATTGATCGAGGAGAAACATTTTAATCTTTTGCCTTATACGAAACTTTACCGAAAGCTTGAGTTACACTTCAAACTATTGCAAAAGAAATTTTATTTTCTTCTAATGATTTTTCTATTACATCAGTTATTATGTGATCCTTATCAACCGTATAATGTTATTTTCTAAAGGCCAGTTGTTGATCCGGAATAAGAAGCTTTTAATCAATAATTAATTATATTATTTTCAATAGAAGTATTTCCAACAGTCTGGACATTGTCGGCTATAATGATATTGATACAGTATAAAGCTGTTTAATGACTTGAATATCCTGGTTTATACATCATAAGTACTTTAGCCATATTCCACCGTTACGATACATATTGTAATCTGAGTGCAGCATTAAATAAGTTGATAATCTTAAATAGCGCATTTATTGGAAATTCATTTCTAAAAATTTTGTTATTGGCTTTTTTACTAGTTGGCTAACATAATATTTTAACTATATTATTATGAAACAGTATGAAAAATGCCATTACAATTACAGTTACACATTTAAACCAACGTTAAGTACTTTTTACTTAAAACGTTCAGTAATCCTCGTCAAGCAAATAATAATAACCATGAAAACTACTCCTTTCTAGAGTTTTATGACGTTTAAATCTAGGTCACGTAGGAAAATTCTGGTTTCCCAGATTTCCCAGAAATATTTTTCTAGGAAAGTTGGACAAATTTTACGTTTTGCAGCATAATGCGCCTCTGTCGCCATTATAAATGACAATTTTTACTGCAATGCCAAAAGCAGGATGTAATGTAAGTAAATAAACAGCAGCAATATACCAAACATTTAATAAAATGTATTAACGTATTAATATTACAATGCTTGATTTTATATTACAAATATTTTTTTCATTCTTTAAATCGTTGTTGTAATTATGAATTAATAGTCATAATCAGTATTTATAGCCAAAATATATTATAAGCAAACTCAAATATTAGAAGTATATGCTTATTAAAGAGACTTATATTACCTAGTCAATAGAAGAAATAACATTTATAAGCATAAATAAATTATAAGCAGCTATCAATACCATTACCGAATTAACCAACAAATGACGCATAAAACTAAATACCATGAAGTCTACACACGAATGTTCTACCTACAAAAAGTTCTAGTTCTGATTCTAGAATATTTCCGTAACGAAATACTTCGACATAGTCATAGTGTGTCAAGCTCAACTGAAAAGAACATAGGAAATAAACAGAATTTTATAAGAGGTTCAAAATATTCAGCTATATATGAAAAAATGGTAAGATTTAGACTTAGGTAAGAGTACATCAATGAGAGTACATCTTTCTAACACTATTTAAATTTTAATATAAACGCTTAGATTTGAACTTGTAGAACCATATTAAGGAAAAAATAAATAATAAAATCTAATTGTAACATATATGCGATGTACATGTTAAATTAAAATATTGCTATCGTAATGTAGAAAACACCATTATGACTAGTAATATATCACTATAAAAATAAATACATTACTTAATTTAACAATGTTATGATAGACATGTATACTTAAACCATATAACATTTATATCCTTATATTATATTACTTAATCTGAGTATTTAGTGTATTACTGTTGCAAAATGTCACCATAAATGAATTACCTACATCCATATGGGATTGAAAACATCTATATAGTAACAAAATTATAATGACAATATCAGTAATATATATTTTAATTGATTCATAATTCATAGTAAAAAAGATCACTCATTAAATTATAAAGTAATTAAATATTCAGCGTATTAATTTCTTTGTAGATTTTACAATTAATTAGGCAACTCATCATATTACCATTACAAAATAAAATTGGTTACACTGTATATTTCAATTGGTTACAATATATTTACAACGATATTTTTATTTATATTTATAAATAAAGAACGAGTAGATATTTGTTTGTTGTATTTCAATGTTCACGTACCTACAGATTTCACAAAAAGCTGCGATATAATAAGAGATTCAAATATATGTTTATTTATAAAATTATCCAAGACAACTTTACAGAAAAAGTACTTCGTAAAATTATAGTAAGATACAAGCCTAAATCAAACAAATTGAAGTATCATCTCATATCTAGATGAACATGGATAACTGATTAAGCAATATTGTATAGATTTGTTTATAAATACCAACATTATTACCATAAATTCATGTACGAGTTGCATTTGAACAAATTAAATAAAGAAAATAAATGGTTTATAACACTATGTTATTTTTGGTTATATGGAATCTCTCTTCTTTACTCAGCCGGTAAGTTGTAACCTTTATTCAGTTTACAAAAGATTGTTAATTAGAAAAATAAAATGTTTTTATTCACTCAAAAAGTTTGCTTTTGAATTGATAAGTTGATTCATAGTTTTTCTAATTTTAGATGAAAATTTTAAAACTTCTGGTCAAGAATTCTAAGCACAATCGAACAGAATATATTAGAAGAATTATTATTTCTACATATCGTGTTAAACTGAAATATTTAGATTTGTACTTTAGTAGTGTCAATGCGTGTCTCTTCGTCATGGTTTTCCACAATTCCTTGGGTAAAGCTGATGATGAGCTGAATATTCGAAAGTATATTCAAGGTTCACAATCATCAATTCTTTTAAATTGTTTATTTCAGCTTTCTTCAACTCGTAATGGTCTCATTTTGAATCACGATTATATGTTAATGTACAATATCATGTATAATGTATTTTACAATAATGGAAATCGAAATGCTCATATAGAAGTCGAAATTACTTGGTTTTTTCATCTTTTCTAGTTAAATATCGCCAAGGTCATTGTTGCTTTTGATGACTGGTAGATACCACAACACCATTTAGGACAAAGGTTGTATGAAATTTTCGTACCAAATATGGCTAACACGATAATTTGATTTCCTTATTGTATCAGGTATTACCCACAAATTCAAGGTCCCTGCAAACACTTAATAAGTCTACGTGTAACAAAATGTATAATAACACGCATTTTATTTGAAATTAATTAAAGAAAATTAAGATAATTTTGAAAATATGTCATTGACATCAAGTGGACAAATATCATGTCAACAGTCATTTGAAAGGAACATTCTTCGAAGATTTTCTTCTCAATAGTATTGGTTTCAGAAAGAGTTGTCAGTGTTTCAGACAAACAATTATTTTCTCCAAGCATACACAAACTTTTCTATATTAAACCCTACATAAATATCCTTTTAAATAATCATAGAAGGTCTAAACTGTACAAATACCTCCACTTTTGAATAAAATTTAATTAAATCTAAAAAAACAATTAATTTTAAATATTAATTTTCAGCCAAAAAAAAAGGTGCCGACACAAAAATAACTTAACAAAGAGACGAAAACGGCCGAATAATTTAAAAACTACGCAAATAACACTTAAGATTCGAAAGAAAGAAATGCCATTCCAAACAGAGCCAAGTTTAAATTGGAAACGGAATTTAAGCAGACACTTTAAAAATGACCGTAAAAGAAACTCTTCTTTCGTTTTCGCTTTTATACACTCATGTTCTTTTACGGACCTTTTTTTAACTGCTTGTCTACAAACACCCTTTTTTTGAGTTATATAAAACAATTTCTTCACAAAAATATACAATTGCCTACCGAAATTGATTTAACTACATATGGGAATGTAGGGTGGACACGAATATATTATATATGTATATATATCTAGAGTTATTTCTATTGTGAATAAATTAAATGCAATGGTGGATCTCCAATTCTGCAGTTTAAATATATTGATAATCAATTATACATTATTATTGATATAAAATGATTGTTAATTCTGTCGTTGTTATCAATGTTTATTCTATGAGTGTATTAAATAATTAAACTAAACTTTAACGTTTTAGTGACTAATTGGCAATTATAGATCGCCTGTTTTGAAATTATGTCGTTATTTTAAGCTAATTTATTCGAAAATTTATAACACTGGCTCATATTTACGAATTAATGTTTGAAATCAGTCAAATCTAACTTAGGTTATGGGCAATTCGGGCGAAATTATATTTACAGCTGTTGAATTTGGAGCTAATTTTAATATGCAGGGCAATATTTATGAAATATTCTACTTATTTAATCTTATAATAAATATAAAACGGTTGAGATTCACATAGCAATTTAAAAGTAAAACCTAATTAGTTCTAAATTTTGGTTATGTGTCCGTATAATCAAGAAATAGATTTAGATATCTATGGTCAATAATTTTGTTATATATAAAAGTATTAATAATAATATTACTAATAGTATTTTGCATCTTTGAATTCTAATTTTAAACGAATGTGATCTTTTTCTTATAAATTGACCAAAAATCAATATGTTCATTAAGTATTACCTCAAGAGTACTTGGGAATTAATGGTATTTGATGATAGAGTCCAAGTTGCAGGAACACTTACGCCAGCAAATAATATTTACATCATTTGAAACATTTTAGTTGTTGATTTTCTTTATACGCTTTTCTATGTCTATATTAATATTATGGTTATTTTTTGTAGATTTAACTATGTATATCAACTCTGTCATGTCATGGAATAATGTGTTATTATTATAGCACATATGTTTGAAGAAACTGGCATTTTATTTTAATCTGAATTTCGTTCAGTACTACTTCATAATACTCAATTCCATCAATTTCTTGTAGTACTTATAAGATTAATTAATTTAAACTACATTTCAAAGGTTTTTCGTTTATTTTCAACTAGCGACCCGCCCCGGCTTCGCACGGGCATAAAATATATATGCCTATGTCACTGAATGAAAACATGATTAAAATCGATCCAGTATTTTTGGTTCATTCATTACTGCCCTTGGCCTGCACGCATTAAATTTGGAGTAAAACAATTCCTCTTCCCCTATACTTACTATGAAGATTTCCTGCTATCTTTGGAATATCTAAATTCATACAATTTTTATTACATTACACATTTTTAAACGCAAATTTTAAATTTGTAATATCTCCGAAAATATTTGTTTAATTTACATGCTGTAAGGAACCATATTGATCTATATTAATTGCACACTGTATTTAAGGTACTTAATTCGATAAGGATTAATGCCGTATTGCTTAAAATAGCTTCGTAAATAAGCCATTTTCTCACGTAAAAAGTAAACAATAAAAATGTTTAATGTTGGTTATCCCTAAAAGATAAACATATACCATCGCGGACTTTTTTGTAGACCTTTTTATGGTGTACAATACTGTAGTACATTAATTTGATCTAACTCGTAGGGTTAGGCAGCGTTTTTGCTAATTGCTAAATAAGCCTAAAAAAATAGGTTAATTTACGACATCACGTTAGAAACCTCTAACATTAGCAATGTTGCCTTAGTATATTACGCATGTATTATACATATGAACCTTCCTCTTGAATCACTCTATCTATTGAAACAAACCGCATCAAAATCCGTTGCGTAGTTTTAAAGATTTAAGCGCACATAGGGATATAGGGACAGAAAAGGCGACTTTGTTTTATACTATGTAGTGATAAACTAGGTTTAATCCCCAAAAATATTTTAAATCTCGAAAAATCCTCTTAAGGGTTAAGCTCTGAAAACCTGACAGAAAAATTCGATTTTTTTTTAAATTTTTAGACTAGAATACAAGATAATACATTAGAATATAGATTTGTTTCAATGTTTATATATATATATATATATATATATATATATATATATATATATATATATAAAATTGTGTGCGTGTGTGTGCGTGTGGATTAAAAGATTATTTAGGCGTTTTGAAATGTGAATTGCTTTAGAATTGCGGCTGGATAACTGTGACAAGCGAATAATGAAACGCGGCGATAAAGAATATAGAGAAGAGGAGCCCAAAAGCAACTTGAAAGTGACGTGAACGTATAAAGGGGAAAATGAATGAGAAAAGTGGGTCTGTCTTTTACGGCCACTTTTAAAGTGCTTCTTTATATTCAGCCGTCGTTAATTTAAACTATTTAGGCCGCCGTTATTTCTAGTCTTTTTTGTATCCCTCCGTCTCTGGGAGTACGATTTATAATAATCGCTAATTTTATAATTTTAAAATATGAGAAAAATTTAATATATATCACTACATAGTATAAAACAAAGTCGCCTTTTCTGTCCCTATATCCCTATGTGCGCTTAAATCTTTAAAACTACGCAACGGATTTTGATACGGTTTTTTTCAATAGATAGAGTGATTCAAGAGGAAGGTTCATATGTATAATACATGCGTAATATACTAAGGCAACATTGCTAATGTTAGAGGTTTCTAACGTGATGTCGTAAATTAACCTATTTTTTTAGGCTTATTTAGCAATTAGCAAAAACGCTGCCGAACCCTACGAGTTTGATCAAATTAATGTACTACAGTATTGTACACCATAAAAAGGTCTACAAAAAAGTCCGCGATGGTTTATGTTTATCTTTTAGGGATAACCCACATTAACCATTTTTATTGTTTACTTTATATGTGAGAAAATGGCTTATTTACGAAGCTATTTTAAGCAATACGGCATTAATCCTTATCGAATTAAGTACCTTAAATACAGTGTGCAATTAATATAGATCAATATGGCTCCTTACAGCATGTAAATTAAACAAATATTTTCGGAGATATTACAAATTTAAAATTTGCGTTTAAAAATGTGTAATGTAATAAAAATTGTATGAATTTAGATATTCCAAAGATAGAAGGAAATCTTCATAGTAAGTATAGGGGAAGAGGAATTGTTTTACTCCAAATTTAATGCGTGCAGGCCAAAGGCAGTAATGAATGAACCAAAAATACTGGATCGATTTTAATCATGTTTTCATTGAGTGACATAGGCATATATATTTTATGCCCGTGCAAAGTCGGAGCGGGCCGCTATGTTTTTATATACAACGTTCATATTTTTTCTGTAGTGTATTTAATTTAGTATCAGCATTGCACCCGTGCGAAGCCGGGGCGGGTCGCTAGTACTACATAAAATGGAAAACATAATTACATATTCATATTATATTTTTATATTGTATTTTTTTTCTGTATAATAAAATAATTTATTTTGGGCAAACCTATAGTAAAAAAATCTTTTTTGGTTGTGGAACATTACTTTTTGTAGAAGGTCGTCCCAAAAAAACACTAGGACTAAAAATGAAAAGCATTAATGGATAAATATGTATACAAAATACAAGAAAACCATCAAATGTTCATGAATCAAATATTTTGAAATGTCTGGAATCATTGTAGTAATTCCAGTTGAACGAAAGACAACAAATTGGCAGTTAAGATATGGTCAAGATATCATCTAATTCGATTTTACATGTTTAAAATGTTGGTTTAACATAAAATCATAATTTTTAAATTGTTTTGTTGCATAATAACACCATTCGCATATAGTGGTGTGGGTTTGTTATTTATATTACCAGTTCTCTTTTTCTCCGTGCAAAAATTCGTTCTACTTTATCTGAAGAATTTCTTAAGTTGCCCCTCTTCTACGTCCAATGTATCGACATATGTTTATAAATTTGACTTTTCTTTTTAACTTAACTTTTAATCCCGTCAATCTTGGTTAAACCATGCCTCGTCATCTGTTCTGCTGTTTGTATCTTCCGTTTATATTTCTTTAGTAATATCCACGTCCAGCAGTCAAATTTTAAGAATGTGGAAGTACAGCCACTTCTCTTCTCTTGATGTTTACATTTTATTAGTCAATTTGTTATTTATATTGAAGCACATTCATGGCTTTTCGAAGTCTGGCTTTCATTTCCATCTCCTATCTTCCATTTCTATATCTGAATATTTAAATTAATCGACTTCTGGCCCTTCCATCATCATGACTTTCGTTTTGTTTTTAATCGCTATCATACCATATACTCTTAGTATATTTTATCTGTTTAAGCTTTTCCGTAGTTATTATTATGTAATCTGCAAAGGTTTATTTGACATTTTAATGCAATTCTTAATACTAATGGTAAAAGGAAATATATCAAGAGAAAGAATTAACAGGCTAAAGTCGTCCGGTTTGCGGACGTATTCAAAATTCCTGAAAGCAATAGTGGTAAGAGGTTATAACTCTAACCTATAAACTATTGTGGCTGTATAATTAACAACAGTTTTTAGATGTGCTATAATGCTAAAATAAATTATAATTGATAACATTTTTGTCGAATTATTTTATTTAGATTAGAATTTTGTTGTATGTCAAAACCAAACTGAACTAAAACTCGGGGTTGATGCGGCAACATTGCATTGTGAAATGTAGATGACGTATATACAAAATAACTTCTAATGGACTACTACTTTAGCTAGAATAATATTCTAGATCTTCTGTGGACTATTACGCTTGAAAGGTGAAAGTATCATTTGATCGATTAAGTGCTACTGAAAGAAAGTGCCGCCTGTTACGCCTGCCTGTGTCCGTAACCTAATATTTTTTGCAATAACTATTGAATTATTGAAATGATGGCTTTCTGAGAATTCAATATTATGTAGTGAATTCCTTGAACATTTTTTCTACTCTAAATTTTATTCGAGCTAAAATAAAAATCAATCAAAGTTAAAACAATTCATAAAATATTATTTTAGAAAAATCTGTCTGAAATTTTTAAGTATTATAAAATGAATTTGCAATGAAGATATTATCATGCCTATATGTAATTTTTTATCATTCTGTTTTAATATATCAATTTTTCCAGATAATTTAATTTATTTATATTCTATTATTCGATAAATAAGTAACTATAAAATATATATGAATAATAATAATACATATAAAAAAGTAATGCACATTAATTTAATATAATTAATTGAAATATGCAACAAAAAGTTTTTTTCTCTACCCATTATTTTAAAATTGCAACTCTTAGAATCACCTTTCTTATTATCAACGTACGCATTATAAATATTTGTGAGCTTCTTCTGGGTTCGATCACAAGATTCCTCAAATATTTTCACAGCTTCAATCAAATTTTTCACTGTTAGATTTATTTTCTTTAGAATAGTACTATAAATGTTCTGTGGACCACTATCATTAAAACGTAAAAGTATGGCTTCATCGACTAACTGCTACTAAGGATAGGCAACCTATTAGAAAAAAACGAAATTACTTTTTTCACGAACTAATACTTTCTTGAAATGAATTATTGAAAAAAATCCATGTTAATAATGGCTGGCTTCCTGGGAATTCAATGGTATGTAGTGCTAGTGTTAAACGTTAATCAAGCTAAAACAAGAATCAACCAAAAATAGAACAACTCCTAAAATATAATTTTAGAAAGAACTATCCGCAATGATTAAATATTATAAAATTAATTTTTAATGAAGATATTATCATGCCTATATGTAATTTTTTATCATTCTCTTTTAATATATCTATTTTTTCCAGATAACTAATTTATTTATATTGTATTATTCGATAAATAAGTAACTATAAAATATTTATGAATAATAATAATACATATAAAAAGTAATGCATATTAACTCAATAAAATTAATTGAAATATATAACAAGCAGTTTATATTTTTCCTCTGCCCATTATTTCAATACTACAGCTGAAATTATTCAATAAACCCATATTTTAGACTAATATTCAATTCAAAATAAAATAAAATTCTTAATGTCTCCGACGAACGCTCAGTACCACCTGATTATTATATATGATGCATAAAAATACGAAAAAACGCACGGTGACGCCACTGCCTAATCACAAAATCAGATATATAAACACCAAGCAATATTCATGTCATAGTCAGTGTGTCTCCTTAAACATCAATATGCTTTTAATAACCATTATATTTTCAGTGTGTCTTGCGACACCATTTTACGTCTTCGCAGTTCCATACGAGTACTCGTATTACGTGTCCTTACCAGGACATTACCAAAGTTTGCAAGTACGGGATGGTTACGCCACCACAAACAACAACAACAACAATAACAACCCCAATTCAATCCAGAACCCCCAACCTGACGATGGTCCGATATTCAGACGAGGTAAAACTGTTGATGAAGACTCAGACACGCCGAACGACGACCGGTTGAATATCCCTGATGAAGAGCTCGACCCCCTATTCAACGTTGGTCCCAAATTCGGTACGAGAATCCAACCGCTGCAGCCAAGGAGACCAGAAGCCCGACGGGGATCCAACTCCACCAATGTCGACGGAGATGGTAATAAAAGGGATAGAGAAGAGATAACCACGGAGACACCGTGCGATTTTTGTGGGGTAGATCGTGTTAACCCCATGGATTCGATCGATGGTAAAGACACTGATCCAGAGTCTGAAACCGTGGAAGCTAAAAACATCGGAGGAAAAATAGATCCCAGTTTTGTGGTTCCGAATAGTGTGGCGACTCCTGCCAATACGGTGGTGCCGGGGTACCCGCTGAGAAGTCCGTTTGTAAGGTATTATGTCCTTTCGAGTTTGTAAACCAAAACAAAATAAATCATATATCATATTATCATTATTTATCATAACACATAGAGACACAACATAGATTAGTAAAATAAAGCTAAATTCTTGTAAATTTAACTCTAGTTCATGTATTCATTGAACAAAAAGTCTGACCTTTTTTGCTGTTTCTTTTTCTCTTGTAGTAACTACTATCAACAAGATAGTATCGAGCTACTTACTAAGAAAACCTTTTATCTCGTATTATGTTGCGTCTACTTTGTACATAGTATTACGTTATTATTTTCTGTGACATTTGTATTTGAAGTAAAAATATATAGGAAAATTTTTTATTATTTTTAATAATAGTGCTTTTTTATTTTTCTAGTCTTTCTATTTAAAAACTTATTTTTAATAAAATTGAACTTATTTGAATGACAGTATTTCATTTATAATTTACCTATTACCTGTATGTACTAACAATACAGTCAGAATAACGAGAATTTGTATTTTCTATACTAATTAAAAGTATCTGAAAATACAGTTGTTGTTTTAATAGAAATTCAACGGTAGTTTCTATGAATACTAGATATTGAATAAACCGAACAGTAATAGTAAGTAAAACATTTTATATAGATCAACATTTATTCATTTTGATATTAATATTTCTTAATTTTCTAAACTTTCTTTTTAAAAAATTGTTATAATTTAATTCTTCCTTTATATACTAACAGAACAATAAGAATTATGATTAAAAAATTCATAAAATTCAGTTATTGCTTAAATATATAGAGATCAATAGTTTCTATCATTATTATGAATTAATTAAACTAAGCACTAGTGCAGAAAATTTAGTTTATTTAAATAATATGGTGTACCAAATATTGCTGGAATTCATTTTATTTTGTATGAATTAAGCATTACTTTGAAATTAATAAAATAACAATGTTAATTAATAAATAGTGAGAACAAAAATATAATTTCCTTGATCAGAGTAAGGAATGAAATATGTAAAAATTAAAAGAGGTAAATATTATTTATTTTTTATCGAAAAAATAGTTATGGTTAGCTGTGGTGATTCTACACGAAGAAATTTAATAACTGCTGACTACTCTATTGAATTTGAACGTGGTAGTATAAACCCCAATTATATTTAGAGCTCCAATTGCCTAAAGTTCAGAGTTGCTTCAGTAAATCATTGAAATAAAATAATAAAAATAATTTGGTATTTCTGCTCAAATATTTATGTAAAAAAGCCAGAATAACTTAATTTAAGTGACGATGATCCTCTAGAAATTCTCCCGCTGCTTTTGCATACATATATATAAATATATATATATATATATATATATATATATATATATATATATATATATATGTATATATATATATATATATATATATATATATATATATATATTACAGGCGATCGCTAAATGAAGTGATATTCTACATGCCATATAGATATAATATAGACATAAGAAATACTTATTGCCTATAGGGTAGATATATACATATATATATATATATATATATATATATATATATATATATATATATATATATATAATAAAAAATTCAAAATCAATAGTGTTCTTAAGTTTGACTTTAATAATATCTTTTACAAAATTGGACAAGTTAAGAGTTTATTTTTATACAATTTTATACAAAGGAAATTTATATTTATAAATAACATTGTAAACTTTTAAACCTTACCAAGTTTAATTATAATTCTTTTAATGAGTCCTTACACGACATATCTATTCAGTACACATTTCCATTTACCGAATAAACAAAACAAAAACGCACCGAAATCTAAAAATAGCCAGAGGCATAATATTACATCACTGTATATATTTTAGTAGTCTGTTTACAGCATGAAATCAATGTCAATTGCAATGGTAGACGTACACATAAACCAATTTTTCATTTGTTTTCATATTTGACTGTTGTCAAATGCACCTTTGTGCGTGAAAAAGTTAAAAAAAAAAAGTTTGTTAGAAGCTTGATTGCTTTCATGACTACAAAAATTTGCAAAAAAAATATAACCAACATAAAAACAATATAATACAAAATTTCTCAAATATATTATACGTTTTTATATTGTTTTCATTGACAGTGTGGTTTTATATATTTTTCAATCAATAATTATACAATCAAATGTATATAAATTTTAGCCAAAGTTTATAATTTTTCTGCAATTCATATATCCCTATCCCATAGTTTAATTTATTTTACTTTGAAAATACCCCCTCCATATTAACTTTTAAATCTAAATTACAACGTATAAACGATTTTTCTTTTCTAGAAGTATTATTAGTTTTCACCATTTATATTTCAATAAATTTTTGTAAACAATATATTCAGTGTTCATAAATGTTCAAAGTTCATAAATGTAGTAATTTTGATTATTTTATTGATGTACATGTCACTATCATTCCTGATACTTATACACATATCTTGGCCACATATCTTAAAAATAAGTAATATTATTATTGTAAATCGAAATAGTTTAACAAAATAATCAATCTTTCACATATTCCTTCATATAACTTCTGTAATGGTTTTATAAACATGTTTTGGAGGTATCTGACATAATACTTATTTTTAAAGAAAGGTATTATTCATATATTTTCATATATTCATATATTCATTCATAATAGTTAAGTGAGTTTTGAATAAAGTGTAGATTTACAGCATTCAGATTATCCCCCATACATTAAATATGTATATTTTAAGATTATATGTAGTTTTTCAAGTTAATAAAATAACTTTAACTACAGTTAATTATAACAACGTCAAAATAATTAAAAGGCATTAATTTTAGCTATTGAAATCTGCTAAATATATTCGAATTACTTCCACGATAAGTACGTGCTTTTAATGAAGTATGATGGCATAGACAGAAGTTGGTCAGCGGCCAAGGATAACTACATATAAGGGATGTAATTGGTATTCCGGAAATTGTTAATCATCTTCACCGCACCATGGCTAATTCGATAATTCAAAACGTATACGGATTAAAATAGATACGTGTAGCCATTTTAGTAATAACATTACAAAGCACAACGTACATGACTTATAATCACCTCGTCATCGTACACTGGTAATTCCAAAACTACCCGACGCTACATGAATATATCTGTTTTTGAAAAAAGCTGAGACCTCAAATAAAATTGAATTGAAATTAATACAACATTCGGTAAACTTGTAAAGAAATTGATTGAAGAACCTTAACTTTTAAAGACATAGTCAGTCAGTGGTCTTTTTATATATTTCTTATAACAATTCTTAATACATTTTATAAAAAGACAAAAACATGCAAAACACAATAAATATTCTATTGGGTCTTTAACATACATCAAAGAGTGCCAAGTATAATAAATCAACGATTTGATGCTCAAATATAATTAGCTGACAATTAACGACAATTTGTTAATCATTTTCAAAAGAAACTTGAGCCTCAAACATTTTCCTCTCATATATAACATAATAAACATAACAAAGTACATCTTATGATCCAAAAGCTGTTAAATAATCAAAGGAGTTAAATTATGTTTCCTGATATAAATCAGCTGAGCTTATACAGAGTAAGTTGCCTGAAAATTTAGCGATAACAAATATGAGCGTTATTGTAGATACTATAAGCAAAGTTTACACGTTTTACAGAAGTTTTTTATACAAGTCTAGTTTTGGATGAACGTACATTCAAAACTGGGAATGGTACATGATTTTATATAACTCACATCTTAAACAAATAGTTAAAGCATCAACACAAAAGGGAAAGATATTTTCTTTCAATTATTTTTCCTTACGCACTTTTACAAAGAGCTCGGTAGTAAAAGAATAATCAGCACCAAGAGGTAACGTGTACTGTTAGTAACTATTTTTAGAAAGTAGTCAGTTATTACTATACCTATTGCACATATATAAAAAATGTATCAAATTAAAAATATTAAGTATGCTAAGAGATCAAGTAATATCTGCGTCCTTGTTTAAAGTTCAAAAGATCGCTAAATCCTAAAGTTCCAAAATCAGTTCCAGTACTTTGAGCAGACTTTCAGTATCTGGAAATTCAATTTTAGCTACGAAACTCCAGTAAGACTAAGAAATATCACCTGACCTTTCGAGATACTGTTTGATATTGGATAATAGAAAAACCTCTAGAAGAGCCATTTAATTTATGTTGTAAAATTGCTTAGCCCAAAAAGTTATGTCATAAAATTTGATATCTATCAACAGCACTTCTTCCACGAGTGCTGAGTTCAGGTCTTCAGTGTCCTCTTCTTTTCGTTATACAAGTACAACTACTTATAGATAGCATACATGCTTAACACAAATAGAGGGGTTAAGAAGGGGTTAAATAATAAAGAAAGAGGGAATAAATACAACATAATATGAAAATGATATGGAAAAATTTAATAGAAAAACCATTACAAGAAATATAAAGAATAATGAACTATTAACCAAGGACTATTAGAAAGGGCGATAAAACACAACATAGTTTTCACACATAAACTGTTTAATTTCTTCGGTAACCATTGATATTCTTAGATTTTTGTGGATGTCTTGATTTCTAATATACCTTAAAGCATTCGCAACACTGCGAGAAACGCTGTTTTGGTAAGTTTGAATCATACTGATATTGGATCTCTTTGTGTAGCTACATAATTGTACACCGTAGACCTACATTGGCTTCAAAATTTAAAGTTATATAATAACAATCTTTGTGGAGTGTTTATTCAAGTTATCGTCTAAGCAACCATCGCATTTTTTAAGCCGCATAAAAAGTTCTACTCATTTCTTCATTCATTCACTTGAGCTTGGCATACGAAATTATTTTAGAGCCATCTTATCACTAGTAGGTAATCTATATTGTTGTATGTAAAATCCATATATAGAGACTTCATAGCATTTAATTGCATTCAACTTTATAGTTGTTGGCAATATATATAAATGGACACAAACCTGGAAAACTAATATTAATGAACAAATTAACATTATTAACAATTTCACAACTAGTAATCACATTAAATAATAATATCATTCCCTATAACATGCTGTGTACATCCCAATGAATTCTGATGCAAAATTCGCTAGAAGGAACATGTAAAAAAGGAAAGACCTGGGGTTAAAATAAAGCATTATTATCAGTACATAATAAATTAATATGAGCAAGAAGTAAATGTTAAAACCTACATAGACATACGGAATTGAATTATTGAGATATTAGTCGAAAAGTATTAATACGTATAAATGCTATACAATTTTTCTAGAACAAAGTCCTGAAACGTAATATAGGTGCAGCCAGATACTACAGGGCTGATGACTTACACCGAGACCTTCAGATACCGACTGAGGAAATTAAGATAATTGAAGGAGACATGAAGGCACCACTCACATGTTAATTTCGTAGTAATACATGTCTTGGATAACACCAGAACAGGACACAAACTCAAAAGAATCGAACCATTTGATCCTGTGATAATAATATATATGTTAAAGCGTTTTTTTTACCATTTAATTTTTATTTGGACTGAAGTTATTGACAGCTTGGACTCTATTTACAATTGTTTCAATATTGTTACTTGTAGCGAATAAAGCAATATCATCATCAAATGTAGGCATTGTTACTCTTTCACATTTATGGATATCACTGATATATGTTAAAATAAATACAATATTGACCAAAGACAACGATAAGAAACTTTTGTACTTAATGTTATAACATATATATTTGAATCCCATAAAAATCTAATCAAAACAAAACAAAATAAACCTTTTAAAATAAAATTTAAACCTTGCGACTGCCGTTCAATTCCGCCTTATTTATCGTTTTACAAAGGGAAACCCATCCATTCAAGGGCCTAAGCCAATATCCCGAAAATCCCTCAGTGAAAAATCGGGAGGTCTCCCCAAGGAACCGTACAGTGACTTGACACTTTAGCAGGATTTTGCCTGAATCTAATATCGAGTCAGGTTTTGAAGTATGGACGAGATATATAAACTTTGTAGTCGATGTATTGAGTTGTCCATTGTGAAAAATCGTACGCGAATATTTCTCCGGTTTTTTGCCTTTGCGAACCTTTATTCCGTATCGTTTACAATATAATGGGACACCTTTGGAGTTGTTAAGAGTTCTACATACGTGGATGTGTCTGATATTGGTTTTTTTATTTATCAAATAACTGAGTACAATCATATATGCCATAGGTGTAGCAATGAAACAATGAAAATAGCTCTGACTCATCTCTTTTGTCAGTTTACATTGTGTATTAGACTCTTGCATGTAATCTGATCAGTTTTTAATTTTCTGTCATGTCTAGTGGGTACGCTGGGTACAGCGGAACTTTGCACAGGGTATCCTCACAGAGAAAACAGAGATCTAACTTTATAGGCCATTTCGGGGAAATGTTTCGCGACGTCCAATACCTAGATGTCACTACGATGAGCTTATTACTACTTTATTGGTTTAGAGTTCATAAATAAAGAGCACTGCTTGTAGCATTTTTCTTAAATTTGGTTAATTAAAAGTTAATTTAAATTAAATTTTAAAAAATAAAAAAAAATTTAATTAATTAAATTAAAATAAAAAGAATTAAATTTAAAGTTAATTTAAAAAAAAAAAAAAAAATATATATATATATATATATATATATATATATATATATATATATATATTTATAGTAGCATTAAGCTACTTAACTAAGACAATTTGAATTTTTGTTTGGTAAAGCATGACATGCCTCATAAAATTATATCGAAAAAGGATGTTAAGTTATAATTTTGGTTTATAATATGTTATGGCAAACTCTGTAGATCAAAGTGACATAAAGTTTATAGAATTAAGACAATATTTTGTGTTGTTATAGATTGTTTTATTATATTGTGTAGGTCCTTAATTAATCTGCTTTATGTTACTCCTAGATTCTGTAATAACAATAACTTTACACTTACTTTTTCTAAAATATAAATGTTCAACCCTCTCGTATTATAATCTTTAATTGTTTTTGAGATGAAATATTTCAGTTGTTAATAGTATCAATATGAGTTAATTATAACAGGGAAAATTGTATATTATTTATTGTTTACGCACGCCAAACTTCACCACTAAAAATTTAACTTTTAACATTCATTGTTTTTGTGTTTAAATTTAAAAAATCCGAAGCACTTATGGTGAAATTTCTCAACTATACATGTCAAGTTTAGTTTCAAATTTGTACTCAAAGAGTTAACAAAGTTGTAGATGAACTAGTATGTCATGAATCAATAATCTATTGAATGAGTAATTTAATGGATGAGTTTTACTGAGGTTGGAGCATCATTTAATCACACACATATTTAAATACACTCAATAAAACTACCTAAAACTATTCTTCTCAAATCATCTCATTTCTCTGCATGAAGCATTCCCCTTTTATTGAATTAACTTTTCACAAAAAATTTAGCATCGAAAGCACCTCATCAATAACAATAACAGCATTGCCATAACAGCATTGCAATAAAATAATTTTACTTTAAATAATGTAAGGATTCTATTTCTAACATTTTCCAATATGGAATATATTAGAAATATTTCTAATATATTTCGTATTGGATACATTCATACCTCTCGATGTCTTCCATTCATAGTTAGTTGCAGTCAATTTATTTCTGCTGTGTAATTTATACCGTAGTGACAATATCAACCACATAATTTGGTACAAAATTGCGAATATTTATTTCTACACATCATACATCTATTAAATAGAGTAGAAAACATTTAAAATAAAGGATGGTAATATTGTTATGACTTTATTCGTTATTAATTAATCCCGCCAGGGCAATCAGTCAACCAAGAATAATATTCGAATATTATACATCGTCTTTATACAACTTTAACTCATATTATTCCAAAATTAACTTGTGGCTACCGCCACGACCCTTTAGGCCACCACGAATTCACTACCAGCGAGTACAAAAGTTGGCAACGCCGATGGATTGGTACCATACAGTTCCAGACGATAAAAGACCATCAGGACGACGTCTCGTTCTCCTTTCTTTTCTCCGCCCCCTTGTAACAGTACCACTTCCACAGCGCTACCGTACTTCCTCTACCTAACCTAATATCCTGTCAATTCTCCCGTCGAACACATGTATCAATCATAAGTTAAAATAAACAACTTTGATTCAACCAGTGTTTTTAGTTCCCGTGCAAATTCCTTCCAAAAATAGTAGTGAGTGTTCTGACAAATAATCGCAGCGGCAGCCACACATTTCGACCGACCGACCGACCCAAGACGAACATTCCTACAAACTTATTCATAAACTTAAACTTAAAAATTACACTTAAAATATTCGATTTTAGGTCATCGTTTAGCGTCAATTGAGGAGCCTCAAAATTCCAAAACGCGAATTCAATAACCGTTAGGAACAATATAAAAAATGCTCGATATATTTTATTTCAAAAGTCTGACTATTTTATGATAGCATTTTATATTGTCCTCTTTTCATCGCATTCCTATAGTCATGATATCACGGGACTAAAAACAATTAAAACAAGACTAGATAAATATATTATACGAATATTTTAACTATATTGTTTAATTTGGTACAGAGTTTAATTACAACGTAATCGAGATTTCTCCTTCAGGCCCTCAGCTCAGGTCTCTCCTGTCAAACGTACGTAAAGCCACAATATTAACGAAGCATCAATCCAATATAAACTGATTGGCAGAAATAGATCTAGGCTAAATCGCAAAAGTAGCAAGATTATTTCAATTACTCCTCATTTGATTTATAGATAATATATATATATATATATATATATATATATATATATATATATATATATAGATAGATAGATAATTTATAGATATAGATAACAATAATAGTGCTCTAATTATGTTAAAAAATAAATTGATATCAACAATTATCATCATAACATCATAACATTATTCAAAGTATCAATCTTAGATTGTAAACTAGATCAATGTTTCATGTAATTGACGTATTTCCTCTCTCTATAAATATAAAAATGTTAATCAAGTTAAACTCAATAATATTAGGTCGCCTTGCAAAAGCTATATTACTTTTTATCATTGATATATATTTATTCAACTTCTCCATTAGTGTTTATCGATTACACTCACCTGCAATAATTTTGGATGGTTTTATGATTTCCATTAGTGTTTATGAAACTTTATCTTTGATGTTCATATTTTATCTCTAATATTAATTTCATTAAGACTCTCTTATTATTTCACTAATTCTGTGATTATTTTATTGAATTTTCGTTCAGTTAGTTTCAATTCAAAATGATCAATTGAATTTATGTAACACCAATTGTTATTTTAAATCATTGCCACCAATTTTAAGTATTATATAACTCCATGCTGACTAATATGAACTATTATAGCCAATATATGTTGAGTTTCCTCTGCAATTATATCAAGGAGGACTTACGATATTTCATCAAATATGTGTTCAATTTAATTTAATAGTTTTTCATGATTGCTGAATATATATATATATATATATATATATATATATATATATATATATATATATATATATATATATATATATATATATATATATATCCGTTTTACCATTCTTTGCTACAATATAGTAATATTCTCGGCACGATACTACAAATATTTGCAAGTTTAGAAAAAATCAACGGTAAAAATACAGGCAAATATATCAAACCAAGTGATAAATAATCAACACAGATGCTGTTTATTTATATATTTATATACTTATAACATAAGTATATTAATTATCTTGTATATGTTACAAGCTTAAAAACACTTGTACATAATTACACTGTATTCAACTAACCCAATCTTTCAAAAAGCAATCATCTAAATGGAATCCAAAAAATCAAACACTGTCCTTTCAATTTTTCCATTAGCTAATGCGATAATCTATACCCTTTTTACTTTTTTGAAAAACTGGAAATATTAGTAATTAGTTCGAAATTTTAGATGAAACACAACACGGTTAAAACACCTGCTGACATATGTGTAATAAATAATTTTCTTATATTACATAAAGTAATTCAATCACTAACTATATTTTTTCTCTTAGAAACTCTTATCTACCCAACCGAAACTATCCGAATTCATTACAATATGTAATTAAATGTCCCATTAAAAAGTATTATCAAAAATACATTTAAGTAATATCGAAAACATCAGTAGCTTAGGTCGTTATTCCCTCAACGATTAAAATAAATGTTGTTTCCAAGCATGTTTTGAATACGTTAAGTTGGCTTTAAAATATATGTCGTCCAAATAATCATAAACATAACCGTTCAAGTTAATGATATTTACCTTTATATCAGTATTATGTCGGTAGCATATATATGATAACATGGCACACATCAGCATTTACCTCTCTATATATAAAATGGGCTTTATGGTGCCAATAAATACAAATTTTACGTCTTTTACCGTGTAGTAATAACCCGACTTTGAATATCTCAACGTTCTCATTACAGGTACCTATATAAATTTAAAGAGTGTTTAATTAACAATTTTTAAGTTGAGATATTATCCAGACGCTATTTTAATGCCACAATATTTCATGCTGAACAATTACTGATAATGAAAAATTATTTTCTTTTGTAATGGTGTATTACAAAGTATCTGACACATTTTATTATTTATCTAAAATTTACTTTTAATATATTATCAGAAATAAAAGCGAATTTCTCATTTTAAACAAACTATTACCTATTAAAAAAAACTCTATTAAAATGAAATTCTCAAAGAAACAGGCAGTGCCAAATCACGAGTATATGGTAAATGTTTGACTAAACTCAACTTAAAATGAACTGAACGAAAAGTAGATCTGAAATATTTACATGACTTTTATTATTTACTAGTACATTCATAAATAATAAAGTACTAAATATATTGAAAATTGTGACGTGAGTATAAAAACGTACTGAAGAAGATGAAGAGATAAACATCTTGTGGATAAACATCATTAGAGTTTCATTTTAGTAAAACACTTAATAAATTAGAGATACCACACAAAGATTAAATAATTTAATATTTTATTTTATTTGGAAAAGCAGAAACATTTAAGATCTTGTTTTGGTGATATACAATTATTATTAACAACAATATTCAACAAAATCTTGTAAAAATAATTAAAAAATAATCATATAATACTTAACCTTACTGTCGCTTTTTATATTATTTATGAGTCATTTTATTCAAAGCTCAAACATAACAAGGTTACGTATGAAAAATAATGAACCATGAGAAAAATAAAATCGTTTTCTTTTTCCTTTTGTATCACATAACAATAACCCGAATACATATGTATTGTTGAAGTTGCCAATAATCGCTTTTATTCATTGTTTGGTAAGCATAGAAACAGTAAACAATTTGATGCTGGAAAAAAGGATCTAACGCGATTTGATGCTCTTTTTTTTTGTTTCTGATTTTATTTAATTTTGCTAAATTCGTGGTATTTTATACGATTGCTCAATCGACGTTATATCGGATATATGTCAGAGTTTAAAAAAAATGCTGAAGTTTTATTTATTTATTAAAATACGAGGGTCATGCTACAATTTCTACAATCACCATTTCCAATAAAATTGGATTAAATATTACCTTTTTTTTAAATATACTAATATATAAACATAAATCTTTTAGCTGGAGCAATAATTTTGTAGCCTCTCCGTATTGACTAGAAAACTGAATGTTGTCGATTGAATTCATGCCTATGAAATTTTATTAACAATTTAATAATAATCTTTGTACAGATAACAATTAGCATAATTTAAAAAAGGCGTGAGGTATCTGTATTCAAATACTTTAAAACTTTTAATATTTTTAAGCACCTAAAAGCTCGTGAAAATAGATAACATAAACTCATAAAATACTGCTTCATTATACATTTTAATTGGAGAGCCAACAGCCTAAACTGTATGGAAATACAAAAAACTAACAAGCCAAACTAAATGAGAATCAAGTTCACTAATAACTAAAAAATCAGCTAGATAGACGTTCCAAAAACAAACGGAACTATTTGCAACAACTTGCTCATTTAAATTCATACTAAAGCAAAAAACCTTACTATGTTATTCTAAAAGGTAAGAAGAATATGTATACGTATCTCGTTGAAAGCATTGTGCTTCAGCTTTACAAATGAAATAATAAGACCTAAATATATAAAGAATTGAAGTAAAATTTATCTCGTTAGGAAATAAACTATTTTTTGTAGAATCTAACGAATTATAAATCATTCGATTATTTACATTAGTAGTGTCGATAATATTTGGTAATGTTGGAAATATTTTCTGTCGAAAATAAATCAAACGTAACTCCTGCTTAACATGTTTCCATTAATACAAGGTATTAAGACTGATTTATGTTTCGATCAAATGGGCAGCGCATTCAAAACACTACTATAAATTATATACATCAGGTAATGTATCCTTTCAACTAGATAGAGGAAAATTACAGGAATATTCAGGATAATGCCAAATAGTATGTGAAAATATAAGAAATATATGTAATCTCGATCAATCAATATAAGCCTGAAATATAATAGTCACTTAAATTATTGTTTAACATATGTTCTACATATAATAATATCAACTTCATTCTCATATTCTTATTTAGTTTGAAGTTTTACTAGGAAATAATGAAAGGCGAATCACAAGCACACAAATTATGAAGAAATCTCAATTTTCAAAAATATTAAAATATTATTAAGCAATATATAATTACATATTAGTATAACATATCATATTACGCATTGCAACCAAATATAATACTAAATTTTAAGTAATTACTTTTATTCTCATTATACTTCTTAATTTGGAATTAGTTAAAACATAAAATTTTGACTAGGTAACAGCGAAAGTAAAACTATGGAATGTTTAACGAACCTAATATAGTACTGGGTAATCTAAAATTAACGGATATAACAGCTCTGGTGTTGTCTTTTCCCTGAATTCTCCTACCCATATACACCCACTTATGAGATGTTCTAGCATTCCCAAAATATGCTTTCAAACAATTGAAAATTTTCGATGGTTTAACGCCTTCAATGGTTAAAAACTTTATGAGGAAACTATATGCGACAGACTAAGATCCCTCGCGCTAAATCATGGGTATACTGCGGACAGAACAGAGCACAGCTACTACCCACACCGGTTCCCCCTCTTCATAAACCAAAAAATCAAACACTGTCCTTTCAATTTTTCAATTAGCTAATGCGATAATCTATACCGTTTTTACTTTTTTGAAAAACTGGAAATATTAGTAATTAGTTCGAAATTTTAGATGAAACACAACACGGTTAAAACACCTGCTGACATATGTGTAATAAATAATTTTCTTATATTACATAAAGTAATTCAATCACTAACTATATTTTTTTTTCTCTTAGAAACTCTTATCTACTCAACCGAAACTATCCGAATTCATTACAACATGTAATTAAATGTCCCATTAAAAAAGTATTATCAAAAATACATTTAAGTAATATCGAAAACATCAGTAGCTTAGGTCGTTATTCCCTCAACGATTAAAATAAATGTTGTTTCCAAGCATGTTTTGAATACGTTAAGTTGGCTTTAAAATATATGTCGTCCAAATAATCATAAACATAACCGTTCAAGTTAATGATATTTACCTTTATATCAGTATTATGTCGGTAGCATATATATGATAACATGGCACACATCAGCATTTACCTCTCTATATATAAAATGGGCTTTATGGTGCCAATAAATACAAATTTTACGTCTTTTACCGTGTAGTAATAACCCGACTTTGAATACCCCAACGTTCTCATTACAGGTACCTATATAAATTTAAAGAGTGTTTAATTAACAATTTTTAAGTTGAAATATTATCCAGGCGCTATTTAATGCCACAATATCTCATGCCGAACAATTACTGATAATGAAAAATTATTTTCTTTTGTAATGGTGTATTACAAAGTATCTGACACATTTTATTATTTATCTAAAATTTACTTTTAATATATTATCAGAAATAAAAGCGACTTTCTCATTTTGGACAAACTATTACCAATTAAAAAATATTGAAAGAGAACTCTATAAAATGAAATTCTCAAAGAAGCAGGCAGTGCCAAATCACGAATATATGATAAATGTTTGATTAAACTCAACTTAAAATGAACTTAAAACCTAAATTTAGTTAAATAATAATTATAATAAAGTAGATCTGAAATATTTATATGACTTTTATTATTTACTAGTAAATTCATAAATAATAAAGTACTAAATATATTGAAAATTGTGACGTGAGTATAAAAACGTACTGAAGAAGATGAAGAGATAAACATCTTGTGGATAAACATCATTAGAGCTTCATTTTAGTAAAACACTTAATAAATTAGAGATACCACACAAAGATTTAATAATATTTTATTTTATTTGCTTAATGATATATAATTATTATTAATAACAATATTCAACAAAAACTTATAAAAATAATTAAAAAATAATCAAATAATACTTAACCTTACTGTCGATTTTTATATTATTTATGAGTCATTTTATTCAAAGCTCAAACATAACAAGGTTACGTATGAAAAATAATGAACCATGAGAAAAATAAAATCGTTTTCTTTTTCCTTTTGTATCACATAACAATAACCCGAATACATATGTATTGTTGAAGTTGCCAATAATCGCTTTTATTCATTGTTTGGTAAGCATAGAAACAGTAAACAATTTAATGCTGGAAAAAAGGATCTAACGCGATTTGATGCTCTTTTTTCTTGTTTCTGATTTTATTTGATTTTGCTAAATTCGTGGTATTTTATACGATTGCTCAATCGACGTTATATCGGATATATGTCAGAGTTTTTAAAAAAAATGCTGAAGTTTTATTTATTTATTAAAATACGAGGGTCATGCTACAATTTCTACAATCACCATTTCCAATAAAATTGGATTAAATATTACATTTTTTTTAAATATACAAATATATAAACATAAATCTTTTAGCTGGAGCAATAATTTTGTAGCCTCTCCATATTGACTAGAAAACTGAATGTTATCGATTGAATTCATGTCTATGAAATTTTATTAACAATTTAATAATAATCTTTGTACAGATAACAATTACCATAATTTAAAAAAGGCGTGAGGTATCTGTATTCAAATACTTTAAAACTTTTAATATTTTTAAGCACCTAAAAGCTCGTGAAAATAGATAACATAAACTCATAAAATACTGCTTCATTATACATTTTAATTGGAGAGCCAACAGCCTAAACTGTATGGAAATACAAAAAACTAACAAGCCAAACTAAATGAGAATCAAGTTTACTAATAACTAAAAAATCAGCTAGATAGACGTTCCAAAAACAAACGGAACTATTTGCAATAACTTGCTCATTTAAATCCATACTACAGCAAAAAAACCTTACTATGTTATTCTAAAAGGTATGTATACGTATCTCGTTGAAAGCATTGTGCTTCAGCTTTACAAATGAAATAATAAGACATAAATATATAAAGAATTAAAGTAAAATTTATCTCGTTAGAAAATAAACTAATTTTTGTCGAGTTTAACAAATTATAAATCATTCGATTATTTACATTAGTAGTGTCGATAATATTTGGTAATGTTGGAAATATTTTCTGTCGAAAATAAATCAAACGTAACTCCTGCTTAACGTGTTTCCATTAATACAAGGTATTAAGACTGATTTATGTTTCGATCAAATGGGCAGCGCATTCAAAACACTACTATAAATTATATACATCAGGTAATGTATCCTTTCAACTAGATAGATGAAAATTAGAGGAATATTCAGGACAATGCCGAATAGTATGTGAAAATATAAGAAATATATGAAATTTAGATGAGTCAATATAAACCTAAAATATAATAGTTACTTAAATTATTGTTTTATCATATATTCTACATATAATAATATCAACTTCACTCTCATATTCTTATTTAGTTTGAAGTTTTACTAGGAAATAATGAAAGGCGAATCACAAGCACATAAATTATGGAGAAATCTCAATTTTCAAAAACATTAAAATATTATTAAGCAATATATAATTACATATTAATATAACATATCATATTACGCATTGCAACCAAGTAATTCCTCTACAAATATAATGCTAAATTTTAAGTAATTACTTTTATTCTCATTATACTTCTTAATTTGGAGTTAGTTAAAACATAAAATTTTGACTAGATAAGAGCGAAAGTAAAACTATGGAATGTTTAACGAACCTAATATAGTACTGGGTAATCTAAAATTAACGGATATAACAGCTCTGGTGTTGTCTTTTCCCTGAATTCTCCTACCCATATACACCCACTTATGAGATGTTCTAGCATTCCCAAAATATGCTTTCAAACAATTGAAAATTTTCGATGGTTTAACGCCTTCAACGGTTAAAAACTTTATGAGGAAACTATATGCGACAGACTAAGATCCCTCGCGCTAAATCATGGGTATACTGCGGACAGAACAGAGCACAGCTACTATCCACACCGGTTCGCCCTCCTCATTAACCAAAGAACACTCGAGCATCGAATCCTCTAGATCAGAATAACGGGATAAGCTAAATAGTAAAATAAAAGTTTATATTTGATTCCACCTCGTACTTATATGAGGAATACATTTCAACTTTTGAACCAATCTAAAATAGTACTCTATGGTTTATAATTACATATTAATATATATTACTTTATTAATTATATAATATCATTATATAATTAGAAGACAAACGAACAATTTTTGTACTTATAATAATATTAAAATATAAGTTTGGTTAATGATCCTTACTTAGTTTAGAATAAATTAGGAAAACATAGTTTTTAACTAGGAAATTAGGAGAATAAATATGAAAGGAGAAAATATATAAAATAATAATGAAAGCCGATTAACAGGCACCTAAATCATGAACAAATCTCAATTTTTAAATAAAACCTAGAGAATATATATGTAATTATTTTTATTACTGATATATATATATATATATATATATATATATATATATATATATATATATATATAATCCTGATATTTAGAGTGTATCAAAGTGTTTCAATATATCAAACAATAATAAATAAACTAGCCTCATCGCATTATTGCAAAAATATACAGAAAACTTAAATGCAAAACTCGTTCAAAATTAACTACCAGGCCCAATTAATTTTCCACCATCTTTGCTTCTAATTTACTTGAAACAGGAGATAAATAATTGAAATAAAATTTGAGGCAATATTAAATTATCTGAAAATCGATTCAAGGAAAATATCGCTTTTTTCCTGTGGCTGCTAAAACAGCTTAGCCAAGCACTCTGTCCCTTAATTCAGAATCCCCCCTTAATGAATTTTATCTCGGTAATATTGCATGACTCTTGCTTAATAATTTTAATGGTATTAGTATTCTCCAGACGAGAAATCACTTTTGCGAAGACCTACAATTTGTCCTCATCCGAACTCAATGAAATAAAAGGAATATGTCAGGCTTAAGTGGTCCGTATGTCCTTCAGTGATTGTATTTATATCCCGGGTGATTTATATTTGTTAAATAAATTGAATATCGGTTTCTTACCACCGCTTAAAAAGTGAATAAAATTTGAAAATGTTATTTCCATCGTTAACTTTTGGCGAAGGCGCGCGCGATGTCTTCTATTATTTCTACTAAAATATTTCATTATTTTCAGGAAAGCCCATTTAGCCTACATCTTATTTTTGGAAATCCTGTTTTATCGAACAGTTTAATTAAGTAAATGGTGGAAACATGTTTCCTAAAACATAAAAATTTTCGGAAGTAATGCATAACAAAAGAAAACAAAATCAATAACCAATAAGGAAGAAACAAAAAATTTTGTTGCCCATAAAGAAACCGCTGGGATCCATAAATATTGCTTGCTTCGGTTCATTTTCCTGTTCTTTTAACACATAAAATATTCCTAAATATATTAGGGCACGCATTGAACTTCTAGTTTATGTTGAAAATAAAACAAATACAACACAATAATAGTATTTATTGTGCGCCAATTAATAATATTTGCATTTATCTTTAATTATTCTAAATTTCTTTTTTCTAACAAATATCATATTAATATTTTATTATTTATAAAAGATAAAATGTTTATTATTTTATTTATAATTTACGCCTTTAAAGCTTAATTCTTGTAATAATTGCAACTAAAACAGAGTACCTGCAGTTAAAAAACCAATATAAGATACTAAACGACAAATAATAATCTTTAAAAACACTTCTGATATATAATAACGTACACATTCTTAATATTTTTATTAAATGAAACATTATACACTTCAAATAATGTAAACATAATTCAAAAAATCTTCTTAGACTACCTTCTATATACAACCAAATCATACTTCATAAAATTTCAATAGAACTCATTGCAAAACGGAAATTAAAATGTTAATTTGTGTAACCGGGCTTCTTTGACGCAGTGACCAAGGCGAGAGGAGGTCCCCCTACTGTTGCGAGAGTCACGGGTTCGAATCCTGCTGGGGCATACATGTACTTTATGTTTATTATTATAATTGAACTTGCCTTATAAGCAAGAGTGGAAATTCCTACAAGGAATAACTATCCCAACCACGCCAGTAACCAGGCTGGGTAACACTAAATGTAGGTCTAATCCAGATTAACCCTGGTTGGAATAAAAGGAAACTTTAAAATTAAAATTAAAAAAATTTACGTATAGGTTATTGATCTGTTATTTTAATATATATTATACCAGAACATATGTTGAGATATAAATACATTTTTACATATTTCATGTCATTCATGTTAAGGGCCCTTTAAAAATAGCTTGAAATCAATAACATGACTTATGGTTTTGCCTTTTATTTTCGTAACAAATCAACAGGAATATTTCACCCGAAAAAATTATCCCATTGAATTTTAAACATGTAAATAATTTGTTTCCGCATTTCTAATTTTCGGAACATTAATCAACCTAGTCTAATATTTTATACTGTACAAAATAATATACAAGAAAATATGTATTTATTCCAAAAACGTTTTACTATCTACCAGATAGCATTTAAATTGGTCAATCATTGAAAGGCGAATCATAGATTCTTGAATTATGCATGAATAAATTTCATTATTTTAAAATAAAATTTAAATGGGGTTAATTTTATATTCATTTTAAGTTATTACGCAATATACGTACCTAACCTACAATTATAGAATTTCTCTACTTATAACTCTAAATACTATAATAACTCTAAATACTTCTTAACATGGGCGCCAAACCTGGGCCTTTGGCTTAATTATAAAGAAACAGAATAGACAAACAAATTGTTTGGTAATAAAATACAAAAGAAAACGAAAATTGGACCTCGAAAAATATGCTTACAAAAAATCGGGAAGTCATATGTTTCACGCACGAACAATTTTATTCCAACATCCACAATGATAACGTTCCGCTGCCGAAATACAAACAGATAATGTTATATTACCTCTGGTTCCGTGTTTCCTTTAAAGGACTATATTTTATGTGTATTTTTTCCATCGTCGAAAGTTTCGATAAATCCCCAAAGGCTAAAGAAGAGCCGGGTGACAAATATTTTCAGGCAGAGTTATTCCAAAGTTAAAAATGGTTTTCGGATGTATATGGGTTAGATCCAGGCATTATTTATCATCCGTAAGAGAGCAGGCAAACTAGGGTTACAGCAGTTTCGGCTAGATATTTTTTATCATTTGGTTGTATTATGGGTCGTTCAACTTGCAGAACTTAAACGTTTTATTTTAGTTTATTTGTTAACTGTTTTGCTATTTGTTTGTTTGTGTACTAATATTAAAAAGTTGTAGTATGGTTAATTGTGAGACATTATTAGTAAATATAGACACTTTGTATTATATCACAAATATGTATCATTTTATTTATATATATTATACTATTAACACATAATTTATTATAAATATATTACATTACATATTAATATGTAATCCGAAATTATATTTTATCAATAATTAATCAAAAATTTGTATTACATATAATAAGAGGGGTAATTACAGTTACCAGTGATCACCCTGTAGTCGAAATTTGACTACAAATTAAAGAGTTAATCATTTTTCACTCGTAATAGAGTAAGAAGAATAACTAGGAAATGATATGTCTATATTACTAGAACTTGTTTTGACAATATTTTCAGTATAAGTTCAAAAATATATTTGATATTTATCATTAGTTATAGTAACAAATATGTATTAAAATGCATGCAATCTATCTCAAAAACTAATACTCACTAACCTTTAAAAAATGGAATTTAATTAAATATAATTGCCGATAGGCTTTAATAATCAACAAGGTATTATTAAGTATTAATTACTACATCACTGAGCATAACAACAAAAGTAGAATGAGTAAGTTTATTTAAATAAATTATTTCTCGATATAAACTTTAACTAAATTTCACTCCTACAGGTGCCCCATTTTACCTTAAAAAGGGAGGCAACATTTTTGCTAAGCCAATTGATAAACAGACTCACGTTATGCTTTCATAGTTTGGAGTTATAAAAGAGCGCATTTTTACTAGGTAGATTTGTTTTAGTGTGACAAAAATATCATAGATGCCTAAATTATGATAAATGTACCATTTTTAAACAAATGTAAGATAGTACTATGTATTCCGTAATTATATATTATATATTGTGTTATTAATATGTACTAAGTAATAGGTAATCTGAACATTTACAGATACTTACCTGTGCCATCGTTATCCTTATGTAGTGTAGAGTTAGTTAGCAAAAAAACGATTTTTAATGGGAAACAAAGAACGGTGGATCATAGATGCATAAATTATGAATAAAACTAAATTTCAAAACCGTAAGTTCATTATCATTCTTATTATTTAATTATTTTCAATTTATTATACTTTAAATGAATTATCTCACCAAACAAGTGTTGTTTCTTCCATATATTCGAAAAAAAGATCTGAAGAGAAATATTGCATCTAATTTTACTTTTATTTTAACTTATAATAAAATTATATTATATTTAATTATGAGGCATTATCAATAAGTCTATGTGATTGCTTTGTAATCTTTGAACGGAATAAGTGGTAGTAAGAAATCAGCAAACTAAACGTAGTTTCAAACAATCAAATATTCAACAAAATACGGTGTGAGTTAGAGATTTCTATTTAAGAATCTTTATTCATATTTTTAAGGATTTTCCACTATTACACAACACCTTCCCATTTTACAACATTATTTAATTGTATATTAATTTATGTAATGACAATTTATGTTCAACACTGAATTTAAATATATCGATTTGAATCTACAGATTCGAACATAGCTTTTAGTTAGTTTTTTTATCATCGAAGTTAAATTATACCAATAACAAACTATCAATATATCCTATCTGCACATCTCTTAAAACTAAAGAATTACAATAAAGCAATATTTCTGAACTAATTTATATTATATGAATTTAATTATTTATTTCAGTCCACTATTTATTCCAGTAAATAAAAAAGATGTTTCTAATAACATAAAGAGACAACTGATATAAATAATTTGAAAGTGAAATATGGAAGACAAAGGTCTATGAACAAATTGCCAATAAAAAAGTATATACATTAATGTCATTTGGCAATACTCTCTTGACATATTTAAAATTAAATAAAGTCAAATATTATCCAGAATAAATGTTGAAGTAATAACCACATTAAAAATAAATCAGCAATTAACAGAGAGAGTCCAAAAGTTTAATAAGCAATTCAAAAAGGCCTTAATTTTGCCAATAAAATACGTAGAATATCACATCATTTTAAAGAATGAAAATATTTTACTATTTGATTTAGTATTAGTAAACTCTATAAGTAGTTTGTATCAATAGATAAGATACATAGATTAAATATCAATGAAGAGATAAACATGAAAAATAAATCTCTCTGAGAACTGATTCCATTAATTATGTCTTGTTTCCTTCAAAATATATTCGAAAACCAAAATTCTCCCAAAAACCCAATTTAATATCTTAGGCAACACAACAGTGAATCCAAAGTCAATTCAAAATACTTAAAAATATAGAGATAGGAGGTCTTACTCCATCCACATCTAAATTTGAATAAAAAAAATTATGGAAAAATGTTTGCCCAAAACAATAAAAAAGACAATACTAATGATCGGTAATGGAAACGAAAAGAATTGAATATTATTATATAAATGAACAAACTGAATTTAAAACATATCTCGAAAATTATTAAAATGTTTTCTAAACTGAAAACGAACTAATAATCCACGTGAGAAATACTCTGTGTGAACAGGAACAAGAGAACATATTACATTGTCAAATCATACTTAAAAATCGATATCTGATATCCGTTCTGCATGTGCTCATGCGATAAGGAAATTGTCAAGATCTATAATGGAGGCGAGTGTTCGCCAAGTGATAATAACATTTTCTTACGTTCTCCAAGACGAATTGATTTGAAAACAAGGCGGATTTAATCTGAGAAGAGTTTTAAATTTGATTCGTAAAACCCCGACAGTTCACTACGCTATTTCTAAATTTGCGCTAAATTAATAATACTAAAAAGTATAATTTGATTCTTAAAAAAATCTACTATTTTGAAACAATTGAAAAAACTCCATGTGCAAAAATTATTTCGAAAATTCATTTATTCAGATATTTATTCAGATATTTACTACAGACAAGATGAAATCCAAGTCCTTAAAAACCAAAGCAGAAATAAGAAAAGGCAGAAATTTAAGCCCAACGCTGTTTCTAATATTAATTCATGAGCTAATAAGAAAATGTTAACATAAAAGGGTATAAAAATATGAAAAAAATATAAATATCGCTAGGAGATTTTGTAAATGATACAATAATAACAACTGACAGCACCTACAGAAAATCTTAAATAGGTAAAATATGATATTAAACGAATACGAAATGATTATAAATAAAAGCGAAACGAAAGTCATAGTGATTGGAATGCCAAAACTAATAAATATCAAAAACAAAATAACAGCTGAAATTAAATACCTTTTAATAGTCAGAGGTGTAACAAATATAGACAGAGTGGGAACAGAAAAATAAAAAATCAATATTTAATCAGTGGGAGAATATACTGGAATATATTTTATAATATACTGGAGTCCATGGAGCACGCAGGATAGGTGCAAAGGATACGGGAAACAAGAACTGGGAGAAGAAAAATCAGAAAGGACCTAGGCGAATCTGAGATGAATATATCCAAGAAATAATTCAGAAGAGATCTCAATCAGAATCTCAATGTGCTAATTATTCTAATGCCTTAAATATTTAATATTATTTGATTGAATATTAATACCAACACTGCCTTTCTTAAAATATATATCCTTCATTAACGCAAATCCTTGATTTATACACATAATATTCTTATAGCTAACTCTACAACAACATATTATACGACTGAATTCGCAATAATAATAGCATTCCAGGTACCCAAATAGCTCGTAAATTAACTTGACATTCAGTTCCAAGAGATCATCCGATTCCAAATTGTTGATCTCTGTCTGGTTATAGATAGTAACTAAAACAACCTAGTATATGTGGGATTAGACTTATTTTACCTACTTTAAATTTCTCAAAAAGATTAACACACATTTTAATTTTCAACCGTGTTTTATACCTATAACTTTATACTTATATTTTGAAAATATTTTAATGGTCAAATAAATTTTCCAAATAGATGGAAGACAAGCGGTGTTAAGTCTTACAAATGTGGATCGTATAGCGACCATTTCTCATTCCATTATGGGCTCATATGATATTTATAACTATAGCTCCATTTTATATAATCAAATACTTCATCATTTTCGTGTTACTTTATTCAAAAACACTTCTTTGAAAGAAAACAACGCTTAACTAAGCATTATACGGAAATAACTACTTCCAAAACTGTTGAAACTCACAAAGTCTTAAATCTCCTGATATCTTCCAACAGCACATTTATTTCAAGTACTCCCACTTACCGGTAAACTAATCGTAAAGGGTATATTTGGCACATATTTTAGCATCTTTGTGGATTAACTAAGGGCAAAATTATTACAAAAATATCACAACAGTTCTTTTAATTCCGCTATCACTTTCAAATTTTTCATACTTACTTCAGACACATTATCTATAACAGAAATATTAGAGTTTAAATAGCAACAATTATTTATATAATATATTCAAAATATTCTATAAAAAATTTACGGTATAATTTATATTAAATAATAAATTAAACAAGAAAGATACCCATTAATTTACGTCATAGAAGATTATCGATTTACGACTGATTAACAAAAATTTATGTACACCCAACAATTACGCAAGCTTAAAACTCGTTAAGTTTGAGCCTCTAGTGTCCCTAGTTTGTTAAGTTCCGCCATAATAAGCTGAACGGTAAAATGTAGGACTTTCCGAAAATATCTTGTCTAAACTACAAGGCAGATACTTACTTAACAAATTAATTTATGCTGTTTAGTTATTTCCCGACATTAATTAAACTCAAAAAAAACATAATTGGTATGTATTTCTCTGATATAATTAGAATTCCAGGTTGGTAATTATTTTGCGTTTTTTGTCATAGAATACCACTAGTCATAATTAAGCAATGTTATAATATGATACTAATAATAACATCAAAGCTACTACATAAATTATATTCGGTCAAAAAACAACGTTACGGATTAATATTCTTTATTAATTATCAAGTTTTGTGCTTCAAAGTACCCATTTAGCAACAGTACAGTTAAAAACCATTGTTTAGAGGTAGAAACTTACAATAATTATATAGAACTCAATTACTGCGGTTATTAGATGAAGACCCAACACAAACTCAAAAACAATTTCAAGAAAGATCTAAAAGATTGGCAGATGAGTGCTACATAAATTGAACGTTCACAATATCCTCAAAGGCATGATAAAATGATTTTATAGCATGATAATGCGCCGTCTCAGGCACAGCAACCAGTCAAAGAATTGTTGAAGTCACTTGGATGGGAAGTTTTACTGTTCCCGCAATACTCTCCAGACCTGTCTCCATCCGACCAGCACCTTTTCGCATCGATGGGGCACGCTTTTGTATAGCAGTATTTGGCCGACTTCGAAAAAGTTGAAAAATGGCTCGATGAAAGGTTTGTCTCAAACCCGAAACTGTTCTTTTGGAATGGCATCGATAAATAGCTGAGATGGGCAAAATACAAAGAATCATGTGGTCAATACTTTGATACTCATATACAATACTCACTCCTTAATAACAAGTACTAGTTGGAAGATACCAAGAAGATTAACATAATAGTTATTTTATTCATAACAAAATATTGAATGAAAAATTAATTTATACTGAATACATTTTTAAACAACCTGTATTGAGTCGAATTTTATATTATTTATTTCCATATTTGTAACATTTCAAGTCACTTATAAAATATCTAATTTACCTGAATTATTGAACAAGTATGCATTTAAAATTGAACAACGAACAACTAAAATATTTAATTCCAATGAAAATGATCTATAGAGTAAAATAGAGCCAATACTATAGTCAATTTATAGCCCATATTAAATATCACTTCCTTCTAACTAGTACATGCTCTATTGTCTCATCAACCAATGATACTCTATTTCAAGGATTAATTATCAAGGTATATCTGTTATTGTCACAGCAATATGCTGTGAATTTTACCAATACGACTGTCATCATCCGCTGTCGTTCTGTTCGAATTAATGCTCTATTCCAAAAATAAAAGAGCGGTAAATGTCAAACATAAATCAATAAAACATGGAGAAATACTAATTGTAAATATGTAATAACAAAACCAGTAATATATAATAGTATTGTTAAATAAATCCACATTAAATAACTCAATCAATATTGTAATATATTTATTATGTATATTTATAATATACAAATTATAATATATATATATATATATATATATATATATATATATATATATATATATATGCTATATATATACAACTATGCCAACATTTGGGCAATAGTTTTATAAGCTTCATTTGCTTTATAAGATGTTCTCTGGTCGTGAAAATAAATACAGTTCCCATGTCAGGTAAATATCGCTGCTTCCATATCAGAAGTTATTAATCTTTTAACCAAGAATTCGCTAAAAATAAATCAAAAGATAAACAATTACCTACCACCTCTCAAATTTCTTTGAATATCTTATAATATTCATATGTTTTTAACATATATGAACGACTAAGAGATGATGGCCTTTCCATGTATTTTTGAAAAGAAAGTTACTTTGAAACACATGGCAAAATCTTGTTCAACTAAATTTCCATTATGAAAATAGTAAAACACTAAATTAACAAAAGCAACACATATCAATAATCTTAGTAGCAGATTCAAATTGAATTTTGAGAGACTATTAGCTATATTTTCGAGATATTGCCCTGCCCATTCAGTTAGGCCCTACCCAAATGTTGCTATCTACAAGGGATGAAGAGATAGCAAACATCACTGTAAACAGATATTTAGACATTATAATTTACAAGAACTGGCAACCTTGCAAAATCTAACTTTACTGCGCATGCAGATATCTCAATAATATTGAATATTTTATACAATAAATTACCTATCTATAAAAAAGTTCTAAACACTATAAAATTTACTATACGTCCACAAATATATTAGGGATGAAATTATTAGATGAATTTAATCTGGGTAAGCTTCCTTTGATGCTTGTACAAAAGAAAAAAGAAAAAAATATGTAAATATTTCCTTTATGTCTTCGGACTAAACAATGAAATAACGTTATTTCAATTTTATTCCTCCTTTATTTTGTCTCGTCCCTATTTCCTTTCTCTCCGACAATAAAAAACGAGCGTTTTTAAGGATAAATGACCTGATCCGGACAAGTATACACAATTCATTTTTTCTGCAGTATTTTTTCATTTGCGTCGAATTGCATTCTTTACACAATTGGGCAGGCAATCTCATTCAAGTCGTTGTGTAAGTGAAGGCGAGCATCGGGAGAAGAAAAGAAATCAAAGAGGGTACATCCCCTGGAGAGATGGGGTCAAGAGACGTCCCTGAGGTATATCGCTGACATTACGAAAATTTGATATATTATTGCTGTGAGGGTCTTGAAGGTCTCGGATCACTTGACGTCACTCATTTGAATTCCTTGAAGCTTGAGCTGTACTTAAACATGAATACTTAAATAACCTAATTCTGAATATTTTGATGTATAATCTCAAATTAATTTAGTCTGGATCAGACCAAAGATTTCTGTGTAAATTATCTTCCCAATTTTTTTGTGAAGATCTCCATATCATGAAATATTACTTATATTCACAAATTCAATTTCATTTCTAGAAAAATATCATCCACTGTTTTCTGTCAGCCATATCCATCTATACCTGATCAGAGAATGATCAGATCAGATCAAGAGAATGCTTGCTGGGAAGAAATGTTCGTCGAATGAAAAGGTGATCGCCGAAACTGAGGCCTATTTTGAAGCAAAGGACAAAGCTTACCACAAAAATGGTATCGAAAAGTTGTCGAGGTTGTTGAGGGTCGCTATAATCAGTATATTACCCTTTAAGGGAATTATGTTGAATAAAAAAAAATAATTTTGCCGAAAAGTGTTTTACTATGGTAGGCCGGGGACTTTTCAATTGAACTGTTAATTTAACAGTTAACAATAATAAACTGGTGCAAAGAGTTTGTTTCTTGAACCTTCGGTTAATTACCCTATTGTAGGGTAGTTCTAATAGTGGTACTTCGAAGTTTCAATAATTACATGATCTCCTGATGTTTTTTTCACTCCATAATTGCACACTGTAGATCCACACAAGCTTAAAATTTTGCTTCTGAAGTAACAGCTTATTGTGGTGTGTTAATTCTAATTGTCGTACATGTAACTCCCATATATTCTTAAGCCTCATTATATCATGAAAAAAAAAAGAAATATTCTTCATACCATTCAGCATTCAACTGATTTTGTAAGTTTTTCGTATTGCTTGGTACTTTGTATTATTGATGAGAACAAATGATAATTCAAAAGATATAAAACATGGTGGGCGCTTTAGATTTATAATCTCGAAATCTACATATGTTCAAGTGACTACATCGTTACAAATTATTCTTATTGAGATCTTCTGTTTCAATGCAATTTTTGGACAAACTTAAGTTGTATCATTTCCGATCAACAAACACCCTTAAAAAACGTTAATGAGGCATTATAACTTTCATATATGGGCTTTAAAATACAAGGTTTGAAGCGCATTTTGTTCATAAGGCTACAGTTTGGTTCAGAATAATATGCTTGGTTCAATATTATTTACATCTGATGATGTTCTGACTGACAATGACTGAAATTTTCATAAAAGTCATAAGAAAACGAAAAAACGCCGGTGTTTTAATGATAAAGGAAGAGGTACTGAAAAAATAATGGCAAGGCTGAATGAACACATTATACAGTTCAATACCGTTTACAATTTTACATATGAACTTAGATAGAGTTTGGTTGCAATGCTACTTAATTAAAACATGGTGCCATTAACTCTAATATAATTATCAGATCATTTAAAAAAATCTCAAATCCAATTAGTTATATAATAAGTAGAAAGAAAAATACCAATAAGCATATTAGTAGTAAAAAATTAATTTGAAGGCACAATTAAAATTAAAATATGAATTTAAAAACTATTTAACATCATTTAACAGAATATGTTAATTTTCAATGAGTTAATGCCTTGATCACGAGTAAGCGTATATATTCGAAAGCAATTTATAAAGAATATATGGCAATTATACTGTTACTCTCAATTTTGTACATGTTTGGAGTATATAAAATACATGGAATCTACTGAATAAAGAATTTAAAGCTTCAAGTGAAAAATTCAGATATACAATATATATTTAGATCTCAAAATAGTGTAAAAAAGATCGCTCATAGCTCATCTGATGACTTAATACACCATGAAAAAATATTTCCGCTTCTAAAGAAGCTCTCTAGATTCTTTGAAATGTCTATATCTGCTCAATTCCTATTTTGTTTTTTAACACACTTTCCTGGCACTCTCATGATTATTTTTTCTTCTTATTTCATCACCATCCTATTATATTTCCAATAATTAGAATAATAAATTAGAATTAATTAGAACCAATATACTAGATGTTAAAGAACAAAGAATTTCAACAATAGACATACATTTTTAAAAATCCAAACTTTGGGCGATAATAAAACATTTAATGTAGACTTAAAATATCTTCATGATGACTTCTCAGCATCACGTTAGACAAAGAGCAAAACACATTAGAACCAAAATAAAACAACTATACTGGTTAGTCGGAAGATACTCTCAACTTGATTTTAAATCAAAGAGGTTAATCTATAATACAATTATAAACCCAATTTGGACCTATGGGGTGCAAATATGGGGTTCCACTAAAAATTCAAATCAGTTAGTCATACAGCGCTGTCAAAACAAGGTTCTTCGATTGATTACCAATGCCTATCGCTATGTAACTAATGAAGAACTGCACGATGAGCTGGAAATCAAATGGATTTGCGAAGTTGTGCAGGATATCGCCTTGAAACACGAAAGAAGATTACTAAATCATACTAACGTGGAAGCAATAGAACTGATGGACAGCGCGCAGGATGTCAGGAGATTGAAACGAACAAAACCATACGAACTTGTGTGAACATTTAGTGTGTATTATTAGTGTAAACTATAGCTATAAGTTAATAATTAATAAATAATTATAATTTTATAATTGAGGAATACATACTGATGTATTTTCTCGCACTCGTCTTGCTTGTTAATTAATCCGAGCACATAGAAAAAGTAGTAATAAATTAATTGTATATTAAGATTGTACTAAGCGTATCTAATAAAGATGTTATAAAAAAATGATGACTTCTCACAACATGTCCCAGCTATTTTACTCTCTGCTAATTATCAATGCTTCATTTCTATTTCTGATATTTCTTTTTCTATTTCTATTGTTATTTTCTGCTGTATCTATATTTATTGGTCTCTCCAATACATTACTGTATTTTCCGCAATTATGTGATTACGCAACACAAAACTATACACTATAACATTGTACAAAAAAAAAACAGTTTTCCATTTAGTATTATTATTGTTAATTATTCAGACATTCAATGTTTAATCCCAAAATAGAATTTTCGATAGTGAATGCTTACAATAATTCAAAAAACCATCAATATTATGTGATTATATTTTATATAGTACTAGTGCCAGGCAAGTAAAGAATAATTAGAACCAATATACTAGATGTTAAAGGACAAAGAATTTCAACTATAGACATACATTTTTAAAAATCCAAACTTTGGACGATAAATCTGAAACAGCAATACCAAACAATCGTCTCGTTCGTTGCACAAAAACCTTAATAAAACCGTATATAATTTATCTTAAATGAATCAAACGGGCATCGCCGAAACGATTTCGTGGCCGCCAACAAAAACGGTCATCAGCAGTTTATCAAGGTGTTTGGATAAAGAAAAGAAATAGGTACAAAACCGTCATTTACGCTCCGATATATCATCTAGGTCATGAGCGAGCTATACGCTCCCTATAATGCAATAAGAATTTATGAACTCGCTGGAAAATAATTTAAAAACTGACACGAAACGTTTTCGATTTATTACCGAGAAAATTATCTATTAGTTTTTGGGGAAATGATGGAATGGTAGGAGATGCTAAATGAACAACAGCAAATTATTTACTTCAGTCTTGCGACTTATACATTCTCAACAAACTGTCTATACATAATATTTCTAAGTGACAGGAAGAATAATGCAAACATAGCCCATTTATAATTAAGAATATATCTGGTACCCGATGTGATTTGAAGTGGATCTCTCTCTTCATAATCAATATGGTATTGTAACAAAATGATCAAAATACATGCCAACATTTAATGTGTACTTAAAATATCTTCATGATGACTTCTCACAACATATCCCAGCTATTTTACTCTCTGCTAATTATCAATGCTTCATTTTTATCTCTGCTATTTCTATTTCTGTTTCTATTGGCATTTTATGCTGCATCTATTTTTATTTGTCTCTCCAATACACTACTGTATTTTCCGCAATTACTGTTGAGCCTAATGTGATTTTTAATATTATCGTTTTGTCCACGCTTTGATACCATTCCCAAATCTCTTAAATATCTTAAACAACTTAATTTTATTCTAATTCTCCAAAACATTCACGAAGTTCGTACTTAGCCCCTGCCTGGAAAACAACAACCTGTTTTCAGTAAAATATTGTTTTTAAATTGATATTGATTAATTTTTACGTTGTAGACATTCAAACAGTGGTGATTTTTTTAATCTTAATAAAATCTCTGTAATTTATATAAATAAGAATATCACATTTCGTCCAGAATGCTCATTCATATTTATCAATCAGCTTCAAACACCCAACAATAATTTAACGGGCTATAACGAACAGATACTTCCCCTAAATAATATTTTTCTCTCGGTCCTGATACACAACTGTCAACCGGAATTAATATGTTCTTCTTTATAGACCACCGACATTCCCCAAATATCCATAAATCTGATGAACTATACCACTTACTCGGAAAAAAATGCAGACAGCGCCTGAAACAAAAGAAATATATATGTATGAAACAATAACACTTATGAGGGATATAATCGATATGTGGATAAAGAACAGTAATTAGTTCCCAACAGTGCCGCGAATTTAGCGTTATTTGAATGTTGTACGGTTTAAAAATGATCTGCACTAATGAATTAGATAATTCAAGTTCATTTTAATTATAATTACAACTAACAAACCAAACGTAGGAAAATAAGAAGAAATTAAGAGTAAGTATCATTGCCGCTTATTAAAATTGCATTTTTAATTTTCTTTACTTTATTCAGTTGATTTGAAGAAAATTGGCATGGAATGATATATAACATTCGAAATAGACAAATAACCAATGGCAACATAAAAGGTTGATATAGCTTCACATAAACCTAGCCCAATCACACAAACCACCTGCAAACCAGCATGAAGTTAATGAATCAATACTTAGAAAACGTTGATTCATATAGCTGATAGTAGGAACATATACATATGCATATATAGCGAGGTAAATGGTCACTACTAAACAATTTTCCATTCTCCATAGATTCGTATAGTATCTGTATTGGTTAGTCCATATAAACCATGAATGTCGCACTCAAATGAGAATAATAGAAATTAAATCTCTACATTTGGTAGAAAAAAAACAAGAATTTATAATACTTGCCTAAAGCATTATAGGAATTATGTTCTATACCATTTCAAGAACAACTGCCTTCTTTGCGTTGAAATATGCCAGAAAACTATAAAATGTTTGAGAGGCCATCTCAGGAACTATAGGGATCAATAAGAATCTTCTGATAACAATGATAAAACATATATATATATATATATATATATATATATATATATACAATGTACGCTTATACTCCTAAAAAGATATCTAGTTTGGAAAGAAACTTTTCACATACATATATCGGAAAATATGTGAACATGGATTTTCCATTAAGAAAGTTTGATAGTTAGGTTGTTTTCAATCAGTATGCTTATAAATATTTCAGATATTAACAGAATAAGTAATGGAGAACCTCTATAGAACCTCCAAGAAGTTTTATAGAAAAAAAGGACAAGAGATAGCAATACATAATATTTTTTGTATGAAATCAGTTTAGTAAATTCTAAACTAGACCGAAGTATCAAGAAACTTTCCCTGTGTTAGTAAACAAAATATGTTAAAAAGTTATTATTATTGCGGTCTTATAAAGAACATAAACATTTTCATTCCATAATTTATAATATGAGAGCAATTTAACTATTATTATTTATATTGCTATATAGATATATAAATATTCCGAATTCTCACTTCAGAATCCATAAAACATTTGCGCACCAATTAAGTGAAAATGTAATTAAAAAACATTCCTTTATAAATAAATGCATATCATTTTATAGCAAATTCTTTTTCCTGGACCCAGACATTTTATTCAGGCTTGACCTTCTTAAATATTAACACCATAAATAATTAATCATTTTATCCCGACCCCATTAAATAAAAGGTAAAGTTTCCCATGCCTGTCGTCCACAGGGTGGCTGTAAAAAGGGACCTAATATCTTTGTAAAAAACCACTCTCATGTTCACAATATATTTATTTAAACTGAATATATTTTCCGTAAACTGCTTAATATAAATACGAATATAATTTCGTGTTATTCAATAATCATTTGAGAATACAATTTTATATCAAATATAACGGGTCAATCGAATAGTCCCCGGTTTGACACCTAGATAGCACTACTAGAATTAAATTCATATGTTTTTTAGTTAGCCCTAACCCTCAAGAGATGCGTGTATGAATTTGAGAGATCTCGGATCATTAGTTTGTGAATTATAGCATTTTGAGTGAAGCAACTTTTGTTATTGTGAAAAAAAATTGATAAAAGGGAATTTCGCGTGTTGATAAAATATTGACTTTTGAAGGGCAAAAATACAGTTGAAGCAATAACTTGGCTTGATACCGAGTTTCCGGGCACTGCCCCAGGAAACGTTAGACGTGGGGAAATGAGCACCGAAGACGGTGAACGCAGTGGGCGCCCAAAAGAGGTTGTTACCGACGAAAACATTAAAAAAATCCACAAAATTATTTTGAATGAAAATAATTGAAATCGAATAAAATATCAAACACTCTAAAAATATCAACTGAACATGTACATCATATCATTCACGAATATTTGGGTTTGTAAAATTTTTAAAAAGAAATTTTCTTCGAATGAAATGAAATCACCGAAAAAATTTCGAAGCCAAGAACAAATCGTACTACAAAAATGGTATCGAAAAGTTGGTAGTAGTTGGTAGTTGAAAAGTAGTTGAAGTGTATCACCCTTGAAGGGAATTATGTTGAATAAAAAAAACTAATTTTGCTAAAAAATGTGTTTTACTATGATAGGCCGCGGACTTTTCAATTGACCTGTTATTCGTGACTATCCTAGGCAAGGGTGCAAAATCCGTCAAGAAAAATGATCCCAGTTATGCCAGTAACCAGGCTGGGTAAGACCGGATATCTTCTGGGATCATTTCTAAACTGGTCACTTGCCAGTCGGTAGGCTTAATGCCGAGGACCGTGGTTCGGATCCCACGTTAAACTGTTTTGATAACAGAATTTAAAATTTAAAAAAAGTCCTTAAATGCTAATTTATAGGCCTTTTTTCTCAATTTCTTTTACTTGCATTTATATAATATATATATTTATAAATAATAACATACAAGTTAATTTTGCTGCATCCAATAAATAGTTCTTGAAAGAATGATGTAATGATAAATAAATCTACTTTAATTCGATATAATTCTTTTTAAAGTCTTTCGCAAGAACTTTTGCGCTACTGTTGTGACATTTCAATTATTTACAGGTAAATTAAAAAAGTTGAAAGAGACGTTGATTGCGATTGCGGCGCGACTTAATAGCGAGTGCTCTGAAAGCGCCTTTTGTTTTTAAAACGGTAAGTTAGAAATATCAAATATAGTGGCAGGCTAGACGAAAGTTTTTAATTTGGTTTGCAAAGTTCGTCGATGTCCCACGATGCGCCAGATAACTTTCCAAAGAAGTATGAAAATGCTCATTATGTTCGGACGACTAAAAAAGTTTACTGGCGCGCTTTAGTTTTCCTTTTGTGCTTTTAAATCGAAAACGAGGATTGGAAAATGAAGAAATCCGGTTATGACTAAGAGAAAAAGATTTTGAAAGAAGGCGTATGGTCGTTGCAGATTATTACAATGTAATGAGACTTACTGGAGAGAATACAATAAAATATTTTGTACTTTTTGATCGAAGTAACTGTCTATGTTGTTGTTAACTTAATTAGCACAATTAAATTAATATAACAGGTCAATTGAAAAGTCCCCGGCCTACCATAGTAAAACACATTTTTTTAGCAATATTAGTTTTTTTTTATTCAACATAAATCCCTTCAAGGGTGATACACTGATTATAGCGACCCTCCAACTTTTCGATAGCATTTTTGTAGTACGATTTGTCCTTCAAAATAGACGTCAGTTTCCGCGATTACCTTTTCATTCGACGAAATTTTCTTCCCAGCGAGCGTTTGAGGTCTGAGAACAGGAAATAATCTCTGAGAGAATACGGTGGATGGGGAAGAAATTCGAAGCCCAATTCATGGATTTTTGCCATCGATTTCACTAACTTGTGATACTGTGCATTGTCTTGGTGAAACATTGTCTTCCTTTTTCTTCAAATGCGGCCGTTTTTCGGCGATCTCGTTCTTCAAACGGTCCAATAACAGTATGTAATAGTCGCTGTTGATGGTCCTTCCTTTTTCAAGGTAGCCAATGAAAATTATTTCATGCGCATCTCAAAATACAGACGCCATAACCTTGCCGTCCGACTGTTACGTTTTCCCACGCTTTGGAAGTTCATCTTGTGCAGTCTACTCGGACGACTGTCCGAAATGATGAACCCATGTTTCATCCATTGTCACATGTCGACGAAAAAACTCTTTTTTATTACAAAAACGGGTTTATTGCCCTTCTCCGAACCCTCAACTCCTCATTGTTTTTAGTCAAAAGTGAGCTAGCGCGGCACCCACTTTGCACAGAGCTTTCTCATACCTAAATATTCGTGAATGATATGATGTAAACGTTCTATTAATACCTTTAGAGTGTCTGCTGTTTCATACAATTTCAATCTACGGTCATTCGAAATCATTTTGTGAATTTTTTTAATGTTTTCATCGGTAGCAACCTCTTTTGGACGCCCACTGCGTTCACCGTCTTCGGTTCTCATTTCACCGCGTCAAAATTCGGCATCAAGCCAAGTTTTGCTTCAACTGTATTTTTTCCCTCACAAAGCAATATTTTATCAACACGCGAAATTCCTTTTTACCCATTTTTTTCACAATAACAAAAGTTACTTCACTCAAAATGCTATAATTCACAAACTAATGATCCGACAGCTGTCAAATTTGTACACGCATCTTTTGAGAATAGAGGCTAAGTAAAAACATATGGATTTAATTCTAGTAGCGCCATCTATGTGCCAATTCGGGGACATATCAATTAACCCGTTATTTGAAAAGCACTACATACAGCTAATTATTCACTATCTAGTGTTATCTTCATATTATTCTAAAAGCCGGAATCTAAATTATTTAGCATTTGATGTATTCCAAATAAGTTTATAACACATCATAGTATTCACACATAGCTTAACTATACCAATTTAAATGGTTTTTAACTCTCCACTGTTGTTAAGCAATTACAGTACTTCGTAGTTTATTTCATACAGTGTCCTTTGATGTTTTTCACAAACCGTTTCATTTCTTCACTGATCGTGGGTACCTTTAGGTCCTTCTAGATGTCCTCATTTCTAATATACCCTAAGACGTTAACAATGCCGCGAGGAACTCTGTTTTGTTAAGTTTACATGATATTGATATTAAATTTCTTCCTGCAACCCCATAGTTACATACCGTAGATCCATAATAGTTTGATAAACAACTGCCTCATTATTTTAAATATCATACAAATATCTGCTCGTGCCAATGTCTAAGTGTTTTGCTTTGCAACCATCAATTATCACTGACAAGTAATCTTTTTGTATCTGAAATCCACGTATGTAGAATTCGTATCATTTAATATTATTCGCCATTTCTAAGTACACTCAGTAATGTTATTGACAACTGTTCTTAATATATTTACAGTTATCTAAGGTGTTGTTACTTGTAGTGACTAAGGCAGCATCATCACCAAAGGTAGTCATTCTTACTACTCCACATGGGATATGACACTGCTATACTGTATAAGTAAATACTATCATAATAATATTTTAGATATTGTCATAACTAAATTGGCAATTGTATATTTAAAATTACGTTGAGAAATTTTGACCTAATTCAAAAAGAGAAACCCCTAAGGTCATTTAAATTTGAAAGGTCTCTTTGCAAAAATGCATTTAATAGTAATATTTTTACATATCAGAGTTACGATAATTATATTTGAGCGAGTAAAACAATCGAAAATGTTTTTCTTCAAAGTATTCAAATGTATTTTTAAGAAATAGTAAATAAATTAGAATATTATAGAATGGTTTTTCAAAATTATCCTCCCGAATCGAACAGAAACTTCTGGTACGCCCATCCTACCAGTCTCGTCATCTCTTGATCATCTTCTAAAGATCAGATTGAAATGCAAAAATAGATACATGAATCGATAACATCAAAGTCCACATAAAAGAAATGGGAAAAATTTTAAATAACATTTTAACAGAATTATAAGAAGGAAAAAAATTACATAATACTATTTATTAAAGCTTACTGAAGCATAACATTCCAAAACACCGAAGATTCCTAAAAAAATTAATCATTATTTACATTTCCAAGGTGTTTCTATTATACATTGTACTTAAATTTCCTTTATTACTGTAAGTATTTTTTTAAATGATTAATATAGTGAAATTAACGATATTTAACATTTTTTATCAAAGAAAATTTATAATTTGGTTAATTACTAAGCTGTCGCCTAATAAACAGTAAATTTAAATTGCAATATTCTTCATTATTTAGTTTCATATATTTCACATATATAAATCATGAATTATTGAAACCAAATTTCACTAATTTAAATGCAGTTACAGCTGCAATGCTGCATATTTACCGCATCGAATATATCGACTTCGAGGAAACCACTGCCAAGATAGATTTACCGAAGCATATTGGAGCAGTTACTTGTAAAATGAAAACAATAATACCCGTTTATTTATAACGTATGTATTACGTTCTCTATATCAAGCTTATTTAAAATTTCATAAAATTAATACTTATTTGATATATATTACAACCAACAACAACAAAAATAATTAAAGCAAGTTGTAGTGGCTCATATTTCCAATCAATAGTCGTAATTCCAATAAAAATGAAAGTCTTCAAATAAAATAAAACAAAGTAATATTTAAGCAGTTTCGAAACGTCATAGATATTTCTTTCCCCCATAACTCTTAGGTATTCACTTATTTCGCTTATAGCTTATCTACCGAAATTTAACGACGTTCTGTGTAGTTTTTTAAATTCTTTGAAACACTTTTTATATCCAAAATTATTAATTATTAATAATATATTGGGGTTTCTGTCGTTTCCTTGTTGTTTTCTTTCCTAAAATTATAATCCGTATGACTAAAAACAACTACTATTTAGATGGCATTCTTCAAAAGCTTTTAGAAATATATATACATATATATATATATATATATATATATATATATATATATATATATATATATATATATATATATATATATATATATATAGTTCTTAGTTTTTTTTTATTATCAGATTAATATTCTCTAAATTAATAGTTACAAGTTAAATATATATATTGGTAGAGTTCTATCATTAAGTCCGTCATTATATATGTTGATATAGTTTCCACCATTAATTAAAAAAAGTAATTTTAATCTAATAAATTTTCACAAATAGCAAATAAAATAAGTTTGCAAATTAATAAGGATGTGGCTTATAAATTAATATGTTCAATCAAAAGTAACTATTGCTTCAAACGCCATAGATTAAAGTTTCTGTTGACAACTAGATCTCTAACCTGACATATTTAGTCTATATATTTTACGCATTAATTTTTACTAAAGCCATCTACATGACGATGGAAACAAAGCTTTACAAATAATTTTATTAAATAAAACATTTACGTATAGACTGCCTTTAGAATACCTTTTTTATTTAAACATACATCATAGAGAAAAAAACCTAATACCAACACACTAGTTTGGGTTTATTAACAAACACTCAATAATTGACCAGGTCCACAGAATAACAGATGTTATTGAAAAAGCCTACGAAAGTAAAAAAGTATGCTCAGCTATATTTTTAGATGTAGCAGAAGCTTTCGATAAGATTTGGCATGAAGGCCTTATTCGTAAACTACAGAAAATGTTACCAAAACAACACACCGAACTATTAAAATCATACATTACAACCAGAATGTTTAGAGTCAAACAAGAAGAAGCTTACTCTACAATAAAAGAATCTAAAGCAGGTGTACCACAAGGAAATGTACTGGGACCAATGCTTTATCTATTCTACATTTTTGATATACCACAAACGGAAAATATTACGATGGGTACATTTGCTGATGATACTGCGATTATAGCTGCCGGAGACAATAGTGAAGAATTTTCGCGAAAATTACAACAGGCAAGTGACAATATAAATAATTGGACACAAGGTTCGAAAATAAGAATTTGTGAAAATAAATATATGCATGTGCAGTTCACCTATAAAGAGACCGTACAAGCACCCATAACATTAAATAATACTATCATTCCATATAGCAACAACGCCAAATATCTCGGAATGAATCTCGATGCAAAACTTCACTGGAAGGAACATATAAAGAAGAAACGAAAATAACTGGAATTTAAATATAGGAAAATGTACTGGCTAGTTGGAAGGAAATTACAATTATCAGTACATAATAAATTGTTATTATATAAGCAAATATTGAAACCTATTTGGACATACGGAGGATAAAGTCCTGAGAGGTATTATCGGTGCACCCAAATACTATAGGACTGGTTACCTACATCGAGACCTTCAGATACCCACAGTCAGTCAAGAAATCAAGAGAATTGCAAGGGGGCATGAGGGAAGACTCCATTCTCACACGAATATTGAAATATTACAACTATTGGATACCATCAGAACAGGACACAGACTCAAAAGAATCAAACCATCTGATCTTGTGTAGTGTTGTGTAGTGAACTGCATATATTAATAAATTCAGCAGTGATATGTATATACATTATTTCACCAGAGACTGAGATAGGTCCTCCTAGTTATATACCTAGATTTAAGTTATCATAAAGATAAATTATAGGTTAGAAAACTAGTAACAACATATTAATTAAATAATAATAAAATAATTAAACATACTAGGGTACGTTCATTTGCTAAAATATTGTTGAATTATATAAATTAATCAATAAACTTTTATCACCTCATTATATTTGCCTTCAATTTCGCTAAAACGTTTCAAATTCTACAGCAACCGAGCCAACGTTGCGTAAAATCAACCGTATTGTGGGGACGCTGTTAGGGTATGTTTGCGTAAGAGTGGAATGCAATTTTGTAAACCGAGCCGAGTATACGCGCTACGAAGAACAAAAAACCAGAAATATGAATCAAAATAATTTTAATTCGGCTATTTTTTAGTCGGAAAAGAATTTCGTAATTTACACGTATAGTTTTTAGTTTCTTTTTTAATTACCACAGTATGGTTTTCGAACTAGTTACAAGTCAAACTTGCATCTCTATAATTCAAATAAAAGTAAGAAACTCCATATTGCTTTCACTAACTCATTCAAGCTATGTTTTTAATTAATTACATTAGTATATTGGATATGCTTAGTACAATCCTAAATTACAAATTAATTTACTACTACTGTTCTGTTGTATAGCTTGTAAAATGATCATAATACATATTCACTCATTAGTTAAAATGATGTTCATAAAATTAAATCTCATATACATTCATTAAATACTATCCTGGGTTTTTTCCATAGTCTACTGGATGTATTCTCCAGCAGCGAAAAAATGTACTAAAGTTCGTAAAGTTTTATTCAATCACTGTCGCTTTCAGAAACACTAGTCAAGTTAATAACTAAATTATTTATTTCCCATCTACCCAAAACTTGCTCAAGTTTCTACCATTTCTCAATTTCTTCTTCAACATATCTGATCGAGCGCACACAAATCGAAGGTGTTATTTTCGACGACGCCTCTTTCGATAAATCTAGACAGTTCTGGCGGTGATACGAAGGAAGACGTAATACACTATGGCCATAACTTTCAATAATCTGATCTATCATACATCTTTTCTCAGGCTTATTTTTACAAAAGTAAATTATATAAAATGCAATTCAATATTTCATTTATGTTTACCGAGTAACAATTTGAAATAGTTTATTCTTTAATATGCTTTCCTCGAAACTTATTTTATGTACTTTAAACCATTCCTTAATCGCAGTCTTTATTGGTGCACTTGTTGGGATCTTCTCCACCAGTGTTCTATATATACGGTAGATATGGTGCATTGTATATAACAAAAACTGATGGTTCCTCCAAGTTCTACTGCAAAAACAAGTTATGGTTCATTTTTCCATGGTAGTCATCCTTCTACTTAGAGGAAAACGGTAATTCTGCACCTGGAATAAAACAGTTCCTATTTCCAGCATGAAGAACTATATGTCAGACAATTAATTATTAATAAATGTTATGACTAACGAAAGCTAATCGAGACTTATTTCAACGTTTAAATTTTTCCATCAACTTTTGTTGTCTACACAATATTCATTATCATCTTGCCATGAGCAACCCAATGTACCATTATGAAATATTCATGTCTCATCACTACATAGTATAAAACAAAGTCGCCTTTTCTGTCCCTATATCCCTATGTGCGCTTAAATCTTTAAAACTACGCAACGGATTTTGATGCGGCGTTTTTCAATAGATAGAGTGATTCAAGAGGAAGGTTTATATGTATAATACATGCATAATATACTAAGGCAACATTGCTAATTTTAGAGGTTTCTAACGTGATGTCGTAAATTAACCTATTTTTTAGGCTTATTTAGCAATTAGCAAAAACGCTGCCTAACCCTACGAGTTAGATCAAATTAATGTACTACAGTATTGTACACCATAAAAAGGTCTACAAAAAAGTCCGCGATGGTATATGTTTATCTTTTAGGGATAACCCACATTAACCATTTTTATTGTTTACTTTTTACGTGAGAAAATGGCTTATTTACGAAGCTATTTTAATCAATACGGCATTAATCCTTATCGAATTAAGTACCTTAAATACAGTGTGCAATTAATATAAATCAATATGGTTCCTTACAGCATGTAAATTAAACAAATATTTTCGAAGATATTACAAATTTAAAACTTGCATTTAAAAATGTGTAATGTATTAAAAATTGTATGAATTTAGATATTCCAAAGATAGCAGGAAATCTTCATAGTAAGTATAGAGGAAGAGGAACTTTCCAGGCTAACAATTTTCTCTGAAATAATTGTATTAAATTATGATTTGTAGTGTATTTAATTTAGTATCAGCATTGACAAAACTACTTACTGTTTTTATATTCTTTTAAAAGCAATCTCTGAAAGATCCATTTCGTATATTTGATCTCTGATATAGCTGTATCAAGTACATCAAGCTGATCTCTTTTTAAATAGAATAAAATGAGAAGGAAAATATTATCTAACTGTAAAACGAATTTACAACTTTCGACAGACACATATTCATCACGTGTGTCGCTAATATTTTGAATAGACTATACTTAATATTTCAAATGTCATTTTACACTATTTCAAATAAATTAGACAAAAATTTAAAAACTTAAACCAAGATTGCAAAAAAGCCGGATTTTAAAGAACTTAGTGGTAACCATTAACATTAGATCTCATCTATTTATGAGATTTTGATTATGTTTCCATAAAAGATGGAATATTATGTCTACTTGCGTTAAACTTTTTTAATATTGATGAATAGATCATGTTAAATTATTAGAATACATAGTATATATAAATCCCTAGTTATCTGAAACAACAGAACAACAGTTGTATATAATTTATGTAATTATGATGAATTCTGGCCTGTAGTTGTCTGATTCGTACAATTAACATCATTACATTTATACGAGACCCTCATTTATCACTGCTCGCTAAACTTGGACAGTTGGTAAACAAAGTTAAGAAACTAGTCTGGGTGTCTTTAAGCCATGCGCCAGCTGCTATGGGTTTTGTCTCGATTTCGCGAATATTACAATATCGAATGTTACCGTTTTGTTTGCGTTTGTATTATAAAGCAAAGAATAAGGAGTAGATTACCATTTCCAACATCACTGAAGGAATTCGCGGATATTTTGATAGAAGAATGATATAACATTTCATTGCAGAATTGCAGCTATTTTAAAAGTAAATGGTGGCTCAACGCCTTATTCATAAATAAAAATTTTGTATATGTCAGACATTCTACAACATGTTTTAATCATTTTTAAGCTTTGCTAATTATAAAGGATATAATGGTAAAAATGCTTAAAATACTATAACTACCCATACAGCTCATAAACCCATCTCTAAATTCAGGAAAGCCTACCTCACTCTTGCGATTTACCTTCCTCTAACTTAGTAGCCTCTTCTCAAACTTCAAAAAAACTATGTTTTAGTAAACGATTTTCATTAAGCCAAGAAATAATAGTCAATTTAAGGCGTTTCGATAAAAAAGGACTAGTGTAATGAAATTCATAAACTGAAAGACCCTTGAAATAAGTCTTTTAAAATTGAAGGAAATTACGACCCATTTTCATAAACTAATTGAATGAATGAATAATTTGAAATCAGTTCTTGATCGTATGTAGCAATACTGGCGAACCCAACAATACTAGCGACTCAGTACCACACTGGCTTTTTGATGGGTGGAATCATTCATTTCAATAATAAAACTAATACTATAATACAAAATAACCTCTAAAAACAATTTAAAAAAATAGGAAATTAAATTAAACAATCGAATTTTGTAAGACATCTTTTTTAGATTTTTTTTCTATTTTTGCTTGTGTAAATGCAAAAACGAATATAATTTTAAAATAATAATTATTTTCTGAAAGGTTCTACACCAGCACAAAAACGATTTTTAAATGTAAACATTGACAAACTTCAGGAAATCTCTAATGATTTTCTACATCAAGCTTCCGAATAGGAAATTTTATTATTTGCGATTCAGACCAACCAGATGATTATGGACTCAAACGTCGAAGACCATTACTTAACCAAGCTTTCGCTAAAATATACATCGATAATTAAATTTAGATACTTAATATATGTATATTCACAGATCATTTCCTTTAACAATATGACAATAAGTTAAATATTGGAATTAACAGTTGCTCAGCCCACATTATATCCTTCAAAAATAGTACAAATATAATGTTTTTTCAAAGGAAGTAAAGAGAAAGAATCCACCAAATCAAATTTAACTAAAATATTTAGATATTATATTAGCAAATAGTGATCTTTTTGAAACGATGAACTATTTACAACATTCTCTGGAAGACAATGCAATAATAAATATAATAACTAGCTGTTACTTGTTCTGGTGGACAAAAAAAGTTAAAAGGCCAGATAAATACCTGTTGTAAATACATAAAAAGAAAACGATGCTTCGTAATCAAGTTATAAGGTATAGTCTATTCAAAGTAATTTTGTATATACGTCATCTAAATTTGTGATATCAAAACGTCCTAATTCAATGTACAATTGTAATGTAAATAAAATAATGAACAAAAATATTATGAAATATAATTTATTTTAACATTATAGCACATCTACAGTTAATTATACAGCCACAATAGTTTATAGGTTAAAGTTATAACCACTTATCACTATAGCTTTCAAGAATTTCGTTTAGTGTTCGAACTAATCAGACACAATTGTATCTCTTTTTAACTAGAATAAAATAAGAAGGAAAATATTGTCTGATTCTAAAACTAATTTATAAAATGCGGCAGGCAATATATCATCTTGATGCATCTTGATGACGTATGTACAAAAGAACTTTGAATTGACTATATAATAATATGCAATAGATAAATGATATTTTAATTTATATTTTTTTACTTCAAAATATTTAAGGTTATAGCAAAGTTCAATTAGAAAATGAGTTATAAGTTGACAGATTAGACTTGGTTTTTTATGTATTCTGAAAATATTTTATACAAATATTAACTAGTATTTAAACAAAATATATTATTAAATTTTCTTTTATAACTCCCTGTTATGCTCTCATATATATCAAGTTTACTTCTAAAATATCATCAATGATTGACATGTGTAAAGGTCTCCCGCCTGTAGCCTTTGTTATTATATAAGAATGCGCGAACGTAAAATGTCTAATCATTTGTCTATTGAGACCTACTTGACCCTACTATGGGTCAGTACAATAAGGGTTAAAAGGCCAGGTAAGTACCTGTTATAAATACATAAAAAGAAAACGAGGCTTTGTAATCAAAGTTACAAGGTATAGTCTATTCAAAGTAATTTTGTATATACGTCATCTAAATTTGTGATATCAAAACGTCCTAATTCAATGTACAATTGTAATGTAAATAAAATAATGAACAAAAATATTATGAAATATAATTTATTTTAACAGTATAGCACATCTACAGTTAATTATACAGCCACAATAGTTTATAGGTTAAAGTTATAACCACTTATCACTATAGCTTTCAAGAATTTCGTTTAGTGTTCGAACTAATCAGACACAATTGTATCTCTTTTTAAATAGAATAAAATAAGAAGGAAAATATTGTCTGATTCTAAAACTAATTTATAAAATGCGGCAGGCAAAATATCATCTTGATGCATCTTGATGACGTATGTACAAAAGAACTTTGAATTGACTATGTAATATTATGCAATAGATAAATGATATTTTAATTTATATTTTTTTTACTTCAAAATATTTAAGGTTATAGCAAAGTTCAATTAGAAAATTAGTTATAAGTTGACTGATTAGACTTGGTTTTTTATGTATTCTTAAAATATTTTATACAAATATTAACTAGTATTTAAACAAAATATATTATTAAATTTTATTTTATAATTTCCCTGTTATGCTGTCATATATATCAAGTTCACTTCTAAAATATCATCAATGATTGACATGTCTAAAGGTCTTCCGCCTCTAACCTCTGCTATTATATAAGAATGCGCGAACGTAAAATGTCCAATCATTTGTCTATTAAGACCTACTTAAACCTACTATGGGTCAGTACAATAAGGGTTAAAAGGCCAACTTTATGTCCAACAGCTTATTGTTATCCTCTCAACTGATTTTCGTTAAGACTCACTAATAGGCAAATAAATCTTTATATAAAGGAAGATATGAAAGAGATGTACCTTTCAACAAAGCACCCTGGCAAATGATGTTCCCTACTAACGTTACAGATAATGGAATTTCGCCTGTTCTGGTAGACTTTCTATGTCATTTTGTTAATATAAATGCGTTACTGAGTAACAAGAACATTATCTCCCTTGATATTTTGACGTTATATTTTAAAATTATATAGGGGCGACTGCTATTACGAAAAGGAAAAACTAAATACATTTACCGCATTTCCGAGACTTATATTAAATTAACTTCTGTTGGCTAGACATTGCTCACAACGTAACAGAATACATTGAACCATTTTTATTCTGTATAATATGGCGCTTTCTTAATACATTACATTTAGAGTTTCACTGTCCGCTATCCATTGAAAATAATCTGATAAATGTCAACAAGAATAGTTTTCGACTAAGACAACTTAATTAAAGCCTCTACAAAGTAAAAAAATTAATTCAGTAGGAAAAAAGTTTTATTCCGATACCGGGAATCGAACCCGAGCCTCCTGGGTGAAAGCCAGGTATCCTAGCCACTAGACCATATCGGATGCTATATCATATTTTGTATAAAAGTATTTTAATCGAAGGTACTTAATAATTAAAGGTGATAGAAAATAATTTTTGAATATCAATATTAATTGATACATCTTCTAACAACTATATATAATTTTCAAAAATGAGTGAATGCAGATTTTATAATATATTAAATTTCCTAATATTCTATCTGACTTAAGAACATTTAGATAATAATAGAATTAAAATATAATAAACACAAGAAATTATATTATTTAATAAAAGACAAATTGTAACTAATTTTATGAAAAAAAAATAGAAAAAATTCTGACAGCGGTGGGATTCGAACCCACGCCCTTTCGGACTGGTGCCTAAAACCAGCGCCTTAGACCGCTCGGCCACGCTGCCTCGGTGCCCACTTTTAAAACGGATGCTATTTAAAAATCTGTATAAAAAAACGGTCTGAAGTTTGAAATTAATATTTTAATAAAAATTTAATTAATAATATAACTAACGTACTAACAATAAATTCGAATTACAATCAAAGATTCCTATCACGTCTTATCTAGAATACAAAGAAAACAGGAGATTTGCTTAACAGAACAATACCAATTTTGATTTTGTTTAACTTTACAGTTGTTTAAATCGTTGTTGTCGATGGAAATCGTAAAATCACAACTTTTATTGTGATCGAAATTCGCCAAAGTCAATAGATGAAAATATAAATAAAGGGAGAACGAGAAAAGAAACGGGACGGGACGGAAAAAGTGCATGGCCAATAAAATAACAATGTAGCCCGCCTGTAAAGAATGTGCAATAAAGCGCCCATCTTTCCTTTCCGCTTTCGGCCATTATTCGATTGATTTCTCGGAAAATTCTTTGAAACTTATTGAGAAATTCAGATGCCCCTCTAATATTCCTTTTTATTTGATATTCTGCGTGCTGTCTCGAACATTTCCAGTTTATAAATCGTTGAAATAAAAACCGCGATAATTTAGTTTTGAAAGTTATATAATGTACAACTTAATTTTAAAAAATTTGATCTCTTAAACTTTTTAGCGTCGTTACATATATAGTAGAATATATAATTAATAAAAAGATGTATAAATTAACCGACTTCGAAAAAGGATGTTCTATGTTCGGAAGTATATATTTTTTTCAATGTGTGTTCGCCGATTTCTCCATCAATTATGGGCCGATTTTCAAAATTATTTTTTCATTCGAAAGGGTGCACTTTCGGGGTGGTCCCATTAGAACCAAATCAGGATCTGTTTGGGGGAAGGGGGGAAATCGAGTGAAACACTCAAAATTTCGAAGGCGCGTACATATTTTCACATATTTTTTAAATAAAATAATCTGATATTTGTGTATAATGTTATTGCTGAACTGATGTGATAGAAAATCGGGAGTCGTTCAGTGCAAAAGCCATTCAGTTCGCTTTTTAAGCACTAACTATAACATATAAGACCTGGTAGAAATATTGTAGACAACTACATCAATGATATAATGGTTAAAGCATTTAGCTCCCAAACAGAAGTTACGGGTTCGATATCCGGCGGGGACTCTTAATAACTTTTTGTTATTGTTTAGTTAAAAGCTTTGTCAAATCATCTAAGCAGACCCCGCGGGCCCGAAGCGCTACTAATTTGCTCTAATTGTTTCTTTATTCCTACTTTACTTGGTCTGGCTATTGTAATATTAAATAAAATAACTGCGTAACTTATTGAATAAATATGTGACACAAAAAAGAGAAAAATAAAATATCTTTAACAAACAAATTGAACACACTTCAAAAAATGAATAAGGAGCTTACTAAAAATTAAAAAAATAATCAAACTTAGATATTTTAACACAAAAAAACGTTCTAATATAAAATATGTACATAATAATCGTTGTAATAACTAAATAAACATAAACAAAAACCTTGTTTAATCTATCTGCTGCACCTATTTCATATTTTACAATATATATATACAATTTAGTTTAATACCAACCTAAACCTATTTATCTAATTACAATATAATTTTAACTACTACTAACTGACCACTTGGATGTCGGTGCTGAACTGCGAACAACCCTTAAAAAACAGTTATAATTTTAAGATTTGAACCTTTACAGCAGATTGTTGAGCCTAGTCTACACTAAAAGCACTACCTGAAGTTCAAGACTAAAAATTAACATTTTTACTACAACTTTGTTTGGAACTTGTTGTTTATTTCGACTTAAAAAGTGTGTCTCACTAAAAGATAAAATAATCACAAGAAAGCTTATAGTGAATATAGTTGTTATCAATAGTGGAAATGAAGAAACACGTCAAAAATCAGTTTTTATATCAACAAACAATACTGCTGTATCAAAACGGATAGAGAAAGCTGATGCAAATTTGAATATTACCAAAATGTGTTTGTGATCAAAATACTTTGAAAGTGAACATGAAATTGTATTGTACAATATGCATGTTCTTCAAAACTGGTTTACGTTAACATGAAAAAATGTGTCTCAATGAAAAAAGAAATCAACTCTGAATCGTGAAGTTTTCCTTTTTATATAAGAATGAGATTGCCTTTATTTACGTGAGATTATTATCATCACAAGAAAGCATCGAACTTTCTTCCACTTTTGGCAATAAGCGTATAGCAATTATTAGCGACATAAGACGTTTAAAAGGGCCATGAAATTGCCCTGTAAAATATACGTTGCACCTAAAAATCACTTCCTGTCTCAGAAACTAATAAGAATAATAAACCTGGTGGTGGGACCAATTGCGGAAATTTTACTTTTCCACTAGTGATGCTAGATAATCAAGCAGATTTACTTCTATAGTTTATAAAAAGTTGCTGTGAACATACATCATAAATGAGTCTAATGTAACTATAGCATGCCGCAATTTCTATATTCGTTTTAGAATCAGACATTATTTTCCTTCTCATTTTATTCCAGTTAAAAAGACATACAATGCTGTCTGTCTGATACGTTCGAAAACGTAAACGATTAATTTGCTTAGGTTTGGCGTGCTGCAGCTGCAATGAATATTAGTATGGACATGGTCACTGAAATATCTCAAAAAAAAAAGAAAAACATAATCTTGTATTCACCGAAAAGAAACCGTCCTGATATCAAGTGAGTAACTAACCAAGTTGAGCTTGATGTTGACACTATCATAGATAAAATATATGAAACGTATAAAAAAGTTAGTAGTTTTTTCAATATAAACATAATGCATTACAATTATTTCGGAGGAAACTGTCTGAAGAGTATCGAAGAGGTCTAATGGAACTTCCAGACGTTGTTTTAAAAGAATACAATTTTTAAGAGCATATAATAAAATCGAAAAACTTATTAATTCAAATTGTGTATTTAGATGAGACATGAATATTTCAGAATGGGACTAATATACCCAAACGGCCACACATGGCAAGATGAAATAAAAATAGTGTTAAGACAATTAAAGTTAATGAAAAGTTAATGGTTGGAATAACAATTGATTAGGTTTTATTAGTCATAAAATTTACTAATAATTAATTGCAGATATATTGTGCTTCATGCTGGAAACAGGAAAGATTAATCATCTTTCGTTCGGATATCTTCCATCAGACACATTGAGGAAGAAATGGAGAAATGATGGAATCGTGAAACGTTCGAAAGATTGGAAATTCAAAGCTTAGTTATTCACTATCTGAATATGGGATTATGAGTGAATGCTTATTATTTCCAGGACAGGGCGATGAGAGTGGAAACAACTAAATGTGTGAATATAATTAATATACGATAACTGTAGGAAATAGTATTCTAAGAGTGTGAAAGAATAGTTAAATTTTTTATGTTCAGAGATATGTGTGTAATTATTCAGAATATATATAGTATTTCGTTAAAATGTGCAAGGAGGGAAAAAGTACCAACGGTTTTGCAGATATAGCAAATGCATTAGGGATAATTTAGTGATTAATTTTATCAAGAATGATGTTCACAGGTTGTAGTAAAAGAAATAAAAAATACAGTGATATCAAAATGACTTGACAAGGAAATACAACATCGAAGGAAACAAGAACTAAACCTAAAAAAAGGTAAATATGCTCTGTAATGAGAGTAAAATACATTACTTGGATAAACTATAAATTGTTGTTAATTCGGTAGATAAGGCTATTAGCACTATATAAAAAAAAACGGGTATAGAACTCATGGGTAGTGTTGAAAGAGTTCAATGTAAATATAATTAAACAAATGTAACTCATAATTTATTGTGGCTCTATAATCAATTGTAGTTTAAATTATTTGATAATATAGACATATTAGTTAAATAAACTATATATATTTAAACTAGAATTTTGTTGTATGTCAAAGCCAAACTGAACTAAACATCAGAGTTGATGCGGCAACATTGCAACGTTTTAACGTCTTAAGTTAGGATGACGTATGTTCACACCAACTCTGGATAGACTATACAATTTAATTAATTAGATAATGCTTACTTCTTCAGCTGTAGCAGTAGATTTTCGTTGAATACCACGTATTTTGATACATTTCATTTCTCGAATGCTACAAGCAGAAAATATGAAATAAAATGAGGATTATTCAAATACGCGACAAAGGTTTTCAAGAGCCAAAGAAATCACTGAAACTTTAAAAAGACATATTTTGCAGATATCTCAAACATAATGAAGAACAATAAGAAATTTCATAAAAGTTTAGTTTAAAATAGAGTTTATTAACCCATCGGAATAAATTTGTAACATTTTAGCGTAAAACGTATTTTCATTTCCTTCCATATATTACGCGCCACGTAAAATTCCCCCCAGTTGATGCCACTATCTATCGGAACATGTTCCAGACTGCAGACTTTTTAATAAACCCAATTTACAATTCAAAATCGCTCCAGAAACTTTATTCATTTCAAGTCTTTTCAAATATGACTGCGTCACCGACCAGGAGGAAAAAAACTGCAAAACTTGCGTAATTTCGAAAGTTGCACGGAAAAACTTATTTTCTTACAAATATGTCGGAGTAGATTGTCTAAATAGTTCAATTCCTGAGACGGGAGTTTACGAAACTTTAACGTCAAGTTTGCATTACTTTTATTAGGAAAATTAGGAAAGATCTTCGGTATCGCGACTAACAACATTATAACTAGTGTTGGGAACAATCGACTGAAATCGACTATCGACTGTTTAGAAATTAACTACTTTTTACTATCGACTGTTTCAGTCGCTATTTTTGGTTCAACTGTTTCAGTCGTTTACATTTTCGGTTCTACTAGTTCATTCGACTGATTTTTAACAATGTGGCTGTGTCGTCCTAGTCGCGATCTTGGAAGTAATGTGCCGAATTTATGCTTATATAGATTTATCTGGATGATATGTGTTTTTTGTAGCTTGCTTGTGAATAACTATATATTGTAAATTAATATAGCAGCATTTTGGAGCGCTAGTTTTCGAGGACAAAAAAATTCAATTGTAAATCATAAATAGTAAGATACTTTTGACTGGCATAATAGGTAATACTTTTTTTGATAAACTTTCACTATTTTTGTTCAAGCCTTTTGTTTGTCAAAACTTTTTTCCTAAAATCTTGAAAACTAAAATTAGGTTCCAAAGGTTTCAGAAATTGCATCGATTCCAAAAAATTTCAATTTCATTTCAATTCAGTTCAATTTCTTTTAAAAATATTAACGGTAAAGAGGTGAAAAAAAGATATCGAGTATTTGTAATAAATACATTTTCTGATAGGAAAATTCTACTTTAACATTCAACAATTATTTTGATGGCTATTAAGAAGAGCACCAGAGTTTTTATTTGTTGATGATTGGACTATCTTAACAGCATGTGTTCATGTTTAATTATACCCTTAATAAGAAGACTCTAACATTTCATCAAATCAAGGATTTTAACTAACAACTCAATGGGGAAAAAATTACAAAATTGTCTATTAGATGTCATCAATAAAAGATTGGCAATTTTAGAAAAGAACACAATATGCGGGAAATCCACATTTTCAGATCCTAGATTTAAAAAATCAGAATTTGGTATTGCAAATAATGCTGAGGCGATACAAAAAGTTATCACAAAAGAGGTATCTTCCATTCTAACTTCGAAAAATGCAAATATAGTTCCACAACTCGAAATTCAAGCCACAACTACTGATCAAGAATGTATTGACACCTGGACATATTTTGATAAAGAAAATGGCTAGAATAAAAGAAATAATTACTCCAAATACTGCAGCAACTTCGCAGATTAAGCAGTATTTGGAAATGCCATTTATTGGGCGTTTAGAAAACTCATTGGATTTTTGGCAAGCCCATAAAATGACACTACCTGAATTATATCAGTTGCACGTAAAATATTCTTCTATACCCGCAACATCTGTCCCCTCGGAACATCAATTTTTTTGACTATCGACTGTTTTGCGACGATCGACTGTTTCGACTGTTTTCAGTCGATAGTTCCCAACGCTAATTATAACATAGTTTTCTTAATTAATCTAGTGATATTTTAGTTTTTAACCGACTTCAAAAAAGGAAGAGTTTCTATTTTCAGCGGTATATTTTTTCTTAATGTATATTCGCTGATTATTATTTTTTTATTCGAAAGAAGCCCTTCCGAGCTGGTCCCATTGATATCAAGTCAGGATCCGATGATGTAAAGGGGGGAAATTAAGGAAAACCCTCAAATTTCAAAGACACGTACAATGTTTTCACATATTTTTTATCTAAAATAATCAGATATTTGTATCTAATGTTATTTCTGAGCTGATATGATGGAAAATCGGAAGTTGTTCAGTGCAAAAGTCATTGTTTGCTTTTTAAGCCCTAATCATATCATATGAGAAGCCGTAGAAACACCATAGGCAACTGCTTCTATGGTGTAACGGTGAGAGCGTTCAGCTCACACACAGAGATCGCAGGTTCAATTGTCGGCGAGGGCAACAATTTTTTGTTGTTGTTCCAGTTTGCTTAGAACATTTCTCAAATATCTTAAGCTAGGTAGTGGATCCTGTTGCCTAAAGCGTCCCTTATTTTGAATTATTGTTTCTTTATTCGTATTTTTCGTCATATGGCTGCACCTTTACTTGGCCTACCCATTATATTACTTAATAAAATAATGCAATTTATTGAGTAAATATATAACACCAAAAAGAGAAAAATAAAATATATTTAACAAAAAATTGAACCGACTTCGAAATATAAATAGGGAATTCACCAAAAGGTACAGAGCGTAAACAATAAAAAACATATCTATTTTATTGCGACTTCAAAGTAATCAGTTGGAAATAGTTAAAATAATATTGCAAATAGATAAATAGGTTTAGATAGGTATTAAGCTAAATTGTGTGTATATAGTAGAATATAAAATGCGTGTAGTAGATAGTTTAAATAAGGTTTTCGTTTACTTTTATTTAGTTCTTACAACGATTATAATATACATATTTTATTTCAAAACGTTTTTTTGTGTTAAAAATCTAATTTTTTACCTTTCAGTAAGTTCCTTATTTATCTTTTAAGTCGGTTCAATGTTTTGTTATAAATATTTTATAATGAAGACAATACGCCAAATCTTACAGCTAACAATCACGTCAATTTTGTTGACTAAAATATATTAATATTATTATGGTTCAACAGAGGACAGATAAGAAAAATTGTTCTTTTTTGACCATTAATAGTAATTGATATGACTCTGGAGACATGCTATATCATTGGACTAGGAGTACTTCTAAAGGTTATTAAGATTTTTCTCTAAACTTTAATGTTATTAACTTCTGATTCATTTCAAGTTTCATTAGTTTTCATTGTATTTCTTAAAAAAGTACAAACCGAATATTGCAGATAATAAATATGTTAATTTGCGAATCATGAGTTAAAATGAATATTACAAAAAACATTAACAGCTATAAAATAGTTTCCTAGAATATTCTTTTAATCATTCTGGTGTGATTACTGATTTTGTAATATATACTTTAGGTGATAAATATGGGTAAGAATTAAGGACTATATGAATACATAAATGCAGTAATGAAATTGCATATTTGCAGGTGTTAAAATAAACTACATAATTTGCATAGATGGAAGAAAAATAGAATAAAAAAAAAAGATTATTTTCAGTGATTTGTATAGTTGATTTAATTCCGTAGATCTAGATTATTTTTGCTTACATAACTAATTTGAGTCAATTTACTGTATTATATAAGAATATTCATGAATAATCTTTAATCCCTGTTTCTAAATCAATTATTATGGATTAGACCTGAATGAGTTTCAGAAATAAAAACAAACACAACGAACTACTACTACATACTACTGCAGCAATAAAAAATGATTACCTTGGTGTTATTAACTTTAAGTTATTCATAATATTGGATAAGAATTTCTAGTTAATAGAGCAGAGATACCTTTCCACATCCTCTTTAAGTGTGTAATATCTTCTTAAGCCTTGTGGTATTGCAATATCAGTTCAACTAGTACGAGTTTCTTTCAATACTTTCTTCCAACGCATCATTTTCCTGAGACTTTTTTGCATTCTCCTTTGTGTTTTTCATTAAAATAATTAAATATTAAATCATGATATTAAATTTAACAATTACACGCTTATATTTCAATTCTTGAGCTCGTAAGTCAAATCTTCTAAGAAGAAAACAATTATTTTTACGACGTTTTTTACATCATACTTTCAAATCATCAAAAATATTTAATATATTTTATTTTATTTATTTATTTATTTAAACCCTTCATCCACTTGGGCTATTTAGGGTGAGTTTCAATATATTATAAGAACATTAACATCTTAAAATACTACACAGTAGATTATAAACAGTAGAATATATACAATAAAAATTTTCAATTACACAATAAAATATGTATGTTACAATTGCTGAAGTAGGGCTATGGTCTTTAGACAGTCAATCAGCAAATTCAGTTGCTCAGGTTGGACCAATTGTTCCAGTATTGTAGGCATCTCAAGTTGTCTCCTCAAATCATCATATTTTTGGCAGTCCAGTAGGATGCGTCTGACGCTAAGTTGAATCTGGCACAAATCACATAAGGGCGGGCTCTGTCCCTTCAACAAATATTCATATGTCAGTTTACAGTGCCCCATTCGCAGTCGTGCAAGGATGCTTGATTTGCATCTACTCATGTTATTATGGTCTATAGATTGATAAAAGATCATCTTGACTTCCCATAATTTATTATATTTTTATGAGAAGGTCCCATTCTAATTAGGTCAATTGCCTATTTAGGCCCTTCGTATAGACTTTGGCATCTTTTTTGCTAAACAGTTCCTTTAGCTCGATCGACTCCTCTTCCCTGCTTGCCAGATGGTCGGCTCTTTCATTTCCAGATATTCCTTTATGGGAGGGGACCCAGAGGTATGTTATTCTTACACCCTTAAATTGTAACTTTGTCTGTATCTCTCTGATGTATCTGACCAGAGGATGGAGTGTCCTTGCCGATCTGAAACTCTCTAGGGAACTCATGGAATCCGATACTACTAGTATGGATTCGCTAATCTGTGATTCTTCCAAGGCAGATAAGGCTATATATATAGCCAGCAGCTCCGAGGTGAAAATGCTAGTCAATGATGGAAGCCAAAAGTGTCTCTCGAGTAAACTAGACGTATAAGCAGCACCCACAAAGTGTTCACGTTTTGAACCATCCGTGTAAAAAATAATATCATCCGTCTAAAATTTAATCAGTACTTATTATATTTAATACTAAAACATTAATGTCCTATGAGGAAATAACTACATCACAGCATGAGCAACCTTTTGCTTTAAATCGAGCTACGATGGGGAGAGGCAATCGATCATCTGCACGTCTAGGGTGTATTAGAGGATAATAATTCAAATTCAGCTTGTACTAAAGTAAAATATTTATTTTCGCTAATCTATTTCGAACTTTTATGATATTGGGTCTATGAAAAATTATTTACTGCTAAAAAAACCCTATTTAGATGGATAATCCATTTTATAGACAGCATATTCTATTTTGATTGATAGGTTTTTGTCATATTTTTAGGGTAAAAGCCAATATTCCATTTCCATAAAACTACTTTTAATCTAATATAAGACAGAGAAATATTAACCACTTAGATTGCAGTTTTATTTTCTTAAAATTTTTAAAATTAATTTCAGTATAACTGAGATAAATTATATTCTGGCGGCGCTAAATCTAATTTGTACATTATTGACGTTATTAAAGGTAATTCGTATTATGTTAAGAATTATGGGAAAGTGAAACTAACGTGATGATGTAATCTGAGTACTGTTTTAAATGTAAACAAATATGCTTAAAGATCAGTTTATGATTAATAAGATCATAAAACTATCCATATTCCAGATAAACCATCTATTGAAAAATGAATGTCTTTCAGATTTTCTGGTCGAAATTTTGTAATTGATCAAACAAGAACAATGTGCTGTTAACTATTTGTCACATATCAAAATTCACAAACCATCTTTATACAACATTTAATAATGGCCATGAAGATGTAAACGATGACGATCATGTCGACTGATGGTGATTTAAAACACCTAAAGAGCACAGTAGAAGTGTGCATATCGTTAAACTTCTTCCAACATTTTTAAAATTATTTTTTATCTATTATATATAAATATACATATTATTATAAATTAATTATTATCTATTTATTAAATATGTATATATATATATATATATATATATATATATATATATATATATATATAAAATAGTAAAAACAACAATTATAGAGTAATATATAGACTGTTAACTTAATACAAATAATTTCAGAAGGAAATTCGTATGAAGCAAAAATTGGTCTCAGAGTCAGCACTGGTTGGATCACGCAAAAAATTTCGATTTAGCCTATTTAAGTAAAACCTTTATATCACTACATAGTATAAAACGAAGTCGCATTTTCTGTCCCTATATCCCTATGTGCGCTTAAATCTTTAAAACTACGCAACGGATTTTGATGCGGTTTTTTTCAATAGATAGAGTGATTCAAGAGGAAGGTTTATATGTATAATACATGCATAATATACTAAGGCAACATTGCTAATTTTAGAGGTTTCTAACGTAATGTCGTAAATTAACCTATTTTTTTAGGCTTATTTAGCAATTAGCAAAAACGCTGCCTAACCCTACGAGTTAGATCAAATTAATGTACTACAGTATTGTACACCATAAAAAAAGTCCGCGATGGTATATGTTTATCTTTTAGGAATAACCCCCATTAACCATTTTTATTGTTTACTTTTTACGTGAGAAAATGGCTTATTTACGAAGCTATTTTAAGCAATACGGCATTAATCCTTATCGAATTAAGTACCTTAAATACAGTGTGCAATTAATATAGATCAATATGGTTCCTTACAGCATGTAAATTAAACAAATATTTTCGGAGATATTACAAATTTAAAATTTGCGTTTAAAAATGTGTAATGTAATAAAAATTGTATGAATTTAGATATTCCAAAGATAGCAGGAAATCTTCATAGTAAGTATAGGGGAAGAGGAATTGTTTTACTCCAAATTTAATGCGTGCAGGCCAAGGGCAGTAATGAATGAACCAAAAATACTGGATCGATTTTAATCATGTTTTCATTGAGTGACATAGGCATATATATTTTATGCCCGTGCAAAGTCGGATCGGGCCGCTATGTTTTTATATACAACGTTCATATTTTTTCTGTAGTGTATTTAATTTAGTATCAGCATTGCACCCGTGCGAAGCCGGGGCGGGTCGCTAGTATACTCTAATTTCTTGGCAGTGATCATTTCATTATTTATACAAGAACATCGATTCAACAACGTAAAATGTAAGTAAAATTGCTGGTATATATATCAAGAATAATACAACTATGTGCTAACTGCAATTTGTGTTCATATTTCAATTGCAATGGAGTAAACATTTACCAATAATAAAATTGAAATATGTAGTGACTGTTTAAGATAAAGCATACTTTATTAATGTATTTGGCATTTGTTGTTATTTTTATTACTAATAATGCCAAGAGAATGCAACCTAACTATAGTTGTCAAAGACAATCAATTGTGCTTCAAGCTACCTCACATGCCAACCGCATTCATAATAATTGTATTGATATATCTTAATTACGTTTGATACTATTCAAATATCACCTATTAACAAAAAAAATATGTTCTCCTTAGAATAAATATTAGGGAGATAATAGAAATCAATCTTGTATTATAATAGTATAACAGTACAAACAGTTATATAAGAATAGTAATTTCCATAGTGATATTCAGCACAGGCTTATTTTAAAAATAGCTGATTTTTAAACTCAACTACTGTCTTTATTCTAAAAAAATTAACTTCATACAAGCAGACTCATTTTACGGGTCAAGATAACTCTAGCTTTTTGGTCTGCAGAACAATATTAATTAAATAAATAAATCTGCCGCTTTTTGTCCCATAAAGTAAATTGGTTTAACTAACGTTCTTTCTTACATCAACGTCCTTCATTAACACCAACGAAAACAAAATAGAGGCTGAGAACTAACAAATATAGACACATTCCTTTAACAAAGGGTCCTTTGTTACACAATTTTCCAAAAAAAAGTAAATATTATCTTATCAGCGGGGCGTCCAGTGGCTTAATTAGAGATTTATTGTTTGCAATCGCAATTACACCCTTGAAGAAAACACGACGAAAAAGAAAAGATAAGCCGAAGTATTTACAAGCGTGCAGTGGGGAAATGAGATAGGGCCAGTGCCGTAACACGGGGTGGGCTTACTACCCTCTTGGGTCGGCAAGTTTTGTGTAAAGATTAAATAAAATAAATTGAAGATGGATTATGAAGACGTGTATCATATAATCTTAAATTATGTAAGCTATCAAAATATATTATATTTATATCTACAACGTTGCCACATCAAATGTAAGTTTTGGTTTATTTTGACTGTGGTGATAAAATACTAATGCAAAGAAAACAATGAAATAAAAATAATGTTAATCAAATATAATTTATTTTAGCATAGTACCTCTAATGCATGACTTAAACTACGTAGTAATATCTTCTGGAGGCCGAATCTACCTAATTAACAACTGTGTAGCCAAATAGTGTATTTTACTTTAATTAGAGCGCATATTTATGTTTGGTTATTGTTTCCTTCTTTCCTGTGTCTCCTTGTTAAACCATGTTCATATCTCTGATTTTCTCCTGAGTTTCTTTTATTACTGCCAGTGTATATATTCCTTTATAAATTAACTAGCGACCCGCCCCGGCTTCGCACGGGTTCAATGCTGATACTAAATTATATACACTACAGAAAAAATATGAACGTTGTATATAAAAACATAGCGGCCCGCTCCGACTTTGCACGGGCATAAAATATATATGCCTATGTCACTCAATGAAAACATGATTAAAATCGATCCAGTATTTTTGGTTCATTCATTACTGCCCTTGGCCTGCACGCATTAAATTTGGAGTAAAACAATTCCTCTTCCCCTATACTTACTATGAAGATTTCCTGCTATCTTTGGAATATCTAAATTCATACAATTTTTATTACATTACACATTTTTAAACGCAAATTTTAAATATGTAATATCTCCGAAAATATTTGTTTAATTTACATGCTGTAAGGAACCATATTGATCTATATTAATTGCACACTGTATTTAAGGTACTTAATTCGATAAGGATTAATGCCGTATTGCTTAAAATAGCTTCGTAAATAAGCCATTTTCTCACGTAAAAAGTAAACAATAAAAATGGTTAATGTGGGTTATCCCTAAAAGATAAACATATACCATCGCGGACTTTTTTGTAGACCTTTTTATGGTGTACAATACTGTAGTACATTAATTTGATCTAACTCGTAGGGTTAGACAGCGATTTTGCTAATTGCTAAATAAGCCTAAAAAAATAGGTTAATTTACGACATCACGTTAGAAACCTCTAAAATTAGCAATGTTGCCTTAGTATATTATGCATGTATTATACACATAAACCTTTCTCTTGAATCACTCTATCTATTGAAAAAAACCGCATCAAAATCCGTTGCGTAGTTTTAAAGATTTAAGCGCACATAGGGATATAGGGACAGAAAAGGCGACTTTGTTTTATACTATGTAGTGATTTATATCTACAACATTGCCACATCAAATGTAAGTTTTGGTTTATTTTGACTGTGGCGATAAAATACTAATGTAAACAAAACAATGAAATAAAAATAATGTTAATCAAATATAATTTATTTTAGCATAGTACCTCTAATGCATGACTTAAACTACGGTTAATTAAACAGCTACATTAGTTTGTAGGTTGTGTTGTTTTATTATATTTACATTGAATTATTTTTCCACATCTCATATGAGGTAGAGTTCTAAGCACTTTTTAACGTAGTAATATCTCCTGGGGGCCGAATCTACCTAATCAACAACTGTGTAGCCAAGTAGTGTATTTTACTTTCATTAGAGCTCATATTTACGTATAGTTCTTGTTTCCTTCATTCTTGTGTCTCCTTGTTAAACCATGTTCATATCTCTGATTTTCTCCTGAGTTTCTTCTATTACTGCCGGTGTATATTTTCCTTTATAAATTCATAATTCTCCTCTCACACGCAAATATAGATGCACATTAATATTTCACACTCTAAAATATGATTTTCTACAGTGAAGCTGTTTTAATTATATACTCATCATTAGTTCTTTCTGCTCCTATCAGTCTATGTGGTTTATTATCAGCATTTGACTACAAACCTTCAACTAAAAGGTTTCATTCAGTTTCTTTCACTATTAGAATCACTGATCAAGTTAATTATCATTTCTTCCACTATCTGCCTATTCGAAATATATAGACATATATAGACAGAAAATAAACTGTCTGTCTGATGAAATTTATCCAAACCGAAGATGTTATTCCTTTAACAGTGTATCTTTTTTCAGGTTAATTTTTTCCAAAAAAAAAGTAAATTACATAAGACACAAACAGTTAATATATGCTTAACGATTGAAATACTAAATTAGCTCCAGTAATAAAGCCATACTTGTTTCCACCATGAACAACATGTCTTTTAAAATTCCATTAGACCTCTAGGTTGATTATATTTACACCACACAAATCCAATGTTTCCTAAGTTTTCTATGGTTACTTCTGAAATTCTGAAAAAAAAATAGTTTTCTCCGAAATAATAGTGTTCAATAATATTTATATGAAAAAAAAACACTCAGTCTTTTTATAAATTTAACAAATTTAACCTCGAATATAGCTAATACCGAGGTGATCTTGATTCATCACCTGCTTTGTTCTATACTGCTCTTTGTATTCAGTTACTCTCAATGTTTATATTAATATTAAGAACAGCTGCAATAGGCTATAAAATATTTCTTAGGTAACTCAAAAAACTTTAAATAATCTCAAGTGAATATTGTTCCCTCACCTTCGCAAATCAAATTGCTGGCTATAAAATTCTGTAAATCTTTTAATTACCAATAAACAATTGATAATGCACATATTATTCACAACAATAATCAAACCTATAAAAACAAAATAAACCACATTTCACGCTGATAAATCTATGTTGTTTATGCTAATATGATTTATAAGATTCTCGAATGTAATATATTTTCTGTAAGTAATTACCATTATCAAGACATTAAACAATAATCAATATATGTCAGCCAGTTCATACATTCATTCATAGAGGGAATTATTCTGGCGTTGATGGATATAAGTACGAACTGATAACAACATCATTACAATAAACAGCTTTGCTTTCACGTTTCATTGATAAATTATCTGTTTATTGCCCCTTTCTATCCTAATTATACTGCAAAAGGTTGTTTGTGAAAATAAAAGTTGTTTATGTAAACAACTTTTAATAATTTTCAAAGACTTTTATAAGGTTTTCGTGTATGTTAGGTAAAACAGAGATTAAACAATGCTGGAAATATAATTTATATCCATCAAGCAAAAAATGTTTAAATATGCTTTACACTTGGTATACTATATTGTTTGTATATATATTTGTTATAAAAATACCTGGCTGTCGAATAAATGAATGAATCAATCAATAGAATCAATAAGCATTTATTCAAAACATCTTTGTGGTGATGTTACCATTGATCTACCATCTAGTTGAAACCATTTTGAATGCATGTTGCTTTCTAAGTTACAAATCTACGCCAAAATCTACTAAAATTTTCTATATTTTTCAATATATTAATAAGAAGTATATGTTAATAAGTGTTACTCAGACAGATCACGGATCAAATGAAGGAACAACTAGTAATCAGAAGAAGCAAGGACTAGAGAATATTTCCAAGTATGTTTTCACCATTTTTTCAACAGTCGGGCGATATCATGCTCGATAATAATATTGCCATATTTTAGCTTGTATTCCATTTTTGTCACAATATTGGCTCCAAGACATCAATTGTAATCGATAGCGATTCCCACTGATGGTTTTTTCGAATAATGCCTTCAAGTACTCGTCTTTTTTAGTTTCCGACTTTCATTTGTCTGACCAGTCCATTTTTCACAATATTGTTTGCATATATATTTGTTATAAAAATACCTGGCTGTCGAATAAATGAATGAATCAATCAATAGAATCAATAAGTATTTATTCAAAACATCTTTGTGGTGATGTTACCATTGATCTACCATCTAGTTGAAACCATTTTGAATGCATGTTGCTTTCTAAGTTACAAATCTACGCCAAAATCTACTAAAATTTTCTATATTATTGTTAATTATTTTATGTAATCTCATAATTATTATATCAGTTCATCTACCACTTCTTTTCTTTGATAAATTTATGCAGAATATTGCTTATTATTTGAAAAATAAACATGATCACTACAAATTTAGTTTATATACTTTTCTTTTGAATTTAGCTCAGTTTTCAAATATTTTAAAGTAACAAGAAACTCATTCAAATCATTCAAATTTATACTAAAGGTAATTCAAGTTTGAAAACCCAATGACTTACAGCAATTGACATAAATTGTACATCACATATCTTTACTTTCGACAATGAATGACATACTCTACTCTTCTGTAAACTTTGAGGATATGGTTATTAAAACATTGATTGATTATTTTGATTTGAAAAATGTTTGAAGATGAATAATTGGTTAAAACCAAAGAAAATTAACATGAAATCGATTACAAATGTTATATTTGAAGTGAACAATGGAACTAAAGTGGACGATCTATGTGCGGAGGATCAGCAAAACCAGCCATTTTCAGGTTTTGCCCCCAGGAATTTATGGTAAAGCTGTTATTTATGAAAACTAGTTAACTATAAAGACTATAAAGTGAAAAATAAAGCAAAGGACTAAGAAACATAAAGTCTGACCCCATTTAAGCTTGTCATAATTAATTTCGGATAAATTTAGAACCAATAAAACTAAACGAGCCGTTGCCAATGTCCTACTGGTGACGCCTCTGACCCAAATCCTATCCGTCCTAAGACCGTCACGATGGGAATGCAATTCCACCCCTGCAAGAAACGCTCCTACGTCATACTCACCCCCTCATAACATGGCACGTTGTACAGTTACCCTCATAAATTCGGCGCCGTTATAGTTTATTTTGAATTTTGGTCATGGGGATGTCATCTGACGTCGTAGTTGCGCGTAAATGCATTGACATTTAATTTTGATCGGAGGGGTAAGGAGAGGTCGTATATTGAATGGTTGGACCCGAAAAATATTCATACGGTTCCACATTTCATTATAAATCTATTTCGAGGCTCACGTAAAGACCCCTCTTTTGATACGCACTAAAAAATATTGCCGCACGTAAATGTGTTTGAAACATGCGGTAATGTAATGCGATTTTTTTCCACTGATTCTCAAAATAGTGATTTTGGTTTATAGATTTTAGAAATATAGGCTTTTCAAATACTTTTAAACTAACAATTATTTATGAGGAATTATAATATACGATTAAATGTATAGGAATTAATTGGACTTTTGTTAGTTTTATTGAACATGTACCCAGAGTTGGGCAAAAACACGTGTTCTATTTTAATAAAAATACAAATTACAAAATAATTCCTGGAATGTCTTTAAAATAAGAAATATAGAATACAATCAGCTACATACAGTAAAAGAAGAATTTCCATCAGACAATCTGTTGTTCGGACATGAAAAAAAATAATTTTTTTATTTGAATAGCCTTTAAAGTTGGTAAGCATTTTGTTTTTATTGTTTCAGAGGCTGAAGGGAACCCTAACTCCATTTTTAATGTTTGACCACTGTCGCTATCCGCAAAAGTAGTAATTTTATTTTCTTCTTTACTAATACTACGGGTCATGTTGCCTTCAATCATTATTTCATGTTTTTTTAGTTTACCTTTAAGGCAAGAATTGTAAGAATTTGAATAATTTATCTGTCATCTATTGTGATGCTTTCTAGAAAGCAACGCACTTTGTAACTAGGGTGGTAGCATGGCGCTAATACAGCTTCATTTATTTCAGCGTGCAGTTTAAAAAACTTATCATATTTTATTTCTAAGCTCTTTGTTAATTATGGTACAATAATAGTAAAAAGCGCAGACCCAATAATTTTTATAGTATATTATCACCTAGTTAAAAGTGTTATTATTTAGCACCTAGTGATATCTGGTTATAACTACGATGATATTCAACCTTTTGTAATCAGCAAAAATGAAAGACGAGATTTGGACTGACGTCGTATAGTTTTGCAGCAATATCGTCTTTTGGAGTAAATGAAAAATAATATGTTCTAAAAAGGTGTATATTAAGAGTGCAGAATCTGAGATATTAAACTAGAAAAACCTGATCAACTGTAGCTTCGAATATTGACAGGAAATCTGTTCAAATTTTTATTCGAAATTATAATTTGAATTAGAATTGAATTTCCTTCAGACTCTGTGAATTTAAGTATTAATAGTTTTTTTACTTTACAATATAAATAGAACAACAAACTAATAACTAGTTTCAGCAGGTATTAAAACATAATAAATCTACCTCTAAATATTCCGCGTAAGCTTCGAAGCCTAAATTAAAATGGCTGCACCACGAGTGTAATTATAATGGACGTCAAAATAATGTTCAAAACTTAGTTTTATGCATAAAAGTTTAATTAAATCTTCTAAATTAGGCGACGTTTTAGTTTAGTTAAAGTTAAATTTGAATAAACGGTTTGGTCATTGTTGCGGATTTTGCACTAACAAAAATGTTTTCATACTGGCGCTTTTTGGGCATAAATATGACTCATTAACTTTAAGTACCTTTTTATTATTACGCAAAACCATGGAAAATCTGCAGAATTGACTGTTTGGACACATAATGTTAATATATTCTAAAATTCGCAGAGCAGAAAATGTTGAATAATCATATAGAAAATGTTGATTGAAAGGTAAGCATAACCCTGTAATTAAAATAAAATATATTGCGGCTATTTAAACAAATCCTACCTTCTTTTCTTTGTTCTGCGCGAAAAACTACCGTTATTTTATTGAAACTTGTGATCTAATTACAAATTGATACCACCTAATTCATTGCCGGGTGGATAGCTCAAGGAATCCTGACTCCAATGTTTCATTCATATATCACATGAGATAAAGTTATGCTACACGCTTAAAATACTTAGAAAGGAAGGCAAAACTACCCATTTTAAAGTAGCAATAAATGTTATACAATATAAATGCAGGAACCACATAGTGAAACATTATTACAACAAAATTACAAAAATCAACTAATGTTAAGAAAATAAAGTGTTCTACTTTTCTATTTTGAATCCTTTTAATTTGAAATTATATAGTTGAATTTAATAATCACCATTTTTAACATAATTCCTTCTATTTACATCTTTCTGTCTCTTTGCTCTCATCTGATTTTTTCAGGTCAGTCATATTTCTACTTTCATATTGGGCCTACAAAGTGGGTTCAAACTTCTTTTTGTAATTTGACACTTTGTTATGAAAAATCTATAACATACAATGCATCTTACTCAAAATCTCCATCGTTAGATACTACTCTTTCCCATCTTTCAGGCAATTTCTAGATTCTATCTCGAAGGAACGACGTACCTTTTTCTAATATCCACGAGTCGAGCCATTTTTCAATATGTTAATAAGTGTTACTCAGACAGATCACGGATCAAATGAAGGAACAACTAGTAATCAGAAGAATATTTCCAAGTATGTTTTCACCATTTTTTCAACAGTCGGGCGATATCATGCTCGATAATAATATTGCCATATTTTAGCTTGTATTCCATTTTTATCACAATATTGGCTCCAAGACATCAATTGTAATCGATAGCGATTCCCACTGATGGTTTTTTCGAGTAATGCCTTCAAGTACTCGTCTTTTTTAGTTGCTGACTTTCATTTGTCTGTCCAGTCCATTTTTCACAATATTGTTTGCATATATATTTGTTATAAAAATACCTGGCTGTCGAATAAATGAATGAAAACATCTTTGTGGTGATGTTACCATTGATCTATCATCTAGTTGAAACCATTTTGAATGCATGTTGCTTTCTAAGTTACAAATCTACGCCAAAATCTACTAAAATTTTCTATATTATTGTTAATTATTTTATGTAACCTCATAATTATTATATCAGTTCATCTACCACTTCTTTTTTTTGATAAATTTATGCAGAATGCTCCTTATTATTTGCAAAATAAACATGATCACTACAAATTTAGTTTATATACTTTTCTTTCGAATTTAGCTCAGTTTTCAAATATTTTAAAGTAACAAGAAACTCATTCAAATCATTCAAATTTATACTAAAGGTAATTCAAGTTTGAAAACCCAATAACTTACAGCAATTGACATAAATTGTACATCACATATCTTTACTTTCGACAATGAATCACATACTCTACTGTTCTGTAAACTTTGAGGATATGGTTACTAAAACATTGATTGATTATTTTGATTTGAAAAATGTTTGAAGATGAATAATTGGTTAAAACCAAAGAAAATTAACATGAAATCGATTACAAATGTTATATTTAAAGTGAACAATGAAACTAAAGTGGACGCTCTATGTGCAGAGGATCAGCAAAACCAGCCATTTTCAGGTTTTGCCCCCAGGAATTTATGGTAAAGCTATTATTTATGAAAACTAGTTAACTATAAAGACTATAAAGTGAAAAATAAAGCACTCGTCTTTTTTAATTTCCGACTTTCATTTGTCTGTCCAGACCATTTTTCACAACTTTTTACAGTATTCACCAGTTGTCATAAACTCCAACAGCCTTTCCCTTCAAAGGGAAGTAAAAAGTAAAATTTCCCGCAACTGCAACCCGGTACAAACTCCGACATTTTTAATGCAATGAAAGCGTTTTTGTTTGCACTTCGAGAAAATGACACATACTGAACAATGAGGCTTCAATATGAAGTTTGTTACAAATGTATCCGATACGATTTATTACACAGTGATACTATCTGTTATACACCCTTTAAAACTACTTTATAGGCCTAAAACTTTGCTCTGTTTACTTTTTGTATAATTATGTTGACTCTTGGTTTATTTTGCTTAAGAAGTTAAGTAAGAATGTCCAATTTTAAACTAATTTATAACTAATATATTAAATATAGTATACATATATATGTATGTACAATAATTAATATATATATATATATATATATATATATATATATATATATATATATATATTAATTATTGTAGCAATTCATGTAGCAATATTTTTTACAGTTTTTAACGCATTCTATACATAATATGTTTGTTAATTTTAGTGTTACACGCAGTCGTTCTATTTGAACTAAATAATCCTGTTCAGCAAATACAATTGGATAATAAATGGCCCACTAAGATAAAATCTGAAGGTGGGCTATACCATAAAACCTACTAATCGATATCTAATTAATGCTTATTGTTATATAGTAAATTAATAAAGTAACAACAATGTCCGTGGCTTATATATATGAAGCGCGAATACAGAGTCCGTTTTAAAAACCAACTATAAAGCTCTATAAATTATCGGAAATAAATTATAGAGAATATAATACATTTCGTGGTTGGTGTATTCCCAACACACCCTATTAGGGTTTATTAATAGCCCTGTGTCGAGGTTTTGTTTTGTGGTCGGACCAGCATTATCATCAATTTTTAGTAACAACCGTGTAGTATTTTCAATTTGTGTACATTTGATTATATACCAAACTCTGGTTAAAATTGTTTCTATTTGTAACAGTGTCAGAAACAAAGCGTTTATATCAATACGAAACAGTTACAGTAAAGGTTTGGCGATTTTTGTGTTATATACGATTTTTCGTTTAATTTATTGGCAACTTTATTACCGAAACTATATCTTAACTAGTAGGTGTTAGGGGTGAATTATCCCCCCCCCCCATGGACACTTGACATTCTGTTATGTCTTTTGGAATACGCCAGCCATTTTGTCTTCATTGTACGGTACAAACACGAGTTATAATCAGTAGTAATCGAAAGTTATAACGTTATATGATTTTAATTTATATTAGTATCAGAAATTAATTAATAAAGACACAGTAAAAATAATACGATGGTACCAACGACACTATTGTGTTTCTTTTATTACATTTATTCCGTGAAAATGAGGGCTTGAAATGACAGTTTGGGTTCTACAATGAGAAATAACTCAGTCGATGCAATTTCAAGTGAATACAGTAATTCCTTGATGGCACTTATTAACTTGACGTTTTACCATTTTTAATTGATAATTCCTATTTTGTTTTAATAGTAGAAATTTTCAGGTTCAGGTTCAGGTCATATTCTCGCAGGGTTGAAAATATGCAAATAAAATCAATATTTCTAGACTAGAATACCCCTTAAGGACGTTTTTCCTACAATTCACATACACAGTTATCAATTACTTGTAATGATCGTTTAGAATGGGGCCCTTTTTTCATTTCATCGGTTGTAGTCAGATGCAAAAATCCTTTCCTGTTTTGCTGGTGAAGTTGTTGTTGAATCTGAAGCTATATTCATTCATATAAATGTTGAGGTTTCGATTATTCTTTACACTAGAGTTGGCATTGCACGACAAATATCAACATATTGATATTATGATTCTGAACTACATCTAATTAGAGCCAATGCAAGAAGGTGTCCAAATACTTGAGATCACCAATACAGGAGAAGAAAATGATAAGTAATAAGTCGAAATGTTAAGCTGTAGGAGCTCTTGTGTATCCAAACTGGTGCCTATCATTCCTTTTTCGAACAATGTCAATCAGTGATGTCCATTATCGAAAATTATAGTTATCAATGTAATCAACTGTTAAACAATCTAACTTAGCTCTGAATTTCTCTTCTTTTTCTCGTCTTTTGCTGATGACAGAGACCCTGGGTTACGACTGAGATTGTCGTAGTTGGTTATCTACCCAGGTTTGTGGATGGCAAAAAACATGGAGAAAAATGAATTAACAAAACTTATTGGACAAAAACCCATCTAAAACCCTCAAGGGGCCTGCAAACAAGTTAATAGTTTTTGGTTCAAGGGTTTCAGATGTTTACATGCGATGGTACAAGGACGGAAATGAGGTAAAATAGTTAGCACACGAACTAACTGAAAATGGTATTTCCAACTGTCTCAACAACGCCATTTCATCTCTCAACACTAAAAGTGGACATAACACAACGACCTCATATCGAAAAAGCCAGGAGTTATTTCAGGTAATCGAAAATTTACATATTTTGTCTAAAATAATGTATACATTTTTATATATTTATATAAATCTTTCAATGTTTCATCAGAAGGGCGTCACAGCCGGCTTAGTTGGCGCAGTGATAAAGGCCATAGGATGCGGGTTCGAATCCTGGTGGGGCATGGTTGTAAATTTATGTTTGTTATTGTCCTAGGCAAAAGTTTATATTCCGACAAGGAAAATAATCCCAGTCACGACAGTAACCAGCCTGTATAAGACCGGATGTTTTCTGAGATAATTTCTAAGTCGATCACTCGCCAGTCGGTAAGCTTAATGCCGAGGACCGTGGTTCGGAGTTCACGTTAAACTATAGATCCAGTCCAGATAAACTCACAGTTGCTAAAAAGAGACTTTAAAATATAAAAAAAATAAGCGCGTCACATATTCTCCAAGGAAAATAGGAGATAGTCTAACGGGTACAAATTTTACAGTTGATTTTACACATACCATTACGTGGCATTAACCTTACAAGATCTAAACTTGAAGCCGATTTAATGAAACAATTCGGTCGAAACGCTCGAACGTTTCGCTGTTTAACCGAGTTTCGACCGAGTTGCCTGCTAAAGGGTTCGCGTAAACGGTCGCAGGAACTTCCCAAAGTAGAAATATTTAATGACAAAAAGGGAAAGATTTATTTCCATTCCAGGAATTCCCCAGAATACGCACTTCAATTTATGTCTCTTTTACAAGCCGACCTGAGCGGAAAGAAACCACTGCTCCCATCCTAACCCCTTGAAATCTCTCCCCTGTTTCTCGTCGGAAAATGTTGCGGTTAATTTTCTTACCATTTATGCAACGGCATGCGTACAACATCAAAGCAATGAGATCGTCTACATTTAAATACCCGTTATGGTATTCAGATGTAAAGTCTATAGTCTATCCAAAGCAGCAGTGGGCATACGTCATGATCGTTGTCGTAAGATGTTTAATATATTGCCTGCCGCAATTTGTAAATTCGTTTTAATATTGGACAATATTTTCCTTGTCATTTTATTCCAGCTAAAAACAGATACAATGCTGTCTGATACGTTCGAACATGTAACCGAATCAGACTACAAAACTACAAAAGGGAAAACGTTGTTTTAATGCTTTGCCTGTTTTGATAATCGCTGCTTGTTATTACACTGATTGAATATGCCGAAGTCAGTCAGAACAGATTGCGTCTTTAATCAGTTACTTTGAACAGGAACGATATAATGGAGACCCTCTGTTACCAGTAAAATTCTTTAGATAGGTAAGAATTTTTACTGTCAGATATTAAGTTGTTGTAATTTTTGTTGAAAATATTTTTAGCGTGTTCAATCTGCACTGAAATACCTCAAAAAATGAAAAATATAATCTTAAATTCACCGAAAAGAGAGCGTACTTATACGAAGACAGCGACCAATCAAGATCAGCTTTATGTTAGCCCTATCAGGGTTCAAATATGAAATGTATAAAACCAGTGAGTAGTGTTTTCAATATAAACATAATTTAATACCATTATTTCAGCGGAATTATAGATTTGATAACCTTGGAAAGCTTAGTATATGAGGGATGTAGAGCACCTTTCATAGACTGTAAGGTAATATAGAATTTAAATGGTGTAAAAAGATAAAATAATTGTAAAGGTAAATGGTATAACCTACGAGGAACTTCTAGACATTGCTTTTAAAAGACTGCAATTATTAAAAACATATAATAAAAGCAAGGAGGACTATTATATCAATATGAGTATTTAGATGAAACATGGATATATCAGAATGGGGCCGATATACCCTATGGTCACTCAAGGCAAGATGATAATAAAAATAGTAAACGTTGGAATAAAAGTTGAATAGGTTTTATTAGACATAATACTTATTATTAATTCATTGTAGATATATTGTTCTTCATGCTGTAAACAGGAACGGTTAATAACACCTTCGGTTTGAACGAATGATGATGGAATCGTGACCAAATGTTAAATGTTATGGTTCAATGCTGATAATGTCCAAGACAGGGTGATGAGAGTGTAAACAACTAAAGGTGAGTATATAATTAATATACCACAGCTATAGGGAATCTTATTGTAGAGTGTGAAAGGTTTATATGCACAGATATGTATGTAATTGTTCAGAATATACATGAGTATTTGGTTAAAATGTGTGAGGAGAAAAATAATATCTGTTCTTGCAGATATGGCAAATGCATTAGGGAGAATGCAGTGAGACAATCTAGTTTTATCAAGAAAGATGTACACAGATAGTAATAGAATAACCTAAAGAGAAATACAGTTATATCAAAAATTACTTTGCAAGGAAAGACTGTACCGAATGAAACAAGAACTAATCGTAAAAGGTAAATATGCTCTTTAATAAATGTAAAATATATTTCTTAGATATACGATTGTTAGTTAGGTGAATTAGGCCTTCAGGGGATACATAAATACATAACAACATAAAATAGAAACTTAGAACTCTAACTCATAGGTGATATGGAACCAAGTTCAATGTAAATATAGTAAAACACAACGCTAACTTACAGATTATTATAACTCTATAATTAATAGTAGTTTTAGTTTCTTCGGTTATATATGTATTAGATGCATTAATTATTTTATTTAGATTAGAATTTTGTTGCATGTCAAGGTAAAAATGAACTAAAACTCAGAGTTAATGCGGCAACATTGCGACGTTTTGACGTCATCAATTCAGACAACATGAATTAACTCTTTGATTGAACGGAGTATACATACAGAGTAATATAGTAATAGCAAGTAGTAAACGATAAACACAAATTTTGTGACGTCAAGTATAAATCTTTTGATCTAGAGCCTTCTATACCCTTTATAACTCATAGGTAGTATTGAAGAGTTCACTGTAAATATACTTAAACACAACCCTAATCTACAAACTAGTAAGTTTTTAGATAATAAATAAATAACTTATATTTGTTAACAGTAATATTGATGAAAAAGAGTTGGAGGCCAAGTACAGCTCTGTTTTTTTTTTCGGAAAAAACTACGTGATTTTCAAGAAAATGCAAAAATGTATTTATTCAAAATATTGGCTGTTGGATTCTGTACATTTTGCCCAACTTTCACGCAATTCATGGATGCTATTCCAAAAAAATGTTTGTCCTTTGAGCAAAACCATTCATCGAGCTTTTTTACAAATTATATTATGAGGATGTTACGCGAAAATTAATGTAAATACAGTACAATTTTTCCAGAAGAAAGTCCTGAGAAGCACTGTAGGTACACCCAGATAATACAGAGCTGATTACTTACACCGAGACTTTTACATACCGACTGTCACTGCAAAATCAGAACAGGACACTGACTCATAAGAATCAAACAATTTGATCTTGTGTAGTGAAATGTAGTGAGATGCATTTAATAGAAAAACGTGAGTGTTAATACATACGACTAGTAACAATGTAATAAATAAATGTTTAAAGAAATTTAAAAAATGTCTGTTGCTAGTCAGATTATGAAATATATTCTAATTATATTAATCAACAGATGTTAATAAGGATTGTGGAAACAAAAAATAAGAGTAGTTTCACTATACAAATCCATTTATTGTCTTGAACCAGAATTTCATTAACCATAATGATATTTTAATGACCATATTCGCTCCTTAGCTATAAAAATAGGGAAAAAGCGACTTCACGGCAACACGAAAGCATTTGCGTGCATACCCTGGTGCTTTTATAAGCGTTCGTTAGGAGCAATAAACTCCATATCGTTCATCATAAATCTTTTAATATATCTCGAAACTTTATGGTTATTTTGTTCATAATATATTCATAGAAATTCAAATTCCAAACAGCGAATATACGTACAAGTTAAAGCTACTCGAGACGCTTTTTTACGCCACTATGAAAGATGGTTATAGTGCTTTATATACTATAAACAAGTTATTGTAAAACAACAAAGCGGCTGAAAAGTTGAGAATTTAGTTAAGGTTTGGTATATATAACACCAAAAACTGTTATTTATCAATCTTGTTAATGGATAAAAGTTGTTTTGTTGTTTTTCAGAATATTTTTATTCAACATATTTTTAGGTGTTTATTTTGTTTTGAAATTTGAAAAGACATTTATTAATAAATTTAATCGTTAATAGTTTATTGATTAACATTTGTGATTATGCTTAGGCAAGAGTGCAATATCCGACAAGGAATAACCAATAATGCCAATCACACCAATAACCAGGCTGGGTAAGACCGGATGTCTTCTGGGATGATTTCTAAGTTGGTCACTCGCCAGTCGGTAGGCTTAATGCCGAGAACCGTGGTTCGGAGCCTACGTTAAACTGTAGCTCTAGTCCAGATAAATCCTCGTCGACAAAAAGGAGACTTAAAATATTTAAAAAAGGAACACTCGGCTGTTCCCCACGCTAATTTTTAATTTTATAACTCGCCATTTAATATTCATTGTAATGCTTCTTGGCAAATAATTTTAGCTGCAACTGTATAAGTTTCAACTGTATACGTTATAAGCCTCCGATTTGTTAACAGTAAAGAAGACAATTAAAATTGTCCACAAATAACACAAATTTGACTTGCAAACTAGCATTCCATCAAGAATAACTTTTTCGTGAAGACACAAATCTGAAAATTCTTATAGAACGTTATTTTGAATGATTTCCAAGTAAATTAAATCAAGAAAATGGCGAAGAAAAGTTGTGCACTAATTTAATCAAAATATAAAATTAAATTAATGACAAATAAATCGAAATCGTTTATAAAATAACACGCCTATTAGCCATAAACATTGCTACGATATCTATCAATATAAAAGTAAATAGAAATGAGTAAGATAGTCGGTGAATACAAACACTTTAACGGCCTGAATATCTGTATCAAATATCCAAGTCAATAATTCGTAAAAATATTTCTCTCTGTTCCCAAATTGACGTGGCATCGACCACGGAGAGAATTATTTGGCCATCTAAAGATTTTCTAATATTTTTCGAACGAAAAAAGTTTTCTACAAACTGTAAATATTTTAAATAATATGATTTTTATGTCAATATTTATGATCGTATATAAATTGATGGGTGCTCTATGTGTGATTTTATAGACCTCTAGCGTCTCTAAAGGATTGGATAAAAAGTTAGAGTAAATAGTCGTTGAATGAATTGAAAAGTTGATAATCTAGTTATAATTTAGTATTTAACACTGAAAACTGTTATTTATCAATCTTGCTAATGGATAAAAGTTGTTTTAGGTGTGAAAATTTGAAAAGAGCTTTATTGTTAAAAAAATCAGTACAATACATCACTAATCCTAACACTTCTTCGTGACACGACGATACCGTATCGAAATATCGATGTTGGATTGACACGATCCATTTTCTCAATATAATTTTTAATCAATCTAAGCTGCAGTAGCGTTTCATATACAACTCTAGCAACAAAAAGCTGAGTAAAACCGGATGATAAGTTTGATGGTGAACTGATAATGATGGAGAAACCTGCTGCAATAATCTCTAAATTAACTGTTTGGTAGATTTTTTAAAAATTAATATATTATCACTAGTCGTTACCGTCCAACTTACAATTTGTTCCTACATTTACTTAAAACTGGGTACTTATCTAAGAAGACCAATTGGCTCTTACTTGGCATTACATAAAGAAAGAAATAGTAACGCTGATTAGTGTTTTTGCCATTTAATGCAGTTCTTTACAATACTACACAAGATCACACAGTTTGGTTCTCTAGAATTTACGTCCTAGTTCAATGGTGTCCAAGAGTTGCAAAACTTGACTTTTTCCTCATGTCTTGTTGCAAATCTCTTAATTTTCTCTATGAGAGTGGAGTCCGAAGGTCTCGGTGTAAGTAATTGTTCCTGTAGTATCTAGATACTCCACAGTTCTTCTCAGGACCTTATTTGAAATACTTGTGTTATGTGATGTTACTTATCGCATACCCATAACTAAATTCAATAGTTCCATATACCACTTGTATATCCATATCAGCATCTTGATCAGCAACTTAATATATAGAGATAAATTAGATTTTCATCCAAACAACTGATAGAATTTTTGTGTTTTAATTCCTTTTTCTTTTGTCTTTGTGTTTTTGTTATGATCCTTCCAAAAAAAATTTAAGCCAATATTCATTTCAGGTTATTGTATGTTATTATAATATTATTCATATTTGTTGATATATAAACACTTTGGTTACAAGTCAATTCAATATATACGTCTGTACTTTTCTGGTTGCTTCTTCGGTTTTTTCTCCAATAGAGAGTAGCAATGTCGTCAGCAAATGTAACCATAATAAGAAATTTTATTTATAGGCACTCCCTGCGGTACACCTGCTTTGGTTTCTTTCATTTTGGAGTAAGCTAATTCTTGTTTAACTCTAAATACCTTGGCTCAAATGTAGGAGTTTAAGAGTTTAACGTATTGCTTCAGTAACATTTTATGGAGTTTGTACATAATGACCACATTTATGGAAGGCTCGCACTACTTTCAATAACGTTTGTGATTATATGTCATAAAATGTGCAGATATTAGCTAATTACTCAGCATCTAATATATGATAAAACTCGAACCTGTCTATCTTGTTATACATCAGATGATTTTTTTATTTTTTATTCAAATATATTAAAATACATTTTAAATAATTTTCATCACCCTGTTCGAACTTTTAATATATATGCAATACATTTTAAATTGCCACTATGTGGTAAAAATAACACGAAAACTGTGCAGCTTTATTGGGCTAGAAATATTTATATGACGCTAAATAAAATTCGATTTCCATTCTGTTACTATGTAAATTAAAAATGTATATTATTTGCAATTCAAAATATTGGTGTCGGTGGAAAAATGACTGAAAAAAAATCCAATAACAATATTTAAATTCATTTTTGGTAAAATTGTCATTTGGTTTTTGTTTTTACTGAAAATACTATACCCAATTGCAGTTCATATATTAACGACCTTATCATTTTAATATTATCAGTTAATTAAATATCGCTGAAATCATCTGCAACTTTTATAAAATCAGAGATTAAAGTTAAACATTGATGGACTTTAATTACTTCATTAAGTCCTAATCTTTTAAATGAAAGTTATCTAACTAAAATTTACTAGAGGATTTAATTAAACGATATCGTGAATTATCAGGCTTTCTGAAAATAGGATTAATTTCCGATTGGTTGTTAAATTTCGATCCCTCTTTTTCAGAGAATCTGCTTAATTGTTTGTTAATTAGCTGTCCAAGCCTAACTTACTGTACATTTGTAATAACTATCGTATATTCATTTCATGATTTCTTCTTTCTTGTTTTATATTATGATATTTAGTACTTTTATTATTTGGTGTTTGAAGTTTGGGTGTGATTATAATAATAGTTATAATTAATAATTATTATATTTTAAAAATCAATAAATATAAATTACACGAAAAATTTTACAGCTATTGTTTTATAGATCGAAGAGTGGATTAAATAAGTAACGAAGGATGCAAATTTATTTTAAAATGTAGGTAAAGAAATCATTCTTTTTTCAAATAATCCTAGTGTATTTACTGTTTGGTGTGGCATATTATTGAGGCAATATATATTCTAGGCAAAAAATATCGCCAAAAGATAACGATTATATTAAAACATAAATGAAGTAATCAAAATTTTCAAATCTAGAAATGTAGAAATAAAATTAACTACACAACTTGCGTAGTTGGAAGACATAGAACAAATAGAAGAAATTATCAATTATTAACAGTAATTTGTTAAATATTTTAAACCCTTGATACATTTTAAGGTATCTAACGATTAATACAATATTTCAATTATTTATTTTATAGACCTGAGTTTGGAAAAGTCAATAGTTCATTTAATAATCGTAAATATATTCGGTTAATATAAGTATCTAAATCGTAAAATATAAAATGCCTAATTTTGTTCTAAAGTCAAATAATAATTCTAAATTATTTTATTCATATATTGCCTGTTTTAATATACAAACATATATTATTTCATTTAATATTCCATATTTATGTTTATGGCAAAATTAAAGAATTATCACACATACTTATATTCGATGTTATATTTCGAAAATTGATCTTATGATACTTGTGATAATATTGACTGATGTAGTACTTTAAACTTATAAATATTTTGTTGATTATCAAAAGTACAAATTATATTTAATTAAATATGATTTAAAATTTTTAAAAGTTTGTATATATTTAGTATGTTTTAATATATAGACATATATTATTTTATTTTATATTATATATAAAATATATTTCTGATATTATATTGAAAATATTGTCCAAACAAGGTTTAGTAGTATAAAATATCATTTTTTAATTATTCTCTTTACTCTTAAATGTGATTAACTTAATAAATTGTGGTCGAATTTCGACCACTAAGTGATCACTAGTACTCATAAGTATTTTTAATATGGCAGGCGTCATGTCATTTTGTACATTCTTAATACGTGAAACTGGATCTTACTCTGTATGTGATATTTGTCTATATTCTCATTATCTATTTTATGTTTACTTAAGCAAACACATTTCAATAGTATATACATTTTTTACCCTATCACACTAATAAATTATCTGAATGCTACTTTATAGATATACATTGTTATTTACCATCAATACATAAAAGCACAGCTATCCCTAAAAGTATATACAAGTACATAGTGAAATTCGTGATATTATTTTCGAGGCCAGAACGCCAAAATTTAGTCAGTATAAACCTAGTAACAAGAAAATGACGAATGAAAGTTGTGCACTAATTTAATCAAAATATAAAATTAAATTAATGACAAATAAATCGAAATAATTTATAAAACAACACGCCTATTAGCCAAAAACATTGTTAAGATATCTGTCAATAAAAAAAGTAAATAGAAACGGGAAGATAGTCACTGAGTGCAAACATTTTAACGGTCAGAATATCTGTATCAAATATCTAAGTCAATAATTCGTAAAAATGTTTCTGTCTGTTCCCAAATTGACGTAGCATCGACCACGGGAAGAATTATTTGGTCATCTAAGGATTTCCACAAACTCAAAACATTTTAGATGATATGATTTTTACGTCAATATTTATGATCGTATATAAATTGACGATGGGAGATCTATATGTGATTTTATAGGCCTCTAGCGTCTCTAAACGGTTGTACAAAAAGTTAGAGTAAAGAGTCCTAAAATTTTACTATTTTTTTCACAATCGCAGAGCATCTAACTGTTTCGATATTCATTTTCATTAATCAAATATTTCCAAAATAAGAATACAAAAATCTAGTTACAATTATTGAGGATTAAATAGGTTCAAAATATTCAAATAGTTCTTGAATGTAATCTTCTTTCACTTTAAAAGACTTGCACTGAGAAAAATTGGTACAGCATATAATTTATGTAATGCTCCTTAAGACCCTGACTATCATCTGTTTAAAAACTACCTGAATGCTGAACGAGTGAGCTGGGTTGGTCTCTTTTTACCCTCAGTGTCGCTTTGTATCACTGTTCAACAAGTCGCTTCTTCTTTCCGTTAAATAAAATAGTCTTTTAAAATTAACAGTTTTTGTTCTCTAAACCTATATTTATCAACATATTTTTCATCATTTTATACAAATTTTCCAATTTTTTGGGACAGCATGACGATACCGTGTCGGTATTGATTTGACAGCGATCCAATCATCTACTCATTTTCCCGCATTTCGAAATCTTATGCTATTCAAGACATGTGGCATATATTTAGTCAAGTAATAGTTAAAAGACTCTTTATATAATGAATACGTTGAATATCGTAGAATGTATAATTCAAGTTATAAAAGTTCATCCCTGGCAAATTTTGCGGAGCATTGTCATACAAGAGGATTACTTGGCATCTGTTACTCAGTATTACTGCTTCTTTGCAACATCATGGCGTTCAACAATTAACATCAATTGACTTCTACAAAGTAATGGATCCTTCTAGTTGGTCCCAGTCGGTACTCAGTAAACTTAGACAATTTCTACCAGATTTTATGACCTCGTCAAATATAACCGACCGAAAGGTAGAACTCAATGAACTTTTGAAAACAGCCATTTCTGTTTTGAACCTAGTACTAGTAAGAGCTCTAATAACTCTTGATAGTTTATATTATTTTATAGTTTATTTTTTGTTTTACTGTTCGTATTATAAATAGTAGGCAGTAATGAGTAAATTCCATCCAGATGCGTATATGTTCAATTTTTAATTTAATTTTGCAAATTGGATTCAAGAGTATATCAAAGAGTATCAAAATGACGCTACAATGGTTGAAGTATGGGTTAATAAGGTCAAAAAATATATATAAATTGGAATTTTAGTAGAAAGAGGATTGAATGTTGTTTGTTGATTCTTCAGCAATGTAATCGAAAATACGAGATCGGACAATACATTTATTATTGTGTGATTATAAAGATAAATCTATACTTGTGGAATAAACCCAAGAAGAACATTTTATAATATAGTGCATTTAGAACTCTACCTCATGAATTATATGGAACAGAGTTGCTATTTGCAACTTATTTTCTTATTCTGGATGAACCCATGACTTTATGATATTGGAATTCTCGTAGTAGATTATTTTTATCGCTAGTCATAATACGTTATAGAAAATTCATCTTTCTTTGCCTGACAACTGATGAAACCGCTATGTAGAAATTGCTTTTGAAAATGAAATTGGTTGTTTGAGCTGGGTTATGGCCCCATAGATCTTTTAATTTAATATCTTTAAGCCTTTTTGATCCTCCAGGCTGTTCTTTTCTGTTCTTTAATAACTTAAAACTATTTATCCAGTTAACTATAGGAATACACTCAATAAATAGTATATAACATATTCTATTTAGAGCCATTCTCTTGTAAATATTTACTTAAGCTCGAATCACATAATAGCATACATACAATAGCAGAAATCACATATTGCTAAATCTGGTATGTAAGTAATAACTGCAGTTTTTTATTGAAATATTAAAGGATTAACCAGATTTTTATATTTTAAATCGTTGGGGATTGACCCTCGTAAAAAAATATATGTTAGTGTTATGGGAAAACATAATTCCTCGAAAAAAAATATCTGCTTTTTTATGGACCTTAAGTATTTTCAAACAAAAGCAAGAATAAACGCCATCCCATCATTAAGGATAATTTGCCGCCATTCTTTTCTCCTCCTGTCCGCCAAGCTTGTAATGCAATTATGCCACTTCACCCTAATCTGCTCGAATGTTCGCGGATTTATTTTCCAGCTTTATGATTACCTAAACCAACTCTGGAAGCGACATTGATTAAAAGGTATGTTCTGGAAATTCCGCGAGTATACATACATAGATAAAATTATGTTTTAAAACTTTTTATTGTGATGTTCGCTTTAGTAAGAACTTGTGGAATAACATTAACATATATAGATACAGATAACACTTAATTAAAGTGATTATACTTCATTTTCTCTCGTCAAATAGTCCAACGTCCAATAATGAACGACGTGTTTTCCACATTATAACAAAATTAATATTTATAGACCCTTTGGAATATCCTCTGTCTGTTTATACTCCAGGATTTATTTTTTTTACATTTTTTTAAATTTGAAGCTAACGGAAATGTTTTACAAACTATTGATTTACTAAGTTCTTCCCCTTTTATATATGAATTTTTTGTACATACGTCATCAAGATGTCTAATGTATTGCCTACCGCAATTTGTAAATTCGTTTTAGAAACAGACAATATTTTCCTTCTCATTTTATTCTAGTTAAAAAGAAACACAATGCTGTATGAATGAGCCTGTCAAAGTGGTCCGGTTATTAGACACATGCAAAATTCTTGAAAGCAATAGGTTAAAACTCTAACATATAAACTATTGTGGCTGTATAATTAACTGTAGTTTTTAGATGTACTGTAATATTAAAATAAGTTATATTTTGTAACGTTTTTGTTCAGTTATTTTATTCAGATTAGAATTTTGTTGTATGTCAAAGCCAAACTGAAATAAAACTCAGAGTTGATGCGACAACATTGCGACGTTTTGACGTCACAAATTTATATGACGTATGTACAAATTAACTTTAAATAGACTATATGCCTTTTAATGTATGCCTTTCAATATAGATGAATAAGTTGTGTGTTCTTTTGCCAGATTTTATATTTATATTTTCAGCTTACATTAGAGGCACAAAGGGATATAGAATATGTCTGGTAAATCAAAAATTGAAGAATCTCGAACGTTATATATAGATAATACGATAACGAGAATGAGTTAAATTGCTAACTGGTCATCGAGAAAACGATATAGAAAACTTTTTACGGAATTATGGTGGTGAGTGATTAAGTAAACACCTAATAGGTCAATTGAAAAGTACCCGGCCTGACACATAGATGGCGCTAATATAATTAAATCCTTACGTTTTTTTAATTAGCCCTAACCCTCAAAAGATACGTGTATAAATTTAACAGCTGTCGGATCTTTAGTTACTTTAGTGTGAATTATAACATTTTGAGTGAAGCAACTTTTGTTATTGTGAAAAAAATTGACAAAAAGGCATTTCGGGTGTTGATGAAATATTGCTTTTTGAAGGGACAAAATACAGTTGAAGCAAAAATTTGGCTTGATGCCGAGTGTCCGGATACTGCCCCAGGAAAATCAACCATCAAGAATTGGTATGCTTAGTTTAGACGTGGTGAAATGAACACCGAAGACGGTGAACGCCGTTGACGCATAAAAAAGGTTGTTACCGACAAAGACAATATTAATTAAAAAAATTCACAAAATGATTCGAATAACCGTAAATTAAAACTGTTTCGAATTGCTTCCTCATCCACCGTATTCTCCAGATCTGCCCAAATTAATCCCAACCCCCACCAGCGACTATTTCCTGTTCTCAGATCTATCTCAAAAGAATGCTCGCTGAGAAGAAATTTTCGTCAAATGAAGAGGTGATCGCCGAAACTGACGCCTCTTTTGAAGCAAAGGACAAATCGTTCTACAAAGATGGTATCTAAAATTTGGAGAGTTGTTATAATCGATGTATCACCCGTGAATGGAATTATATTGAATAAAAAAAACAAATTTTGACAATAAAATGTATTTTACTATAATAGGCCGAGAACTTTTCAATTGACCTGTTATGTCAACAAATTAACTGTAAGAAGTCGTATTATAGAGTGTGAAAGATTTATGTGAACATAAAAAAGTGACGTAAAAGGTTTTGAGTTTGTTTATTTTGTTTATGTTTTTATATTAATATAATTTTAATATGAAAATTTTAAATTTTATATTTAAATAGATAAATAATAATAGAAAGATTATTAATAAATTAAATGAATCAGTTCTAATATAATGAATGTTTTAGCTGTAGGCCTAAGTTCATTTAAAACCACCCTTATAATGTTTTTTATGGCGTGCGCCTATCCATGTTGGGCCATAGTTAAGGATTAGTTGAGAAAATGTTGCGCAATCCAAAGGGAATGTCCTAAATTGAATTGTTCCATACATTAAGCGAGACATAGTCACGGAAAACTGAGATTTTCATGAGCATTCTTGGAATAGAACGTGACCGGAAACGTGGGGAACACGAAAGAATGGGGATATGCGGAGATATTTTATCTCTGTTGTTTTTAGTCGAGTCGTCCACACGGCTCTTTCGGAAGATTTACTTTTTAATATGTGTGCCGTTCCTTTGGATATGTATTTTTACGTTTATTCCTCCACGGATAATATTTTTATTACTATATTTTATTAAGTTAGAATATATAGGGTGGACTATTTGTTGAGTTATTCAGAGACAGCGGACGCTCGATAAAGTCAACACCCAACAAATTGTGTTACATTTTTCGTTAATGTAAATACTACATCTCTACCGTAGGATAAAATAGAACGCGCGGTAACGTAAACAATTTTTGTCCCGACATTGAACTACATTTAATGTTTTAATTTAAGCTAGTATATTGAACGTATCGGGCATTTTTAGGACTAAGTCATCCACATCCTATAAAAAAAAGTGTTGAAGGTTAAGTAGCTAAGCGAAGATCATAGTTGAAGTTGCTGAAGTAGCAAAATTGTTAAAAAAAAATATGGAGTATCGAAGGCAGTAATGTGTAAAATTTATAATTTTGAAACACAAATTTTATGTGAAAAAATGCAAAGGTGATTATAATGGAGAATTTCTTTTATAAGTGTTTTATAATAATAATTTATGTATTTTATGATAAACATATAATTGAAAAGTCCCCGGCCTACCATAGTAAAACACATTTTTTGGCAGTTTGGTAGTTTTTATTCAACATAATTCCCTTCGAGTGTGATACACTGATTATAGCGACCCTCCTTTTCGATACCATTTTTGTAATACGATTTGACTTTTGCATCAAAATAGGCCTCAGTTTCGGTGATCACCTCTTCATTCAACGAAAATTTCTTCCCAGCGAGTATACTTTTGAGATCTGAGAACAGGAAATAGTCGCTGGGAGCCAAATCTGGAGAATACGGTGGATGTGGAAGCAATTCGAAGCCTAATTCGTGGATTTTTAACACGGTGCATTATTTTGGTGAAGTAGCACTTCCTTTTCCTTCAAATGCGGCCGTTTTTCGGCGATTTCGTCCTTCAAACGGTCCAATAACGCTATGTAATAGTCGCTGTTGATGATCCTTCCTTTTTCAAGGTAGTCAGTAAAAATTATTCTACGCGCATCCCAAAAAACAGATGCCATAACCTTGCCAGCCCACTGTTGCGTTTTCCCACGCTTTGGAGCGAGTTCATCGTGTGCAGTCCACTGGAATGACTCTCGATTGGAGTTCAGAGTGAATGATGGAGCCATGTTTCATCCATTGCCACATATCGATGCAAAAACTCGGGTTTATTACGCTTGATCATCTGCAAACACTGTTCCGAATCATTAACTCGTCATTGTTTTTGGTTGAAAGTGAGCTCGCGCAGCACCCACTCTTCACACAGATTTCTCATACCCAAATATTCGTGAATAATATGATGTACACGTCCAGTTGACATCATTAAAGTGCCTGCTATTTCATTCAATTTCAATTTACAGTCATTCAAAACCATTTTGCGGATTTTTTAAATGTTTTCGTCTCGTAACAACCTCTTTTGGGCGTCCACTGTGTTCACCGTCTTCGGTACTCATTTGACAACGTCTAAACTTAGCATACCAATCCTTGATGGTTGATTTTCCTGAGTCAGTGTCCGGAAATACACGGTCCGTGGCTTGATGAGCAGTTTTTGCTTTAATTGTATTTTTTTCCTTCAAAAGGCAATATTTTATCAACACGCGAAATTCCTTTTTAACCATTTTTTCACAAGAACAAAAGTTGCTTTACTCAAAATGCTATAATTCACAAACTACTGATCCGATAGCAGTCAACTGCGACAATTTATGCACGCATCTTTGGAGGGTTAGGACTAACTAAAAGACATATGGATTTAATTCTAATAGCGCCATATATGTGTCAGGTCGGGGACTTTTCAATTGACCTGTTACTAGTTCAATCAGAGTAGGGTTCAACTACATTTGTTACCTGAAAAAGAAAACATACACTGCATCATTTGAAATATCTACTCCAGGTAAACGGCCGGACAAACAATGAATAACGTCTCCAGTTCGTACTAATGCTAATGGTTCCTACAAAATAAAACCAATAATAATAGGAAATACGCATCCTCCACAACAACAACTGTCGGACCGGATGTTAATAATAACAACAATTAATATCAAAATTTTTAAAAACGTTATTTATCTTTGGAAACTCCAAACAGACAACGTTTTCATTTCCCCAGTAAATGAACACGTCAAAAGGTCATCGAGATATAAAAAGACCATTCAAGCGTCCACTGCCGTCCTGTCCGTCGATTCATTGTCGACGCGGCAATAAATTTTCTAATTTTCGTCGAAACAAAGCCGTAGTCGGTGGAGATTTACTTAAAAACTTTAATGGAAACTTAACGGAAGCGAATTTAATTCTGTTTTGCGACGGTACAAAACTGAATAATTAAAAGGTCCAGTAACGAGATCCATTTTGAGTTTGCAATTATCTTCCGGGCTCTGTAGGAGTGAAAGATGCACTCTATCCATTTGTCGACCTCAAAATAATATTTGAAATTCGGACAAATAATTCCTTACTCTATATTTATCTGTTTTAGTCCCATGAGTTTGTTAGCATTTAATGAATTCTCAATGTTTTTAATTTATATTATATTATGTGATGAAAAATTTGAATGAATTTCAAATGTATTTTCTGACAGAATACATAATATATAGATTTAAAATATCAACAAAATATTTTTAAAATATTGTATAGTCTCCGTTTTGCCGACGAGGGTTTATCTGGACTGGGCCTACAGTTTAACGTGAGCCTCGAACCACAGTCCTCGTGCCCAATTTAGAGACCATCCCAGAAGACATCCGGCATACATATTACATAGTCTGGCTACTGGCGTGACTGGGATGCTTATTCCTTCTCCGATCTTCCACTGTTGCCTCTAAAGACATTTACAATTACAATCACAAACATAAAGTACAACCATGCCCCATCAGGACCGTCCTGTTTTCTACCAAGTCCAGTAAACCACCAAGCCATCGAAGCCTACCAACAAAATATTTAATTTCAAAACAACAATAAGGTTAAGTTTAAAGTTCGAATATACCCTTTACATATAATGTAACCGATTGCTGTTTAGCAGGGCGTAACATAAATAAAATATTTTTCTGGATTGGCAACTTCGAAGTATTTAGTTCTTCTTTTCAGAACACATGTATTATATCGAATGGTGCGTAGAAGATATTCTGAGAGCAAATCTTTATGGATCCGAAGATAATTCAAAAATTCAAGGTACTGCTTAATGATAGGAGTTTGACTTCACTTTGACAGCCCATTTCTAAAAGTTTGTTCCCCATTTTAAATCTCGACACCAAATACAGTACAGTCGATGTCCTAGACTTACAATTTTATAATTTGAGGATTTAGGATGTTCTTAACTATATTTTCTAAGAGCTGCATATATTGCATGAGGTCCCCATGGGGTATAGGTTCTAACGGCATCTCTAAGTTCTTCAGTGTAACTTCGCTTAACTCCTAACTGCATTAATAAATCGTTTCCTTTTCTTTTTACCGTTGACTGAATGTATTCATTTAGTTGCACATGTTCGTCACTTTTTTTATTTAAACCAATTTAAAAAACGCCAATCTGAGATTTAAATGTTTTTTGTAGAAACCCTGTCCTGACGATAATGAACACTTAAAAGAAATAATTATTCAATTTAGTTCTTCAATGCTGTTCTTCTGAAGTTATGCCCAATATTGTATAAAATTAATTTACAGTCCTATTTTCCGACTGTTCGCTCTACTTATATGGCCAATATTAATGAACCCTCTTTGTTATTTTTTATTTGTTATCGTAATTGTTAAGAATAAATACATCAAAATTATGTACAGCAGCTTTAAAAATGTTTTAAATTAAAAAGAATTTAAAATCTGGTGCTAGAAGCAGAACTAAATATGTTTTTGTTTAATATAGCATCTTCTATTAGATGTGCTAAGTACAATCCAAATTATAAATTAATTTATTACTACTTCACAAATAACACAAGTGCGGAATGAATGCATTTACAAGTATTTTATAACTTAAAATTAAATTAGACTAAATGAAATCAAAAGTAAGGACAGTAATTCACTCTATTCAAGTTCGTGTGGTTTGTTTCCAATTAGAAATAATCAGGAGAATCAAACTCAGTTCACGAATTCTAACAATATTTAAAAAACTAAAGAGTTTATTGGAAAAGTATTTGAAATAAATCTGAACTAAGTCGAATTAAGTTTTCAGAGTATAAACAGAAAATTAAACATTTTTTTTTAAACAAATATTTCTAATCCAAGTTAAACTAAGCAAGTAAACCATTAAACCAGCAAATCGTATGATGAAATTCATACAGTTAACAATCTTGTCGAAAAAACACCGTTGGAAACCTTCGTACATAGAAAAAATGTTTGTTCTTCTTCATGATAATTATTTTGTTAAATAAACTACAATAAGCTCTTTAACTTGGTAAATTTTACTATATGTTTTACAAAAACCCTCTAGTTGAAACAATAAAGACGTATAAAATATGCGACCATTATACCACTCATTGTAATTTTAAATTTAGAGAAGGGTGATACTTGTTCGACGTTTAACAATTACCTGCGAATGACATGAGAAATTGCCGAACAAAAAATAAAAAATCATGATGTTACTCGAGTCCCGTGCTTTCAAAATTATACTGTCAGGCAAATATGCAAATTAGGAGAATATTTATGGTGTTTTAAATCCTTTTATGACAGTGTACTGTCTATTTGTAACAATGATTTAAGCAGTAAGCTTTAAATATGTTTAATATTATACATAAATATATTATATATATTCTATAAGTATTAGCGTTGGGAACTATCGACTGAAAATAGTCGAAACAGTCGATAGTCGCAAAACAGTCGAAACAGTCGATAGTCAAAAAACTAGCGACTGAAAATAGTCACTACTATTTTCAGTCAAATGCACGGTTCGACTGTTTTTTTCAATTCGTGATGTCAGACGAAGATGTACGAACTCTTTCCTGTATAAATCGTGAGAGAGGAAAGGACGGAGACAATTGCTTGGAGCAATTAATTTTATATGTGATTATATTTTCGAGCTGTAGTATAAGCGAGAGGGAAAAGTTTATATTCTTTCACTTACTAACTTTAAAAAAGAAAAAAAGTAATTACGGAGTACTATTAGCATTTAATTTATATTTTCATTTTAAACGACGTAGAATTATTTTTATATTTTAATGTTCTGTGTATCTGTAAAAAGGAATGAAATGTTTCTATGGAATGGAATAATACCCCACAAATGTTTTATCGTATTTTAATATGTTAATTAATATTTTTAAATAATATACTATATACTATATAAATAATATAGACAATACAATAGAACATGAACAGAATCTAAAAACTAAAAATGTACAATAACTATAAATATTTATATATTATAAAATTAATATAACGTAAATATTACAAATGATCGCACAATAGTTACTAGAGCTTTTTTAAATAAAGTAATTGCTTTATTTATTATTGAACAGAAATATTTTTTAACAAAACTCGAGAGAGTAATCGAAATTTTACCTATTATTGCTATAAAAAACAGTCAAAAGTATTTTACTACTTATCATTCACAATTTTAATCTTTTATAAGATATTACATTAGGAATCTTGAAAAATACCGTTCAAAAATGCAGTTATATTAATATACAATATATTGTTATTTACAAGCAAGATTGGCTACATTTTTAGTACATACAAGGTCGCGGCTAGAACGTTAAAAAGTTGAATGAAATTAGTAGAACCAAATATAGTAACTAAAGTGCACGACTAAAACAGTCACTGGTAAAAAGCAGTAAAATCAGTCTAACCAACAATAAAATAGAATAGTCAATAGTAAAAAGTACCATCGTTAATATATATATATATATATATATATATATATATATATATATATATATATATATATATATATATAATATTTATTGTAGAGTCAGCTATATTAAGTATATAATGAATTGGGCTTCGAGTTGCTATAATCAGTGTATCACCCTTAAAGGGAAGTTGAAGGAAATATTATATTGTTATATTAAATCCTTATCATAAGAGGCAACATCAGCAAATATGCATTTCCCTAGCCGCTGAATCTGACTAAAGAAAAAATCAATAGTTTGCCCCGCACTACCTTAACAAAATAGAATTCTGGACAGCCGGTTTCATTTACGCAGTGGTAACGACAACATGACAGTCCACGTACTGTTGCGATAGTCACGGGTTCGAATCCCGGTCGTAAATATATGTTTATGATTGTTTAATATTTGTGATTGTGCTAGGCAAGAATATAAAATCCGTCAAGGCAAATGATCCCAGTCACGCCAGTAACCAGGCCGGGTAAGACGGGATGTCTTCTCGGATGATTTCTAAGTTGTTCACTCGCCAGTCGGCCAGTAGGCTTAATGCCAAGGACCGTGGTTCAGAGACCCCATTAAACAGTAGGTCCAGTCCATATAAACCATCGTTGTTAAAAGGAAGACTCTAAAATATATTTAAAAAAAAACGAATTCTGGACGTACTGTAACTCCTAATTAATAAAAAAAAAGTAATAAAAAAGACTATTATGCCGAAATAAAATTAATTAAATAAACCTCGACATAGAACTTAATTTAGAATGTTTATAATTCATTTTAACAGTTCCTTAAATATTAAATATTTTATTGTAAAATATGTAATTACAATCTACTACAGAATTTAAATTAATATTTATTTAAAACTTGAATTAATATTATATAAAGGCAGCTAAGATAATATAAAATATTTATTAATGCTTAATATTAATTTATGCAATTGAAACTCCCTCTACACCGACCGGTAAAAAACTGAATCAAAACACGCCTCAAAAACTCATTGACGGAATATTTGCCGCATTGTTCAATTGACAATGCTACGTCGAAATGAAGCTATTGTTTCAAAACACTATTGTGAACTAACGGAATCAATTTAAATAATTCATTATTTAATCAGATTTAATATATTAATAACATAACCGATTCAATATAATAAAACCATAAATAAAATAATATATTTTATATTACAGCAGTTTTTGTGTGAATATTATTATGTTATTGGCTACATTGATACAATATATATTAATCAAAATATTCCAATCATTTTCTATAAGGTTTCCCATCTTTCTGACAACATAACGATACCATGTTCAAATTACAGTTTCGATCACTTTTTGTAATATCCATTTTCTCTATTTTTGGATCTTGCCTGTCCTATATAAATATCTGAAAACAGTTAGCTGTGTAACTGTGTATTCCTCCAATTACACTGCGTAACACAATTTTTCTAACATAAATAACATTACGTGTTTTCATTTCTTTATTCCATTGTTAAAAACACTGTCTATTGATATGGTTATCTAACATGTCACGTTCCTTAGGAATAGTAAAAAAACGTATAAAAATATGAAACTTATTTTAGACTTCAATCAACTACACCTAGTTACAAAGTTTGTGCTGAATTAATAGTTGTTGCTCTATTGCTTGGACTACAGGAAGGTATCACAAAATATTGTTATTTTCTCTGTTTGTGGGACAGTAGAGATACCAAAAACTATTATGAAGTTAAAGATTGCTCCAAAAAAACTGATTATCTTTGTGGTGAATCAAATGTCAAATATCAATCTCTTATTCCACAAGAACATGTGATTCTTCCACTCTTACATATGAAAGTTGGCTTAATGAAAAATTTTTTCAAGGCCAAGGTTTTCTCTAAACTAAGTGACACTAAATTAAAAGGAGACATTTTTGTTGGCTCACAAATAAAAATCTTACCTCGAAAGAGTTAGCGGCTTGGTACCTCTAAAGGAAGTAATTCAGTTTTAGGCTATCTTAAAGCTCAAAATGCTGAGTTTTTAGTGAATGACTTGTTACAGTTATTCATATTATAATTTAATAGGTTCTCTACTATCTGCTCGGTCTTCTTGCTTCGACCGAAGTTTTTCTTCTCTTTTGAAATATTTCTCTAATACATTCAATGATTTCTGTAAGTTTTTTATAATGTTTTTTTACACAAACCTTGTCGTGACAATAATGAACTCTAGAAAGAAATAGTTATCCAATTTAGTACAGTTCTTCTGAAGTTATGCCCGGTATTGCATTAAAATTAATTTACAGTACTATTTTTCCGACTGTTCGCTCCACTTATATAACCAATATTAATGATGCAGTACCCCCTTTTTTATTTATTATCGTATTTGTTAAGAATAAATACATAAGTTAAAAAGAATTTATAATCTGGTGTTAGGAGCAGAACTAAATATATTTTTGTTTAATATAGCATCTTCTATTAGATATGCTTAGTACAATCTAAATTATAAATAAATTTTCCTAAAGTATTTCCTAAATTAAAATGAAATTACACTAACTGAAGTTAAAAGTAAGAACAGTAATTCACTCTATTCAAATTCGCGTCGATTATTACCAATTGGAAATAATCAGAAACAGTTAACAAACTCTAACAGCATTGCTTGATTTTAGATATTGTAACAACAATTAAAGCCCTAAAGAGTTTATTGGAAAATTATTTAAAATAATAGGAAGCTATCATAGTGGAAAAAGAAGATGATACATTTTGTTTTACAAATATTTTTAATCCAATTTAAGCAACTGGTTAAACATTTTGTCGAGGAAAAAATGGTAAAGAATTTCTGTACCTAAAAACTTTTTCTCTAAATTAAGTGATGTTAAATTAAAAGAAAGCATTTTTGTTGCCCCACAAATAAAAAAACTTATAATAAACAATGAATTCGATGAAAATATTACCTCCAAAGGGTTAACGGCTTGGTTATGTCTAAAGAAAGTAACTCTTTTTAACTCTAACTAAATTTTTAAGCAATCTAAAAAAGCTGAAAATGTTTTTAATTAATGAGTTGTTACAATTATTTATGTTATAATTTATTGAGAGATCTCTGTTCTCCGTTCAGTCTTTCCTCTCTTGTGAAGTATTTCTGTGATAAATTCAATGATGTTCATTCCTCTGATTTTTCTTCTCGCCATCCTTACGATATTCTCTAATATATCCAATATTTAAATATACTTCACATGAGGATTATAAAATATATTTTCAAAAATAAAAGGCACTTTAATTAGCTAATTAGTAGATTGCAGTCAGAGGAAAATATTCAATTTCATTCCATTTCTTAACATTTTTGTCTTCGACAAGCTACATTGCCCTTCCCAGATCGTCTCCAATAATCAAAATCATCGCTCCAATTAAAAGAGAACAAAAGCTTTGTCTTAATTGAATTCCCCGCTTCATGGCTCATTAAAGCTAATTATTGACAAAAACTATCCATCTCAAGCTCCTGATTTGTTTGTTTTTTTCTCTTTGTTCGAACGTGCAATTAGGCTAACGGAAAAGGCATTTTCCCGATCCGTTCGTTTGCTAACTAATTAAACAAATCAACAAACAACCGTCAGAGAACAATCTCACTTGAATATCATTCTTCCTGTAATTTATATATTTAACATAATTTTATTTGAAACATAAATATAAATATATTTATAGGTTACACTAATATAGTTAATTACTATAATAGGCGTGTCACAGCAATTGAGACAAAATCTATCCATGTGACATTCACCTTTTGTAGAAAAACTTGTCCCTCAGTAAAATGGAATAATGAACTCCTGCAAGCAGATAATGTTAAACATCTGGGAATGTATTTTGATCGATGTTTAACACAGAAAAAAACATATAGTGACAAAACGCAAACAACTTGGGCTTAAACTAAACCAAATATATTGACTAATAGGGCGTAAATCTAAATTATCATTGGATAACAAGGTTTTGCTGTATAAATCTATACTTCGATCCATTTGGACCTACGGTATTGAACTGTGGGATACTACTAGCAAACCTAACATAGGTTCCAGAATAAAGTATTGCGGGTCATCGTCGATGCCCCATATTAAGTCTTCAACAAACTAATTCAGCACGATATCCCCTTGGAACCCATAGAGAGTGTGATACAAAGTATTAGTTCAAAGTAATACGTTAATAATAAAAAAGGTTAGTGTATATTTTTAAGTTATTATTACATATCAGCCACATCCATTGGCGAAAATGTAAAGAATCAATGTGAACAACCTAAACTAAGCTACTAAATTTGATGCTTTCAACATTTCGCCACATAAGATAATAATTTTCACTTAGTATTATTGAGTTATTTAGTGTATATAGACGCTAATCACGGAACTATAATAAATATGCTGCCGAAACACATCAAACGCTTCAGCAAACTTTTGGTAACGCTGCTTTGTCATATAACAATTGTCGGTTTTGGTTTCTACGATTTTAAAGTGTTAAATAAAAATGGTGAGGATTAACCCAACTATAAACTCTCACAGAAAATTCAATACAACACAGTTGATGAACTATTTCCTAATATTTCCAGATGTTTACATGCAATGTGAAAGACCCAAGAAGAGGGAAAATGACTACCGCACACAGTTTCATTGCTAACCAGGCAAGAAATAATTCGTCTGATTTCTGTAGCATATTACGAGTAGCAATTAAAGCTGAATCTAGTACGATAACATGGCTAATACATGGGTTAGTTAAACCACCATCTTTATTACATTACATTTTTATTCATTTTATTGTTAAATATCATATCACAAAAATCATATTACAAAAATACCTTAAAATAAATCACGGTCCTTGGATATATATCAATATTTTATAGATTTTTAAATATGATAATATTTAAATGCCATAATAATACTTTTTTAAAGTTTGAAATATATGCATATACATCTTACAAAATATTTTATTACTGATATTATACATGATATGTATATTGTATACTGTATATGATTGTATATTATTGTATATGTTTGCATATGATTGTATATGATTGTATATGATATACAATATACAAGTTAGTTTTTAAAAATGTTAGAAAATCATATCAAATAATACAAATATGAATAAATCAAATAAACACAGCTGTAATATATGGTATAAAGCTTTAATTTAATCTAAACCAATCTAACTTATTAGTTTCACTAAAACATTGTCAAGGAATACAAGCATTTGAAGATATTATCATAATTTAGTTTATTATAAATTAATTAAATTAACTAAAAATATTTAATTTAATAGATAATTCAATTTAGCTGTTTAATTTAACTTAATATAAAAATAATTTTGAATCACAAATACATTTTGCTTAGTAATTAGTTTTTTCTAAATTAAATATGCTTTATCAAAGTATATCCATAAATATTCATATATGATTAGATAAGAATGTAATGTGAGAAAACCACAAAATGCCCAACATAATTTAATACAATCACTTTCATGTTGATATATTATTTAATTTAATGAATCAGGTTCATAAAGGAGTAAATAAAATAAATGCAATTATAATTTATAAAACTAGTCCATTTAAGCTAACTCAATTTAATTTACCACATTCACAGAAACACTATAATCAATGAATGCAAACACTTGAAAAGTATTAACTAATATTTAAAATATTAATTTTGTATTACATAAATATCAACATGTTTTAAACTGTAAAAAAGTTATTAATTATTGTATTCTTAGCATTAATTTCTAATCCACTTCAGCTTTCATTAGTAAAAGCATTTTGTATTGAAGCACTAACCGAATATTTCAGATAAATACAATAATTTGTACATCAATGTTGTAAGGAATATTCACAATTAAAAAATAACTTTACAGAATTTTAATTCTTCGTTTCTTCAATCAAAGTTTATAAATGATTGAATAGTAATAAATGTCCTTCCTTTAATGTTCTTTCTACTTTCTAAACTGTAGAACTAAGTCCCTATTTTTTCGTTATTTTAATATGTAAGTTTAGGGTCCAACAAAAGGAAACGTACTCTACAATAAAAGAAGCCAAAACAGTGTATTAGGGGCCCTTGCCTACTCATGTAATATACTAGAAATGCGATCACAAATGACTGCATGATCCTGCGATTTTTGCTGTCGAAGATAATAGCGAAGAAGCCACACGAAATTTACAAAAAGCAAGTTACAATATAAATAATTCAACCTAATACTTTCAACAGTTAATGTATTGTTAAGACATATGCAGTTCACGTATAATCGACACGTCACAGGCACCAATAACAATAATGAATACTATTATTCCATATAGCAACAACTCTAAGTATCTCAAAATGAATCTGTATGTAAAACTTGGCTGCAAGGAAGAAAATAGATAACAGGAGTTCAAATATAGGAAAATGTATTGATTAATTGGAACAAAATCACAATTATCAGTACATAATAAATTGCTATTACACATGCAAGTATTGAAACCAATATAGGCATACGGAATTCAATTATGGGGAAATTTTTCCAGAACTAAGTCCTAAGAAGTGTTGTAGGTGCACCCAGATACTACAGGTCCGTTTAGTTACGACTGGCACTCAAGAAATTAAAAGAATCGCAAAGGGACATGAGAAGAAACACCATGTAATGCAACTCTTGGATAACGGCACAACAGGGCACAAATACCCAATGAATGAAGCCATTTTACCTTGTGCAGTAAAGTGTAGTGAAGTGCATTTAATAGATGAACATCTATGTTAACACATAAATATTGTTAGAGACTAAGATGGTCAGGATCGACTAGTAACAATGTAATAAATAAATTTATAACATATATATATATATATCGTTTATAATATATATATATATATATATATATATATATATATATATATATATATATATATATCGTATATATTTCTGATCTAATATTGTCTAAAAAAATTTAGTATCATAACATGTTATTTTTAAATTATTCTTTTCTCTCTATAATAAGAGAAATCTTATCTTAATAAATTATGGTTTATAATTAATTAACAATATGATATAATATTTATTATCAATATAAAAAGCCATCAATATAAAATGGCCTGAATAAATATTCAATGGTGTGCACATCATTTACTGAATAACGTTTATAGAGAAAATGATAATAACAAATTATAAACATAAAATAAAATATGCACATATAAGGTATAAAACGAATTAGTTTAAATTAAACAAATATAAAACTTACCAACTTCTAAGAAGCACTACAAAACTATTAATAGAAGCACTGGAGAATCCATTATACGCCTTTTAATCAATTATCCAATGACGTGAGGTTGTTTTTTTTTTCAATACGTAAAATGCCAATGGGGTTTTTTCGGGAAAGTTTTTTTGGGGTACGCGGAAACTTGGGCTTCCCGACACCGTACGTGCTATTCCGGTTTGGCGACGCTCCGGTTTAGACGCGTGTTGAACGCGGACTGTAGCGACGCCGACACGACGCTTCACCCTCTTTCGCTGGTGGAGGAGCGTCCGTCGTCTAGTCATGCACCCTTGGACAGTGCCGTAGGTTTGCGGGGAATTTCTACCGCTAATAATGTTTGGACAGGCGGCAAAAAAATTACTGTACTGACCGGAATATTACTAATTTTCTGATCATAATCCTGTTTTCTTGCTTTTCTAACAATATTATTCACAATATAGGCCTACAAATTATTTTTTTTATTGAAGAATTGAATTAGCAGGGCAATTGAAAATTGTCCCCGGCCTGACACATAGATGGCGCTACTATAATTAAATCCATATGTTTTTAGTCAGTCCTAACCCTCAAAATATGCGTGTATAGATTTGACAGCTGTCGGATCATTAGTTTGTGAATTATAGCATTTTGAGTGAAGCAACTTTTGGTATTGTGAGCAAAATGGATAAAAAGGAATTTCGCGTTTTATTATTTTGTCATTGTTTTATCAACACATATTGTTTTCTGAAGGGAACAAATACAGTTGAAGCAAAATCTTGGCTTTTCGAGTTTCCGAACACTGCCCCAGGAAAATCAGCCATCAGGGATTGGTATGCTAAGTTTAGACGTGGTGAAATGAGCACCGAAGACGGTGAACGCAGTGGACGTTCAAAAGAGGTAGTTACCGACGAAAACATTTAAAAAATCCACAAAACCATTTTGAATGTCCATAAATTGAAACTGAATGAAATAGCTAAATGACTGAATGAAAAACATATCAATTGAACGTGTATATCATGTCATTCACGAATATTTGGGTATGAGAAAGTTCTATATAAAGTGGGTGCCGCGCGAGCTCACTTTTGACCAAATTCAACGACGAGTTGATGAGATGATTTGGAGCAGTGTTTGAAGATGATAAAGCATAATAAACCCGAGTTTTTGCATCGATATGTGACAATGGATAAAACATGGCTCCATCATTTTACTCCGAAGTCCATCGACAATCGTCCGAGTGGACTGCACACGATGAACCCGCTCCAAAGCGTGGGAAAACGCAACAATCGACTGGCAAGGTTATGGCGTCTGTATTTTGGGATGCGCATGGAGAAATGTTCGTCGAATGAAGAGATGATTGCAGAAACTGAGGCCTATTTTGAAGCAAAGGACAGATGGTACTACAAAAATGGTATCGAAAAGTTGGAGGGTCGCTATAATCAGTGTATCACCACTAAAAGGAATATTTTCCATCGATATCCGCTACTTTTCCTCATCTTTCAGGCCATTTACAAATTCAATCTCCAAGGACTCATGTTTGGACTGAAGCGCTGCTCAGACAGGTTACGACTCATACATCGAAACAAATAGTAATCAAAGGACGTAAGGTCTGGAGAATACGCCTGGTGGGATAGCACTTCCCATTTTAATGTTTCCACTGGTCTTGCAACATATGCTCAATCGTTATTATGCTAAAGAATAACATTGTTGTATATTTGCTCGTTTTTCGCGCAGTTATCGCCTCAAATGCATGAATTATTGTTGATAGTGGTCCCCATTGATGATTTCGTCGAGTAATACCTTCAAATCTTTGACGTCGAAATTTTTTTTCGACAATCCAGAACGTTCTTTGTCTTGAAAATCATCCCTTTTAAAATATGGAAACCAGTATTCACAGGCTGAAATCGCTAGAGCATGACCTCCATAAGCTTCACACAGCATTCGATTACCTTCAGTTGCCTTTTTCTTTAAATTAAAATAAAAAGGTGAAATATCCCACAAAGGCGATTTATTGGTTACAAATTCAGACACTTTCAATGCGCTTTAAAAATGTTTTGTTCACATTTCGACGTAACACCTGTGAGGCTTCAACGCGCACTTGATTGCAAATGCACCGGATACGCTTAATAATAATGCGAATATTTATTTTTGTTAATTAACTACCCAAAAGCTTCTTAGACTTTTTACAATCGGAGTTTACATAGTTTCTTTAAATTTTTTATGCATATTTAACACGAAATGACTTAAAATTTACGTATAGTACAATAAATGACATATAAAAATAAGCAACTGTCATATAGTAATAATAATTAATGTTGTTACATTAAGAGCCACCGAAACATCAAAGACGATAGCAAAGGTTAATAAAAATATGATATACTAGATATAGAACAATGTTTATAAAACCAGTCAAATGTAAAGTACAAATAATACACATTAATGTATATAAAATAGATTTAGTTTGTAATTAATAAGGTATCTTAACAGTAGGAGTTATATATCCGTGTAGAAAACATTGTTTCTCAAGAATAATGTTAAACTATCCAAATTTCTCCGGACAAGGCAGATTTTCCGAATTTGATTTGTATATTGGCTGTATTCAATCACTTCACAAAACTATAGTCTAAAACGAATTTGCAAATTGCGGCAGACATTACATTAAACATCTAGATAACGTATGTGCAGAAAAACTTTGAACAGACTATATAGACTGTACTATACTCTACTATATGTTTAACCCTTACCGTTGTGTCACATTCAGTATTGGAGGAGAATCGTACTTCAGAAGAACCTCATGGATCATCCTATAATATTATATTATATTCCGGTGTATATAGATCAACTTTTCCTTGTTTTGTCCCCCTATGGGTGGACATTGATAGTAAGTTCTTTTAATACAGTTCCAAAATGTGGGATTTTAGATCTTTGTACCAAAATATAGTGTTCATCATGATTGATTCTTCCATGTTTCCTGCAAGGTAGTCCGCACATTAATTTATCTCTATGTCCAAAGATGATAACAGCTACATTAACGATACAGATTTGTTCTTTAATGATTTAAGTTTATCAATAATGGCCTCGGCTAGAGAATGTTTGGGCTGTTTGGAGCTGAAATTATTAAGGCAACCCGTGGAATCTCTAACTGTATTAAATTTATAGTTAACTTATTGAGTTTTGAATATTCTAATGGTTTATAGCCGGATAGACTAAAGTGCAGCTTCTGCTCCAAATACGAAATGATAATCCCTGATTTTTTCTTTTTTTATCTAAACAAACAAGTAATGAAAGCTCTGTGAGTTTGCTTCACTCTTTAATTGATATTTGGTCGGGCCCCCGAAGATATTCTGAATATAACTGAATGTATTCCGAATATCTGAATTTATTTATCATTTCCCCGAACCTGTGATACGATTCTCTATGCATCTACTGAACGGTTATTAAAATATTTAAGTAAAAATGTCTTATCTCATGATTTTGCTTAAACCAGAGCGAGTTACCTTGCAAGTTAGTTACCAATATTTACTTGAATTTCCTAAAATCAAATGAAAACTTATGAGAATAACATGATACCATTAACCAGAAATCATTTTTCGATTAAATAATCCATCTGTGTATCACCAAATGCTTTTATATTTTCATTTAAGGTTATCCCCCACTAGCCGATAAGCCCCGTGGGACTAATAGTTCAAATAGGGGATGTCACCAGTAGCAGATGACATTACATCAAATCTCAGCGTAGTATATATAACCAAACAACATGAAAATAAGACAGTATACTATAATAAATAGATACAGAATTTAAACCTTTGTTAAAACTAATTGAAATATAAAATTTATTGTCGGCCTACAAATTAATTTTAAAGAGATTACAACAGATGGTGTTACGCCGAAATGTGAACAAAATATTTTTCACTTTGTTAAAAATGTCTGAATTTGTATCGAGTAAATCGCATTTGAGTGATTTTTACCTTCTGACTACTTATTCTGACATAGGAGTCGTAGCCTAAGAGAAACGCTTCATTTCTTCTGAAAATTCCAAATAATGGCTCGTTCCGTGGTACACATAGTACAGATATTCGAGGTATAGTTCTTATCCGTGAACTAACCTCTAAATTAGAGAGGAGCGGCAAAACCATCAACTTTATGTGGCTCCCTCCTCACTCTGGCATGAGTGAAAATGAAAGAAAGGATTACTTAGACAAAAAGAGGGAGCGATCACTTAGTAGAGATATGAAGCACCACTCTCATTCAATCTTTAGACATCTAAACCAACTCAAAGGGGATCTAAGAGAAAACAACAAGCATTGGGAGGTGAAACAAGAATATTATCAGGGCCTTAACATCACTAACATTAGCAGGCTCAACAATTAGTCACTGCAAACTGACCCATGAGTTTCTCATTAAGGAAAGAAGTCCATTACTGTGCGTCGAATGTGGTTCCTCACTGTCAACCAAACATATACTAAGCGAATGAAGAAAATACAACTCGCAAAAACGGTTGGTCCATCTGGGAGAAACGATGGGCCAGTATTTTAGGCTGGAGAACCTGGACAAGCTGATTAATTTTCTAACCGTAACAGAACTATTACTAGAAATATAATAGTGTGCATCTATGTAATATCATGCATGTTTGTAGAAAATTTGGATCTTGTATCCTAATCACTGTCATGGGTTGTGCCACTATTGTACTGTAGCATATATTCAACTGCATGCTTTTACATATTTTACTTGTCATCTTGCAATATGTACTCTATATCCTACACATTTAACTCTAAGCTTTATATACCGACCATGTATTTTTAATGTTCTTTGCATTCTATACTTGTAATAACATTGTATACTTTAACTGATGTAAATGTGTTGTATATTGTTTTTCTGTAAACAGACCCTAACTAGTCCAGGAGGCTAATGGATCTAGAATTTATAAATAAATAAATAAATAAAAATTTTATAGGTCATAATATTATATAATTTAATAAAATATCGATTAGTTTCTAGTCTATACATTTACTGAATATTAAGAATATGGCACCACAACATGTCTAAAAAATGTGCATTGTCTATTCTGTACGCTCCACATAGTGCACCGAACATCTGTCGTTTTCAACCCCCGCCTATGGGCACCAAGCACGCTTACCTTCGACATCCCTCGTATATTACGTGCAGCGAACTAAACAAAACTACGACCCTCCCCACGATACCTCAATGAATGGTATAATAAAAAACAATACGTGGAGATTAAATGAAAATCCTTATTAAGCCTTTTTTAAAAACTTCATTATCTACCCCACTTCGATGCAAGAAGGATCTTTGTTTTAGGAATCACCCCAAGAATCATTATTTATTTTATTTTATTATTTATTTAAATGTTAGGGATTTTTTAATTATTTCTGGACCTCCTATTTTGGTAGCATGACGTTTTTTAATTTAAATTTATTTATATTAATTATATAGTATGGACACGGTCACTGAAATATTTCAAAAAATTAAAAATATGACAATCTAAAATCAGCTTGCTATTCTAATGCTTATTCTAAACTCTACATATGTCCAGTAATCAGATCAGGTGGTGTTAAACGTTTTAGTCTACGCACTTCACCATCACGTCGCATATTTAGCTGATTAGCGAGTACATTGGGATGCACTGACACTCTTTCGAAGTACTTCACACAAACACGTTGGATTACACTCGTTATAGGTTCTAGAGGAATAACGCGTTGTATCACTTTATTTGAAATATAGTAAGGAGCATCAACAATCGCACGCAACACCTTATTTTGGAACCGTTGAATGATGGATATATTAGATTTGCTAGCGGTACCCCATAGTTGAATTCCATATGTCCAAATGGGCTTGAGTATAGACTCATACAGCAATACCTTGTTATCTAATGATAACTTGGATTTGCGACCAATGAGCCAATACATTTGATATAATTTTAGTCCCAGTTGTTTCCGTTTAGAGAGTATGTGCTTCTTCCAGGTTAGGCGTCGATCTAAATGCATACCAAGATATTTAACATGCTCTGCTTGGGGGAGTTGACGATGATTGATATTTACTGGTGGACATGTTCTTCTACGCAGGGTAAACGTTATATGCGTGGATTTTGATTCATTGGCTTTAATGCGCCATGTCTTCAACCATAATTGTATTTGCTCCAGGTGGGTTTGTAGGTTTATTGATGCTGTGACTGGATCTTCATGGGATGCTAAGATTGCTGTATCGTCTGCATATGTTGCCACAGTAGTTATTTTTGTGGTGGGCAGATCAGCCGTATACAGATGATACAGTACTGGACCCAGTACACTACCTTGCGGAACTCCTGAATATATGGGATTTAATTCGGTATGTTCATCGCCTTGATTTACAATAAAATGTCTGTCAGTGAGATACGATTTTAGTAGCTGATAGTCCGGATGAGGGAGAAGTTTCTTTAGTTTAACCTGCAAGCCCGTATGCCATACTTTGTCAAAAGCCTGAGATATGTCTAGGAAAGCAGCCGAACAATATCTTTTGGCATTTAGGTCAGCGTTTATTTGGTTTACAAGTCTATGCACTTGTTCTATAGTCCCATGCTTATTGCGAAAGCCAAACTGATGTTCTGGAATAATTTTTCTTTTTTCTATCATATAGTTTAGTTTTTTTATGTATAATTTCTCGAAAACTTTCGAGATTATTGGTAATAAACTTATAGGTCGGTAGGAGGTCACATCTTCTGGTATTTTTCCTGGTTTAAATAGTCATTAATATTTTAGCTACTTTCCAGATACTAAGGAAGTAATTAATTCGTAGCATAGCATTAAATATATATGTTAATAGTTTTATAGCCTTTTCTGATAGTTCTTTTAAAATTTACTGACAAACGATGAAATTGTGAACAAATCTTAGATAGATTGGAAACCAACAACTTACTTATTCACTTGAATGAAACTTTCTGAATATGATATGATTCAATGCTGCCAATTTATAAGACAGGGTTATGAGAATGAAAACAAGTAAAGGTGAGTATATAATTAATATATAATAACTCCTAGAGTTATTCCTCCTATTGTAGACAGATATGTGTGTAATTGTTCAGAATGTACCTGAGCATGTAGTTAAAACGTGTCAGGAGAGAAAGAATAGTTACTGTTTTACAGATATGGTAAATGCATTAAGGAGAATGCAGTGATTAAATCTAGTTTTATAGAGAAAGATGTATACTCGTATTAAGAGAACAAATGAAAGAGAAATACAGTGATGTCAAAATGTCTTTACAAGGAAACACTGTACCAAAGGACAGAAGAACTAAGCGTAAAAGGTAAATATGCTCTCTAATGAAGATATAATATACTACTTGGATATACAATTATAAATTAAGGTGGATTAGGCATCCAGGGGATATAAATACAAACGCACCTAGAACTCTAACTTATAGGTGGTGTGGAAAAGATTTACTATAATGTTAAAATAAATTAATTAAAATATTTGATAACAGTATTTTTGTTTAATTATTTTATTTAGATTAAATTTTTCTTGTATGTCAAAGCCAAACTGAACTAAAACTCAGAGTTGATGAGGCAACATCGCTACGTTTTAAAGTAACAAATTTAGGTGACGTATGTACAAATAATTTCGGATAGATTATATGTTTGTGTCCAAACTCTAGAATAGTCAATAACTTCATGAAAATTAATTTAGAATAATCTGTATATTAATAAACCTATTCCAATGAATTTATCAGTATAAATAATTCCTCTTTATCGTAAGTACAACCTCTTCGTTTAATAAAAATATTTAGATTCTAAATTCTAAAGAAGATCCCGTCGTCATAAAAATCTAAACCTTTTTGAATATTCCCCACCGCATTAGCACAGCATTGCACATATTAAGCTGTCTGAAAGCTCTGATAGCTGTGAAAGTTGAGAGTTTGAGCTGAGTTTTCATTCACTAAATACTGCAATGCATTATTTTTGAACATTTTGGGTTTCCCAGGTCAATAACATCAAAATTACCAATCTCAAATCGTATAAGCTTCGGTAACATTATTATTATTTTAGGTAGATAAATGTCAAAACCATTAAATTTAACAGTTTTTACATTGATATTTTGAATTATCATCAATAAATATCATTGATTAAAACACCAGTGAAAATTAATAAGTTTTTAAGGAGTTTTTGTAGTAAAATGAAGCGTAATAGAAATCGCTGATCAAAATACATACAAGCACTTAATATATTATATATATTATTGAACCGATCTTTCTAGCGTGAATCATTACATTTCTGGTTTAAATGGGATTTGGAACAGCCATAACTTGACTTAAAAGATTAACTTTATTGGTATTTTCCTTAGAGTAACCCCCGTATAACCGTTCAACCTTCTACCCCAGCCTACTATATTTACCAAGCCTAGGTGTGTGGATTACTTAGGTAACATGTGGACGGACATCGATCGTAAACATATATACAAAAACACACCCCACAAATCTTTGAAAAACGATCAATATTTCTGTTTTAGAGCTCAAGAATTTTGATATGACCCATATAATAGAGGGGGAATAATGTAATACAGGGTGATCTTTGAGGTATCTCGCAAAAAGTTTTTTTATTAGTCTCTTTGATCCTCAACAATCTGCCCGTGGGCAATAAGTATTATTATATGATTTCCGTTATATAACATAACTCTACTGACTTGTAGAAGATCGCTTCAGTAAGTGATCATCCTAACTTATTCTAGAGATTATTATATCTCACTGTATGTGTCTGTTAATCAGATCGTATGGTAATTTACGTTTGAGCCTACGCACTTCACTGTCATCGCGCACATTTAACTGTGCATTGCACTAACAGTCTTGAAGAGTACCTCGCACTAACATTTCGAATCACAAACATTATTATGGGTTCTCGGGATGTCGCGCTGAATCATTTTGTTGGAGACGCAATATGAGGCATCGACGAAGATTCGCAACACTTTATTCTGGAACCTCTGGAGTATATCTATGTTAGATTTGCTAGTTGTAATCCAACATTTCAATACCATAGGTCCAAATCAGCCTAAGAATTGACTTACTGATATTTAACGTTGTCTGCTTGCGGGAGTTTATAATTATTTATTTTTACTGAGGGACAAGTTCTTCTACAAATCAAACACATAGAATATGAGGTTCTGACAATCGTTTTTATTAGTCTTTAAATAATCAGGTTATCTGCCCTAAGTAGTTAAATTTAATTGAATGAATATAAAATAATTTAGTTAATTTCAAATATATAACTCAAATACTTAACTTATTACGTCAATTGTTGAGTGTTTGATATCATATTTAGTTATTGTCGGGGTCATTTCCCTAATTATATCGATGCAAATTACATACATGTAAAAATATTTAAATGATTGTTTACTTAATAAAATATATTTCTAGCGAAAAAAAATTAGGGTTTATAAACGTTTATAACAATTTTAGCCAGAGTAGTGTTTCGAATGTAAAAATAATACTTAATTTATTCCTCTTCTGGTGTTGTCTAAGAGTTGTATTACTTATTGTATTAGTTATACACTTTACGATACAGACATAAGAATGGAGTATATCATGATGTCTCTCTTAAAAATCTCTTGATTTCCTGAATCATAGTCGCAGTCCTGCAGTATCTTGATGCACGTACAATAGTTCTTAGGACTTTTTTCTGGAAAGCTTCCATTGTATTTATATTAGTTTTCACGGAACTTCCCCATAATTGAATTCCGTATGTCCATATAGGTTTCAATATTTGCTTAAACAACATATTTGTTTTTTACATGTTCCTTCCAGCGAAATGTTGCATCAAGATTCATTCCAAGATACTTAGCGTTGTTGCTATATGGAAGGATACTATTATATATTGTTGTTGCGTTTGTGCGGTTTGATTATACGTGAAGTGTAAATGCACAGATTTACTTTCGTTAACTTTTATTTTCAAAGTTTATTGTCACTTGCCTATTGCCATTTTCGTTTGACTTCTACGCTGTTGTCTCCGACTATGAGAATAGCAGTGTTATCAGCAAATGTAGCCGTCGTGATATTTTTGATCAATCTAGCTGAAGACACCTTTTTAGCTTCATAGCAGTTTTCAATTAGATCTGTTCTACCCGCCTGATCAATTGTCGAATGTTTGTTAACAACCCCAAAGGATGTGTTTGGTTTTTCTCTCTAGAATCGGTTTAATTGTTTTCAACAGAATTTCAACAGAAAACAGTTTCTCAAATACTTTACATATTACTACAAGCTACAATTTCAGCCATCTTCCAAACATCTGGGGAACTCTGACCGTGGCTAAATTAATTAACTTATTTTTCTTTCAATTAGTTATGTTTTCTTTTTATGAGGAGTCTCCCAACATTTGTTATATTTTTGTTTTTATAAATGTCTCCTTTGGGTGGTTCAATAAACCCCATCTATAGGATATAATAAAGTAAATTTAGTATAGCAAACAACGTTATGATAAAGTGTTTGAATCCTAATATGCCAAACAAATAAACAATTGATTTAAAAATAACTCTTTTCTAATATTTCCTTTGAATCTAGTACTATTTATAAGAGCTGGCAACGTAGCAAAATCAAATTTTAATGAGTATACCAGGCGTCCCTACCAATAGACTCTTGTTATGTTAATTCCTCATACTTCCTAATTTTTTTACAAATTATTTTTAATATAACAGAAACATAAAAGTTTTAGACAAACTGATGACGATTGTTTTGTTCTGAAATTATTTTCATGTCTTTTTTTACATATTTTAAAGTCTCCTTTTACCAGCTATAGGTTTATCTGGACTGGACCTACTATTTAACGTGGACTCCGAACCACGGTCCTCGTCGTTAAGCCTACCGACCGGCGAGTGACCAACTCAGAAATCATCCCAGAAGACATCCGGTCTTACCCAGCCTGGTTACTGGCGTGACGAGAATCATTTTCCTTGTCGGATTTTGCACTCTTGCCTATGAACAATCACGAATATTAAACAATCACAAACATAAATTTACGATCATGCCCAAGCAGGATTCGAACCCGCGGCTATCGCAACAGTAGGAGGACCATCCTGTTGCCTTTACCAATGCGTCAGCAAGCCGGCAAGCTTAAATTATCGATAGAATAAATAATTCAACCACGATGAAGCGGACTTTATTATTTTAGAGGCATAGGGAAAAAGCTCCGGTCGTCACCGACAGATGGCGCGACCGACACTCGCCCAGTTCAAAATACAAATAGAGAACGCTTGCGCGCTGGATTTGAATTTACATGGGGTTGTGAGCGGCGAGTCTCGCACTGCCCCACCCGTTTGTTTTGCGTTAGGGGCAAGGCAAACAAACAAGAAATCCCTCTTTAATGAGTACTACAAAAATATGGGAGATACCACTGATAGTGTTGACTTTTGTGATAAAATAGGAAACAATCTGTCTGAATTAGGAAAATGGTAATTAGCCGGTCAAAAACACGACGTCGTGACGTGAGGTGTGTTTTTTTTTTCTCTCTTGTAGGAAAGTGTGGCAGAACATAATTTTAGGACAGTTTCTTTCTCTGATACTGTGTGCGAACAACACGCTGGCTCATTACATCAACTCGGGATCCAGTGATGTGTTACCCACCGGACAATCCTTTCCGCATTACATGTTCCTTTGTGCTATCTACACGAGCTGGTTAGCTTTCAGGAGAGGTGAACGAGGTCTAATCTCGATCATAAGGTCGAGAGGATGGAGGTATCTGCTTCTGTGTGTTATCGATGTCGAGGCTAATACGTTGATGAGCACAGCACATCAATTTACAACGTTAACGAGCATACAGGTATGAATATTTTATTGGTAATCCACTCTACCCTTCTTGTCACGTGTATTTAAATATGTATGTGTATAAACCACAGATGCAATGAGTCATAATCCTTAAAATGAAAAAAAAAATTTGATATATATCCCAACCCTTTGTATAAATAACTAAGTCATTAAAAAATATTAGAATAACAAGAACAAAACACTTCAAAGAACTTGATTTAAGATTGAAACAACTTGTTAACTCTTAACGCCATTGTATACACTAATGATTCATAAATTTATAATGATAAATGATTAATTGAATGTTCTTTTACAACACAACTTATCAACAACAAATAAAAGACCCTTTTGCAGCAAAATAAGAAAAATTAGGTCTAGATTGGTTTTTCTAACTTGTAGACAAAATTATATGTTTAAAATTAAATAAACATTATTGTCCAAAAAAACTGATGTAATAATCTAAATAATAAAATACATAATTTGTTATTTATTAATAATTTAAATTAAGAGAAATTATTTACAAATACTTTTACCACCTATTACATGGCATAATTGTAACCGTGCCAAGAGTAACACGAAGATGTAAAAAAGCGTTGATATATATATCCCAACTCTTTATATAAAAAACTAGTTTAATAACAAATATTAGAATAACAAGAACAAAACACTTCAAAAACTTGATGTAACTTTAAATAAACTTGTTCACTCTTAACATCATTATATACACTAATGATTCATTAATTGATAATGATAAATGATTAATTGAATGTTCTTTTACAATTCAACTTATGAACAACAAATAAAAGACCCTTTTGCAGAAAAATAAAAAAAAATTAGGTCTAGGTTGGTTTTTCTAGCTTGTAGACAAAAATATATATTTAAAATTAAATAAACATTATTGTCTAAAAAAACTGATGTAATAATCTAAATAATAAAATACATAATACATAATTTGTTATTTATTAATAATTTAAATTAAGAGAAATTATTTACAAATACTTTTACCACCTATTACATGGCATAATTGTAATCGTGCCAAGAGTAACACGAAGATGTAAAAAAACGTTGATATATATATCCCAACTCTTTATATAAAAAACTAGTTTAATAACAAATATTAGAATAACAAGAACAAAACACTTCGAAAACTTGATGTAACTTTAAATAAACTTGTTCACTCTTAACATCATTATATACACTAATGATTCATTAATTGATAATGATAAATGATTAATTGAATGTTCTTTTACAATTCAACTTATGAACAACAAATAAAAGACCCTTTTGCAGAAAAATAAAAAAAAATTAGGTCTAGGTTGGTTTTTCTAGCTTGTAGACAAAAATATATGTTTAAAATTAAATAAACATTATTGTCTAAAAAAACTGATGTAATAATCTAAATAATAAAATACATAATACATAATTTGTTATTTATTAATAATTTAAATTAAGAGAAATTATTTACAAAAACTTTTACCACCTATCACATGCTATAATTGTAACCGTGCCAAGAGTAACACGAAGATGTAAAAAAACGTTGATATATATGCCAATTCTTTATACAAAAAACTAGTTTAATAATAAATATTAGAGTAACCAGAACAAAACACTTCAAAGAACTTGATGTAACTTTAAATAAACTTTTTAACTCTTAACGCCATTGTATACACTAATGATTCATTAATTGATAATGATAAATGATTAATTGAATGTTCTTTTACAATTCAACTTATGAACAACAAATAAAATACCCTTTTGCAGCAAAATAAAAAAATAATTTTGGTCTAGGTTGGTTTTTCTAGCTTGTAGACAAAAATATATGTTTAAAATTAAATAAACTTTATTGTCCAAACAATAAAAAACTGATGTAATAATCTAAATAATAAAAAACATAATGCATAATTTGTTATTTATAAATAATTTAAATTAAAAGAAATTATTTACAAAAACATTTACCACCTATTACATGCTATAATATAACTATAACTATAATTTTTATTACCTTTAGAAGTTCAACAATATGCCCAATGGGCAACAAATATTTGTTATGATACGATATCACATATACAATATCAATATACAAAAGTCAATATACAAAAGTCACGAGTTCGAATCCTGCTGAGGCATGGTCCGTAAATTTATATTTGTGATTTTCCTAGACAAGAGTGCAAAATCTGACAAGAGAATGATCCCAATCACGCCTGTAACCAGGCTGGATAAGACCGGATGTCTTCTGGGATGATTTCTGAGTTGGTCACTCGCCAGTCGGTAGGCTTAAGGCCGAGGACCGTGGTTCGGAGACCACGTTAAACTGTAGGTCCACTCCCGATAAACACCTAGTTGGTAAAAGGAGCCTTTGAGGAGACAGAAAAAAAAAGTATACGGTTCTTCCAATTTAGGCAGTCTTTATGCACATCAAGATATTTCTGGCGCCTGAAGTAGTTCTGATTTACATTCACATTCACTGGTGGGCATTTGTCTGTTTCATTTATTTTGCTGATTGGCTTTGATACGACAACTTTTGTATTCTCTTAAGGTATGTATGGGGTCTCCTTGATGATATCGCTGGGTTCTCGTGCATATAACAATATACAGGAGAGGCAAAAAGAGGTTCACTCTATTCAACATCTCGTTTTACAGTAAACTGACTATCCGCAAAATAATATTTCAGTAGCTGAAACTGCTAATGAATGAGAACCTTTTGTAGTTTAACTTACAATCTTACATATCATAATTATGGACAAAACTCTTAAATAATATATCCAATATATCCAAGAATGCAGTTGGGAAATACCTTTTACCTTTTATGTCTGTGGTTATTTGGTTTCTCAGTCTAAGAATTTGTTCTATAGTTACGGCTTATCATGAAATCCGAATCCAAGTTCCGGAATAGTTTTAATATTTTCAATTATTATATGAAGCCTCAAGCTAATAAACTTCTAGGGCTTTTTTGATTTTTGTTCCAGGATTTAATATCATTGTGATTTCAACCAATCATTGTTGCAATCAATTTTCTGTTAGTTCTAGCGACACTTTTCCAGTTATTTGACCATATCCAGCCGCTTTTTACACTTTATTTCCTTTAATTATTATTTATATACTTCATTGATAGTTATTTTTTATTCAATATTTATTGATCCTGACTTATCACGACTATATTATGTTAATGACTATTAAAAAAAACTCAATACCGTTTTTAAACCTTCTTTATAACGAAGAGTACATCCTTCAAAATAATATTTATTCCAAAAATTAGTCGTCATTAGAAATAAAAACGTTTTTTCAACGTTATAAAACTAATAACATTCCACGATCTTGAAAATACTCATGTATGTCTATGATTTTTATTTCCACTTTTAGGTGGATGAAACTAAAGTATAATATATTTTTTAGATGCATTTATAATTTTGTTGGCAACTTGCATGATATTCCGATATTTTTAAATTGCCAAAACTTAATCAAGATTCCATATATGTGTATACAATTTTATTCTAAAGATATATATGTAAAAATAATAACAAATAATTAAATAAATAAATATAATATTACAGAGATAACTAAATAATCTTATAGGTAATTTTAAAAAATTTAATTAATGAAAAAAGTTTAGTTCAGCAAAAAAAGAAAACACACTTCAAATAGATAACAGGTCAATTGAAAAGTCCCCGGCCTATCATAGTAAAACACATTTTTTTGGCAAAATTAGTTTTTTTTATTCAACATAATTCCCTTCAAGGGTAATGCACTGATTATAGAGACCCTCCAATTTTTCGATACCATTTTTGTAGTACGATTTGTCCTTTTCTTCAAAATGGTCCTCAGTTTCGGAGATCACCTCTTCATTGGATGAAAATTTCTTTCCAGCGAGCATTCTTTTGGGTTCAGCGTGTGCAGTCCACTCGGATGACCGTCGATTATCGATCATCTTCAAACAGGGCTCCGAATCATTAACTTGTCGTTGTTTTTGGTCAAAAGTGAGCTCGCGCGGCACCCACTTTGCACAAAGCTTTCTCTTACCCAAATATTCGTGAATGATATGATATACACGTTCAGTTGATATCTTTAGAGTCACTGCAATTTCATTCAATTTTAATTTACGGTCATTTAATATCAAAATCATTTTGTCGATTTTTTAAATCTTTTCGTCGGTAACAACCTCTTTTGGGCATCCACTGCATTCACCGTCTTCGATGCTCATTTGACCACGTCTAAACTTAGCATACCAATCCTTGATGGTTGATTTTCCTGGGGCAGTGGCCAGAAACTCGGCATCAAGCCAAGTTTTTGCTTCAACTGTATTTCTCCCTTTCAAAAGCAATATTTTATCAACACTCGAAATTCCTTTTTATCCATTTTTTTCTCACAATAACAAAAGTTGCTTCACTCAAAATGCTATAATTCACAAACTAATGATTCGACAGCTATCAAATTTATACACGCATCTTTTGAGGATTAGGGCTAACTAAAAAAACATATGGATTTAATACTGGTAGCGCCATCTATATGTCAGGGCAGGGACTGTTCAATTAACCTATTAGATATTTCTTAAAATTAATTTATGTTCAATTGCAAAAAAAAATACTTTAAAATAATAAGATATTTTGCCAATTATTTTAGTGTATCTATACTAATTTTTTTATATATTTTAGCTGCTCGGATGTGTCGCAATTCCAGTAGCTCTAGCACTAAGCTGTTTAATACTTGGTGTTAGATATCGTATGGTGCATATAATGGCTGTATCAGTTTGCTTAATAGGAGTAGGATGCCTGGTATGGGCTAATATTGAAGACACCAAAATCGATGGTAAGCATGTTTTCTAGAAACAATTTTATTTAATAACATGCAAAAATGTTTTCAAGGAAAAAATCAACTAGTTGGAGACATGTTGTGCCTAGGTGGTGCGGTACTATTCGCCATTGTGACCGTTTTGCAAGAATTATCTGTCAAAAATACTGACATAATTGAATATTTAGGACTCTTAGGTCTGTTTGGGAGTATTGTGAGTGGCGTTCAAATGTAAGTATCAAGGAATTTATATGGGGCAACATGAAATATATACACTTTGTAAAAACTCTAGTTTATGACTCCTTAAAATGTATAAAATGTTAACATAAAATTTGAAAAATTAAAAACAAAGCTTCGTTGCTAATTTTCAGATGAAGATATTATTTGTGGCTGTTTATTTCTTGTATTAATGGTGCCGACTGTGTTCAGATCTTCTTACTTTGACTAAAGATTAGCATCACTGTAGATGTAAATGAGTACCAAGTAGATGGGTTTAAACAATCTCCTGAAATCACTAAATCATTAATAAATTAGACTGGCTGGCATATTTCAATTGGTTTCAAACTTATTGTCATCAATTGAAGCGTATTTTCCTATCTAAATACCTATGGGAAATATTCTGGTCTTCTGTCTTAACATTTTCAATTAGCTGGGGGTTCTTCCTCCATTCATCTGCTTGTGGCCTCTTAAACATATGATTTTAACGGACTCATAGCACTCAACTCATATATATACCAAGTTTGACTTAAGAGCTAGAAAACCAGTTAAAATCTGGGTAGCAAACCACATGTTGAACGCTATCTAATTTTTTTTCTAACATGCAAATAAAATGACTTCTGAATCATAATTCAACACCTTGGAAAATAACCTGATATTAAGCTGTGATGCATCAAAGATGCGTCGGAGTCTAATCTAGAGTTCCAAAATGGTGCTATATTAATGTACAATATATTTTTATTTACAATACTACTACAAACAAAACACAAAACCATATATAGTCTGTTCAAAGTTATTTTGTACGTACCTCATTTAAATTTTTTACGTTAAAACGTCGCAATATTGCTGCATCAACTCTGAGTTTTAGTTCAGTTGAGCTTTGATACACAACAAAATTCTAATCTAAATATAATAATTGAACAAAAATGTTATCAAATATAGTTTATTTTAACATTATAGTACATCTAAAAACTACAGTTAATTATACAGCCACAATAGTTTATAGGTTAGACTTATAACCTCTTATCACTACTGCTTTCAAGAATTTTGCATACGTCTGACAACCGAATGACTTTGACAGGCTCATTCGTTTACGTGTTCGAACTAAACAGACAGCACTGTCTCTTTTAACGAGAATAAAATGAGAAGGAAAATATTGTCTGATTCTGAAACGAATTTACAAATTGCGGCAGGCAATACATTAAACATCTTGATGACGTATGTACAAAAAAACTTTGAATAGACTATATATTACATATAAGTCTATGTATTCATAAATTCGACACATTATTTTTAAGATCGCAGATAGTAACTGAAAGTACACGACTGAAACAGTCGATAGTAAAAAGTAGTAAAACTAGTCGGACCGAAAATAGCGACTTAAACAGTCGATAGTAAAAAGTAGTCAATTACTAAATAGTTGATAGTCATTTTCAGTCGATAGTTCCCAACGCTCATTATTATTTTCAATCAAAAAAGATATAGATAGTAAGACCACATAATTTTATTATTGTTTATTATTATTTTATTAATTTATATATTTTATTATTTTATTATTTGATACTTACTGATTAGTTACCAAAATAATTTTCATGTTGCCCTCATATTAATAATTAAATATTATATTTTAGGTTACTGTTAGAGAAACAAACACTCATTTCATCTACTTGGAAAAATTCAAGTGCTTTACTCTCATCCTTTTCAGCGTGCCAGTTTATATTTTGTACATTTTCTAGTTTATTCCTATTAAACATGGGCACTACTGCTTTACATCTGTCCCTTTTATCGGGAAATTTCTACACTCTCATTATAGGAATACTATTATTCAACTACAAGGTACTATACCTGATGATTATTCCAATACCAGGTACTAAACTGTGTTCTTTCAGTTTCACGCATTATATTTTCTTTCATATACACTATCAATGACCGGTGTCTATATTTATTCGATAAAACAAACTTCGACAAGACCCATGGGAAATATCTTAGTAAACCAAGTTAGAACCCATCATCATTCCCATCAGCACCAACTCAACAACAGGTAACGTATTATTGTATAGCTTGCATATAATAAAATCTAAAATTCTGTACAATGAAAACCTTTTCTGATTTCTACTACGTCCCAGAGAAGCTATTTTCATTCCATGGATTTCTCAAGAGCTTGCCACCTCACAAAACAAAACTGTTATATCGTATTTTTTTAGTTTCTCTTTAGCTGTTGTTAATGTAACAGCACTAAAATCAAACAACATGAATCATCTTTACTTACGTCCTTAAATGACTTAAGGTAACTAATATTCATTTTTAATAACAAAATAACCGATATTGCTTTTGTGAATCAATAGGATGGTCCATCTGTGGGTTTATTTTTGAACTTGAAATTACAGGGTTTAATAATGAACACAAAGTATTTGCAACGAATTTTGGTCTGCAAAAATCAAAATCAATTCTTTTAGAAAACAACAAACAAAAGCATATCGACCATTATAAAAAAGACGATGATTTAATATAAATAAAAAAAATAGAGAAAAGATAAATAGGTGTAGTTCGTTCTTAACAAAATGTTCCAACGAAAAAGAACATTAACCATTTACCACCTACCTGAGATAGTGGTTATTTGTTGTTAATTATGGAAGAATGAAATGAAATAGTATCAAAATTAAAATGACAATAGTCAAAAGTGAACATATTTAATCCAATTTTTTCTCAAGCTCTCGAAAAAGTGTAGCATTAGGTTTAAAGAACAAGATTAAAATGATTCTCCCATTCAAAATGGCCAATATTCAAACATTTTAGAGTCATTTATAACTGGCCGGTACTTCAGAGTCCAACAAGAGGATGTCTATGCTGACTTGAGGAAAATACAAGCAGGTGTGCCACAAACAAGTGTATTGGGAACAGTCCTTTATCTGCTATACTCTCAGAACTTGCCTAAATTCAATGAAAATGTTGTTGCTACACTTGTAAATGATGTAAATGAACACTAAATCAACCGAAAAGTTACAAACAGTTATTGCCTAAATACAATGCTGGACAGAAAAATGGCGCATTAAAATGAATAAAAATAATCGGTGCATATTGCAAGTGCAAGCACCAGCAAGTATATCCTGGCATGACCCTTGATATTAGACTTAGGTGGAAGCCAAATGTTAAGAAAAAATGTGAAAAACTCAAGCTGAAATAGGAAAAAGGTACTGGTTATTGGGCAGATATTCAGCCCTATCAGTATATAAGCTTTTTCTTTACCAAGAAGTATTAAAACCAGTGTGGGCTTTTGGGGTTCATCTCTTGGGTTGTACCAGCCAAAGCAATAGAAATATCATAGGAAGACTCCAACACGAGGCACTGCGAGGTATTGTTGATTCTCCATGGTACATTCATAATGACAATCTGTATAAGGGTGTGAAGGTAGAAATTGTCGATAACGTTATCAAGGACTGTGACCAAACACATGCACAGAGGCTCCACAGCACATCAATGTTAAGATTTTTCAGCTTCTAGATAATGATGGCTTAGTCTTAAGATTAATGAGAGTAAAACAATTTGATCTAGTTCAATGAAGTTGTTAGTAAAACTCAGTATAAATGTTAACACCAAAGTATCTATCGTTGAATAAGTACCTTGTAACTTTAAAACCGTTGTTAATTAAGATAAAAGCATATACTGTTAATTTACTAGATTGGTTTAATAAATCATAAAAAGGATGTAGTCCAGAACTTAACTTAGCAATTATTTTTTACTACGATAATAATTAAAACGTTAATTTGTCGAAATTTTAATGCAAGTTAAAGTTAATCGCTGTAAAAGTTAACCCTCCAATATTTCTGTTGCCTTAAGACTGTATAAATCAAACAAACCATATATTTTTATTACCTTTAAAATTAAGCATCAAAAACAACAATTGACGGATTAACCACTAAATATCCACCTTTGGTAAATGTGGCTAATACTAAACAATATATATTTAAACTAATTTTGATTCCAATGAAAGCAATATCCAAAAGAAACTAACTGATGGCCCACCCTATATGATTGTTATGAATATATGCCAGAGTATTGATGTAAATAATATTTAATTGTGCTACTAACATTACTTTCGATAACAAAACCAAAAATAATTCTAAAAAATACCATGGAATAAATCTTCATTTATCAAAAATGTCAAAAATATCAATTATATTAATAACCTCTCAATCTGTTTTGACATATTTTCAGAACCACCGAATGTCAATTACAAGAACACATTATAGTCGACAGTCCGGAGAGGATGAACGAAATACTGTCGGCATTTGGGACACTGAACAGCAACGATACGTTTCCCCTGAGTCACAGCACCAACACTACCTTTACATCATTCTACGGTAGTCACGACATATTAAACAATCAAACGACTTCAGCTTAGGTTGTGTTGAATTCCAAAGACTGTTTCAAAAGATAGCATCGCTCACTTAATGTTAAGAAAAACTGCATGAACATTTACTATTTGTTTATTTCAAAACCTGAAATGAGTTTTTTTCGTTGATAAACCACGTTTTTATACACCCTGTATGATATAAATTACATAATATAAACTGTACTGAATTTCTAAATTGTCCTTTATGATTGTATTATTCATTAGGCGTAATTTTAAAATACTTTACTTATTGATACTAAAATATATTTCTTGGTTTCGTTGACGTTCATTAACAATGTAAGAAATACAATATTTAATTCGACATAATAGGCCACCTTTGATCCGAAAACCCGCATGATGAATTAAGGGACCCATATAAACCTAAACACTAGTTAGATAAGAATCATCATTCTTTAAGCTAATTAAACTCACGCTACCATCATCCGTTTCATTTATTGTGAGATTTGACAGAAAAGGTGGAGGAATAAAAATTAGTGCCAAATTTACTTAAATTTATAAAACACTCAGTACAAATCTGGCACTAATGATACCATTGAATAACAAATATAATCACAGTTATCATTTATTTGTGCCTAAATCACCAACTTTCAAAATTAAATTCTCTGTAATAAAGTAAAATCTCCGCAAAAAAAGTATATTCTCTGTAATAACTAACATATATCAGTCATGCATTTTCAACAATTGAACTGAAACACACTATAACGTCATACTTTCATTAAATGTAGATAATAATATTTTAAAATGCCTACACTATCTAAAATAACACTAATTATTTTTTATCAGATACTACCACTCACTTTTAATTAAATAACAATAATATTCATCTTTAAGATCCGAGCACTTTTTGGTGAACTAAGAGATAATCTAGTCAAATTTTCACTTTTTAGTGAGATTTTTAAAATAGGTTAAAACTATAATTTTGTAAGTTATTTACTTGTAATTGTATTTATATTTGATATTAATTTTATAAGATTGTTGGTATAAGAGAACAATAATGCTGTAAAATTGCTCAGTTTACATGATAGGAATAGGTTCATATTTAGTTAAATTGACAACTAAAGAGTCAACATCATTTAATTATTTGAAAAACTCAATTTAAGATGATCAGTTGACCTATTAAAGATTATCAATTTTTACGTGTCTTTTGTATATGATGTTGGCCCTTTGAATGTGTTTATTTTGACGAACTAATTGAATGTAAACCTTGTAACTGAATAGAATAATCTCATATTTTATGTATTTATACATATATACGCAACGAACTTATTTTTTACTTGTTTCTATTTTCAACAAACAATAAAATGTCTTATTACTATTTATTGTATTTTATAAATACTTCTCAATAAAATTAAATACCAAAATGAATAGTATTTATTTAACACCGACAGTAAACAGTCACTTATGCTTTATGCTTCTATTGTTCAACCACTGTCCTTTGGTTTCAAACATGTTGATCAAGATATTATATCGATTTCCTACAGTTCAAAAATAAACCAACAGGTAGCCCATCATATATAACTAAGTTACATAAGCTTTTTGTAGAAAAGAAATGTAATTAGGCCTTGACTCTGGAGCTATAGTCGCATAAAATCTCACATTTGTTTCTCACAGCACACTCAGCACCACAAATGCTCTGATGCTACACTACCAGTCCTCTCTTTCCTCTTGGATTAATTATTTTATAATTCTCCCTCTTTCTATACCTTATGTATGTAAAAAACGTATGCTTTCTGTAATTACTGTTATTTTCGACAACAAAGCCAAAAATAATCAAAAATTGTCCATCGAACGAATAAAAAATATAGAAAAAATCAAATATATTAATATCCTCTCAATTTTGCTGACATATTTTCAGAACCACCGAATGTCAATTACAAAAACAGTTATAATCGACAGTTCGGAGGGTAAACGAAATAATGTTGGGATTTGGGAGACTGAATAGCAACTACACCCGAGTCACAGCACCAACACTGCCTTTACATCGTTTTACGGTACTCAAGATATACGACCCAAAAATTTTAGCTTAGACTGTATTGAATTCCAAAGGATAGTATCATTTAACATTAAGAAAAACTGCATAAACATTTCAAAAGCAAATCAACAGACAGTGCAACCCCATAGGTCCAAATTGGCTTTATAATTGTATTATAGATCAACCTCTTTGATTTTAGATCAAGTTGAGAGTATCTTCCGACTAACCAGTATAGTTGTTTTATTTTGGTTCTAATGTGTTTTGCTTTTTGTATAACGTGATGCAAATATAATTAATATACATAAACTTTTTATAAAAAGGAAGTGTAATTAGGCCTTCACTCTCAAGCTATGCTTTCATAACATCATGTAATCAGTAATCATATTCCTCAGAACACACTCTGCACTACAAATGCTCTTATACTACAATGCCAGTCTTAATTATATCACCATTCTCCATGCACCTTCCATTATTATAGATATATAGATAATATTCTCTCCATTTACTGCTTTTCTACAATTCCCGTTCTCTCTATACCTCATATTAAAAGCAAGTGGTCATGTATATTTGAAGAACTGAAGTAAATTAAAATCATAAGATTAGTTGGATTCATTTTAAGTAGCTAACCTGTGACTATAATATGGGCAAGGTGGTAAAATGCTAATTCTGTTTTCTAATACTGAATTTGGATAGAAGTTATAACATTTCTGCAGGTACTTGGAAAATATAAAGAATAATTTTATTGTTGAAGCTGATTTACTGTAAAAGTGTAAGGATCTCCTACATACCCATCCTGTAAAAATGTTTTTCTTTAAGTCTTAACTCACTCTATTGTAGAGATAAACCTAAGAAAAACGAATATTCTGCAAATAAACTGAAAGATTGAAAGCCTTTACTAAGTATTTAGCAATGTTTCTGTTGTGTTAGCTGAAAATCCTCATTTTTTAGTGTAAACAATGATCTTTGGTTGAATTTGCTAAAATGCAACACAAAAGAAATTGTATAATGAAGGACCGCTTTTGAGTATCACTTTCTCAACTCCAATATTATAAGCTCCAAGAAAATAATAAAACCATAATCATGTTTGATGATATATTTAATATGAAAATTAAACACATTATTAACTTTAAGTTTCCAGAAAATAAATCTATATATATGCACATAACTCAACTAAACCGTGTAAAATAGAATGAGATAACTAATAATTTTCTGGGCAGAAGTTGACTTAGTCACTGCCAGAACCCGACCTGGACCTGGACCTCGATTTGGACTTCGACTTCGACCTTGACCTGGACCTCGATTTTGACTTCGACTTCGATCTGGAGCGCGACCGAGATCTGGATCTCGACTTGGACCGTGAGCGCGAACGAGACCTGGATGGGGATCTCGACCTTGAACCTGATTTAGACCTGGACCTATATTCAGAAAAAAAAGCGGTTAGTTATCATAGAAGAGAAAAAATTAAAGGGTCCATTACCTTGATCTTGATTTCGATTTAGACCTAGACCTATAATAAAACAAAAACAGTTAGTTAACATAAGTGAGAAAAAAATTAATGGATCAATTACCTTGATCTTGATTTCGATTTAGACCTGGACCTATAATGAGAAAAACAATTATAGTTATCACAGAGGAGAAAAAAAATGAATGGATCCAATACCTTGATCTTGATTTCGACTTAGAGTGTGACCTAGATCTCGACTTGGAGCGCGAATGGGACCTGGATCTGGATCGGGACCTTGACTTGGAACGGGAACGTGACTTGGACCTCGACTTTGATCTAGAACGCGATCGTGATTTGGACGGCGACTTAGATCTGGACCCGGACTTGGATCTTGATCTTGACCTTGACCTATAGATGGTTTCAATTATGGTACAGTGAAATCAAAGAAATTATTTGGTTAGTTTACTGTGGATCCTTGATTAATTCATTGGATGTACGCGCAGTTTCTTTTTATTCACACATTAAAAAACTCGAGCAGCTAAGCACTTTTAAAAACACAAGAACGAAGTTTGAGACCGTAACATTATTCCGACAATTTTTTCGAGATCATTTTAAATTTCAAAATGTTTTAAAATGTGTTTATAGTTTGAATACATTTTTTTCAGAGAACCTTTATTTCCACTGAAAGTTATAATACAATTTTTGGACTTACAAACTTTTATACACAATAGTATAATAATAGTCCAAGTGTCGTTGAGGTTAGAATTTAAATTCAAATCAAAGCATTTATCAAAAAAAAATTGGAATAAAACTGGTCCTGCATCCAGGTATTTCAATTATCAGAGTGAACCATTTGGTAGACTAGAAACCGGTGCATACATTTTGATTTTTTTTTGGTTTACTACATAGTAGGCAACTTTTTAAAATACTACAGCAGGACAATTTGTTCTAGCCACGCTCTGAAAAGTTGAGAAAATGATTCTTGAAACTAATCTATCACCTGAAGCAATAAAGTGATAGATAACATAAAAACTGTATTAGAAAAATTTGTTCGGTATGGCTTTCATGGTGTCGTTGGTGTTATCAACAAGAGTTCACAGATTCACAAACTATCACATGAAGTTTCAACCAGAAAAATGCATTATTCAACGCAGGTAAGTCTTTATTCACTTACAGTCCAAAAAGACGATCTGCAAATTCCTATACAGTAAATAAGACAATAATTGCCATTACACAATGTTGATTTTACATTAAATAATTGCAATATACCACAGATTATCATCGTCCGCACCATCAAAAAAATCATATTGGACATCTAAGTTCTCTCCACTACATATTTTGAAAATTGTGGATAAGTTACAAGACATAATTTAGACTATACTTCTATTTTTAGATGATGAACTATTATGATAATAAATATATTATAATTTACTATTTAAATAAACAAATTATAAATTAATAAGATCTATCATATATCAATATATTCTATCAATATTAATTAAGCACATTTTATCAATAATGCTCTGAACATTCAAATAAAGTATAATAGAATGTAGAAATATTGTCAATTTAAATCGAAATAGAAAAATATCATAAAGAACAATAAAATAAAGCAATAAAAATCGTACAGCTGTAATGAATCAATCGTCAATGTAAGGCAATGTAATCTCTTAATAACCCATATTGTTTCCTGTAATACCTGATACACTGTTTCAACTTGTTGTTAAAACTTACGTAAAATTGTTCCTATTTCTACTAAGTTTCAATTTTCACTCAAAATCGACTTAAAAAATTCGAATGCGGCCAGTAAACGAAACTATATTATCCACTATGTTCTTACCTTGATTTTCCGCTACTGCTCGATCTTGATCGCGAACGAGATTTGGATTTTGATCGGGACCGGGATCTTGATCTAGAGGGCGACTTTGATCTCGAAGCAGACTTGGATCTCGACCTAGACCTAGACCTGCAAACATGATATTTAATTCTTAAATGCTATTAAACAAAAGAAGTAACGGCGGGCATACCTTGATTTTCCGCTTCTGCTGCTTGATCTTGATTTGGAACGCGATCTGCTTCTTGATCTAGAACTACGGTCAGATCCAGACGATATTCTGCGTTTTTTACTTTTCTTGCCAGCGTCGCTTTCGTCACTGCTAGGAATTTTAAGACGTTTTTCTGTAAATAAAATATAGATTAAAACACCAGGAAAGTGTGTAGTTGCAATATCTCAACTGTGTTCCTTTCTTTGACTTTTTAGTTCCAAAGAAAGGATTCAATAATCAATAATCAGGACGTCAAGTTCTTAGAACTCACATATACAGACATATACCTTCGTACTGTCACACCATTATCTGTCTCAAAAATGATCGCCCTAAATCCTTAATTTACTACATGTTAGAATCTAACTGCTCAGAAAATGAAGTTAAACGTGCCTTTCACCAGAATGAATATTCCAGTAGATCAACAATATCATATCATAGCAACAATAGGGAAACAAATAGAAATTAAACCAAATAAACTCCCTAGCACTTCCACAATTTGTTCAGGGAATAATAAATAGCATTGACATGGTATCAAAAAAATAGAACACCAAAGTAATTTTTAAATATTCCCCAAAAGCAACCCGTGTGACTGTAAGAAATCTAGACATAAGAGTCCAAAAAATGATAAAGAATTATGAACATAATAAAGTGGCGAGCAATGTTAGAGCTCTTGCCTGAAGGTGTACTCTACAACAATTACTATACATCAGGCCAGTCTCAGTCAAACTGGAAGAGCCAAATAATTAGTATTTGAAATCATTACCATTATCACTATCATCTTCACTCGTCGATATAGTCGCTTTCGAAACTATCCTCAATTTCTGTTTAGCACTCAGACCCTCATCTTTCTTGGACTTCCTCTTTTCGGGCTTCTTCCGTTCTTTCTTTTTAGGTCGATCATCTCCATCAGAATCACTATCGCCATCCATATCCTTCTTCTTTCTGCCACCTACGGAGATGAAGATATTTTAATACCAGACGTTTATTATAATTACCATGATTGTTTACCTTTACCCTTCTTCCTATCTCCACTTCGTTTACGTTTTCTACCGCGTTCTTTCTTCTCCTTTGGTCTAGATTCTCCATCTTCTACATTTTCGGGACCACTATCAGAACCAGATAAATATACATCCCTAAAACGAATTTTGTCATTAGAATTGAATCCTTTTATAACCAAATGTTTTTAACATACTTCTTGCCTCGTCCTTTAGATTTCTTCTCGCTTGGCATTTCTTGGAATACGAGAGCATTCTTGGTTTTCTCCTTGTATTCTTGACGTTTTTGTAACATTTGTTCTTTTGTAACTCTATGCTCTTCTTCGCGTCTTTTCTAGATGTATAAAGTTATAGTACAACACAGTAATTTATATTAACTGTATTTATATTTACCTGTTCTTCAATTTGGCGCATCTTGAAAGCAGTACGTTCTTCGTCTTGCTTTCTTCGGAGCAGTCTTTCTTCCTCATCAACACGGCGAGCTCGTGCGACATGATATTGCGCCTGTGATAACAAATCTTTACATTGCCTCGCTTCAAGGCCAGCTAGATTAACATCGTATCGCATTTTATCACCAAACTCGGAGAGATATGTAAAATACCTGGAAGTAGACATTAGGTTCAACTTTCAACGACCAATAAGACATTTCATTCAATAACAGAATAGATTCATTGTTTTATTATCAAATGTTTCAAACGTTGGATTAAATGGATATAAAAGAAAATTGGTCATACAGATTAAAAATATCCCAAAAATTAGTCAATTTTAATTAAGAACGCCCACCATATTAGCCATATTTATTTAATCAGAACCTCTGTCTGTTGCTATATCTCTAATAGTCATCAAAACTAATGAAACATATTTCAAGGGTCATCTGATTTTCACTTCAGAGTATGGATGCCAAAAAATATCGATCAATATTATCGATAAACCATAAAAACCTTTTAATAATTTTTAATAAAAAATCAAAATGGGTATTTAATTTTAAAGGAATTTTACGGAGTAAAAATAAAAAATAATTAAAACAGTGTTAATAGGAAAACCATTATATAACATAACTAGCGACCCGCCCCGGCTTCGCACGGATGCAATGCTGATACTAAATTAAATACACTACAGAAAAAATATGAACGTTGTATATAAAAACATAGCGGCCCGCTCCGACTTTGCACGGGCATAAAATATATATGCCTATGTCACTCAATGAAAACATGATTAAAATCGATCCAGTATTTTTGGTTCATTCATTACTGCCCTTGGCCTGCACGCATTAATTTGGAGTAAAACAATTCCTCTTCCCCTATACTTACTATGAAGATTTCCTGCTATCTTTGGAATATCTAAATTCATACAATTTTTATTACATTACACATTTTTAAACGCAAATTTTAAATTTGTAATATCTCCGAAAATATTTGTTTAATTTACATGCTGTAAGGAACTATATTGATCTATATTAATTGCACACTGTATTTAAGGTACTTAATTCGATAAGGATTAATGCCGTATTGCTTAAAATAGCTTCGTAAATAAGCCATTTTCCCACGTAAAAAGTAAACAATAAAAATGGTTAATGTGGGTTATCCCTAAAAGATAAACATATACCATCGCGGACTTTTTTGTAGACCTTTTTATGGTGTACAATACTGCAGTACATTAATTTGATCTAACTCGTAGGGTTAGGCAGCGTTTTTGCTAATTGCTAAATAAGCCTAAAAAAATAGGTTAATTTACGACATCACGTTAGAAACCTCTAAAATTAGCAATGTTGCCTTAGTATATTATGCATGTATTATACATATAAACCTTCCTCTTGAATCACTCTATCTATTGAAAAAAACCGCATCAAAATCCGTTGCGTAGTTTTAAAGATTTAAGCGCACATAGGGATATAGGGATAGAAAAGGCGACTTTGTTTTATACTATGTAGTGATACTCGTTTTTTCTCTAAACTGCTTTTCTGAAATCGTTTAACATGATATCTTATGTTCTACTAAATCTACTTTGAAATTAGGTATTGACCCTCTCTATACATCCCTATATCTATTTTGTCAATTTTTGCTATTTTTAAGAGCTTCAAAAAAGTTAAAAACAGAAAACTAGATCTTTTAAATAGTAATTTTGCTAAGAAATAAAGTTTTAAACTTCCCAGAGGCATAGACAATAACTTTGGTAATTAAAAATCTACCATTTTTATTTCAGATGACTAGATGAGTTGGAAAAATATCAACAAGAATGTGCCATATTTTTAAAACCTTCCACTTTCCACTTCCACAGAACTAGTAAAAATATTGATCATAAATTTGTTTGTTATTTAATTGCCTTTGAAAGACACCTAAAACTTATGCCTCTGAACCGGAATATTCCCAGAAAATGTTTCCAAATTATCATTCAACCCACAAAATCTCATTTCTCTTATCTTACTGGAGTTAGAAATCAATTACTTACTTAAGAGAAAGTCCCAGTTCATGTACAGCTTGTAGCACGGTTTGAAGAGTTGACTTTTCATCTTTTAATATCTGCGTAGCTAATCTCTGCAGCACTAAAGCAATGTTATAAAGCAACACAGTATCTTGGGGCGCGACTCTTCTCGCTTTTAACAGGACCATCTTTGCTTCCTTCAGCTTACCCGCTTTATAGTAAGCTCTTGCCAGATATTGTAATACTTCAACATTATTGTACTTAAAAAATTTTCTAAGACAATTTTCATACTAAAAATCAATAAATCATTAATATAAATGTACGGTAAAATGCCTTCAAAAACATACCATTTGAATAGCTCCAACAAATTGTTTTTGTTCTACATAAATGTGGGCGATATTGAGCCATACATCACAAAAATCAGCAGTTGCTTCCCTTACTTGGGCAAAAATATCGCGAGCTTCATTTACAGCACCTTTATGAGCTGTTAAAAGAAAACATTTTAAACACAAATTCCTTTAAATTATTGCAGAGTAAGTAAATTACCTAAAATGGCTCCTATACCATTGGCAGCCCATATATTCTTGGGATCAATCTTTAAAACCTGTTTGAATAGTGACAAAGCTCTTTCCTGGTGGCGTTTTTCCCTTTCTTTATCTTTGGTTGGTTGGTGTAGAGTTTGTAACCACACATTACCAAGAGCGATTAATGAATATGAATCCTGTGATGTGGCAGGATTCTAAAAGTTTGCAATTATATAATTCACAAGCACTACCAATTGAGATGGGGCTACATACCTTTAATATCCTTTCGTACTTCTTTTGGCCAGGTCCCCACTCAGCTTTTGCCAAATGTAGGTTTCCTAACAATGACCAAGCATCTGGATGTTCAGAATTGATACCCAATGCTTCTTTGAACCAATTTGATGCTTCATAAATGTGACCTTTGTCTCTCGCCATACAACCTAATCTATAAAAAATCATAAATAAGTAGTACAGAATCAACAAAAAAAAGATTGATTATATCAATTTCATGAATAAATCACACAAGTGCAATTAATGCAACTGAATTGACAAATCAAACCAACGAACTTAACTAATGAATATTATCAATTATTAATTAAATTTTTACCTCAAGTAACAGTCAACATAATTAGGATGTTCCTTCAAAATATCCTTATATAACTTCTCAGACTTATCAAACAAACATAAAGCTTCATTCAGTCTAGCTAAATTATAAGTTATTGTTACTGATATTGAATTGTAGTACTGAGGATCATGTTCTGCTTCTGCTTTAGCTCTGACCAAAGCTTCTTCTAATGTTTTTTTTGCATCCTCTAAATTATTAGTTCTGAAAGGAAATATTTTTGATATTAATATTGGATACAGTATACAGCGCCATATCGTTACCTGTAGTGTAAAGCAGCTACATTATTTAAAATTTCAGTGGGTATATCAGCTTGCACGGCTTTCTTCAATATGTTTATAGCTGTGCCGTAGGCATTAAGTGATCCTTGTAAATCAGACTGCTCTAAGATTTGAGCCAATTCAATCCAAGCTTCAATATCATCAGGAAATTGTTCTGTGACCTTTTTGAGATGGTTTTTGGCAATATCTCTTTTAGATTGTGATGATGAATTAGCATATAATGATCCTAATATTTTCATGGTTTCATAATTGCCAGGTTGTGCTTTGAGCACTTTTTCAAAACATTGAGCTGCCTTAAATAAAATTATGACAATATATTTGAATTAATAATATATAAAACTTACATTTTCAGTATCCCCCCTATATATGTACATTTGTCCCAAACCGAAATGTGGCAAAACAAAGGCAATTGGTGCAAACTGAGTAGCCTGATAATAATATTGAAATGCTTGATCATAATCACCCTGAACATGAAATGCTCTAGCTAGCTGATAACAACTTTCTGCTCTCATTGCTTCATTTTCAGTATTATGAAAGGCATGTAAAGCTAAGTGTTGGACTTTGCTGTAGTCTTTCTTAAAGAAAAAATGGTTAGCTAAATGATTTAGAACCATAGGATTTGATGAATCTATAGTATATGCCTTTGATAACATTTGAACACCATTCCTGATAGATTCAGGTTGTTGTAAATTTAATTTTAATATTGCCAGTCCAACTAAAGCACCAACACATTTCGGATCTAGTTGTAGTGCTCGCTCAAATGATAAGCGAGCTTTTTCTTGATTATTTAACTTCATAAAACAATGTCCCATTCCTAAAATACACTTTAAAATATAAAATGTTTATAAATAAATGCTCACCAAATACCAAGTCTAACAGCTGCTGGGCAGTTGGGATTAGTTCTCAAAGCTTTCTTATAAAAAGCTAATGCTCCACGAAAATCCTTCTTATTATATGCTATGCAAGCTTTACCGAGTAATGAAGGGATATTGTTTGGCGACTGATTTAAAACAAAATTAAATTGAGCATCAGCTTGCTCCATTTTGTCACCTTCCAAAAGACAGAAATATGCTCTTCCAAGTAAATGGTTCTAAAAAATCTCACTTATTAATGTTCTTTAAATATACTGAATAACTTGCCTGATCATACATAATGATTTTATCAGCAGTAGTATAAAGAAGAGCCGCTTTAGTAAAAAACTCTCTTTTTTTATCTTTGTTTTTCTCATGGTTAGCTTCTTGTACATAGTATGCTGCAAGCATATCCAAAGCACGCATTTGATCTTTCTCATAGTCACGATATTCTACATTGGCATCAGTCCTAGATGCTTCTAAAATTTTTATAAAATCTCTAATCTTATCCTCTTTATAGTACTCCAACTAAAAATAAATATTCTATAGAGTCTTTGCCCTTTGTGCACTTCACAAAAAATTATCATAAATTATCATAATAAATACTTTTCATTATGAATAATTTTTTACTTACAGCAAGATTAACCCATATTGAAAGTTGAGTATTTTCTTGGCGTAATATACCAAGAACTTCTTCTCCATCCGGAAGCTGATCCGAATGTAATTCAATAACCTAAAATAACAACAAATTAATATTGAAGGATATTAAACGACTACTTCACAATGTAATAACAATTTACTAACCTCGTCCGTATCTCGGAGAGGAATTTCTATTGATGCCGCCATTATAACAGCGCACTAAGTTAATTATTTATTACAGTATAATGACTATTGCTTTCATAGTAAAAACCGTATATTAAAAACAATGTGCACCAAGAAATTACACAGCTTTAAATACAAAATCCTACTAGAAAAAGTAAGCATAATCAGTAAACGGAACCATTTGACATGAAGTTAGCTTTACATTTCTTCATTACAGAAAGAAATTAGTGCTGAGTATAATCGTCAATTAATATTTTTGTTGAATGATTATTAACGATAATAACTAATCTTAATTATATATTAAAGTAAATTAAATTAAAATTATATCGTTTAAAATAAAATATTGAAGAGAAATATATAAGCCAATATCGTATGTTATATGTATACTATAACCTAAAAATAAAAATAACTTAATAATCGAAAACCTTCGATTGTATAATAATAACTGGGCAATGCATCTTATAATATATATAAAATAGGTTTATAATAGATTAAAATTCTAATATAATAAAAATCCTGATATTAAAATAGAATTGAAATTAGCTCATGTATTTAACATTTGCAGCATATTTTTTAAGTTGTTATAAAAGACAACCTTTGTTCCATGATAATAACATATTATCTGTCAAATTAGTCAACTTTGTCAGATAAACAGTCTGACAAGGTATAGTGTCTAAATAATGAAAGTAAATTAATATTTCGAAATAATTTCCCATACAAAAAGGAATGATTTAAAATGGTAGAGCCAATATTTGATTATCAGTTTCGTTTGATATTGATAGGTGATAGCACTGTTGGAAAAAGTTCTTTGTTAAAATATTTTACCGATGGGAAATTTGCTGAGGTAACTATTTGTTTTGATAGTACGCGTTATTTTATTGAAGCTAATTAATTATCCAGTTACTGCTTTGTTTATATTATAATTTTTGTCAATATTGTTATACAGACAGTACTTTACAGTATTTCCAATCGAATAATTTTTGGACACATGACTAGATTTCATTTTTTTGTCCTCTCTATAAATTCACCTTTAGCTTTCAGATCCAACTGTTGGTGTAGATTTTTTTGCAAGACTTATAGAGGTTAAGAATGGAACAAGAATTAAACTACAACTATGGGATACTGCAGGACAGGAGAGGTTTCGTTCAATAACCAAATCATATTATCGAAATTCAGTTGGAGCTTTATTAGTTTATGACATATGTAATAGGTATGTAAATATATGATAATTTGTGGGGCTGTTCTATATTATTCAATATTTCAAAGAACAAGTTTTGAAAATATACCCCAGTGGATGGTTGATGCAAGAAGACATATTGAACCTCATAGGCCAGTGTTCGCTTTAGTTGGTTGTAAAGCAGATTTAGTCAGCAATGGAGGACATAGAGAAGTATTTATTAGATTGGTTATATGGAATATTTAATAAACTACAAATATCATCTTAGGTATCTCAAGAAGAAGCTAAGTCATTTGCTGAGAAAAATGGTTTATTTAATATAGAAACATCTGCAAAAAATGGTATGAATGTTGAGGAAGCTTTTAAAGCTGTGACCCAAGAAGTATATAATAGAATCCAAACTGGAGAATATAAGGTAACACTAAAATTACATTTGAAACTATTTTATGAAACAAAGAATTATTTTAGGTAGAGGATGGATGGGATGGTATAAAGACCGGTTTTGCTAGACCCAATGGACTAGATTTTAATTTGGTTGAAGCAGAGCCAGCGAAAACATCTTGTTGTTAAAACATAATTTATTGTCAACCAAAAATGTGTACAAATAGTATGCAATTTGATTTTTATGTTTATATAATGATTTTAACTGAATAGTATTAATGATACTATTAGTTGCGATAGGTTTTATATAAGACTAGTTCCTCGATTGAAAACCATTTTATGTTTATTAAGATGTATATGTTATATCAGATTTAAATGTTTTTATAAAAATTGTTTCATTTGAATTCTGTTTTAGCTTTTAAATTTAACTGCACATATTCACCTGTAGTATTTAATTGTATTTCAATGTTAAATATTTTAGTATGGTATAGCTTTGAACAAGGCATATTTATTTTTATTTTATTAAATAATATGAAAAATTTTTGTAACTATACAACTCATATATATATTGAAAATGATTTTTATGTAATTGAGTGAAAATCTGTGCAGTTGTGATTATTGATTCTATTAACCAAATCTAAAAATATTTGACTGAATTTACCTAGTCTGTTTTACATTTTGATATGACCCGAAATTTTAGCTTGCCCTTGTAAACAATTCGAACAAAAATATACTATACCTTTGATATGCAGTTTTTAATATTGTAATATAGAAAATAAAAGCATCTAGTCTTTGGGGTGGTTATAATAATACTCAGCAAAAGTAGTTCACAAAGAAATGTGTAATCAATCTCTTGTACATATTTGAATAGTTAAAAATGTATGTAGAGGACTAATAAACTTTTAATTACATTATATTGTAGTTTTTTATAAAAATGTCTTGTTTTATTGTAAACATTTTGTTACAATTCAATGTCTAAAAACAATAAAACAATCGTTACACTCAAAACAACTATCAATATTTTGGTAACAGGAAAAAAGTATACGCCTAATATACATTCGAAGTACCAACCTGCAAAGTCATTGTCAAAAATTGACATCAATAGTTAAATATTAAATTTCAGTGATTTTAGTGCCTAGTATTTAAATAATATGAAATAATTATGGAATTCTGTATGTTTAATACATGTAAATTATCTTATTATAGTTATCTCATTAAACAGTCACGCCATAAGATACTAAAAACTTTATATAAACAGTTAATAAAAATATTTAATTTGCCTTTTTGTACATAGGAAATTACTAACTGGGCATTGCATTATGAGATAAAAATAACGATAATATCTTGAGTAGTGATGTTTTGAACCATATGAGTATAATTGTTCAGATTATTTATCATTATTAATTATTTTATGCTATACTGAGTGAATTTTAAAAACACGTAAATGTCTGCAGTATTATTTCTAAAATATTTGAGTGTTTCCAGCTTGCTTATTATTAAAAAATTGAAAATGTTACAGTCGTAGTTAACCAAATATTTTGATATTTTGTTTCGTTTTAATACCGTCATGGTTGGATATAACGTTGTTTACGTCATAATTCATGTTTGCAAGGGTGGGTCAAATAATAACAACCGAACATTGAACAGAAATATATTAATTTTACAAAATCAAAATAATAAAACTAAGTTAATGATAATTTAGACATATGAAAGGTATTTTTGTGACTTCCACCTAAACCTAAATGTAAGGTCTGTATACAAAACAGATCATTAACGATGCCATATTAAAAACGTCGTGTATTACGTTATCACAAAAAAGAAGCTACATAATAAGAACTTTACAACTTTGGGAATGAATATACACTTGGTATTGCAGGAACGTAATCGGAGTTGTACATCTGGGCGCGTACGAATGCCTCTTTGTCCTCAGGTTCAGGGAAAACTGATGCACTTCCTAAAATTATTTTTATCGTTAAACGCATTAATTATTTCTTGGTGCGACTGTGTAATTACCGTTTTTATAGGCATATTCCACGAGATTTGTAGCAATTCGAACTGAGCATTCGGTAATTTTGGATAATGGTGGGTAGATGCTTCCTTGGTCAAGATCCTCTTCAGTTACCAAGCTTGCCAGAGCCTATAGTTAACGTTGTAGTTAATTAAATTCGCATAATTATCAAGTAATTGAATTAATCCTACCTCAGCTGCCATCAGGAAATGTTCCTCTCCAATAGTTTTGATACCAGCACATACTGCACCCAATCCAACGCCTGGGAAAATATATGCATTGTTGCCTTGTCCAGGAACTAAAGTCTTTCCGTTAATTGTAACTGGGTCGAACGGACTTCCACTGGCAAACACACAGGTTCCCTATTAAAGAAATTTGTTGTAGGAACTTAGAAGAGTACTTCGAAGATTACCGTATACTTATTGAACAATCTGCTATGTATCCGTACTTACATTGGTGGCCTTATAAGCTTGCTCTGCCGTACATTCAGCTTTATGCGTCGGATTACTCAAGGCGAAGATCACGGGTTGCTTGTTGTTTTTCGCCATCTCCAGAAGGATTTCTTCGGTGAAAGCACCGCCAATGGCAGCCGCGCCAATCAGAATCGAGGGTTTAAGTAGTTTTACCACTTCCGTCAATGTTCTGACGGGTGCGTGATTCTGTGCGTAGTGGGCCTTGTGTCCCGAGATTCCTCCTTCGGGACGATCCTTCACGATCAATCCCTTGGAATCTACCATCCAGATTTTGCCGCGAGCTTCGGATTCACTCGTTCCTGAAATATTATAGGAGTTTATAACACTTCTTAATAAATAATAATGTATAACTCACCTTCCGCAACCATTGCCATAGTACATAGTTGAGCAATACCCAAGTTGGCTTCACCGGCTCCTTGGAAGACCAGCACGTTATCGCTGAGTTTCTTCTTAGTCAGTTTCAATGATGCAAGGAGTCCAGCTACAGCAACACTGGCAGTTCCCTAAAAAAAATTTATTGATAAATATTTATCTTTTATTTTATAGTCTATTTTTATTATGTATTTGTTTTTGATAATTTTTGTTGTTCCTAGTAGAGTTCTTAATATAATATTGTTCTTTCTTATAATGTTAATTGTTATATGAAACAAAATTGAACTGTTTTAAAAAAGATTGTATACAAACAAATGTCTTTTAACGGTCATCCTAACATTTTTCTTGTTTTTAGAAAATTGGCAGAGTTTTTTGAAGAAACCGTTTTATTTTGAGTCGTTACAAATATGTATTACTTTTTCTGTGAAATGTTGAGCTGTACAGCGACAAACTGAGCAATATTTGTTGAGAATGGGCAGGCAACCCGCATTGCTATATATGTAGTATTAACCTATTTGAACTTGTGCAGCGCTCTATTTGAATATTTAAAACTAATATCCCACACTATATCATTATGTTCTTGATAATTGAGAGAATTGAAGTTAGTGTCAGTTTCAGGTAACTTTTTGTAACTCACTGGAATTATCATGCGTATTGTTTGTTATACAGTATAGAATAATACACCAATTCGGCAAAAGATGGCATCATAGATAAATAAAAAATTATTGGCTTAAAATCAGTTTATGGGAAACTAAGTCCTACGAATCTAGATTGAGAAAACCCCTAACTCTGGATTCCCATTAAAATTTTATATAATAATTGTGTAGTCCTAGGATTTTGTAAAGAAACTTACTTGAATATCATCATTGAAAGTACAATACGAATTTCTATATCTTTCCAACAAACGGAAAGCGTTAGAATTGCCGAAATCTTCGAACTGTATCAGACAGTTTTGACCATATCGTTTAACTACAGCCTGCATGAATTCTTCTATTAAATCATCATAATCTTGTCCTAAATTCAAAACGAAATTATTAGTTTTGAACATGTATACCGTACTAGATATCAATACTAACCTCTTACTCGATTTTGTTTCAGTCCAATATACAGTGGGTCTTTTAAAAATTGTTCATTATTCGTACCTACGTCTATGGTCACTGGTAAACACTGATGTGGTTTGATCCCAGCTAAGGCAGTGTACAGAGATAATTTACCAATGGGTATGCCCATACCACAGGCGCCCAAGTCTCCTAATCCTAAGATACGTTCACCGTCAGTCACTACAATGACTCTAATATCAGTTTCAGGCCTGTAACAATACATACGTTAACATCAAGAATTTTGTGACAAATCGAAAATGTTTTACCAATTTTTAAGAACATCATATACATGTCCTTTGTCATAGATAGTAATGAACAGTCCCCTGGGTCTACGGAATATCAAACCGAAGTTCTGACACGCTAATCCAACGACTGGTGTGTACACTAACGGCATAATATCACTTAAGAACTCTTTAGCTACTCTGTAAAATAGTTTTTCATTTCGATCCTGGAAAAGAAAGAACAATTAAAATAAAATGTCATAAAACGGAAAATATATATTAATTAAAATATGTCTTAGTATAAGATAACAAGTCTTCCTATACCATTCAATACCATTTTTTCCAAGTCTAAAAATAATGGCGAAGGCGCGTGTGCATTGTTTTAAAAAATCATGTTAATAGTAATGATAATGTTCTGTGTTCTGATTTTAATATTAGTGGTCACATTTTCTAATATGATACACTTTAGAAGCAATTATTCAGTAATTACTAATTTTTTATATCATTAAAACAACTATTTAGACAATTATTTCGCTCACTTACTATGTGGTAAAAATAATATAATTTTGTGGAAAATAATTTCGGTTTATCTTAACAGATGACTTTAAAGTCTCTCGTATCTTCAGTGATACTTATTTAATGAAGCCATACTATAGCGTTTAAAAGGTATCAGTCCATATAATATTCTATATATGTAGTGTCATTCGGTTTCTTAGTAAAAAAAATGGATATTCTAGGCTATATTTGACATACTTTTTATGGTGATGAATGCTTTAGTGAATGCCAGTGCTGCGTAAAGCGGAAAGAAACTTTACAAATGATTGCAAAACCTGCATTGATGCCAAGAAAGGTTGTGCTAAGTATTTGGTAGGATTGAAGAACCTAGCCAAACTATCAATTCGACTCTTAACTGCCAAGAACTAATGTGAACGACATAGGCGATTAAGAGAAACGGTCAAAAATAATTAATAGGAAAGTTGTTGAGTTGTTCTCTATTACGACAACGCTGGAGTGGTCCATGCAAAAATTGAAAGATTGTCTGGGAAGTTTGGATGCATCCACCGTATAACCTGGATCTTGCTCTGTTTGACTATCATTTATTCTAAAAAAAATAAATTAACAGCGCAAAACCGGCGTACAAATCATATATTAGTGTTCGAAAGTTATATGAATATATTCCTGTGTTGTTCCCACCCATTATAATAATCTCTTTATCATTACAACATATTTGAGTGTTAATATGACGTCTAATCTAAGTTAAGTTATAATCAATTCAATTTGTTGACTATTGCACTTATCTCTGATTTATATATGTATCGATTAATTAATTTTCTTTATCAGTTATTCTGATAATCATTAAACCAATGCACTGAAATACTTACGAGAAGTCCCATCAGGAACAAGTGTTTGTTTAAGGGGTCTTCCAACCTGTCCAAACATAATTTACAATGTTGAACTTGTTCATCTTGGGTTTTCACTCTCGGAGGTAATAATCCGTGAATTCCCAACACCTGTCGTTCCTCGATACTGAATGCCAGACCCTGTAAAGAATAAAAATTAAATTATATTACGCCATTAAACAAAAAAAGCTTTTAGTTTAGTAATTGAAAACAATACGATAGAAGTAACATAATAGAATGATTGATGTTATTGTTTTTTAAGGCTAATTTATTTTAATTACTTGCTATCTCGGCCCTGCTATTAAATTTTTATGTAATCATAATAAAATTATCAGGAATTATGTATGCACAATATAGTTTATTGTTCTAAATGAAAACATAATTTTAACATTGGGTTTATGTATGTATATTTTCGTTACAAAAATATGATACTTTAATATCATCTACATTTTGTTATAATAATGTTTTTTAATTAGTTTTGGCACTATTTTCATTGTTTAAAGAATATTATGTTGCAAAGCTAACCTATAAATATGTTTTTTGCTTACAATTAACAGCTCAATTGAAAAGTCCCCGGCCTGACACATAGATGGCGCTACTAGAATTAAATCCATATGTTTCTTAGTTAGCCCTAACCCTCAAAAGATGCGTGTATAAATTTGACAGCTGTAATTTAACTCCAAATACAAAATATGTATTGGTATGTAGTGATAGTTATGACTTTAAAACAATAGATCGTGAACTAATTGATGATTCTTTCATGTGAATAATGCTCGTTAAGCTATATATTTTCATTAATCGCATTATACAACAGATAATTTATAATAGTAAAGTTTATGATCGATAATTGGCGATGATTACGTGATTTGCAATCGACGACTACTCGTACGTAATTAGGTATCTATTTTTCTTGGTTGGTCAAAACCAAAGTCCGATGGAAATCCGCACAATTTAACGTCGGAATCACAAAATATCGAGAATTTAGGAAGGGTATCTTAAATGGGCGCATGCGATACAGTGCTAGTTAGTTCATTAATTTGCCGCCAGGTGGCTTGAGGTATAAATTTAGTAGCAAAGCTGAAATTTGACACTTTCTGGTTTCAGAGGCCTATGTTAAAAAAGAAGAAGGATATTTTTGACTTTTTTGGTAATTTTATGCTTCCTATGGAAACAATTTGATTTATATACGAAGAATTTCGGTTTAATTTTTTTTGACAAAGCTTTTGTTGAAAGCGTTTCTGTTCGTTGCTGACAAAGCAAACTTAAAAAACTTATGAGCTTTCGTGTTAAATATTCTTATTTTGTTAACTGTGTTTTTATGGTCCTTTTTAAGTTAAAATGATTTGTTTAAATCTTAAGACATCTCGGGTGTTTCGTCCCTGTATGTAGTACCATTTCAAATAGAATACCCAGCTTTCCCAGGGATCCTGCTCTTTGTCAGAAATGGCTTTTAGTAATAAATAATGAAAACCTGATGGGAATCTCTTGTGAGGTCTTAAATTAGAGCAAAAGGGTTTGTAATGTACATTTTACACAGGATAACTACAAACCGAAATGTAGAAGAGCATTGTTTAACAGGGATACGGTTTCCAGTTGTTATTTAAATTGTAAGTCTTTTATAACGTTAATTGTATGTAACTGATTTGTAAAATATAATAAGCTTCTATTTTAGTTGTGGCATAGAAGAAGGAAAACATTAATCCAAATATGTTAGAAAATGTGAGTTGAACAGTGAAGTCTTTAAAGCCCGGCAGTATGATCGATGTAATTTGACAAAGCCAGAGACTTTTTTTACTTTGTTGATAAATGATATCTTGATGGTTCATTTTAATTCCCAGAATATGCACAAAACTTAACAAGCACTCCAATATTTTAAATCGCCAAATGCATGCATTTTGTAAAATGTTCAACTGTTTTGAGCATTCTGAACGAGACATAATTAAAAAGATAATAGTTAGATGTTGTTTGTTTTGGTGGACGAGAAAAGTGAACAGAATAGCAAAAGGCAAAAATGAAACATTTTTTTATCGTAATAACTAAATATAACACAGCTTATATGGATGATGTACTATTATATACTTACAATAAATACTCAAAATCAATAGTTTTCAACATATATATTATACTGTACTCTATATTTGGCAGAGTTATATTTAAGATAATATAAAATATTTCATATTCCTGTTTCATATTAAAAGTATAAGTTTTGTGTTAAATTTGTTATATTACATTTTAATGTATTGCTAGTACAATATATTCTAAGAGTTTTCCTTTTATATAATTGTAATGCAAATTTTACATATATTTAAATAAAATGTGTTTTTAAGCTTATATTGCATTTTTATTTATAAAATATTTTAAATTTCCCGCTACTCATATTGTCAGTTGCGCCACCTGGTGGCAAATGAATGCTAAACTTGTTCACAGGTAATATATAGGAGATACACTTCTAATTCCTCTGTGTTTTGTGCGTATGTGGTTCAGTGAAAGTCCGATTTAAGTCGAGTTTCGGATTATGGGTATACCGTACAGTGGCGTACAGCTTTCTTATTTGAGCATTTTATTTTAAAAGACTATATTTTAGTTTAAAACTAAAATATAACAGTTATAGAATATTTATGATTATACTTTGAAGATCGACAGGATCTACCATTTAGAAGGCAAATCAACTACCAATTAGAACTAGAATAATACTATTAAAATTTATTTTTTTTTGTTGAAAAATAATATACTTGTTAAAATTAAAAACAAAATATTTGTCTTTTACTTTATTCGTCTATTTTTGTTAAAAGCACTATCAATGTTTATAGCATCACACACATCTTACTCAATGGACAAGATAGCCAGAAGATTAGCCTTAAGTAGTCATTGTTGATCTCAAATAGTTTTTGATCAATTCCAATTTTGAAGAACTTTCATCACAGCTGGCATTGGTTATAGTAATTGTGGATAATATTTAGAGCGTTGTTATAATATTGAGCGTAGTATTGTAGCTTATTAAAATTATGCTTAATTTTTTTTAGCTTTGGGAACTTTCCACTGAAAACAGTCGAAACAGTCAATAATCAAAAAACTATCTAAGTCACTATCACCAAAGTCCAATGTTTGACGGCTTTTTTTTAATTCGTGAAGTCAGACGAAGATATACGAATCTTTTTCTGTATAAATTGTAAGAGAGGAAAGGACGGATATAATTGCTTGGAGCAGTTAATATTAAATGAGCTTATATTTTCCAGCGGTAGTATAAACGAGACGGAGATGTGTATATTCCTTGACGTACTAACTTCAAAAAAGAAAAGAAAAGAAAATTACTGAATACTATTAACATGCAATGAATAATTTCATTTTAAAGTAATCAAAGCAAACTACGAACAAAATCATTAAACTATAACATATATTACATCTAAATCTATATAAGCTTAAATTCAGCATATTTTTGTTAAGGTCGCGGCTAGGACGACAGTCAGAATGTTAAAAATCAGTCGAATGAAACTAGTAGAACCGAAAATTGTAACTAAAAGTACATGACTGAAACACTCGATAGTAAATAGTAATAAAATCAGACCGAAAATAGCGACTGAAACAGTCACTAGTAAAAAATAGTAAAATCAGTCGAACCAAAAATAGCGACTGAAACATTCGATAATAAAAAGTAGTCAATTACTAAACAGTCGATAGTCAGTTTCCGTCGAAAGTTCCCAACGCTAATTTTTTTTACAACTATTTTAATTTAAAACACAAAATACAAATTATAAAATATAGTCAGGTTATATTTATAGAACTTATACAACCCAGCCTACTCAGTAAAAGAAGAATTTCCTTGCATCATCATTTCATCCAAAAATGTCTTGTTGAAGAATAAATAAAACCTATTAATGAAAAAAATATTTTTACAGATTAGAAAGTTGTGTTATAATACCAAGTGGTTCACACATAATTTTTGAATAAATAAAAACATTTCATTTGAATTTTAGTATTGACTTTTTTATGCAAATTTTGATTTATAAATATTGGATTGAAAATATTGCTATGGCTACATTTGTTGATGACACTGCGATATTTGCTACTGAAGACAATAGCGAAGAACTAGAAAAATGGAGAATAAAAGAGGTAAGTAAATCAGAAAAGATAAAAGAAGTAAACTATCTTGGAATGAATCTTGACGCAAAACTTCGTTGGAAGGAACACAACTAAAATAAAAGAAAATCCGTCGTCACTCTCGTCCCCACTACTCTACGCCACTGATATTGTAACAGAATGAGACTGTTTCTTAAGAAAGCGTTTTCAATTGTTATGTAAATAAATAATGCTTAATCGTAAAAAGCGATAGCTATCAGATGTTCCAAAATTGTATGAGAAACTAAAAGTATATTTTGTATAATATGTTAACTTTACCCTTCCAAAGATATCCCAGAAATTATCCTGTAGAGGTATCCTTCGTCCAACTCTGGGCACTATAGTCCACCAATTATCCGTCATAATTTTTTTTTTGGTTTTTTCGAAAGCAGTTCAGATACATGACTGATAGAGGTGGCAGGGAAGGCTGGGGCACTACCACAGTTCCTAAATCGGTCGATCGATATCATTATTTTTGGGTTTCACGCGATATTATACAAAGGTTTGCGGGAATTCAGGGACATCGTATCGCCGGTCTTTTCCTTGTATAGTGGATTAACGGTAATCGCTGATTCATGGTGTCAAACTTTTACGTTATTTCCTTAATTGTTTCGTAAAATTCGTGGAGCTCGTAATACGTGATCAACTTAACGTATGTAATTAAACGTTATATATATTAGGTGCGTGTTATAGAAGGATCACTAAAAGAATAAAGTTTGTTCTGCAATAATTTGCTGTTCTAGTTGCTCAAGCTTTTGATAAAGTTAAAAAAGACTTCTGCCTGACTAATGTTTAAAAATTTTAACAGGTCAATTGAAAAATCCTCGGCCTACCATAGTAAAACATATTTTTTTAGTACGATTTGTCCTTTGCTTCAAAAGAGGCCTCAGTTTCGGCGATCATCGCATTCGACGAAAATTTTTTCCCAGCAGGCATTCTTTTGAGATCTGAAAACAGATCTGAAGAATACGGTAGGTGAGGAAGCAATTCGAGCCCCAATTCATGGATTTTTGCCATTGTTTTCACTGACTTGTGACACGGTGCATTGTCTTGGTGAAGCAACATTTTCTTTTTCTTCAAATGCGGCTGTTTTTCAGCTATTTCATCCTTCAAACGGTTCAATAACACTATGTAATAGTCGCTGCTGATGGTCCTTCCTTTTTTGAGGTAGACAATGAAAATTATTCCATGCGCACACCAAAATACAGATGCCATAACCTTGTCAGCCGACTGTTACATTTTCCCACGCTTTGGAGCGGGTTCATCGTATGAAGTTCACTCAGTTGACTGTCGATTGGACTTAGGAATGGATTAGGATGGTGCCATGTTTTATTCATTGTCACATATCGATGCAAAAACTCGGGTTTATTATGCTTGATCATATTCAAACACTGCTCCGAATCATCAACTCGTCATTATTTTTGGTCAAAAGTGAGCTCGCGTGGTACCCACTTTGCACAGAGCTTTCTCATACCCAAATATTCGTGAATGATATGATGTACACGTTCAGACGATATCTTTAAGAGTGTCTGATGTTTCATTCAATTTCACCACGTCTAAACTTAGCATACCAATCCTTGATGATTGATTTTCCTGGGGCAGTGTCCGGAAACTGGGCATCAAACCAAGTTTTTGCTTCAACTGTATTTTTTCCCTTCAAAGAGCAATATCTTATCAACACGCGAAATTCCTTTTTATCCATTTTTTTCACAATAACAAAAGTTGCTTCACTCAAAATGCTATAATTCACAAACTAATAATATATATGGATATAATTCTAGTAGCGCCATCTATGTGTCAGGCCGGAAACTTTTCAATTGACCTGTTATAACTGACGAATATTTCAAAGTCAAACAAGAAGATGCCTACTTTGACTTGAGGAAAATACAAGAAGGAATGCCACAGGGAAGTGTTTGGGACATTTATCTGATGTACGTTCGGTATTAGTCTGGCGGATGACACTGCAATTCTATTCAATAGAGATAACAACATTGAATAAACAAAGAATAAATTAGTGCATAGAGATTTCCCCAACAAACGAATCAAGCACAATGTATAAATCAGCAAGTAACAACAGAATCAAGCACAATGTATAAATCAGCAAGTAGTCCTGTATGGAAATACGGACAAATATCTTAGGACGACCCTTGATGTTAAAGTCAGGTGTGGGATACATGTTAGAAAAAATTCAACTGCGTCAGTATATAATAAGCTTTTGCTTTACCAACAAGTTTTAAAATAAGTGGAATTCAACTCTAAGGATGTACCAGACAAAGCAAGAGAAATATCATACAAATATTCCAAAATAAGGTACTGGGAGGTACTCTTGATGCTCCATGGGACATTCGTAATGACAATCTGCATAAGGAAGTGAAGGTAGAAACTGTCGAAAACGTTATCAGAGACTATGCCTAAAGACATTAGAAAGGCTCCATCAGAACATCAATGTTGAGGTTCTCCAGCTCCTAGGTAATGATGGCTTGGTCAGAAGATTAAAGGTAAAACCATTTGAATCAGTTCAGTGAAGTTAAAAAATTTCCTTTGTACTCGTTGGAACTCGTTTTCTCGCCGGTTCTCCAATATGGCGGAATGTATCTTGTGTAATTTTGATGTTAATGTCAGTAGAATAAAATGAGATGTATCAAATCAGAACATTGTGTACTTATGCCAGCTAATTATTATAATTAAATGTGAATAATAGAAATATATAAATGGTAATGATAGGCACTTTAATTTTGTATTAGTAGATTCATTTAATACTAGTAGCGTTATTTATTAGATATCATTAACGCATAAACTATTAAGTTACATATACTTAATTGATTAATTGAGGTTTTTCAAAATTCTAAAGTACACGATAACATATAATTTTAATAATTACAGGCTTTAACCTCGAGTGAAATCAAGATAGTTTTAAAATAAGTATAAATAAAATTACATTTTCTCATATCTTTAAATTACATTACCTATTTTTATAAATATATAACATGTAGACTTATTAAAATTAGAATGGGTTTTATGATATCCTATAAAAATCCGATATACTTTCAATAATATGCAAAAAAATCCATCTCGCACGTCTAGAACTAGCCCATAACCTTACAATTCAACACCTCGACCGTTCGCTGTTTTCTTCCTTAAGTTTTGATCTGCGACAGTGCGAAATCCTTTGTTAGTCATCGTTCGCCTTGATCTATTGATTTTAACGCAGAAATTCTACCCTTTTGTAAATGAAAGGATATTCTAATTCCTGCTTATTCGAAAGTAGAATGAAGGTCGTTGAAATCACTAAAATCATAGAACAATACGTTCCTATATTTTTTACAACTCTGTATTTTATAATGTTAGGTAAGTAGTTACGATTAAATTAGATTCATATATCATTATAATATGATATCATCAACGTAAGTTACATAAAATAACACTAATTATTAAAAATAGAAACTCGCTACGAGTTACCATATCATTCAAGACAAAAAGTGATGTAATAGGTTAATATTTTATCCTATAATTTATATAATTAAGAAAAAATAATGAAATATAAATGGCTTGGTTTTCGCGTCTTGTAATTTATCCTCCGCTTCGATTAAAGTCAACATTTCAAGTATACTAAACACGGCTATATCACACTTTTGGCCAAATTTCAGTTCAGGCAAAGTTCAATGTCTGTTTTGGTAAAAAAAACTCAAAGTTCGAGTTCTATATGCAAATCTAATAATATATAACGTATATATGGAATATATCATAATATTTATGGCGCAGATTATTTGTTTGATTTGTTTTTATGTGATTAAGCATTTTTGAGTCACCTTTATCTTGGTTAAAAAACAATTGCCAGCGCATACGTTGATATGATGATAATTGTGTAGTCCATATCAATTATTTGAGTTTTTTTTTGTATTATATTAGAAACTAATTAGTTTTAATGCCCTTATTATCTCTCATTTTAATGTTAATGTAATGCTTTATAACATTATTCTGCAAGGAATGACATTATTAGTTGTATTTGATATATTCCCATGTACATTTCGATGAAAAAATCTCATTCCTTGTAAGTCCCGAAGAAGTATGATTAACTAAATGTACCCATCCTCAGTTCACAAAATGGAAATTTTTGGATATGATTTGACTGTTGAAGTTTGTTATATTAATATATCATATCTCAGGTGTGATATTTGGCATGAGTAGTTGAAAGGTGGTGATTTGATGTGCAATGACATGCAAAATTTCAAAAAACAACAAGTGCGGCTGAAAGTTGATAAATAATTTCAAGAATTTGATGAAATAGAGGGAAAATATCTATGAATTGTCTCTAGATTCACTATTCCAGTTTGTGTTCTTCAAAGGCAAGAGGCTCTTTCTTTTCTTCTGTGGGATTATCTGTAGAACATATAATAGAAGATTCATGATAGCTGTTTCTGACAAATATTGCTACAAAACTGTATCATATTTTACAAATGACACTGTGCAAATCCATTTCATTGTGAAAATACCTAGGACTGGGTCCTTTCATAGATAGACTCAAACGATACATCGTTCTTTCGAAATGGAATCCGTAAATTGTCTGAAATGTGGAAAAAGTAGCTGTTATCCATAGACGGTACATTGAATAAAATACATTGTGCCGATTTCTCACAATAAATCGTCAAATAAAAAAAGCTTTAAAACCAATTTATATACCTAATAGTTATGGTCGATATTTTTTTAAAATAACATCATATTTATTTTAGATACTTCGGAATAATTATCGTGCAATACTTATCACAGAAAACTGTAAAAAAGATTATATTGCAGAGTAAACGCTCACTCAGTGGCACCAATTTATTTGTTGAAAAAGTTCCCATTCCATGGCTCATATTTCACGCTATTCATGTGTGTTAGGTTAGGGTCAATATCAGGAGAATGTTTTCATTTCACTTTCAATTAAAGTGTTATAGTATGATTAACACGTAAATCCCGCTGTTATATCTTGAACAATAGTATTTTTCCTCGAAAATAAACACTTTCTAATCTTTACCATTCATATTGTTCTTATCTTTAGTGATATATCTTGGAGAACATGTGTTAATAATCCTTATACGTAATATTTCAAAATCATACCACAATTATTTTATATTACAATCATTTTTAAAGGTTATTCATTACCTGTATAATTTTTATATACGTACACGGTATGATATAACTCACTATTGTCTATAATTTTAGTTTTTCTCCAGTGAATGTTTATTAGTACATTAAGTCAAATGCTTGCTTGTGACGCCTAATATTTCTGAAAGTTGTTTTACTACACGTTTTGAGTTCGGACATATCATGCACAATTCGAAAGCGATCTTTTAATGTTTCCTAATCTGGCGCTACAAGAACTAAATTCATATGTTTTTTTAGTAAGCTCACTTTTGACCAAAAACAACGAGTTGATGATTCGGAGCACTGTTTGAAGAGGACCAAGCGTAATAAACCAGAGTTTTTGCGTCGATATGTGACAATGGATGAAACATGGCTCCATCATTTCACTCCGAAGTCCAATCGGCAGTCATCCGAGAGGACTGCACATGATGAACCCGCTCCAAAGCGTGGGAAAACGCAACAGTCGGCTGGCAAGATTATGGTGTCTGTATCTTGGGATGCGCATGGAATAATTTTCATTGACTACTTTGAAAAAGGAAGGACCATCAACAGCAACTGTTACATAGCGTTATTGGACCGTTTGAAGGACGAAATTGTCGAAAAACGGCCGCATTTGAAAAAAAAAAGAAAGTGCTGCTTCACCAAAACAATAGACCGTATCACAAGTCAGTGAAAACGATGGCACAAATCCATGAACTGGGCTTGGAATTGCTTCCTCATCCACCGTATTCTCCAGATCTGCCCCCCGCGACTATTTCCTCTTCTCAGATCTCAAAATAATGCTCGCTGGGAAGAAATTTTCGTCGAATGAAGGTGATCGCCGAAACTGAGGCTTATTTTGAAGCAAAGGACAAATCGTACTACAAAAATGGTATCGAAAAGTTGGTCGCTATAGTAAGTGTATCACCCTTGAAGGGAATTATGTTGAATAAAAACTAATCTTTCCAAAAAAATGTGTTTTACTGTGATAGGTCGGGGACTTTTCAATTGACCTGTTACTTATATTGTATCATTACTATAGTATGATTTCACGTTTCTTTTATTGCGGCTACGCAATTTATATATATTTTTCCTTTTTATAGGTCAAGTATCCGCCAACGCGGTATTTTTGTTAGAGATATAAAACAAAAATAGCCAATATATTAATTTTAAGGTCAATAGCATGTGAAGAATACCGATATTTCCCTCGAAATTACGTTAATATCTTATTATCAAATAATTATTAAACCATATTTTACCAATATTTGTAATGAATTAATAAATTAATTAATAACAATTAGTACTAATATCCTACAATAATTAAATTACCTTTATCATTTAAAGCAACTAGTCAAGAACCGAAATAAAATCAAATTAACCATGACCATTTGATCAAGGTAGGCAAGGCGATCAAGATAGTAATTTAATGATATACTGTTATATCTTTTATTTTTGTATTATTTACTGAATTAACATCAGAAGTATTTTCAAATAAAATAAAGTCGTGTAATGAATTAGCTGTTAATTAATATTGAGGGTTCTATAGTAGAATGTGTAAGTTAACATGTCAATTGAAAAGTCCCCGGCCTGACATATAGATGGCGCTACTAGATTTAAATCCATATGTTTTTTTAGATAGCCCTAATCTTCAAAAGATGCGTGTATAAATTTAACAGCTGTCGGATCATTGGTTTGTGAATTATAGCATTTTGAGTGAAGCAACTTTTGTTATTGTGAAAAAAAAATAGTTAAATACGAATTTCGCGTGTTGATAAAATATTGATTTTTGAAGGGGAAAAATACAGTTGAAGCAAAAACTTGGGCTTCGAATTGCTTCTTCATCCACCGTATTCTCCAGATCTGCCCCCAGCGACTATTTCCTGTTCTCCGATCTCAAAAGAATGCTCGCTGTAGTAGCAGTTAAACTGTTGCTTAAGTTTGAGTTTAGACCTGAACATGAAAAACATCATTCACATTTCCATTCTTCATCACATTTCGAAAGTAAAATAAATGGTAATCAGATGATGCTATATCTGGTGAATACGCTGGGTGTTGCTGAACTTCTCGTTCGAACTGCTACAGAGCTATGGAGATTAGATGTAATAGTTCGATTCGGGTTTAGACGTTGACTTCTTATCGCCAGCCATAATGGGTCAGAAGATTTCTTTACCTCCATTTCGACCTTTCTTATCGCATCTAAATAACTATTAAGCTGTTTGAAAGTTCGTATTCATTTCATAATTTCATTGCTTATTCATTGTTTTCGAACTTTTTGGTCCTCTAGGCCATTATTCTTCATCACTGACATCAAAGTCACCACTTTTACTCACATAAGTTTCTGAAATTGTTTAATGATCTTCGGTAGCACTTTTGTTCAAATCATACAACAAAAGTAATGAATGCCGAAAACGTACTTTTGAGAATTCCATGATTAGAGTCAGTAAAGTCACTGTATATACTGAAGAACTCAACAATACTAGATGGAAAACTTACGAAATTTGGAATATTTTATAAAGAGAAATGTCAAAACTATGGAGCTTAACAGTTAGGTTAGGTTGTTTACGTTGATACTTATTTCCACCATCAACAAATGTCGCTGATCAAAATACAGGCAAGCATATAATTGAAACAAAATTACAGTCATATTTAAATTTACAAAAAATCCTTCGTTCTTATAACTTTATTAAAATGGACAGTAATTGTAACAATTGAGATGACCAAATGGTACAAACAATTCGGGACGTCGATATTTTACGAGCCAATTATATTAACTTATTCACGACGCTGGGACAATAGCATCAGTCCATAATTTGATTAACTCAACATACAAAAATATATTGTTTCCGCTGTAACCAATCTAACTAATAATAAGACGAATTTGAACTAGTTAGGATCGGCAGTGGTCAATGTTTAATAGCCATATTTAGGAGGTTGTGTCGTTTTTCCTATTAAAACGTTTTTTTGCTCATTGTAGTGTTAATAAAAATAGACCGTTTTTAATATTGATACACGCACTTCTGTTACAGCTGCTATGACTATGACTGCTATTATTGCCGTTATCTTCTTTCTTAATTATGGGAAATCATCCTTCAAATATTGTTACAAGCGTCATTAATTGTTACAAGTGCTTTTATTATTATTATTATTATAAGTGTTTACGTGTTGTAAATTATCAGATGGTGTTTACTGGAAATATAATAGGGAAATAGTGTTGTTGTTATCAGTATATAACTTTCAACTTCGGTCCTTATGTTTTTATGAGTTTTTATAACTATAGGATGTTGTAAGATTAAAATCGAAGCCTTAGTGGCAGCATTAATTATGATAATTAACTATAATAATTATATTCAGGAAGGATGACATTGAAGGTTATAAAATAAATTCGGTAAAATAACTCATAACTAAATTTTGATCGCAGTGGTATATGTAGGATATAGTATTAATAAAATTATTGGATATGAATCACCTTTGATAACAAGATTACTAGAAAAATTAAGTGATTTTTGGCGGTGACAAATTTCAATTAAATAAAGAGATGTTTGCAATAATCGACACAGTTGGTGTTTTGATAACGGTTTTTAGTCGAGATTGATTGATGTACTAGAACTTCTGAGTCAGGTTCTTTCAGTTGTGGGAGAGAATAAATAATTTGTGAGCCGAGATAGTCATTTGACTTGCAGGTTTTTAATTTTATCACTATTTCTTAAAATTGGAATTATATGAAAATATTGTTTTGTATATTCGAATTTATTAAGATATATCTGATTAAATGATAAATAAAAAGGGCAGTCAGATATTAATTAAAATTAAATCATGTTTGAGAAGGAGGTTCTAGTGAATGATAATACAATTACTAGTTTCATACTTTTTCACTTTGTTACTTCTCTACAGTCCTCTAGACAGTCTACCTCAAAATAATCACATACTTTAGAAAATTTGCTGTATGCTGTTCAGTGTTTACAAATGCTTGCAAGATACTTTTAGACTGTAATGTCTTGGACTCCCTACGTCATACCTGAACTGCTACAAGTACCTTATGCCGCATAAAAGTTCTTGTTACCATTTTACTTAATCATATATATTTAAGAATGTAGAATGTTAAAATTGTTAATATATTCTCTGGTCTTCATTGTACGTTTTAGAAGAATATTAATGACATCTTTACGTAAGAAATTTGTGTTACTGTCAGAGATTAATGACATTTTACCCCCTCCCTCAACCATTAGCGGCATTACTACTTGAGCTGTGTGAGAAGAACCGGAAATCAAAAAGATCTAAGTCTGGCGAATAATTGTTTCTTGAAGTAATTCGTACTTAAATTCATTGTTTTTTAAAATCTCCTTGCAGGTGCATTGTCTTAATGAATATTTTCTATTTTCCATGTTTTTTTTAGTATGCATTAGATTTACAACAATCATCTGATTTTATTGTTTCATCAGCTTGTAGCCAATATAGGAACAATCTAAGTTTACCTGCATGTGATTTCAACGATTTAAAAGTAGTGATTGTGATATCAGGTCAAGGTATACCACAATAAGTTCGAAGATGTGGGAAGACTATAAATTGAAAGAATTGCTGGATATAATATTTACAGTTCTTGTATTTCATCTTATACTTGCGAATTTCAATCAATGTTTCTTTATGAATCTTTGTTCAGTAAAAGTTCCTGACTCTAATATTTGTTACACCTTTAAAAATTACATATCACCATATAAATGAAATTTATTCACACCTGATAAAACTGTCACTATTGATAAAAGTGATAAAACAGATCCGGTTAGAATTGTTATACGTAAAATGTGTAAATGTTGCGAACAATAACATCAGATAGAAATCGTTTAAAAATAATTAGGTATCAAATTTGAGGTTAGAGGGCACAGTACTGTTATATAACGTACTGCGACCGAAATTCCCTCCAGGAAAGCGTATCACTCTATTGACGAATGTACTCGTGTGACATGATATTAGAAGATATGATAGAACATCGCTTCCATTTACATAGTAACTGATAAAAAAATTGCGTGTACACGTTCAGCAATGATGAAATAACATTAAATAAAGTTAGTTGTAACTGGTATTCAATTAATGTTCGGTTTCGCATATTTGTGTTATCGTTTCAAATATAATTATATCATAACAATAACAATGCAAATAATTTCGATTGTCTAGATACTGTAGGAAACATTTTAAAACTATTTTTATTCTATAATATAGACTTCCTTCTTTATTACAATCATTAAGAGGGTAACAACATCATTCGACATCATCATAATACCATCATTAAGCTTACCAAAATGCAGTATCCAGCATACCAACTCGTACATAAATCCGATAGAGAATTTTGGAAAAATTACAGAAGGATCAGGATGCAAACTGGACCCTGGATCCAAGATTTGATTAAGAATAAAAACAGATGGATATTTTAATGAATAAAATTTATAAAAACATTGATTTCATTATTCTTCACAGCATAGGAAGATTCGAATAGTATCAATGTATCTATAGTAAAAAGATTGTCAGAGAGTCTACATTTTCTCACAGCACTGGAGTTAAATAATTTAATTAATATGGTACGTAAGAAAAGTCACATTAAATCATCTAAAGAGTTTTATAAACGCGTAATTACTTTACATTATATCATATTTTCATACTACAGTGTTTTCTAAATCTAAATCTATAAATAGAAATTTTTTTTTCTCCTCAAACCATTCCGAACTGTAATAGCCTTGCTGGTTTTGTTTACGTCCTTGAAGGTACGAAATATTTACCAGCCAATATTTATATATATATATATATATATATATATATATATATATATATATATATATATATATATATATAAATTGAGAAATAAAAATAAGAAATTTATATCTATTCTCACTTTTAAAATTTGATTGTTATATAATGAAACTACGAAACTACATCAAGCTCTGTATCTTTGATGATTGATTTTTATAGGCGTTCGAAACGTTAAAGTACCTTTACGCTGAGAAAAACGATTACGTAACATCTAATGAAACGAGATAATAACATAAAGTCAAATGAAAGTCATCTTCATTATTAATGATGATTACTTTTGTTAGTTTTTATAGTAGAGGATGAAAAATGTATATCAGATATCTGGAAATGCGCAATAGCACGGTACAACAAAGAGCTTTTTCTGCCTCTACATTTCATAATCTTCGAGAGAAATAAAACCAAATAGCAGATAGCTTTCAATTCTGACAGTGAGCATTTTCTTTTTTGATGACGTACATAAATACAAATAGTCTTCGAACTGTTGAACTTACTAATTGTGGAAATGTGTTTCCAAAATTAGCATTTTGTTTGCGAAATTAGAATATCTTGATATCCTCAATGATAAAGTATGACTAGCATATTACTGCCAAACAATGTCAAATTCCAAGATTATAATGCGTCCATACACACAGCCAAAAAGGTTCACTCTTGGTTTGAGGATAATAAGAATTTCATTAAACAAATCCTCCCTGGTCAGTGCAATCGACTGACCTCAACATAATTGAAGTGTTATAATAAATTTTAAAGCAGATATTGAGAAATAGGTTTCCATTTCCAATATGATTGAAGCAATTTGTGAACGTGTTCGTACAAGAACGACAAAACATTCTATTAGAAACTATTCTGCGACACTCTGCGAATCTATTGCGCGAAGAATTGCAGCTATATTAAACAAATATTGTATATATGTCAGGTGTTCATGTTATTTTGTCCACATTGTTCTCTTTTTAAACATATTTCAGTTTTTGACAAAAGATGGATCATTTGGAACTTTAAGGTTGAATTAAGCAGAATAACATAATGTGGCCTACTCAAAACAGGCTTTTCCTCAAAACATAAAGTATACTTTCGACAGGATAACTGATCCTATCCAAAATATGGAAAACTTTTGATTAAAAAAAATGAATCAAACTAATTTCAAGTCCCAAGACAAGCTGAAGGCATCATTGGTCAAAATAAAGCTAAACAGCATCGATTCCTTAGAAGGAATAGTTATGGGCATATACCAGAAATTATTCTCAGATATCAATTATGTTTCTATCAAAACTATTGGCTTAAAATTAACTTTTAACTCAAGAGTAATTCATTTGACTAACTGTACTGTTCACAATACCCATATATTTTTATAAATATTTCCATTATCTTTTTTGTTTTCCTAATCAGTGGTTAAGAAATGGTTGATAAATTATGGAATATCAGATAATCTATTTGTCATTTCTTTTTAACTGCTACCATTATAGATTATTTTACAAATTATCATGATTATATACATTAACATTAAATATAGTTTTTAGAATATTAACCAAATTAACATATTAAAATATATACTTTTATTTTTAAATTAAAAAATATTGTTTATTAGTTTTTTATGTGTACTAAAAGCACTACATGACCCAAATTAACTAAAATTATATTTATAAATATCTTCCTTTATCGATTTTGTTTCTCTAATAACTAGTTAAGAAATAGTTGATAAAGCATGGAATTACCAGATAAGTTATTTGTCATTTTTTGTTAACTGATATCATTATTGATTATTTTATACGTTATTATGGTTATATTAACATTAAATATATGAGTACTATTATATTATACGTATTTCTCATCATATAAAAAATTAATCTATTAAAATACATATTTGTATTTTAGAAAATTAATGAAAGTTTTTTTTAAATAAATATATAAAGCTTTTCTAGGAAGTAAAACAAGCATATCGTATTTGGAATTATTTTGTTAGAGGTAACAAATGACAATCTAACAATATTTTATACATTATGATTGTGTTAACATTAAATATATCTTTATATTAGCACTATTACGTTAAACATTGTGTTTTATTATATAAGTATAAGTATATTTATATATATTAAATATATATATATATATATATATATATATATATATATATATATATATATAATAATGAATTTAAGATTTTTGTTAGGAGTTAACAGATCCATCGTTGATTGTTTTATACCTAATTATGACTGTATTAATATTAAATGTATCTTTATATTAGTACTATTGTTTTAAATTTATTTTTAATTATATAAAACAATATATTTAATTATTTTTGAGATAGAAATATATGCCGCAAATGGATAGGAAATAAAATAGAGAGGATATTAAATATTTTAACTGGGAACTTTGCTATTAGCGTCATAATGAAAATATGAAATATTTCGAGTTTAAATAATACACCAGACAGAAATTCAGCGAAATTTACGGTGGCTTTTGTTACAAAACATACAGATGATCAAAAGGTGTTTTTGTTATGAGGTCGTATAACAATGGACAGTGTTTTCCATTCGGACTTTGGAACGGAATTTTTAGTATGTGATTGGACAAAAAGTTTCTGGGTTATTCTCGAAGGATAATGATTTTATATCCTACCTTATTTAAAGCCGGACTCCGTAGCCTATCCAGTCCGCTCTCCCTTCCGGGCACGGCGTTATCTCCATTGCCCCACTGTCCCAGTCTGTCCTTCTCCATGACCGAATATTCCTGGATGCGAGTGTGCTGGGCGACGCTTCTCTTCTCCTTGTTGTTGACCACGCAGCTGTAATCGTGACAACGGTACGATTAGTCCTGGCAACCGCTATATATCGAAACGTATTGTGAAATATTGCGGTGTAATGCGGTCTAGTACATAGTCTAATGAGACGGCAGGAATATTTCCTGCTAGACTGACGCGTGCGCTTTTTTGCGCAGGTTTCGTGGGACGCCGACGCGCCTGCCTGACGTCAGGCGTCGTCGACGAACAGCTGATGTCGATGGCGGTCGAAAGCGGCGGTTCGATATTGCCGGATGGAGCGGTCGGTGTGAATGGTGGCGGCACGGCCGACAGATAGGTGGAGACGTGACGTCGTCCGACTGACATTGATCCGGGGCTGCTATGAAAAGTACGAAAGAGAAAGAATCGACGTGAAACGTGCCTGTTGCAAGTCACACGAGTCCACGTATTACACGTTATGGGTAGCGAACGTGTAATAGTATCACTAACCGAACCGATATCAGAACGACGAGTTGTGTTATCATTACGTTTCATCTTTTGATAAGGTTCACAGATACAGTATAACAGGTCAATTGAACAGTCCCCGGCCTACTATAGTAAAACACATTTTTTTGGCAAAATTAGTTTTTTTATTCAGTTTCGGCTATAATCTCTTTATTCGACGAAAAGTCCTTCCCAGCGAGCATTCTTTTGAAATCTGAGAACAAGAAGTAGTCGCTGGGGGGCAGACCTGGAGAATACGGTGGATGAGGAAGCAAGTCGAAGCCCAAATCATGGATTTTTGTCATCGCATCGTGTTCACTGACTTGTGACACGATGCATTGTCTTGGTGAAGCAGCACTTTATTTTTCTTAAAATGCGGATGTTTTCCGCCATTTCGTCCTTCAAACGGTCCAATAATGCTATGTAATAGTCGCTGTTGATGGTCCTTCCCTTTTCAAGACTATCGATTGGACTTCGGAGTGAAATTATGTAGCCATGTTTCAGCCATTGTCATATATCGACGCAAAAACTCGGGTTTATTACGCTTGATCATCTTCAAACACTGATTTCACAATTTTAATTTTCGGTCATTCAGAATCATTTTCTGGATTTTTTAATGTTTTCTTCGGTAACAACCTCTTTTGGGCGTCCACTGCATTCACCGTCTTCGGTGATTAGGTCTTTTCCTGGGGCAGTATCCGGAAACTCGGCACCAAGCAAAGTTTTTGCTTCAACTGTATTTTTTCCTTCAAAAAAGCAATATTTTATCAACACGTGAAATTCCTTTTTATCCATTTTTTCACAATAATAAAAGTTCTTCACTCAAAATTCTATAATTCGCAAACTAATGATCCGACAGCTCTCAAATTTATACACGCATCTTTTAAGGGTTAGGGCTAACTAAAAAACATATGGATTTAATTCTAGTAGCGCCATGTATATGTCAGGCCGGAGACTCAATTGACCTGTTATATCAAAAATATTCTATATTTTCAGAATTTTTATTTGGGCTTTCCACATAACTCTGGAAAAAACTATAAGATATTGATAAACATATTACCATTTATTGACAATTATCCGGAATATAATTTTAATCAGATATTAATTTCCTCAAGCCGGCTTGGTTGACGCAGTGGTAGAGCCGACAGAACGGTTCTCCTACTGTTGCGATAGTGGCGGGTTCGAATCCAGCTGGGGCATGGCCGTAAATTTATGTTTGTGATTGTTTAACATTTGTGATTGTCCTTAGGCAAGAGTGCAAAATCCGATAATGAAAATGATCCCAGTCAGATCAGCAACCAGCCTGGATAAGAACGGATGTTTTCTGGGGTGATTTCTAAGTTGGTCACTCGCCAGGTAAAGGTTAAACTGTAGCTCCAGTTCAGATAAACCCTCGTTGGTAAAAAGGAGACTTTATTTTTAATAAAATTGCTCAAATTCTCTTGAATATTGATAGATATTTTCTGTCATTTTCAATTGTCAATTTAAAATATTACATCATAAGAAATCATGCAATAATTTTGAAACGATATTGGATGATGTTATGTTTGAATTGTTAAATCTTGTTCTATTATGACGCAACTAGTACAAGTCTTATAATAACTACTACTGGTTTGTCTACACTGGCGTCCCTGTAATTATTAGTTCTACGTATTTCGTTCTATTAGTATGTTTAATTATTTGAGTGTATTGATGAACAAACAAATAAGTTAAAAATATTAATATTCAAGCATAAATAGTTTTTACAAAATTATACCTTAAATCGCGCCTTCCAAAAATGTCAGGATATATTGAGAAATTTGCAGATTCAGTGCTATTGGGGATATTCGCCCTGGAAGTCATGTTTATGTCACCAGATATCTATTCTTTCACTTCGCTGTAACTATATATCAGGTCACTACTAAGTAATATTGAATAACTCTGATAAATGATGTGACATTGATATCGATTGTCAAAAAACAATAATACCAGTAAATTTATAATGTTATTTATTAAATATCCACGGCCACGTGACTATTGGCGGGGCTCTCTCTGTTTTACCAGTTTGTTCTTTCTAGTATTGAATTGAAACTGTAAAACTTACTTCAACTATAATGGATTTACTTCAATAACCTAATTATTGAACGCTTGGGAACATATTGAGGCGTCTTAATGTTGTCAATGTGTCTTGGTATATAAGAAACAGTGTTCGAGGCAAATAAGGCAGAAGACCTGGAGTTAGGTCTGGAGAAGATTTGGATGTTATGTATTGACGTTATTGAAAATAATCGTTCCATTATTATTTCCACCTTATTTTCCACGGAAATTGCGTCAACAATATCCTAATCGTCTCACAGTGCCTCACAAAATCACAATTTACCGTTTACATACGAATTTTCGACAGGACGGTATGACAGCAGAGAGGGCTCCTCATTCTGGAAGACAACGGACATCTAGTAACGCTGAAAATGTGGGTGTGGTGCGCGATCTGCAGAGTCTCCATCATCAATTCGAACTGATTTCAAAATATTCCCAAAATATACAAAATTCAATTAGTCCAAAAATTGTTACTGAGATATCCTAATCAACTAGTTGAGTACAGTAATGCAATCCTAAGGCTGTCTGGTGAAATTGGAGACTTTTCGTCTAAATTAATCATGAGCGATGAAGCCTATTTTGTTCTCAGTGGCCACGTTAATAAACAGAACCGTGGGTTTTGGGGAGCACAGAATCGTCAATTAATTCATGAAACATCATTGTATCCACTAAAAACAACTCTATGGTGTGGTATTTATGATGGAAACATCATTGGTCCCTATTTTTTTTAAATGACCAAGGTGTTGCTGTTACTGTTACTGCTGAACGGTACCAAGAATGATTCGAAATTTTCTTTTGCCTGAAATGGAAGAGCAAGGACTAGAAGACATGTGGTTTCAGTAAGACGGGGCCACAGCACACAAAGCTCGTTCAACAATTCAATTATTGAATAACGTTTTTCCACGAAGTCTAATTTCGCGAAGTGGCGTTTCGCATGGCCAGCCAGATCCCCGGATTTAACAGCACCAGACTTTTTCTTATGGGGTTTTTTAAAATCAAAAGTTTATGTGAATAAGCCCCAAATGATTAAACATCTTAAAGATAATATTCGTCACGAAATTGAAGAAATTCAGCCTCACATATTGCAGGATGTAATAAAAAATGCCTTAAAAAGAACCGAAAGTTCCATAGCGAATCACGGTCATTATTTAGCCGATATAATTTTTCAATTAATAGCGGGAAAAATGTGGAAAAAGACCAAATAAACTTTTTATGAAAACCAAACTTACTTATCTTTTCTTTGAGCAAAGTTATAGGCAATCAAAATGGCAGCGAGACTTTTGTTCCACGTATCTATCTATATATATATGTAATTGTATTTTTTTCTCGCCTATTGAATAAAGTGTTACTAATTTCTAACAGATGTTTTTGTGATTTTTTTTATAAACTTCATACGTATTTAATTTTAGTTTGTTCTATTAGGATATATCATAATTTTGCTACCTAATAAAAGAAAAATATTAAGGTAAACTTTAACTAAAACTGTCACTATAAACTTGCCAAATTTCTATATTATTTATAAAGAGAAACAGCAAAGTTTAAATATTAAATTAATATTTTTAATGAATTAAAAGAAAAAAAATATTGTTAAAACATTATAATTGTAAACATTATCATGTGTCATTTTTAGATTTCTCATTATAACTCTAGTTTAATCAAGGATATATTTATAAATATATAAATACTTATGTAAGATGTGATGATTATTAACCTGATAGGACTATCTAAATTTAAGTATTCCAAAAATACGTTCAAAATGAGTTTTTTGTAAAAAAATTTTGAACATAATGTTTGGTCGTATCTGAAAAGCTATTGATCTTATACAAGAGATGATTGTTTTATTATTTTTCCTGTCAATAATGATCAATTTACGGCGGATTTTAGTATCGTCTCTCGTCAACACTTGAGTGAGCGTACTTCACTCCAATTCCTCCCAAACTGATCTTCAAATAGTAAGAGTCCTTGACACCAACTCGGAGAGATCTCCAAAATATTCAGAAATAATCAACGTAAAAAATACACGCTAAATATGCGCAGAGATAATTATGGAAATTAAAATTAAATTGCCTTACATTAGCCGAGTGATAAAAGTTAATTCGCTTTTTGCTAATATAAATAAACAAAGTTTAATTATGTAACGTTGTGCGAGGTCAAAAGAACAGTCCGAGGGTGTAACTCCACGATAAAAAGTAAATATACAAAACATTTCGTTTATGATACACGGTGGCAAGTTTAAATTTAGCTTGGTTAATTTATTTTAGCGCGGAATATACGAAAGAAGAGAACATTTTGCTCATTTTAGTTGGTATTCAAATTTATTACGGTCACATTCTAACGTAAAAATAGCAGTTAGGATGCTGGAATTATACGTAATTGCAACTAGATGATTTAAATAATTACAAATTCAACATCAAAAGAATAGGACACCAAAATTTGGTGTTGGTAATAAACAAAAATAAACACGACCTTGAATAAACAAGTAGGCACAGTTTTTTAAATGAATTTTAAAAATTTTGAAAAATCATCTTATCCTAACTGAACTATGTATATCTATTCGAGCATAAATTATATCTGTTTATAATGAGATATTAATTTTTGCCCATTTTTGAAGAATAATATATGAGAAAACTGTTTTATGGTTTTGCGTAGCATGATTTCTTTTTCGAATCATACTATTAAGAATCACTAACATTTTCTTAGAAATACGATTTATTTATTAATCTACAAACTGTCTATAGCTGAAAGAGTCTTACAAGAAAAGAAAGTTTCCTTTTACCAACTATGGGTTTATCTGGACTGGACCTACAGTTTACCGTGGACTCCGAACCACGGTCCTCGGCATTAAGCTTACCGACTGGCGAGTGACCAACTTAGAATACATCCGGTTTTATACAGCCTGGTATTGGCGTGACTGGGATCATTTTCCTTGTCGGATTTTGCACTCTTGCCTAGGACAATTACAAATATTGAAAAATCGCAAAAGTAAATTTACGACCATGCCCCAGCAGGATTCGAACCCGTGGCTATCGCAGCAGTAGGTGGACCGTCCTATCGCCTTTACCACTGTGCCAACCAAGCCGACTACATTTACATTTAACGCCATGTTACGACTAAACTACTTCCATATATTATGAGATTCTAAATAATAACAGAGGAAAGAAATATATTCTGTAACAAGTACGGAACAATAGAATAAGTTAGATTAGATTGGTCAGATAAAAGTTTAAACGATAAAAAATATTGTTTAATAAAAAATAAACTCTTGATGAGGTGTGGCACACTGGACAGCCAGTTAAACTGAAATAGCTTCTGATCTGTACACATTCCAGTTTCTAAAATCGTACCTCACAGATGTATATTAACATTTATTGAGATACAACGCATTCAATTACATCCAATATTATATATCCTCTTTTATATTTGTCCTACCAACATAAAAAAGACGTAAAGAATCATACAGATTGATAAATAATAATGGTTTATCTATTGATTGATTGGGGAGTTATTGAGTGATGTGTTACTTGCACAGAATGACCTTTGAACAGATCAAGTTACCTTTTATTTAACTAGGGATTGGGAACCATTTCAAGGTCTGTATAATAAAAATATAGAAATATATTACGTAGAAGATAAACAGCTTTTCTGAGCAATTTATTGATTGTATATCTAAAGTACAAATAAGACTAGTGTTTGGCCAAGACCACAAGCCAATAATGCAAGATCTTTCCAAAATAATAATTAGACATTAATTTAATAACATTACACATTACACAAAAATAATGCAAAAGGACATGGTATATTCAATTATGCAGCTGAATAAAACATGACAAAGAGAACGAATTGCAAATTTTGGTATTTAAATATTTTATAATTCCAACATTTTCCGTAAAAATAATCTAAAAATATATAAACTAATTCGAGAGAACAAAAAATATGTTTGTTTAGTTATGATTAAAATATATAAAATACCACTAAAATAGCTCTATGGTTCTTAGATAATGTTGATTATAGATGATGATATAAATTATAAATGATATGAATGAGTGGTACTTGTATAAATGCTGATTGTTTTAAACAACCAGCAATTATTCGCTTTTAATGGACCATTACAGTAAAAAATCGACTTGAATACGACAGGAAAAGTTGTAAACTGATGAACTACTATATTTAACAGATATTTCCAATTAAAAATAGCTTCTTTGTCTTTCTAAATAGTACTTCTCGCGTTTGGAAATATGTAATTGATCGAAAATGGATTGCCTCACAAATTATTCACATTTTTTTGTAGACAAATAAATAACTAAGTAAAAATCTAGGCTATAAACAAACATGGATGCATTTTTTCAATGGAGTTATTCGAAACAAGAAAATTGCGTAAATCCAAAACGAAATATTTTCAACACATCAGCAAAATAAAACGATCACCGGCGAATAATAGTCATAGTTCGGAGAGATTTGATAATGATTTGTAGAAAAAACGATCGCAGTTGGCAAAGAAAAAAGAGTTGTCCCATCAAGACAATTCACGGGTACACACGTGAGTAGTTACCACGACAAAAATCCATGAATTAAGTTACAAACTGATACCCCATCCAGCATGTTTCCCAGATTCATCCCCTTGGGATTATTTCCTGACTGAATCAAATGCCTTGAGAAAGCCTATCTGATTTGGAGAGAATAAGGAATTGGAAAAACTAAACTAAACCGGACTTACAGTTGGAATACGAGTAAATACTCAACAATTTTATTCTTCAACGTGGCAACGCTCGACCACATATTTAAAACCGGTGAAAACATACTTGAAAACATTAAAATGGGAAGTGCTAACTAATCTACCGCATTCTTCAGATCTTGCTCCTTCTAATGACTGCTTGATCTGACATATGAGTGATCATCTCGCTGAGCAGCGCTTTACATCTTATGAAGATATCAAAAAATGGGTCCATTCGTAAATAGCCTAAAAAAACGTTGTTCTTTCGAGTTGGAATCCATAAATTGCGTGAAAGATGGGGAAAAGTATCCTCTATCAATGGACAATGCTACCAAAGTTATTAAAACTGACATTAATCCCAGAAAATCACCTGGCCATAATTTCATAATAGGAGAATTACTGCAAAACCTACCAAAAAAGGGAATTATAAGGCTCACCAACTTGACCAATACAGCATTTAAATTAAAATATCTCCCAGTCATTTGAAAGATGGCGGAAATTATAATACCCCAAAACTGGAAAGTCACCAAACGACATAAAAGCCTTTGAAGTCTTTCTGTTGAGGAGTCTTCCTGTTGAAAAGAATAAAACCGATCATAGAGAGAAAAAACCTAATACCAACAGACCAGTTTGGGTTTATTAACAAGCACGCTCAGCTGCTACATTCTTAGATGTATCACAAGCCTTCGATAAGGTTTGGTATGAAGGCCTTGTTGGCAAACTACAGAAAATATTACCAATAACACACCGAACTACTAAAATAGTACATTAGAGACAGAATGTTTAGAGTTAAATAAGAAGAATCTTACTCTAAATAAAAGAAGCTAAAGCAGATGTACCACAAGGAAGTGTAATGGGGCCAATGCTTTATTTACTCTACACTTGTGATGTACCACAAATGGAGAATATTGTGATGGCTACATTTGCTGATGATACAGAGATCACAGCTGTCGGAGACAAAAATGTAGAAGCCACACGAAAATTACAACAGGCAAGTGACAATATAAATAATTGGACACAAGTTTGGAAAATAAAAAATAACGAAAGTAAATCTCTGTATGTGCATTTCGCCTACAATCAGACCGTACAAACAGCAATAACATTAAATAATATTATCACTCCATATAGAAACAACGTTAAATATCTCGGAATAAATCTTTATGCAAAACTTCGCTGGAAGGAACATATAAAGAACAGAAAAAAAGAATTGAAATTGAAATATAGGAAATATAGGAAATTATGGATTACCAGTAAATAATAAATTGCTATTATATAAGCAAATACTGAAACCTATATGGACATACGGAGTTCAATTATGGGGATGTTCTGCAAAGAGTAACATAAATAAAATAAAAAAGTTTCGGAACAAAGTCCTGAGAAGCATCGTGGGCGCACCCAAATACTACAGAACTGACTACCTAAATGGACACCTTCAGATACCCACAGTCAGTAAAGAAATCAAGAGAATTGCAAGGGGGCGTGAGCCTCCATTCTCATGAGAATATGAGAATATTGAAGTATTGCAACTTTTGTATACTACCAGAGCAGGACACAGACTCAAAAGAATCAAACCTTTTGATCTTGTGTAGTGTTGTGTAGTGAGGTGCGAATAATAAAAAATACAGCAGTGACATGTATAAACATTATTTCACCAGAGACTGAGAAAGGGCCGGTGGGTCCTTCTAGTTATATACGTAGATTTAAGTTATCATAAAGACTAATAAACAAATGGACAATGATTTTTCACAATAAAACTTCAAATGAAATAAAACCATTTATAGGCTTAATATTAATTTGAATTCGCTCGCCATATTCTATACAATTAAGAAGGGGAGAGAAAATATATTTTTATATTATTTATATAAAGACAAGAAAATGGACTATTAAAAATAAATAAAATTAATATACGGTGATAAAAATAAATCAGGTATTAATTAATAATTATTATTTGGACGATAACAAAAACTAATCTATTTCGACTCACCGTCTATTATACGTTTTCCTGTATTTCCCACTTTTACCACTGTTGCAAACGTTTGCCGTGTTACCCATTCCGACGCGAGCTACATATCGCGACTGAATAACTAAAAAATATACCCGTAATGGATGCACTTGTTTGAAGAAAACGATGAAATTAAACATTTGCTTCCTATATTTCAGAATTATCAGAGCAAATCCTCGGCATACAAAATATCACTGTTTAATTGGTGATTTGCTGAAAGTACCCGCATAGGAAAAACGCGGATGGATTCGATTTTGTTCCTTAATGTTATGCAAGATATTATTTTCACGGATTTATTGGAATTGTGATAGTTTATTGGTTATTAAACCCACCACATAGAACAATAAAACAAAACTTGGTAAAAGTTATTATGTTAAACAGATGAAGCCGCAAATAACATCAAACTTATTCGATTAATAATATTATTAAAAGTAATGAGTAGGTTTTATTTTTATTTTTAATTACTTGTTCTAGAAGTGATATCTATTAAAAAACTTCATTAAATAATTTAAATGAATCAAAATCGACATAACAAAGGGGGTTGAAAAGGCCCGGACTTAACACTTAGATGTACTAGTTTTATTGCATTCACCGCTTTTTCAGTTAGTACTAACCTTCAAAAAGAAGCTAATTAAATTTCATGATATTCTACTCATAAGTTTGTGAGTTATTGAGCTACGAATGACACTACTTTTATTATTTTCAAAACAATGGAACAAAAACAATTTCAAGTGTTTTAACTCTACACTGCTTCCCGATAGGAAAGACTACCGTTTGAGTGAAGCAATGGCTTGAAAAGTGTTATAAGGACTCCGCTTCATCAGAAACAACTATAAAACTTGTTTGGTTGGCTGACTTCAAACATGGTCGAAAAGACACTGATGATTCAGAACGCAGTGAGTGTCCAAATGAAGAGGTAGCACCAGAAAATATTTAAAAAATCTACAAAATCGTTTTGAATCATCGAAAAATGAAGTTGCGTGAGTTAGCTAACATCGTGAAGATATCAAAAGAACGTGTTGGTTTTATATTGCCTGATCATTTGACTATGAGAAAACCCTGTTCAAAATAGTTGCCGCGTTTTTTCACTGTTGACCAAAAACAAGAACGTGTTTATGAGTCTGAGTTGGGTTTGGTCATGTTTAAAAGTAACAAATTGGAATTTTTGCATGTATATGTGATAATGCATGAAACATGGATCCTTCACTTCACTCAAAGAATCAAAACGCTCGCCATCTGATAGGACAGCAACTGGCCAACCTCATCCAAAGCGCCTGAATGTAAAACAATCACCTGGAAGGTTGTGGCCTCGGTATATTGGGATATGCGTGGTATAATATTCATCGACTATCTTGAGAAGTGAAATACCATCAACGATGAACATTATATAGCGTTATTGGAGTGTTTGAAGGCCTAAATTGCAAAGACACGACCACATATGGCAAAGAAAACAATTTGTTTTATCAAGACAATGCACCGTGTCACAAGTCAATCAAGACAATGGCAAACTACAAGAATTGAACTTCAAATTACTCCCACATCCAACGTATTCGCCAGATTTGGCTCCCAGTGACTACTGGCTGTTCGCAGATCTCAAAAAATGCTCACCGGTAAGAAATTTCGCTCGAATGAAGAGGTTAACTGGGGTCTATTTTGGGGCAAAATATAAATCGTTCAACAAAAGTGGTATTGAAATGTTAGAGCGGAATGCCCGTGTTCAAGCTACACAAAGAATACTCTAAAATCACGTCAACATTCAAGCATCCAGACCTCTAAATATGTATAATATCATTACACGCCTCTAACAGAGAAAGACATTTGATCTTACTAATATCTGAACACTAGTGATACAGAGGAAAATATCTTAGTTGTTGTTGTTTATTAATAATGTTAAGAGAGATAAAAATTAATCGTTAACTGCACACCAGTTCCAATAAAAACATTTCTTTCTTAAGCTACTTTACAAAAACAGAATTAAACGAAAAATTATTGAATAACAATCTGTTCTTTATAAACAAATTGAAGTATATTTCAAAGAGCAGCACTAAAAAACACTGAAGTTAAGGATTATAAAGCAGATTAAATCATTCACGTATATCTGAAATCAGATTGATAAAATTTCCAAAGCCTTGACAATGGCTGTGATAAAAAGGTGGTGATATAAAGACAGATACAATCATATTCGAAAATAAAATAACCTAACAATAATATTATTATTAAAATATATTAAAAATATAAACTCTAACTCTAAAAATATAAACTAAAATGTACTTGTTAATACTTTTTGTTTGTACTACATATTAAACAATTATGTTTAACTAACCCATATAACTAACTATTTTTAACACAAAGTGTTAAACCATGGTTGTATTCAATGAAAAACTGCTGTTTATTGGGGAATATTATGAGTGAACCGAATATTTTAAAGAATTATTTTTAACACTTCATGAATTATTAGATGTCGACTACTGTAGGTTTACTGAAAGTAAAAAAATCTAAATGTTTATGAAAATATTATTTTATGCTTAAGAAAATCAAGCTGAAATCCAGTTTAAAAGGAAAGGGCATATTAATACAAGCATTTAAATTTATTCCAGGATTGCAATTATATTAATTTTCTGCTGGTTCTTTTAAATATTTTTTTAAATAATTGCAATCTACTGAACTATTACAGTGTATGTTTTATTTTCATCTATGTGTTTTAAAAGTTAGAACTCAAGAGGAACTAGATCAGGACACTTGCTTGATAAAAACTCATTAAATAATTGTTAATTAATATATAATTAAGTTGTGATATTACTTATCGTTAGATTCATTAGACTTATTTTTCATTTCGAATGCATATCTTTTTTGTATAGTTCCAAAGTCATAAAACAAACGTAGTAAAGTGTTATATTAGATCGACTTTCACGCAATTATTAGATTGAATCAATAAAATTTGAATTGTGTACGATTTTGTCTATCAAGCTGAAATCTTTTTTCCTGTCTAATTTAGTCGACGGTACGATTGGAATATTAAACATAGGAAGTTATTTTAAAATTTGTAGCTTGTTACGTTACCGTTATGTTTTTGTTTTTTATTATTGTATTGCAGGAAGAATTGTGAGTTATTGCATGTGTTAAAACTGAGTTGGTATTAGTTTTTCACTAACTAAAGTTTTCTAGATTAAAATTAATTTATATATTAACACAAGAAAGAACCCTTGATGATTACTTTAAATGGTGCGTTATTGGATTTAATAATGTATGGTTAACTTTTTTGATTTTCTGTTACCATACATATTCTGTATAGTTTGACGATTATAAATACTTTAAAACTGTTTATATCAATTTAAGCAATTTAACGTTAAATAACAATATCACAATAGTTTGGCTTTATTATTTACTTATACTAAAATTGCATTTTTAATACTTTCAATATTGTTCTTTTTATTCAAGTAACAGCCAATGCAGTTCGAATTACAAGCAAACTGAATTTATTGATAATTGCTACATTTCATGGGAACAGTTGTAGATATTGATAAAAAATATTTTGATTGGATGTAACTTGTAGAAATGTTTCTCTTTTCAAGCAAAAAGTGCAGCGAATTTCACGTTATACTTTATTTTATGATAAATAAAGATTTAGCTTTGTTTAATCTGTGAAATTGTTTCGAATCACTATGTTCTAATCTCAGACTAACGGAAATAATTATTTACAACTCTTTAACTATTTAATGTGACCTTCAATTGTCCGACCTAATTGTTATCGCTTAATATGCAATATCATTGGTATGGAGGATCATTTGTTGTTCCTAAAAATCATTGCTGGTGCCTTATAAATTGCTGAAAAAGAAACTATTGCTGGTACTTCTTGATAAACCCCCGTGTTGTTTTCTTTTATATTTTTATTTTTGATTTTGTCCTCCTTCTAGCATCCGTTCTTTCTAAGATTTATCAATTTTACAATTCTTTCCTGCTGAACAAGATCATATCTGCTATCTATTTGTTTCGGTTTGTTGAAACATATTTCTAATAAAATTAAGAATCTATTTTTATTTTATAATAATTAAGAATATATTTAGTATATTTCAAAGGTTTTTTCCTGGATGGTTTGTCAAGGTGAATAAAATGTAGGTTATTTTTTATATAAGTATATATTTATTTCTTCCTTCTTAGAATTCATATTCTAGTTCTATTATATTCCATTTTTTCCTTCAATTGAAAAACTGTTAATGTGTTTTCATGTGGGATCCAAATACGGGGTACTGAGAGCAAGTTTATTTTGCAATTGTTGAATGATGGCTCCATGAAATCTCTTATGATGTCTCTTTAGGACACATAAGGAATTTAATTCTACATGTCATACATAGTAGTATCATAAATACTACAATAATGGGTAATAATTTGACATAATTATGAAGATGTTAAATATATTTCCTTACTTAACGTAAGAAACTTGGTTATATAAGATTAGTAGTATTTTCGAATATTTCTGCTATTAATTATTACACTTCCGTATCTCTGTTTCCGATAATTAGTTTTTAATTGTGTCGTTTATTGTAAAATCGATGTAACATAAAAGTCAGGATAATGAAAGTAAGGAAGATAATATGTTAAAATAATCGATACCAAATCGACGAAAATATTACCATCAAAACTATACATATGTCATTTATTGCTCCATTTGATTGGTTTCCAGTAGAGTTTGATGTACATTCCATATTATATGTTCAATAACCATTAAAAAATGCGTTCCATCTCTCGGCTTTATTTTTGTATTTTCTTAGTAATTAATAAAATATTTTATTTTTGCTTTACCTCGTGTTATTGGTTTCTAAATTATTTACTATTAGGAACTTATATATAATTTGATCATTGTTTTCGCTTTAAAAAAGTGACTTATTGAGAAAATTGCTGAAATATATATTAATCAAAATATGTTCTACGACTTTCTCTTACTTTTTCCGCAACCTGGCGATACTCTGTCGAAAAAACGATGCTGTGATCAGCGATCCAATCATTGATGACCATTTTTGCTCTTCTCCAGCCTTTTGAAACTATGTGCTAGACAAGTCATGCTATATCGATCTGAAGAAGTGATAATCAGAAGCCATTATATCTGGTAAGTATGCTGCGCGAGGGTATCCTTTACAAATGTAATGTCGTATGAGCGAGAGTTGTGATGCAAGAGGGTGACCTTGCGTCTGCTACTCGCTATTACTGGTCCTTCTTGCGCTAATACGTCATTCAATTTGTTCAATTGAAGTCGCCGGACATCGGCAGTAATAGGTTCACTTAGTTTCAGTAGTTCGTAATACACTAGATCTTTCTGATCACACCATATGAACAGCAAGGCTGTTTGGCCATAAATATTCCACTTAGGTGTAGATATGGTTAGTTCTTCTGGACTAACCTACAACTTTTTCACATGGAATTGTCGTAGTTGATCCACTTTTCATTTCCAGCCGCAATATATCATAGATGACCAGTCCAAAATTGCATTTTCAGTCAATTCGTGTGGTACCCATTTTGGCTCCTTTTCCACTGCCTATGTACCTCTAGAAACTGTTGATTCATCATCTGCTAAACTACCCGAGAGCACCTTGAGAGAATGAGTTGGGTTTTTTTGCCAATAAATAGTGAAAATTTATTCCAACTTTTTACTCCAGTGATCGTTGTCATGCAAATCGATAATTGGGATATGATAGAGGAGCATCATCATAAGCCTCTAAAACTGTTCGATGGACTTCAAATAACCATCGAGTTTAAGAATTATGTGTATTGATACTTTCTATATACAATTTATAGCATTTTCAGCTTAAAATACATTCAAGGGCCTAATGTTTTGAAAAGCTTTTAGTTGTTTATATTTAATGTCATCTTTTTTCTATACAATATTATATTTTTCTTTGATACTTCCTAATGATACTGCTTTTTTTATTGATTCAGTTATTTAAATGTTTATATTTTTGTATGAACTTACAATTCTGTATCTTGGTACATTTTCGGACTTTCACAATGTTTCGTAATGTCTTCGACCATAAATTCACTATTCTTAAACTTATGAAACCATAACATAATACGTATTCCTTTAAATTAAATAAGTTAAATTAATAATATAAGTTCCTGGTGAGTGTATTTTTTGTCAAATAGAAGAAACTTAATAGCACCCCAATAAAAGCTACGCCATTGTCGAAAAAAAAATACAAAAATTACAGCAGATATCCTCGTGCAGAATTTATCAAATAATATAAAAAAAAACAAACACATGCCCTTCATTTAAGGTGACTTCGTAACCTTCACTGTTCCTATTGATCAGTCTCACTCTTAAACACCATGTAATTGTTCGGATCCTGTTATATAACGTCGATTAATCCAAACTAATTACCGAGGAGAATTCCCAAGACCCAATTATCGGGTGATTCGTACAGACTGAAAAGGTCAACCTTAATAATTTGTATGTCCGACCCGATATCACTAGAATTTTTAGCAATCATTGTTTATGTAACATCGTTGTACACGTTATATGTAAATAATAACAGTGGATTAAATTGCGACGTTAATGAGGTTAGTTTTAGTTTCTAACTTCTTGTTTTAAAGGTATAAATGTATACGAACTATGATGTTTGAATGTAAACGTGTAAAACTTACGTGTAAGGGGCATTTTCCGACGTTTCAAGTCCAAGAGAGTTGCCGAAATACTTGAAGATTCTCGTACTCATGTTTAACGATTTGTCACCTCTTCTTATCACTGAGCCACTGTCGCAGACTTTTATATAATTAAACAATATATTCGGGGATTTGGTATTTATACCCAAATTGGCGATCATGTCTTTAGAATGACTGATAAGCGAGTAAGAACATACCGAAAAATTGTCATTATCGGAACAATGTTCGATGTTCTGCTTTATTTTATCTGTTGCATTTGCAGAGCATTCGCTTATGTGCACACTATGTCGGAGATTAGCTCGGTTTTCGATGTTTTGATATTAGTAGTTTGACCTATCGGGGCATAGTTAAAGACTGGGTCCAATTATGCATATATTTTAAGAAATATTCTAAATAATAGCGTATTTTTTGACAATGAAACTCAAGTTTCTAAATATATGGCACTGGCAAGAGTCATCAGATATACATTAAAATGATAACACTTATGTATGTCTCTACACTTAGTAGAGGGATTCCAAGAAGGTTTAGAGGGAGAAGGTCTACGAGAACACCCCAAAAATCTTGCTTATTAGCTCTCTGAAGACTTATTACACAATTAAATGAAATATACTGTATAGAAATGTATATAGATAGGAATATTTTCGACATTTAGACATTTGTAGGAGCAAAAACCAAGGGATGGTCCACGGAGATGGAGAGTAAACTAAGAAATAAAGAAATATATAGATATATAAATACAATTTAACATGCAAATTCAAAATTAGGACGTCAAGGCTTTTACGGAACTTTTACATAACTTAGCAATTGATATTAATTGCGAATATAAAAAGATATCAGACTTGATGAAGGTGATACATAATATATCTCAATGAAGAAACATTTTGAAAACGCTGAAGAAAAATAGCTGGTAGAATTTTTTTATAAAAATTTGAGCCATTGTCTTTCATAGCCCGTAAAATATACATAATGAAACTTAGTCATCTATATCGAAAGTTTTAAGGTACAGAAAACATCAATTCAAACGTTGTAAAAACTACAGAACAAAGTTTATAATTGATTAAAAATTTAATATTTAAGATTAATATTCACAAAAATCCTATTATTAGTAAAATAAAAATATGTTTCATTAATCTGTGACCATATCCACCATATGGCAAATATGTTTTTCTATGCTGTTATTACTTATTTTTTTCCTTGAGTATTATTTTCTAGCCACTAAATAGTTAATTATGGAGTGGAAGTGATGACCAAGATACACAAAGATACAGGAAACTATTTAAAAACTTTTAGTTTCTTTATTGAACGCACCTTAAAGAAACTCATGATGTAATTTATTTAAAAATTAGAAATCGTAAAATATTGTCAATCCAAATAGTCAATATTATTTTGCTTTCTAAACTAGACTAGATCTAGAACATCCGTCATAACAGAGAAGATGAAATAACATCAAAAAATTCTAGTATTAACATTTTTATATAAATGTTAAATAATATTTAAAAGTAAATAAAACTTCCTTCTTTAGATTAAAATACAAACATTTTGTTAGTGTTTTAAAAATTAAAAGGATTAAAAGTCAGTTGATGTTAGATGTTTACAAACACTCTTTAGAACAAAAATGTAAAATGCTGCTTAATTAAAATTGCTTATATTTGTTGCTGTTTCGTATAATAAATAAATACTTCAGCATACTAAATACACCATTTTGTAGATATAAAGGTGGTTTAATTAAATTTATTTATTTATGGAAATAGGTAATATGGCATGTTAATTTTGATTTATTACACAATTAAAAGAACTGTATTGTATCAAACTATAAAAGTGCAGAATTTCAATGAAGCTCATCAATCTCATCATTATTATCAATCCATATCCAGCGCTCGAGAAAGGCGTCTGCTTCTCCACCAATATGCTGCTGTTACTTGATCTAGATCCATGTTCTTTTCCGAGCTACTTATACCGTCTTCCAGATAAAAGGTTGATTTCCAAACAATTGTAATCTGCGCCTCTGGATATGTTCCTTAATAACGAATGAATTCTTAGAGTCTAATACAATCTCTTAAAGATGTATCTGTAATTTGGCTACAATTTGTTTTAAACGTGGTGTTTGAAAAACCTAAATCCAGTAGACTGTTCAAGCCCAAGTCTCGGACCTATGCAGGTGTATTGCGAAAACTTAATCTTAATTGTGATATTTTTTTTCCTCTAGAAGCACCATTTTAGAGAAGCAAAGGTTCCTGCATCTTGGTCGTTTATTACTTCAGCACCAGATGACTGAATGAGAAAAGATTATAAATATCTGATAGGAATATTTTCAGACATTTGCAGGAGCAAGAACCAAGGGATGGTCAATGGAGATGGGAAGTAAACTAAGAAATAAAAAATATATAGATATACAAATGCAGTTTAATATGCAAAATTAAAGTTAGGACATCAAGATTTTTACGGAACGTTTACATAACCTAGCAATCGATATTAATTGCGAATATAAAAATGTATCAGACTTGAGACAAGTGACACATAACAGATCTCAGTGAAGAAACATTTTGAAAATGCTGAAGAAAAATAGCTGGAAAATATCTTTTTCTATGTTATTATTATTTTTTTTGTCCTTGAGTATTATTTTCTAGCCACTAAATAGTTAATTATGGAGTGGAAGTGATAACCAAGATACATAAAGATACAGGAAACTATTTTAAAACCTTTTGTTTCTTTATTGAACGTACCTTAAAGAAACTCATGATGTAATTTATTTAAAAATTATAAATCGTAAAATGTTGTCTATCCAAAAGTCAATGTTATTTTTCTTTGAAAACTAGACTAGATATAAAACATCTACCATAACGGAGAAGATGAAACAACATCAAAAAATTCTAGTATTAACATTTTTATTTAGAAATACGCTATCGTAGCAAGTCAAAATGTCAAACTGGAGAAAGTAAATAGAACTTCGTTCTTAAGATTAAAATATAAACATTTTGTTAGTGTTTTAAACAATAAAAGGATTAAAAGTCAGTCGATGTTAGATGTTTACAAACATTCTTTAGTACAAAAATGTAAAAAGCTTCTTAATTAAAATTGCTTATATTTGTTGCTGTTTCGTATAGTAAATAAATACTTGTTAAATACATCATTTTATAAATACAGAGGCTTTACAACCTTCAATGTTCAAAGAAATTGTTTTCAAATCCTAATCGTCAACTTGGAATTAGATGAGTATTCAAATTGAAAGCCGTCTATGTTTGGACCAATATTGTATTTAAACATATTCGTTAGCTAATAAGAGATGTTTAAACAATAAAAATAGCTCAATAAGGATATTAAACTAAGCTGCCAATATAAGCTGCTGATAGTTCAATCAATCGAATCTTAATTGATGTTATTTATTTATTTATGGATATAGGTTATATGGCATGTTAATTAGCATTTGTCTTGTACTTAAATTATTACAGCTCGTATTATCCGCAAAAAGTTTGCATAAGTTAGACCTGAGTCATTTTCCACTATTATATAAATATTATAATTGTGTAATTATGTAGTCTTTATAGAATAAAGTATTTACAGGTACAGCAACGTTACAGAAATATGTATATAATTATATATTAACAATAACCTTTCATAAAATAATGCAGGTATGATTCAATGTCATTGGTAATACCTAGTATCGTTTTGGTTATTACGGTTAATGTGAAAATAATGTAGCTGACACAATTTGTAAATAGTGACTAATTGTGTGAAATGACAACACGTCAAAAAATGACAATTAAATCACAACAAAAACGCAAAATGACAAAAAAGACAACACTAGTAGTTAAATGATATAAAATCGTCTGACTTACATCATATGGGAAAATTAGCCATCGACCAACAACATAACATTTAGGTACTATCAATTTTGTATCTGTATCGCAGTTTTTTTTCTTAATCAAGTGTTAGTCACGCTTAATTTTCCAGAAACAAATAATTGAAACATCAAGTCGGACTAAATCACCCTTGGATATCGCTAAAAAATGAAATTGATTCGCTTAAGTCAAACTATAGAAGGAAAGATGTTTTCTGTTTGAAGATTCGCAAACAGAAAGCACCATCCACCGGTCTTATTCACCAAACTTAGCTTCGTTGGATTACGATAGGTACTGGTCGATAATTTATCATGGACTGTCCGAGCATCACATTAGTTCTTAGGCAGAAGCCAAAAATTGAATTGAATAGACCTCTGAATTACCTTTATGAGGAATTTTTCATCTCGGAATCTATATGATGAATAATACGTGGAGAAAAATGCATCAACTTCAAAAAACAAATAAAAAACTCACTAAAAATTTTAAAAATAATCAAACTTAGATTTCTCACACAAAGAAACGTTTTAAAATAAGATATGTATATAATAATCGTTGTAATAACTAATTAAAAATAAACTGAAACCTTATTTAACATATGTGCTACACGTATTTTATATACTACTATATAACAGGTCAATTAAACACATAGACGGCGCTACTAGAATTAAATCCATAACAGCTGTCGGATCATTAGTTTGTGAATTATAGCATTTTGAGTGAAGCAACTTTTGTTATTGTGAAAAAATTAATATGGAAGGACCATTAACAGCGACTATTACATAGCGTTATTGGACTATTTGAACGACAAAATAGCCGAAAAACGGCCGCATTTGAAGAAAAAGAATGTGCTGCTTCACTAAGACAATGCACCGTATCACAAATCAGTGAAAACGATGGCAAAAATCCATGAATTGGGCTTCGAATTGCTTCCTCATCAACCGTATTCTCCAGATCTAGCCCCCAGTGATTGTTTCCTGTTCTAAGATCTCAAGAGAATGCTCCCTGGGAAGAACTATGTTGAATAAAAAACTAATTTTGCCAAAAAAATGTGTTTTACTATGGTAGGCCGGGGACTTTTCAATTGACATTTTACACACAATTTAGCTTAATATACCAACTTATCACTTTGAAATCAGTGCCGAGTAACAAATTAGATTTGTTTTGTTTGTAATTTAATTTTGTGTATATGTCCCAAAATTATATTATTTTCTTTGTATTAGGGAAACAGTAACTCTTGACCGAGTAAACGAGTGAGGCTGCTTTTATACTGTTGCTATGACAGGAACTGAGATACGAAACCGACACTATTTTTGCCCAACCTTTTATTTAACCAAGAAAGCGAGGAACCATTATCATTGTAAGAAATTCATTATAATTAATAAATCTACTTAGTAACATCACAAATACTGGATTGTTTTATAGATTTCATGCAACTAGGTTAATGTAAACTTAATGTTAAAAACCATGGCTTAAGATTTAATGGTTTTTTGGTATTACAGAACTACTGAATGGATGATTAATTAAACGTCGAACTTTTAAACTATAAAACTCGTCTTAATTCCTAATAACATTAGTCATTCATGGCCTTGTCGTGTAGGAAATCTTAGCGCGTACGTTAATCTTAGTTGTGATTCTATAGGATATTAGCATTATTCATATTTATCGGTGTATTAATAGTATGCCCCAGTAGCGCACTTTCAACTTGCTGAAAATCGTACCTCACAGACAGAAATTTTATTGTCAAACAGGGTGACGAATACACTGGCCTACACCCAATATATTCGGGTGTTCCACAGGGCAGTGTTCTTGGCCCATTGTTATATCTATTGTGTACATCTGACCTACGGACCTCAAGAAACACTACTGTTGCAACATATGCTGAACGAACCACAAGAAAACGCCAACTTCATCTTAACAAAGTCGAATTGTGGTTGAAAACGTGGCGTATCAAAGCCAATGAGACAAAATCTACTCATGTGACATTCACCGTTTGTAGAAGAACGTGTCCCACAGTAAAATTGAATAATCATGAACTTCCGCAAGCAGACAACGTTAAATATCTGGGAATGTATTTCGATCGACGTTTGACATGGAAAAAACGTATGTGACAAAACTCAAATAGCTTGGGGTTAAACTAAACCAAATGTAATGGCTGATAGTGCGTAAATCTAAATTTTAATTAGATAACAAGGTTTTGTTGCTTAAGTCAATAGTTAGAGCCTTAGGTACTACTAGCAAATCTAACATAAATATCTTCCAGAGGTTCCAGAATAAAGTGTTGCGAGTTATCGTCGATGCAACATATTACGTGTATAACAAACTGATTCAGCGCGATATCCCCATAGAACCCATAACGAATATGGTTCGGATTGCAAGTGCACAGTACTCTGAAAGACTATTATTGCATCCCAATGCACTCGCCAAACAGTTAAATGTGCGCGATGATAAGTGAAGTTCGTAGGCTCAAACGCAAACTACCATATGAACTGATTAATAGACACATAGAGCCTGATTTAATAATATCTAGAATAAGTTAGAATAGTATCTAGAATAATATTTAGGTTATAAGTCAGGATGGTTATATTATATAACTGAAATCATATAATAATACTTATTGCCCACTGGCAGATTGTTGACGTTCTAGGAGATTAATAATAAAAAATAACAGTATGACTATAGGTCAATTCAATATACACTGATTTACTCTAGTTAACTTTAATTTCCATGTCTGACTTCACTTATTTATGTTATTATTGTATGCTCTAGTTTTCTGTCATTTGATCAGGTTACAGAAAATATGTAGACTAAACCATGTTTTCTTTAATATTAGAGTCACGACCAAAGAAGAAATCAAACAAATAGCAAACATTTCTATATGGAATTTTGTTGCTATTGAAGTAAAACAAACTCTTTTATGAATATGAACAGTTAGGTTCATGCCATCATTGGTTTTAGTAAACAGATTAACCATTCAAACTCAAATTAATATAAAAATAGTGTCTTAAATATAGATTATTTTAGAGAAACAATCTTTCTTTACAGAAGCATGTCAGGAAAACTACTATCAATGAGTTATTAACCTGAAAATCTATTAATTACATAATAACAGGTCATTTGAAAAGTCCCCTGTCTGACACATAGATGGCGCTACTAGAATTAAATCCGTATGTTTTTTAGTTAGTCCTAACCCTCAAAAGATGCGTGTCTGAATTCACAGTTGTCGGATCACTAGTTTGTGAATCGAACTACAAAAATGGTATCGAAAAGCCAGAGGGTCGCTATAATCAGTGTATCACCATTGAAGGGAATTATGTTGAATAAAAAAAAAGTTTTGCCAAAAAATGTGTTTTACTATGGTAGGCCGGGGACTTTTCAATTGACTTGTTACTACAATCTAATTGATTATTACAAAAAAAGAAAAATATATAATAAGCCCCGGTATATTTAACGATTTACTATAAAAATATGTAAATTGTTATTAAATCCTAATCACGCTACGTCCCGTGGTGTCTAGGTTGTTTAGCGGACAAAAACGTTCGAGTTTTTATTAAAAATCACTTTAAAAACAACAACGAAGGAAAGATCGGCCTGTGGATGACTGTAAAATTATATGTAATTTGTTATAGAAGGTACCCTTGAACTGGTTATACATACAGACAAAAAAAAAGTGATTTTAAAATATATAATTATAGTTACATCAGAAAAATTACATTTCCACTCGCGTGATTTGAAAATTTTCATACGTATAATGTGGATACAGAGGAACAATCGTCATTCCAAGGCAACTGTTCTTATTTAATATTACTGTATGTAAAGGTGACATTTTAAAACAACAAGAAACAATCTCTTGATCAGAAAGTAAATTTTTTATAGGAAGAATATGAATTAAGTGAAATATTTTATTCATGCTCTGTACTCTATTATTAAACCTTTTTAAAAGTAACTTAATTTTTTTTCAATGTCAGACAATGAAAAAAGAGACGATCATACTTTTAAAGATATACCAATTACATGGTATCAAAATGTCGATAAACTGGTTCACTGTATGGTTGTATAAATATATTTTGATCTTAGTCCTGTTTGGTTTTGTGTCAATGTCAATAATTGGACCATCAAAACAATGTGCCCCCTTAATATGAACATTCGGAATCAAACTGATGCTGCTCCGTAGAGGTGATATTTTAAGCCAATAAAAATATGATAATTTTTTTATATTTTAAAGTCTCCTTTTTACCAACGAGGGTTTTATCTGGACTGGACCTACTATTTAACGTGGGCTCCGAACCACGGTCCTCGTCATTAAGCCTACCGACTGGCCAGTGACCAACTTTAGAAATCATCCCAGAAGACATCCGGTCTTACCCAGCCTGGTTAGTGGAGTGACTGGCATCATTTTCCTTGTCAGATTTTACACTCTTGCAGGACAATCACAAACATAAATTTACGACTATGCCCCAGCAGGATTCCAACCCGCGACTATCGCAACAGTAGGTAGACCGTCCTGACGCCTTTACCACTGCGTCAACCAAGCTATCAACTGAATATGATAATTATAGTATCAAGAAAAATATTATTTTATGTAATTTTTTTTATGATGATTATATTTGAAAATATCGTTTAATAGTCTACAATCCAACACAACAAAATGTCCTTTCAATATAATAATATATTCGAAATTACAGTATGATTGTTAATACTAATTATTTAATATTGATATTTATAATTTTTTAGTTATATAATGTATTAATATAATGTTTTATCAGATGGGTTTCTTTCATCAGTATTGTATATGTGGTCTATACTTTGATCGATCGATAAAATATGAGACCATTAATTTTCTTTGATTTAATATTACATTTCAATAGTTTTTTTTTTCTAAAAGTAGCGGATCAGTGAAACGTATACTTCTACAGCTTAATCAAGCTCAATTGAAAAGTCACCGGCCTACCAATTAAAACATATCTTTTTGGCGAAATTCGTTTTTTTATTCAACATAATTCCCTTCAAGGGTGATACACTGATTATAGCGACCTTCCAACTTCTCGATACCATTTTTGTAGTACGATTTGTCCCTTGCTTCAGAATAGGCCTCAGATTCGGCGATCATCTCTTCATTCGACGGAAATGTCTTCCCAGGGAGCATTCTTTTGAGATCTGAGAACAGGAAATAGTCACTGGGGGGCCAGATCTGGAGAATACGATGGATAAGGAAGCAATTCGAAGCCCAATTCATGGATTTTTGCCATCGTTTTCACTGACTTGTGAAACTTGTAACTGACAAGTTTTTGCTTCAACTGTATTGTTTCCCTTCAAAAAGCAATATTTTATCAACACACGAAATTCCTTTTTATCCATTTTTGCTTCACTCAAAATGCTTAAATTCACAAAATAATGATCCGACAGCTGGTAAATTGATACACGCATCTTTTGAGGGTTGTTGAAAATGTCGCAGAAGGTGAATCAACTTCATCAAAAACGTCTGCATGAATGAAGCAGTGTTCAAACAATCGAAGAAATTAATATGGCTAAAGTGATAAAAATGGCAATTGAAAAGCAAATTTATCGAAAAAGGTCAGCTTTATGGAAAAAAATTCATTCAGCATTTAATTTTCGTTTTCTTTTATTTTTCTTCTCTTTCCAAAGTTACTACATTGCGACATAACTAATTGTAAAAAACGATTTTTTTGTTCCTTTTTTGCGATGTTCAGTAGATTTTGTGGAATAAAAATATAAAATAGCTTTTACTGTGATGTATCAATCAGGAATCTCGTGCTTATTTGTATATTCAGTATCACGCTAATAATTCCAACACCAATCTTATTAATATTAGTTCTGCTTGTTTTTATAGTGCACTTTAAACATGATTTAAGCGATAAACAGCGCGCATTTGCTATTAAATATGAGTGGCGTGATTTGTAAAATTGTAAATAGTATCTCGATAGTGTGCATATGTTGATAATGAACGATTAGTTATGAAACAAAACTAGAAAAATTAACTTCATACTCGTACACCATCGTATTATCAAAACGTCATTATAATTATTGAG